>NW_027555514.1:25837895-27037895 GCF_003287225.1 Phascolarctos cinereus | reverse complement strand
TGGAGAAGCACCACAGAGAGCTGAGAACAATATACAGAACTGTTCCTTCAATTCCACCATTCCTAGAACTCGTCTGGTCCCGGAAGAAGCCGGCATGGGCCCTGTCTAGACAGCAGAAGTCCTGGAAGAAGTGGACCGGCTTGAGAGGCATTGCAATAATTCGGGGCATACCCCATTGGGTTCAGATCAGTTGCAATGCCTCACTTCAGGAACACTTGCAAAAGGGCCTGTTTGAATTTCTGAATTTTCATCCTATTGCTATAACTTCTGCATTCCCTGAGATTCAATCAGAGCACTTCTTGGGCACCTGGATGATTCTGTGATCTCCTTGATAGGCTGATTGTTGCAATCACCCAGATCACCCCTCATCTGTGGCTGTCCAGCCCATGTGCCTTGGGACCCCATGGTTTTCTCTGTAAATGCTCCATGACGGGGATGTGGGGGGGAGAAAGGGACATGAAAGCATCCAGGGACTTCCTTTAGCACCACTGACATCGAGGGATGAAGTCCAATGGTGCCTAGACTTTCTACTGCCTGCTCCTCACACCTTACCAATGGCCAGCTCATCTTTTTCCAAGTCATGCACTTTCCCTATGACATACTTTAAGCTGCTCCTCTCACACCCTTCCTCATCTGAAATGTGTCACAGGTGCTCACACCCACCGTGCATGCCCACTGCTCTCTGAGTCATCCTTGACCTCACTTATTCAAAGATGATGGCATTCCATGACCAATAGCCACAAAATATCACTAGAAGATGTTGGTCATTAAAAAGAGGGGCCTTAATTTCATGGAGAGCTTGGAATCATTAAGAGAACTCTCCTATTTCCCAGAGGCAATTCATTCTGCTCTCCAGCTTCTCAATTCTGGCCCTGGCTAATTATCTAGAGTACCTGTGCAAGATATAGGTATCCATATATGTAATTATACGCTATGTATACATGCACACACATACATATATACATACATAAAAACTCTAGAGATGTCCATCCGATTACATGCCACAGTTTGTACAAGAAACATCCTTTAGGATCCTTTAGTTTCACACACTTATTGGGTCATAGATCTCATCCCGGAAGCAAATCTGCACCACTGGCTTCCACTATCACCTCCATGCAGATGATCCTCAGATCTCTCTATCCAGCCCTTACCTCTCTCACATCTCCAACGGCCTACCGGACATCTCGACATAGACGTTTCACAGACATCTTAAACCCAATTTGTCTAAAACTAACCTCATTATCTTTCCCTGAAAACCCTCCCTCTCCCTAACTTCTTTATTACTGCCAAGGGCACTACCATCTTCCCAGCCTCCTTGGCTCACAAGCTATGTTATCCTTGACTCTCACCCCAATGTGCAATCACTTGTCAAACCCAGTCGTTTCTGCCTTCATAACATTTCTCACACAGACCCCCCCCCCTTGCCTTTGACACCGCGACCACCCTGGCACAGGCCTTCACCACCTTATAGCTGGGCTTCCCCAGTAGCCTGGGGATTAGTGACCCCATCCCTCGCTCTCCTCCACACGGCTGTCACACTGATCTTAAAGCACAAGTCTGACTGTGTAATACCCCCAATTCAATCAACCCCAGGGGCCCCTATTAAGTCCAGGACCAAATACAAAAATCAGTTTGGCTTTTCAAGCCCTCCTAACCTGGCTCCTTCCTGCCTTTCCAGTCTTCTCATATCTTCCTCCCTTCCACATCCTCCAAGCTCCAGTGACACAGGACTTCCCTGAGTCTGAGCATTTTCACCAGCTCTTTCCCGGGGCCTGGCATGCCCACCCTCCTCATCTCTACTTCACGGTCCACCGGGCTTCCTTCAGATCTCAGCTAAAGTCGCCCCCTTCTGCCCAAAGCCTTTCATAGCCCTCCTTAATGCCAGTCAGTCCCCTCCAAGCGCATCTGTCTGAGCCTTGTCTGTGCGCCGTCCTGTGCGTGCTGCCCCCCCCGTCAGACTGGGGGCTCCTTAGCAGGGGCTGTATTTCACCTCTCTTTCATCTTTACCTGTTTAGCACAGTGTGTAATGCTTAGTAGGCACTTCCATGCTTGTCAGTTGACTGTTGCCTGCTTGGCTGCCTCTACGAATCTTCTGGGATGGCATGTAATGTCATCAATACAACGGAGCATCTGGAGGACCTCGCCATTTATGGGGTATCCTCCTCTGTCTCAGAATCACACTGGGAGCCCCTGTGCAACAATGGGGAACAACATGGACAAACACGTATCCCCCTACTTTGTACCTTGCTTGATGTTAATAATCAGTGGGTTACTGGACAAAACTGACTTGGTTGCACTGCCTTTCAGGGAATCCTGTATGATTTGGGGATGTGCATAGCAGACACCTTGTTAGAAGAGCATCTTGAAGGCAGGGGTTCTTAACCATTTTTGCATCACATTCCCCCAAAGCCGAACGCCGTGAGAGGAACAAAACCCTGATGACTGGGTCTACTACAAATTCATCATATCGCAACCGGAGCCTTAATGCTGCACAAAAATCCTTTATTCTTTCCTTACTGATTCTCTCTCCAACTAGAGCTGTTCTAAACCTTCTCTTTCCTCCAGCTCCACAGGCAATTCCATCAATCTCCCCCCTTAGAAGATGATTGCCTCCTACTTTACCAGGAAAATGGAGGCCAGACCTTTTGCACCCTCAATTCTATCGTCTCCCACCTCTACTTGGAGCTGCCCTCCTCTCTCTCTTCAGACTTTTATCTTCAAACTCATTTGCTATGGTTTACAAACATGTACAGATCTCCCTCATCCTTAAAAAAAAAAACTACCAATCAATTACTGTAGATTTAATTATTGTTTTTATACAAATGACTCTTAAATAATTCAGGTCTCATCTGTCTACTGAATTACTGTCCCACATCCCCAACTCTCTGCCGGACACTTCCACCTAAACATCCTCAAAGGTGCTTAAAAATCATCAAAACCAAAGTAGAACTTGCAACTATCCCCCTATATTCACTTGTCTTAGAAATGTCCCTATTTCTATTGAGGACCATGATCCTCATCAGCCGGCTTCACAACATCTCTCCCTAATCTCCCATCTCCACACTAAGGCCTGTGAATTCCACCTCAAGGATGACTCTCCCGTCTGGCTTCTTCTTTCCACTTGCTCAGACATCACACCCTCGGTCAGGTCCTCATCAAGCACCTATGACACAAAGCCAGGCGAAGGACACAAGAGAATAGAGAGTCAAGATGCAGAAAGCTTTCAACAAGCTAGCAAGATAAGGTCCACACTAATCCAATAAAATACAATAAGGATAGATGTACAGTCTCACACTTGGGTTCAAAATAATCAGCTTCTGAAAAACGACATGGATGAGGCACGGCAAGCCAAAAGTTCATTTCATAGAGATCTAGGAATATAAGTGCACTGTCAACTCAATGAGTAACAATATCATTGAGTAGCAAAAAAAAAATGAATGGAGTATGAGCCCTAATCCCACTGTACTTTGCTCTGTTCACTCACATCTGGAGTTTGGCATTCAGTTCTGAGAATCATCTTTTGGGAAGGACATTGGGGAGCTTGTGGAGTGTCCAGGGTAAGGCAACCAGGATTGGAAAGGATCTTGAGATCATCAGACATGAGGGTCAGCCGAAAGAACTTAAGATTTTTAGCCCAGAAAAGAAGAGGCTAGCTGAACGATTAGACAGCCTCAAAGTTCCATTTGACTCTGAGCCACTGTCATGAGGGGGATGGTGAATTCCGTTAAGGAGGGGTAAAAGGATTGCCTTGCCTCAGGAAGCGCCCAGCTGAGATGGTGTCACAGATCTGTAGTGGACCCAGTGAATGGGTTTTCACTATTTTCTCCAGCTTTGTTCAACAGCAAAGGCAGTGGAAAGTGGGAGGAGCCCAGGGCTGAGGACTGGATGGCTGGTTCTTGATTTGTCTTTTCTATTACTTTTCACCCAGATGTGTAACATCAAAGTATGCATATGATGAAAGGAGGGAAAAATGAGCCAGAGGACAAGAGCTGCTATGTGAGGTGGGCACAGACAATGGAGGTGTCCAGTGTCCTGAAATGTCTGCTGGGCCTCCCTGGCCTTCTGATAGTCCAGCAGCCACACACCTGAGGGGACATGGAAGAGATGACACTGGTGGGCTAGCTGATGCTGTGTGGGGGTGCAGGGCTGGTGGCCAAGACTACTCAGGCACGATCACAAAGTCACCTGGAACATGGATGAAGATAAATGCCTGGGTTCTATCTCCAGCATAGATACAAAGGTTTATAAGCAAAGACACAGACAGGTCATGGGGCAGGGTCTTGGCACAAAAACAGCCCACGGGCCTCCAGACGCTGATCATGCAAATTCAGCCTATAGACAGCGATAGATGGTTCCCACATGGCTGACTTCTCTCTATCTGCTGTTGAGTTGTTTCAGTCTCTATCCCTCTTTGTGACCCCTTTTGGGGTTTTCTTGGCAAAGATACTGGAGTGGTTTGCCATTTCCTTCTCCAGCTCATTTGACAGATGAGGAAACTGAGGCAAACAGGCTTAAGTGACCTGCCCAGGGTCACACAGCTAGTAAGTATCAGGCCAGATTTGAACTCAAGATGAGTCTTCCTTATTCCAGGCCAGGCACTCTAATCCACTGTGCCACCTAGCTGCTCTTCTCTCTATCTAAACCAGCTCAATTCCAATTTCCTGGCAATTTTCCCCGACTCTTTCTTCCTGGAAGCCCTGCCTTTAATTAGACTTCACTTTCCCAGAAGGCTGTTCTTATATGAGTTGACCTCCAGTATGACTCCATCCTCCCCCTGACATTCCCCACCCTGGTTGGCCTGTGAGTGTAACATAAGGAAGAGCCTCAGTTTTGGATACCAGTAGTTCAACAGAGTTTATGTTACACACTGCCCCTAAAGTTTTCATTGTTCCTAGATCTACTGGCCACCCTAACTGGCTTCATATTTCACCTTCCAGCACACTGAGTCACAGATGACTGGACCATGCCCTATGCTAAATATAAAATACTATGTTAAAGTAATCCCTTGCCAACTAAATTGTGAAACCTGAAAAATTTCAATTCCCCTCAATCAAAATGAAGTCATTTATGCTATAAATTCTAGCACAATTAGGCCGAATGAAGTATTAGGCCAAATTAAATATTAGGAAGAAAGTCACATGTCTTTCACACCTTCTGTTCAACAGACTTACCAAAAAACTCTATTATAAGTAAATACAAGAAAACTTAACAGCTCTTAGGGTGATGATTCTCTTTAAGTGAGCTCAGGTAATACTCATTTATCTGGCATCCTAAGAGAATTATGTTCTACATAGATTAATTTTCCAAATTCCTGATTCCTTTAAGTATCAAGCTATAAAAAAAAACTTGACCATTTTAATGTAGATAATATATTTAGCCTATCTTCTTAGAGTATCAAGAGGATAAACTTAACTTTTTAACGAGTCAGGATTGATGATTTCTACAATAACTTTTAATCCAAATTCCTGTGATGCTAATAAACACCAGTTATTATAATATGCTTAAATATTGTGATGCTCTTTAGGCCTATTGAGTTGAATAGGTCCATTTGCCCTTATACTAAATAGCCCCAGAAGGAAATGCTTTACTCTTTTTTTCTTGCATTTTTGAGCCTACTTTTTATTTTTTTCTCTCCTTCCTTACTGTCGTAATATCAGTAGTAACTGGACCTTTCCATTCCTGTTTCTAATTTACCATGGGCCAACATAATTAGATAACCAGACTTAAAAGAGTTATGTCTAGACAAGGAATAATCTGGATTTAAGTGGTGGTCTGATTAGCTCTCTTAGACAGAAAATGCACGAACTTCAGTTCACAGACTTTGTGACACTTATACTGGTGAGTGAAAGACCTTTTTTGTGTACTTCTGTCATCTAGGCCAATGGTCTTCATATAGGGTATAGACGAATAGTAATACGGATTACAGATATTGTTACATTACCCATTTCCCAAAACTCACCCATTTTCCAAATTTCCCTATCACTCTCAAGGGGACTGCCCTCCTTTTAGTCACTTGAGTCACCACAAGCTCTCCCTTTCCTCACTCCATATTCATATGCCAACCAGATGCCAAGTCTTGTCAATTCTATCTCCATATCTCTTACTTCTCTCCCCTTTGATTTCCATAGCCACCACCATAGTCCAGACCCTCATCACTTGTCTCCTAGACTGATGCGACAGCCCTCTGCTTGGTCACCCTACCTCAAAAGCCTCTCCTCAGTCCAATCCATCTTCCATGAAACTGATAAAATGATTTTCCTAAAGCATACATCTGACCATGTAACTTTTCTACTAAATAAACTCCAATTCCTACCTATTAGCTCCAGAATCAAATATTATTTTCTCTTTATCTCAAGATTTTTTTAAGGTAGCTAGGTAGCACTGTAGATAGAATGATGGACCTAGAGTCAAAAAGACCTTAGTTCAAATCTGGCCTCACTTACTAGTTGTGTGACCCTGGGCAAGTCACTTAACCTCTGTCTCTGTTTCCTCATCTGTAAAATAGAGATGACAATAGCACCTAGTCCCTAAGGTTGTTGTGAGGATATGATGAGATAATAAAAGTATTTTATAAGCCTTAAAGAACCGTATAAATGCTAGCTATTGTTATTATTATTATTATTATTATTATTATTACAATTTTTGTGTGCTTTATAATGTGTATCAGAGGAGTCAAATGTGTGGCTTGTACTCTCCAACGCAGCCTAAATCAGATTAAAATGTAATTGGGAAATATTTAACAAAATAAATAAAAATACAATAAAACATGGATAGCATCACATTTTACATCCAAGTCAATATGTGCAAGGATCCTTTTGTACGGATTAGTGGTTTCCATTTCTACTTCAGTCTGATAGTACTAATGAACACAATTATTAGTACAATCGTATATCATTCATAAATAAGCTGATACACACATAGGGATAACATTCTCAAAAAAGATTGCCAATGAGATGAGCAATCAAAGAAGTTTGGAGATTACTGTTTCAGAGTATATTATGAAAAACTGAGGTCACTAAGGGAGCAAATCCTGGATAAATAAGGTGTTATCATACTAATAGTTCTGATAACAAGCAACATAATAGAAGTTAATATAGCCACGTAACAACAAAACATTCCAAAAATACATTTTAAGCATGAAAGTAATCATTAATAACAATAATAATATTACACTTTATCACAATCCATAATTTTCAATGCAATTCAAAAAGCAATGATTAAACCTCTACCACGTCCAGAGCACTGCCTTTAGGGAGGTTATAATGGTCTAATGGGTAACCTCAAACAAGACACTCAATTTCTTCAGTTGTAAAATTAGGACTTATAGTTAGCTAATACATAAGGTACTTTTCACTGGATGATTCCCTACCTGGTAGGGGGAAAAGGAAGACACATAAGGCTAATACAAATCAATCATGATCAGTATATAAGAAAGATACAAAGAAAGTACTATGGGAGGTCTGAGAAAGGAAAGATTAGTTCCTTCTGATGTGACCAAGAAAGCTTTCATGAAAGTGTCATGTGAGGTGACCAAGAAAGCCCTTATACAGGTGTCATCTGGGGTGACTGAAGAAAGTCTTCATGGAAGTGTCATCTGGGGTGACCAAAAAAAAGTCTTCATGGATGTGTTACCTGAGGTGACCAAAAAAGTCCTCATGACAAAGGTGACATTTGGGCTCACTCAGTCTTAATGAGCCAGAAAAATTCCCAACAGGAGAAGATGATCAAAGAAGATGACGGGCCGTCAATTTAGAGGGAGAAGGCCCCTCATTTAATGGACAAGGAAGCTGAAGACCCATGGATGGTCACGTACTTGGTAAGTGGTAGAACTGGCCTCCGATCACAAATCTAGGGCTCTTCCCACTGTCCCACAGGGCTTTGGGAAGGGAAGGAGTGTATTTTTTTTTAATTAACTTATTTATGTTTCATTTTCAACAATCACTTCCATAAGACTTTGAGTTCTAAATTTTCTCCCCATCTCTCCCCTTTCCCCGCCCCAAGACGGTGTGCAGTCTGACATAGGTTCTCCACACACATTCACATTACACATATTTTTACATTAGTCATGTTATAAAGAAGGATTAGAACCAATGTGTGGAACCAAGAGAAAGAAGAAACAAAAAGAGAGAGAGAGAGAGAGCGCCAACAGTTGCTTCCACCTGCATTCAGACTCCATAGGTCTTTTCCTGGATGTGCATTTTCCATCATGAGTCTTCTGGGCTTTTTTGTTTCTTTGTTTGTTTGTTTGTTTTTAATTTTTTTATTTTTTCCACATGATTTTGAGTTGACAATTTTTCTCCCTTTTCCTCTCCCCACCCCTCCCCAAGACGGCGCACAATCTGATACAGGCTTTACAATAAGAGGAACCACTGGAAAGATGAAACAAAACTCTTCGACTTCCATAGTTCTTTCTTTGAATGTGAACAGCATTACCCCTCCCGAGCCCTCTGGAAATGTCTTAGATCCTTGTAATGCTGAGAAGGGTTCAGTTTAACAATGTTAGTCATTGCATAACATGGCTGTTACTGTGTACAAAGTCCTATTGGCTCTGCTCACTTCACTCAGCATCAGACCATACAAGTCTTTCCAGGTTTTTCTGAAGTCAGCCTGTTCATCATTTCTTATAGCACAATAGTATTCCATTACATTCATATACCACAACATGTTCAGCCATTCCCCAATGGATGGGCATCCTCTCAATTTCCAATTCTTTGCCACCACAAAAAGAGCTGCCATGTATATTTTTGTACATGTGGGTCCTTTTCCCATTTGTTTGATCTCTTTGGGATATAGCCCTAGAAGTGCTATTGCTGGATCAAAGGGTATGCACATTTTTGTAGCCCTTTGGGCATAGTTCCAAATTGCTCTCCAAAATGGTTGGATCATTTCACAACTCCACCAACAATGTATTTTGTTTTGTCATGTTGGCCAATCTGATAGGTGTGATATGGTACCTCAGAGTTGTTTTGATTTGCATTTCTCTATTCAATAATGATTTGGAGCATTTTTTCATATGACTCTAGATGGCTTTAATTTCTTCATCCAAGAAGTGTCTGTTCATATCCTTTGACCATTTATCAATTGGGGAATGGCTTGTGCTCTTATAAATTTGTCTTAACTCTCTATATATTTTAGAAATGAGGCCTTTATCAGAGAGACTGGTTGTAAAAATTCTTTCCCAATTTTCTACCTTCCTTCTAATCTTAGTTGTATTGCTTTTGTTTGTGCAAAAACTTTTCAATTTAATGTAATCAAAATTATCCATTTTGCTCTTCATAATGCTCTCTATCTCCTGTTTGGTCATGAATTCTTCTGTTCTCCATAGATCTGATAGGTAAACTATTCCTTGCTCTCCCAGGTTACTTATGGTATCAGCCTTTATATCTAAGTCCTGAACCCATTTTGACTTTATTTTGGTATATGGTGTGAGATTTGGGTCTATGCCTAGTTTCTGCCATACTCTTTTCCAGTTTTCCCAGCAGTTTTTTTCAAAGAGTAGGTTCTTATCCCAGAAGCTGGGGTCTTTGGGTTTATCAAATAATAGATTACTATAGTCATTGACTACTGTGTCTTGCATATTTTGTTTGTTTGTTTTTGCTAGACAATGGGGTTAAGTGACTTGCCCAGGGTCACACAGCTATTAAGTGTTAAGTGTCTAAAGTCGCATTTGAACTCAGGTCCTCCTGACTCCAAGGCTATTGCTCTATCCACTGCGCCAAGTAGCTGCCCCCCATTATGTGTCTTTTGGAGTTGTCTTAGATCATTTGCATTGCTGAGAAGAGCTAAGTCTATCAAAATTAGTCATCACACAATGTTGCTGTTACTATGTACGATGCTCTCCTGGTTCTGTTCGCTTCACTCAGCATCAGTCCACACAAGTCTTGCCAGGTTTTTCTGAAGTCAGCCTGCTCATCATTTCTTAGAGCACAATAGAATCCCATTACATTCATTTACCACAACTTGTTCAGCCATTCCCCAGTTGATGGGCATTCCCTCAATTTCCAATTCTTGGCCACCACAAAAACAGCTGCTATCAATATTTTTGTACCTGTGGGTCCTTTTCCCATTTGTATGATCTCTTTGGGATACAGCCCTAGAAGCAGTATTGCTGGGTCAAAGGGTATGTACATTTTTATAGCCCTTTGGGCAGAGTTTCAAATTATTCTCCAGGATGGCTGGATCAGTTCACAACTCCACCAACGATGCATTATGTTCCAGTTTTCCCACATCACCTCCAGTGTATTTCTTATGTGAGGAATCACCTGAACAAAGACCCAGAAACCACTGAGTATGGGGTATATCTGGGGAGCAGTCCTAGTTGGCTAGAATGTAGACCACCACATAGGGAGAGAGCAGGGTGAGCAAAGGCTGGAAGAATGGGTTGGGCTCAACTGCGGGGTCCCTGAATGCCTGGCAAAGAACTCGAAAATTTATTTGCTATTAGGCAAAAAGACTTAATGGATATTAAGCAATCTCCAAAACCATGAGTACATAAGGATTTAGTTTCAGAAATATACCTAGATCATAGACGATCACATATGGCAAATTTAAAATTTTCCCTCTGAATGAAGACTACTCAAAACGTCTTAGAATGGGAAAAGTTAAAAATTACTCTTTAATTTCCAAAGACATAACAAGCCACATTTGTATATAAACCTAAAGGTGATACACATTTACACATTTCTAAAAGAAAAAAAAAGACATTTTCAGCACCACCACCTTCTAAAGCCATTAACCCCATGCATGCGACTTTGTAACAATCTGCCATTTGCTAGGAGGCAAATCTCAACCCATTTTTACATACAGTAAAAGATAACCAAACAATGTCAGGATGCTGGCTGATATCCAATTATCCAATTACCGATCACAGCTCTGACTTGTTGACTTCTCAACAGGAAACTAAGAATTTGAAATGATTTCAATTCTCATAAATAACAACTGGAATCATTTCAAATTCTTAGTTTCCTATTGTCCAAGGACATGTGGGTTACTTAATGCTGAATAAGTCCTCTGAGATGCACACCTCATTTGCTGATCGTCTCTGGGTAACTGCAGTGTAAACATGTATGACAGCCAGAGAAATCCACACAGCAGTAAAACTGCCTCATTACCAGTAATCAATAGAAGTTGTATAATGCAAACATACTTGGGAGATAATGACATGAGAACATTAATATTTGTGGCATTTAAATCCCTAAAGGAAAGGGCTCTTACTCCTTTCTGAAACACAGCCAGTTGCCTCTTTTCAGAAGCTACTTGAGTAGTCTGGCCTTTACTAAACAAAAAAAGAAATTGATTAAATGGTACATGCCACATTAGGCAGGCATTCAGATTTCACAAAAAGGATCATGCATTTAGATCACTGTTTCTAGTAAATCATATTAAAGGAACTTCTAGTCCCACGGTTTCTGGATGAATTTACTTGAACTTAAATAAAACAGGAAATTTACCCAGAAATCGCCAACCTACATGACTGGTTAAGGGGCAATCATAGCATTAGGGGTTTGGCAGGGCTGAGGCCCATTGCTTTGGGGTATCAGCTGGTGAAGTCACCTTCACTGTATTCAACAATTCACAATCTTCGTGTAGCTTGTTATTCATGTAGTCAGACTGGATAGAACAGCATCTAATGGGCATGCCTATGCGTGTGCGTGTACGCACACACACACACACACTCATGCACGTACATTCTTAGATGTCAAAGGCTTCTCAAATCTGGAAGTTATGGCTTCCCATACATAAACAAATTTATTTCCTACATTTTACATGCAACTGATGTCCCACAGCGTCAGTCCTCCTGTACAGGAACACAGGTCTAGAAGAGGAAGGGACCTCAGCGGCCATCTAGTCCAATCCTCTGATTTTACAAATGAGGAAACTGAGGCTCAGGGAGAGGGTAAGTGATTTGACCAAGGTCACACATTGAGCATCAGAGGGAGGATTTGAACCCAGATCCTCTGACTCCAGAGCCACATTATAAAATGGCCAATGAAATGCTCTTTCAGTCTTATAATTTCATATTTTAATAACTGTCATAAAGATTTATTTCAGGTTCTCCTTTGTTATTAATATTTGACAAAATACGATTAGAGAGGAAAACCTTAAGTTAACGTAAGATATAATTCATACAGACTATCTAGAAACAGGCAGGTGGTGCAGTGGATAGAGCTCCAGGCCTGGAGTCAAGGGGACCTGTGTTCAAATCTGGCCTTGGACACTTCCTAGCTGTGTGACTCTGGGCAAGTCACTTCACCCTGTTTGCCTCAGTTTCCTCACCTGTAAAATGAGCTGGAGAAGGAAATGGCAAACCACTCCAATATCTTTGCCAAGAAAACCCAAATGGGGTCATAAAGGGTCAGACACAACTGAAAAATGACTGAACAATCCAGAAACATTAAAAATACATTAAAAAGTGAACTGATTACTTAGGAGATTGTTTTTTATCGATTAAAGCACTCTGGAAACAAGGTCTGATCATACAAGTACAGAGAGTGCCTAGCCCCTGGCCAAATTAATTGTGCTTTGAAGCAGGAGCACATCTACCCCGTAAGGAATCCAAATAAATAAATGAGAGCTATTCTGGTCAATTCCCCTCAATATCAATTATGTTAATTCTACAGCAATATGATCGCTTGGCGGTGCCGGTTCCAGGGCTCCTTGGGGTTCCCTCTCTGACACCTGCCGCTACTGCTGCTGCTGGGGGGCGAGGGGAGGAGAAGGCCTGTTCTCAAGCCGGTCAGCTTCTTTTGGTTCAGCCGACGAGCATTTTAAAAAGGAGGCCAGACTCAACAGTGCTTAAGTGCAGTTTACCACAGGGACTACCAAATCCTCGATGGGGGAGGAACAGAATGAGCAGGCATTGGCCCTTTGCCCAAGCATGATGTAAGAGCAATAATGATGGATATTTATGTCCCACTCCCCCAGCAGGACCTTGGGGCACCTGATAAACATTCACTCATTAATCCTCAGAATGCCCATGTGAAACAGGTAGGTGGCACATTCTAACGTGTGTTTTGTACCAAGGGGAAACAAAAGCACAGTTTGATAAAGAAATGGCCACCAGCCAGAACGTGGCAGGGATGGCACTGTGAACTCACCATCCAATGGCTTGTCCAGGGTAGTTAATTTTAGAAACTGTTTATTTTAGAAATTCCTACTCTAACGGATGACCACACCAGTGGGGGAAGGACTCTGGAAAGAAAATGTGCTCCACAGAAGACTCCAATCACATTACCATATACTGTCATCACCCACCAGCAAACACTTATTAGGCCCTTCCTGGGTACCGGGTACTACACTAGGTGCTACCGACAAAAAGAAAACAAAGAGTCCTTGCCCTCAAAGAGCTCATACTCTAACATGAAAGACAAGCACACATATGGCTACTAAGTAATGCTGGTGGTGGGCTGGAGGCATTAACAGGCCTGGGGAATAGGAAAGGCCTGCTGCGGTCTGAGCTGAGCCCTGAAAAGAATCGAAGTCCAAGCGACAGGAGTGAGGAAGGTGTGCATTCCAGGAAGGGAAGACACAGTGCAAAGGTGTGGAGACGGGAAGCGCGGCTGAGTCAGGAACAGCGAGGCCAGTCTGGCTGAACCATGATGGAAGGATGCACAGTAAAGACAGAAAGGATGGGGGCAGGCAGCTTACGGAGGGCTCTGAATGTCAAAATGAGGAGTTTATATTCGATCTTCTAGGTGACAAGAAGCCACTGGAGTTTACTGGGTAGAGGTCAGACATGCCATTGAGGACAATCGCTTTGGCACCTGAGTGGAGGATGGACTAAGGAGAGGCATGAAGCAGGGAGACTAGTGAGGAAGCTGTTGTAATAGTCAGCTAAGGGGCACCACAGTGCACGGAACACCTGGCCAGGTGTCAGGAAGACTCAGCTTCATGAGTTCAAATCTGCTTTCAGACACTTACTGGCTATGTGACCCTGGGCAAGCCACTTCACCCTGTTTTCCTTAGTTTCTTCATCTGTTAAATGAGCCAGAGAAGGAAATGGGAAACTACTCCAGTATCTCTGCCAAGAAAACCCCAAAGAGGGTCATGAAGAGTTGGCCATGAGTGAAAAATGCCTCAACAACAAGAAATTGTCTCAGTCCAGGTAACAAGGTTCATGACTGTGTCAGGGAAGGGGATGGATGTGGGAGCTGCTGAGGAGGTAGAAATAATACTGGATACATGGGGCGAGAGAGAACGAGTACTCTAGGGTGTCCCCAAGGTCGTAAAGCCGCGTGCCCAGAACGTGGGAGCCCAAAGCAGAGATCACGAAGTTCAGAAGAGCAGTCTGTCTGTTTGGGTAGAGTGAGAAGTCCCAGCACATCACTCTACTGTATTGATTCTCTTTATAGTCATCCTCTATATTCTTAGACACGCACTTGTCTCCTCCTTAGAATGTAACCTCCTTACGAGTAGAGACTGTTACAAGGGCCTTTGACTGAACCCAAACTTCACATAACAAATCCCCTTAATGAAAGGATTCATTCTGTAAAACTTGGACTAAGTTGAAAGACCATATCCAAGGACCTAGAGGGCCGTGTGTGGCCTCGAGGCTGTAGGCTCCCCACCCCTGGATTAAGCTCTGAGTAAATGCTAGCTGACTGACTGGTGTAAAGTTTGAGATCATTGCGGGCATCCACCAGGAAATGTCGAATAGGCAGTTGTAAACATCAGCTTGAGCTCAGGAGACAGACTGGGGTTGCGTACATAGATCTGGAAGTCATCTAGGGAGATCTGATCACTAAACACACAGGAGGTGATGAGGTCACCACCTGAGAGCGTAGTTCAGATAGGTCAGAGCCTTGTGGTACATCCGTAAGTTAAAGGGAGAGGATGGATGGGGAAAGGAAGGAAAGGGGGAAGGGGAAAGGAGGAAAGGAAAAGGGGAAAGGGGAAAGGGGATGGGGGAAAACAGAAGGGGGAAGCATCTATTATAGGCCAGGCACTGCCCTAAGCATTTTTTAATTATCTTCTCATTTTAGATATGAAGAAACAGAACCAAGAGAAAACAATTTCATAAACACCCAAAGAAGAGAGAGTATCTGGAGGGGAGGGTGGTCAACAGTGTCAAAGCTGCAAAGTGGACCAGAAGGATAAGGACCAAGAAAAGGCCACTGGATCAGGGAAACAGGACCTAAGGAAGATAGTTCTGAGGAATGATGAGGTCCAAAGTCACATTGCAAAGAGTCAGGAGGGAGTAAGAAGTGGGGGTAATGAGTGTAGACAGTTTATTTCTAGGAGTCTGCCTGAGAAAGAATAGAGAAATACAGGAGAAGAGTTTTCAGGAATGGGAGAGTCTAGTCAGGATTTTTTGAGGATGGGGAGATTTGAGAAGGAGCCAATCAACAGGGAAAGACTGAGAGGGGGACTGAAGGGGATGACTGTAAGAACAATCTACTGGAGAAAATGGGATCAAGGATAAATATATAGGGATTGGCCGGGGCAAAGAAATGGACCACCTCTTCCTAAAAGTCTGGAGTAAAAGAAGAGGCGGTGAGAGACGGTATCACCCCATCCCCCCCCAAAATGGTCAACCTCCAATTCTCTCCTCAGATCACAGCGTCTTTGCCTCTCCTCCCCCCACCTCACTCCTCTACTGACTTTTCATCCTCAATTCCTGCCTACTACCCCAGGCCATAACCCCTGGGTGCTCCCCACCTGCATCCCCATCTCCCCATCTCCACATCTGGTAGTTGTGCCTCCATCCTCCCCAGAGCTAACAGAATAATTTCCTTAAGGCCCAGGTCTGATCATTTCAGCCTCCAATGGCTCCTTGCTGCCTCTAAGACCAAACACAAGCACCTCAGTCTGTCATTTAGAACCTCTGGATCCCAGCCACATTGGACCAACAGATGTCCCCCCATGGCCCTTAGTCCTCTTCTTCTCTTCCTGCCTTCACTGGAGTGGGCTCCTTCGTTGGCCTTGCAGAATCCCCATCTTCCTGCAGGACTTATCTCATGCACATTTCCTCCATAAGCCTCCTCTCATCCCCAAGTAGCGTCTGTTTATCTGCGTGTGTGTTATACTCCCTTTTGTAACAGATTCTTGAGGGTACAGACTGCCTAGGTCATTGAGGGTTTAAATGAATGGCTGGGATAACACAGGATGTATTAGATGTGGGACCTGAACCCAGAGCTTTGTGGCTACCAGGTTAGCTCCCTTAAAAAATAATTATAATAGCAGCTAACATTTATATGGCACCCACAAGGTGCCAGGCACTATGCTAAGCACTTTATATAACTATTTTTTCATTGTCTACCATGCTATGACACCTCTCTATGGACACCACAGGCCCTTAATAAATGACTGCTGAGTGACTGTATGCAATTTGTAAATGCTTGTTGAAGTCACTGATGAAGAAATGGTGTTGGGCATGACTGATACTGAAGTCAACCTTAACTGATCAATTTTCAGGAAATATGCAGCATGTCACCATCAAAGGGGGTCCTGAGTGTGATGGCTGCATGAAACAGCAGGTGTATGAAAGAGGGGAACACCCAGACGGTGCGGGTGGGGGATATGATGGCCCGGCCCACTCACAAGGCCTAAAGTAAGAGGCAAATGCCCCAGGACGCTGGACTGGGCACTGAGGGTGGTGGAAGGAGCCCTCAGTCCAACGCCTATCTCGGATCCGTAGAGCAGAGACACTTTGTTCAAGGCATGTAAAACTTCTACCTCTTCATTTCCCTCAGTAGCAAGGGGAGAGGTGGGGTTTCTGTTTCCTTCCTGACAAGAGGAAAAAATGCTTTGTAAACTGCTGAGTGAAATATAAATGTAAACCATCATTATTATTATTACAGTAGTGATATCCTTAATAAAAACTCCAGGAAGCCCAAGTGACCCAATTTTATTTTTGCACATTGTCCACTCTACTTGGATACAAGAAAGAAAAAAAATCAGTAACAATCTAAGAGAAGGTTATTAAAAAAAATTTTTTCATGACAAGGCCTGGGATCAGACAGATTCATTCCAATCTCCTCTGCCTTCTTGGGGTTTCTAAAGTACCTGACAAGGACCATTTTCCAGACTTATTCATATAATTCACTTTCACAAATTCTGGAGTTCATTCAAACCCAGACCCAAGAAGCTTAAAATCTGTGTCTTCTGTGAATCCACACAACACACCTCATGCCAGGAATATACTCTCTCTTCAATTCCATCTCTCACATTCCTCACCTCCCTTCAAAGCTCAGTTCTAACTCCCATCACCTCCCCTCTTCATTCCTCCCCTGTCCTCTCCTCCTCTCTCTTCTCCTCTCCTCCCCTTTTCCCCTCCATCAAACTCTGTGAAACCTTCCCTGAAATCCACAAGTTATGTAAGTTATATTAGAATGAAACCTGCATGTTTAGGTCAGACCATCAATATGTTAATTCATTTATCACCACTTAAATTGTGGGTTATCCAGATTTTCTCACTAAATATGTCCAAATGAAATAAAATAAACCAAAGCTAAAATAGAATATTGGCTAAATAAATGTAAAAATGAAACAAACATCTTGAAAAGTCATAGCTGACTCACAGGCATAAAAGAGGACAGATTTTTGTAAACATTTTTAATCTGGTGTCAAATAAAGGACAACTATGGCCAACAATTATCTTATTGGAGTAAATTCCATTATACAAATATGAAGTTGTAGTTAGGCTTTAAAGACTTTTAGGTCTAAACTTAACAATAGTAACTTGTGTTTCTGTCATTGATGAAAGGGAAAAAATACACAATGTAACTTGCAGGGAAAGGGGAAATCTCCATGATAAATTTTCACACACTTCTTTTAAAAGCCACCTTTAGAAGCTGAACCATATCATTTCATTATCCAGCCTTAGCAGACACAGCTGTTAATAAAATCCTGAAGTACAAAAAAAAAATCCACAAGTTATGAGAGCTCCCTCAATTTTCCCAGAATTTCCCAAGTCTACTGGAGAAGGAAATGGCAAACCACTCCAGGATCTTTGCCAAGAAAATCTCAAAGGGGATCACGAAGCGTCAGACTGACTGAAAAGTGACTGAACGACAAGAAGTTTAGTTGTATTGTTATATTTATTCAACCAATAAACGACAGGCCCAGCGCTGGGTGCTGAGGACCCAAACACAGCACACACAATGCCTACAAACATGGAGCTTCCAGGAAGGTGTACGCACACTATGTGAGGCACCATGAACACTGAGGACAAGCCCTGCCCTGGAGGGGCTTACAAGCTCCAGGGTGAGAAGGGGCCTAAGTTAAGGAACAATCCAGGAGATGCCCCAAGGCATCATGAACAATTGGGTAAACAATTTGGGCCAAGTTCAGAAGACGTTAAGTTCATTTTTAGCTTAGAGGGGCCAGAAGAAGCTTCATGTAGGCGAAAGACCAGAGCTGGGCCTGCCAGGAAGTCCAAGATCTGGAAGGCAAGGGAACAGTGGGAGCCAAACGGACTACAGGACCTCGACAGCCTTTCCAACAGGAAAGTTAAATGCCTAAGTCATGTGCACAGGACACAGTCTGTCCAAATCAGAGGTTTCAGGCAAATCACAGGTCCTTAGAGCTGAAGGGACCTTACCTATCATCTAATCCAATGCCTTCATTTTTCAGATCTGAGACCCAGACCTAAGTGACTTTACTTGCCCAAGATCACACAGCTAACAATTCTCATAAACTTAGAATGACAGAGTCCAACGCATCTCTGGGATCATCTAGTTAGGAAACTCGGGTCTTCCGGGCAATCCAAGGCCCCTTCTTCCACAGGAGGCTGGGAAGACAAGTGTAGGAACCCGATGGGGAGACACTTTGAATGCAACATCAAACTACATCCTGCAAACCAATGTGCCCCACTTGTTTGAAAACTAGGGATCCACATATGGAACACAAGCTCACCAGAAAATCCAATTCCCCAGAACAGTATCTTCCTTAGAGTCGTATGTCAGGGTACCACCATAAGAGAAGGGCTGTGGAATCCAAAGACCTGCCTTCAGTACTTCCTAGAAGGACGACTTTGGACAGGTTACTCTACTGAAGCTCACTTGCTTATCTGTAAAATGGGGTTTTAAGCCTGTTACGAGAAAAGTGTTGAAAACCTTAAGGGCCCACAGGAATGTGAATCACCAGCTACCATAACATGAACCTCAATAATCTGGAATTTGCCTGATTGCTGTTTAAGGAGCAGGATATGTTTTGTGGAAACAACCTCACCCGAAACACAAGCCTTTAGCATAACCCCTAAAATGCAGCACTGGAGATGACTCCAGGGGAGCCAACAGGTGCAAAACATGTTCATGGAAACCAAAACCTGCTTGAATAGCGGCACTGGGACACCACATTTGCTGCAAATGACAAGGGTTTGAAAAAAGTGACAGCAGCCCGATTTTCTCCCCTCCCCACCGGACCCCATAACAGAATCTCAAGGGGCCATCTAGTCCAACTCTCCATGGAAATGATACTCAACATTTGGTCAAAGGCCTCCAAGACAGAAGAACCCAGCTGCCTCCTAGGGCAGGCCATTCTACTTTTGGAGAGCTTTAAATAAAAGTGAGGATTTTTTTTCATTTGCACCAAGTTTAAATTTGTTTTTCTGCTATTTCTACCTGTGACTCCTAATTCTGCCTTTAGAGACCCAGAAGAGCAGGTCTCTTCCTCTTCTGTGCCCCCAGGCTGCCCCAAGGCAGGCTAAACGTTTCCTGTGCCTTCATCCAGTCTTCACGCAGCATGAACACAGGACTCTTAACCAACCTGGTTTCCATCCTCCAGATCTCTCCATCTTATCAATGTCCTTACTAAAATGTGGAGCCTAAGAAGGAACCCAGACTTGGAGATGTTATTGAAACAGGGTCATGTGAGCCTCAGGTTATCACACTCCTCCCTTTATAACCAAAGACTGCAATAACATTCTTAGCAACTGGATCCCCAAGATCTGACAAAGTGCTATGGAGCTGTGTGCCCATCATCTTGTACTCATGAAGGTGACTTTTTGAACCCAAGTGTAGGACTTTTTATTCATCCTTATTAAGGTATCTTCTATTGGGCCCACTGTTTCTAGCCCATCAAGGTATGTTTAAAACCCGTCCTGATACACACCATCTAGGATTCTATTCAAATCACAGATAAAAATGTGGAGCCACATAGGGCTAAGGACAGAGCACTTCGGCCCTTCAAGGGAGACTTCTATTAAGGTTGACAGGGAACCAGTAATGATGCTCAAAAGCCACTCAATTTTATTACTCAGTGTACACCTCTCCATCTTTTCTACAAGAATAGTATTCAGGATTCTGAAATGCACTGCCAAGAACTACGTTAACTATGTCTACAGAGTTCCCTTGATCTACCAATTGAGTAACCTTATAAGAAAGGGCGGAGGGAGAAATGAAGACGGCCTGGCCTGTTCTTTGGTCCATGCAAATCTTTGAACTCACAAATCTCATTATGATAACCACTGGTCTCTTTCTTACGAAATCCAATGGCTTTTTTTTAAAGTGAATTGTACATTTGTTAAAACAAAACAGAACATAATCTTGTATTTTCCCCCTCCCCCCACGGTTAATACCGATGTCCTCGGGGATTATTTCAGGTGTGACTTTTGTTCCTACATCACCTCAAACTTCTGTGGTCTTTGAATTGTGTCTGATTTTTATGGATTTTCCCCCTCCCCTCTTCTGCTTTCAGGATGTCAGATGACAGGCAGGGTTTCTGTATTTAGCAGACACTTGGCCTCCTTTAATTTTTTAATTCTTCTGAGTAGGAGCAGAGATGGTTTTAACATTCTCTTTGTGCCCTCGACTGGCCCACGGTGGACACTTCATGCACAACTGGCTTCTGAACCGAGTTTTTCTGCCCTCCCCTCATCCCAGACTCCTAAAGTAAATGCTTTATTTCCCCCTATTCTAACTCACTGAAGACCCTTCCTGGCCAGTCCGTCTTAAAATTCCTCGATTGCTGATCCAGGGTCTTTTTAAATCACTCAGGGTTGAATAGAGTCCTCTGACCCAGTTCCCCCTCCTCCTGATGAAGGGCTCACCCCTACCCAGAGAGGGCACAGGTGGGGGGGGGCAGGGCGGGAGGGGAGGGTCCGGCCTTTGCTTGCTGGACGAGCTCCAGGCCCTTCCGGTGGG
This sequence comes from Phascolarctos cinereus, assembly GCF_003287225.1. NCBI lineage: Eukaryota > Metazoa > Chordata > Mammalia > Diprotodontia > Phascolarctidae > Phascolarctos > Phascolarctos cinereus. The sequence goes on along the minus strand of NW_027555514.1, from coordinate 27,016,812 downwards.
TCGGTGTGGCCACACCAGGCTAACGGTGGGGAAGGTCAGACTCGGCCCTGGGCTGCCCTGGGGTCTGGACGCGCCCCTCTCCCCACCTTAGCCTGAGCGGCCCGAACGCGCCCCCAAGCATCCCGCAGACTCCCGCCTTTGGGGCCCAGAAGCGTGCTAGTTGGCTCCTGGAGCCCCGAGTGCCGAGGCCAGAGCCCAGTCTGAGGAGCGGAGGGCCGCACTTCCCCCCGCCCCCGCAGGCCCCCGCCTCAGTCTCCTCCTCGGTGCAGTGGGTCTGCGCCCCTCCCCCTCCGCCGCCGGCCAGCCCCACTCACCTGGCGCGGGGGAGGACGCCCTCCTTCAGGCAGATCCGCCGCTCGCCATGCTCGCCTAGACGCCGCCGGCCCACCTTCCTCCCTCCCCGGCCCCGGGCGGGCCTCGCTCCCGGCCGCCGCTGTCCCTCACCCCGGGGGCGCCGCCGCCAGCGCCGCCGTTGGTTTTCAGCCAAACGCCACTTCGGGGGCCACCAACCGGCGCGAGCCGCACCAATGCCGAGGCGTCTTCCTCCTCTGGGCCAGCCCCCGCGGACCAATCGCGAACGAGCATGCTGCGGGGTGCGCGGCGCCATGGCGACGGGTGACGCTGGCTTCGCGGTTGCCATGGCACGGCGGGAGCGCGCAGGTTCCAGGCCGGCCCAGCGGCCCGGGGAGACTATGGAGGTGGCGCTCTGGGGCTGAAGGCCCCGCTGAGGCTCGGGCAGCACTGAGGCTGCGTCGGACAGGCCTCCGACCCTCCTGGCGCCCCAGGGGGTCTGCCTGAATCTGCGGCGGCGTCGGAAGCTGCTCTCGCTTGGGCCGAGGGTGGGGGTGCTAATCTACCTCCCGGCACGTACTTCTCCCCAGTCCGACGCGGCTTGGGGGGGGGGGGGCGGCAGAGCCAGCATCTTCTGCATCCCTGGAGCCTCCTAGAGATGCTCTTGAGCTAACAAACGTGGCCTCTTCGAGACGCCTACAGCTTTCCCATTTGGGGAATGGGTAATTTCATCAGGGTAAGCAAAAGCATTTATTAAGCGCCTACTATTAGCTCGGCGCAGATGCAGCCCCCATGTCGCCTGATTCCGTACCCTGTACTAGCGCTTTCTCTAAGAGATTTTAACTTTTTTGTTTCATGGACCTCTTTGGCTATCTGGGGAAGCCTATGGACCCCCTTCTCTAAAGTTTTCAAATGCTGAAAATATAATATATAGGATTACAAAGGAAACCAATTCTATTGAAATACAGCTATCAATTTTTTTTTAAGCCAAATTCATGAACCAGAGATTCCTAACTCCTAAGGCTCCCTCCCTTCCATCTACTCTATAACTATTTTGGTACATGTGATCTCCCCCCGTTCTTGGAAGGCAGGGACTGGTTTTGTCTTTGTATCTGCTGGGTTAGCACAGTGCCTGGCACATGGTAATCTTTTCATAAGTCTTCTTAATTGATGAGTGGGAAGCCATTACCCTGCTACCAACCCAGTGGATATGGATACGGCCTAGCTCCCTGACTTCCCTGTAAGCTGTTGGAGAACTTATTAGCATGCCAAAGTCCCATCCATAGGAAATAATCAAAGGAATGGCAAAGCTCCATTCTATCAGAGAGATCACTTCGATGGAGGGCCAGCTTAGTGCTCGGCTTTGAAAGGCTTCGATAGAAGCAGAAGCAGAGAGGCCTTCCAGAAAGAGTGCACGCTAAGCAGGCAGCAGGTGAGAAGGCACAGCAGCCAATACAAGCAAGCATGCGCAATCAACTGATCACATGCCTCAGTATGTGGCAAACAGAAGGTCCAAAATAACCTTCCTGACTAAGAACATCTCGATGCCCAAAGCTGAAAAAACGTAAAGAACAAACCCCTCCCTCAATCAGGGTGACCTGATTCTTAATGAAATCTCAACCTTACCACCGGTAAAATTAAAAGCTATGATGAAATCCTTATGCTCTTGAATCCTGCCTGACCTCTAACATCTAAGTAAACCCAAACACACCCAAACCTGGAGGCTAACAGGCAGTAATGCTTCAAAGTCATGAAACTAAGAGAAGGTCTCTCACAGCAAAAGATCCAAGTCAACCATTTAGGTTCTGGGGAATCTTTGGGGGCTTCCATGCAACTCCCAACTCCCTAACCAAAGGTGGAAGAAGGCCTCTGGAGGAAACGGTAGTGCCTTTTCCCACATCTATTCCTCATCCATCTCTTGGTTCCTCCTTTCTAAATTTGTTTGGGGGAAGGGGAGAAAATCCATATTCATTTTCCTTCACCAGCTTTTTAGCTCATCTTCCAAATTCCATGCTCATAATGGATTTCCGAAAGCCAGAATTAAAATACAAATTAAGAAAAAACAACATTCAACAAAACAGTTCAGTAGACTTTTATTGCTTTTGTCAAATTCAGTAACATTTCAAAAAATAGTTTTCTTCTAATAATTATAAAACAAATTTGAAAGGCAGGATCTTTCACATTATAGACATGTTGGAGAGACGTGTACTTCATACAAACAAAATATCAGTTCTACACTTAGAGTTAAGATTTACCTTGCGTTGGATTTTATTATAAAAGAAAAAATGCTATTGTAATTATAAAAGTCATAAAAAATTTGAACCGTACTGTGTAATTACACATTACCAAATAGTATATAAATGAACACTAAAATTCAATTTCTGTTCACTTAAATGTGTTGAACATTAGAAGACATCCCCCCCCACCCACACACACACAGAAAAATCATATACAATGTATCAACAAAAAACAGGTACAAATACCAAGTGAATCACTGTTTTAATAAATTTGATTTAAAAAAAAAAAAGGAAACTAGGTGTTTAACACATTACCCCAAGTCAGCTTAGAATTTCAGAATGTGCTAATTTAATAAAAGAATCTTTATCCCATTCAAACTAATGGTTTTCCTATAATTGACACTTATTTTAAAGGTTATCAAATAAAAGCACTTTATATTAAAATATCACTAGACAATTTTTGCATTTAGAACACTATTCCAGACTCCCAATGTCCCTGAAGTCTTAAATGTACTTTCTAGAAAATAAATTATTGTTGGTATAAAACAAAAGATATCTTTCACATTTGTACTGCATAAGATGTGAGCTACATGAGTAATTTAAAATGTTAAATTAACTAACATAAAAAGAGAATTAGAATCATCCTGGTATTAATGGCCTAAACATGTGAAATCTGTGCATTTAAAAACTATCACCATTTAAATTGCTTAGCACATTTACAGAACTTATGTACACAATATAACCCCCTTTAAAGTAGCAAGCTCTCCTATTATGCCCTCAATTTCAGATAGATTTTTAACAGAACTTCGAACCTGCCCCATAAAAGGGAAAGTTACTGTATATACATATAAATGCATTTTGGAGCTTGAGGAAATGTTTGGCTAATTGAATTGGCTGATGTTTTTGACTGGTACAGAAATATACTTTTTAAAATACCTGCATTAGTGTATTTAAATTAAATCCTACAAATTTTGCAAAGACTTGGCAAGTATGAGCATTTTGAATGCCACTGCTTTTTTCTTCCTTAAAAACATACCAAAAATAAAAAACCACCAATAGTTTAAAAGACCAGAACTATCTTGCACCCTCCCAAAAAATCGGTTGGGGGGGGGTGAATGATTGACTTCAGCATATCTACTAAAACTAAAATACAGAATCATCCTTTTATGATGAGAAAGTTTGTATGGTTAATTAAGAATGAAAGACTGTTCAGAAGATAGCTAAACCTCAGTTGTTCAAAATCTGATCTCATCACATTCTACATCTATGAAGAAAGAATCGAGGGAAGTGAGAGGAATGTCCTGAGGTGGCTCGAGCAGCCAGGTAGAGTCAGTAGCAAAAAGCTCCATTCCTGGCAACCAATGGCATCAAGAAAGTGCTGGATTATTTCTTTTCCTTTATTTTCAAAATGGACTACAGATTGGCTTACTTGTTTTGCAGCGTGAAGTAAATCAGTGCATAGTAATTACTACTGCTCATTTACACCCATTAAGGCAACATTTTTATCTACACAAACCAAGTCATGTCCTTCACTGCCTTCGAATGCATATTCCATCCATTTTTCTTTTTAAAACAGTGAAGGAAATAACATTTAAAATAAAGTAAATTAAGCAGTAAATTACTTAAACATGAGTTACCACTGGTCTTTTATGGAGTAATAGTATCAGATCATATCATTTGTCAAAGTAGTTTAGACGAAGAAGAAAATAACAACTATGAAGAACACAGAAAAATTATTTTGAATGTAAAGTGTTTTGAAATTCATGGTTTTTCTGGCACAAGGTAATTACTTTACATAATTAAACAAAATCACTAAAACACTATGATCCCAGGGTAATTTTCCCTTTAAATTTAAAAATTACCTCCAGTAAAATGGCCTGGATTATGAACCCTTTGGTGTCCCGTGTCCAAGTTCAGAAGGCTATGAAGAAATTCTAGCACCCAACACAAGATGTTTAAAAAGTTTTAAGATGAATAGCAAATATTTGGGTCTCTGTAAATGATTATACTGTTGAAAATAAAGAGGAATTATTTAAATGGAAGCACAGTGAGTTACAAGCACCATGGATAACGTTCTGTAAATCAATTGATGGCAGAGTAATAAGCACTCCTCCCTTATTCAGGAGGACCAAAAGAGATATGAGCTAATGCTGACAATGTGGCTTTCTTTAAAAAAAAAAATCTACATTTCTAACCTTTCATTTGAGGTGAAAATTATCCTTCTTATGACTTTTCTGTATTAACTAAAAACAGATAACACACCGAAGAAAATGTCTAAATAATAAAAGAGACGCATTTTTGTTTGTGCATTAAATAGCAGTCAACCAAGAAGCTTTGGATAGTCTGAGACATACTTTCACTCAATCACTGTGGCTGCCAATTCCTACAGCATTATTTCTGATGTGCTGCAAGTTCTATCCTCCACAGCCCACCTTCCTTACAAAGAAGCCTCGGACTATCGGATCGAGCTTGATTTTTGTGTCACTACCACCATTTTATACCTTTCAAGACTAACGTAAAACATGTTTGGTTTTTGTGAATTATCCTTTTGCCAAATCAGTTGCGCAACCCCATTCATCCAGTCCTACAGGTTTAGTAACAACAATATTTATTCATTTCATGTTAGGAGTTAACTCCAAACAAAGATTATATAAAAGATGACCAAGAAGATTTACTAGCGTGGATAAAAAGGAACTTAAAAAGACAAAGAAAAAAAAAAGTAGTAATCCCAATCATAAGTAGGTATGTCATCAATAGTCTGAGCTTTACATAAAATATTTAATTTCCTTGAAAAACACTAACATGGCAGTGTTTAATATCAAATCTGTGAAATCTGTCAACTGTATTCTTTCAGGGAATTAATCATAAATGTAAGAGAGCCCCAACTATTTACATTACCACATTTACTCTACTGTATATGCATTACCTTAAATTTTTGTACAGAATTTAATCTTTACACCAATTAAAATAAATAAAATGTTTAGAAACAAAACCAAGGTTAGCACTGTATTAAATATATTCTGTACAGTGGAAAGAATGGAAATGTAAACAGAGAATCCAAGGTAATTCTTAAGAGCCCATAAAGTAATACTGATCATAAACCCATTCCAGAATTCTGACTCCTGATTATTTAACCACACTTCTTTTTAAATGAAAAATAATCAAGAATTGAACCTGATACTAAACTAAAACATTCTAAGAAATTGAGAGCAAAAAATGCTTTATGGGATGAGAGAACATGTCTTTCACATGTTTTCCTAACTTTGACATACAAAGAAGAGAACAGCAAACAGGTATATGGTGCTCTACTGTAATCACAAGGATTCATGAAAAAAAAAAATAAAGACCGCAGTAAAGCCTAATATGTTTCAAACTACTGAAAATAGTTGTTTTAGAGTGTCTAAAATATCATTATGAGCAGACAGAGTAGCTAACACTGGTATGGGGGTAAAAATATATTTTAAAATCACCTACATTTTTACTTGAGTATTATACTGGAAAACAGAGGATGGATTTTTTGTTGTTGTTACTGTTCTTTATATCTTAAAAAAAATGAAGGTCATAAATACAAATGTTCTAATAAATATTTCACATTTACCTCTATGGCTAAAAATCCATCTCTGGGGAATATCGACATGGCCACCTGCATAAAGAACTCACAAAACCAGAGGAAAACCAAGATGCCATTTGTCATCTAACAGGCATGCTATGTTTTGTTTCATAAAAACCAACAAAAAAGCTTCACTTTCTTCCATGAAACTCAAAACAGTAATTGGAGAAAAGGTGAAATTTTTAAATAACTCAGGTTAAAATTCACAGAGAGCTCTCAATAATAAATACATGGACAAGTATAAACTAAGGTTGATTAACTTTTGGTACACATACAGATTTTTTAAGAAAAAAATACACTTATGCTTTTCCCACATCTTCCTATTTCAAAACTGGAAAATAATTTTTCTAACAGAATAAATATTCAAAGGATAATTAATAACTATGTACCTTACTCACAAGAGACCCACCTCATCACATATACAGTCATTACTGTGCTCATAACATACAAGTCAAACACTTTCAAAAGCACGGAGTCATACTTTGGTGGTATGGTAGCCAAAAACAGTCTATACAAACACACAGCACACACATACATAACATAATTCTTCTTGGTTTAGTTCTATAACGAAGTTTCAGCATCCACATATTTCCTTGTAGGTTCATCTTCCAGATTTATTTTCACACTCACTGGTTTTTCTGGGCTATTTGAAACAAAGAATAATAATGAAGGGTTTAAAAATAGAAACAGCAAATTTTTAAAATGGTGACACTTAAACTATCAACAATCCTTCATAAAATGTAAAGTTATTTTTGTATAGGAAACATTCAACAACTTGAGGCTGCCATTATCACTGTGAACTAATGATTTTGGCTACTATTGTAGTACTGTTTGAGGCTAATTTAATAACAGTAAATCTTAAAGTTGAAAAGAATATTATTAGGCTATTATTCCTGAATTGAATCTCTAATACTGTGTATATATGGACTGACCAGAATGAAGGAATTAATGATTTATTATTTTTAAAGAGCAAAAAAAAGTTTACAACTAATTTTTTTTATCTGCCTGGGAAGGAACCCCCCCCCTCCCCAAATCCTTCAATATACACATAGGCTTGATTAATAATTTTTGTTAGATTTCTGTACTCAGTAATATCTAACTTTGACTGAAGGCTGATCAATCTTTTAAAAACTGAATCTCTGCACTAAATGTTCAAAAAGTTATTAATTAAAAGATTTAAAATATTATATTACTAATGAATCATAGTTGGAGGAATTCTGAAAACATAATAGGTAAAAAAATAATAATTTTCCCAAATTCAATTCAACTTGGCAAGTACTGTGCACAGTAAGCACATATATGCTATACTTTTAAGGCATAGAAAACCAAGTTTTAGAAGTGTCCAAAGTGCACCACCTTGTACAATATGGACTGAAGTATAACACACACACAAAAATCCAAAGAGTGCAGACATGTTAGGACACTGCTCTCACATACACGTAAGCAGTACAACACATATTTATAAGGTACCATGCTGGGGAAAATGACTTGCCAACCCCGATTATAAAAAAGTCTGACAATACTCTGTATGCTTTGTGACCAAAAATGTCCCACTCCCCAAAAAAGTGAAACTTTCATGAGAGGCAGACCTGGATGTGATCAAAGGTAAATGCAGGATCTCAAATATTTAAAAATGTATAAAAGAAGACAAGAAAGAATTCCCCAGTACCAGGATTTGGTTATCTTTTACAAGTAAATGTGCACTTACCTAGGGGGTGTCCAAATGGGGCCAAAATGTTGACTGGAGGATGAGAGGAAAGGTGAAGAAGGAAGGATGAGCTGTAAAGAGCTAAGAGGCAAGTGAATTCAGTGAGGGTTTCAGAAAAGAGAGCAGGAATGAGGCGTGAGCTGGGACAAACAGTCCCCTACAAGAGACTCGGGAGCACAGACAGGAAAAAGGTGAAAACAAAAACAAGTGTGTAGCTAGAAGGAAAGAAACTCAGGATATGCCGGCCCAGGCAAGCCAGCCAAGTAAAACTGGGTAAAGAGGGAAAATCTTCAAAGTCTAGGCAGTTACTTCCTGTGGACAAAGCCAAGAAAGAAATCCACCAGGCTAACAGGTTGAAGCAGCTGCCATGAGGGCAGTTGTGACCTCCCATGAAAGAGGGATTAGAAAAGCAAAGACTCTACTTCTCTGGGGGTCCAAAGGCCTGCAAATGAGATTTCAGCCAAGAACTGCAAGTGGAGGGAGAGAGAGGCCAGCAAGAACCATGACCCCAGGGACTGGAGATGCTTCCTACTAGAAAGGGAGAACACAGGGGATGTTGTAACTACGTGCCACTGAACAGTATGAGAACATACTCCTGGTATGTACCTCAGCAGATATCAGACTACAGTGGACAAGGAGCTATTGCCAGAAAAGAAAATACCTTAATTGAGTCACCAAGGCTCTAGAGATTCTCCTTTCTTTGCCCCTGGGGTGGTAATACCAGGAAGTGATCTAAAGAAGCAGGAATGAGCACGTGGAAGTCAGAGAGAACCCGCTTATAGCACAATGGCCCAAAGAGTGTGTGTGCATATGTGTCCTTTCTCCTCACACCATCACTGAAGTCACGGGTAAAATGCTACATCAGAACACAGCCAAAGAGATGATCATAGCTACCTCATGCTCGGCCTGGATGCTCTGGTGCTCTCGGTGCTCATGGCAAGGGCTCTCCACTGGGCGGTTTTAGCCATTTCATCTGATATGTTAACAACTGAAGGATCAACGCTGGAGAACAAACACACTTCTTGGTTAGCATGTGGTACCCGGCAAAGCGCAAATACTGTCACCCAAACTACCTATAATGTTCACAAGGAAAAAAGTCACCGATGCACAATATTATTCTAAAACTATATATAAAAGCTCACAATTATCTTGTAGGATATCAAAGCCTAGATAGTTATGTTCCTAAATATGAAAAATATTGCAGGTTACTTGTGTCACTGTATTCTCTCCTGCTTGGGCTACCCTTGAGGCAACTTGTTCAGCAGTGGGCACCACACTTAAGGAAGGACAGTAATAAACTACAATGTGTCCAGGAGGACGGACAATCAAGGTGGTGAATCCAGGGCTGCAAATCAATGCCATTTAAGAATTATTTGGAGGAAATGAGGAAGGGAAGAAAGAAGGATTATAGCCATCTTCAAGAATTTAGAAGTCATGTGTAAGATTAACTACACTTGTACTGCTATCTCAAGGGGCAGAATTTGAAAAGAGGCTTGAATTGAGACTTGATAAAGGGGAAAATGTCCTAACATTCGAGCTATTCCAAAATGCAATGGGCAGCTATGGGAGAAGAAGCATTTAAGCAAAGGTCAGATGGTCACTACAGTCCTTTCCAATTCTAAAATTTTAGGAATCTATTAAAGACAAGGATAGACTACACTATTCTAAAACAATATCATCAAATCTCAAATGTTTACTGTCTCTCATTGCTGAGATCAGCATGCAGGGAGCACTGACACAAAAGGACATCACAGACTGGATCAAGTATTGAGGTTCACAACAACAACCCTTCATGAACTTGGGAAGGAGTCTGAGGAATGAGAAAGCATGAAGGGAGGATGACCAAAAAGTGCACAAAGAGCCAGGAAAAGCGTCAGTGCACAACAACTCACGGTATGTTATGAGTGCTACCCTTTGTTGATCCCCTTTTTAGAATCATCATAACCTATGTATTAATTTAAATTTATCTGCATCACAACAAATATGAATATTACAGTATTTTCCCAACAATATTTTGAGAAAAGGATTGGGAAATCTTCCAAGGTGAGTTTATTTGGAAGAACTACTTCAAGATTTTTAGTACAATTTAGACATCACAAAGGATCTGGAAAAGTAGAGTACAAGACAGCTACAAACATATATAAATGAAGTTGTCAAAATTGAACCATGAAGTTCACAAAAAGTGTGCATTTAACTATGCATGTAACCAGAAGATGAAAATAATTTGTAATTTCCAGACAAAACAAGCTGCAAATATAGATGTTGAAGAGCTAACTAGGAATTCCCTTTTCCAAATTTAGTAATAAAATGGCAGGCCAGTCACAGACACTTATTTAGAAGTCATTTAAAAAGTCAAACTTAGGGCAACAAGGTGGCACAAAGGATAGAACATCAGCCCTGGAGTCAGAAGGACCTGAGTTCAAATCTGGCCTCAGACAGGTAACACTAGCTATGTGACTCTGGGCAAGTCACTTAACCTCAACTGCCTTGCAGAAAAGAAAAAAAAATAAAGTCAAGCACATTTCTTACAATTTAATGAGCATGATGGAAGGAAGAGAGTTACAGCTGCAAATATGTGGTTTCACTACCACAGTCAATGAACAGGTTCAGAAAATTTACAGCTCTGCTCTACCTTTGAAAGATAAGCACGGGGGGGGGGGGGGGGGGGGGGGGGGGGGGAGGGGGAGGGGGAGGGGGAGGGGAGGGGGGAGAGGAGAGGGAGGGGGAGAGAGAGAGGGAGACACAGAGAGAGAGAGACACAGAGAGAGAGAGACAGACAGAGACAGAGAGAGAGAGAGAGAGAGAGAGAGAGAGAGAGAGAGAGAGAGAGAGAGAGAGAGAGAGAGACACTTGACACAAACGTTTGCCATCAAGACTTAGGGACCTGGTTGTAAAGGGCTTTCCTGTGGCTAGTAACACTGATTGCATCAAGCCAGAACACATGACAGCGCCTTGTAGAAGAGATCAGTAATAATTCACGAGTGTGGCCCAACCATCTCCAGAGAAAAGATAAAGTGGACAACAAAAGTTCACTGCACAGATCACCCTATACAGTTGTATGGACACCTAGAGAGTATGTCTATATGCATGTTTATCTTGGACAGACAGTCCAGAGGGCAGAGCACAAATGTGCTTTGAGTAAGACCTAAACAAGAGGCGGAGAAAGGGCTTGATTACTCTTCAGGAAGTTACTAGGCAAATTCACTCCAAGCGTCGCATCAATTCAAAGGTCCATGTTTTAATACCACATGCAGTGTTTCTGGATACCAGTGAATCACGGTTATCAATAATCTCCAAAGAACTAAAAATGAATATGAGAGGGCAATGGAAAGGGCGCGCGAGCCAACAGCAATACATAAATCAACCTCAAAGAACAAGAGTGAAATGGCATCAAGTAATTATATAACAGGAACAGGAGACTGTTGGGACAGCCAGAGTGCACGGGTACCCAGCTGCCCACTGGATGTTTCCTGACAGGCGGTCCCATAGGTATCTCAAAGTCAACACATCCAAAATAAACGATAATCTCTCAGCCCAATTAGCCCCTCTTCCAAACTTCCACGTTTCTGACAAAGGGACAACCCCCCACCCAATCACCCAGTTTTTCAACCTCACTCTCGTCCTCAAGTATTCCCTTTCTCTGACCACCCACATTCAACTAGTGTTTCCCTTCACCCCATCTCTCATCTGCCCCCTTCTCTACGGCAATCACCGATTCAGCTGCTCCTCTCTCCAGTCCACCCTTCACACAGCAACCAAAGGGGCTTTCCTAACACACAGGTCTAACCACGTCACTCTCCGGCAGCTCCTTACTGTTTATTGAGTAAAATGCTAATTCCTCTTGCCCTTAAAGCCTTTCACACTCTCACTGTAGCTTAGTTTCCCAGGCTTATTACATTTCACCTCACCCTTCATAAACCACGTTCCAGCAAAGCTGGCCTACAGACTTGCCCTTCGTTCATAACATCCTGTCTCCCATCTCCATGCCTTTACAAAGGCTGTCTGTCCCCCAAGCCCAGGAAAACGCTCCCCTCTCACTTCTCCCTTGCTTGATGCCTAGCTCCTTTTCCAAGCTCAGTGCAGGTGCCACCTCCAACTGAGGAGCCTTTTTTGATCTCCCCAGTTACTTCTTGCTCCTTCTCTACCCCCTTCCACCAAATTTACTTGGCATTTACTTATACTTACATGTTGCTCACACTGTCCACCCACCCCACTCCTCATACGTATACAGACCCAGCCTTAAAATGTTAAGTTCCATAAGGACAAACATTTTGGGGGTATTTTTTGCATGCTAGTGCCCACCCCATACCCAGATGGATCCATGATCTCATCGTTTGGGAGTTTCCTCCAATTAATGCTCATTGCAACCCATCTGTGCCTGCCCATCCAGTGTGATTCATGAGTCTGACACACAGGAGCCACCCAACATGGCGTGAGCCTTCCTCAGTTCACCTGAAAGGATACCAGTAGATCCTTCTGCCTGTCCACTAGCCATCCCTCAACCTTACCATATAAACTGCCTGTGTCTTCCTGTCCTATTATGGGATTCCTGGAGACCATTTACTCCCTTCCTTAAAGTTCATTCCTTCTCAGATGCAGACTGCTTACACAGACCACACACCTTCCCACTGCTTCTTAGGAGGCCTGACATTCATTAATTCTTCATAGAAAGCTACAGTCCAATACTTTGCTACCACACAGGAACACCAACAGAATGTTGGCTTTGTAAAGATGCACCTTTTAGGGAAACAGAAAACTGGGAACAAATTTTTACAACCAGTGTCTCTGATAAAGCCTCATTTCCAAAATATACAGGAAACTGAGTCAAACTGGTAGGAATACAAGTCATTCCCCAGTTGATAAATGGTCAAAGGATATGAACAGGCAGTTTTCAAGTGAAGAAATTAAAGCAATCTACAGTCATATGAAAAAATGTTCTAAATCACTATTGATTAGAGAAATGCAAATCAAAACAACTCTGAGGTACCACATCACACCTATCAGATTGGCTAACATGATAAAACAGGAAAATTGTAAATGCTAGGGAAATTGTGGGTAAATTGGAACACTAATGCACTGTTGGTAGAGTTGTGAACTGATCCAACCATCCTGGAGAAGAATTTGGAACTATGCCCAAAGGGCATACTCAGCAACACCACTTCTAGGTATCTATATCCCAAAAACATACAAATGTTTGGAAAAAGACCCACATATACAAAAATATTTATAGCAGCTGTTTTTGTGGTGGCCATTGGAAATTGAGGGAATGCCCATCAACTGAGGAATGACTGAACAAGTCGTGGTATATGAATGTAATGGAACACTACTGTGTTACAAGAAATGATGGGCAGGCAGACTTCAGAAAAACTTAGATGAACTGATGCTGAATGAAGTGAGCAGAACCAGAAAAACATTGTACACAGTAACAACCACGTCATGTGATAACTAACTTTGATAGATTTAGCTCTTCTCAACAAAACAAGGTTCTAAGAAAAACTCTAAACGGCTCATGATGGAAAATGCTATCCTCATCCAGAGAAAGAATCACGGAGTCTGAATGCAGATCGAAACATCCTATTTGCTTTTTTTGTTTTCTTTTGTTTTGTTTCTTCTCATGGCTCCTTCCATTGGTTCTAATTCTTCTTTACAACATGACTAATGTGAAAATATGTTTAATACAAATGTATATGTAGAGCTTATATCTGATGGCATGCTGTCTTGGGGAGAGGGGAGGAAAAGGAGGCAAATAAAATTTAAAACCCAAAAGATTATGGAAGTGAATGTCGAAAACTAAAAATAAATTAATTTTAAAAAAAAAATTTAAAAAGATAAGCTACATCTTTATTTCCATGGGACAAGGGGTCAATATAGGACCTCTTCACTTCTCTGAAGGCAATTTGGCCTATACTTTTCTTCCTTTTCAACTACAGGGACAATTCCCTCTCTAACTGTCTCACACAAACACAAGTGATGGATAAGCTCTACAGACTGCCCTTTCCAAATGCATGCCATAATATGAGCAAAAGACATTCTTTATCCACTTGGTATTTTGTCTGTTTGAATGGCCTAGTAAAAATTTTAATTACCTGTCTATTCAAGAAGGTTCTGCAACATTCAGGGGCTTGATGCCTTCAGTACATTTGTCAATAAGCAGGCATCCAAAAGATCTTGCTATCCATACAACATTCCTCATCTACTTGTCCTTTGACCTAGATTTCCTTCAACACATCTGTGATAAATACGCATCACCCTGTTTATAATCTGCTGCTAATTATGATCACAAAAGATCACTGAACAGCACTGTTCCTGTGCTTTTATCATGAATGATTCTATTATCAATGGGATACAATTTTTTTGGAAAACAGACTTTAAGGATGCCTTTTGTTTTACCAAAAGCAAATGCTTTTTTCATGATCTGAACTCAACAAACCAGGGTGGGATAAAATCTGCTGGGAAAAGTGGAAAGCATTCTAGCACAAATGAGGCTTAGACCAATACCTTGCACTATATTCCACAAAGCATTCTAAGTGGCTATGTGTCCTTCATACCAAAGATCATACTATAAAAAAAATCAGAAGATAATAAAATCATATACCTCTCCCAGCTGTGAGTAGATGTATTCTTATACCAAATACAGGATAAAGCTGATCATAAAAGATAAAATCATTAACTCTGATTACACGAAACTGAACAGTATCTGCACAGGTAGAATTAATGCACTTATGATGAGAAGGGAAGCAATCAAACAGGAAAAAAAAATTATATCAAATTTCTATAATAAGGGTTTGGCATCCAAGATATATTATAAACAATTAAAATATAAAAGACTAATAGCCATTCTCCTATACAGAAGTAGTCAGTGGATGTGAATAAAAAGTTTTCAAAATAACTGCAAAGTATGGAAGAATGCTAGAAATTACTAATAAGAGAAATGCAAATCAAAACAACCCTGCAGCTTTACCTCATACCCTGCAAATTGGCAAAGATAACAAAAGATGGTAAGAGTCAATGTAAGAGAAGTTGTGGGACAATAGGCATACTGTTGCATTGTTGGTGGAGCTGTGAATCAGTTGGAAAGCAATGTGGAATTACGCAAATAAAGTACTAAAAAAATCCAAATCATTTGCTCCATAGATTCCATTACTGGGATCATATCCCCAACGAGGACATTGATCAAATGAAAATCCCCATATATAATAAAATATTTATACCAGTACTTTTTGGTGATAGTAAAGACTTGGAAAAAAGTAGAGATGGGAAATGGCTAGACAAATTGTGGTACATGAACATAATGGAATATAATTGTGCTATAAAAACCGATATGTGCGATGAATAAAGAAAAACATGAAAAGAGCTGCATGAACTGATGCCATTAGGTAAGCAGAGCCAAGAAAATAATATACACAATGACCACAACAATGTAAATAGAAAGACCCACCATACAAATAAAAAGCGAATGTTACAGAATTGTAAAGAACGTCTCTTCTAAAGAAGAGATATGAGAAGACATCCCAACCCACTCCCCTCTGGAGAGCTGAGAGGTCCACAAGTATTGTCATAGCACATATTTTCCTACTTTTTTAATATGTTAATTAGCCAAGCTGACTTTTCCTCTTCTTTTTCTTTCAGTCTTAAAAAAATACTATTTGTTATATAGGATGGCTCTCAGAAAGGAAGAGGAGGAGGGATGCTGGGGGAAACTATGGTGACAAAAAATATATTAATGAAACTTGTTTAAAAAATGAAGATGATGCTGAATTTTGCAGATGATGCAAATTAGGCTATAACTTTTTGTAAATAATAAGTTAATACATGCACCTCTCTTTCTTTCATGGGGATTCCAGACAGCGTCATTCATTACTAACACAGAAAAAATGAATCACTGATCCACTAAAATGCAAAAATATACACACTCTATATGATACAAATATAATTTCTGAAACTCCACACAAGTTGAAAAAGCAAGTCCAAATAACTTAATAAATATGAATGATTCTCGTAACTAATCAGGGTAACAGAATTTATACCTACTCTAACCAAAGTGTTTCTCAGCTGTGAATGGCTCAAGAGCAGACTAGATCTCCCCAGAGCAAACATATGCATAATTAATGTGTCACTTAAGTTTTCACATAGAATACATGCTGGAAAGGACTAAAAGCCTTCCAGTCCAAACTGTAGCTGAACAAGAATCCCCTTCACATCCCACCTAAACACACAGCAAGCATTCACAAAGTGCTTCCCACGTACCCACCACTGGGTTAGACTCTCGGGATCCAAAGACAAAATAGAAACAGTCCCTGCCCCCAAGAAGCTTATAGTCTGGCCATAGACTAAATCATGTACATGTACACACACACACACACACACACACACACACACACACACACATGCATACATGCATGCGTGAAATACGCAAAAAATACTTCTATACTGAGTTTGGGACTCAGCATGAAGAATGCAGAAACGTCTTCCGCGGAAGATGGAGCTTGAAACTCAGCCTTAAAAAAACCAGGGCAGAGGGAGTCCATGCGCAGGCATGGTGGAGCAGCCAGTGCACAGACACACCGAGAGGACAGTAATGAGTCATAAAGGTGGAAAGGAAGGTTGGGGCTAGGCTGACTTAAGTTCTTCAACTGAAGACTTCCAATTAGAGGACAACAGGTTACACCTACCTTTTAAAACTAGCAGGAATTTACATTTGAACATTAGGATACATATTCAATGGTTTACATTACAAAATTTTACATACAATTACTTAATTTTCAGGTTATAAATATAAATTACTAAATATCAAAATCAAAACTGTTAAACACTACAGGGAATCCTATTAACAATTTTTTTCAAGTTCCTTGTACCAGCAATCACTAATAACTTTTACCCCACGACTCCCAAGCAATTACGGAGCCTTGAGGATGATATTCATTTTTTAAATATATTTCATTTGTGTTTTAATCAGCCAAAATCTGCTTTTTCACCCTTCTATCCCAGCCCACCTTTCCCCACTGACAGTGCAAACAAACCAAAACCTACAAAACACGTCTAGTCAATTAAAACAACTTTCCACACTGGCAATGTCAGAAAAGAATTTATTTCATTCAGCATTCTGAGCCCTTCATCTCTCTCTCAGGAAGTGGGCAGCGTGCTTTATCACTAGAAGGACTATAGTCCTTGAGGAAGGGAGCTATCTAAAGCTTTTACAGGGAGAGAACAATTCTGCCATCTATGCCGAGAGCACAGAGTCACATGGAGTCTCCCTAAGAAGGCTAGGTAGCTGAGCCAAAAATTTGCACATCCTAGGAAAAAACCGAAGGGATAACGAAGAAGCCTGGCCTGAGGCAGAGCGCATCCCCCAGTGAAAACTTTTCTCCGCCCACCCCAGTTCTGGACTTTGAAAATGCTCCGCCAAGAGCTCGCTTTTTCCAGGCGGCATAAGCGCCCCTCCAAGACACCACTGATTATCGGGATGACATGATACACAGCCACCCCTTAGAGTCATTCAACTTTATAGCACATCGCTTTTTTAAAAGGTTTCCTAGGTAATTTTAAAAGGTTAAATAACCTCCACTTGACAGGAATATTGGAGAGCTGATGAAACAACCAATAAAGAAGCATTTATTAAGTACTTACTGTATGCCATGCACTACTCTCAAGCTTAGTCTGTCACCTAAGCTCCTAGGGATAGGAAGTGTACTATTTCAAAACAGAGTTTACTCCCACCTGTACTTGAGGGCCTTCACTGGAATCTGCAGGAGACTCCCGCCTTCAAAGGGAAGGTGCACAGTGTCACTGTCATCGGCGTGAAGCAGCCGTTCAGCCTCCTGGGTGAAGCAAATTAAATCGTTTTTCTCTCTACCTTTACCTTCTTCCATCCCCATCTGCCCCCCCCAACACTAATAAAGATTAAGACACTGGATTAACGCTCATTTCAAAGGGAAATTTACTACATGTAACATATTAACTAATGAGAAATTAAAACTGCCAAACTATGCAAACAAAATATTAATATAGTTGCGACTGAAATACTTATTTCAACAAGACCTCCATGAAAAGTGTCAAACACACGGGCCACATGCAGCCCAAAATATTCCCAAGTGAAGCGTGAATGTTTAAAATGCACTTGGAAAAATACTTAACAAAACTTTAAAAATACAATAAAATATAAATAATGTTACAATGTGGTTTTCTAAGTCCATATGCTGATGGAAGAGATTCTTATGTATGGTTTAGTGGTCCCTGTTTCTAGTTGAGTTTCATACCACCAATCTACATTAATATCTGTAGTATATGGTAAAAAAAGTCCTTTTGAAAAATACATATTTTGTATGTTAACTTTTTTCTATTAAGAAATAAATAAAAATATCATCTTTTAGGGAAAAAGTATCATTTAATTATGCTTCTGTCCTATCAAAATTGCCATGTTCAAGGCTCTTGTCATTTTTGATATAAAATATACTTTTGCAAATAAAATGTAGAGGTTGAGATGGTTCTTTAAAAATGGATTTTCCTCATGTAAGAAACAGACAAACAGAAAACACCCAATTTTTAAAAAATTATCTTATTACAGAAAAGGCTGATCAGCAGAATTCAAACGTGCGTGCGTGTGTGTGTGTGTGTGTGTGTGTGTGTGTGTGTGTGTGTGTTAGAAAGAGAGAGAGAGAGAGAGAGAGAGAGAGAGAGAGAGAGACAGACAGACAGACAGACAGACAGACAGACAGACAGACCCTGATGTATCTAATAAAAATAAGATACCACTACTAGGGAAAACTAGTTTAAATTATGATACAGACACCAATGTATGGTGACTTTCAGAAGAAAATAATAATCTTAACTTTTAAAAATTCCTTTACAATTAGATATTTGTAAATACTACTGAAAAGTAAACATACAATTTGTAAAGTCTCACATCAGTTGCAGAGATATCAGCATTAAAAATAATTAGTTTCAGTTTCCTATGATCAGCAAATGTAGTATTATACTGACACAATTTAAAATTATCTGGTATGCTTTTTAAATTACAATCTTGAATTGATCAGATAACTGAATATAATGAAAAAAGAACAAGAACTTAGTTTCTAAATTCAACTATAATACTAAGTATGAAAATAAGGCTTTACACCTTTTAAAAAGTTGAATTCCATGACATAAAAATTATGTACGGTCCATTTTTCTGTATTCATCATCAAAATGTGCTTGAAATTTAAAACCAACTGTAGATACCTTTTTGTCAACAACTCAAAATAAAGCTACAGATTTCTCTAGAATGTGTTGTTCCTGAATACAGAGTTCCTCAAAGAGCTGCACAATGGCCAGCTGAGACTCAGCTCAGGCCAGTCGTTCTGGCAGGAGCTCATGGAGAGAGCTGAGCTGCCTGGAAACTGCACTCACTCTGGCCAGTTGGAAAAATCACCGAGCTGTGCCTTGACAGTTTCCCAGCAGATTTTAGGGTTTTAAACTTAACCTCAATAGTTTTACACACCTCCTTTTCCTTCTTCTGTTTGTCATCTTCTTTCTTTTTCTTACTTTCTGGCATGAGATCATCAAGCCAGCTCAGTTCTCGTTTGGTAAAACACAAGTCCATTAGT
Source organism: Phascolarctos cinereus (assembly GCF_003287225.1). Classification (NCBI taxonomy): domain Eukaryota; kingdom Metazoa; phylum Chordata; class Mammalia; order Diprotodontia; family Phascolarctidae; genus Phascolarctos; species Phascolarctos cinereus. Next base: position 26,997,384 of record NW_027555514.1, on the reverse strand, counting down.
TTGCGTATAAACACCAATGCAAGAACCTTTAAAAAAAAAACACAGACCTTAAACCTCTTTTGAAGAGTTCACAAACTGTTCCAAATACAAAAAAATCAAGTAACCAAAAACAAGACTAAACAAGACCTATGAAATAAAAAAACTAACCCAGAAAATAATATTTTTTAGCCTTCACAAACAAAAAGTATACAGTTATAAAAAATACAATTCTTAACTATCTGTTTGGAATAAATTCCCTGGCCTATGCAAGTACTTCATTAAAAAGCATGCCATGTCAAATGGAAAGTTATTATATTTAAGATAACCATAGATAATATTAAAAATTATCCCCTTCTCCTCTCTACAGTACTACTATCAAGGTCTAGATCTCCATTTCTTTATTTTTTTAATGGTAGATGCATATTAAGAACTTTTTTCACCCTGTACAGAGAGTGCAACATTAACACTACAGGCAGGAATACTAAATGTGGATATTTATTTATGAAACAGCGCTATTCCACAAACTTCAAATGCCTTTTCCTATCTTCAAAGGCCATGCTGCTCATAAGCAATGGAAAAAGCACTGAACTTGGAGGCAACGGATCTGGGTTCAAATCCTGACTCTGCCATAGACTACTCATGTGACAAAAACTTGTCAAAAAGCCACACCCCTTATTTAGGCTTCAGTTTCCTCTTCTACAAAGTAAGGGGATTAAATGTAATTGTCTCTAAGGTTTCTGCTCACTAATAATCTATGGGTACTATGATTTGTACAACAAGTTATAAGAGTTAATTTATTAGTAGCGTCAGAGTTATTTTTAGTCATTAGTCAATAATATTAGTCGATAAATGTTTTTCAGCTCCTACTATATGCCAGACACTATACCAAGCACTGGGTATACAAAGAAATGCAAAAACAGTCCCCCCGTATTCAAGGAGCTCACAATCTAATGGAGAAAACAACAAGCAAGTATGTACAACTAAGCTATACACAGGATAAAAAGAAAATGAGAGGGAAGGCACTGGAATTAAGGTGAGATGGACAAGACTTCCAGGAAAAGTTGGGATTTGAGCTGAGGAAAGTGAACAGGCAGAGCGGAGGAGGGAGAGCATTCCAGGTATGAGAGACGGCTAGATAGAATGTTCAGAGCAAAGAGATGGAGGGTCTTGTTCATACACAAAGCCCAGCCCAGGTCATTGGATCAAAGAGTACAAGACAGTGAGTAAGGTACAAGAAAGCCAGAAAGGGAGGGAGGGGCTAGATTACAGAGGACTTTGAATGCCAAACACAGCATTTTATATTTGCTCCTGGAGGCAGCAGGGAGCTACTGGAGTTTACTGAGTAGGAGAAGATGACATGGTCAGACCTGAACTTTAGGAAAATCACTTTACAGGCTGAATGGAGAAGAGACTGGAGTAGGAAGAAACTTGAGGCAGGCAGACCCACAGGAGGCTATTGCAATAACCCAGACATAAAGTAATAAGGGGCCTGCACCAAGGTAGTGTCAATGTTGAGGAGAAAAGGCAGTCTATTTGAGAGATGCTAGAGGTAGCATCCACAGGCCTGGAAACAGCTACGATGAGGGAGGGGAAGAGAGAGATAGTGGGGAGTCCAGAATGACTCCTATACTGCGAGCCTAAGGGCCTAGGAGGATGGCATTATCCTCTACAGTAAATGCAAAGGTAGACTGGCATAATTGCTGAGATATCATTAGTCTCTGCTTCATCTTAATCAAGAACTACTAAAGTGACTCAATGGGATGGAGAGTTGTGTGGTGCAAGTCCCCAAAGCTACAGTTCTCAGACACACTCAAGATGGATCTGTGACTTCTTTAGAGAAGAGAAGGTCAATCCCAACACTGTGAGTCACCACCCATCCATGCCTACTTATCCTGTGGGACTCTCATCCATGCCATCCCCTAAGTTCACCACAGATGATCCACTCGACCTGTCATGAGACTTCCTTGAGTTCGCCTACCATCTTGAATATTCCAACAGAGCAGAATGAATATGCATCAGTTATCCCTTTCTCTTGTCATACTCCAGCCCATTTTCTACAACCAGAAACTTATTTGATGATATCCTTAATCTTGATTCTCCTTCATAATTTCTTGACAATTATAATTTTCAACTTGGTCACATTCACCATGTGCTTATCAGCCTTCTGAGAGATCCTCAATTTCAAGTCTTTGGAGACTACAGTGTTCTAAGACTCACAGACATACAATATCACTGGAATAACAGAAGTATTGTAAAGACGGGCTTTTATCCCAGCAAGTAACTTAAGGTTAGTAAAAGAACTCTGCAATTTCCCACAGATAATCCATTTGCTGTTCATTTGCAGCACCTTTCCAAGACGCAAACACTAACGGGAGAGCTCTACAGAGTATCTAGCCAGTTAGTTTTTCCTATACACATAGAAAGGCTGAACATTTGAGTGATTATGGATCTCATTTAGGAGGTTCCACAAGGTTCCTCGACTTGATGAAATGTCACCTGTACACAAGTGCATGTGGAAGACCAGAAGCATCCTCTCCAGGGAATCCCTCTTTGCCTTGGTTTCTCCATAACAGAGTCCAAGAGTTCATCTGTCCATGAGAGCAGTGAACACTAAGGCCAAGTATCTTTGGTGACATATTTTAATCACTTCATTTATTCACACCTTTGCATTGAAGTCATCAAAGACCAGAGTACATACTGATTTAATGTGGAGTCTTATCTAGTTAATACTAGATTTTCTCAATTTCTTCATCTTCTGTATCAAAGTTTGACTTAAAAGCAGCTATAATTATTTTCATGGTAGTCCTTTTTTTAAAAATTCTCAGAAAATATCCTCAAAAATCTAGAATAAAAAATTACTACTTTAGAAGAAACGAAAACCAATAATTGATAACTACCTATTTCTAAATCATTCAAATAAATTAATGATTCTTTCCTCAAATACGCACATAAAATGATCGCTTATCAAAAGCAATATGATCACTTGACATACTGGTCTTAAAAAGGTCAGGAGGGAAAAGATTCATTTACCATCATGGGGAAAACAACCGCAGCAGCTGAAGCTTTTATCACCCACAAGAGAACTAAACAGGTAAGCTGAATGACTGTAAAGATGTGGACCTTCCACAGCGGCACATAACGCAGATAGATCAGATCTGGCTGATGTTTAGCGGGCATTCCAAATAATTTGATGCGGTCAAAAAACTAACAACAAAAAAACCAAAGTAAAAAACATTAAACCGAATTTCAGTCTATGCTCTTTAAAATTTAAAGAGGTTACTTTGACATTTTAAAGCTTTAACATATTAGGGACAGGGACAGGATCTGTGATTTCTCCATAACCTCTAGTATTAGAGTTGTTCCAATCACTAAAAAGTTCAATGCTCAGTCAATACCCAGTGCATGTCAGCAGTTGGATTTGAACCCAAGCTGTCTTCCTGGGATTTGATGCCAACTCTCTTTCATATTGACAAGCATCAGTTTTAAGCTAAAATTTCGCTACTTTTTTCCACAGTATGCAAAAGTAGGATAGATGCAAGTTAGCATCTAGGTTCTGATAAGTTTTGTGAATAATGAATCCCATATAATGTGGTACATTATTTGAATTCCCACTTCATGTTTCCACTGGCCAAAAAAAAAAAAAACATTTTACATTTTATGTCCTCATAAACCTATATAGTGCAGATTCAAATACAGGAGAGCACTTCAGGGATTCATTATTTGCACTAACTAGGATCTGGCTATATTTCAGCAAAATACTTTTAAATCTATGCAATACAAAGTAAGGGAGATAATTTGAAATTATTTAATTTATTGAAATAAACATGGCCCACTGAACCAAAAAATATACCACGCTACCGCTACCTACCCTTTGTCCACTTTAGTGGACACAATATTTAAAAGATGTTCATGAAAATACAAGTCATTTAACCCTCCCGATTTCCAATTTCTCTTCATAAAAGAACAAAATTATACTAAAAGAACTCTATGATCCCTTCCAGCCATAAACTTTTGTTCCATGAAATTAATCAGCTATAATTGTTAACTTTTCACTTTTCAATATGTATGACCTAAAAGGCTAAAAGAAGGGCTCAGAATAGAGGTCAAAAATCAAAAAAATCATCCAGAGGTAATTTCAAGCTAAAAACAGCTCCTTCCAGAATGGAATTAATGCAAAGATCAGCATCCAAATAAGCACAAATATATCTACTTTTAAAACAAAACTGAAAATTAAAACAGCTGATCAACACTTTCCCAAAGTTTAATCAACAACTTTCATATACGAAAACTATCAAGGATAGCTATTTGTAAAATAGTGAATGACAAGAATACCTAATAATCTAAATGTTCATTTCATAAATAAAAGATTCCTAAAAACTCAGAAAAAGTTATGTAAAATAAATGAAGGCTATAAATAACTCAACTCCATCATCACAAATCCCCAGATTAAAAGGAGGCACCAAATGTCTAACTTTCCTCCTAACCTCCAGACCATAATGGCAGCTCTCCTCCTCCCCCAGGCCCCCCCCTTTTCGGTTTTAGAATGCCCCTCCTCCTTCTCTCAGCACCAACTCTGTTAGGAAAGAGTCCTGGACTCTGAGCAAGGACAATCCTGGGTCTGACTCCTAGCTCAGTGACTCCTGGAAAATCACTCAACCTTTTGGATCCTCCATGGCCTCATCTATAAAATGAGGGCAAATATAAACATGGTATCTATTTACCTCACAAAGTTGTTGTGGGGAAGCAGATTAAAGCATTCAAGTACAGTGCTTTGTCAATTTAAAGTCCTGCAGAGATTATTATTATTTTCACTAGCTGTATTCTAAAGGACAGGTTAGGTCTTGATGCCTGGGAAAATAAGTTTTAATACAGCAATAACATTGGCTTTTCAAGGTATTGACATAAGGAAAAACAGACTTGCCCAAAGGGACACAGAATCACTACCACTTTAAAGCCAACCTTTTAAAATTGAAAATATCACAATAAAAAATTTTAAACTTTGAACTTGCCTGAATGCCTTTTAGTGAAGAAACTCCCATATACAGAAAAACACCATAGAGAACTGGCATTGGAATAAACTGTAAGTCAAAAGATCACAATCAGAATTCACACATGGAAACAGCAAAAAACAACAGCTAAGCACAAAGTGATACAGTCACTAGATCTCAATACACAAAAGAATAAGGTAAATAGTCCTGGGCACAAGACCAGGAGACCTCATGGTGACTCCAAATATATTCTATAAGAGAAGAAAATTTTAACAATGAATTGGCTCATAAAATCTGAATCCTTAAGTAGTTCAAGTTCCCTAACCAATACTGATAATGAAAGGTGACTTACAGACAACCTTTGTGTCAAACTACCACATTTGTGATGATCAGGCTTCAAGGCATGTATGTGTGGCTTAGAGAAAATAAATGCCAACCTCAGAACCAGCATGCTTTGGTTTTGGTCTTGGCTATGTAACCTTAGTAAGTTATTTAACTTTGCTGAGAGACTCAGTATGTTCAACTATACAATAAGGCAACTGAAAAAGAACGATCTCTTTAGTCCCATCCAGGGATAAATCCTAAGGCTATATAATTAAATACAGGATATGACAAAAGCATATTCTTTCTATACAAACAATCAACCATATAATCAATTGTGACAGGGAGACAACCTATAAAAGCAAATTAAAAATTATCATGTCATTTCTTATTTGGTGATAAACATGGCAATTAGTGTATTTTTTCTCAACTCCAAATCACAGTCAATATTAAAATGTTAGATGAATTTAATATCTAAACCATTCTCACAATAAATATTTTAAATGTACTTTAGGAATTATTATTATAATGATATAGATAATTACGTGTGCCTTAGGAAGTTACATAATCTTGTTTTTATGGTTTTTCCACAACGGGAGAAAGAAGTGTATGATTGGGGGGGTGGGGGGGGAAGCAGAAGTGGGAGAGAAGGTTAAAAACGCAGATTTCTCCAGCATGAGATTTAATACTCAAAAAAGTTAAAAACTTCGGCATTTAAGACAGAGGTGGTATTCTTTGATATTAAAACCTGTACATTGTTCAAGAGTGGTAGATGCATTCAGGAGAGACTTCAATTTGCTGAAGAGCAGCTATGTGTGTTTATTCATGCGCACAGCCAGAACTTCCTAAGTCAAGGCCCAGCGCTCTATCTGTTTTGCCATTTGGCTGCCTCAGTTATCCTGAGATGTGAACCTACATAACGAGGAGAAGGGGGCCCGTGACATCTACTCTGGGATGTCCAAGAAGCAACCAGAGATGAGTGACAGTAGCTCAGAGAGATTAGGACTGGAAATCTAGATGTGGCAATCATCTGCGTAGAGAGCACTGCTGAAGCCATTGAGGAGACCACCAAATGAGAGACCATAGGGAGAAAAAAGGAGACATCAAGAACCAGTCATACAAATGGGAGGAAGACCATGAGCAAACAGGTTTCTAGGAGAAAACCTAGAGGAATAGCTGTCCACAAGGCAAATGACAAGTCTAAGAGAAGTGAAGGAGGGCCAGCTGAGAAAAAGGCCACTAAATCTGGCAATGAAGAGAATACTGGCAACATTGGTGAACGAAGTTTCACTGAATTACAAGGCCAGATGACAGGTAAGTCAAAGAACAGGAAATGGGCACCTTTCTCAGAGTTTAACAGAGGAGATTCAGAGTCAAAATCCAGCAGGAATGGTCAGATCAAGAAGGGATTTTTTTACGGATAAGAGACATAGCCATGTTTGTGTGCAACAACGAAGGAGCCAACAGGATGAGAAGGAAAATAAGGGAGAAGCAGCAGGGATGATAAGGAGGGCAACTTTCTAGAGAAACCGGGAGGCTGTGGGATGTTGACATATCCTTAGCTTTTTGCTACTGGCAGCAATGAATACATACATTTTGTTAGGTAAGTGTATAATGATTTAAGACTAAACCAAGCTTCATGTCAGAATTGTTTTTCTATACAGTCTCCTTAAGAGCCTAAAGTTGTGCTATTTTAGGATTTCTAATTATTCTTCATGACATCTTTTCATCATACTTTTATTTTTTTTACTTAGTACTAGTATGGGTGCTTTCATTCTCCATTATTATTATTGTTTTTCACATAACCAAATTTGATTAAGCTTTGCCTATTTTATACAATATTGTCAATATTTTTATGAAGTTCTCTGTGTTTCATGGGTGTAGATCTTCGATGGGTGAATTACAGGAGGACAGATACAAAAGTCTCACTGGATAAGGTGCAGAGATGGTTGCAATGTGAACCACTAGAGAGTTTAATTCATGCCAATGAGATCGTGGATACATAGAATTACTTGAAGCATCTTTAGGTGGATTCTCCTCTACCTTTAGGCAAGCATACAAAGAAAATTATACAACAGTTTTTAAGATCATATTCTAGATTTAATATGCAAACTCCTATCAATTAAACATCATCTTTGAAAACTCTATACCATTTCAAATTTAATAACTACCACTAAAATCCTTTGAACTTAAAGTGAATTTAATAAACTCAAGCTTATTTTAATTGGACAATTTTTATACTACTAAACATGAGCTTCAACCTTAAAATATTGTTCTTAAGACAATTTAATGAAAAATTATCTTACCTTTAATATAGAAGTCATGAACACAGACAGGCCCATCAGAACAAAAATTAGTAAGCCTGTTACTCGCTGCTCCCGGATTCCCAGAAACTTAGGCTGTTCACCTGGAGCAGAACATTCAGATTCAACTTTTAAGCTGTTTACGTGACTTATGGACAGAACTGTCGCAGCCACAAACCATGGTAGACCCATAACTGAGCAAACGCCCAACATCACACCAACCATGAGCAAATCCAGATGATATCCAGCTCCTTTCTGTAAAGTCAAGCAAAGGTTTCTCATATTCTCAAGTGCCAACTCACTTTAGGAAAATATTTCCAGTAACAAATCAAGCAACTTATTTTTATGCCAGAGCCATGATGAAAATACTAACAAAATAATTCATATCTGAATTACTGAAGTAGAAAGAAAATTAAAATTACCTTCAACTTATGTTCCTTTCGATTTATGATGACTGCTGTGATTTGCTGATCCATGAAAATGAGGATAGTACAAAGCAGCGCTGGAATAGCAGCTATTAATAATGTCCACCATGGGTTATCGCCCAGTGGGCTGATGAGCCAACCCCTCTCTTTATGAGTAGGCTAGGGAGGAAAAAACATTTAAATAATAAAAGTTAAAAAAAAAAAAGGAGAAGTTTATAGGTCTCCTTCCTCTAATCCTTGGAAGCTACAGAAGTACTTCCATGTTTCACTAATGTTTGTTGAAAGAAAAGGCTAGAAGAACTTGGTTGAGAAACGCTCATGGAAAACCGGAGTTTTCTATGACATCTGAGCATAAGGCACTGGATGAAATGGCTCCAGGTTAGGACAGACAGCATTGTAATGGGCCTAAACTAGCATACCAAACTGCCTAAATGTCAGGATAGATACAAGAAAAGGCACTAAATTTAAAGTATGAATCCCAGCTCTCTGCCATTCACGCCTATATGACCTTGGGCATGTCATTCAACAGATGAAAGTCTATTTCCTCACGTGTAGAAAATGAAGGGATGTAATACTAATCTCTGAGAGCCCCTCTATAACTCTAGCTCCAATGATCCTTGACCCTCTATCTCAGGGATGAGGAACCTGTGGCCTCGAGGCCTTCTAGGTCCTTGGGTGCAGGCTTTTGACTGAGTCCAAGTTTTACACAACTAATCCTTTTATTATGAGGATTTGTTTTGTGAAGTTTGGATTCAGTCAAAGGGCTGCACATGTCGCCTTGAGGCCCTGGGTTCCCCACCCCAATCTCCTCTTCTCTTACATACTGCAATATGATTTATTTAAAGCAATGATTTTTAATAGTAACTGTGTGTTCAGAGGAGCTCTGTGCTCTAGTTCTGCCATCAAGGGATCCTAAGGTTAAGTATACACACATCTATCTACATATGCTTTAATTTCCTAATAGTTTTTTTTATGGAAATCACTTTTCTTCCATGAAAATAGTGGCAATTACAAACTGGAAAGTAAATATTTTGCTTATTTTCATGACTTCCAAATTCCTGAAATTTTCATGACCTCCGAAAAGATTTCCCTTACTAACCTAAACCCAATAATCAACATCACAATGTTGATGTGCTTGCAAACATTTTATACTTTACTGTCTATAAATTGCTTTTATTTTAGAGCTATTCTTTGTCTTATCTCCCTAGATATAATATAATCTCCTTGAGGCCAAACCCTCAAGGAAACATCCCAGTATCATAAAATCACAGGATGTTACATCTAGTTGGATGTTTAGTACAATGCTTAGAAAATGCCCCAGGTTCTGTCCTTCAACACATTTAGTCATGTAAAGTCTTTATGTTACTGTTTAAATATTAAGGCATTAGTAGACCCTTACAAGACTATAGCTCCTTAATGGAAGGGCTGTATCTAGAATCTAAACTCTTGCTGATGCTTTGCACATAACAGGTACTTAACTCAATATTTTTTAAATGCACTCTCTCATTTTACAGATTAAAAAATGAAGTTAAATAGTGGTACAGTCATTGGAAAAACAACCACTAGGTTCAAAGTCTGTGAGGACCAGAGATTAAGTCTTGGCTCTGTTTGCCCACCTGTACGGCCTTTGACAAGTCACTTAAAGAGAGGTCCAGAGAAAATTATCTCTAAAATAAGGGTACTGGACTTGATGTCCTATGAGGTCCTTTCTTGTTCTAAATCTGTGGCCTTTAAATTTATTTTTCTAAAGATCACAGCTATTAACAACCATATATTCCAAATATATTATTAATAATAATGGCTGACATTTATATAGATCTTTAAGGCTTAGAAAGCACTTATATATGTAATTTCATTTGGTTTTCAAAACAACTCTAAGAAGTAGGTGCTATTATTATCCCCATTTTACAATGAGGAAACTAAAGCTGGGAGAGGTTATATGACCTGCCCAGCATCACCCTACTATTAAATGTCTTAGGCAGGATTCTAATTCAGGTTTTCCTGCCTCAAAGTCTGACACTTGATCTCCTATGCAACTTGTCTGCCATAAATCTAACTGGCAAATAGTATTTTCTTACCATATGAATCAATGGATATCTACTTTAAGGCATTCTTTTGTTTGGGGGGGGGGCGCCCTAGGCAATGGGATTCAGTGACTTGCCCAGGGTCACAAAGCTGGTAAGTGTCAAGTGTCTGAAGCCGAATTTGAATTCGGATCCTCCTGCCACCAAGCCCGGTGCTCTATCCAATGTGCCACCTAGCTGTACTCCAGGGCATTCTTTTTAAAGGTCATTTAGTATAATGCGCTGCCAATTAAACACATGGAAATGCTAAAAAGAAAAAAAATTTTAACAATTTCACATCAAAGTAACCCATGTTTTATATAAAGGAAATGTAACTTATAATAAATTATTAAGATGTATCAGAACATTCCCATTGAAGAGAAAAATAAGCACTTGGTGCTACAATACTGCCAACAACAAATTGCGTTGAACAGAATCACTTCTTAGTATAAGACTGTTCTAATTTAGCAGGCATCTTCAATCTGAAAGGGCAGACTTCAACTCCATCCATATGTCCTCTCAGCCTTCTGGTGGGAATTCCCTAGCTGGAGCATGTGCGTGCACACACACAAACCTCACTTTCCTGTCCTAGAAGAACTGTGGCAATTCAGTCCCCGTAGAAAATAAGTAATACTTCACTAACTCCTTGTTCAATAAGCAATCTGTAAACTAACTTGACCATTCCACAAGCAAAGATGAAGAGTCTGATCTGCTCAAGGTGCTAGGGGACCAACAAAAGAATCACACAGTCCTCGCTCTGCTGGAGCTAAAATTCTATTGATGGGCACAGTGTAGACAGCCTAAGTAAGTACTAGGACTGGAACTCCTGAATAGAGAAGGTTGAGATGCCTGGTCAATAGAAAGAGTCACAAAACGCTGAGCAAGCAGAGAGACATGAGAGGTGCAGAGAAAGCAGAAGAGGCAGGAGAGGTAGCAGGCACACTACCCGCTGCCAGGCATGCTCCTGGGCACTCTTTCACCCACATCCCCCCTCTGTGCCCTATTAGCTGGTCCCTTCGCCCCTTACTCTCTTTTCTTCCCTTCTTTCCCATACCCCCGCAGGCCCTCTGTCCCTTTAGAAAAACATTGTGTTTTAAAGCTCCAAGAATAACAAGAAAGGCCACGGTTCCTCTTGTGGCTTTTACACTGCTCATCAATAGCTATTATATAAGGACACCTCCTCACACGTTTGTGTGCATGACCTTTACCTCAAATTTTTCAGGAACGTGAAGTTTAGGAGAAGGAATACCCACAAGGTAGTCAATGGCAACCATAGTCACTATCGTGAGAAACACAGCAAAATCACTGATGGTCGATCGGACCTAAAGGAAAAGCACCAAGTTAGTGTGTAAACGTAGTGGATACTATGCACTCTTCCCAAATAACTCACAGCAGTCACAAATCATGAAATAGGGGGTGGTTTGGGTGATGAAAATGTTTGTGAACTAAATCTGCATTTAATTCCCCAAAGAGTAGATATCTAACTATATATGTGACTAAAATAGCTTTTCTCACAGATTCTCCTCCTAAGTAAACTCAGAAATGGCCACATACCACGCACACTCGCTATGAAACGCAACATTCCTGGTCCTCTTTAAATCTCTGACACAAAAATGATTAACCTCAATGCAAGACTAGTTTTAATTTAAATACAAATTATTAATTTTTTACAACCTCCAAAGTTGTATTCAATTACCTTGGTAGGAAAATAACGCTTGGTCTTAAATTGCTTCAGGAATGATGAGAGAAAAAACGTTGTGAAGAATAAGATGACACACCAGAAGAGCACATCAGGAATATAGGGCCCATGAAGACCACAGGCTGGGCCCAGGAAGACACCATGATACTGTTTACATTCCTGGAAAAAAAGGGAAGAAATTCTGGCTCTTTTAAAGTCAACTGAAGTCATTATTTGCTCCTACCTTTTTCCAAACAGTGAAAGGGTGACTAAATTACCCATCAAGCACAATCAGTTGGAGCCAAGATGGTTATCACAGAACAATTCTGCACAAATGTGCTTTTTCACTAAAGGTAGGTTTTTCACTAGAGGCAGGTATTCAAACGGAATAAAAAAGACAGGTGAAACCTTAGTTGGCAGGAAGAGGGGTGACAGGGAGACATTCCAGAAAGATGTCTTCCAACAGCAGCACTCTCATTAGAGGGCAACTGCTGGCCAGACCACCATTTCTTCTTTCTGCCTGACCGCAACACAGGAGAGAATGTGAGCAAGTGAAAAACAATAAAGCAGAGGTTTCTGAGCCACTCAGAAAGGCCAACTACAGAAGGAGTCTCTCATGAATTCTACTCGTCTACAGAAAGAATGGACTGGCTGGGCTTGTGAAGAAACGACGGGAGAAAGATTCTGAGATGAGAGCCACGTCGAAGGCACCAGTCCAGCTTTCTCATGCCTCTTGTCTGCAGCTCTGGAGAGCAAGAATGCCTTCACAAGTAGAAACGGTGAGTTGGTATTACTCACTGTTCACTGCCATTCTCTATCAGCTCACATAAACAGACTTAATTCAATGAAACTCCATTACATAGTTTTCATAAGCCAAATATGAGCTGCTTTTAGTATCAGTAAAGTTGCCCCAATATTAGTAAGAAAGATGTCTGGTACACCTTGCCAGTAAAATTTCTTCCAAAAATAAAATGCATTAGCTAAAACATTTTTTTAAAAGCTAATACTAACTTTACTACATTAAAAACTGGCTTTAAAAAATGAAATGTGATTTCAAAAGTAACAATTTCAATAAATAATTAAGGAACAATGCTTCATTCCAATGTAGATGAAATGAACTGCATTTGCCTATACTAGACTACCTGCATTCTACCCTAGTTGTATCATAATCCTTTTAATGTCTCTTGTCTCATCCTCCTCTGAGGGACTTTTGACAAAGGCTGATCTCAAGCAAGGATAATGCTTGGGAAAGAACTCACGTCTATGACTATGAGTTTCTATAGCAGGGCCTACACCAGAAAAGACAGAACAGCCTAGAAGAGATGAGAGCTGTGGTGTTCATCCCTGGGAATCTACCTAGTACATCAGGAAAACAAGTTCCCTATCGAGACAAGTCAATGAACAAGAAGTAAGCAATGACTGGTTGGGCCCACTGCCGTGGTCAAATCCAGTGGAAGCAGATATTTTGGTTAAAAGACAATTTTAATCATTATTACATTCTATTTTTATGGTGCTTTATAGTTTGCAAACTGCTTTCTACACAATATCCCTATAATATAAGTGGTGCAAGTATTACTATCCTGATTTTATACAGGAGGAAACGGGCTGGAAGGTGAGCCCAGACCCAAACAGACAACAGTAAGGCAGTTCTCCTTCCACTGCTCTCCAGCCATTCTCTGAGATGTTCAGTCAGCTGAGCTAGAAAGTGAGACCATTCTTTTCGTTGGTAATATTTTAATAAGCCATCTGCTTGAGGCTCATCTCTTGTTACAGTTTTTTCCCCCTTTTTACTTAAGTGGTTTATAACAGGATGATAAACTTTATTTGACTCCATAGCAGGCTCAAAATCAATTCTAAATCTAATGGCTATATCTTAAAAGTTTTCTAAAACCATTTCCATATGAATTGGAAAAGCAAATGGAGGTTAATGAGAATAAAGCTGTCATGAAGTCAAAACTAACTTGCAAAATGAATAGTATTTTTCAAGTATATTTCAATACTCACTTCAACAGTGAGGTTGCCCCATGAAATTGTCTGTGATGACCGATTCATTGCGATCCATTTCTTGAGCGTTTCATTGCTAGGATTTGGAGGCTCAGTACACAAGCATCTAAGAACCATTAAAGGAAATGCTTTCACAGTTGATGTGTTTAATTTTGAAATTTAATTAAACTAAGAATGCAGCATGGCAATTTTTGACATCTTAATATTTTTACCACATAGAAATCTGAGGGGAAAATATATCTTATACTACTATTAAAGGATAACAGAGAACATGGTCTTCATTACGTATAATTTAACATAACAAATACCCACTCAAAAATACATACTTAATAGAGAAAGGATAATTAAGAAAGCCTTTAAGGAGGATTAATTTCTAAAAGAATACAGAAGATACTACGACCCAAAGCAGCCTATCTACAAATGCAGCCCAACTACAGAATAAATAAATGCAAAGACAGTCAAAGGAGTTAGTGTTAGGAGAGACTATATCTTAAGGGAAGAGGGAGAGGTCAGAAGGGAATTAATGCCAAGCATGCAGAACAATGGTGAGTCCAAAGGCATGGGAAAGAGAGATAAGGCGGGTTAGGAATAAGGAAGAGGACAATTTGAATCTCACACAGTGTGAGCAGGGGAGTAATGTCCAAGAGAGCTGAAAAGATACATGGAGTTGTATATGGCTTTGAAAGCTAAACAAAGGAATTTTATTTAATCCTAGAGGCAACAGGGAAACAGTGGTGTTGACTGAGGAGGAGTCCAAGATTGAATTTAGAGGAAAATTACTTGGGCAGTAAGTGTCTTTGGAGGTGGGGAAAAGACCTGAGGCAGGAAGAACAATTAGGAGGCTATTGCAATAACACGAGAGAGAAAAGGGGACCTTAACTAGGTGGAGAGGAGTTAGATGCAAGAGATGCTATAGAATGAGAAAGGAAAATCTGGCAACTGATCGTGAATAAGAGAAAGTGAAGATTCTAGGATAATGTTGAAGTTAAAAACCTGAAAGGCTAGTGGTGCCTTCAACAGAAACCAGGAAACCTGGAAGAGAAGAAGACTTAAGGAGAAAAATAATGTTGAATTAAAGATGTCTCCAAGAGTTTCGGCCAAGATGGCTACCCGAATGGAGGCAGATCACCCAATACCACAAACCTAACTCCAGCAAAAACCTGAAATTTATATTACTGAAGAAACTTGCAAGTGACCAGAATTTCTTCCACACTAGAACTGCACAAAAAGTCAGCCACAAGCCCAGGGACAAAAGGAAAGAGAACAGCTACAAAGATTACATCAGCACAGGTAAACAAGCTGCAGCTTCCCAGCATAACCAAAAGTATGTGTAACCTACAAGACTATGTATCTTGAGACTACTATGGAGGTCCTAAGGTCCTAAAGTCCTAAGGTGGGGGGATCTTGGAAACCTTGGGAGCATCACCAACTATAGCCCAAACTATAGGACTCCAAAGTTCCTAGCACTCTGCCCTGAGAAGGCACAAAAAGCAATAAAGATCCAGCCTGACCAACTGCAAAGATCTAAGAGAAAAACAAAACGATGCATGGTTGGACATAGTCACCGTGCCAATTCATTTTCTTTGATCATGCTTATCTGTCACACGGGAAAGAGGTTTTGTTGCCGTTCCTGCTGCTATTGCCAATATTAAATAAGAAGGGGTTATGAGAAAAGACGACAAGTAGCAACAGGGCTACCAGAAAAGAAAATAACTGTACACATATGAGAACATAAAAAAGGTCAGAAGGAAGCACAGACAAGGAGAGATTTCAAGGAAGCACATGGAATCATCTTTAAAAGAACATCAAGCAGATATGAAATGGAGACTCATGATTTCAAATATAATTCTCTTATTTAGGTTCTGTTGTGTATAAGGAACTGCTTTCTTTTTTGGCATTTAAAATCAATATAAAAATATATGATAAAATTTTAAATTTTAAAATGGGGGAGAGGGCCGGGAGAGAATGTCACTGGAACATCTACTTTGCAATGTCAAGTAGATAAATGGTAATACAGGACTAAAGCTCAGGAGACATATTGGGACTAGAAATATATGTCTGGGAGTACTCTGTACAGAGATGGTAATTAAACCCATAGGAACTGCTCAGGTTACTAAGAAAGAAGCATATAGAGGAAAGGGGGCCTAGACAGGATCTTGGGGAACACTCACAGTTAGGCAGGAATGATAAAAATGACGAGTCAGCAAAGGAGCCATGGAAAAAAATGGTCAGACAAGAGGAGAATGTACAGGCAGTAACTATAGAAAGTTTTTGCTAGGAAATAAGAAAGAATAATGCTTAAATGGATGGTAGGGAAGGGTTATTTCTGTTTTTGTAAAGGACAAAGGATATCCGGCATGTTTAAAGGCAATAGGGAACCAGCACATAGGAAGAGTCGGAAAACTGGGAGTGGGGTTAGTGAGATTGTAATCACTGAGCATGATTGGGGGTCTGGGGAGGGGGTGGGAGGTGTGGTAATGATGTAAAGAGGTTCGCCTTGTCAGGTGTCACCTGTCAGAGATTGGGGGAAAAGAAGCAAGATGAGAAGACGATATCAAAAGGTTCTGAGATTAAGAGAAGGGGAAAAAAGGGAACTCGCTTTGAATGGCTTCAATTTTTTCAGCACAGTAGGAGGTGAGGTCTGTGTGTTGGGAGAAGTATAGGTTAGATTTGGTCGAATGGACAGAAGAGGGGGGAAAGAACAATTAATGGTAGAAATTTGTGATGGGAATTCCAAGCAGCAATGAGGTCGGCTGAAAAGCGACAGCCAAGAGAAATGATCACAAAGAAGAAATAAATGAATAGTTAGAACTCCTAGGAGGCAATAAGCCAAAGCATAAACTGAGTCATATACATGTCAATAATCTTTAAAGGTATCACTGCCAGGACGGAGAAAAGGAAGAACAAATTAGAACATCATTACAGCCTAGAAATAGTTAATATAAGGATAAATAACCCTATGTATTTCAATAATCCCAGAAGGCATCAGTATATTAAAACACGGAAAAATAATTTACATCAAAGTGATGATCTTAAGCCATTAACACAAGCTTAAATTTCATTCAACATACTGTTGATTAAGGCTGGGAATGATATAAAACTAATTTTAGGGAAACTTTAAATTTTTGAGTTTCAGTATTTTTTTAGAAATCCATCAAATTTAATCAAGAAAGCTTAATAAGTAAAAAGCTTTTTAATTTTCTAAATAATACAAAGAAAAGCATCTCTTTCCAGTAATAGACTAGTAGGTTATACAAAACAGAACTACTGCTTTACCTATGCATAGAACTCAATGTAGTTCAAAGTTAAATGATACTAATTCCAATGTCTTTTTGTTTAAAACTCAAAGAAATTTTTCTCCATGAAATATACAGGTGGTTATTCTCTTTTGGTCTAAGACATAAAAAAGTTAGCTCTTCTGTCATATTCATTGTATCAAGAGGTCTGAATTTCTTCCATTTCACCAATATTCTTGTTTAATCACAACCTCCAAAAGGGATAATGATGCTCTTGCGGTCACAACACACACATTGCAGAGCCAAGACTGATGGAGAATTCAACAAGATGACAGTAATGCAAGTGAATGCCTCTGTGTTATTGGACTTCACAAAGGCCTAGCCCTAACTATACATAGTGTTTCTGCAATGTTTAGGAAAATGCAAAAATAAATGTAATACGTATATGTATGATACACTATATGTTTTAAAATACAGTTTTGCAATGTACTGCATTTAATTTTAATAGTTTAGAAAATACATAGCTAGCTAACAAAATTCTTATAGATCACAGAGGGTCCAGCAGATCAGTTCGGCAATTAATGATTCTGTCTACATCCCCATTTTGGTATATTACACCTTGTTAGTAACAAAGTGAGGTCTTTTAACTCTGAATTAAAATGAAACATGATAACTAATTAATAAACAAATTAAGAGAAACACTTACGAATAGGATGTCAGTTTGTCTAGGTCATTGTGCATGTTAAAAGCATAGACTTCTCCTAAATGAAAGAGCTTTTCCAATGCTTCATAGATAAATATGATGCAAATAAGAGCTGCGAAGGCTTCTTCGGTAAACCGAGTGATGTAACACACAAGGCTGCTTGCATCTGTTGCTACCAAGACAACACACAAGAAGGAAGTCCAGAGACCAATGCTGGTCCGTAATGATAGATAGGAAAGACTGTAATCTCTGTTTAAAAAGAAACATGCACATATGTAGTACAAGTCAAAAGCAGCACTTTCCCTCACATTCTTTAAAAATGCATAACATGAAACTAAACATCCTAAGAGACATTAAATGGGCAACAAATGGAAATAAGGAAATGAAATCTTTTCTTTACTTTGAGACTATCTTCCTTCCATTAACAAACTTAAGTTTTATTTTTGCATAAATATTCACACAAAAATTGACAAGGAAGATATGTGTAACTGCAGATACTTCAAAGAATATTGATTTTAAACATTTAACAGATCCTAGTTTTCACAGCCTGAAAATAATCACTGAAATACATTTCCCCTTAATTTTAGAAAATATTACACAAAGCTAAAAGAACTATCACTTACTTGCAGAATTTAAATAATATTTTTTCAAATACAAGAACTGGTCCTGTACTTCCTAATATTGTAAGTGGCTGCCCAGAAAACAATGAATAGGCGATCCCAGTTAACGATGCTCCAAAAAGAGATTCTATTGCACTCTGGTTTTGGGGAGAAAAGCCATAAAAACAAATCCATCACAGATATTCCATTAATCTGCTATAAGCACATAGGCATCTAGAAAGGAAGCCTGAATAAAAATATTAATCAAACAAATGATACCATCATTTATGGCAGTATAAGCTACACAGTCAGTAAGAAAAAAACTTAAAAATATTTATTCAACAGAACATGCCAGACCAAAAGTAAAAACTGTAAAAAAATGTGGAACATTAACACATGTAGGGAAATATGCCTTTCCTCCTACTTATTACAAGGTATGTTCTGCCACATACCTGCATTAAAACTTAATATGACGAAACCATTCATGAGGCTTTAGTAAAAACACTGATTGACTGTCACTAAGGCATTTTTTATCTAACAGACAAACAAGAAACCTATATATACATATATATATATATATATATATACACACACACACACACACACACACACACATATACACACACACACACACCCCAAAGGCCTATTCAGAAACGTTCCCAACGCTGAAACTAAAATCCTACGTATAAACTAGTCAGGGAAAAGTCAGGGAAAAGAAAATTCTAGTAATTTTCTTATACTTTTTCTGGATTTTTAAAAATTTTAAAACAATAAGTTCTCTTTTATTATTAAAGTTTGAAAAAGAGAATAACCATGAAAAGAAGCCAACCTGCCTCAAAATGAAAGCATGCTAACTTAGGGCCACTATCAAAATATGACTGGGGAAGCAACAAACAACTATTTGACAGGAAAATATTTTTTAAAATTAGAATTAACTGCTCACCAACACCCCACCCTTCATTAAACTGGCCTAACAACAGTATAAGGAAACTAGAATAAGGCGGAAAATAACTGTAAGAAAAGTAAATTTGGGTCAAATAGGATGTCCCATGGTCCCCTTAACTGCAATACAACCTCTTTCAAAATTTAAAAGTGACCTTATGTTATGGAAGCAAAATTAAATGATTAACTTACAACCTGGATTGTGTCCACAGGCAAAATTGTCTGAGGGAGTAAGCGTCATACCAACAATAACATGTTCAACTGTGTAAATGTTTCATATTATGAAATAAGACAACATACTTGGAATTTGTCCTTGAGTTCTAGATTAATAATGAACTGTCTTAAACTCTGCTGAAATGCATATTTGTTAGAACTAATTTATATAGTAGTATAGGTGACAAAAGAAATATAGATAAAATGGTATCTGAGAAGAGAAAGCCAAAACTATTGCAAAGATAGTACAGTAATGAAGCGATAATACAACAGCAAACAGGAAGAGTCAGGGACCAGCTCCTGAAACTCCTCAGCGAGGGTCAACATATAAAACTCCACATATACCATTTACAGGAATGTTTCCTCCCTTTGGAATGATAGTATGTATGAATGCATCTGTTTATTTTGGCATCTTTCTGCCCACAAATCTCCCCTTGCCCTCTGGAGGGCTGGGTCCTCCATTCTCAGACTCAGCCTGCTGCGTGTGCTATGCCACCTCGTTTCTTATTCTCTCTCCCCTAGGTCTCCTACCTAGTTCGATCCAAATCAACCCACAACTCCAGAGAGACACATCAGCCATGCTCTGGTCAATTATACCCTCATATACACAACACTCATTCCTTATTCCAAGCCAGATCTATCCTCACTTCTCTCTCCCTACAACCACCTTCTACTATACTACTCTGCAAAACCTACCAGCACTGGAGGCAGACATCCCTTTAACAAAGAATTATTTTTTTCATCTTCCTCTATCTCCTTGACCTAAATGAACCTGGCTCTCTGGAAATAATTTATACTCCACTGCCCCTTCCCACTGACAGGGCAATTTTACCCAATCCTCCCAAAGAAAAAGGAAATCTGCCCTGAATTATCAACATGCCTTTCAAAACAATAAGAAAAAATGACACTCTCCCTTTTCATCATTTCAAGTCCACAACATATTTGTCTGTTCTCTTCATATCAAAACTGCCATTATCTGCTGTCTCCTGAATCATTTCCTAACAACCTTTCCAGAAAACTTCAGCATCAAGTCCACATTCTTCCTTTTTCCTTAGTTCACAGTAGTCAGCACTTAAGTGATTTCAATATTCAGGCTAATGAGCCTTCATCTCATGGTTCCTGAACCTCTTTGTTTTGTAGACCTCCAAAAGTACTCCACAACAACTAGTCCAACTCTCTGAACTTTCTCATTTTAAAAGACGACTTCAACCTCTCCAAGACCTCCAATACTCCATCTTATCTATCCTCTCTTCAATCAACCAACCAATCCATCAATCGATAAGCACTATGCTAAATGCAGGAGAGAAAACTACAAAGAAAAGAGCCAAGGGGAAAAGCCCCACTCTTCAGGTTCTAACAGAAGAAACAACAAACACAGATTAGCACAGTGCTTGGCACATAATAGGTGCTTAATAAATGCTTGCTGATGACCGTTTATACAGAAAAAATATAAACAGAATGAATAAGAAGTAGGTAAATACAAGGCAGTTTGAGAGGACGGGTACTAGAGGGGAGGAGACAACAGGAAATGCTACTTAATACATTTAGAAACATTATTCTGAGAAGAGGCTCACAGGCTTCACCAGACTGACAGAGGGGTCCATGACACACCACAGGCGGCTCTGAACACTCCTCTCTCCCAACCTTTTTGCCAGATTAATCTTTTTAAAAGCACAAACACAACTTACGCTTTTTTGCCTCGATGCCTTCATTCACACTATTCCATCTAGAATGAACTCTCCTACCACATCTACCTATCAAAATCCTAGCCATCCCCCAAGGCCCAACTCAAATACTATAAAAGTATTCACTATCACAGAAGCCGGAAATTAAGCGTCTTTCCTCTGGACTCCTACCAATCATCAAATACTTCCTGTGCTGTACTTATATGTGTACATGTCTTAAGTCTTTGGCTTATGAGATCCTTTAAAAAAACAAAGGACTACATCTGTATCCTCGACATCCAGCCCAGTGCCTGGCACAAAACGGAACTTAATAAATTTGTGTTGATTGATTAAATACCAATTATTTGAAAATGTAGCTTTTTTAAAAAAAATTAAAGCAAAACAAATGAGATTTTATGATATTCTAAAACAACTGCTTAAAAATTCATATTTCAAAGAAAAAACTATTAGGTTTATTTTCATAATAAGTCTATGTAGTACTACACTTAAATTACTTATAAAACCATTTTTTAAAATTAAAGAACCAAATTTTTAGGCTTTGTTAGATTTCAGAATTTCATCAAAAGTAAGTTTTATACCAATGGTAAATTTAACAGTAGAAGAAAGAATAACTCACAATTCATAATTACGAACCATCACATTCAATCAAGTGCCAAAAAAAAAATATCAAGATTTCCAAGGCATTAGATATTAGATTAAAAGATACAATTCAATACACAATAACCACTTATAGTATTACCAACAAAAGAAAAAACATTTACGTTTATTTTTGTCACATTAAAAGAAGATTTTAGTAAACCACTCTTCCCTTGGGCTAGCTTTTTTATATTTAGATTAAACAGCAAAAAGTTAAAGAAAGCACCATTACAGAACCCAGTGTTTCTACAATTGTTTGAGAGCCCACAAAACAGGCCAAGGCCAACTAACCAGGTCAAGCTTATCCTCCTTCAGAAGGCCTCAGAAGATGGCATACCACTCTTACATTTCTCCACCCACCTCCCACTGCTCTTTTCCTCCTCCTCCTCCACCCCATCCTCCCCTACCCCACCACCACCCCAAACAAAGACAATATAAGCCCTTTCTCAATTTATAAAGAAAGCCATTCAACCAGCAAGCTAGGACAAACATTTGTTTTTACCTCCACTGTGCAGCTTCTCCTGTTCACATGTGTTCCCCACATTTTCCACAGCAATTACCTCTAGGGAAAGTCTGCTTTGGGGCAGGTTAATCAAATGCTGTGGGTAAACTCTTCAAATACAAGTATGAATAGACGAGACAAATGCAGAGACACTTGCCTCTGAAGATCTAAAAGCCTGGCCACTACCATTCTTTGTACTCACTATTCTGCCTTCTGTAGCTTCTCCAAGGAGCCCTCCAAAAGTGATTACAGGAGACATACAGGCACAGTATAGGAAAAGAATCGAGGCCAGGCACTGCAGGCTTAATGCATCCTTGAAGTCACTCAAGAAAAAAGGTGCTTTCCTTTTGATGTCAAGTATCAAACCACCAAAAAGCCTAAATAGGTGAGATGAAACTCGTCAAACTGTACACTGAAGGATTCTAGCTAGTTTCAACTCATAGTATGGACTACACAAGATGGCCAGTGCCTATTGCTTGTCAATAGACTTTAAAATCATGATACACATGGAAGAAAATACAATAATTTAGTCTAATTCGAGGATGACAAGGGTTTTTAGAAAGCTGATTACATTATATTTGACCCAAAAAAAAGACAAATGAGAAGTTACAATATCTATTATGGGCTACATACTAAAAAGATTGCAGTCACATCATTTAATAATTGATGAAATCCTAGACACAAACATATAGGAGAAGTAGATGTACAATGCAAATTTTAAAATCCAGCCACACAACTTAAAGACAACTTGAATATATAGGACTCACTCCTACTAACTATATTCTATAACTACACTTTTGTATACACTTAGAAACATTATTCTGAAGAACAGCCTCAGAATTAATCTGAAAGGAATTTTAATCTCACTTTTCTGCATTAAATACACTACATCATTGTGAACACAAGATACAGCCAGGCATGGCAGATACTGAGCTGTCTTTGGAGCCTGGAAGACCTGGTTTCAAGCTCCACTGACACATTAGTAGCGTGTCAAACCTCTCAGTGCTCTGGTCAGGTTCTAAGACTACAAAGTGCCGACAAGGTACCTCACCCTTGAGTGAGCTTCCTCCACTGGAAGTGAAATTTAGAATCAATAAAATCTCAGGTCCAGTTTTTTCTCTATCCCTGTTTATAAAGGTCTACAGTATGTATTCTGCAGTATGTTATGGGAGGTTGAGAAAAGTAATTGAATATTTTAGCCAGTATAATGAAATAACATAAAATTTAAATAATGAAGAAAAACACTGCAGTATGTTTCCACATAAAATTATAAGCACTGGGATATGTTTAAATAATTCACTCTGCATTCAAAATATTTCCTAATTTTTCTGTATATAATAAACTTAAATAAACATGGAAAAAAATTTCAGTTGATAAAAGCAACATTAACATTTACATACCAAAGTCATGTCATTTAAAATGTTTATGTCACTCTTAAGCCTTTAGGAAACACACCTTGATACTGAATAAAATTTTGAGAGTAAAGAAGCAAAAATCTGTTGCTTGTCTATATAAGTTTACTATAACATTTTAAAAGGATAAGTCATTATTCAATTATTGATAGCAATAACGATGAAGGAAAGAACTGCATTAATAAGCCAAGTTTTCAGGTATGTACAGTATAGTGTTTTAGTGCCTTACATGATTTCCTCCTCCCCCAGCAATTTCTCCTTTGCTGTCTTTTCCTTAAATTTAATTTAATCTTAAACTTAATTTCCTTAAACTTAATTAATTTCCTTAAATTAATACTAATACTGGGTCCCAGTCTCTAAGCAAACATTGACCAAATACAAAGGTTATCATTATACAAAGGTAATATCCTGAAGTATATTACAAAGTAAGCCTATCAAAGATTAAAATTAACATAGATAAGGCCAAAGTAATTTACATAAAGATAATTTTAAAACTGAGTACATCATAAAGTTGGCTAACGTAAGGTTCTAAAGCCACTTGGGTCTATGTGTCTGGCCACCACTGTGTCCTCTGTTGCCACTGTCCAAAGAGCCAAAAAAATGTGATATGCCTTGGCGAACTCCTGGAAAAAGGCTCCAAGAACTCCTCAGGGAAAAAAAAAATCCTCCCAAGTTTTAGTGAAAAAGGAATAAATATCTATCTGCCTATCTATCTATCCTTCTAGCTATCTATCTATTTATAGCACTTCAGGCCATTTACCAAAATCTCTAACACCTGCTCTATGGCAAATGCTTTACTGAACAGATTTTGAGGATTCAGAATCTGTGGGCAAAGAAACAACTGTTGTTGAACGCTATCCTAGTAAAATGGAATTAACACATTTATCTCCATTCAAGGAGAATCAGAAAGTATTTGAAAAGTGTCAACTACGTTCCTGCACAGCTAAGTTTTTGTTCTTTGTTCCAATGACAAAATCTCCAAGTTATCTTCAAATTTCGCAAATGGCTTGTTTCTAATTTTATCCTTCTGGGCATTTCAATAAGATTTACTATGCTGCACCATTATTGCTGCAACAACATCAAATGATGTACTGCAAAATCAGTAGTATTCAGATTTCCCTACTCGTTATAAATAAGTCTTTAGCTGATACTCTTCTTCCTCCCTAAACTTTCATGCTCCTTTAATTGGTATCATTAAAATTCTATACTCTCTTCAAGCGTAGCCTGGGTTTGGACTGGAAGATATATGATAGCATATAACGATAGCATATGATAGCTGGAAAAAATGATAGCAAAAGTCATGCAATGTTTTGAATATCTAGCCCATTGTTATAAGTGGCTATAATTAAGTAAAATATATTCACATCCATAACATTAAAACTATTTTAAAATTATAGATAGGATAAATGTATATTTAAGATGGTGAAATTATTACCACATTTTAAAATGCCAAATATCAAACACTCAAGAGAAACAATACTCAAATACACACACACACCCCCCCTTACAGATCTATAAACATATACCACATAACAATCTACATTCCATGGAGCTTTCATATGATCTCTCTGAAATTCACACATGAGCCAGTAAACACACCTGCCAGTCCTCTGCAGTTCTGGTCCGGCATGATGGCCCTCCTCTTTCTGCATCTCACCTGATGAAGGTGTAGATCCATTTGGAAAGATAGGGATCTTCCTCTTTTCCTGCATTCAAAAACGCATAACATTACGTGATGTACGCATGCATGTGTGTACGCATCTGCAGCTGCATACATGTATGAATACACATCTACACATACACACACAGGCAGATTTTTCACAGCAGCTCATACTGAGGACGCTAAATTGGTCTCTTCAAAATTAGTCAGAGTAAAATGTTCACCAATTCTGGCGCTGATTGCTTTCCCTGAGAGTGAAAGGCACTGGGGAGAGTCTCCGCCTGAGTGTTTGTTCAAGCCTTCATCTTTGCCATTCTTCACTAGAGCACTAATATTTCAGTCTTCACGATCACTCTTTTATGTGTTCTCAAAAACATGCATGAAACATGTTATCTTTAAAAATCCAAGCAGTTTTTAAAAAGACGGAAATCGTAATTAATTTTAAAATAAAGTCTCCCCAAAAGGGAAATGACACAAATATCTAGGGTAAAAGAAAATATATACACCTTGATTTTCATGAGGAGATAAAATATCCTCCTCTGTTATTAAATACTAGAGCAGAACTTCTTAAGTGGATGGATGGGCACCACATAAGTCTTCGTTAAACTCTGGTTTGTAACAGAGTTTGTCACTTTGCCATTAACTTCCTATGGGTCAAAGAAGTGCTTTCATTTTTAAGCAGTCCTCATCATCACCCTTCTGTAGTAATCAGGCCTAAGTGGGATTCAACAAAAGATCAAACACCCACCCAACCCAAGGGACCACCCCAAAGGAGGGCCACTATGGTTCTGCCTGAAAAACAAATCCATTATTTTATTGATAAAATTGGATTTTAATACAATTGTTTTGGCACATACCACAGGCCAATTCCTATTATTACTCACATAAAGATTAAATTAAAACATTTACAATAAACATAAACCAAAAAAATAATCCTAATGAACCTGACCTGAGAAGGCACACTCTTTGGTGGCTCAATGCGTATAGAAGGGTCCCACTCTCCTGGAGGCAGAACAGTTACTTGGTCTAAAAATTCATCAATTCCAGAAAGAAGGTCATTTCTATCTTTTGCTTTATATGCAACATCATGGAAAATCTTAAGAAGAAAAAAAAGTATAATTTCCTATAATGATTTTCTATTTGATAGATTCAGCATATAAAATATATTCTAAAGAATCACAAATAAATCTATATCAACAGTAACAACAAAAGGATCCATACACCGTATCAAGTGCCTCCCTACTGGAATTATTAAAGTACCTCAACTGCAACCACACAACTAAAGAATGGTGCTTCCTTCCAGCCAAGCTGGGAGCGTACTCCCTGAACAATTAGACCATGCTACTTCACTCCACTAGAATAAAGCAAGCTTCTCTTAAAAAATTCATTTGAAGCTACTTGTTAGAAAGATATCAGATTAAAGTGTGTATTTTTAAAGTGTGTTTCCACTAGGAATAAATTAAGTTGCTAGCCTCAGGCTTCCTAATAATATATTGTTATAAAAAAAAAACCTTCGATGTTTCACATTCTATACAAAGGAGGGTGAAGATAAAAAGAGGGAGAAGGGAAGGAAGGGGGGAGGGATAGGGAGAGAGAGAGAGAGAGAAGAAAGAGACAAGAAAGATAAGAGGTAAGAATGAAAGAAGGGAGACAGAAAATGACTTTACAATCTTTTCCTTCTAAGTTATCAAAATATTGAATGCAAATCCTATCTTTGTCTGATATATCTGCCTGATATTGAATTGTGGAGAGACGGTTAAGAAAAAAAAATATGTCTACAATACATGATTTGACTTTAAAACAAGACATCTGAATTGTGGTACTATGGATGACTAAAGAATTGAACTTTTATTAGTACTATTTTCCCCAAAATAGATCTAAATGAAATAGACTATAAAGAAGATAACAGAATTAAAATGTTCCATTTCCTAGACACTTTAAAAATTCAACATACTGAAAACAAAAGAAAATGCAATTAGTGACTGAACTGCTGGACATACCTAAGATCACAGCTTCAGGGGAAAAGGAAGGTAGGAAAATGACAGAGCCTAAAGTCTTGGTGTTCTGCCATCTGGTCCCTCAGTGTCATATGATCATAGAGAGCTGGAAGGTACCCTGGAGGCCTGAGGCATCAAATCCAACCGTTCATTTTATAGACGAGAAAGATGAAGCCCATAAAGGTTAAATGACCTGCCCAGGGTTACATAGGTATTAAGTGGCAGGACAAGGATTTGAACTCATGCTCTTTAAATATAGGATTCTGCCCAGTGAGTCACTACGCTATGAAACAGAAGTACACTGGGACTTCAGTAATATTCAACTAACTTATCACGATTTGTTTCTTTGTTTGCAATATACAGTGCTAATTCACCAAAACATAAGCATGTTTTCCCTTACCTCATCTGTCATGAGGGTAGCTATTGATCTCCCAATTTCATGGTACTGTGGCGCCTTGCCTGCAGGGCCCAGTAATAGAAACAAAAACCTGGAAGAGATTTAAGATAGGGAGACACAGAATTTAAGGTAAGCCAAAAAGTAGGAACAACTTTCTAAAAATAATTCTAAGCAATTAAACACAGCCATTAGCAAAATGAGAAGGCAAAGAACTTCATGCAGAAAAGGACTGGCTGCACAGGAGGGCCATCAATTCTTGCTAATCTGCGCAAACCAAGGGATAATTGGCATAAATAACCAACAAATACTTTATTTAATTTTTGTGTTTTATATCTAGATGTGAAGGTAGCTACTAGTCTTAGAAATCCTCATCCAGCATGTATATGATGAGGACACAGTGGAGAGGTGGTCACCTCACCACAGTCTGGTGCTATAATGATCGCAGGTGCCTTCCGTCCTCATCGCCCCACAAGGTTACAGATGAGCTGGGACAAGGGAAGGGGCTCGTCCAGGGAATGGCTGAGATGGAATCTGAATTCGCCTTTTTTGTCTCCAAGTCCAGTGCTCTATGCCACACTGCTTCCCACATCTTTCACTGGAGACTCTGGACATAAAGTTTCCTTCATATTTAAAACTAAGATTCATATAATGCTTTAAGGTTGAAAAACATTTTCCTCACAATGATCATTCCCCCACCCTCACACCTTGTCCTTTTGGCTCACAAAAGTGACATTACTTTCCCAAAATCCCACAGCTGGTGGAACCAGAGAACCTTAAGAATGGAAAAAGACCTCCCCCGCTCCTTTCTCCCCCTCCTCTTCTGCCTCCTACCCCTCCTTTTTCCCTTCTTTCTTTTCCTCCTCCCCCTCTTCTTCATCCCCTCCTCTTCCCCTTCTTCCCTCTTCTCCCCCTGATCTTCCCCTTCCTCCCTCCCTTCTCCCCTTCCTCCCCCTCCTCCTCCCCTTTTTCCCCCCTTCTCTTCCCCTACCTCCTCCCCATCTCTCCTCTTCTTCCTTCCCCAAAATGATCAAATCCACCATGCTTCCTAACAAATAAAACTATCTGCACCATCACTGACGACGAGTCAGTGGGCCACCAAGCCTCTGCTTGCAGAATCCCGGTGACACTAACTCACCAAGCTGAAGAGCTCCAACTGTTGGAAAGTCTGTCCAACTACAATCTGCCTTCTTTTGTGGAGCTTTACTCTCCAGACAACTACCAGCTCTCTTGCACATGCTAATGATGACAACTGAAAATACCACCTCAGTTAACTGTCAGATTTAGTGCTATGCCAGAGAAATTGCAGAGGAGATAAGTTTTGAGAATCAGAACAAATAATAAAAAAGGCCTACCATTTTAAAGGAAATAATGAGAAGCATGAATGAGGGGGCAGGCTAACTGGCATAAAATATACCTCCTCATTTACAGCGCAGATCGAGAAGACTACTCAAGACAAAACAGTGTATATGTACTCAGATGCAGCCACTATACCAGATGTGTTTGCTTAATTGTCTTTCTTTGGCACAAAGAGGTAGATAGGAAATGTTTGGGATGGAGAGATAAAAGACAGCAACAAAACTTTTTAACCAGGTTGATTAAAAGTAAATTAATTTTTTTCAGCCACAAAAACTTAAGAGATATATTCTACTAATGCATGAAGAAGGGTGCTACCAGCAGAGTCAGAAGGAGTTCTCAACCTCATCAAAACACAGATCTTTGGAAGTACTGAACAAGAATGAAGAAAATGTAACCATTTGTAGGAATTAGTTTTTCTCAAAAATCTCATTCTCCCTCAAATCTCACATAGAATTTTTTTTTGTTTGCATCTCTCTCATGGATATACTGGGTAGTATTACAATATATAATTAATTTGTGTTTTAACCTTTTACTAGACTGTAAGCTCCATGAGGACAGGACTAAGATTTTTATTTATAAATTCTGCATCTCTACAGTGTTTAGCACAGTCTCTGCACACAGGAGACATTTGGATGAATGAATGAATGAATGGAAACACTGGATATCAGTGGGCATGCACTGGGAATCTGGGATTGCCAGAACTTATCAGATGTTAGCCATGATACAATTTAATGCTATAGTACTATTTACAAGGACCCAAGAGGAAACATAAAGTGCTATACATAATTAGGAGTGAATATACTGAAAAGATACAAAAATAAAAATATTAAAAGAGTGACAACTTGGTTATTTTCCACCTAAGGTGTCAAACACATTTCATCCAGTATAAAGTGTCAACAATAAGTTAGTTACCAGGACACAGAGAAGCTTCTAAAAGGTATTCTCTCAGGTGCTGACTTTTTTTCAGAGGGGGAAAGGGGAATGGGTTAAGCAGAACAGAAGGCTACTCCTTCCAGCTATGTCACTGCTACAGGGACCTTGTGCAAGGTCACAGAGCCAGTCTGAAGCAAGGGCAGGATTTGAACTCAAGTCCTCCAGACTCTAAAGCCTCTTTTCCACCTCAGAATGCTTACAAGGGACAGAAAGTATTCACTCCACAACAACGTTTTCCTGCACAAGATGACTGAAATATTTACCTTCATTAATTTTAATATATGCTGAATTTTGGAAACCATCACAATAACTGATTCTTTACCTGGTGGGCACTGGAACCTCAGTGAGGCCAGAAAGGAGGACGGCTGGGGACAGCCTCACAAATGCAATGATGGGCCTTTCCAAAAAATCCACTTCTCCCACCAAAACATTGGATGCTTCAGCTCCCGTGGGAATTTTCCTCATGAAATTCATGTCAACCTATCAGAAAACAGACAAATAATAATCAAACCCCAGTATCTTCATACCAACACTAGAGACAGTGGTAGGGAAGAGATGGGGAAAAAGAAATAAAAATACTCATTTATGAAAGGCTACTGAAAATGATTTGATGGAAGCATAAATCAAGAGCAAATTTTTCACAGATCTATAAAACTAAAAAGACAAAATATGATAATATAAACAAGATGCCTACTAAGCAACACTTTTAATGTTGTAATATGCTCTAGTTTTTATTACTTCTAAACCTAGATTATTCTGCATTTTCACTAGAGAAAATTTTCAATGAATATAATAACATTCATTCAAAACTCTAAGGACAAATATTTTTTCACAAACAACTAAGAGTTCATGAAATTATACGCAGTTCTAGAAGTCATTTATTTACCATGATTGAATAAAGAATTAGTTGCCACTCAAGTAAATTTAGTGTTCTTGCTTTTTAAAAGTTCAAAAGCTTATGCAGGCTCATCATGCAAGAAGAGCCACACCTTTCACTCTCATTACTATTATATTCTATAATCTAACGAAACACAGTTACTGTGTATAATTCCAAAGAACAGTTACAAAATGATAGGTACTAGGCGAACTTCTCCATGTCTCTAACTCACAGGAGCCACTACACAACCACTCACTAGCTACAAAAAACAAACCAAACACTTACAGCAGGCCTCTTGAGTCCCACACCCAGTGTGCCACAACTACAGTGCCAGGAGGCCGACTCCTGTCCAACAGGAGACGAGGAAGTGTACACAACAACAGGCCAAAGAAAAAAAATTAAAACTGGCAAATGAGCAAAGAAAATCAATGGTATCTGCCAAAGCTAGAGGACAACTACAGCATGAGTCAACCTGCAGTCCTTCCAGCTGTTTATTTAACAAGGGTAGCCTGCAGTCTGGTTAGTAACCACTTTTCCCTTAGAACTACTCACAGAACTAAATCCTAAATAACTAGACAGGAAAAGTCATATTGACGAAATTGAGGCAGTTACAAAGAGCCTCACAAGCGCTGCTGGGCCAGAGCTCCCTACCATCTCTGTGGAGCAAGAACAGCAACACAAAATCCTATTCAAGCTGTCTTTTTGTAGGAACATAGTTTGAGGGCGAACTTCATCGACAGAAAACTGTCAAAAGTCACATTCAAAGTTTAATATTATCTTTGAACTATATTATGTAATACTATAAAAGCTTATAGTAAAAATGCTATTTAAATAGCCAATCAGAATCAACTTTTCAAAAGTAATATATAAAGTGGGCTCCATTACTTTAGTATTTAGCAATAGCTTTTAACCCTGTTATGCAGGAATTTTACCCCAAGCCACATAATTAGTTCTGATTTGAAATGGGTATTTTGAGATCTATGCTTTTCTCTTCTCTACCAGTGGTAGAAGAGCTGATATGCTACCTGGTGTCTAGTACGGACCCCACAAGATTACAGCCAGATTCAAAAGGCTAATTCACCAGGGCTGTCCCATCATTCTAGCATTGATCTTTCTAGTGTTGACAGTGCTCAAACGTATCACTGATGTCCAAAAGGTACTAAAGAGGCATAGGATCAATGGACAGGTATCACTGGAAATACTGCAGGACTCATAAATCCTTTCACAATTTGAAAAGTGTTCCACGTTATTCAAACCCTCTCCTACAGCTACTTTAAATGTTAGCTAATCACCTTTTCTTCGATTTTCATGATAAGATAATCACATGCATCAATAAAGTTTAGAATGACCATTCTATTAAAAATGATTTCTCAAATTATCATCAAGGGAACACGACTGTTACAACCCTAGATTGGAGCATAAGTGTGAGACTGTGGACAATTACCTTCAATGACAGAATTACCTTGCTGAAGTCAACAGTACTATTCTCTCTGCTTCCTCCAGTTCCATTACCTTTAGCTTCTCCACTTTTGCTACTGTCCAAGTTTCCAGGTGCTGACTGTGGAGATGCCAAAACGCCTATATTTTAAAAATGCACAAATCCAAAATAAATATATAAAAAAATAGATTGTATAATCTAATTTTGCTCTTAACTCTGACAGTGATGGTCTGCCAAAAGCAAATGTGCAAGTGAGCCAATGTGCAGCATATTAGTACTTTACATAAAAGCAAATCAGTAGCTTGCCTCCCAAATATAAATGGTGCCATTAGAAGTTGCCTCAACGATAGCCCCTCCCTCCAAAAAAGGAAGAATTACTTAGTGAAGAAAGAAGGAAGAAGACTAGAATAACACATTCAAATTGACTCCAAACACAAATATTTTGCAAGTGAGCCCTCAACAATTTTACATATATATATACATGAATTTTATGGGCCATGATGACACAAAGTATAGAAACCAACCTGTACTTCATATGCTCAAACCAGGAGAAATTAAAACAACTTTCCCTGGCAACAAACTCTGTCAAAAAAAGTTAGATGCTAACCAAAAACAGACTTACTGCCTTAGCCGCTCACGGTCATCCCAACAAGCACTCGAGAGGATCACGGAACTAGAACCAGAATAAAGCTCAGCAGTCACCTAAGCCAGCCCACTCACTGTACCAATGAGGAAATGGAAGCCCAGAACGGCAAAGAGACTGACTACTACAACACACACAGCAGCAAAGAGGAATTTTCCTTGACACCAGCCCATTAATGAACAGGCTATAAAAACGTAAGGAAATCTCTGAAAAAGTAGCTCCTGGTAGACTAAGAAGCCAAAACACTAACATGTAGAAGAAATATAAAAGCACTTGACTATATCCATGGCCCTGTTTCATGGCACAAATGAGAACATTTTAATGTTCTTAAACATTTCTTGGCATGGTACTGTCATGGCACAAATTCAAACTAGAAGCTTTTTATGATAATAAACCCTCAATGAAAACAAACTAGTGATTTATCCATACTAGCCAACACTCAATGGAAAAAAACAGGCAACTCTAAAACAATAAGTATTTCTCAAAACCTTCAGTCGCCCTATCACAATGTTTTTGAGATGAAGCAGCTTAGCTCATGAGGCACTTAGTCCTCAGAATTTCTTTCCTTTGAACTTTGTAGTCTAAAATAAATACATATTAAGGACATCAGGTAAGTTACTTTTAATAAAGAATCTATTTTGTTCAGCCCTCTTGTCAAAAAAATGGCTCTTAAGAATATTCTGCATTAGGTTTACAAGTACGGTGGGCTAATTTTAAGACCTCGACCACAAAGTGAAGCAAGTCGCTGATATCATGGGTAAAATAAAGCAAGAACAATGAGTATGTTAACCTCAACCACTAAGACACAGAACTGTTTGGGAGAGAAGAGAACCCAGGATGCTATATTGTCTCCCCTTCCACTCTTTGTCCTTATCTTCCTGTTCAATTGTTTTCCAAGGCACAAAAGCTCTTTTCTTTTCCTAAGGCTATATCACGGAAGTAGACAGATTTAAGACATTTTCCTCTCACTATAACCTTAATTCAAATATGGTTTAGTGAAAAGAGCAGTTTTCGGTAGGAATCTTGGCTCTGCTACTTTCTACAGGAGTGAATTTGGGCAAGTCATTTGAAATCTCTGGGCCTTAGTTTCTAGCTCATCTATGAGGGCATTAGACTACATGATCTAGGTTACCATCAAGCTCCAAAACTATGGTCTTATGGATATACAATTCATGCAAAAATATTATGATAGTGAATGCTAGTAATATTCTATGAATTTAGTCAAACAAGTCAAATAATTTTCCCTATTTTTTCTTTCAGGATCACACTAAACTATAAAATCTTTCAGAGCAGGGACCTAGCACACACGTAGATATGTAATAAGTTATTTGTTGAATGACCTGCGTTTGTGCATCTCTCAACATTTAGCATAATGTTTTGTGGAATAAGAACTTCACAAATGTTTGTTGAATTAACTATAACCCAGAAGTCTTTGATGTGACTCTTACAGTCAATGTGAAAGACAGCCTTGAGGTAACTTCTCTATAGGCATAATGTTAAAATTTCACAGTTAACATTAGGTTTTCAAAGAACTGTATAGACCAAAGCAATACACACATCTTATTTTTAAAAGGCAGACTACCCATAGTTGTCCCCATATTTCCTTTCCAAAGCTACACAACTTCACAGACAAGGCGTTTCTGAAAGAGAAATTAAACAAGGATCTTCCCAAAGCCAAAAGCATTTTCTTTCATCTTTGTAAGCAGCCTTTCTGGCTACCACTGCAAAGTGGATTCTACTCTCAGAAAAGCAGTTTTAATGAGATTAATATTGGTAAATATCAAAACGGCACTCTTCTACAGTATGCATAAGAAACAGCTGTCATTTTTTCCCCGGGGGGGGGGGGAAGAAGGTATTCCCATTAAAGCATCTTACTTTTACTTGACATACAAAATATAACTACATAAGGTGTACTGGGCTTCCTATGTGAAGTCTTTTCTTGGTATAATTTCCACAGAAAATGATATAGCAAGAGCTTTTCACCGTAGCTGACAAATGGGATGCACCCAGAAAAGTCAGGCATTAAGAATTCAAGGGAAAACATTAGTGAACCTCAATGAAATACACTATCATTATTAAAAAAAAAAAAAGTAAAAATGAGATGGTAGTCTTTGACCATCATTTGTTGATTATCAGTAGCTGTAAGTAATTATATAAAGGATTCTTCCTTACCTAAATACCATTATCATTAACATGACTATATTCTTTTCTAACAAATCAAAATTAAATTTGCTACTTAGGAAGTTTCCTAGATTCTGCTATGATAAACCCATTAAAATGGAGAATAAACATCATCTTGATGTTATCACATTTCTCTCTATATTTGTAACTGTTAATTTATACCAAGAGGCAACAAGGCAGGGTAGGTAAAGAGCCAGCCTTGAAGGTCAGAAGCTTAGAGTTCAAGGACTCCTGTCTCTGACATACACTGGCCACAGGGCCCTGTCTCAGACTAGATGATACTGTTCTATGTTAGCAAAAGGAGGGTTTCTCTAGGAATGAAGTCCCAGGACTTAATTTATATGATTATATAACTAGTAAGTCTTAGTGATGTCATAAAAGATAAACTGAAAAATGAGGAAAAACATACACTTTCAGAAAAGCACACATTTTTTCTCTATTTTTAATTCTACAGAAGAAATGTATATGTAAATAATTTTCCAGAGTAATTCTAACTCACCATAATCTAAACACTGGGTCCCATGCCAAAGACCAAGAAATATGTTCCATTGAAATTTCTAATTTATATGCATAGCCATAATTTTGGCAAGAACGAAACAAGCTTTAGTCACTCAAATTTTAATATAAATTTGTCTTAGAGAAAACAATCAGGCTCAAATGCAGAATTCCTAGTCTGTATTCTAGGCTCTAACACTTTCCTGTCATAAATGTTGATCAGGCACAATCATAAACGTCACAGACTCCTTGAATAAAAACTGGGGAAAGTCACTCAATCTGGGCTTCCCAGAGAAGACAAAATGATGACTATAAATTATGGATAAAATGTTCTCATTAAGTAGACTGGATTATGAATTAATCTGCAAAATATTAATCCTCAAAAACTTTTTACATCACAATAACATATTCACCTTAAGAAAAATTGTTTCTAACAAGTCCTTTTAAATCATTTAAGTGCTCTACTAGTTAAAAAAGCTCCATTGCCCATTCAAAAGGTGACCTTAAATGTGTGGGCTAATTTTTATTTTAAAAACTAAAAAGTTTTTTAATAACACACTACAATTACTGCAGAAGAAAAAACATGCACCAGTCAAAATAAATGGTAAGCACTACTCATATACTGCTCAAGCTATGTGCCAAAAAAAGCATTCCAATGCGAGTGAGGCAGATCCAGAAAGCACCACACAGAGCTGGGGATAATTGCCTGGGCTTAGGTCAATATTTTCCTCCTTCTTCTGCTCCTGGCACTGCAGTGCTTCTAATTCTTCCTCAGGTGGATGAATTACTACTGTGGGGATATCATCACTGGCAGATGAAATCAGAAGTTCTGGGACCTGAAGCTGACTCTGCTGAGAACTTCTGGAATCCAGTCGACTGATTTTAGGACTGGAGGGTGGACTGTTTTGAGGGGTGGGTACTGGGGTTGTACACCTTGAGGCTGCCGGAGTCCCAGCTCTTGAAGAAGGAAGAAGATGACTGAGAAGGGACAAAGGTGATTCTCCTCTCAGTGAAAGATTTGAAGCAGATAGACCTGTTCGTAAAGAGTGGCGGGAGGCTGAAAGGCCTTCCCCTGAGATAAAAAAAAAAAATGAACAATTATGAAGTTCACAGCAGGAATGCAAAAAGAGGCACAAAAATGTATCATTTCTGACATAAATCACAAGCTTTCAAGAGTCAAAAATTTAATTTCATGCAGGTGTGGAGTAAGCATGGCAATCAAGCTTCGTAAGTATTAGAAAACTGGTACAGACTCTACTGATCAGTTAGTTCACTGAAGAAACCATAAGAAAAAAGAATGTTAATGAGGAAAGATGAAAAAAAAACAGTCAGCATTTAATATAAAATGAAAGGACAATTACACCCCTTGATTCTCTGGCTTTTTGAAAAGCAACAAACCAGAATCAAATTGTCATTTAAATAAGACAGGACATCTAACTCATAGCGTCTTGAGCTTATTACCATGCAGAGAGGGTCTAAACCAACAATGCCAAGCACCAACTTACCAGCATGTCAGAGACTCACTGTACCTTTGTTCCTACACTGAGGAGATCTAGCACTTCTCCCATAGTCTCTATCACTGCTTCCTTATAAGAGTGTCTAACTAAAATATGACATTAGTATACTCTGCCTAATGCAGATGTTCTCCAAGCAAAACTACTGAACATCATTTAAAAGTACTCAACTACAGAAAACTGTATCAAGGTCATTGAGAGGCCTTAAAATATTCAAAAACATTTAACAATAAAGATGATGAAGCTGGGCTCTATTAACAAAGAGAAGGAAAAAAACTACATAGCATTAACTGAAAACTCATGTCTGCCTCCTCTCCAAGAAAACAACTAGATGCTTATGATTAAAAGGAAGCCATTTTATAATATTTCGAAGGTTAATGTGTGCTCAGATGTCAAACAGAGGAAAATCTCATACTTTCAGTTACAAATGGTAGAAAAAATCCAATGGTTCATGCCGCAGGGCTTCAGAGCTGCATCCCATGAGCACCCACAATCCCAGAGACATTCATGATCCCCGTTTTAGGCCCTTTAGTCCAGTGAATTCATTTTCTTGGTGAGGAGACCCAGGCCAAGAAAAGCACCTTTCCTAAAGCCATAGGAGCAGTGAGCAGCTGAGGAGCCTCTGAAGCCCATGCCCCAGAATTCTTTCTGCCATGTCTTGTGGTAATTCCTTTACAGTATCCTAGTACCCTCCATTAAATTCCATTTATCACAAAGATAATAAGTACAAACTTATTTACACTTATGAAAGTGTAAACTTAAATTTATTTTACACTTAAAAAAAGACCATGAAAATTATTAAAATAGGTACAATAAGTATTTTTAGAGTACTTTATGATTAACAATGAACTCTGCATATGTTGCCCTCAATCGATTCTCACAAAAACTCTGTTAGGCAGGCAGTGTCAACACAATACGTGGCACACAGTAGGCATTTAATAAATGCTTGTTTCCCTCCATCCCCGCCCCCTTTTGCAGATGAGGACACTGAGGGTCAGGAAGACTGAGTAACTCTCCTTCCTCTCAAGATCAGACAATTGCCAAGTGGCACAGACAGGATGTAAACCCAAGCCTCTCAACTCCAAGTTCAATGTTCTTTCTACAATCCCACAGCTGCCCCAACAAAAAAAGTCAATCAGAACTACAAAGCATCAATAATGGAATTATAGTGAACCACTCACATGCAAATTAGCATTTTTTAAAGTACGTGTTCTATAAATAACAAATAGAATGTGTCCTAGAATAATCTGAAACCCTATCTTTTTTTAACAATGAACACAAATTTTTAAAGGATTCCTATATTCAACTAACTCGTCAATTATTGTTTTCAGCACTCCTAAGCAATATTTTTACTTTCCTATCATTTTTAGATTTCCAAGAGATATTTGCTAATAAATTGAAACAGGTTTTAATGGCCCATAAAGGTTTTAGGTACCTATTTACAGCTGGTTCTGATGGATGGACTAATTACTAAATGCAATAAATGACTGGCATGAATGCTTTCTAGAAATTAATTTAAAAGGAAAGAAAAAAATAGTTTTTGAAAATCTAACTGTATTTGTCCATTTTAGGTGCATTTAACCAGTTAGGAGAGAGACCTTACTTGGGGCCACTTAAAGAAGATCTGGCGGCAGCTAGGTGGCACAGTGGATAGACTACTGGCCCTGGAGTCAGGAGGACCTGAGTTCAAATCCGGATTCAGACACAACACTCACTAGCTGTGAGACTCTGGGCAAGTCACTTAACCCCACCTGCCTCACCAAAAATAAAGAAGAAGAAGAAGAAGATCTGAAGATGTTATCATTCTTTCAGCATTCTACAAGACCAAATGGTTAAAAGAGGGCCAATTATCAACCTTGTCCTTCACTCTCTGCAAAAGAATAAAGGAAATGACCATGCTTACCAGCTTTCTCAGCCCTACAACCTCACCAGCACTGAGAAGACCTAAAACCACTGCCATAGGTGCTCAATGCCAATGGCTTTCCCTGCTCCAACCTTTGGAGACAGAGGGAAGTGATTACTGGGGAAGAATCCATGTTGAGCAATCACCAGGAGGAAGATTCACAGAAGTTAAAGAAATGGAAGAACCCTTGGAGAACATCCACCCAAATCCCACCCTGGATTTCAGGTATCACTAGCCTTCCTCTTTCAGGCAGGGTCCTCATCTTATACTTCTTTTAAAAGGAAAGGAAAAAAATAAACAGTTTTTGAAAATCTAACTAATTTCAACCAGCTAGCATAGTTCAGTAATCAGTAATAGCAAAAGTCATTAAATTGACACTTTTTTCTACATCTCAATATTTTTAATAAGTAATTTAAAGCTACAATATGAATGAAGAATTGCCATTAGCTATTTATGTCACTTCAGAGCCATGATGGTGGGAACTGCAGCCTTTTCACCTTTGTAGTGATCAAAATTCCCAACAAAGTAGAACTGAAACATCTGAATTATTTTTAAGTTTCAGTCAACAGTAGACTGCTGAAATGAAAACTAAATTCAAAACATCAATTCTTCCACACTACTGAGGATGAACATTAAGTTTTAGACAATATACCAGAAATATAAAGGTTAATCTTAATTATTCACTCATAACTGATCTAAGTCAGTCTCAAAAAATAGGAATGTGCTTTCTACAAAAATTTTTAAAGCGGTCTGCAAGTTTTGTTGCCTCCATTTCTAAAGTCCCAATTCCTCTTGATATTCTGCCTCTTAAAAAAACTGTACATCAACAGTATTTTGTAGTCATTTGAAAAATCTGATTCAACAAAGATTCTGAATTAAAACAAGACTCACCCTTCCTAATCTGGCTCCAATCTACTTGTTTCAACAGAGCTCCTAGATGACATTCTATCATGGGCCTCCAAACCTTAACTCAGGTTTATCCTCAGCTCTTTAAAGAAGCCCTTCTTTATTTTCCTAAATAGCAGAACTCTTCCTGGCACTACCCTACCCCCCACCAAATTACTTTACATGTATCTTGTACATATGTTATATCTAGTTGTATTTATGTGTTGTTCCTTAAGCTCCTTAGGGGCAGGTACTGTTTTATTTGTCTTTTAATTTCTCACCGTCTAACACATAACCTGGCTCACAGAAGATAATTTCTATATGTTCACTTAACTGGAGAATAATTACTTCCCATCTCAAAATTCTGATTCTGGAGTTGAAAGTGACAACAATGCTGGATCCCCAGTGTGACACCCCAACAATCTCACTGCTTAGATGCCCCACTGCTTAGGGACAGCAAACACAGTCACACGGCCCTCAGGGAGGGGAACAGCGCCCAGCCCAGACTCCTTAGGTACTCCAAAAAGCTAAGTGCCTCCAGACAGGCTGGTTGCTGCACTTCCTGTTTGAGAATGTGATCAGCTGTGTTTTACAACACAAGAGACACATTAAGAAGAAAAAACAGCAAAATAACTTAATAGAAAAAAGGGAGGGAGTTGTAGAACCCTCAAATAATTATATACTGATGATTTCTTCTTTACAAAAATTTCACTCTTTAATATGCTGGGATGCTGTTAGAATAAACATGTTAGTAAAAACTGGATGCTATAACTTATCTCACCATTCCGTTCAAGCAAGTGAGGATCAGAATGTTTCTTGCCTATATCTGCAAAAGACCGCACAAGGGGAATCCGGCTCGTGAACCTTTTCTCATTTTGATGATGATGTCTCTTCAAAAGAGCCTCCCTGACATTCTCTCTTATCGAATCATCCAACTGGCCAGAGGCAATCATGTTGTCCAGCACCATATCTATTGCATGAAAAGAAAGGGCAACAGGAATTATTTCTGAACAAATAAATAAGAGCAGCGACTGTTAATAAAAATAATACACAACTCTTCAAGCATTAATATCATAGATCTAGAGCTGGAAAGCCTCTCATTGCACAGATGAGGAAAATGAGGCCAAGGGAAGCTAAGTGACTTGCCCAAAGTCACACAGCTAGTAAATGCCAGAGGCGGAATTAGAACCCAGGGCCTCTGCCTCCAGAGTCAGTAATCTCTCTTGGCCCCACACCTAAGCTCCAATAAAGTCACCATGAAAATCTAGCATCATCTCACAAAGATCCCTTAAGTTAGAGTCAGAATTGCATTTCCATGAATTACATGATAAATTCCATTTATATATAAAGCCATTATTTACCCTGTCCAAAAACACATACTAATAGTTGGTTGTTTTTTTCCTGGAATAGTTCCAAGTTTGTTAACCAAAGGAATTAATATTTTGGTCTTCCTAAGATACAAGAATATTTCATTGTTTCACATAACTTTTAGAATCCCACCCTATCAAAAGACTGCAAAGTGAGAAAATTAAGATAAACATATTTCTCCTGATCTTATTAAAATAAGTCTACAACCCCAAAACAATAAACTTAAGTTTTTCTGAAGTCATATGCAAATAAACTATGGTTGACAAGATTCAACATAAGTAAAAAGATAATAAACAGGTTGTGGTTTGAGGTTTTATTTCTTTATAAATGTTTTCTAAAGCTCCAGTTTCAAATGCGGTTTTCATATTATTAATCTGAGGGGAAATTTTATTATCATCATCATCGATTATCAACAATAATTAAATAACACTTTAAGATTTGCAAAGCACTTTACAAATACAATCCCACTTGATCAACACAACAGCCCTGGGATGTGTTCTTAACATCCACATGTACAGATGCAGAAAATGATGCAGACAGAAGTTAAATGATTCGCCCAGTATTACCCAGTTACTAAGTATCTGAATCTGGATTTGAATAGGGCCAGCTTCCTGATTCCAGGCTCAGTTTGCCATCTAGCTACCTCTGTCATACAACATATTTCACATACTATTATGTAAATTAAATGTGTTTTTGAAAATTCAAAAAATTAAATGAGAATTTGAACCCAGTAACGAAAAGGGGAACAGAATGTTTGATTTGGGGTTTTTCCATATTAAATTTTGTATATTAAACTCTTGGAATTTAATCTCATGTTTTCTAAAGTTAGTCAAACAAATATACATATACATTATTCAATAAAAAATTATTAATTACATATTGTGTGCAAATAATCATACTAGAAGCTGAAGAAGATGCAAAGTTTAGATAAATCAGTTCCTACCCTCAAAGAGGTTATAGTCTAGGAGGAGAAAAAGCCACCAATAAAAAAGTAACTTCAGTACTGTTACAGAAATGCCTTGTTGCTCTGAAGGGAAAGGTCCTACTCTAACCTAACATACCAATCAAAAGGATCAGGTAAAAGCTTCCTTGAAGAAATGGCATATAAGGCCTGGTCTGTCAAATAAGTGCAGGCATCAAAACAGGCAAAGATCCCTAGGCATTCTGGGACTAGGAAACAGCTCTCACAGCAGCACAGAGACAGAGTACAGAGCATGTTCTTGATGCAACTAACCTGGTGGTCTGGGGCACAGAAAAAATAAATGTAAGGGAGTTATTAGGAAAGAAAGCTGAAAACCAAAAGTGGCCAAAGTTTGTGGTAGACATTATGTGCCACACAAAAGGAGTCTAGAAGAGGCAGTAGAAGGCACTTACCACCTTTAAGCAGAAGAAAAGCAAAACCAGAGCATGCTTAAAACAAAATGTTAGGAAGGATGGACTGCAG
Organism: Phascolarctos cinereus; assembly: GCF_003287225.1. NCBI lineage: Eukaryota > Metazoa > Chordata > Mammalia > Diprotodontia > Phascolarctidae > Phascolarctos > Phascolarctos cinereus. The sequence goes on along the minus strand of NW_027555514.1, from coordinate 26,954,604 downwards.
AAGGGAGAATGTATAGGTGGAAATTCTAAGAACAATTAATCTAGGAGTGATACTGGAAGCCTATGCCAAAGTTGTGTTGCTGGAACTAGGAAGAGACATAGTTAGGCACTTATTTACTTTGGGTAAAATGAACTATATCTAAAATGTATATGCCTCCTTTCAAGAACTTCTGATTCTATTACTCAAAAGGTCTCAGTGATTTTCAAAAGATCCAGTATCTTTTTATAGAAACCATTATCTTCTCCAGATAAGATGAAGATGTTAATCTTATAGCTCACTGCAAAAAGCGATGACTATCTTGGCTAAATAATAACGTAATAGGATGCTACTTCCATTTCTGAAGAGTAAAGAAAAAATGAACATAATAATGTTTATGTTTTTTATACTATTGTCGTTAATTAGTTTGATATGTATTGTCAGAAGGGCCGTTTCATACATTTGGGGCCATTACATTCTCACTATCGGTAGTTTAGACTATTAGCTACTAGAGAGGAAAAAAGGACTCTCTTTTCTTTGTATGCACACTTGAAAATGAGTATTCCACTGAAGCTGCCTAAAACAGGGTCATGTGACCCTGGAGTACTATAACAATGATGATGATGATAACAGTAATATAACAGCTACCATTTATGTATCACTTTAAGGTTTGCAAAGCACCTAATAGTAAGTATTATCTCATTTTATCTTCACACCTCTAGGACACAGGTACTGTTATTATCCCCATTTTATAGGAGGAAAGTAAGGCAGTTTGAGGTCAAATGAATTGCCCAGGGTCACACAACTAGTAAAAATACTGTATATTTTTCATGAATTAAATCATGTACACACAACATTTCTTGATGGGATAATAGCAAAAATGAAATGGAGCTTCAGTCTCCAGATTTCCCATTCAATAGCCTAACTCATACTGGTTACATCCCAGGCCACAGGCAAAGCATACATATGTGACAATAAAACCCTGATTTTTTTTCAAGCTACCTGATATAAAGACAGTTGGGAATTCAAAGCAATTAGTATTTTTAAAGTAAGTGGTCAAGTCTATCAATCTGTTGCCATAAATAGCAGTGAATAATTAATTTTTACCCCAAAGATTCTAACACATTTCCGGCCCTCTAAGATTCAACACTAATTTGAATAATATCAATGGATCTTCTGGCCACAAAGGAAAACTCTGCAAAGGCTACATTTCTATCAGATCCATTATGATAACCAATTACGAGAATTTTCATTTGGCTTTATTTGTTAATAGCTACAAATCTCCTTGCCATAAAATGAAAACAGAATTTACAAATATACACACATACGCTATAAAATTTACTTTCACATAATATAAATGATACAAGTTGGGGCAGCTAGGTGGCGCAGTGGATAGAGCACCGGCCCTGAATTCAGGAGGACCTGAGTTCAAATTCGGCCTCAGACCAAACACTTGACACTTACTAGCTGTGTGACCCAATTGCCTAAAAACAAAAAAAAAGATTTTTTTTAAGTAAATAAATGAATGAATGAATGAATGAATAAGCAAACAAATAAATGACACAAGAGCTTCCAACATAATTCACCCTGAACAACTATACATGCTCTACAACCTGCTATTTCATCCAGAGTGCTTGCTCTCATATCCAGCATAACCGTTCCATTCAGGATGCAGCTCCTCAGCTCAAACAGACTGTGCAAAGACAAGGTCGCCACATAAGGCTTGCTCCATCGATCCCCACCATCTTCAACATCCTCTTCAAATTTTAGCCACCTGAAAAGCATCATGTACACTATGATCCTGAGCACTGTCTTTTACAAAGAAAGATGACAAATACCAAAGCAAGCCTATGCTTTTCCACTTAGAAATAATAAACTAAAGCAGGCTTCACATCCATCCATTATTTCTCCATGCCAGCAAAATGTCTATCATACAAATAGGGTCTACATCAACATTCAAGCATGCAGACCAATATATGTTCAAAATAAAGAAGTGAGCCCACAAAATGATCATGGTAGCTCATATTTATATAGTATTTTTAAGATCTGCAAAGTACTTTACATATATTAGCTCAGTAATTAGTATGCTTTACTTTCTCAGATCCATTTTGCTCAACTATAAAATTTCAGGAATGCAACGACGAATTCTATAAACCTTGCCATGTTCTATTGGTGTATGGTAACACAGAGGCATAAAGACAAAGATCAGATGGAATCTACAGTTAAAAAAATTATCAGAGATAAGAGTTAGCGCCCTGCTTAGGAGCCAACAGGAGAATGACAAGAGGACTACTCAAGTAGCATTACCTAGCAGTTTCCTTCCACTCGTATTCTTCACCATCCCTATAACAAAGTTCATCCATTTCAGTGAAGAGGTCGTGGGGAATGTGCTCTTCATCATCATCTTCAGTACCAAGAATAAACTGGACACGCTGGGATGGTGTGTCTGAACAGAAGACAATTTGAAAACAGTAAAGAAAAATTTTCTCCAAATTGTTGAAAGATACATTACTTCAAAATTTCTTAGCTTTTTTAATATATTCCATTTTTAATTTATTTTAAATTACTGTACATTTTAAAGCAAATGTTACAGAAGAATCCTAGAGAGAAAAAAATAACATTAAATAAAAAAAATCATAAGGCATATTCCTATTTTTAAAAAGAGAACCTTTAAGGGTTTTTTTTCTTTAGTAAGTCAAAGGCAGCTTAAAGGCTACTACCTGTAAAAGAAATGAGAGGGTCTGAAGAGGCTGGCTGGCTCAGTTTTATCTCTTGATCTCTGCCCACAAAGGGGGCCTGACTTAGAGACACACCACAGATAGTTCCTGTGACCCTGCTGTTTGTTCTGAACCCTCCACCCAGTAGTCACGCACTACCACTATGAAGAAGTTAAAAGTAAAGGTACTAAAAGTCAAGGTAAGTCAAAGAAAATGGCTTCTCCCCCAAAGGAGACAGAAGACAGTGAGGATAAGACCATGTCAGTTAGAGACAAGGTTGTGGTTCTTCAGAAGACAAGCAAGAAGGCTGCGGCTACACCAGCAAAGAAGGTTCCACCAGCCAAAAAAGCTACTGTTGCTACTACACTTGCCAAGAAAGCAGTCGTGACTCTCAGCAAGAAAGCCAGTCTGCCCTGCAAAGAGAGGTTTCCCCAGCCAAAGCTGTCATCACGCCAAACAAGAAGAGGGCCACTCCTGCCTCCTTTGCTTTAACAATTAGCACCCTCAGGAATAAATGGGTAAAATGCCAAGAACAGGCCAAGGAATCTAACAATGGCAATGGAGATAAGTACGATGAGGCACCTGAGTCACCCAAAGGGTCCAAAAATGGAAGCAAATATGGGCAAATAAGATTGTGAGGAGAGTGAGAAGGAGGAAGAGAATGAAGATACCTCTAAAGAGAAAGCCATTGATAACAACTTGCCAAAGGAAAGACTGCTCCTGCAAAACTAAGCTATCCAAGTACCACAATGAGAAGGAATAAGAGGTAGCGCCTGTCAAAGAAACACTTGGAAAGAGAAAAAGACAACGGGCCAACAGAAAGCCAACAAAGCCAAGAGAAAGAAATTGGAAGTGATAAACTTGAACTTCAAAAACACTGCTTCTGAACTAAAAACTGGTATCACAGACTTTTCAAAAGTAATCTTGCAATTATGGAGCTACTACTAGGAAGCTGAGTTATACGGAATTTGAATCTGCTAAATACATGAGAAGAACTCTGGAACTCAAGGGCTCAGATGTCCCTGACTCTGAAATGAAACTGGAAAGAGCAAAGGAAAACAAGTCAAATACAGTTGTACAGACATTCTTCATGAAGAACCTGCCTTATCCAGTGACTCAGGAGGAATGTGAGGGTTTGAAGACGCCACTGAGGGTAGATTAGTCTGCATCCAGGATGGGATCCCTAGAGGAACTGCCTAAATTGAATTTAAAGCAGGATGAAGTGGAGAACGTCTTACAAGAGAGAGAGAGAGAGAGAGAGAGAGAGAGACAGAGACAGAGACAGAGACAGACACGGTCAGGCTCTTTTTCTGAATCACAAAAGAAGGAAGAAAGTTATGGGCAAGAGAATTCTAAAGGTGAAAAAAATAATTCCTAAAGTAAGAGTGACAAGTCAGCAAACTCAAAGACTCAAAGATCCTTGTACTGAAAAACCTAGCATAGGATGCCTACAGTCTGAGAAGATAAGCCTCTCCGAGTACCCCAGACAACTACAGAAGACCTGAAGGGTTTGCATGCCTCAGACGCTCCTCCACTCAAGACATAAAAGCAGCTCTGGATTTTAAAACATGGAAACAGATGATACAGCAACTGGGATGAGGCTAGAGGGACACAGATCAACTAATTATAGCCATTCACAGAAAACTTTGTCAAAGACCTGTGCAAAGATACCACAGAACAAACACTGAAACGTTATTTTATAGTCTACTGGAACAAGGAACAGAGAAGCAAAGTCACCTAAAGGGCTTGGCTATGGAAGAAGATGCTAAAGCTGGCAAAGAAGCCATGGCAGATGGGGAGACTGGTGGAAAATCAGACAGGTGCTTTGAGGGACAGATGGGGAGACTGGTGGAAAATCAGACAGGTGCTTTGGAGGCCAGATGGGGAGACTGGTGGAAAATCAGACAGGTGCTTTGAAGGCCAGATGGGGAGACTGGTGGTAAAGCAGACAGGTGCTTTGGAGGCCAGATGGGGAGACTGGTAGAAAATCAGACAGGTGTTTTGAGGGACAGATGGGGAGACTGGTGGAAAATCAGACAGGTACTCTGGAGGCCACGGTGGTAGTAGTCAAGGAGGATTTGATGACAAAGGAAGCAGCCAAGAAGGGAGGAAAAGAGGCCTCCGGAGCTTTGGTGGCCAAGGCTAAGGAAACTCTGAACACTGGAGTAGTCTTCTGAGGAGGTTTCCAAGGGGGCAGAGAAGAAAGAGACCACAAGTCAAAGTGAAGGAAAATGAAGTCTGAATAGCTTCTCCATCCAATTTCTTTTCCCCAGATATTACAACGGATTCTGGAGGTTTTATCTAATTGTTTACAGAGTCTTCTCATGTCATTCCAAGACAAACATAGTTCATAGGTCATTCTTGGAAAAACCTGGATGACATTTCAAGGGAGAAAAAGCACACTGATTTTAACTGGATGGAAGCTGCATACAAACTTTTTAAGAAATAGGTGAAAATGTGATAACCTTTTTTTCTATAAGTTGTTTTGAATTTGTTATACGTCATATACAAAACCATTTTTCCTACAAATGTGTTTTTTTCCCCAATTTTCTCCCATCTTTTTTTTGGCTATAAAGGAAAAAATCAAATGCTTTTTCATGATTTTTGCTTGAATAGCCTGTCTTACAACACATTAGAAGGGCCTAACCTCATGAAAAAAATATTTTTAAACGATGGAACATTATTAATATTTTCTGTTTCTAACTTTACTGCTCCTAATGTTCTTCCTTAGGAAAAAAATTAAGGAATGACAAATCTCTTTACTTGGGTTATTTAATCATAACAACAAAAACATACAGAATACATTAAAAACCTTTGATCTAAAAATGGTATTCACAGACTGTTTCCAGCGTTCACTTAAAATATATCTAGGGCACCTGTGCATAATAGTTGATTTTTTTTTTCAACTACTGGCTTTAAGAAAGAACACAAAGACCAACAAAAAGATAATATAATTGTCATACGATAATTATATTCTGTCTCTTAACAATATCAAATAAAATAGCTGTGTGACCCTGGGCAAGTCACTTAACCCCAGCTGCCTTGCCAAAAAAAAAAAACAAAAAAATATGTCAAATAAAAACATCAAGCAACATTAAGAATTGTACCAGCCTCTGTCTAATATTTCTACTCAAATTTATTCCAGGAAACCCTTCCTCCTCCCACTTGTCCCTAATAAATTCATCCAGTCTATATCCCAATAACCAAGGCACAAATTCCTTCATTCTCCTGTTCCAGCCCCTACCTCCACCTCTATCGATCTATCTAAAACTAATCCTCCTCAAGTGTATTCCCACCCTTCTTACCATAAGAAGGAGACTCACGGCCATCTTCTTTATCGGATTCTTTGTCTTTTCTCCTTCGATGATGATGCTTGTGCCCACGATGTCTATGACGTCGGCGACTTTCTTTACTAAATGGGACATGTACACCAATATATACAGCTCGATGGCCTGTTTTCAAAAAGCACCAAAAACACATTAAAGGTTTCATAACAGTAAATACATACAGTGCTATAACAGAATTTGTTCCAGATGCAAACTATTCAGTTGCCACAAAACATAAACCAAAGTGCAAAAATGCCTGCTTCATTTACTCCTTTTTTCTCTGTGGTTCAAATACAATGATATTCTTAATGAAAACAAGTTCACTAAAAAAAGAAAGCAAAGGGCTGCAAGCATTAATTTGCAAGCTTCATAAAAAGAAAGAAGACAGAGCAGCTGGCTCACTCAGTCTGCCCCGTTTTCTCTGCCATGGAGAAAAATCTTGAGAACCATCCAAACTCATGGATCGAGTGCCTACTATGTGTCAGACGTGCTGGCAAGCCCTGAAGATACGAGGACAAAAGTGAAAGTCGCTGCAAGAGTGAAGACAGCGCGCCCGTACTGAAGTACAAAGGAGACATACAAAATAAGGACAAGGCGGCGTGGTTTGGGCAGACACTAGCAGCCTAGGTAATCAGCATGTGGAAGGTGACATTTGAGTTAAGTAATGAAGGAAAGGAGGGATTCCAAGAGAGGGACCTCCAGGACAAAGTTGTACAGATGGAAGAAGAAACAGCACTCATGAGGCCAGCAAGAAGGCCAGTTCGGCTAGATGCAAAGGGTGGAAAAAAGGGAGTAATGTGTAACAGGGCTGACGAGGAAGCCTGGTCCAGGTTATGAAGGGCTTTAAGAGTAAAACACACAAAAAGTTTGTATTTGAACCTCAAGGCAATGGGGAGTAACTGAAGTTTATTGGTAGCACCTGTGCTTTTGGACGATTCTATGGAAGACGGATTGAGTCAGTCAGACAAATTAGGACGCTAATTTGAAATGACAGATTAGAGATGATAAAGGCCTGAACTAGAATGGTTATAATGTGAATAGAGAGAAGGGGACAGATACAAGAGTAGCTGTGGAAGCAGATGTGACAAATCTTAGCATCTGACTGAATTGCTGAGGAAGCAGGAGGAATCCAGGATAATGTCAAGGCTGTGAACCTGGATGCCTTGGAAGGATGCTGGTGTCCTTCTTCAGAAAGAGAAAAATCTGGAGTTTGGTTTGGGACATGTTTATTTTGAGATGCCCATCCAGATATATAGATATGGAAGCTATCTACACAGAAAGAAGTAAACCCATAGGAATCAAAGAGTTCACCAAGCAAGAAAACAGGGAGAGAAGAAAAAAAGGGCCCAGGAAAGAGCCTTGCAGTAGTCCCACAGTTAGGGGTATTATGTGAAGAACCGGGAAAAGAGAGTGACAAAGAGCAATCACGCAGGTAGGAGGACCAAGAAGCAAGGCATGAAAATCCAAAAAGAAGAGAATATCCAGGAAAACACCTACTAAGTTCCAGGGACTGTGCCAGATGCTGAGGATTCAACTACAAAAAAGGGAACAATCCCTGTGGCTCAGATGTCTTCCCCTACACAGCTCTCTTTATTCCTATCTCTGACGAAGTCTTCTGACCAACGCAAACCCTTCATCATACGTATACCTTTGATGCTGTCTCCTCCCATATTCTTCAATCCTTCCCTATTCAGTGGCTCCTTCTCCCCTGACTATAAATATGCCCACGTCTCTTCCATCCTTAAAAAAAAAAAAACTCTTGCTTGACTTGTAACCATTGGCCATGATCTTATATCTCTCCTCCACATCTCAACTAAACTTGAGAAAGTCTAGTTATTTCCACTTCTTCTCTCACTCATTTCTATAACACCTATGATCTGGCTTCTGACCTCATAAATCAACTGAAAATTTTCCTCCCTTAAATTCTCAATCCTCATTCTTTTTGACTTCTCTACAAGTCTTGGACACTGATGATGACTCATTCCTCCTAGAAATTCTCTCCTCTGTAGGTTTTTGTGGCACTGTTCTCCCCTGGTTCTCTTCTTGTCCAAATGCTCCTTTTCAGTCTCCATTCCTGGATCTCTCCCCCCCTCCCATCCCCCAAGCTGTCTTTTCTTCTCCACTTCCCTGTTACTGTCAAAGGTCAACTTCAATGACTCATCTCTGCAACCCTGAAATCATACTCGACTTCTCACTCGCACTCACCCCACATAACCAACATGTTGTCAAATCAGGCATTTCTACCTTCACAACAATTCTCCTATATAGCCCCTTTCTCTCCAGGACCACAGCCACCACCCCAGTACAGGTCACCATTATCTCACACCTAGATTACCACTGCAACAACTTTCCAATTGGTATCCCTAACTAATGATTTTCCCCTCAACAATTCACCACCAGTACTCCACTACCAAAGTGATTTCTGCCTTACTCAAACTCCAGTGGTTCCCTTCATTATACCCAAGATCAAATATAAAGTTCTCTGGCATTTCTGGCCCTACACAATCTGGTGCTTTCCTGCAGTTCCAATCTTCTTACACTACCTCTCCTCCATACATTCCACAATCCGGTGATGCTGCCCTTCTTGCTGTTCCTCCATTATAACAATCCAACTCTGTGCCTTTGACCATGGCTATCCCCTCCTCACCTCTGCCTCCTCTTAGCTTCCCCAGCTTCAAGATTCTATTCAAATATCAAAGGTACAAGAGGGAAAGATAAATTAAAATAATAGTAAGGTGGTTTGGCATTGTATGCTTTTAGGTTTTAACATATGAAGTAAAAAGATATAATTATTTGGAAGTTAAAAGAGCTAACTGAATGTTTCCCTTCTCCCACTGGCACCAAAACGATAAGCATGACATCGCTGCTAAAGTGGTAATGAATCATTGGTGCTGACAAGCATTATTACAGGTTCCCTTGTTTTTTAATTTTATAAAAAATCATTATTTCAGAAAATGAAATTCTTTCACAGAAAAAATGTATTAACCTGGTCTGAGGAGAGCGGCATGATTAGACAAGTGCATTAAGAAAATAAAGTGAAAATCAATAGTATACAGCACTTTTGGTTATCTGTTTACACTAATTTTGCAATGATTCACTCTGTGTAAATTTACCATAGTGCTCCAAAGAATTCCTCAATTCAATGCAATGTTCTTTAAGTTGATCTTATAATCAGATGTACCCCAATGCTCAAAGTCATGATTGATACAAATCATTTCCTTGAATTTTTGTGAAGAATATCCACTTTAATAGATGTGATTTACTTAGCATTTACTATGTTTGCACCATTGGGGAACCACTGATAATTCAGATAGAGTGCTTGCCCTTAAATTCACAATCCAGAAGGAGAGAGTAATGGGAAGTACAGGAGAAGAAAAGGCCACGCCAGACACCAGGGGCAGGGTGAAAGGCACAGAGGACAATGAATAGTCCACTTTGGTTAGAATAAGGCCAGAAAAGTAGACTACAGCAAGACAGAAAAGAATCTTTAAGAAGCCAGGGGATTTATGTAAGAGGCAACCTCATCTAGTAGATAAGTCATACTCAGGAAGGCCAGGCTTTGAATGCTGTCTCTGAGGCTTACAAGCTATGCAGACTTCCCTACCTCAGTTTCATCATCTGTAAAATTATGTCACATCATCTGTTATATTATGTATATAAATTGTTATGTATGTAAATGTACAGTAAGCATATAATTACCTGTTATGTTATGTACATAAAAAGCTTTGCAAACCTTAAAGCCCTCTCTAACCGTGGTCTGATCCTGCTGTTACCACCCCCATCACTTTTATCTGATAAGCAAGGGTGAAACACTTCAGATTTCCAAGTAAGAGACAAGCATGATCAGACAAAGGCCTTAGGAAAATTAAGTAAATGCCAACGGGAAGGGAAGATTAGACGTGGCAGACTGGAACCAAGAAGACCAGTTAACAGATCATTACAATAGTCCAGAAAGGTGGTGAGGTGAGCCTGAACTGGGATGGCTTCAGTAAAAAAACAAAAGCAAATCAAAGTAGAATTTCAAGAGACGTTTCTAGAGTACAATTAGCAGGACTTGATTACTGATTAAATTATTAGGATAAGGGCAAAGAAAGCCAAATATAATATTAAGATTATATGACCAGGAGAAAAAGAACTAAGTTTGGGAGGAAAAATGACAAACTCAGTTTTGATAAAATTGAGCTGGAGATATAGGAAGGAGTGGTAGGCAGAGAGAGTAAATGGATATCAAGAAATGTAAGACTGGTACTTGAGACACAGATCTGGAATCACATACACAGAAGTAATATGTCAATGAGGATTCAAGAAAATCACCTAAGAGGGGAGTGTCAAGAGAACAAACTGCCATTGACAGACAGAGCCTTCAGGATGAGCGCCTTTAAGGAGTAGGAAGAAAAAAAGAAATCAGTAAAGGTGACAGAGAAGCAGCTGTCAGGGAGCTATGTTTTTATCCAAGTCATCAAAAAATGTAGAACAAAGGGGAAGTACAGATTCCTAAGTGACTCCAAGCTTTTAATGACCTAATATTCCCTTACTTTTTTTTAAAAAGCCCATCTTTTTTTCTTTTTATTTAATTTTATTTAACTTTAAGTTACAAACTGTCTTCCTCCCTCTCTACCCCACACTACAGGAGACAGCCACCATGTGACACAAATTGTGTATGTTAATATGTCTACGTATATATGTGTGTGCATACACAAATACATGTATTTGTTATGCATACTTCTATTTATCAGTTCTTTCTCTGGAGGTGGATAACGTCTTCCTTCACAGGTCCTTTATAGTTGATTTGAGTATTTATAATATTCAGAATAACTTAGTCATTCATTGTTTTTCAAACAATATAGCTATTACTGTATACAAGGTTCTCTTGGTTCTGCTCATTTTACTTTTCACTATTTTGTGCTTTTCCATATTTTTCGAAAACCAACCTGCTCATAATTTCTTACAACACAGTAGTATTACATCACAATCAAATACCACAACTTGTTTAGCCATTCCCCAATCGATGGGTATCCTCTCAATTTCCAGTTCTTTGCCACCACAAAAAGCTGCTATAAATATTTTAGAACATAAGTTCTTTTCCTTTTTCTTTAATCATCTTGGGAAACAGACCTAATAGTGATTGCTGGGTCAAACAGTATAATTAGTTCTTTAACTCTTTGGGCATAATTCCAGATTGCTCTCCAAAATGGCTGGATCAGGTCACAGTTTCACCAACAGTATATCAGTGCCCCAATTTTTCCACATTTTCCTGATTTTCCACATCTCCAACATCTGTCATTTCATTTTTATCATTTTAGCCAATCTGACAGGTATGAGATGATATCCCAAAGTTGTTATGGCCAGCCCCAGCAGGAAAACTGTGAGAAGACAGGGTGCCTCGCCAAGCCCAGCAGAAAATTTGAATTTGGAACTTGGTAAGATGATGCTATGAAGGAACTGCACTAAGCTGTGAACATAAATCCCTTCCCCTTCCCAGTGACTAAGACATGGGGAATTCTTCCCTCCCCAACCCCCTGCTACTGGGAGAAAGTTGTGTATATTTGTTCTTGCTAAAGCTTTGGAATAAAATATTCCTTTGTAAAAAAAAAAAATCTAATTGACTGTTGAGTGGTTAAATGAACAGGGGCCCCTCAAACTGAGAGAAATACCATTGGTGGAGGCTGAAGCCAGGAGCAGAGAGCCTAAACACCCTCCCAGGCCTCTTCAGGATAGCAGAGACCCCTGGGAGAGGGATGAAATGGAACATACTGGGAGGCCTGGCAGAGGAGGCCAGAGTAGACCCTGTTCTCTTTGTATAAATCTATATTATTTACCCCAATAAAATGCAAGCTATTTAAGGGCAAAAACGGTTTCGTTTTTGTCATTTTATTCCCAGTGCCTTGCACATAATTGGTACCTAATAAATACTTGCAGAATAATTGAACTGGGTTCAAAATAATAAGTTTCCTTCTTTGGCTCCTCTGACTTTTGAAGTATGAAATTACCATTAAGTCAGGAAATGATAAACTGCTCCGCTCTGGGCAGAAAGACTGCATTAGCAAAATGTCAGGTAACTGAAGGCCCTGTCATTACTGACATTGCTCCTCTGAAGCTCACCTTCCATTTCCTCTTCCTATCCAGGCAGTCGACAGTTTACTCCAATGACAACATGCTTTTTGTTCTGCCACAATTTTTATGTCTCTAAGTGCTCTTGTACTTGTAGTTTTCAAATTTTTGGGACTCAAGACCCCTTTTACACTCTTAAAAATTACTGACAACTCCCCAAAAGAGGTTTGGCTTATGTGTGTCATAGCTATCAATATTTACAGTATTAGAAATCAAAATATCCTCATATGATCATGAAAATGGTTTTTACTTTGAAGACTCCCTTAAAGGGTCTTGGGGACCCCGAAAAGTGCTCATTCACCCTCCTCACTGCTCTACCAAACCCCTCCCCCATCTTGTTCCTCAATTTCTTCACAAGTGCTTTTCTGAATATCAACGCTACCCTATGTCCCTCCCTCCTCTTTTTTATACCTAGTATTTTAATAAGGCCTGGACTTCAAGGCTATATTACATATCCCACCAAAGCTCAGGGAAACCTAGGGGTCATGTTCACCCCTGTGGCTTGGTTTCTCTCATTCACCCAAACTCACTCCTGATACTTCGTAAACCTGCTGTTCAGCACAGATGAGCACTTCTGGCTCATCACTTCAATTCTGTCTCAGGCTCTTCTCCTTTCCCTATTGCAGTATCTAGCTCAGAGGATCTATGTCAGCAGCTTTCTCCCTCCCACTTCCCATTAGGTTTAAAGTTCTCCTGATTAGATCTGAGGTGACATCAGGAAAATGCATTGCCATTCCTTGTTAGGCACGGACCATCACTCTCTTTTTAAATCAAATGCCATCCTTTAGCTCTTTTCTTTCCAGATCTATCGTCTAATGCCCATCACTTCCGCCATTAGCAATATTAAAACACCATCTGATTATCTAATGACTTCATTTTCTAGCCCAAAACTTGTAACAACACTCTCTGGGCACCTTCTGGCAGGGCTTTCATGTTTCAACATATATTCTAACGGTTTCAATATTTATAAATCTATAGCACTATGATTAAAAGAAACCATGTGAATTTATCATCAACAAAAATTGAAGAAGAGAAAGCCAAGTACTGAAAATTCATCCTTTTCTCCCTGACTTCTCTTCTTTGTTTTTCAACCCAAGAGAAATGACTATTAATAACCAATTTTAGGGAGATCCAAAGTTTCCCCTTTTTCTAAAGTCCTGATTTCAAAAGTTCAGTCTTTTGAAGGATGTTGCTGATAACGAGAATGGATTAACTTTCTTAACAATCTTGTTCAGACCCCACTCAGGTGGGGAAGGCATTGTACTCTACTCAGGTTTGGGTGAGGATAAATTCTTTGAATAGAATGCCCAAGGGTGGGGGTGGTCTGAGTATAGGAACAGTCTCTCTTTGACATAATGTCACTCCAAGACCCTCACTGTGTAATATAGCCCAGCCTTTCACTGTAAAATTCATTTTCTCATTAATTTTTAACCAACCAGAGTTGATTGCCACTCTCAGGAACATTTACTCTTCCAAGAGCACATAAACTTTAAGCTACCACCATGAGGGATCATTGGTCTAAGACAGAGATGGCCAAATGACCATCCTTTTATTAATAAACATACTGGTATTATAGCCTCACCCAAATGGCAAAGGAGGTCCAAAAAACCAATGAGGAAAATGATGCCCTAAAAAGAAAAATTGGCCAAATGGAAAAGGAAGTCCAAAAGATTACTGAAGAAAATACTTCCTTAAAAATTAGAACAGAGCAACTGGAAGTTAATGACTTAATGAGAAATCAAGACACAGTAGAACAAATCCAAAAGAATGAAAAAATATAAGAGAATGTGAAATATCTCATTGGAAAAACAACTGACCTGGAAAACAGATCCAGGAGAGAGAATTTAAAAATTATTGGACTATCTGAAAGCCATGATCAAAAAAAGAGCCAGACATCATCTCTCAAGAAATTATCAAGGAAAACTGCCCTGATATAGTAGAACCAGAGGGCAAAATAGAAATTGAAAGAATCCACAGATCTCCTCCTGAAAGAGATCCCCAAAGGAAAACTCCTAGGAATATTGTAGCCAAATTCCAGAGTTCCCAGGTCAAGGAGAAAATATTGCAAGCAGGCAGAAAGAAACAATTCAAATATGGTGGAAACACAATCAGGATAACACAAGACTTAGCAGCTTGTACATTAACGGACCGCAGGGCATGGAATACAATATTCCGGAGGGCAAAGGAGATAGGATTATAAGCCAAGAATCACCTACCCAGCAAAACTGAGTATAATCCTTTGGGGGAAAAAATGGTCATTCACTGAAACAGAGGACTTTCAAGCATTCTTGATGAAAAGACCAGAGCTGAATAGAAAATTTGACTTTCAAATACAAGACTCAAGTGGAACATGAAGAGGTAAACAGGAAAGAGAAATCATAAGAGATTTATTAAGGTTGAACTGTTCACATTCCTGCATGGAAAGATGATATTTATAACTCATGAGACCTTTGTCAGTATTAGGGTAGTTGGAGGAAAAAAATTATATGTATGGATAGATAGATAGATAGATAGATAGATAGATAGATAGATAGACAGATAGATAGATAGATAGATAGATAGATAGATAGATAGAGGGCACAGGGTGAGTGGAAGATTAAGGGGTCATATCCAGAGAATAAAATTAAGGGATGACAGAGGATTATATCTGGAGAAGACAAAAGGGAGAGGTAGAATGGGGTAAATCATCTCACATAAAAAAAAACCCAAACAAAAAAGAAAATGCTCTTACAGTGGAGGGGAAATGGGGGAAGGTGAGAGGGAATGAGTGAATCTTATTCTCATAGGATTTGGCTGAAGGAGGGAATAACATAGACATTCAATTGGGTAAGGAAATCTGTCTTACCCTATGGGAAAATAGGGGGAGAAGAGGACAAGAGAACAGGGGGATGATAGAGAGGAAGGTAGATTGGGAAAGGGGGGGTAATCAGAAGCAAATACTTCTGAAGAGGGACAGGGTCAAAAGAAAGAATAGAATAAATGGGAGGGCAGGATAGGATTAAGGGAAACAGAGTTAGTTTTTTACAACATGTCTACTACAGAAGTGTTTTGCATAACTGCACACGTATAACCTATATTGAGTTGCTTGCCTTTTCGATCAGAGTGGGTGAGGCGGGAGGAAGGGAGAAGATTTGAAACCTAAAGTTTTTAAAACATATGTTTAAAAAAATGTTTTCACATGCTACTGGGAAATAAGGAAATACAGAAAATGGGGTACAGAAGTCTGTCCTGCCTTACAGGAAAACAGAAGGGGAAGGGGATAAGAGAAGGGGGGGAAGAGATGGAAGAGAGGGCAGACTAGGGGAAGGGATATTCAGAATGCATGCCATCTTGGGGTGGGGGAAGGGGGGAGATGGGTGAAAATTTGGAACTCAAAGTCTTGTGGAAGTAAATATTGAAAACTGAAAATAAATAAATTTATAAAAAAATAATTAAAAAATAAACGTACTGGTATTATGAATAAAATGATGAAAATACCCAGAATTATGTCTCTAGAACTTTTTAAAAGATCACAAACCACAGGATCACAGAGTTTAAAACTGAAAGAGATCTCAGCGATCATATAGTGCAAACCTTTTATTTTACTGATGAGACACTGAGCCCAGAGAAAACGGCTGACCCCAGGTCTTGTCTACAATGGAGGAGATTCAAACCCAGATCATTTTAATCCAATGCTGTTTCCACAAGGCAGCAGTACGTGTCACGGCTGTTCTTTCTGCGCGAGTCTTCCCCACACTTTTCATCACCTTTCAAATGCAGTGCCGTGTTTAATCTGACCAATGCAGCCTTGCAAAGCTGAAGAACCACCAAGTACCAAGGCCAGCCAAGAAAGGAGGATCCCCAAGTTCTATTCCTGTCCTTCCCCAACAAGCAAACCTCTTTTTGGAAGTGACAGCTACACAAGCCTGCACTACATGGTGAAAGAACAATCTTTATAGAGCGAAGAAAGTAAAATATATTATCATTATGAAAACTAAAATTCTTACCAAGGAAATTTAGTTCCTATGATTTTGGGGATTTAGGACCTAAACTAAAACACATACTTCTAGGATGGAGTTAAGGTTCATAACAGTCACTCAAACATGCCAACAATTTTTTGAGCTAATGATGATCATAATTAATAATAACTGATATTTATGTAGCACCTATTATGTAGCAGGCACCGTGCTAAGCACTTTACAATTATCTCATTCAATCCTCATAACAACCCTGGGATGTAGGTGCTATCATTATCCCTGCTTCACAGTCGAGGAAACTAAGGCAGAGAGAGGTTCAATGACTTGCTTGGGGTCACATGGTCTTCTTGACTCCAGGCCCAGCTCTCTATCCACCACACCACCTACCTAGTCATTTACAATGGGATCAGTGGCAATCTAGCTATCAAAGAAAGGAAAGGTTTTTTTCCTACAATCACTCCACTTTCTCACATTTCTGAGAACTAAACAATTAAGAAACCTTCAGCACACAAGGAGCAAAGAGCTCGGTTCTTTATAAACAGAACAAGTGGTTCATTTCAAGTATTCTGGAGGGGCTCTAGAAAGGTCTCCTACCGTCCCTTTGGCATACAAACCCACAAACAACCATGTGACAAGGGTGAAAGAGGACCCAATGTTCAATCCTGAAGGTCAGAATGGAACTACACCAAGTAGAAGCCTTAAACAAAAGAACTAGCCCAGAAGAAGAAAAAAAAAACACAGCAGCATGAAGAAATAAGTTTCTTTTTGCCAAAGGATATTTTCAGTATTTGCAGCAAGAAGAACAGACAACACATTATCTAGTGAGTTCTAATAAAAAAAAAACTTTTAAATCTCTGGAAAAACAGAGGTCATGGTTTCAAATTCTTGCTCTGTCCACTGATCTTGAGTAAATCACTTAGCCTATCTGGGTCTCAGTTTCTTTATCTGTAAAGTGAAGGGAATGGATTAGATCACTTCTCATGCCTCTCCTAGCTCTGAATCTATGATGCTTACTTAAGTATCTAAGTTATTAAAGAATTTGAAGGATAACATCGCTACAAGTGGATTGCTTAATAACTTGCCACTTCACATAGTATGTTAACCTGATCTTAGGCCTCTACATTATAGCTAACTTCTTCATAAACCCTTAGTCCTATTTTAGAATACAAGTGACACTGGCTTCTTGAAGGTCATACAAAGCAGAAAATGCTTTAAGTACAACCTCCATCCAAGACTGTTAATGAGTTCAAACAGGCTCATCGCCACAGGACCGACCATCTGTCTAAGACATGTTTTTAGCCACAGCAACAAAGGCTACTAAGACCCAGAAGCAGCTGCAGCCATCACTGGCGAAGAGCATACCCATGCTGAGGAAACCACGAATCTCTGGTGTGAAATACAACTATTTCGCTTGGGTGAGATCTAAGGATAAGGAACATGACAGGCCGGCTTCCAGTGCCTGATCTGTACACCGAGGGGGGGTGGGCTGGACAACCTCTGTGCTCCACTCAGCCTCTAAATCTATGATCCTATTTGTATCAGGAGTAAAAAAAACGGGCAAAGCGCCTGTTCCTGACTTTTTACCTTGACTTTAAGCTCAGCCCCCAAATTTTATAATTCCAAGACTCTAAAACTGCTATATGTTTGTGACATCTGAAAGATATCCTGAAATTTGTTCAGTCATCAATATTTTAAAACGAGATTTTACATAGAGAAGTCAGAATACTGATGGATAGGCCATATCCTACAATAAATATATAAATTCAAAAAGTCATACTTATTAGGAATAATCAGACATAGGTTTATACTACATTATAGACTTAATTATGTTCAAGGACGTACTTTCTAGTTCTTCCTTTTCAAATTTGGTATTGATGGTTGAACTGGTTTTTCCAAGATCCACAACTGCTTCTTCATCAGGACCCTAAAAACAAAAAGCAAATTATAGTCATTCATTCATCTATGTCAGGAGTGGGAGGAGGGAGCAGGAAGGGGGGAAGGAGTGTGGGTGTGTGGGTGGGTAGGTGTAGGGAAGTAGTAAGAAGGGACTATACCAATGTCCAAGGAACTGGAAATCCTGGGTTACTTAATTAAAATAGGGGATGCCAATCACATGAAAAATTAGGTATTACACACAGGTGGCATGCAATTCTGAAAATCTACAGTAGAAAACTATTTCTTTCACTAAAAGATTCCCCAAAGCTAAGCCAGTGAAATAAAAACTACCTGATTCTACTAAGGTGAAAAACTTCCAGGTCAGGCCTCAACGTCAGCTAAAACCCAGCTCAGCTAAGTTCTGTTCCAAGGTGCTCATCATCAGAAGGTTGGTTGCCAGGTAATTTTTTGGAGGGTTCAAGAGTTATATTAACTTATGAAACCACTAAGACATAGAGAAGTTCAATCATGACCTCCGTGGACAGAAAAAGTATCCAAACAATCAACATCACACTGCCAAAGGAAAGCATTAGGACAGAATTACTCACTTTCGCAAAGTAGCTAGGTCTTAAGCTAACAGTACAGGAAACTGGACCTAACCCAATGTTAACTGCAGGGAAAAGGTACAACTCGACTGAGAAGAGAAGAGAACTAGGAAAATACAGTAAAGGAAGAAAGCTGGGGTGGATATGTTCATGGGTAATTAGGCCTGCTCACAAGAGAACAGGTTATAAAAAGTGGAGGCTGGAGGAACCGAGGCAGCCGACGAGAGGGCATGTACAAGTATTTGCGAGAGATGCCTGGTCATGATATTCCCACCAGCACCAAAAAAGGGGATGGCCCTTACAGCATTTTGACCTCCTCCTTCTATAACCCAAACACCAACATGGAGACACTGGTCAAACTAAATGCTTCAACAAGGAGAAAGTGACAAAGGCTTCCAGTACATTGGGTAGGCCCCTATGGCAAATTTACGGAAAGCAGACGTGGATGGTGAACAACCTCTACCACTGAAGGGATTTTCTAAACCAAGGAGATCACAGATCCATCTGATATAATCAAATGCTTGGCTCATGAAGTGTCCCAAGTCATGCTGCAGTCATAGGCCACAACTACAGGAGTAGACACAGTTCTCTTGCTCAAATTCTTTTTTTCCCAACTTCTATTAAAACAGCCACACACTGAGAAATCACATTACCATGACTCAATATCTAATGCAGTTAATTAACCCAAAAGAGAATACCTTTAGAATTTGAAAAACAAAAAAAATGCTTTCTGGAAAGAAAGTTTTCTTCTACTATAAAAAAATTAACCAAATCAAAAAGAAGTAATTACATTTCTTAAGCTCTAGGGTCCAGTGTTAAAAGAGGCAGTGTAGCTCAGTGGGGAAAGCACTGGATTTGGAATAAAAGGGTCTAAGCTCAAAGTGAAGTTTGTCTCTAAATTCAAGACTCACCAAAAGCAAAAGATTTATTAAATAAAGGGGAAGGCTACCCAGCATACTAGGAGTATTCACTTTCTTAGAAAACAAAAAGGTTTCTACCAGAATTTAGTACATTAAAATCAAAGGTGAGGTGGGAGGAGTAGAAGAGCAATATAAGCTATCAAATTCTTTATTGGTCTTTTTGGCTACTTAAATCTTCTCATTCAAAGGTAATGCTAAACCCATCTGTACTAGATTGTGGTTAGAGAGAGTATTAAGTTGTCAAAAACAAGGCTTTGAAGTTAATACTTAAATATTTAAATATCTATGGGGATCGATATGGAGATATTGGCAAGAAATTTGTGCTTCTGTGACAGTCTCATTAAGCTGGCAACCTGAAACAATCACATAAAAGTGAAAGTTACATTTGCAAACAAACACTGGGGGATAAGACAAAACAAATCCTATCAAAATTAATGTATTTCTATGTTTCATTAATAGAGAACAGCAAAGATAAAAGAATAAGGACTTTAGAAATACAAATACATTATTAAAGATCATATTTAAATAACCAAATGCAATTATTTAAATGTTTTACTTTTCTTATGAAAGAAAGTCGGAGCTCAAAAATCAGAAGCATTACTGCTACTAAAAACTATGTACTTAGAACCTAGAGTTGTCATTCTCTTGCCATTTATGCTCAACAAAAGAAGTCAATATATTTTTGGTCAACTGAATCTCACCATACAGAAGGAAAAATAATGTGTATGCTCATATATGACTGCCTCTTCAAAAGGATCTGAAGGGGCTATAGGACATGTCAAAATTGTTGTTTATAGGCTACTTTAAAACATTTTTAATAAAGATGTTCTAGTGACTCATTATGAAAAGTCAATCAAATTTTGATGCTTTTGATGCAGAATAAATATGAAATCTGAAGCATCAAAATCCAACGTAATATAATGTCCACTATCAGCTACTCAGCTGTCTTCTGCACAACCCTCAATTTTGACTTGGGGCAAAGGGCAGGAGACCCTTCCAGCCTTCCACCTATGATACTAAGATTCTTCAAAAATTAAAGCATTCCATGATTGGGAGCCACAAAGCATCATCAGAACGGACTACAAATGTTTCAAAGACGGATTGTTGTTCTAGGGAAAGGATTGGAGACAAGTGCTGCACAATTTCACAAACGCAATCTGGTGCTCACTTCCTCCTACTATATCTAATTCTAGGATTAGGTCACTGTCCACCAAGATATTGGTACTAGACCAGCTCCATGGGCTCCCTCTCTATTTGTTTATCAACAACAGGCTTTCTTCATCTGCTTGGTTTTCCCTGTGTGGCGAGTTATGTAGAACTCTTCAGTAATTGTGGATTTTATTTAGGAGGCTATAAAATAGTTAAGGGCTTGCTACAATCTGCATAAGTCAACTGTAAACAGTATCTGCTGAGCCAATGACACTAAATATAATTTTATCTTCCTTTAGTAATTTAGAAAACACTTCCATTTTTATGGTACTCTACAGTCATCATTATAACCACTTATAACAGTTATAATAATCCATACACACAAGTAACTAGTGTAAAGAGATATGGTCCAGACCTTAGATCATGCTCAAACTTGCCACTGCTGGTGGATTACATGGAGGCTTGGTGAGCCTACTTCAGGTCAAGCCACCAGGGGACTGTGGCTGTATGGTGGAAGACAAATTTTCTGTTTGGCCAAGGAGCCAAAGGGAGCTCACATATAAGAAGATGCACACCCTCCACCCTAAGCTCTTTAGTACTTTTCTTCCCTGGCAATTCTTGGGCACAGATATCCGTAAGCCTTCCCAATACCTCTAACTCAAAGTGTTTGCTCCCCAAATCAATTCAATAAACGTTTCTTAAGCACTCTGTACATACAAGTCACTGTGCCATAGAAGAGTATTCATCTAATAGTCCCGGAGCACATCATCTGGATCTTTCCTTTGCCACTTTCACTTCCTATAAGTGCCAAGTCCTGGCTAGAGAGTAATTCATCTGAAAAAAGATCTTCAGGGCTTTAGTTGACTTTAAACTCAAAAGGAGTGAACAGAGTGACGCTAAAGCCAAAAGATTAGTTAACCTGGCCTTAGGCTACATTAGGAGAAGCAGAGGGTTCTAGGACTAGGAAGGAGCTGCTGCCCCAGCCCCACAGCTGTGCCCTCGTCAAACATCTAGAGTATAGCTCTCATACATGTTCTCCTTGACCCTTGAGGGCAGAACTACAAACAATTTATCAAAGTTAGAAAGAGGCAACTGCAGGCTTCCTGCCTCACCATCAGGGCTACCCAAAAAGAGAAGGAGTCCCCAGAAGGGAGCTCCTAGGGGTCGTTAGCTGAAGCCTGGGTTACTACTCAGGAATGGGGATTAGATAGACTTTGAGGGATCTTTGGAGTGGTGTCTTGCAAACTAGTAAGTATATTATTACTTGCCACCCTTGGCCTCCACTCCCAAGGTCCAGCAAAAAAGATACTTAAGGGGAAGGAATCTTTTGTCTTTATATCCCAAAAACCTAGGACTATCTTACGCAGAGTGTTTAATAAATGGTTGCTTAACTGAACTGTATGTACACTTTTTTAACCTTTTTTAAAAATCATTTATTGATTTCATTAAATATTTCCCAATTACACATAAAATAATTTTATCATTTTAAAAATTTTAAGTTCAAAATTCTCTCCCTCCCTCCTCTTCCTCCTCGAAAATGCAATTTGATATTGATTATACATGTGAAGCCATTCGAAACACATTTCCATATTAGCCATGTTGCACAAGAAAACCACCAAAATAAAATAATAAAAATAGAGAGAATTTTTAAAAGTATGCCTCAATTTGCTTTCAGAGCTCATCACTTTCTCTCTGGAGGTGGATAACATTTTTCATCACGAATCCTTTGGAACTATGTTGGATATTTAGCTTGCTCAGAGTAGCTAAGTCTTTCAGTCGGCTCATCCTTACAATACTGCTGGTACTATGCACAATATTCTAGTTCTACTCACTTCACTTTGTATCAGTTCATGTAAGAATTTTCAGGTTTTTCAGAATTCATCATTTCTCATAGCACAATAGTATTCAGTTATAATTATATATCATATATATATACACACACACATATACATACACACACACACATATACATATCAATCACTTCTTCATTTATTCTCCAATTGATGGGCATCCCCTCAACTTCCAATTCTTTACTAGCACAAAAAGTTTCTACAAATATTTTTGTAAATACAGGTCCCTGTCCCTTTTCTTTGATCTCTTTGAGATACAAACCTAGGAAGTGGTACTGCTGGGTCAAAGGGTATACACAATTTTATAGTCCTTTGGGGTATAGTTCCAAATTGTTCTCCAGCATGGTTAGGCTAATTCACATACAGTGCATTATTGTCAAAATTCTTCCAAATCCCCTTCAGCATTTGCCATTTTTCTGCCATGTTAGTCAATCCAATAGCTATAAGGTGGTATCTCAGAATTTTAATTTGCATTTCGCTAATCAGTAGTGACTGAGAGTAATTTTTTTTCTGTGACTATTGATAGCTTTGATTTCTTCTTCTGAAAATTTCCTGTTCATATCCTCTGACCATTTATCAACTGAGGAATGGCTATTACAATTTCATAAATTTGGCTCAGTTCCGTATATATCTGAGAACTGAGGCCTTTATCAAAGGAACTTGCTGTTAATTTTTTTTTCCTTATTTTCTGTTTTCCTTCTAATTTTGGCTACATTAATTTCATTTGCACAAAAGCTTTTTAATTTCATACAGTCAAAAGTATCTATTTCATGCTCACTCACGTGCACGCTCTCTCTCTCTCTCTCTCTCTCTCTCTCCTTTGGTTATAAACTATTCCCATATCCATAGATCTGACAGGTAAAATACTGCATGCTCCCCTAACTGATTATGGTATCACCCTTTATGTCTAAATCACATACCTATTTTGACTTTATCTTGGTACGTGTAAGATGTTGTTCTAATTTCTGCCTAATTTCTGCCAAATTGCTTTCCAGTTGAATTCTTATGCCCAAAGCTTGGCCCTTTAGGTTAAACACTAGATTACTATGATAATTTACTACTGTGTATTGTGTACCTAAACAATTCCATTGATCCACAACCCTATTTCTTAGCTAGTACCACACTGTTTTGATGATTACTGCTTTGTAATATAGTTTGAAATATGGAACTGCTAGGCCACCTTCCTTCACACTTTTTTTTCACTGATCCTCTTGATATTCTTGACTTTTTGCTCTCTTACTATTTTTTCTACTTCTATAAAATAATTCTGTGGTACTTTAATTGATATCCATATATCTCTATTCATGAGAGGAGGTACTTTTCTAGGTCCCCTTTGGTTCGTTCTTTGAATTGAAAAATAAAGGTCAGTTATCTGGAGGCAATAGATGGTGATACTATCCTCTGATCCTGAGATCATAGGTATGGGTTGTTAGGTGTTTTTAATTTGAGGATACAAATTCAGGTATGCTCACCTTCACTAAACAGTTTAGTGAATGCATTTAAAAACATTATTCTGAGAAGAAGCCCATGACACAAAAAAGGTTAGGATCCCCTGCTTCAGAAGGACAATCATTAAACAATTTAGTCCTACCAAAGGGGGAAAAAACACACCAGAATTTGGTTTTAGATTTGCTTACCAATATTCTACAGTAAGAAATTAATTTTTTTCTAGAATCAGCTCTTCTCATTTATTCATACACGAAATGATTTTAGCACAGCAAAATGACTAGATGATTATTTTTCAACAGTGAAATAAACAAAAAGTTAATGACTGATAGCTAGATTGATGAAGTGATTGTTGGGTCAAGAAGCTGGATATTACATTAATTATCAGGGCAAAGCTCAACTGTTAAGTGACTGCCAACTTCTTCCAAGGAGGAAAAAAAAATACCCTGCAGAGTATAAATTTTCAAATATAGCTCCTTCCTAACAGGAATAACATCACAATGATATTAGCTACTATAGGTTTACTTTTATAAAAGCTAAATTAAATGCCTCATATTTGGATATTTGGCAATTTTTTAAGTTACCCAGATGCTAAGTGAAATATAATCCATGGTGCTGAAAGTCCCAGGTGAACAAGCCACAAATATCTTTCTCCTTCCTTGAAGCTCTGCAGATCATTACTGGCACATTTGTTAAACAGGTGTGAATGAGTTAAGCTGATATATCACCTTTCAAACAGAACAATGCCAACTTCAGGAATAGGCATGAATACACATTAGGAACAGGGCTATAAATAAAAAACTGAATGCTCTAATGGCTAAAGGCTTAGCAAAGAATTCCAAAATGGCTTCTTTTCAAGCACATTCAACCACATAAAAGCTACAGTATTTTGTACCCTATCACTAACAAAAGCATCTAGGAGATATCGGAAGAAATAAACCTTTGCAAGATAACTGCCCTGTGGTGGGTAACGAAAGACTAAAATGACAGCAACTAATCCAACCTCCTTTCTCATCCCTTGGTAAGCAATACCTGCACAGACAGACCTAAAACTACTTAGAGGCAAAAAAAATAATAATGAAAAGCAATATAAAATATCACACAAGTCCAGATAAAATCATGAATTATGGAGGAAAGAGACTGTGCTTCTACAATTTAGCAAAGGATTGAATGTCACAGACCTCACAGGCATCTAATGCTTTATTAAAATGCTTTATTAAAATTGCCTAAACCATTTAATCACTTAGTATCATTGTCCTTATTATTATGACCCTACCATGCACTTATCTATCAGAACATTAACTACATGACGTTTCCAGCACAGACCTAAAACACTGGCCAAGCAGTTATTAAGAGGAAGGGGAGAAGAGAGTAACAGACTAGGCATTTAAGGCTAATTCACGAGATCAGTCATTTTTAAAGTTAGTCCTCAAACTTGAAATAATATACTTTAATATTAGACATAAGTACTCCTTCAGAATGGTATAAATTACCTTGGATATTTCAAATAAAAAGAGGATAAATTGTTACCCTCAAAAGCATTCTACGATGAAGTGACAGAATATGTTACTACTTTTGTCTTTAGAAAGGTTTTTGGGGCAGCCAGATGGTGCAGTGGATAGAGCACTGGCCCTAAAGTCAGGAGGATCAGAGCTGAAATCCAGCCTCAGACCAAACACTTGACACTTAATAGCTGTGTGACCCTGGGCAAGTCACTTAACCCTGCTTGCCTCAGTTTCTTTATTGGTAAAATGGGTGGGAGAAGGAAATAGCAAACCACTCCAGGATCTTTACCAAGAAAACCCAAATGGGGTCACAAAGAGTCACGCACAACTGAAACGACTAAACAACAATAAAAATTAAGATGAAATTCAATAGGCACAAAAAGTTTTACACTTAGATACAAAAATTACCTTCTTCACAAGTACACACCTGGGGAGACGCGAATAGGCAACAGTGCTTCTGAACAAAAACATGGGGTTTTTAATGAACTGCAAACTCAACTGAGTGAGCAGTTTTAGAACATTCAAAAAAGCCAATGGGATTTTGAGCTGTGTTACAAGAGTTGTAACTTCCCAGAAAGGGCAAAGTGAGAGCCCCGAGGTACCCTGCGCTCTCATCAGGCCCGCTGTGGAGAGCTGTGTTCAGTCAGTTCTGAGTACCACTGTCTAAGAAAGCTATTGATAAGCTACAGAATGGCCAGAAGAGGCAATCAGGAATAGAAAGAACTAAGGGTGGGTGGGCTGGTAGTGGATTCAGGGGACATCTAGTTGTTTCCTTCAAGTACTTGAAGGGCTGTCATGTGGAGCAGGGATTCAATTTGCTCTGCTGGGGTCTGTCTAAAGGGCAGAGCCAGGGGAGTAAGAAGCCGCAAAAAAGCAAATTTAGACTGGATGTTAGAAAAACTTGCAAACCAATATAACAACCCAAAAGTTGAATGGGCTGCCTCAAAGGATGGTGGTATGTGCCCTTCCCTAAAGATCTTCAAGAAGGGGGTGAATGATCATTTGTGGGTTGAGTGATATGGGGAATCCTTCCATGGATGGGTTGGTCAAGATGGCAGCTGAAGTCCTCTCTAATTCCCAAATAGATACGGGTAGAGATCAACTGATTAGCTTCATCCCCTTAAAAGTAACTACTTTTTTTCCAAAAGATTCATGATGGAAATTGCTATCCACATCCAGAGAAAGAACTATGGAGTCTGAATTGAGATGGAAGCAGACTATTTGCTCTCCTTTTCTTTTGTTGCTTTGTTTTATTGCTTTATTCTCATGGTTCCTCCCATTAGTTCTAATTGTTCTTTACATCATGACTGATGGGAAAATATGCTTCATATGAACGTATAAGTAAAGCCTATATCAGACTGTATGCCATCTTGGGGGGAGAGAGGGGGGGAAAATTTAAAACTTAAAATCTTATAGAAGTGAATGTTGAAAACTAAAAATAAATTTTTTTAAAGTAACTGCTTTTGTTATATGAGAATGCTTCTTGATTGAATCCATCAGAACCAAGTAGAATATGGTTCTACTCCTCCTTGAATTAATGTGTACTCATCACATCCTAAAGAATTTGTATAAAAATGTAAAGCCATCTCAGAATATTACACAGATGGGAGCTAAGAACCAGCAGCTCACAGAAAGGAAAAGAGAAGGTAAAACAGAGGTAGAGGAAGGACATCAACTCTAGAAGCACCTCTGAGCAGAAAGCTGACAGAGCAGTGTAGTCACCTACCTAAAAACTGAGGAAGTGCCAAGAAAAAAGTGTGCTGTTTCCTCAACTTTCCTTGCCAGTGCACCTCTATCCAGTGACTAGACCATAATCTGCTGTTTTATCAGCCAAACATTTCCAGTAAATTTGAATTTTGCTTTAACCACAAAGAGACCAGGGAATAACTAGAGATGAACAGAAATGTCAATTTAGGCACAGAATACAACCTCTGCCTAAACATTAGGATTTCTCCTAACTGGTACCATGTCTGAACACATAACCTTCAGTCTAAAATTAACTCCCTAAAGCTAAAGAAAAAAAGAGTGGATTTCAAGGGCTATTATAATACCTCTAGGATTAAAATGAGCCTAATTATTTTAACAGTGTCATATATAGTCCTAATCTTAAGAAAACACCTAAGAAAAGCATGACCCTTCTGAGAAAAAGAGAATGGAGTCGGATCACAGCTTCTGAATGCTAGATAAGGAGTCTAGATTTTACTCTGCAAAGGAAAAGAGTTATTGAAAACTTTCAGGCAAGGCAGTTAAGGTGAGCAGTGCTAATCAGAATGGTGCCTTAGGAAGATTAATCTGGTAGCAGTACGTGTAAGACAGTTTAGATTTATTAATCTACTACATGCTAGGCACTGCTAAGAGCTAGGTATACAAAAAAGACCAAAAAGAAAGTCCCTGCCTCCCCCTGCAATAAAAGCGTTTCTTCTTTCTTCTCTTAAGGAGTTCTCAGTCTAACAGAGGAGATATGAACACAACTATATGCAGGATAAATTAGAGATAATTAAGAGAAGAAAGGCGTGGGTGATAAGAAGGATTAGGAAGTACTTCTTGCAGAAGACAGGATTTTAGCTGGATCTTGAGGGAAGTCCAAGAGGCCAGGATACAGGCATGGAAAACATACAGTGACGGCACACAGAGTCAAGAGACTAAGTGTCTTGTGAAAGAACAGCTAGAAGGCCAGGGTCACTGGGTGACAGAGTACTTAAGGGTGAGATATATGAAGCCTGGAAAGACAGGAAGGAGCCAGGTTAGGAAGGGCTTTGAAGCCAAACAGCATTTTGTATTTGATCCTAGAGGGGATGGAGTCTCAGCCTCCCACCCCAATGTAAATCTAGGCTACAACTTACAGTACTTCCAAAGCCCATAGCAAAGACTGTGCTATATCACTAATAACAGGAGAAATTCACATTAAAACAATTGAGACCTCAACCTATTACCAGCAAATTCACAAAACAAGTCAGAAATATGCTATAAGCTCTGTCAGAGTCAAGAATACTAATAATACTGTTGATGGTAGTATAACTTGCTGCAACTAATTTCGGAAAACGAGTTGGAATCATGAGTGACGTAACTGTACAGATCTTCTGACCCCAAGATGCTACTACTGGGCATATACCTCCAGGGAGCTCAAACATAGGCGAGGCCCCGTAGATACCAAAACATTCACAGCAGCATTTTTGTGGTAACAAAAGGGGAGAGAGGGGGGGGGGAGAGAGAGAGAGAGAGAGAGGAGAGAGAGAGAGAGAGAGAGAGAGAGAGAGAGAGAGAGAGAGGGAGAGAGAGAAAAGGGGAAAAAAAAGAATTTTTGCATTGCCACTTATATTCAATATGATATCAATCTAATGCTATACTATTTCTTCTGATCTCTCAAGAGGCCACTATATGGCATAGAGGTTAAAGTACTGGACTTGAGATCAGGAAAATCTAAATTTGAATCCTGCTTCAAACACTACCTTAGCTGTGCGACCCTAGGCAAGTCACCTAACTTTTTCCAGACCAGTTTCCTGATCTGTGAAATGGGAATGATAATAGCATCTACCTCTCAGGATAGCTGGGAGAATCCAGTAAGATAACCTGGAAAGCATTTCTATATAAATGCTACTAAAAAAATTGAGAGCAGGAAAAATCAGTGCCTGTACATTAGCTGCAAAATACTATCTGCAAATACCAATCTCACATCTATTTCACAGCTTTCCAATTTACTCTTTCAAGGTCTGTTCAAATATCTTAGGTGAAAAATAACTATTTACCTAACCCCCCAATTCCTACCAAAATAGTTCTAATTTGAGATTTCTTATCTCATAGGATTTCTTTGTAAATTTAAAAGTATCATATTACCTATCTAAAAGTCACCCCTACAATTCAATGCAGCTAAAACGCAAAGCTTTTTTCAACAAGCCACTGATTCTTCCTGAACTAATAATAATCAAGATAACATGATCAACTTTCAGCTCTTGTTTTTGAATTAGCCAACCAACTGCCTTCAAAAGCAAGGCCTCCCATTAAGAGAAGCATTAGGCAGAGGCAAAATGATCACTTGTTAGGTACACTGTAGAGGAGTGGTGCCACACAAATAGAAACAGATTCCTGGTGACTTAGAAAACCACAAATTAACATTATCTATGTTATACTTTTACTCTGTTAAAAAACATTTACCAGTGGCATTTTAATCGGGTTCTTAGTGACACTCTGGAATTCTGCCATCATGGACCCTGAGCCCAAGTTGTCAAACTCAAACAGAAAAGGGACCACTAAACCCTCTGGCCACATATTGACTTAGAAAACCATGTATTATCTATATTCGACTGTATTTTTATTTATTTTGTTCCATGTATCTGACACTCCTGCTGTAGAGGATTTTACTCTGTCTTTCCAAATTTCTAAGCTGTCCTGCCAATTCAACACTCTAT
This sequence comes from Phascolarctos cinereus, assembly GCF_003287225.1. Lineage (NCBI taxonomy): Eukaryota > Metazoa > Chordata > Mammalia > Diprotodontia > Phascolarctidae > Phascolarctos > Phascolarctos cinereus. Next base: position 26,924,762 of record NW_027555514.1, on the reverse strand, counting down.
GATTCCTTCAAAACTAGCTAACAATGGCTAGCTTTTATCTACTGATGTAAAAGACAGTGTGCAAAAAGTTAATGAAAAAGAAACACATAATCAGGAATTGAGGTCAACATACCTGATGGTATTCCTAATTCTGTGAAGTTTAAAAAAAAAGTCATAGGTACCATTTTAGGATTATAAAACCAGAATAATCAGACAATATTATGGCTTGCACAACTGCCACAAAATGTCAGACAAAAAAATACCACACAGAACAAGTTGATTTTGCTCATCATAGATATATAGCTATATTTTCAAAAAGTATATAGTTAATATGCCATTTAAGTTCTAATTTGGAAAAAGAAAATTGAGCAAAACACAACTACCTTGATTTTAAATATATCATACCTCTCCAAAAGCTTTTAATTCTTCATCTAATTATTTCATATCATTTAATCCCTGTGCACACATATGCAGGCACAAGGAGGAAGCTTTATGTCAAGAAGACATAATAGTTCTATCCTCTGAAATAGCACATTATCCACACTTTAAGAATTAACTGCTCCTATTACTGGCCTCATCTTAGCCTATGCCAAGAATAAAAAGGAAATTTAAAAATGTAAATTATGTAAACAAAAATATGTCCCATTTTTTATGATAATATAGACTAACTATGGTGATTAAATCTCATTCGTAAGCAGAGAATGATTGTAAGTGAAGAAGTAATCTTTCACAATAAATTCCCACCCATCACGTTGGACAAATTCCAATTCACACCTACACTTCTCCTTAATTGATCACCATAACATCTTCAAAAACCAGTGTAAAAAATCGTCTTTGACTCAAATCTTTTCCACCCACATGAGATCGGCAGTCAAGTCTTATTCCTTTACCCCTTACCACCACTGCTCCTAAAACCAGCTCTGCTGTATTCATGTGGCCAGTGGCCACCTTCAGGCCCCGCATCTCCTCTGCTGTAGACTATTAATTTCCTAGTTAGTCTCCCTACATCCAACTTCTCCCCCTCTCAGATCCCATCTCTCACACAACTGTGAAAATAATCTTCCTAAGGCACACATGGGACATCATTCCCTTGTTGAAAAATCTCCACTGATTTTCCTATTGCATCTAATCTAGGGTTCTTAACCTCTTTAGGGTCATGGAACCATTTGGCAATCTACGTAGGCCTATGGACTCCTTAGATTAATTTTTAATTCATAATTGAAGGAAATGTTAAAATTCAATTAGATATTGGTAAAAGCAAAGATGCAAATTTACTTCTCATCCTAGTTCCTTATTCTTTAATTTATGCACCCTTGGGAGTCCCTGGATCTCAGCTTAAGAACTGCTGATACAAACTCCCAAACCTGGTATTTAAAGCTCTCTGGAACACAGATCCCACCTATGTTTCTATACCTTTCCTTCTTCATACACTCTATGCTCCAGTCAAAGGGGCCTACTCCCGGCTCTTTGCCCAATTTGGCCTTCCATCTCCATTTCTTCAAACAGGCTGATCTTTACCCCACTCCATGTTTCCATCCAAAGCTTAAGATTTCCATCTCTATTCAAGGTTCAGTTCATGTACCACCCTCCTAAAGGGAAGTCTTCCCCAATTCTTCCAGTTGTTAGGGTTCTCTTCCTCCTCATATTAACTGTTTATCTGTTTTTCAAATCTGTATCCATGTTTTAGAATGTATACTTTAAGAAGGTCACTGCTTTGTTTGTGTCTCTGTAATCCCAACACCTATCTTTATGCCTTAGTACATAATAGATGCATAATATCTGTTAGATTTAAATTTGAGGAAAACAAATCTCATCTCAAAAAAAGAAAACCTTCCTGAAAAGTAAAGCTGTTAACACAACCTGAGCCCTCATTTTCACCTCCAAGGAGATGCCAAGAGCCCAAACTCTAAATGCAATGCCATCCTTCTTCCAAGAGAAATCTTCAACGGCTTCTTTTCACCTACAGGATAAAATATAGATGCCTCTGCCTGGCCTGGGAAGGCTTCCCAACAGGGATCCTGCCTGCCTCCCTTTCCTTCCCATGCTGCTTCACTCCCCCTGCTGGAGGGGCTCCCTGAAGGCAAGATTTCATCTCAATTCATGCCTTTGGGGCAGGTGGTTCAATGTCTGGAATGTTGCCACTCCTCACTTCTACCTTATAAAATCCCCCGCCTCCTTCAGGTGTCATTTCTGGCACGCAGCAGGCACTGGACGAGGCATTTTCAGACACCTGCTTCCCCTAATTTCTAGAACCTTTCTTGGAGTCACTCAGATCTATAAGGTAACTTGTGTGTACATTGGCATATAGCTTCCTGATCGATCCGTAACCATGTTTTTTGAGAGACACTGTGGTGTAGTGGATACGGAGCCAAACTCGGAGGCCCTGGGTTCAGTGACCCCGAGAACGTCACTCAGGCTCCAGGTTCTAGAGAAGGCGCAGCTTTCTTTCATAAGCATTTCTGCATTAAGAGTTCTTGATAACATTACTCCCCCCGAAAAAATGTTGTCCCCAATAAGAACTGCGTCATACAGCTTGGAAAAACACTGAATGTAGGTACTTAGAAAGGAAAAGGAAGCTGTGTAGATTTAAGATTCATGGTTTCATGTACAATTCTCTTTTTCTCTATTTTATATGTCTATTAATTTATTTGGTAACTTTAGAATAAAAAATAAATTTTTTTAAAACTATCATAATCAAGAAATGCATTTCTAAATGAGGACTTGACCTTAAATAAACCAGTTTTTTTAATTTCACAAATATAAATACAGCATCTATGAACTATAAAAATAACTTTACATCACGCATCGAATCATAGCAAATGGGTAAAAATATACTGTACATCGACTACCCATTGGCTTAATGTACTATAAAGCGTACAGAAAAATTATATCAACAGCACAGCATAACCGAAAGAACACTGAACTTGAGAATTAGTACATCTGGCTTCTTGCCCAAATTCTACAGGTCCATGTAATCCCTGACAAGTCAAAAATTTCTTTTATCTTGATTTCTTCCAGTAAGCGCCTTGAGGGTAGACAGTCTTATTTTTTTTTTTAATCTATATCCTCAACGCCTAACACAAGACTTGGGACACAGCAGGTACAGCATGAAAAGACATGAGAGGAACGCACAACTAGGAAAAAAAAATAGGCCAATCATGTAGACAACTAGACAGCCTATATCCCCCACTGGCTGTAAGAAAGCAAGAACACCCCCTGCAGCAAATTTATGGGAAGATATGGATAAGTTACACAGGATGGGTAGGCAAAGATGACGCAGTACCCACACAATGCTATTAATAGTAGTGAGCATTTATAGGGGCAACTAGGTAGCACAGTGGATGGCGCACTGGGCCTGGAGTCAAGAAGACTCATTTTCCCGACTTTAAATCCAGCCTCAGACACTCACTAGCTGTGTGACCCTGGCCAAGTGACTTAACCCCATTTGCCTCAGTTTCCTCATCTGTAAAATGAGCTGGAGAAGGAAATGAAAAATCATTCTACTATCTCTGCCAAGAAAAACCCAAATGGGGTCACAGAGAGGCAGACACAACTGAAAAACAACTGAACAGCACTTCCACAGTACTTTCAGGCTTGCAAATGATCCTCACACAACAACCCTTGAGAAAGAAACTGAGACAGAGAGGTTGTACCCTGCCAAGCATCATACAACTAAAAACTATGCGAGGCAGGATTTGCATTCAAGTCTTCAAGACTCCCAAGTCCAGCACTCTTATCCAGGGCAACACTTGGCTATACTTCAGCTCCACGGAAGTATTAGAATGCAAAAATAAAGCAATAACCATACATAACTGAAGCATAAGACACATAGCTATATTATAAAACATTTGACTTAAAATGGAAAAGAATGAAGGAACGTGAGTAGAGGAAATTACTTTGTATTCCTAGTTCTACCAAAAAGAAATCCACGTCCTTTATTTAATTACAATGTAATTAATTTCTCTTTAAAAAAATCCATATAGAAACAACATAGGAATAGTTCATGGCCCTGAATTTTAAACTGCATTATTTATTTAAAGGATAAGTTCACATTTCAATCTGTTAACAGTATGTTATGGTTATTTTTAAACTTGGAACTAGAGAAGGTGCTTTTCTTTTTCATTCTTATAGCACTAGGCATGTAAACAGAATACTAAAAATAGCTAGAAGAAATCTCCATACCTGACAGCTAAACACTTTTGTGGTTAACCTCAGACAAGTAACCAATAGGGCAGTACGAGACTAATTAAAATGACAAAAACAGCAAGGCTTTATCTAAAGCATACGCCTTACTTTAAAAAATAAAATTCTAGAGTTATTTTCACCAAAATAAGTCAATTAAGGTTAATATACCAAACTCTGTGCTGTCAGCATCTTAAAGATCACAAAACTTAGCTTAACAAAATAGTTCAAGAAATCACCCATACCACAAATTCACTTCTTGAATTCCATGAAACTAGCAGGTGAAATCTACAGTCACAAAAAAATTGAACTTTGGGGCCCCTAAATGCCTCTGATGGCTAAAACCATGTGAGCCACATGGCTTGGTAAAGACCAAATTATTTTCAAAACCTAAAATCTTAGGATGATCTTTCCTGTACCATTTTGGTCAAAGAAATAAGAACAACTGTTGTATAAGTTGCAATTATTCATTATTAATTTTACAGTCTAATTAAGATGCTATAAACATTGCTCACTAGATAAAAGATTTATTCATTTTTCTGGAGATTACTTGCACAGCCAAGGACACAAAACATGATACTATCCTGGGTCAGTACTGATAGCCTTGGCTTTTTCTTCACTTTTTACTACTAAACATTCAAAGATACATTTAGGAAAGAGGAGGAAAAAAAAAGAAAATCAATATTATCTCCTACACACACACACACACACACACACACACACACACACACACACACACACACACACATACTCACACACTCATAAACTCTCTCTCTCTCTCTCTCTCTCTCTCTCTCTCTCTCTCTCTCTCTCTCTCTCTCTCTCTCTCTCTTTCTCTCTTCCTTCCCTCACCACCCCCCTTCCCAAGCTATGTACATACAAGTTGCTTCCTCCCCAGGTATACTCTCTCCATAGTAAGATATAAGGACTGTCCTTGGTATTAATACGATAATGTGGTGAGTCTCCTGAATATCCCAGGGCCTCCAAGTACATGTCTGATTGAGGTCACTGGGCTTTACAGATATGAACACTACTAAGTTGCTCTTTATTCTACAGCCAATCACTTTCTTCTAAGGCTCCTTAATCTTCCAAGCCAATAACTACAACACAGGGTCAGAAAATAGCAGATAGGGGAAACATTTGCCTTTCTTCAATTCCAATTCAAAATAGTTTTCTACATCAAGTCAGTGTAGTTCATTAGCTTTTCCTCTTTCAAAAAATGAACCAAATATATTTATGCTATTTCAACACCAGGGTCAATAGTGTGAAAAACTGATTGTGTTTTTATTTGAACAGTTTGTTTATGCTAATGCAATTTGTTAAACTTCCATTAACAATTACTGCAGTATTAAGAATTATCTTGCTATTCCAGGACCTTATAATAGCAACTGAGTATACTCAAGTCTTCAGAAGTATTTCTCTAACAATTTGTTTAAAAGCAGGCCAAAATAAACATCAAACATTATTACAGAAAATGTAAGTACTAAAGCAAGTTACAAGAAGTACATTTTTTTGTATAAACTCCTACTGTTAATATCACATCCTTATGGAAACTACAAAACACTGCACTCTTTATTTTTTAATAAAGCAAATAATTTTTTGAATTCCACCAATTAATTATTTCTTGTTCCTAGTTAATTTTCTAGTAATATTCACCAATGAAATTCATTCAGTGAAGAAAAACAGAAATGCTACTTTAAAATGAATTTTAATTGGCACAAAGTATAATTTGCTGTTTATTTTAGCTGTCAGTACTCTACTTACAACCCTGACAACTTTGGCAAGAGACAAATATCCACGACCTTCATGTACGAAGCATAAACATCTATAGCTTTAACTTCGCCAAGAACCAAAAAGCCTAAAAATATCCTTTTTTTTTCATTTTTAAACTGATCTTTATTATCGTCTATCCTTCCACACTCTGCATTTTGAAAAGGGCACATGCTACAATCATGACAAACTTTTAACGACTGAACGTGAAGCACTGGAGACTTTAAATCCAGAATCAAGATTCACATGATAGTAGTTGCAACTGTACAAATCAACTGAAATACCAACTTCTATTATAGCCTAACATTAGTCCTCAGAAAACCTTTCCAAGCACCTCTTTCAGGCAATGATTTCACATTTCCCTTTGCACAACAGCACATGAGCTTGGGAAGCCCAAGAAGGCCTTTAATTGCTTATAGGAGTTTTTTCCATCGAAACTCCACATGAACTTATAAATGCTTACAAGTAAGTCCTAAGAATTCCTTTGGTTTAGAGGATTAAAAAACAAATGTGATAAGCTGACTAAAAATAAAAAGCAACCTAAATACCAATTACCTTTCACTTAAATGTCATTTGATTCACTATAAAAAACCTATTACCACTATATTTTAATAGCACAGAAAAAATGTCTAAGAACATGTATTTATATTCTCATTAATATTTTATACGTACATATTTTCCACCAATGAAAGATAAATATAAATTATCTTTTTAAACACAATGAAACCAATACTTGAACAAAAAAGTAACCCAAGCATTCGCTAATTTATACCAAAGATGGTTTTGAAGCACCACAATGTATTACAGTAAAGAATTTAAAACAGGTTTTTAATGAAAAATCACAAAAGTGACAAAACAAGGGAAAAAACAACTTAAGGCATGCAAGAGTTAACCCAACTACCAATGTCACCCAAGACAGTTGTTTTATTGCCTGTGATAATTAGAAAAATGATTGTTCTGCCTATTAGGGAAATGTTTTGCATGACTCCACGTGTATAACCTATATCAAATTGCTTGCCTTCTCAATGAGGGGGTGGGAAGGGAGGGAGGAGAGAATTTGAAACTCAAAGTTTTAAAAACAAATGTTAAAAATTGTTTTTACATGTAACTTGGGAAAAATAAAATACTAAAAAAAATTTAAATATAATAATAACAACAAAGAAAAATGATTGTTTCAAGGTCGCTTCATTCCCTAACTAGCACTCATCCACAAAATTCCTTTAAAACAGCTTCAGAGGGGTAAGGGACTTGATTCTTAAGGTTAGTCCTTAAACTTTAGGCTAAAAAGCCTAGAATTATTTTTAATAAGTCATTACATACATATTACAGATCATTGTTTAACATCCTCAAATTTCATAAACATTTTCCATACTTATATTTTGCCAAGATGTAATTTTTTAATTGTTTAAAATAAACTCATTTACACTGTCAGTTATATAAACTGCAACTAGGAAAAAAACCAACTGGTTAGGGTTAAACAGCATTCTTCATACGATATGGGGAAACACCTCTAACCTGGAATACATTTTTTAAATAAAGGCTTTCCTTCCACTATAAGGATAAGACTATTAATTCTTTTTTTATTTTTATGTTCCAAAATTTTCCCCTCCCTCCAGCCCCCCCCAACCTATTAAGAAGGCAAGCAATATGATACCACTCGTTATATTGTGAAATCACACAAAACATTTCCATATTAGCCATGACACTATTGACTCTTGATTGGAATGGCATGCTTTTTTAACTCCTTCCTAAACAGTCTTCCAAAAATTATGGTGATAGAACACACTGAAACAACCAAATATCCTTACTTAGGCACCTCACCAGATCCACTTACCTTGTGACCCACAGGAATGTACTGTAAGATAATCAGTCAGAGAAAAAGATACAGTATATGATCATGACGTTGAAAGCTAAGCTTTCAATTCACCTAGAGAGAACACTTAGACTCTCAGCACCCCCACTCAACTGAGCTAACAACATATACTGAATACTAAATTTAAAAATTAGTAACCACTTCCTGTATGCCAGGTAGTCTGTTAAAGAACACAAATACAAAAAGGGAGACAGACAGTCCTTGCACTCCTTCAGCTTACACTATGACACAGGGAAGCAACCCAGAAGTGCTGTGAGGATGGAGAGTCACAGGCACACAGTTAATAAAACCTTTCCTAAAACAGTGGCATGAACTAATCTGATGACTGCATCCAGAAGAACAGCTACAAAGTGAGGGAGGAGAGAGCATGCGGTGGCCTTGGTGCATGGCTAGATGGGAAGAACTGTTTGGTCTAGAGCCAGCTACATCTAAGTGGGCTAGCCGTTTACACTCAAGAAATCCTCGTCTGCAGAGATGCCTCTCCTCAGGATGAGAGCTCCAAAGATAAGCAGATGAACTTTCCCAGGAATTAAGGTTGAGGATTCTAGAAGTCTAGGATGTAGGGTTCTGGTCCAGGTGGGGAAAAACAAAGCAGAAGTGCTAACAAGGCACACTGCAAGCTGGCCTGGGTGGACAGTTGACTAAGTGAACTTGCCTTTTTCTTCAAAATGAACTAGAAGGTCACGCAGACATCTAAACACAACAGATCCAAAGGAGCCCATTATCTTTTTCCCCAACCTTAGCCTCTTACGTTCCTTTCTCAACATGCTCTCAATTCCTTGCCCTCACCACATTTCCAATCTGCAGCAAATCCTTGTCATGTCTACCATTTCTACATCCCTGTCTCTCGCTGACAGTCGCCCTCCCCTAGTGCAATCCCTTCTTCACCTCAAACCTAGACTATTTTGACAGTCTTCTGATAGATCTCCCTGCCTCCAGTCTCTCTCCCTTCAAACCATTCTCCACTCAGTTTCCAAAGTGACTTTTCTCAAGAGTAGGTCTGACTATGCCACGCCCCCTTACTTCATAAGCTCCAGTAACTCCCTGTTACCTCCAGGATCAAATACAAGATCCTCTCTTGGTATTTAAAGTCCTCCGCAAAGGGGCCTTTCTTTCCTGCTCTTCCAGTTTCTTATACTTTAGTCCCCTCTACATTCTCAAACTCAAACAACACCAGCTTCCTTGTACTTTATCTCAAGACTCCTAGTATTTTCACTAGCTGTAGCCTGAAATGCTCTCCCTTCTCATCTTCACCAAAGTCAAGAAACATTTACTAAGTGCCTACCATGTGCCAGGCACTGTGCTACGAGCTCCCTCATGGCTTCCTTCAAGACTCAGCTAAAATTCCACCTTCTGGAATTTGAATCTTTCCTGGTCCCTCCTACTGCTAATGCCTTCACTTTATTGGCACAATGCATATACCCTGAACCTACAGTTAGTTATTAGCAAGTTGCCCCCCCCATCAGAATGGGAGCCTCTTGACAGCAGGGACTGTTTTTGTCTTTCATTGTATCCCCAACTCTTCTCAAAGTGTCTGGCATGCAGCAAGAGCTTAAAATGCTTGCTGATTGCTCAGAAAAGAGACCAAGCCCAGATGTGGTCTCACCAGAATCACTAATTCAGGTTAAATTTGGTACTACTTTTTTGGTTTGCCACATCATATTACTGATTTATAATCAAATTAAGAATAAACTTAAACAGTCATCTTCATATGAACTGCTGGTAAGCCAGGTTTCTTCTATCCTGTACCTATGCTGCTGATGGTCTGAAACTAAGTACAGGATTTTCTGTTTAGTCCTATTAGTTTTCATTTGCTTAGTTTTGGTTGGCTTAAAAGATGAACTAGTATCTTGAATCTTTATTCTGTCACCCCATTTCTCCATCTTGCCCACAAGGTAATTTCAAATGCTTCCTTAAAATCCAAATTTCCTCATCATCTTGCAAGATCCCATCAGCACCCTATAACCTTCTGATTGGAGAGTGGGTCCAAAAGTCCAAAACCTCCATCTAAGGGAGCAGCCCAGGTCAGACTTTTCCACCATGCTCCCACGTTGCACCCTCCCTCCTTCCACCTACTTTTCAGTTCCTTTTGTATGTTGTCTTTCCACATTAGATTGTAAGATTCTTGAGAGCAATAACTGTCTTTTTCCTTCTTTCTTTCTTTTTAAAAAAAAATTTGTATTCCCAGGGCTTAGCACATTACCTACCACACAATAGGTACTTAATAAATGTTTACTATTTATGACATTCTCCTTGCATCTACAATCAAATGTGTCTTTAATAAGCCCACAATGGCTCCTAGAGATTACTACTTTCCTTTCTAATCATACAAAAAAAAAAAATCTGTGTTTTAGAATTTTCCAGAGTAGCAGCATCCAACCCAGTCTTTATTTTCTAGGATTTTCCTCTTATTTAAAATCAAATCTTTGACTACTTCTCATCTTTGGAGCTCCTCTTTTCTCCACGACTTATCAAAGAATAGTGGCAGTGGCTCTATACTATTTCACATCATAAATTCATTGAATATTCAAAACAGTACTTAATTTAAATCCTAAAGGACTTTGCAAATTTAAGGGAGTTAAGTAATCTCAAACTAATTCTTCTATCACTTCCTATGAGTATCTCATCTAGGACTTTATTTCCCTTTTAACTACACAAATTGTAACTTTCCATTTTGGGATAAAAAAAAATCACTGTCCTGGATTGAAAATATTCTTTTTATTTTCCCCTTTGCTATAATATATGATTTACTAAGTTTTTTTTTTAATTCTCTCCCACACAACTTTGTTGACTATACATTTACACAAAAACATACACACATGCAGTAAAATAAACTATTTCTTCACAAACCAAACATTTTCACAACAACCTAAAAACTGTGCCAAACTGAATTCTAGTCAGGAAAGCAAGGGGGGGGGGGGGGAAATCACAGTGAGTCATTTTTCCAGCTTGGGAAGACAGAAAAAGAGGTCTGCAGAGACCCGATGGGGGCCAGCCAGGGGCAGCCCAGATCCCAAAGTCTGTAAGGTGACTGAAAATCTGGTCAAAAAATAAACGATCCCAAAGGACCCCTGTACTAGCATTGGATGCCAAATCAGGTGCCATATGACAACTCTGTCATCCACTTCCCAATTCCAGGTTAGAGTACCAGGGCAGAGAGGACAGGCTGCATTCACAAGGGAGAAGGAACAATACTTGTGTAAGAACCAGAACATAGAAGAGGAGGGCAGTGACCAGACCTTTCCTCTCTCCAGATCATACCAATCTGGAAGCACCAAAAACTTAAAGGCACTCACTGAGCTACAGAAACAGCAAAAGGACATAAGAGACAGAATCTGGACATTCCCCCCCAACCCCCAGAGATGAATAGAGCCCAACTCTAATATAAACTCCCAGGTCAAGAAATAGGCTAGAAAAATAAGCAAACAAAAAAGAATCTGACCATAAAAAGTTACTATGGTGAAAGGAAGCTCAAGACAGAAACTCAGAAAACACTGACTTTAAAACATCTACAAGCAAAACCTCAAAGAAAAATGCAGATTGGACACAAAACCAAGAACTCCTTGAAGAGCTAAAGAAAGATTTTTTTAAAAGAACAAAGAAATTATTTTAAAAATCAAATAAGAGAGGGAGAAGAAAAAACCAAGAAAAGATATGAGGACAATGTGAGAAAATAATGAAAAGAGAATCAACATGTTGGTAAAAGAAGCACAAAAAATACTAAAGAAAATAATACCTTAAAAATTAGGTAGGAAGTGAAAACTAATGACTCCATGAGACATCAAGAAACAATAACACAAAGTCAAAAGACAGAAAAATCAGAAGAAAACAAAATCTTACAGGAAAAACAACTGACCTGGAAAATAGGTCAAGGAAAGATAATTTAAGAATAACTGGACTACTTGAAAGTCGTGATTTAAAAAAAAGATCCTAAACAACATTATTTCAAGAAATTATAAAGGAAAACTGCCCCAATGTCTTAGAACCAAAAGAAAGAGTAGAATTTGAAAAAAAATCCACCAGTCACTTCCAGAAAGAAATCCCCAAACGAAAACTCCCAGAAATGTACCCAAATTTCAGATCTCTCAGGTCAAGGAGAACAAACTACAAGCAGCCAGAAATACTTCAAATACCAGGGAGCCACAGTCAGAAATACACAAGATTTAGCAGCTACTGCTATATAAAGGAGCAGAGGGCTTGGAATATGATATTCCAAAAGGCAAAGGAGCTAGGATTACAACCAAGAATAATCGACTCAGTAAAACTGAGTATAACGCTACAGGAGATTAAAAAAAAATGAAAATTTAATGAGCTGAAGACCAGAGCTGAATATAAAATTTGACATTCAAACACAAGACTCAAGAGAAGCATAAGAAAAGAAACATGAGTGAGACATCATAAGGGAATTAAAAAGGTTAAACTGTTTATATCCTTGTATGGGAGGATGACACACACAGACCCCTCAGAATTTTATCATAACTAGAGCTGTTAGAAGGTATCTACTTAAACAGAGGGCACGGATATAAATCTAATATGTTGGGAAGATCTCAGAAGAAAAATGAGAAAGGAGGATGCATTGGGAGGAGGATGGAGAAAGAATGGGGAAAATCATCTCACGTGAGGCACAAGGGAGAGTTTATACAAAGGAAGAGAAAATGGAGGAGAGAGCAGAAAATGCTTGAATCTCATTTTCACACAAACTGGGGTTCAAGGAAGAAAGAATATATATAACACATAACCAGGTACAGTAATCTATTTTACCCAACAGAGAAGTAGAAGGGGAAATGGTTGTGGAAAAAGTGGGGGGGGGGGAGGTAGGATAAAAGAGAAGGTAGATTTAGGGTGCTGTTGGTCGTCAGGAGCAAAATAGACTCTTGAGAAGGGGACAGGATGAAAAAAAGGATAAACAGAAGAGAACAGAATGGAAGGAATTACACAGTTGGCAATCATAACTGAATGTGAATGGGATAAAACTCATCCATAAAAATGGGAGAAGATAGTAGAATGGGTTAGAAAACCAAATCCAATATACACAATGCTTTAAAAAAAGGGGGGGGAGGAACAGAGCAGAATCTAAAATACAAAAGACATGAGTAACAATTATGATCTCAAAACAAAAGCAAACATAAACCTAATTAAAAGAAAAAATCAGGGAAAGCTACATTTTGTAAAAAGGTATTATGAATTAATATCAATATTGAACATATATGCACCAAATGGCATATCTCCAAATTCTTGGATGAAAAGTTAAGTTACAGAAAGAAATAAACAATAAAACTATACTAGTGAGGACAATTTACCCCTCTCAGACCTAGATAAAGCTAACCATAAAATACATAAGAAAAACATTTTAAAAAAAAACAATTTTAGAAAAGTTATATAAGATGGACCTCAAGGGAATACTAAATGGGAACAAACAGGAAGCATACTTAATCTCCACTGTGCATGGCACCTTCACAAAAACTGACTATGCATTAGGTTATAAAAATCTTTCAAACTTTCCAATATTTCTGCAGAAAAACAAAAGTATCAAATATATCTTTTTCTGACCATAATGCAATAAAAATTATATTCAATAGCAGACACTGGAAGAATATGTTAAAAATTAACTGGATAATAAATAATCTAATACTAAAGAATAAGCAGGTTTAGAAACAATCAATAATGTTATTAGAGATAATGACAACAATGAGACAACCAAAATTTTTGGGATGCAACCAAAGCAGTACTTGGAGGAGAAGGGGGGTGAGAATATATTTCTACGTGTTTATATGAATAAAAGAAAGAAAAAAAATCAACAAATTAGGCATGCACTTTAAAAAAAATAGAAAAAGAACAAATTAAAAATCCCTAAACACAAAAAAAATTGAAATCCTAAAAATCAAAGGAAAGCTTAATAAAACTGAAAGTTAAAAAAAAATTTAATAAATAAAACTAGGAGCTGGTTTCATGAAAAAATTAAAATAAAATAAACTATTGGCTAATTTGGTTTTTACAAAAGAACACCAAATTACCAGTATCATAAATGAAAGTGTGAATATACACTCAATAAAATTTAAAAAATTATTAAGAGGTAGTCAATCCAACTATACGCCAACAAAACCAACAATCTAAATGAAAAGGTGAATTTACACAAAGCACAAAAAATACTGAAGAAAATAACACCTTAAAAATTAGGTAGGAAGTGAAAACTAATGACTCCATGAGACATCAAGAAACAATAACACAAAGTCAAAAGATAGCAACTGCCCAAATTAAAAGAGGAAACAAAAGGATTAAATAACCCTATCTTAGGAAAAGATAGTAAGTCATAAATAACCTCCTAAGAAAAAATCCCTAGGACCATATGGATTAATAAGCAAATTCTATCAAACATTCAAAGAATAATTACTCCCAATACTAGAGAAACTATCTGAAAAAAACAGAGAAGGAAGGAATCCTACCAGATTCCTTTTATGACACAAATATGGTTTTGATACTTAAACAAGGGAAAACAAAAGCAGAGAAGGAAAACTGTAGACCAAGTTCACTACTGAATAATGATGCAAAAATTTTCATTAAATATTAGAAAGGAGATTACAACAATGTATCACAAAGATGATACACCATAACCTGGCTGGATTTATACTAGGAATGTAAAACTGGTTCAATATTGGGAAAACTATAAACATGACTGATCATTATCAAATAACAAAAATTATATTATTTCAATAGATGCAGAAAAAGCTTATAACAAAATACAACACCCATTCCTATTAAAAACACTAGAAAGCATAGGAATAAATGGAGTTTTTCTTAAAAGGATAAGTAGCAAGCATGTGTAACACGAATAAAGTAGAAGCCTTTCCAATAAGATCAGAGGTGAAGCAAAGATGTCCACTTTTACTATTATCATTCAAAATTGTACTAAAAATGCTAGTTGTAACAATAATACAAGAAAAAGAAATTGAAGGAATAAACACAGGCAACGAGGAAACAAAACTATCACTCTTTGCAGATATGATATATTTAGAGAACCCTTCTAGAGAGTCAACTGGGCAGCTAGGTGGTGCTACAATGGATATAGATGGGCCTGGAACCAGGAGGACCTGAGTTCAAATCCAGCCTCAGACACTCATTAGCTGTGTGACCCTGGGTCACTTAGCCCTGTTTGACTCAGTTTCTTCATCTGTAAAAAGAGCTGGACAAGGAAATGGCAAACCACTACAGTATCTTTGCCAAGAAAATCCCAAGTGGCATCACTGAAGTGAACAACAAAAGAGAGTCAACTAAAATATTACTTCAAACAATTAACAACTTCAGCAAAGCTGCAGATATAAAATAAGCCCACAAATCACTAGTATTTCTATATATTACCAATAAAACCCTGAAAGAAGAGATAGAGAAATTCCATTTGAAATAACTTCAGGCAATACAAAATACTTGGTAATCTATCTGCCAAGACACACACACAGGAACTCTATGAATACAATTACAAAACACTCTTCACACAGATAAAGACAGATCTTAATAATTAGAGAAATATTAATTGCTTCTGGACGGGCCAAGCCAACATAATAAAAATGACAATACAACCTAAAAGAATTTACTTATTCAATGCCACACCAAACTACCAAAGAATTACTTTATCGAGCCAGAAAAAAATACAACAAAATTCATCTGGAGGAATAAAAGATCAAGAATATCAAGGAAATCTGTGGGGACAAACATGAAAAGGAAAGGGGTCTAACAATACTAGATCTCAAACTGTACTACAAAGTGGTAATCATCAAAACAATCTTGTGCTGGATAAAAAATAGAATGGTTGATCAATGGAACATATAAGATACACAATAATCAGAAGCAAATAAGCACAGAAATCTAGTGTTTGATAAACCCAAAGATCCCAGTTATTGTGGCAAGAATACACTAACAAAAACTACTGGAGAAACTGGAAAGCAATCTGGCAGAAACTAAGCATAAACTAACATCTCCCACCATATAACAAGATAAGCTCAAAATTGGTATATCATTTAGACAAAAGAGGTGAGATAAGCAAATCAAAGAAAAATGAAAAAAATTACCTGTCAGATCTATTGATGGGAAAGAGTTTATGATGAAACAAGACACAGAGAGGTTCACAGGAAGGAAAATGGATAATTTTTATTATATAAAATTAAATCTTTTTTGGCAGATAAAACCAATGCAGCTAAAATTAAAGAAGCAGGAAACTGGGGGCAGGGAGGGAATTTGCAGCAAATTTCTCTGATAAAGATCTCATTTCTCAAACATATAGGGAACCATGCTAAATTTATAAAAAATAAAAGCCATTCCCAGTTGATGAATGGTCAAAGGATATAAATAGGCAGTTTTCAGAAGCAGGACATGACTAATTAAAAAACATGTATTATATAACTTCATATTTATGTATAGTGGATATTGTAGGCCTTATCAGTGGTTAGGGAAGGGAGTTAAGGGAGGAAGAGAATTTGGAAGTGAAAATAAAAATAAAACTGATTTTTTTAAAAGTTATACTTGAAAAATAAGAGGTGATAAGTTACTCTGTGCCTTTGTCAGACCATATCTGGACTATTGTGTTAAGTTCTAGGTACCACAGTTCAAAAAAGAACATTGATAAAGTGTAGAACAAAAAGTGGAGGGCAACCTAGATGGTGAAAGGTTTTGAGTATATACTATAAAGACCAGATGAATTAGGAATTATTACAAACTAGATTATTTTTAGCCTATAGAAGCAAACATTCAGAGGGAACTCAATCTGACTCAGCAATGTGATGTATGTAACAGCCAAAAAAGTTAAAGCAGTCTTGGGATGGATTAATTAAGCCTCTAGGATTAAGGAGGCAACAGTCCCTCTATACTTGCCATAATCAGACCTCAAATGGAGTAATGTGTTCAGTTCCGGGCACCTCAGCTTCAGAAGGTCATTGTTAAACTGGAGACTATCCAGAGAAGGCGTGGAGTCTATGTTATAAGAGGATCAACTGAAGAAACTGGAGATGTTCTCAACCTGAAGAAAACTAGTAAGAGACGTAATAGCCATCATCAAGTATGTGAAGGGTTGTCACACAGAAAAGAAACTAAACGTGCTCTGCTTGGCCAAAGGACAGAACCAGGATCAACAGGTAGAAGTTATAACGAGGGAAACTGAGGCTTAATGTCAGTTAAAATTTCCTAATAACCAATGGCGTGGATCAACTGGGAAGTGGCGAGTTCCCCTTCACTGGAGGTTTTCAAGCAGAGTCTAGGGCAACTCCTTGTTGGATCTGCTACAGTAGAGACTCCTCTTCAAGTATGAGTTGAAATAAATGATAGCTGAGGTCCACTGCAACTCCAAATTCCATTATTTCTTGACTAGCATTGGAGAAAGCTTGATAAAACCACAGCCTAGCAGTTTGAGCACAGCACCACCTGGTGGACAAATTACATCTTACCTTGCCCATCCCTCTGCCCCATTTAATAAGGTACTATTTAGTTGGGGGGGGGGGGGTTAAACATCCCATATTTTCTTATTTGTAAATATGCTGTATGCCTCCAGTAGAATGTATAATCCTAGGGCAGTCTTACTTTTGCATTTTTATCACCAGAATTTAAAACACCGTGCAGGGCTAATAGTAGACACCCTGCCCACTGATAAGCTGAAGAAAGATGTCAGTGTGGATTTCTTGCACTATAGCAGTGCTAAGTACCATATAGGATACCTATAAGGTGTCACAGGAAGCCTATACTTGCATCACACTTATATCCCCTGAACCTAACATTTTTAACACTGGGATAGAGATTGGAACTCCCGGACAAGAAAAATCCTTTTACCAAGTTCCGCTGGATTCCTTTTCTGCAATATACAAGCTTTGAGACTAGTGCCTAATGCACTAAGACTTACCCAGGATGGTCACAAAGCCAGCATGTATCAAGGCCGAAACTTGAATTCAGATCTCTCTTAACTCCAAGGCCAATTAGCTACAACTTGCTGCCTCTGCACAAAGCAGTTACTTAATATAACGTTTGACACAGAACAAAAATGAATCTGTAGCCTCATTGACATGATATGTACTAACATCTAAACTGATGCAGAATTAAAATTACAAATTTAGTCAAGAAACACAATTAAGTCTCCCATAACAAACTGCATAATAGCAAAGTGATACAACAAATGTAATCTGGAGGGTAAGCATTTGCTTATCAATTGATCTAAAAAACCAGCAGAGTCTTACATAATGAAGTAAGATAATTCCAATGAAATAAATAGTTACAGATTCCAAGAGAAGAAGTCTATATCCTTAGTGAAGGTGCAATGTGGAAAGGGAACAGTGCAACATGAGGAGGACATCTAGCCAAGAAGCCGCTGGAACATACAGGCGCCCAGCTCCCACACATCTACTCAAGTAAAAACCTAAAAATAGCACCAAACAATCCAACGGACAAACTACAATTAAGTTACTTCAGCCACCCCAGAAACTGCACAACAAAACAGACCTCACTGTTTGTAGGCAATGAGGAAAAGGAGCCAGCTAAAAAAGCCAATACAAAGAAAGTAAGACAGAAAGAAGTCTCCCACTATGCCAAACATGAGACACCTGTAACCTGCAATTCTGTTTCCAGAGGCAGCAAGCCCAGAATGCTCCCTCAAGAAAGCCCCAAGATGGGGAAACCCACAGAATGGACCTCAGAAATCACTGGTAGGAGCGGGGCTCAGACTAGGAAAGCTCAGGCCTGGGGGTTTACATTTCCCTGTACTTTGTCCTGAGACACCAGTGAATGCCCCAAGATCTAGTACTCCATACCTCAAAGACCCCATGGGTATGAGTCTAAACCTGGGGCAGAGTCTGACCCTGGCACAAAGCCCCAATTCATAAACTACGGCTAAAGTTAGGATACCACCAAGATAAAGAATCTGTAGATCCAGAGAAACCCAAAAATCTAAACTGGAAGAAGGAAATAACTCCACAACAACTATAGGGTCAAAGGAAAAAGATTTTTGTTTTCCATTCCACTGAAATGAACGAATTAAAAAGAAATTTTAACAATGAAATAAAAGTTCTGAATAAAAGAAATGGAAATATAATAGCTTAACACAGAAAATGGCAAACCAACCTTTCCCAAGTAATAGACTCCCTGGAAATTCTGATAAACCAAACAAAAACCAATGAGTTCATGAAACAAATTTTAAAACAAATTTGAAAGATTTTTTCAAAAATCAAACAAACTTAGAAAAGCAGCAGAAAACAGGGGGTGGTGGGATCTTTGCAGCAAGTTTCTCTACAACAGTCTCATTTCTTTTCTTTTCTTTTTTTTTTGGCTAGGCAATGGGGTTAAGTGACTTGCCCAGGGTCACACAGCTAGTCAGTTTGTTATGTGTCTGAGGTCGACCTTGAAATCAGGTCCTCCTGAATCCACGGCCAGTGCTCTATCCACTGCACCACCTAGCTGCCCCAACAGTCTCATTTCTAAGACAGGAAACTGAGCCCATTAATTGGGGAATGGTTGAACAATTTATGGCAATATGAACATGACGGACTAATTGCTATCATGCTATAAGAAATAATGAAGATGGCTTCAGAAAAACCTAGAAAGATTTATATGAACTGATGCAGAGTGAAGTGAGCATAAGCAAAAGAATAATTTGTATGATAAAATTCCGCCATCTGCAGGAGGTCCTTCCCTGGTGTATACTTGTATATCTTGTTTACACATAGTTATATAGAATCTTATGTTGACAGTTACTGCAGTTCAATCACATACTCTACCTGTTCTCAAATCTCTTTCCACTTTGTCCTAACTCTGCTCATGCCTTACCAAATCTTAAACCTTAGCTACCCACAATTCCTACATATTAATGCTGCTATTGGAAGCCGTAAGTCACACACCAGTGCCAGTTGAGTCCAATGTAAATACATGTTAACCTAATCTCAATGGGCCTTCACCCCCTCCAGAGCAATCCTGACGATTTCTTATTTGACTCTTCCATTCCTTACAGTCAACTGTTCCAAATCTCTTTACCTCAGTCCACCTTAGCACCCTCTCCCTATGAACAAAGAACCTCACTTCTTACTTAAAAATAAAGGTCATTTTCCAAATTCCCTCTTCTTCCCTTATTCAGTACCTCAAAACCCATCCATCATCCCTTCACTCCTCCAAGTCCAAGCTCTCTACTTAAACCTTGATCTTCTGCCCTATTACTTTCTCTCCAAGATCACCACCTTACACGCCCCTTCTCAGGGACCTCTCCTCTTGCAAACCAACATGCCCACATCAGGCTAATTCAGATTTTTTATTCAACACACACACACACACACACACACACACACACACACACACACACAACTTTCATTTGACCCTATCTCCTCAAACTATCCTCCTAAACATTTCCTCCTTTCAAATCCAAACTCCTACTCTTTGCCTTCCCCTTCCACACATCCAACTCACTGCAATCCCTTACAAATTTGGCTACCAACACTCCACTTCATCCTTCTAGATCTCATTGAAGCATGCGGATACATACCCTCAACAGAAATAAGGCAATTTGGAGAAATCGATTCAGAAGCAAAACAATGAGGTTGAGTTTGAAATGCCTATATGGCATCCAGGTGGAGATGCCCACCAGGCAGTTTATAATATGAGTCCAAAGTTCAGGAAGAAAGCCAGGGCTTCTAGACTTACGAAATCTGAGTGCAAAAGATGTTTATTTTCTATCTCTGAGCCTTTCCCCTGGCTCATTCCCACACCTAGAATGTCTCTTCCCCTCATGCCCACCCCTTAGAATCCCTGGCTTCCTTTCAAACTTAGTTCAAATACCAGTTTCTGAGGCCTTTTCCCAGTCTCTCCAACAGTGAGAACCTTCCTCTCTAAGGTTTAATTTCCATTGACTTAGTACCTATTTATGTAGCTGTTGTCTCTCCAATTACAAATAGAAAGCAAGCTCCTTAAGAACAAGGGTTGTTTTGGACTCTTTGTCTATATGTTAAGTGCTTAATAAATGCTTGCTAATTGACCACTCTCTCCTCCTTTGTCTTCTTCAGAACACTGCTTTTTCCCAGTTCTCCTCTAACCAGACTGACCTTCTCAAACTCCTGGGCTAGATCATCAGACATGGCCCAATCTTCTAACTAGGAGGGTCAAATAATCAAAAAATATTTATTAAGCTTTTACTAGGCAGTGTGGTAAGTGCTGGGGATATAAAAGGTTAAAAATTAAAAAAAGGCCTTGCCCCCCAACCCTGACCTGGACCCCCTCTCTTCTCTACTTTTTCCGGTGACCTCATTTATCTCTATACTGTTTACTCTCAGAGGTATAAACCCAGAAGTCCTAGCTTTCTTCCTAAGCTTCAGGCCCACATTACCAACTGCCTGGTGGACATCTCCACCTGGAAGTCATTTAGGCATCTCAAACTTAACCTGGCCAAAAGAAAACTCACAGCTTCCTCCTGGATTCAGTCCTCCTCCAAAGTGCCTTCCTTTGGTTGAGGGTATCCCCCATCACTTCAGGTAAAGGGAACCTTGAAGTCCTCCTCCTCTTGCCGGTGCCTTCACCCTCCAGATCGCGTCCACTTCACCTTTATTTGATTCTATTGCCACAGCATCTCTCACAGTCACTACTTTAGTTCAAGGCCTTCTTTACCAAATTCTCACCATAGCCTCCTCATTAGACTCCTGGTTTCTGTCCTCTCCAACTGATCTTCCAAAGGGCCCTCACCATGTCCTCATCTTGCTGCAGAAACTTCAAGAGCTCCCTATTTCTGGGATAAAATACAAACTCCTCTGTCCAGCATCAAAATGGTACAGCTGCAGCCAGCCTTCCTAGACTTATTTCACAATACTCTCCTTCACATACTCTATGTTGTAACGAAACCAGACCACCAATAAAAAGTAAGGGTCAAACTTGATTCCTGAACCAATTTCTTACTCCTGACAAAAGACAGACCAATTAGTCCAAAAACTCAGAGATCATAACTAAGCCCTGTCCTAACATTCAATCAAGAGCACCTTGAGGGAAAAAGAAGAATGCTCTTGGTGGTCACAGCATGGACAAAAAGAAAAAAAAAAAGAGTTCACAGGCAAGCAAACGAACGCACGTGCACTGTTGCACTGCCCAGTAACAAGGCCTGCCCACTTCTTCCTGGAGGAAAAAGAGGAGATGAGGAAATGAAGAAGGCCCTACTAGCTACTGAATCAAAGCTTAGAAAGTCACTTCATGCCCAGGGACGAATCCTCATCCAACACCAGGCCTACTGACAGGTGGCCAGCCCTCCATAAAGAACAAACCCTCCATCTCTGTTCTTGCACTGCTAAGATGGTTAGTTTTTTCCTGATATCAAGCCTGAATACTTCCAGTCACTGCTCCTATCCTGGGTCAGCCCTCTGGGTCCAAAAAGAACAAGCCTAAATCATTCCTCTACTACATCACAACCCGTGAAACACAACTATCATGTGCTCCCCTCCCTCCAATCTTCTCTTCTCCAAGCTAAACCTGTCTTGTTCTCTTCAACCAATCATGTTTTGAAGTATGAAGATACAAATATTAAAACAAAAAGAAAAATGTATGAACAGGAAACCATACCAAAAATCTAATGCCTAAGTACTTTTTAATTTCTTTAAAAAAAAAAAGGAAATAGCACCATCTATTGGACACAAACATCTCATTTATACTAGAATGATTATATACATAAAACGTAAGACATTCTCCAATTCTTGTCATTTTCATTTATTCTGTCATGATATTTAAGAAACTCTCTAACAATACTGAGTTTCAGGAGGTGAATATTACACAAATGTTAAAATTCAATAATTACACACATTGTTACATTAATTAATCCTCATATATCTGAAATGCAAAAAGAAAAAGACAATTCAATCAATATGGTCATTTTCAGTTGGGTAAAATTTCATGTTACTGATAGATGAAATTATGTAATTTGATTTCATGTTCACCACCCTTCTCAGTCATTAAGAAAGCACTGGGAGGTAAAATTCATTCTACTCATAATCTATACAGAGATAGAGATACAGACAGAGATTGAGACATATTATATATCCATGCTTTGGGGAAAACAGCTTTGGTAAAGAAGCTAGCTAGTTCAGAAGTAAGAGGTTATATTATTTACCAAACTGACAAAATAACAGATTAATCAATTCATTAATAGCCTATTAGAATTAAAAAGGTATTTAAAACATTACCTTGGGGGCAGCTAGGTGGCACAGTGGATAGAGCACCAGCCCTGGATTCAGGAGGACCTGAGTTCAACTTCGGCCTCAGATACATGACACTTACTAGTTGTGTGACCCTGGGCAAGTCACTTAACCCTATTGCCTAACCAAATTGGGAAAAAGAAAAAAGGAAAAAAAATGAAAACAAACCAAAAAAAATTACCTTGGTGTAACAACTTAAAGCTTCCCACATTCAAAAGCTGATAGAAGATAAGTTTTTTCAGTTAATGTATCCAGGCATGAATTAAGTTCCCTCAGTATCTCAGAAGTAAACCACTCCTTAGAAATGAGAGAAAAGGCATTCTTTAGAATACTAACCTTGCATTGATAAAGTTACCTGTCTCCCTCCCAAAATAGCCATGGGGTTTCACAGCAGAAATACTCCTTCAATAAAGAAGCCACACTCAGTGAGGAAGGGGCCTAGCAGCCCTTAGGACCCCAGACAATTAAGGGGTGACACTGCTGGCAGGCCAGAAGAAAGCCAGCCCTAAATGGGGAAGCTGAGGCACACAGAACAACAGGTCCAGGGAGCCCCACGGAGCAATCTGCCAAGCAAATCCATTTTGCTGAGAGAAGCACCACAAAGCCAGAAGGGAGGAAAAAAAGACAGTATATAGAGCCATAGGTGAGAAAGCCTCATGTTTGCCATGGGAAATTTTTTGTTAACTATGGTTCTAACAATGACATCTACTTAGTAAATGCCTTAGTTTTAAGCTACTTGTGTCTACTGGCTAATTATTAAAGGCCAATCCAGTGGATACGACCATGAGTGATGGTTTTAGGAAAGTGAAAGGACACGGTACATTGAAGGAGGGGAAGGGACCACTGGGAGCACCCCAGAATAGTCCCTGCACAGGAAGCCTCTGCCTAGACTAGGTCCACAAGAAGCAAGACAACAAAACAAGGAAGATAAATGAGATAATCTAGGCACCTTTTAATTTCTGTATAACATTAGCTATTGTTATCTTTTCTCAACATTCAGAAGTTAAGTGTGGTAGCCCACCAACCCCAATACCCAAATCAATAAAAATGCCCCTTGTACTTCACTAGTCTCTGCCCTACCCACCAACACAGGGAGCCAGAATTACCCAGGCCAGGACCTATTACCACCCCCACACTCCTCAGCAATGCTGGAAAGAAAGCAGTCCCCAGGACTGACACAGGCAAAACTCTTGGTGGTCAAAAGAGAGGATTGGGGAACCAGCCTACTACCTTCCGGTCACAGAATTAGCAACACATGATCTGGAGTGCAAGGAAACCCTGGAAAGAAAAAAAATGCCCTCCCTATTGAGGTGCCATAGCACCACTGTTGTGGTCAATAATGAGACCTGCAAGTGCTCTTCTGCTAAAGGAAATCCATGGGAAACTGAAGCAGAGGGCCCAACTACATTCCAGCTTTTAGGGATGAACATTTATGTATCCATAAAATCACAACCTGGAAGTCTGTTTTTAGCTAAACAGCCTTTTTCTCACTTCCTACTGAAGCCTTTGTTCCTTACCCTGTTTCTCAGATCCCAGAGGTTCTCCTAAGCTTGACTGGGCTCCTGGGTTTCACTTAGCTTTCTCTGGGCACCATCACTGCCTCTGGCTTCACAATCGGCACCCTGAAGAACTAGCCTTGGTTTCCCATTCAGGCACCCCCCACTTTTCTGTCCTTGCAGTTCAAAGACTGCTGGCCTTCAGCTTCTGCTTGGTTTGTACTGGGCCTCTGCTCCCCAACCCGGTCCAGTAGCCTAGATCTGAGAGTCTGGGATGGAACCTTTCTCTTCAAAACAAGGTTTTGGTCATTAGAGAAGATCACAGTGATGTAAATTTAAAGACTTTCAAAAAATGGTCAGCATTAAGGAATGCACAGTCAATGCCCCAGCCTACAGCACCCACTACCAAAGATAAGGATCAAATCAAATGAAGCAATATACATATGAAACCATTAGCATTATTACTCTAATACCTAGTCTTACTTTTATTGTAAATTCTTGAAAAGAAGGAAGCAAAGGCTAAATAAATGTATAAGGACAATAGTTATACAGCAAAAGTACAATAACGTTTAAAATGCTTACTTCTATAATTAAACCTTCTGATTTACTTTTACACAAATATTTCTTAATCTAGGCAAAAAAAGTTCACATATTTAGATTTCAGGATCTCTGATATATTTTTTAAGGGTAAATGAGAGTTTAGATGATAAAAATCAATAAAAATAAGCACCTGTTTCCAAATCCTGAAATACTCATTCATAAATATCATCCTCAATCTCTCCCCAATACTCCCTCACTCTAATACCCCACCAGCCTAAAACCCCTGGATAGAAAGTGACTCAAAACAAGAGGTGGGTCAGCACATTAGTAATCTGCAAACTCATAATTTCCAAAGGTCGAATGCACTCAAAGCTCCAAGTTAAGCACATTATGTGATTCAGATGTTCACTCTACTGATACATGTGTATCAGCAACTTTTGTCTTGATGTGGTGCCTTTATGACATAACAGATTAGGAGATTCAGACATATCAGAGTATCTTTCAATAGCCATCTGTGCTAACCACCCCTGAAACACCAACCAAATATTAAGAGTTTGCCTGTCACTGAATAGAAGATGGAGCATTTTCTTGACAAGTTTTCTAAATAACTTTTAAATTATTAAAATTAAGCAAATCTGAGCATTATACAAGAAGAAAAAAGATCCATACTGCTAACAGCTCATGTGCCAGATCAATAAATTATTCTTTCACAGTCTTTAACATCAAACAACATGCATCATTCATTAGAACCACCAGGAATACCAACCAGTTTCATAAAGTTAGCTTTCTGCCCTAGTGCTTTCTATGTGTCATAAAGTTTAAAGGAAGAAAAAGAAAAATCACTACAACCTGAGCCAAGAGTAATAACCATGACTTTGAACCTTCAAGCAAACTGCAAAGACAAAGTAACCACTTTTTAACAAAAAATACCTTGTAACTACACAGTGGCATCTGAAAAAAAAAAGAAAGCATCATCATTTCAAAGGTAAGATGTGCCCAGGAAAACAGTTCCAAAGCATCCATAAAGAGCTGGTAAGAAAGACAAACTGCTATCAAGCAGAACAAAATTCAATAAGTAACATAATGATTCCATTCGAAATAGTGGAAATGCAATTATGAGGATTCTACCGATTTTTATACACATTATAAGAACTGATATGAGAGGCATCAAATATATAAACAAAAAAGGTCAACAATACAGCTAGAGTAAAAGAGGTAGAAGGAAGGCCTTAGTATTACATTGGTACTCAAAATTATTTTTTAAAAAGAGAGAAGAAAGATTCCAGTATACTGCGTGGATCTTGTTAGGGAGATTTACAGAAAGACATGGTCAAGAATCACATGGGATAAGAAGGCATGGAGAATTAACTTAGAAGTCAACTAGGATACAAAGAATCCCCACACCAGCAGACCAAGGATTCAATCCCTTATTCAAATTCGACAAACATCTATTAACTAAGTACTTACCGAAGCACTGAAACCCCCACCCCTAAAAGGCCCTTCCCTCACGCAACTTACTAAAATTAGACTAATTTTATAATAATTCTCACTTACAGAATGAATGATGCAATTAAATTCATCTTATAAGATAAGAAACAATGAATTCAAAGAATTTTCAAAATAGAACACAACCCACCTCAGATAAAACCAACCAGGGAGCAGTTATTTGCAGTATACCTCTATGCAAACAAAAGGAGAGAAGTACAAGGTTCTTGCAGTTGTCAATGAAGATCAGGAGACCATGGGAGAAATTCTTATGGTCTGAGGTTGAAAAGGGCTGCATTAGAAGGAGAGAAGAACTCAAAACCAAGGAAGTACCACAAAGTGCTTTTAAAAAAAAAGTAAATGTTAAGTGAATAATAGCAGGATCCAGACAGCTGACAACTCCCCATCATCAACATATTACTTCTATGCCATTTAGACTATGGACCTAAAATGAAATCTCTTTGAGAGGAGAAAGATATACACAGGTATACACTGAAAAATAATACAATATGTGTAAATTACACACAAGGACAGGTTTAGAGAAAGAGTGTAGCCTACACTGCAAACTAACAAAGAAATCTTAAAACTCTTCACCAAAATTTTTCAACTAAAAACCCAATCCACAAGCATTTATTAAGTGCCTACCATATGTGAGACAATGGAGACAGAGACAAAAGGGGGAAGTTGGCTTTTAATGAAACACTTTGTTACTGTTCGCATAAAGATGATTTCCTTTATATATAAATGTTCTTTGCTACCAACTTTTTAGAGGAATGTACCATTTCCAGAAAGTAGAAATTCTTGGATATCATCTAGTCTTTTTTTCCCCAACTGAAAAATGTTTAGAATAAATCATGATCTAATAAAAGTATGTCATTATATCTTTCTTACTAGGTCCAATGGCATAAAATATAAAAATAATTACTTCAAAGCAAATAACCAGAGAAAACATTATTAATTTTTCTTTTCTTTATATTCTTATAGAAAGCATTCCAAAACACAAGTGTAAAGCTGAAGAAAGTGTGGGCCTCTCACAAATATGAATGAATTTTCAAAAATATTTTCATTTTTCAAAGACCTCATGCAGAGATTCAATCCAATCTAAAAGTCTAGATCACTTGATCTTAGAAGAGATCACCTGTCTTACTAGACCATAAACTCCTTGAAAAGAGCAACAATGCTCTTTTTTTTAAACTTTGCATTCCAATTTTTGTATATGGCAGGCACTGAATAAATGTTTGAATTGAAATATGATAGGAGAATTAATGAACAATGGCATTCCTGGAGTCAAAAAAAAAAACAGGAGAAAAAAAATCACAACCCTGAGCTTGGAACCTAAAGAAATTCAGGAATAAACTAGTCCATAAGACTCATGAGGAAGACCAATAATTCTTGAAAATTAAAGTTAGTAGTAGTTTATATAATTCTTAAAAATTAGAGGAAATAGTTTATTTTGTTAGAAAACACTTGGTGAATTGATTAATTTTCCAGTAATAGCTGCTGTCACTCTCCAGATTTGGGTTTCACACTTACTTCCCTTTGGTCCTTTTGAAAAAAAGACTTCTAAAAGGTGTGACTGCAGAATCAAGAACATCAAGTTAGTTCTGTGTCTAGATTAACTGGTGATCTGAACAAACAACTTTGTCAGGAAAAGGGATTAACATCTTCAATCCAGAATGCAGGCAATTACAATCAATCTACTGAAACCCAGACTCTAACCTAAAGAACAGAATGCAGAGTTATCTTTGTTGGAGGCAATGGGAATCTGTTTTGTAAAATGTACAAGTTAGGGCTTATCTACACCACCACACTAGCTCAAGAGTACATGTAAAATTCAAGACTAACCTGGGTTGCGACTTAATAATAAAAGTACCCAAAATGTTGGCTTCCTGGGAAATGAACTATGACTGGACAATATGATGGTTCTGGCCTGGTCTAATCTTGGCTCTTCCTTTTAAAGTTCACATCCCCTTTTTCTTCATTGGTTAACATGACCATCTGCTATTAAGAATAAAAGCTTATAATAGTAAGTAGAATTCCAAACACAGCCTCATACTAAGGTCCCAATAGGTCTTTTTTTCAAAAAGGGTGTGATATAGTCAACATATTCCTAAAATATCTCCCCAAATTGTAAGCCTCAAGTAATCCTTCAATGAAATAAAATCACTGACTGTACAAAAACAGGTGAAAATTTTATTGTTACCTTCTTTTATGTAGGAAAATACTCCTACTTTATCCCAAGATTAAAAAAAAACTCATTCAAAAAGTGAACTGTTTGTCCTTGTACAGACTTATAAAGCTCTCTCTTTGATCCTTATGAAAATTAAAGTACCCCTCAAAAATCAGCAGCTACAAAAGATGCAGTTAAATAAATAGAGAGACATTAAATCAGAAGTCACTTTCTGCTAAAGGAAACAACAATAACTCTGAAACACCCGGTTTTCTTTTTATTTTGCCAGTTGTATATCCCATTTAATTTAAATATCATATTTGTGGCAAAACATAAGACAGGGGGCAGGAAAGAGGAAGCATGCCACCTCATTACAGGATGTTGACAAACACCTCTGTGGCCAAGCACTCTAATACTAGAATACTCTTCCTCCTAACAGCCCTAAGATGTAGGTTAACACTTTATACTAATTATTCCCCTTTTACAGATGAGGATATTAATGTTAAGAGAGATTGAATAACATTTTCATCAGTTAGTAAAAGGAGGCTGGGATCTGAATCCTCTTTGCAACTTACAACAGAATTCTCCAAAATCACAGAATCTTAACAAACTACAATAACACAAAACAAAATACCTGAATTTTCATAACCTACCCCTACTCAAAAGAAAATCCCCATATACTATAAACATTTCTACCACACCAATCCAAACAATCTTTTTCCACCTCCATCTGGATATAAGAAAGATTCTCTTTCTCTCCCTTTATTGTAGATAGCCTACTAAGACAAGAAAGGATAAGCATAATTAGAGAGGTAACTACAATCCTGCTATATTTGTCTTGCCACACTACTTATATAATCATTTGTGAAATAACAAATAGAAAGCTTTTTTTTTTAAAGATCAAGAAGAAGCCAATTCATTTTTGGCAATGCACCATCCAATACAAAGGAAAAAATTCTTGATCTAAGGTGAGTTCTCCCTACTCTGAATTCCTACAGCCATTATTATTTTCTGCATAATTAATCTAGCAATGAAGCATATACTGCCTTGACATCTTTTCTACAGATGTGTTTTGCTATTTAATTTTGTACATATGCATGCTTTGTCTCTATGAGAAGACTGTCAATTCCCTGGGGACAGGAACTGTTTTTTATGCCTTCTGTACCCCCAGCAGTTCTGTGGACGTAGCAGGTGTCCAAAAAGGTTAGCTTGATTTGGTCAGTGAAAAAAAGGATTAATAAAATAAATATTCATTTAAAAATTCATAAAAATAAAATTCATAATTTTTCTCTTACTATCATTTCTGAAAATATAAATAGCAGCATCTGTTTTCCACCCATCAGGCAAATCTACATAAAACTTCAATTTTTTTGTCGTTCTACTGGCAATTGTTGTTGCATTAAACATTTACCTGAAATAAATCAATCACAGCATTCAGTTTGAGACTCCCTTTTTTTGGTCATTCTACAGAGTTTTTGTGATACAGGCTTTAAACAGCACCAGAGAAGACTGAAAGTTTGTTATCTGACTACAATGACTCATTTTTGGTACTTAAGCAGAACAAGTTATATTCCCAAGATAAATGACTCCCACACGCCAATGATCAGCTAGAATCATAGCATGTTGGAAGAGATCAAATTATGGCATGAAACTGAGAGCTCAGATTACTGACCAATAGATTACAATATTGTACACAGACTGATTTTTTTCCATATTAGATGACAACTGCCGGCATGCAGAGAACATCAAAGCGCGACGCTATTTTTATACCACTTCTTTGCCTTATTCTAAGTCAAAGAGAAACATCAGTGAGAATTGATGAATAGCTTCACAGCAATCAGCCATCTCTTCAAGCGATCAGAGAGATGTGGGAAGGGCTGGTTTTCCTGGGAGCCAAGGAGTCATAATTAGGCACACTCATCTATTTCTTCTCTCTGACCTCTGCGAGCAATTACTGGCTGTATCATCATTTGGGGGTATACAGTTTCTTGGGTTGTTTCGGTTATTCTCTTCCCAAGGAGAAGGTAAACTCCTTGAGGGCATAGAGCCGAAGTACACTTCTCACACCTATGACCTTCCCCGGCCCCCACCTGGCTGGAACCTACCCCGGAACGTGCCCCCAAGTTTCCCATTTTATCACAGGCTGAAGAAGTCTGACCAGCACTACCTTTCTTCCTGGCGTTGTGGTCCCTAACAAGCTTCCAGCAGAGACACCACCCAATCTCATACACACTTAAAGTACGAAGCGCAAGCGATAGGACAGTTTTAATCAAAGACCACACAAGACCAGTTAATTTCCTGGTCTGTCACCCTGCCCTCATTTCCTCATCCTGACTTCCAACTCCTGCTAAACCATTCGCTTCCCTGTGCCTCGGTTTCCCCTGGGTGTTTTCAGGTTGTTTAATCAAGTTCGTCCAAGAGACGGATGACAGCCCAGGCAGACACAACCGCATTAAAAAGAACAGCGAAAACGGCCCGAGGCCAGGAAGGAGGGAGGAGGAGGAGGATCTGGGCTCGAAACCCCGCGAATGGACCGTTCTTCCTCCCACCCCCAGCCAGAGCCCACGAAGCCCCGATTTTCCGAGTCCCGGCGAGGCGGAAGGGGAGACCACTTCGGGGGCCCAGCTGCGCGGTCTCCCCAGGAGCAGGAAGTCGGTGTCAGAGGCCTCGAGGAGCCCACCTGAGGGCGGGTCCCGGGGAGGAGGAGGGGGCTTGGGCGGAGACCCCGGGGGCCCGGACACACGCGCCCCCCACGCCCACGTGTCCGGCCCACAAAGGCCCCCCGACCCCGGGCAGGGGCACGTGCGGGCGCAGCCGCGGCCGCCCAGATACTCCGGGCATACTCACGGGGGGCGCGGGGCAGGTGGCGCCGGGGCCGGACGGCCGCGCCGCCCCGCCCCGCCCGGGGCTCGGGGCCGGGGACTGCCGCGCCGGGGAGGGAGCCGGGATGGGGATGCGGGCCCGCCCCGCCCCGCCCCGCCACGCCGGCCGGCCCGGCCGCCCCACACAAAGGGGCCGGGCGGCGGCGGCGGCGGCGGCCGAGCCTTTGTGTGGCGGGCTTCGGGAGGCCGGCGTGGGGGGGGGCCTGGCACGGGGGGGCGGGGCAGGGGGCTGTTGGGGTGGGAGGGTCGTTACCCGGGTCAGCAGCGGCCGCATCTGCTCCCCGGCCCCGTCCGCCTCCATGGCCGGCCCGCCGGCCCACGCGCCGCCTCGCCTCTCTCTCGCCGCCGCCGCTGCCGCTGACGAGACCGCGGGGGACGCGGACGAACGTTCGTGCGGGCGCGGGGCGCGGAGGCGGGGGCGCGCGCGAGGGCGGCAGCGGGCGGCGGGCTCCCCGCGGCGGCGGCGGCGGCGGCGGAGGTGGTCTCGAGGATGGCTGAGGAAGGGGGAGGAGGGAGGCCACAGACTGGGGCTAACGTGTGCGGAGCTCGAGGGATGAAGGCTGGGGCCGCCTCCGGGGGCGGGGCCGGGGAGGGGCGGGGCCTGCCGGCGATGACGCGTCGCCCGCCCCGCCCCCGCGCCTCCGGTCCGTTGGGGCTCCGGGCTGGAGAGCCAGGAGCCGACCCGCGGCCCCGAGGAACCGGACGGACGCGCGGGCCAGCCAATGGCAGCCGCCGGCAAGGACGAGGCCGCCCCGCCCCCTGGGCTCTGCGACTGACTTTGGGACCAGGTGTCCCGGTCGTGGTCTAGCTGGAAGGCGGCAGAGCTGGGGTCGGCACGTGCTGGCCCACGCGCACCTCTAGCCACCCGGGGAAGCGGGCTGGGGGGGCTCCGCGAGCCGGCCGGCTGCTCCCGGGCGTGCACGCGTGGCCGGGGACCCCCGAGCCTTCCCCAGGAAGCTTCTCCCCATCCGAACGTGCCCACTCGGGACGGCAGGAAGCGTGGTGAAGTCCGCGAACGGCAGGCTCGGGACGAAGGGGAGGCCGAGGAGTGCTAGAGGGTCTAATGCCTACGGGCTCGTAAATTCAGAGCTGGAAACGACCCCGTTATTTTAATAGAAAAGGGGAGTTGACTGAGGTCGCACAGGTAGTGAGATTTGAATCCAGGTCCTGGGACTCTTAAATAGAGCGCTCTTTCAATTGGACCAGAGCTCTGAGCCGGAAGGAGGAAGCAATAATTGAATCACCAGAGAGAGGAAAAAGGGCAGTTGCCTCTAAGCCTCTACCGGCTGAGTGTGAGTACAGTGCTCTCCACTGAAGCGTTTTCTAGGCTTAACTACCTCCAACTTCAAAAATAACCCGAATCACTTTACCTCTTGAGGCTGGGTCCAGCAAAGAACGATAAGAAAACTAGAACAGTCCTTAAGCAACTTTAAGGCTTACGTTGGAAACCAGCAAGGACTAGGTCAGAAGGTTTTCACAAAGTCGAGCCCTATATTTCATTCTTTTCCATCCCCAAAATGATAAAACATTGTCTTGAAATAAAACTACAACATGTGACAGCTACAATTGCATGATATCCGTTCCATTTCTTAAGGACAGCGGTAGTGATAAAGAATGAAGATTAAAACCCCAAAATGTACTGAGTGCAAACTTCTCCTGTCATGGAAATAGCCAATATTCTAGTATCGTTGAACCTGGGATCTACTTAAGTTGAGCATTATGACAGAATACAAAATAATCATTTTAATGGTGACATGGTCAAGGCCTGTGGCTAGTTTAACTAGTATCTGACATAAAATGAATGTCTTCTCTGTTCCTTCCAACTTAAAAAAAAATTACCTGCACTGTATAATAAAAGTATTATTGTGAAGGGGGTAACAAGCAAGATAGAATTCTGATGAACAGGAAACTAAAGCAAGTGTTCTCTACATGGTCAAACCTGAGTTCTAATCGTCCTTTAGACAAGGAGGAGGTGTTTACCTGGGGCAGGTCAACTAACCTCTTGAACCTTAGTTTTCTTCTCTCTAAAGTAGAGATATTGATTGCACCTCCCTCCCAGGGGTTGTGGAAAGGACTTGATGAGATAGCACAGGTAAAATACTTTTATTATGATGTAGGTGTGGGAAACCAGATACAAATTAGGTGAAGCCATTCCTAAGGAGTAATCTAACTGATGTTATTTCTGCCCTTTGCCTACATTTCATCTACCTTTTAAAATAAAATTAGATTTACTCTTTTTTTAATCTTTGAGGAACACATATTCAGTGAGCAATTCTGTGCATTCTGAGGATAGAGTGAGTTGTATTTTGTTCCAAGAAGCACAAGCTTACCCTTTACTTACCCCTCTCCCCTGACCTGAGGGTGTTCTGCTAAAGAAAGGGAAAACCGACCAAAAGCTACCTAGTTAACTTGGGGTTCACTGGCTAGATTTCTTTCTCAAAGACCAAGCCTTAAACCTAAATTCACTCTGGAGCTCACAGGCTAGACAACAAAAGGTTACCCAAGCAGCACTAATGGTTATTTTTTGGGCCCTCCTGGCTCAGAGTACATGTAAATAGTAACTGTTTCTCTTTTGCCCAGCAACTCTAAGGGTCTTCCCCTCCCAGTTTGATTTTTTTTTTCCTGTAAGAGCTGCCATCCCTTGATTCATTTCTTAAAGAGGCCTATTCACAGAATGGACATTGCCTCACTCAAAGTGAGCTCTTGAAAAGACCTTAGCTTAAAAGGGGCCGAACATCGCCCGCTGAATCCTGGGCCATCTCCAGTCGACCCAATGTATATCTGGCCGCTAGACCCAGATGGCTCTGGAGGAGAAAATGAGGCCGGTGACCTTTCACAGCCCTCCCTCACTCAAATCAAAGTCAATTGCAAGCCCTGTTATCATCTCGCTGATATCATGGTCCTCTTGGAGAACAAAGAACAAACCACAACCAGGACTTGAGGGTATTCTCACCACAAAGTTCCTGTTTAAAAAAAAAAAAGCCTAACCCACCCCCACCCCAAAAGAATAATGATCAGCTTCAATATTCAGCAAATGGTGCTACCTCTCTAGATACTGATGGACACACCTTGATGGGTACTGGATGCTAGCGCCACCTTTTCGATGCTCTACATCAACACCTAGAAGAAACTTAGTACATCTTCATTGAACTGAGCCAAATCCCAGAATTGTTGCAGTCTTGTTTAATGTAAGTATTATACAACGTATCTAAACGTAGCCAAGCTTTGTAAATAATTACTAAAATAATTGAGATCTCCCATAAGGAGCAGGATTCTGGAGATCACCATCTAGTGGTTGTCTGTTGAGCTCAGGAGGCCTTAGGCCTTCCCCATTCCTGAGAGGGGGGAGAGGAAGAGAGGTCCCAGGAGATGACCACTGGAGCCTGGTCTCCAGCATCGGGCTGCACTTCTCACAGGATCATTGGTTTAGAGCCAGAGAGGACCTTAAAGACATCTAGTCCAATACCATCATTTACAGAGAAGAAAATTTGAGGCAGGTCCAGAAAGGCACGTGTTCTTGGTCAGTCACGTCTGACTCTCTGTGACCCCGTTTGAGGTTTTCTCAGCAAAGATACTAGGGTGGTTTGCCATTTCCTTCTCCACCTGATTTTACAGATGAGGAAAGTGAGGCAAGCATGTTGCCCATTATCACACAGCTGGTGTCTGAGGCTGGATTTGAACTCGGGTCTTCCTGACTCCAGGCCCAGCACTCTTTCCACTGGGTCACCTAGACATATAGTAAATGTTTATTGAATTGAATTGAAGAGTCAAAGTGATTTCACCATGGTCACTTAGTAACTGATAGAAAAAGAATTGGAATCCAGGCCCCCTTAACTCTCAACTGAGCACTCACTTTACTGTACCCCATTGTTCCACAAAGCTCTTGTGGAAATTACCACTGGGTGATTTGACTCAGTGACCTCCTATAGGCTTTTTGATTTTAAGGAACAAGAAAGGGTCCACTGTCCCTCAAAATGCCTTCTAACAGTAGCTAATCCTGAAAATTCAACAAACAGACATTACAGATATTTGTTTTATCTGCATAAATAAAGAGAGTTTCTACACTGGGTGTTCTCTTATAACATTGGTGTCAAACTCAAATGAGAATTCCTGTGCAGGGGGGGGGTGGGCTTAGAAAACCACATATTGTGGAAATGTGTTTTACATGATTGCACATGTATAACCTATATCAGATTACTTGCTGTCTTGGGGAGGGGGAAGGAAGCAGAAAAAAATTTGGAACTGAAAATCTTATAAAAATGGATGTTGAAAAAATAATAAAAATAAAACTAGAAGGGAAGCTTAAAACTCCCACATATTAAAATTATCTCTATTTCATTGTATGTTTATTTTGTTAACTATTTCCCAATTACATTTTAATATGGCTTGGGCTGCAACATGAGCTTGACACCTGCTCTATCACATACGTACGGTGCTTTGCAAACCTTAATGTACTATGTAGATGCCAGCTGTTATTATTATTCTATATCTAATAAAATCACACACAAAAATTATAAATAAGACTTGAAATGGCAATGGTAGACAAATGCATGCTAACTCTTAGGCAGGTCACCTAACCTCAAAGAGCCTCTGTTTCTTTATCTGTACAATGGGGAAATATTCCTTGTTCAGCTTCCTTGGTGAAGAAAGCAAATGGTAAACTGCTATATAAATGTGAGCTATTATTACATATAATGCCCTCCTAGCCCTATCATCCCTATATCAGAAAAATTATAATCAACTAATGTTAATCAGTCAGTAAGCATTTATATTTATCTCCCTCAACTCTAATCTGTATTGACCTGGAATTGCTCCAAAGGCTTTCTTTAGAATGAAGAATTTTCCTTTGGTCTGCTAAAGCTGCAGCCCGTTGCTTGTAGGAGATGGAAGAATGGCAGCCTCAGAGGGCACAACCTTCCCTTTCTTTGCCCATCAACCCGAGGTGTCTCTACATTCCGAGTGCAGCCAAAACCAGATCAAAATGTAATAGGAAAATATTTAGTAAATTAAATAAAAATACAATAGAATGTAGATGTTAATGTGCTGTTTTCTAGGTCAGCTGGTGGCCCCGGGGATCCTCATGTACAGTTTCCTGGGCCCCCTCCCCCCTTCCTATTTAAGTCTGACACCACTGGGCTGCCCTACCAACAGCCAGAGCACAAGTTCAAAGCCGAGAACTAAGGAATCATTTGTGATTCATTAACCTGCTCTGCAAAGAGATTAGATCCTGACTCACCTGGCCTAGAAGCATGCAACTAACAAAGATCTCTCTACTGTGGTTTATCCCATCCTCCACTGCAAAACTGTTTCAAAAACAGGGTGGAACAAATCAGTGACAGTTCTGGTTAATGTGGAGAGCAATCTCAATTAGTGAAAGTCTAGATTCTTTTTTAGTTGTTGCTTCACCACGGTTTAGAGCCAGAGGGTTCAAATCCAGGCTCTGCTATTTGCTACCTGTGAGAAAAGGAGTTTTAGTGCAAGTTACCTAGATAATTACCTTGGAAAAGTCATTTCCCCTTCACTGGGCCTCAGTCTCCTCATCTTTATGAGGGGGGTGGGTTAGAAAATGGCCTCTGGGGTTCCTTCCTTCTAAAACTAAGAACCCTAATTCAAACTAGGCCAACAAAGGCTTACAGAACCTACAGGGGGCCAGTTCCAGTAAATTAAAAAGAGGAATTCATAATTGTCACACGTGTTTATTTGCAAATAATCATTCTAAGGGGTTTAGTAGGAGTGGAGATGGAGTTAGAAAAAGCTGAATTGAGTCTTGCTTTAAACAGTAATTGCTCAAATCTGTTCTGTCTACCTCAGTTTCTTCATGTGTAAAATTCAGATAATAGCACCTACCTCCCCGGGTGATTGTGAGGATCAAAAGATAGTAATTGTAAAGTGTTCTGCAAACCTTAAGGCTCAATCTAAATGCTAGCTTTTGTCTTCTCAAGGGCTTGAGAGGTGTTGAAAATGACTTGTTCTCCAGTATTTGAAGCCTTTCCCAAAGACCTTACTTTTCTTATTACTTTGCATTAGCTTCAGAGAACTGGGGAGAGAATTTGCTTAAGGAAGTTAAACTTTAATTAGATTTTTCAGGATCCCAGATTTGGGATACTTCTTACATATCTGGCATGGCTGGTAGTCCTAGCAAGTCGATGAGGAATGACTAGAAAACCTTGGCAAGGTCTTCATCCCCAAGGGAAGAACGTTCTTCTTTCTGGGAAGAGCGCAAAGACAGACAAGACAGCAGTTTCTTTGTCACTTTTAATATCCTGAAACCATCATAGAGATTGGACAGAGAGAAAGTGATGACGCTGTGTCTTCCTTACCTCTCTCATTGCCAACAGCTGCCAGGTGAAGGCTGCCAATCACCTGAGCCTGGGAGGAAACTCAGTGTACCCTACATGGCATTCCAGGCTCTGCACAGGCAGTCCTAAATACCTGGCAGATATTTCCTCCTCGTCTCAACCTCTCAGAATCCCTAGCTTCCTTAAAGTCCTGGCTGTGGTGGAACCTGGGACTGGCTGCCTTTCCCTGAAGTCTTTCGATGGGAATGCTACCTGGCACTTATTTATCTGGTAAATGCAGTTCCCCTCCTCCACTCGCCTGCAGAATGGCAACTCCAAAGGGCAGGGTCTGGTTTGGGTTTGGGTTTTTTATCTTTGCATCTTCTGGGCCTGATAAATTGGTGGAGGTTGTTAAGAAAATCTAAATGCATCGATGATAGTAACAAAGAAAAACCAGGAAAGCGTATATAACCAGTACTGGGCAACTCATTATAGCCATTTTCCAGAGGAAGAAACTAAGACACACACACACACACACACACACACACCGCAAAAAAAAAATGTGAAAAG
Source organism: Phascolarctos cinereus (assembly GCF_003287225.1). Lineage (NCBI taxonomy): Eukaryota > Metazoa > Chordata > Mammalia > Diprotodontia > Phascolarctidae > Phascolarctos > Phascolarctos cinereus. The sequence goes on along the minus strand of NW_027555514.1, from coordinate 26,886,355 downwards.
ACTTACCTAAGGTCATAGGACAAATGAGTGGAAGGGTCTAGACCAAATTTCAGATCTGTTGACCTTCCCCCTCCAGGAGCACAGTCTGTTTCCCATTAAAGAAGTCAGAGAGGAAGGGGAGAGGGGAAGGAGGGAGTGAGGGAGTACTAGAAAGCAAAGCCCTATCTGATCAGAGAAAACATTGAAAAGGAAGAATAAAGGAAATGGTCCAAAAACCTTTGAGGTCAGAGCAATGATTTAATGGGATATTACCAAGCGGCAGTGTAGATAGAGTCTTTGAGGTCACTACCTCTCTCAGAACCTCAGTTGCCTTATTTGTAAAATGGGGAAAATACTTGTATTCACTACTTGACTGAACTGTTGTGTTACTCAGAAGAAATAATGTATATAAAGCAATGTGTAAAGTTTAAGTGCCATAGAAATTCATTATTATTATTGTTTTACTCAGATGTTTGAGAAAGGAAGTCTTAGTGCAAGTTACCTAGATGATTACTTAAATTCCATCTTACTCGATGAGCGCAGATACCACTTTTGGAAATGTGGTCAGGCAATCATTTGTTGTTGTTGTTGTTGTTAACTTGTTTCAGTTGTATCTGACTCCAGTCATGTCCAACTCTTCTTGAGCCCATTTGGAGTTTTCTTGGCAAAGATACTGCAGTTGTGTGCCATTTTATTCTCCAGTTCATTTTACAGATGAGGAAACTGACATAAAAACAGTGCAGTGACTTGCCCAAGGTCACACAGCTAGTAAGTGTCTGAGGTCAGATTTTAATTCAGGTCTTCCTGCCTCTAGGTAATTTTTAGATGAGGTTAAAAAATGTACCTATAAAGGTAATTTGGCTTTTTCTACTGCCAGAATTTCATATGCTTTCAAGGGTTCTTTGGGACTGTGTTTTACAAGAGAAATCCCAACATTCATGAGGAAATGTGCGCGTGCACACACACACACACACACACACACACACACACACACACACACAGCCATCCCACCTTCTCAGTGAAATAGAAAATGGCAGTAAATATGGCGCAGGGTCACGTGCCCTGGCCATGGTAGTCAGCAAGTCAAATCAATGAAGCTTCTGAAACCAGGTCCCAAATCTCCTGACTCCTAGTTCAGTGGATTTTTCCCTTGCTTTCCTGTTTTCCCCAGCACAGTTAAGCTTTAATCCTGAACCGATTAGCGTGGGCATCAAACAGAGTGCAGGATGCTGTTGAGTAACAGGTGGCAAGTGAGGGCAGAGGTGTGTACCTTGGCATTCTGTGGAAAGCCAGCAAGCTTACTTAAAAGTTATTGTGTGTCTTGCTTTTGGCAGTCACCAAAAGTCAGAGTCCAATCCAGTCACACCTAAGTATGTCAGGGTGGGGTTCCTGTTTCAGATTCCTTCCCCCCAGTTCTTGGACACTTTGCCAATTCTGACCTTATTTTCAAGGACAACTGTCCTTAGATCACTTCATTTCATTTCCTTTTTAGTTTTGGTAGAAGTTTCACTTCCCATTAGGCATATCAACCACTGGCTGGCATAAAGGTTCTGTCTTAAGACTAGGCAGGAGTTCTTACCCTGGGATCCCCAGGGGATCTAGGGATAGATTTCAGGGGGTCTGTGAACTTGGATGGGAAAAAAAATCACATCTTTATTTTTGCTGGCCTCTAACTGAAATTTAACATTTCCTTCAGCTACTTAAAAACACAACTCTAAGAAGGATCCATAGGCTTAACCAGACTGTCAAAGCAAAGACTGTCTAATGCAAAAATGTTTGAGAACCACTGAGGTAGATACTGAGATCAATTTGGGAGAAGAACAATACGTGGGACAGGATGGGGACTGAACCTGTGATTTCATTGTTATTAGAAACCCTTGGTTGAGAAAAACACCTTCTGCCAATCCAAGGTGCCTTCTTAACAATGTTTAGTCCTAGAGGGTGGTCTAGAGCCCTGAGGGGTTGAGTGACTTACCTAGTGACCCCAGCCAGTATAAGTCAGATGAGGAACTAGAAGCCAGGTGTTTCTGGCTCCAGGTCCTGTTCCCTTTATCCACCACCTTACAGCTGCCTCTTAAATTACAGAAAGTTTAAAAATCCCAAGGGACCATTTAGGGAAACACCAGTATAGATGTTTTGGCAAGCTAGATATCAAAGAAAGCATTTCTAATTGCTGAAACTCGATACCCAACAAAATTTATTACTGCTTTCTAATGTCAAAATAACACCTTACATGGACATAGCACGTTGGTTCCAGGAATCTTGGGAAAATCACCAATCTTCTCAAATGAGATGCTGTTTTCCTCTATTTTAGGAAAAACTGGAATAGAGAGAAGTTAAATGATTTGCTGAAGACCAAATATGACATCAGTTTGTTGCAGTGGAACAAGAAAATATTACTGACCGCAGATCCATACCTACTTTCCAATCTCCATAAAAAGACTGAGACTAATCTCCAGAAGCACCATGGACACCCTCAGTGAAGGTTATGAGGAAGGAACAGGAAGGCTTTTGCAAACACTACTCTGCAGATGTTTAGTCACATGACTGATTAAAGTCTTTTAAGAATACAAGATCCCATTGTGCTTGTTCTCCATTGACTGTTTAAATCAAGCATTTGATTCAATAAAGCAGACTTTCTTGAAGGCCCTGCTCCATCCACACGATTCCCACATAAGTCAAAGCTAAATGAGAGTTACTTAATAAAGGAAAACAAAGAGAACTTTGCTCATTATTATAAGCAAGCAGTGCATAAGGCAGGGAAACATGCTCATCAAAAACAGTTTTTCCTATCCCCTTCCCACCCTTCCAGCCTTCTCACACTTTGCTCCCCTCCATGTGACGTAGCATTCAGCTACACGGTTCCTTGAACATGACCATTTCCTTCTCCCCTGCCTTTCCATTGGCCCTGCTTGGGATTTCCATCTCTCGCCTTCCCTCACATTCTTCAGGAAATAAAAAAGCCCACCTTTTGAGGAGGCCCTTGCCCTGTGCCCCCGCATCTCCCCGTTGCTAACGCCTCCCCTCCAGATTACTTCCCTTCTGTAACCGTAACTTGAAGGTACCAGAGCATTTCCATGTTGTCTCCATCATTAGAATATATGTTCCTCATGGGAAGGACAATTTCAGCCTTTTTTTAAATCCCTCTCACTGAGCACAGTGCCTGACACACAGTAAACATTTAATAAAAGCTTTTTTTGTTGACTGACTCTCACCACCATTATTGTACATCTTGCTTTTGGCAGTCACCAAAAGTCAGAGTCCAATCCAGTCATACCTAAGTATGTCTCTGGAGGGGTTCCTGCTTCAGACCCCTTCCCCCTAGTTCTTGGACACTTTGCCGATTCCAGCATCATGGAGAGGGTCCAGTGCAGATTCCAGATCTAAGAGGGATTCCCTATAGAACGACAGCCAGTAAGGTCCTACAGCCATTTCTCTGTAATGATTGCACTAATCCCTGCAAAGTCTCCTGAATGGTATCTATAATAAGTTTAGCCTAACTCTACACACACACACACACACACACACACACACACACACACCACACACACACTCGATGAATAGTATCTATTGTCCAAACTAGGGTAGTCAGCTGGTCCATCAGTACATCTAGGACAGGCAACATGTATGGACAATGAACCAAGCCAAGAATTGGACAGGAGGAGGAGACCAGGCTGGGAGTATACAATGCTTTTCATGGTCCCAAGCTTCTCCCTGAAACAAAAGGCCAGCTTTTTAAAAGACAATAATCTCCTGGCGCTTAGAGCTGTGAGTTACTCTTTCCAAAGAGTGAAAGTTGTGGATTCCCTCTCCTCTCATCCCCCCCCCACACCAGGGCAATGGAAAATGACATAGTGACCCTTTAAGCTACAACATGTATTTAAAAAAGAATAATGGTGAGTGGCAGCTAGGTGACGTGGATAAAGCACTGGTCCTGTAATCAGGAGGACCTGAGTTCAAGTCTGGCCTCAGACACATAACACTCACTAGCTGTGTGACTCTGGGCAAGTCACTTAACCCCAATTGCCACACACACACACACACATACACACACACACACACACACACACAAAGTATAGTGGTGGAAAAGCAAAGTGAAGGATGTCAGGAGACATGTGACCATAAATGAAGTCAGGCTCATCATAAATGAAGTCAGGATCCTCTTGTGCTAAAACTATTGAAATATGTTCTAGTGCCATTACAAGAGAAATCTATGATTATTGCCACTCCCAGCTGGAGTAAGAAGGCATCATTCAATGATGAACAGACAAGAGATGAGGGGGGGGTAGCCCATGTGCTTCCCTGGTATTCAGAGAAAGTTAATAGGGCCAGAGGAAGACCCCAGGCACATCAGGTGGACCCTTGTGGGCATGGACCAAAGTCATAGAAGATGGACAAACTTGGCCAGATTGCAATCTACATCATTAGAGGAAGTACCCACATCAATGAGATACAGAACAAATCCATTAAACTGTTTCATGTGGAAAACACCCTAGATTGGGAATAAGGAGATCTGGGTTCTAGGTCATTAACTCTGCCATTTAACTTGCTGTATGACTTTAGGAAAACAGTGTCACCTCCTCAATTTCCTCATTTCTAAAATGCACATAATAATAGCTTCTCCAACTGCCCTGCAGAATTAATAGGAAGTTGAAATAAGAAAACAAATATACCTATTTCACAAAGAACCCCAAACTATACAATGATAAGGTTTGAGAAACCTTCATAAATCTCAGCTGCTGTTTGCTCAGTTCTTTCTGTAGACCTTTAGAGAACTCAGGCTCTCTCCCAACACACACACACGCACGCACGCACGCACACACGCACACACGCACACACGCACACACATGGCCCCGTCCCAGAAAATCTCTCGGGGAAACAGAGCTTTCTACAATGGGGGTTCCTTCCCATGCCTCAACCTAGCAGCGGTCCCAAGTGGCCCCATGGAGCTGCAGCTGCACCAAACCTGTGCCTCGGTCACCAAGGCTTCCACCCTCCTCCCCCAACATACACAGACAGGAAAGCAAAACCCCAAGCCAAGCAGAAGAGGATGCAAGGGGAGCACCTGGAATAGAGGAACAAAATCGAGCTGAGAACCTGTGCCCTGGAGACTCTTCAGTACCTAAGACTCTCAGAAGCTTTCCTACCTTACTGTGTTTTATTTTTGTTCCTCGTCATTGCTGCTGGAGGTGATAGTACAGTATTCATAGATTTCTCTTGTCGCAGCAACAGAACAAATTTCAATACTTTAAGGATCTGAATTGTTATGTCATGAACTATCAATCCCTCTATAATTTAGTAAATGATCTTCAAGGTTTCCTTTAGCCAAAAAGTTGATTTCCCCCAGTGGTCAACCTAACAATTTGCCTCTTGGAATATAAATAGTTTGGTCCTCAAAAGAGAACAGATATATGGTTTTGCCACTAATTTTTTTTTACCTCAGGCCAATCACTTCCCTCCATGAGACTCAGTTTCTTCATCTGTAAAATGAGGGGGTTGGCCTAACTTTGAAGGTCCCTTTCAGCTCTAAAGTAATGGCTCTGCAGGAAGTACTCTTTTACCATCTTCCTCACTGATCTTGTGCATCATTTCCTTATAACCATGTTTGTTCTCTCTCATCTCCTTGGAAGACCATCCTTGACAGAGAAGGGAGAAGCAAAGTAGGAATTGGGTAGTTCTGCTTTCTCTGTGTCATCTGTCTACACGGCATCTGTCCAAGATGAGGCTTGCCACTTCCTTGTTCTTCTTGCTCCAGGAGAGACAGGAGGAGAAAAACATCCCTTTTCTATTTTCCTTCGCATTTTTGAAAACTTGGATGTCTTCCGAGCCTTTCACTTACCTGGCTCAGTATCATTCTTTTTGCATAAAGGTTGGCCTGATATTCCTTTTGGCATAATTTTTATGAGTTCTTTAAAGATCACTCCTTTTTGAGCACCCATTTTAGCCATGTCGAATTCTTTGGGTTCATCTTCTTTTCCTTTCCATTGGACTATTGTGTGATGACATCATCAGAATTTCATTTTAGAAGCCTCCCATCCTTTTTAAGACACTTTCCCTTTTAGGCTCCTGAATCACACCCAGCAGGCACCTGGCTGGCCTCCAAACTTCCCTCTTTCTCTTATGAGAGCCATCCTCCTCCTAGTCACCCAGATTTGAGCCCTCACAGTCAGCCTTGTACCCCTTCCCTCCCATGTCCAGCCATTTTTCATGTCTCATAGATCTGTCTCCACGATGTCCCCCACATCTGTCCCTTTCTTTCTACATACAAAACCCTTCCACTCTCTTTCCAATTGTGTTACATCTAGGAGAAAATACAAATTCTCTAGCTTGGCATTCGAAGTCCTTCCTTGGCTCCTGCCTTCCTTTCCAGATTCATTTACTGTACTGTCTTTCATACATTTTTATTTCAGCCAATGTGCTCCACCAACCTTTCCCCAAAATCAACATTCCCTCTCCTTCCTTCCTGCCCAAGGATCTCCAGCTTCCTTCAAAAGGCCAAGGACCCCATGCTACCTGAGCCTTCCACCGTGTCTCCTCCCACCTCTGCCTCCAAATTAGCTGGTATTTGCCTCGTGCGTATTTTGTATTTCCTTTTTTGTAATGCCTTGTACATGTTACTTGCCCTAAAATAGGTTGTAGATTCTTAGGGGCAGGGATTGTTTCCTTTTTTGTCTCTTATTGTATCCTCAGGGCCTAGCACAGGGCCACACACCTAACAGAAGCTTAGTAAATGCTTGAGGTAGTGTGTTGAAGTGGATGGAGCACTGAGCTTGGAGGCAGAAAAACATGAGTTCAAATCCAGCCACAGAAATTCACTAGCTGTATGAATCTGGACAAATCACTTTTAAAAAATACCTCTGTTTGCCTTAGTTTCTTCAACTATAATATGGGGATAATGATATCACCTACCCCACAGGACCATTGTAAGATCAAATGAGATGATATTTGTAAAAGGCCTGGCACATAGTAAGTGTGATACAAATTCTTATTCCCTTCCTTTTCCCTTTCCCAGGGCAACCTTCTAAAACTATATATTCCAGAGCAATCTCATGCATTGGTAGAGGGAATTTGCTCATTGGAAGTTCCCTATATCCATGATATCACAAATCTGGTAAAAAACAAAACAAAACATAGAATTATGACTTTAAAAAAACAGTCATAGACTCCAGGAAACCTATATAGGCATCATGCCTATGAGTATGACCCTGAGAAGATTACTGATTTCCCAGTGTTCCAGGAAACCCTCTGGGACTTTTAAGTTATTGACGAGCTGCCCATTTATACTGGTGGAGGTAGTTTCCATACTGAAAGGTGCCGACACCAATGAAATCACTGGTTCAGCCTGAAAGAAAAATAAGCCATGTAATTGTGTAGACAGGCCAGAATCCACATTCTAGTTGGAGGCCACCATGCTGTGTAATCCAATGGCCCAAGCCCAGAAGAACTTGGGGATCTGGAGAGGGGATAAAGAAATTCTCAACACCATCTTTTATTTTCAGTGGAAGATGAAAACATCCTCACCATTCACTGTGAAGTGTAAAAAAACAAGAGAGAAGGAAAACAGCAGAAGTTGGGGAAGTCTTCTTGCCAGCAAACAAACACTCGTCAGCGTGTTCAATGGACCATCTCTTAGCAACCTGGCGCAATAGCAGCTAGCCCAAAGATGCCGAGAAACCCATCAGGCACCAGCTCAGCAAGTAAAAACAGAGTCAAATGATAGCTACATTAGCAGTAGACAGTCAATGGCATTATATCATAATGAATGTCAGTTAGAAGTTGAACTAATTATTCTTGAGGATGAGGCTTTCCAGGAAAGCTGCCTGGTCGAAAATTGTCTCTGATCCCATCAGGGCAATGTCCCAAAATCTCTTCCATGGTAGTTAATAAAAGTCCAATCTCAGCCTGGATCAGCCCCAGGAGTGTAAGAAAAGACCCTCCACCGGAAAACACAATATAATTGTAGGATCCATTGTTCTCAAGCAGGGAACTTCCTCTTCTTCCTCCTCTCAACAACCCCCCTGGGAAACTGAATGAGTAAGGCAGCTGATGGCAAACAAAACTAAATGTGGGTTAAATTAACTACCTATTCAGGAAAAACAACAAATATCCTGTTAGTCCACATCTTGTGTGTAAGAAGTGTAAAACACATTAGCAAGCATATGTTTGACCAGAAAATGAGGTAGATTGACTATAGTGAAAGAATGTGAGATAATGGATCAAGAACCCAAGAGATACATTGGTACCCTGAGGTGGTAAATGAATGAGTAGAAGACCTCTAGAGTGGACAGTCAGTCAGCAAGCATTGATTAAGCACCTCCTATGTGTCAGGCACCATACCAAGCTCTGGGGATACAAAGAAAGGCAAAATCAGACTTGTGACCCTCAAAGAGCTCAGAGTTGAACAAGCATTTGGTGGATTCTCTATGGCCAGGGTTCTCATCTTTTCCTATGGCAGGCTGGTGAAACCTATGGACCCATTCTCAGAAGAATGTTTTAAAATAATTAAAGAAAATGCTAAATTTCAGTTAGAGGTTGATGAAAATAAAGATAATTTGATAAAAATAAAATAATAATTAAAATAATTTTTCTTCTTCAATCCAAGTTCGCCCATGGAATATTTATGGGAAAACAAAGACAACTGCATAGGCTGTAATGGCCTGGAGGGGTTGCAAGCTGTGTCTTTAGAGGGAGTCCCCACCTGGATAAAATCACAGAACAGTAGCAGATTTAGTGCTAGAAGGAACCTCAGAAACCATCTAGTCCAACGTCTTCCCTTACAGTTGAGCAAACTGAGGCCTAGATAAGTAAAGTGATTCGTTTAAGGACATACAGACCTTGATATCAGAGGCTGTATTTGCACCCAGATCTTTCAATACATCAGAGTGAAAAGTTCCTACTTATACAATTATATAACAACTCTCACGTTGTGATACCTAAGCATATCAACCATTCCTCACTCTGTTCTGACATGGAAAGCACATGATGACTTAATTTCCTGACTCCTTTTAGGCCAGAGACAAATGAAGCTATGATATGTGTCATTTTGGCAGGATGCCAATGTAATGAATGAGGTAGGATTTCTGGTTCACATTATTCAAGGCTGGAAGAAAACCCAGAAGCCATCTAGTTAACTCCTAACTGGAAAAGACGTCTCTGTGTGTCATCACTGGCAAGGCGTCATCCAGCCTGGGCTTGAAGACCTCGTGGTCAGGAAGCAGCCGGCTTCACCTTTCCATAGCTCTACTTGTTAGGAAGGTCTTCCTTAAATCAAGGCCACAGTATCCTTTCTGCAGTTTCTTCCTCATTCTGCTCCTTAGGAACAAGAAGAACCACTCTGGTGACATTTGCCAAGTTCTTCCCCTCCCCCACGCCCTTCTTTTTCCTATGGTAAACGTTTATTTCCCATCCAGCTGCCCCCACACAGGGTGCTTTCTCCTCTCACGCTTCCCCTTTTCAGCTTCCTTTTCCATGTTGTCTTTTTCATTAGAATGTAAGCTCCTTGAAGATAGGAACTGTCTTTCTTTTTTGCAGTCCCAGTGCTTAGCACACTGCCTGGCACATAATAAGCACTTAATAAATGCTTGTTAACTGACTGACTGACTAATCCTATGGACCTGATTGGCTTTTCATATGGCATCACCATCCTTACTGCCCTCCTCTGAACACCCTCCAATTTGTCAAGAACTTTCTTAAAATGTGGCACTGATTGCCGAACACACAGTGGCATATTTGGTCTGACCAGGGCACTTTTTTATTCCCAGAAGCTGTGCCTCTCTTAATGCAGCCCAAGATCCCATTAGCTTTCGGGACCATCCTAGCATGCCATTGACTTGTTATAAGCTTGTCATATGCTAAACCCCAACATATTTTTCAGATAAAATGCCTACCACTTTGTCTCCATCTTATATTCATGAGTTGTCTTTTTCCACACAAGTGTAAAACTGGATAGTTATGCCTGCAGATTTCCTTTTTTTTTTTAAGAATTGGCCCAATATCAAAAATTACCAAGACCTTAAAAAAATCCTGACTCTATCCCTCAATGTGTTACTACCCCCATCTCCCCAATCTGTGTCATCTGCAAACCTGATAAGCATTCCATATACACTTTTATCCAAGTCATTGATTAAAATATTAAATAGCACAGGGCAAATTACAGATCCCTGGGGGCCATCCACTAGAGACTTACCTCCCAGTTGACATGGAACCATTAATGACTCCTCTGAAGCCGGCCATTCAACCATTTCCAAAGTTACCTCATCATACTATTATATGGCCTGCATTTCACCACATTTCCATGAGAGACATCATCGTCATCATCATAGTTAGGATATAGTACTATATAGAACTTTAAGGCTTAAAAAGCACTTTGTAGGGGCAGCTAGGTGGCGCAGTGGATAGAGAGAGCACAGGCCCTGGAGTCAGGAGGACCTGAGTTCAAATCCGGCCTCAGACACATAACACTTAAGGAGCTGACCCTGGGCAAGTCACTTAACCCCAATTGCCTCACTAAAAAAAAAAAGGCACTTTGTATGTGTTATCTCATTTGAGATTTTAGCAATTGTTTTGCTGAAATCTAGATAAACTATCTAGGGCATTCACTCTCATGGTCTACCTGCTTAGTAACCTTGTCAGAAAGAGAAATAAGATTATTCCAGATTGATCTATTCTTAATGAAGGGAAGCCATGTGGGCTCTTTGTAATCAACGCTTCCTTTTCTCAATTTTCACTAACCATCTCTTTAATAATTTGTTCTAGTTTTGCCAAGATTAGAAGTAAGGATTCTTGGCCCATAGTTTACAGTCTCCATTCTTTTCCCTTTTTTAAAAAAGTTCAGATATTTGTCCTCTGTATGTGCCTCTCCAACTCTCCAAGATCTCACAGAGCTTACTACAAGTGGTTTATCAGTCACATTTGCCAGTTCTGATAGTGTCCTAGGAAGTCGGTCATCTGGGTTTGAGATACATTACCTTCTTCGCAAGGCCCTCTTTTCTGAACTCAACAAGAGCTGTAAGGTCTTTGTCTGTAATGGACTAGCTGTTGGATAATGGTTGATAGAACACGGTTTGGAGATATGTTGGTAGTTAATTAATGTCCAGTCCTTTCATGTGCTGAGAACGTAGGGCTCTACAAATATTGTTGAATTGGTTGCTTAAGTCCAAACCAATCTATATCCAAATATGTTAGAATCCAGGTACTTTTTTCCTGACTCAATTCCCCACCACTTTCTCACTCCTGCCAGCCCACCTCTAGTGTTCATTGACATACCAGCTCCATTTCTACTTCCCTTTACTAACAATCCCTCCACTTGTGCATAATCGACTATCTGTTTGATTCCTATATTTATGGAGAGAAATGAGATAATATTTGTAAGGTGCTTAGTACTGTCCTGGCATGTAGTAGGACTTTAATAAATGATTCTTCCCTTTTCCTATTCATCTAGGCAAGTAAAGCTTGAAGTCTCTGGAAAAATCAAAAATTCTCAATTTCAGATGGCAGCCCAGGCTCCAAAAGGGTCTAGTTAAATCAGAGAACTGAATGATGGGAAGCCAGATGTACAGTTACCCAGGTTGTCTCAAAATGTTTTAACAGTAACAATCAATATCATGAACTGAAAGCATGTTTCCCTGGAAGAGCAGCCAAATCATGGCCTGAGGTCTTGGGGCCTCTCCAACTGCCTTCCTTACCAGTGAGAAACTTCTGATCTGGGGTCCAACTCTAATGAGTGGACTGCCCCTCCCCACGAGATTAGACTTCACCCTCAACCTTCAGGCCACCCTTCTGTACCTTCCCCTTTCCTTCTCCTTCCCTACTCACACTGTCCTCAAACTTCCCAACCATGAATTGTGACCAAATCAACTCTGCCATTGTTTTGGATGGAAATGTCAAATTAAAGCCCCTTTAACAATCCCATTAAATTTCTAGACAAAAAAAAAACCTCCTCCCTACCATCACTCCCCAGTGTGCATGGTCTTTCTCATTAGAATATAAGCTCCTTAAGGGCAGGACCTGTCTTTGCCTTTTGCTGTTATAGCCATAGAACTTGGAACATAGGTGTTGTTCAGTTATTTCAGTCATATCTGACTCTTCCTGACCTCATTTTGGGATTTTCTTGACAAAGATACCAGAATGGTTTGCCATTCTAGCGTATTTACAGATGAGGAAACTGAGGCAAACACGGTGAAGTGACTTGCCCAGGATGGCACAGCTTGTAAGTGCTGAGGACAGATTTGAACTCAGGAAAATGAGTCTTCCTGATTATAAACCCAGTGTTCTATCCACTGTACCAACTAGCTGTTCTTAGAACAGTAAGCACTGCTTTTTCATTCATTTAGCTTTGTATCACTATCTTTAAGTCTCTGTCTATGTGAAAGAAATGACTAATAAGTAAGAGGACTGATTCTAAGCATTCATAAGATCATAACTTCAGGAATAGGAGAGAAGGAAACTGGAGGCTAATGACTCATCCAAGGCAATGAGTGGCAAAGCCAGCATTTGACTTGGGTCATCTGGCTCCAAATAAAGCCTTCTTTTTACTGCTGAGGCTGTTCCCTAGCCTATGAAGAGTATGAAGTTTATGGGGAACATTAGGGCTTCTGCTGAGTTTGGACCGGCCTTCGGAGCCAATTTACAGCATCTACAAGAATGACTCTTACTCACACTAATTTTGCTCTGCAGGAACAGTATTACCGCATTTTATCAGTGTGTTAGAGTAGACGGAAAAAGCCCTGGAGCTAAAAGGAGGAAGACATGGGCTCAAGGCCTAGTTCTGACTCTTACCAGCTTGTAAATGGGGGCAAGTCACAAGTGACTCAGTTTCCTCAATTGTAAAATGGGGATAATTCCTACTAACTTAGAGTTTTGTGGTAAGGATCCAATGAGGGAAAGTGCTTTGCAACTATAATGTGCCATGTAAAAAGTCAGTCAATAAACATTTATTAAGCGTCTACTGTGTGCTAGGCCCTGTGTTAAGTGCTGGGGATACAAGGGAAGGCCAAAGACAGTCCCTGCACTCAACGATCTCCCAGTCTATTGAGGGAGAGAATATGCCAACAATTTTGTACAAACAAGTTACATATAAGATAAACAGGAAATAATTAACAGATGGAATGAAAAGGGATTAGGAAAGCTTTTCCTGTGGAAGGTGGAATTTTAGCTGGGATGCTAAGAGGTGGAGATAAGGATGAAGAGTGTGACAGGCATGGGGGACACCAGTGAAAATTCTGGAAGCCAAGAGATTGAGTGTCTTGTTGGGAAACAGCTAGCAGGCCAATGTCGTTGGATTGAAGAGTATTAGAAGGGAGGGTGATGTACAAATATGTAAAAATACTGGAAAGGTGAGGTATAGGGGGTTGGGTTATGAGGGGCTTTGAATGCTAAACAGAGGGTTTTGTATTTAATCCTGGAGGTGACAGAGAACCACTGGAGTTTATTAAGTAGAGGATGTGACATGGTCAGATTTATACTGTAGGAAAAGCACTTTAATGACTGAATGAAGGATGGACTGGAGTGGGGAGAGACTTGTGGCAGGCAGACCCACCAACAGCTTATTGTAATGGTCTTGGAGTGAGGAGATAAGGACCTGGCGGGATTAGTGGCAGTATCAGAGAGGGGAATATTCAGGAGATGTTGCAAAGGTAAAATCAACCAGATTGGATATGAAGGGTAAGAGAGCCAGGAGTCCAGGATGATACCCACGTTGTGAACCTGAGGAGCTAGGAGGATGGTGGGGCTCTTAATGATATTACGGAAGTGGGGCAGGTTGCCCATGGCACACAGAGGTCAAGTAACTTGCTTAGGGTAACACAGCTAGTATAGGTGGGCTTGAGCCCTGGTCATCCTGTCTCCAAGGCCAGCTCTATGTATACTGTGTCTCTGTCTCTGTTCTCTTGTCTCTTTTACTTAGAACTTGTGATATAATAAAAATGTAAATGCTTATGGAGGAAAATATGTCCAGAGACAATTATATTGGACCTAGGGCAAAAGAGAAAGGCACATGATTAAAGTCCACAATGTAAAACCCCAGGCCACCTTGCATGCCTGGAATGTTTGCCTTAGGTTAGTTTTCAGACTCATACATATGGAAGAACATTGGTCATCCAAAAAAGGCTGGAAAGACATCACTCAAGCATGCATAATTTGGCAGGAACTTAACGCCTGTTTGACACCTAATAGGTACTTAATAAATGCTTGTTGACTTGACTTTCAGACATTCCACAGAGGGGAATGTGGCTGTGGACCTTAGTTAATTTGATTTAAACATCAACAGATATTTTCTGGGTTTCTGCTAGATGCTCATCCTTACCACTTCAATTCAACAAATATTTAGCATCTACCATGTTCAAGGCAGTGGGAATTCCAAAATGAGAGTCCAGTGCCCTCAAAGAAGGAATAGTCTGGTAGGAAGGATAGGTATGACAAGCACGCAAATAATTGTAATGTAGGTCAAAATATGAAATGCTAATGGAGAGGGGAGAGGTCACATTTAACTTGGATTTGAAATCTGGAAAGGCTTTATGGAAGAGGTAGCACTTGAAGGAAGGGGAAAGATTTCTGTTAAAGACAGGGGAACAGGAACCATTCATTCAAGGTATTTGGGGTGGTATGGATAAATGCCTGGAAACTGATGAGAAAGACAAGATTCTAGAACCTATGACAGGCAATTGTGGTTTCAAACTCTAGCAAATTAAGTGGAGGTAGTATGAAATAAGGCTGGAAAGATAAATTGAAACTGAATTGTGAAAGACCTTAAATGACCACCTAAGAAATGTGTCTTTTCTTTGGCTGGAAATGGGGAGCCACTGAAGGTTTCTTGGGGAGAAAGTTGTATGCTCATGCCTGGGTATTAAGGAAAAGAAAGGAGAAGTAAAAGATAGATCTCTGCCCTCAAAATCTATATATTCCAATTGTTATTCAAAGAACTCTCTTTTCTCCTAGAATCAAGTACCTCATATTCATTTTGGTTACTGTTACCTCTCAATAATACTACTAAAAGATCATGAAATGATATGATACAACCTAAATCAGAGGTAAATTTTGAGGTATATGTGACATGCATGCTCTGACTCTGCTCTCTCAAGGCTAGGCTATGTCTCCCCAA
This sequence comes from Phascolarctos cinereus, assembly GCF_003287225.1. Taxonomy (NCBI): domain Eukaryota; kingdom Metazoa; phylum Chordata; class Mammalia; order Diprotodontia; family Phascolarctidae; genus Phascolarctos; species Phascolarctos cinereus. Next base: position 26,871,279 of record NW_027555514.1, on the reverse strand, counting down.
GAGTTTCTGAGCATCTTGAGGGATTTGTGAGCCTCTTTTCTCTACTGCCATTGGCCCAGTCCCCCACTGGCTGTGCTCCTCCCACTTGTTAGCCCCTTCCATTTGACTGCTTAACATCAATTGGTTTTTATGAAGGGATATTTACTTCAAAGATATAGCAAACTGTGCAAATATTTTCCCCAATACCTCTGAGGCAAACTCCGCCTTACACCGCCTTAGTCTGTAGGGAAGTAGGCTCCAAATTTAGCTGAGTTCTTTCATAGAAAAGAATGAATGAAAAGGCCAAGGACCAAAAGGGGCCATTTAGGTTCACAGTAAAAAAAGGCCCCACAGCTCTTCCCTTTACCATATGGTCTCTCAGCAGAAGTGCTGAGGGAGTCACTAAGCTCCCTCAGATCCAAATGAAGCAAAGGAAAAGGAGAAGCTGACCTTGGCCTTTGTGAATACCCTACCGTTCTGACTGTGCAGCCAATCAAAAAAAGGCCACTAACCGCAGAACATCTGTGCTGTATCAGACCTCCATTATATAAAAACTAAGTGGCATGAGAATTCAGAAGAGACATCAGTCGACTTATGTGTTCAAACATTTCACCCTTTGTTGAATGTGTTCCAATCCAATCCAACAAGCATTTATTTTCAATACTATTTTAATTTTTCTGATTACATGTAAAGACAATTTTTAACAATCATTTTTAAAAAAAATTTTTGAGTTCCAAATTATCTCCTTCCCTCCCTCACCACCACCTCCCCAAGATAGTAAGCAATTTGCCATAGGCTATGTATATGTAATTATGTAAAACATGTTTCCACATTAGATATGTTGTGAAAGAAGAAACAGGCCAAAAGAAAAGAACTGAGAAAAAAATGAAGTAAAAATAGCGTGCTTCCATCTGCATTCAGACTCCGCCAGTTCTTTCTCTGGACAGGGACAGCATTGTCCATCACGTGTCTTTTGGAATTGTCTCAGATTATTGCATTGCTAAGAAGAGCTAAGTCTATCATAGTTGATCATCGCACAATGTTGCTCACGCTATGTACAATGTTCCCCTGGTTCTGCTCACTTCACTTTGCATCAGTTCATGGAAGCCTTTTCAGGTTTTTCTGAAATCTGCCCTCTCATCACAATAGCATTACATTACATTCATATACTACAACTTGTTCAGCCATTCCCCAACTGATGGGCATCCCCTCAATTTCCAATTCTTTGCCACCACAAAAAAAGAACTGTTATATGTTTGTACATGTAGATCCTTTCCCTGTTTTTATGATCTCTTCCAACAAACATTTGTTAAGTATCTACTATAGGGTGGTGCAGCGGAGAGAACTCATCTTCCTGAGTTCAAATCCAGTCTCAGACGCTTACTAGCTGTATGGTCCTGGGCAAGTCACTTAACTTTGTTTGCCTCAGTTTCCTCCTCTGTAAAATGAGGTGGAGAAGGAAATGGTGAGCCACACCAGGATCACCAAGAGTCAGACACGACCGAAAACGACCAAACGGCAGCAGCAACAAGGCGAGACACTGTGCTGACATTGGGGATGCTTAAAGAAACAGGTTACAGATCCCTTCTCAAAATAATGACTGTATATGACTACTAAGGAAACCAAATCTATTGAAACAGATATGGAAAAAACCAACTTCATGGACCCCCAGGTCCATGTAAGAGCCCCTGCCTCAGATAATATCTAGTCCATCACTCCCATTCTACAGATGGATAACTGAGGCCTAGAGAGGTTACACGAGCTGACCTGAGGCATAGAGCCAGGGAGTTACAGATATGGTTTTCAAACTGAGGATGCTTTGCCTCTAAACCAAGCACTCTTTCCAATGCACCACATTGTCTCCCTAGGTGCCTAAGAGAGTGGTTGGAGTCAATGCCTTCTCTTTCCTATGTTGAAAGCAAAGGGAGGCAAACACTTAGACCAGCTTTTGAGTAGAGAGCAAGAAATACCCTCGATCAACACAAAGTAAGAGTCACCCAAGGATATGAACCAAAGGAAGTGGGGAGATCAAATGTTATTTCCTCAGATAAAAAGGTGACAAACAGGACTGACCTACCAAAATACAGTAAATTTGGACAAAGCAGTTGATGTAATTGGTGTGTTTAGGGGACCCAGAGCAATGACAAAGAAAGAAAGAAATCATGAGATTTTCTAAATCATGCATATGTCTGCTATTCTTTGAGTACAAAGTGAAATGAAAACCATAAGAGAAGAGAAGAGCTTTTTTTTTTTCCCTTCCCCTTTTGCTATGTGATAAATACCAGCTGGAGGTTTGTGAACAGTGAGTAATAAGTCTGGCTTATGGCCAATAACTGCCACCAGAAAAACTTTCCGCTCGACCATTGTCCACCTCCTAAACCGCCTTACGGTAAGAAAGAATGAACAAGGAGACTGGAGAAACAAGCATTTCTTTTTTTCTGATATTATTCAAAAGATTTCCCTCCCTGCTGTAGTTAAATGCTTCCAAATTAAGTCTCGGTTTTCCAAGTATGATTTACCCATGACAATATTTTTAATTCCATAAAGGCTTCTTCTTGCCACCCAATACTCACCTGAGCTGCCTTTCTCTCCCACCACTTGTGTTTGCCCAGAGGATGAAAACTAATTTTAATATCAACCTAAATAAGACATAAAAGCAAAGTAAACATGCCAACCCAAATGGGGAATTGGCTAAAGGGTAAATAGAAAAGTTTGGAGGATTATCCAGCATTCAGAATTATTCACATCACAGCTCTCCTCTATTGGATAGTTAAAAGGTGGCTCCATCTGAGTAACTTAAGAACAAGTTTGCTACATCTAAATGCTTTAATCACAGATGCAAATTTCACCAAACTAGGCTCTTGATACTTCCAAACAAAATACTCTTCTGGTTGAAAGGTTCTGTCACTAAACAATTTTTTCATAGAATGAATTTCCAATTATTGAATGAATGTGGTCAGATGGTTACAACATGAGACTCTGAGTCATGATTTGTGGGGGTTTTTTTCCCAGCTCCAACACTGATGTGTCTGTGACCTTGGCCAAGTCAATCTGTCTGTTCCTTGGTTTCATCATTTGTAAAATGCTAATAATAATATTCTCAAGGAAGTTTTCTTGTATGATGAATTGCTAAAGCGTCTTTTCAGGTTATGTATTGTTTTCATTCTATTACATCATATTCAAATAGTATAGACTTCTAACAATAGGAGCTTTCCCAAAGGCAACCCGACAATCTTGGGGAGGTCTTGGGGTTCTCCTTGATTGGAACACTTTAAAGAAAGGCCAGATGGCAACTTGTTGGGGTTCTTGTTCAGGTATGGGCTTGTCAAGATGGCTTTTGAAGTCCCATCCAACTAGAAGTTTCTGTGATTGTTTTGAAACCACCTCAGTGCCTAATAGACTCAGACAAGGGCAGAACATTTATTTCATGTTCACTCATTTCTTACTCTTTTTCTCCATTACCTCTTCATTCTGTTCTTTTCCATGTTTACCACTCTTTCCAGTCTTCTCTATTTTTTCCCTTTACCCATTTCTTTCCAGCAGCTCCTTTCCTTCCCTCATTTTCAATGTCTTTTACCATTTTTATATCACTTTCTTCTTATTTATTTATTTCTATTCTGTTTTCTTTTAAATTGCTCACTTACACTTCAACAAATATTTATTAAATTCCTGCCATGAAATCATAAAATTTACAACAGCCTGTTCCTTAGAGATCATCTAGTCCAATACCCTCATTTTATAGATGAGGAAATGGAGGCCCTGGGAGATGACTTGTCCAATGTCACACTCAAAATTACTCCTGGAGCCAAGATTCAAAGCTAAAAACCCGAGCTCCAAGTCCAATGCTTTTCCCACCATGCAAGGCTGCTTCATTTGTGTTCTTTCCATTCATATTGTTGTATTCATTGTGTACGCTATTTTACTGGTTCTGCTCATTTCAGTCTGTATCAGTTCATCTAATGCTTTACATATTTCTTTGAGTTCTTCATATTGCCTGTTTCTCACAGTTCAGTGATATTCCTACCACAGTGTAGCACAATTAATTTAGCCATCCCGCAGTGAGTGAATATCTACTTTTTTTCTAGTTTTTTGTTTGTTTGTTTTGAGAAGGAAAGAAATAAGCGTTGTTGAGTGCCTACTACGTGCCAGGCACTGTACCAAGATAACATTATCTTGTTTGATCCTCACATCAATCCTGAGAGGTAGGTACTATTATTATTCCATTTTACAGTTGAGGAAACTGAGGCAGAGGTTAAGAGACTTGCCCAGGATCATATGACTAATAAAGACTGGAGACCAGATTTGAACTCACGTCTTCCTGATTCCAGGCCCAGCACTCTATCCACTGCACTACCTAGCTACTCCATAGCTATGTCTTTCCTCCTGTCTTCTTATGAAGAAACTGAGCCAAAAGAGGCTAGCTGACTTACCCAAGGTCACACAATTAGACCTGGGACATGTGCCCAGATTTCCTGAATTGCAGTAAAGGTGCTCTTTTTTTAAAAAAATACTTTACCGATGATCTTTTAAAAAAATACCAGTGTCACTTTACAAAGACTCCCCTGCCCACACAGCCTGTCCCCAAGCCTTGTACCAAATATTGTCAAGTCAAGTCAAATAAAACAAATCTATATATTGGCTGTATCTGAAAATGTGTGTCTCATTCCACATCTATAGTCCATCATCTCTTTGTTGAGGGTTCTTTCACAATGTTCCTGAGTATTATATATATTATATAGACTTTGTTAACCCTTGAAACAAAATGGCCTTCATTTCTGTGTAGGTCCCCTGTACTTCTGCATATCAGTAGCAGAATAACAAGAAAGAGAACTGATGATGCTAAAAAATCAGTTTGGGGCCATTTAAAAATAATATTTTAATCAGCGCCTGTATCTGAATCTTCCTCTTCACCCCAGTTCCTGCCTTCATACTTGGGGCATTCATACACAGAGGGCCATAGATCTACAACCAGAAGGGACCTTAAAAAACATATAGTTCAACCTTCACATTTTACAGATGAGGAAACTGAGGTCCAGAGAATATAAATGATATGCCCATGGTCATAAAGGTCATTAACTTAATGCTGATGTTCACTTGAACATCCCAATTCATCAGCTTACTTCAGGTACCATGACTAGCCTAAATCTTCACTCACAGAGGCAAATCTTTCCCATTCCCACTGTCATATTCTCACTTCCTTTTCACTGCCAAACTCCTAGAATGAGCCACTGAGACTCAATACCTCCAGTTCCTCGTCACCTCCTCACTTCTCAAATCCTTTTTTTTTATTCTTCTGAGCATTTTTTTGTTTTTTTTTTAGTTTATTTATTTATTTGTTTGTTTGTTTATTTTTAAGCGTGTGTTTTTAAAACTTTGAGTTCCAAATTTTCTCCCTTCCTCCCTCCCCACCCACCCTCATTGAAAAGGCAAGCAACTCAATATAGGTTATATCTGAAAATGTGTGCAGTTACGCAAAACACTTCCTTAGTAGACATGCTGTGAAAAACTAACTCTGTTTCCCTTAATCCTATCTTGCCCTCCCATCTATTCTATTCTTTCTTTTGACCCTGTCCCTCCTCAGAAGTATTTACTTCTGATTACCCCCTTTCCCAATCTGCCCTCCTCTCTATCATCCCCCTGCTCTCTTGTCCCCTTCTCCCCCTATTTTCCTGTAGGGTAAGACAGATTTCCATACCCAATTGAATGTGTTATGTTATTCCCTCCTTAAGCCAAATCCTATGAGAATAAGATTCCCTCATTCCCTCTCACCTTCCCCTGTTTCCCCTCCACTGTGAGAGACTTTTCTTTTTGTGTGTGAGATAATTTACCCCATTCTACCTCTCCCTTTCTCCTACTAGTATCATCCTCTCTCATCCCTTAATTTTATTCTCCAGATATGACCCCATTCATCTTCAACTCACCCTGTGCCCTCTATCAATCTATCTATATATACATACATACAATTTTTTTCCTTCAACTACCCTAATACTGACAAAGGTCTCATGAGTTACAAATATCATCTTTCCATGCAGGAATGTAAACAGTTCAATCTTAATAAGTCTCTTATGATTTCTCTTTCCTGTTTACCTCTTCATGTTCCACTGAGTCCTGTATTTGAAAGTCAAATTTTCTGTTTAGCTCTGGTCTTTTCATCAGGAATGCTTGAAAGTCCTCTATTTCACTGAATGACCATTTTTTCCCCTGAAGGATTATACTCAGTTTTGCTGGGTAGGTGATTCTTGGTTGTAATCCTATCTCCTTTGCCCTCCGGAATATTATATTCCATGCCCTGTGGTCCTTTAATGTAGAAGCTGCTAAATCTTGTGTTATCCTGATTGTGTTTCCACAGTACTTGAATTGTTTCCTTCTGGCAGCTTGTAATATTTTCTCCTTGACCTGGGAACTCTGGAATTTGGCTACAATATTCCTAGGAGTTTTCCTTTGGGGATCTCTTTCAGGAGGAGATCTGTGGATTCTTTCAATTTCTATTTTGCCCTCTGGTTCTATATATCAGGGCAGTTTTCCTTGATAATTTCTTGAAAGATGATGTCTAGGCTCTTTTTTTGATCATGGCTTTCAGATAGTCCAATAATTTTTAAATTCTCTCTCCTGGATCTATTTTCCAGGTCAGTTGTTTTTCCAATGAGATATTTCACATTGTTTTCTAATTTTTCATTCTTTTGGATTTGTTTTACAGTGTCTTGATTTCTCATAAAGTCACTATCTTCCAATTGCTCTATTCTAATTTTTAAGGAAGTATTTTCTTCAGTAATCTTTTGGACTTCCTTTTCCATTTGGCCAATTTTTCTTTTTAGGGCATTTTTCTCCTCATTGGCTTTTTGGACCTCTTTTGCCATTTGGGTTAGGCTGTTTTTTAAGGTGTTATTTTCTTCAGTATTTTTTTGGGTCTCCTTTAGCAAGCTGTTGACTTGTTTTTCATGATTTTCTTGCATCACTCTCATTTCTCTTCCCAGTTTTTCCTCTACTTCCCTTACTTGCTTCTCAAAATCCCTTTTGAGCTCTTCCAAGGCCTGGGACTGATTCATATTTTTCTTGGAGGCTTTGGATGTAGGAGCTTTGACTTTGTTGTCTTCTTCTGGTTGTATATTTTGATCTTCTTTTTCACCAAAGTAAGATAATATAGTCTGACTCTTTTTGCTTGCTCATGATCCCAGCCAACTACTTGAGTTTTAAACTCTTTGTTAAGGTAAGAGTCTGCTTCCAATGTGGAGAATGTACTGTCCCAAGCTTCAGGGGTTTGTGTAGCTGTTTTCAGAGATACTTGTAGGGACCTGTAAATTTTCAGTTCTTCCAAGGTGGTAGGATAAGGGGCAAGGTGTTTACTCCTTTCCTGGCCTGTGACCACAAGTATTCCTTTCTGTCCTGTAACTGTGAGGAGGGGTTCCTCTCCACAACCACTACAAGCTCCACCATGCCAGCGCTCCTCCTCACCCCAGCACTGCCGCCAGAACTGTGACCCAGATCACACAGGCAAAGCAAGAGATTCCTGCCTCAGCACTGGCAAAGAGATCCCTGCAATCCCTCTCTGATCAGCCACTGGGTTCCCCCTCAGTCTGTGGGCCAGAAGCTCAGGAAGCAGCTGCCCCCCCCCCCCCGCAGGCCATGGGGAATGGAGCTGAAACCCCGCCTTCCTCTCTGACCACTGACAGAAACAGACTTTTCCCACTGACCTTCTAAGTTGTCTTTGGCATTGGTGGATTGAGGAGTCTGGAAACCTCCACAGCTACCCATGATTCAGTGCTCTGAGGCCTGCTCCAGGTTTGCTGAGGCCTGCGCCCCACACCGCGCTGTGCTGCGCTCCCAGCCCGGCACGATACACCTTTCTGATCCATCATCCAGGTTGTCTTGGGCTGGAAATTTGTTTCACTCTGTCTTTTTGTGGGTTCTGCTGCTTCAGAATTTGTTTAGAGCCATTTTTTATGAGTATTTGGAGGGGTTTGGGGAGAGCTCAAGCAAGTCACTGCTTTCACTCGGCCATCTTGGCTCCGCCCCTCTCCACTTCTCAAATCCTTAAGATTGGCTTCCAGGACCCTACTAAGACTGCCCTCTCAGAGGTTTCCAGTGACCACAACAGCTGAATCTCATGGCTTTATCTCACTTCACATCTTCCTTCACCTCTCTGTAGTTTTTTTTTGACATTGTCAATCAATTCCTGCCCTAGATCTTCTCATGTCTTGGCTTCCATGAGACTGATCAATCACGGTTCTCCCACTTCATGACTGTCTTGCCGTCTGCGAGATTTCTCACCGCTTGGAACAGCATCTTCAGACCAAATATCAGGGGGATAAAATCTCCTCCCCATCTTCTGGCCCAAAGGAAGGTTAATCCATTCAGCTCTGGAACTCTGAATTTAAAGCTTGGCTGTTTTGATTGGTGAGTGACTGAGAGGCAACTCAAGTAGCCCACCCTCCGCAGCTGAGCCCAGATCCTGTATCTGTGCAGATGCTAAGAGCATACGAGTTTCCTTGATAGAGGCTAAATTTCCTTGAACAGTGCTAACACTGTTTGACGATTCCCTGATTACCAGTGCAAAGTGAGGTACAAACGAAAGAGCTCTACACTCATCAGTTGGCACAAAGTTCAAACGGATGAGGGCAAGGTCCTTCAGGTGCTCCTTTTTTCAGATGACATTGCATCAAGCTCCAGAATACTCAATGAGACCAGCAACAGCTATTCTTTCTTTTGCCTCTTTTTGTATCCCCAGTGCTTAGGTAGCACAGGGCCTGGCACTTAGTAGGTGCTTATTTGTGAATGAAATTGAATAAATCTAACAATGCATATGAGAAAAAACCAAATGCACGAAGACTTTATCGTATAGACAGATTATGAAACGGAGCTGAATGGACTCCACACACCAAGGTAATCAAGCAGAACATGTATCTAGAACAGGCATCACGATGGACAATGGTCTTGATCCAGAATTACATAGGAGGATGGCATTTGAGAGCTTGGGCAGAGCTTTCAATGATCCCAAACCGCTCTCTGACACCAAAACCCACCTATTCAACACCAATATGTTTTCAGGGGTGCTATGGGTTTTCAAATCCACAGAATGTCACAATTTCTGAGAAGTCAAAGCTGGTGGTGCCCAAAGACAAGCGAAGAGACATGGAGGGTGCAAGGTATAAGATATTACCAATGTTGACCTCCCTTCCATTTTCTCCGTCATACTATTCCTCACAATCACCCCTCCCCTCTCATCTTCTATTTCCATCGACTGGTCCCTTCCCTGCTATAGGAAACAAATACACTCAAGTCTCTCTGACCTGAAAAAAAATTTCACTACACCCTGCCATTCCCTCAAGCTATCATCCCATATTTTGTCTCCTTTTCATGGTTGAACTCCTAGAAAAGGCCATATAGACCTATTTCCTCTACAGTCTTTCACTTAAGTGAAACTGTTCTCCAGCACTCTATCCACTGTACCACCCAGCACCTAGGGTCCATCCATTTTCCTTACATAGGCACTTATTGAACAATTTCCCCAACTCTATTCATTCCCTATACCAGTCATCAAATCCTGTTCTATTAAAAAAAATCTAAAATCAATCAAGAAAAAAAATATATACTAAACAACAAACCATAAAATTTCAGTATAACTTCTACACATTGCCTTACTCATTCCCGTGTCTGTACCTACTTTTTTGGCAACTGTTTAGAGAGTATAGGAAAATGTTAATTTTTTGGCAGCAAAGAGCGATATCAAAACCTGGCACCAGACATAGGGGGATGACACTTTTTGAAAGCTTGGAGGAAAGTCGTCCATTATTTTCCTCTGTGAACAGCTGTTTCTTTCTTAGCACCAGAGATATGGAAACATTTTAAATATCCGGGACTTCCCTCTGATCTCTTCCATTAGTCACTGCCACCCTCTCCTAACCTGCTTCCCAAAGGGTTTCCCTTTTTTAAAAATCCAAGGGACCTTAATAGGACTTTTCTTGGTAATTTCTTCCAAGCTCAGCTAAACAGAAAGAGAAGCTATTGAAAAAGATAATTCTATTTTTTAAAAATTATGTGGAGAATAAATACAATGAAAAAAGGAAAAATAAAAAACCTTGACTAAGTTCATCTGCCTGAGGTGAGGCTCACCATCCTCTCTTACCCAAAGCACATCTGTCTGCACATCCATCAAGGACAGCTTCCTAATTCCCAGCTGCCCCAACCTGCAAACCAACACTGTGGGCAGAATAAGAGAAGAAAGGAGAACACTGCACATCTTTTACTGCGCCAGACTTTCCTTTGTCTGACTTAAAAGTCACAGCTTGCCACCTGCTGAGATACAATGGCCCAATCCATGGCAAAGAAACTTTGAATTGTCATCTCCTCCTCCAGCTGCCTTTAATGTGTATAAATCATATTACCCAGAAATAATCATGGGATTTTTTTGTTTCATTTTTAAATTTTATTTTTATTTTCAGTTCCAAATTCTCTCCTACTCTCCACCCCTCCCCCACTGAGAAATAATGGGTTTGAATGGTAGTTCAGTTGACCAAAAAAAAAAAAATGTTTCAGAGCATTATCTCTAGCTCCAACTCAGCTAACATGATCGAATAACGAAGGAGTTTGTTTCTCTCTCTCTCTGTCTCTCTTCTTCTGTCTCTGTCTCTCTTTCTCTCTCTCTCTTTCCCTCCTTCTCTCTTTCTCTGATTAAAGAACCATATAGTTTGAGAAAGCTCCTGAGACTGTATCTGGGTATGGTAGAGATACTCTATTATGACATCAAGAAAGGCTTTTTTGTTGAGCTAAGCCCTGAAGAGAATCAGGGGTTCCAAAAGAGGAAGAATGAACATTGTAGATGTGGGGGACAGTGTGTGTATGTGAGGCAGGGGGTGGGAGGTTATATACAGAGCACAGCTTGTAGGCCAGGCTGGTTATAGTATAGTGTATATGAGGAGAGTGATGTTTTAGAGATGGATTATGAAGAAGTTAAAATGCCAAGCAGAAAAATTAGTATTTTCCTCTACATTCCCACGTGGGAAGAGGGGTGAGATTGGTGGGGGGAAAAACAACCCCAAACAACAACAACAACACCTTGGTTACAGCCTGTGGATCGTGAATAAAACATCAGACCTTTTCGCAACTAGTGGTGATGAAGAGAAAGCAATTCCATCTAAGCCTCAAGTGATTCCTCTCAGGATGCTTATCCTCCATCCCATAGAAGGACTTTGTGAACCTGGAAAGGCCCAGCGGATTGGGATTTTTTGATCAGCCTCTTAGCAGTGTTCCTTGAAAAGCAGTGACTAGTGGCAGCGTCAAAATGGGAGCAGAGGACAAACTAGAAACAGTGAGGAGAGGCCGATTTTAGACTGGACGAGAGCCTCAGAACAAACCCGTACCCAAGGACAACTTCAAGAACACCTCTACATCAGGGAGGTAAGGACTCAGCAAGCAGGGAGGTAAGGACTCAGCAAGCAGGAACCGTGACCTGCTCCTTTTAAATTGTGTACTTACAGCTTGAAAATACACCACGCTGAACCTTTGACTCTGTGTCTTAACCAAAACACCAACTCTCCATCACAACTGAGTGAGTTATATTGCCCAGCTTGGAAATCAGATTGGATCACTGCTTAGTTAAGCTGATTTATGGCCAGTAATCATTTTGGGAAGACTATAGAAAACACCTGATGAACCAATACATATTGTGGCTTATCTCATGTTGGCCTGATTCAATGAAATGTAAGCTTTATAGATTTCTTTGTATCCCCCGTCTACCGCAGTGCCTGGCACACAGTAGGTGCTTCATAAATGCTTGATGATCCATCAATTTCACCGTAAGAAGATCAACTTAAATAGGAAAGATGAGCAATAACATAGGATCTGAAGAGGTAGTGATTAGTGAATTTGACACCATTAGTGCAATAAAATCAGTCAAATTCCAAAAGTGTTCCAAAAGTATCCCTGTAGTTTTAAGCTTTAACAGCACAAGCCATTATCTCTTTAATAATTTAAGCTATTAACACTTGGGATACCCAGTATAGATACTTAAGAGACAAACTGGAATCCTATAGCTTGAATTCTTTGTCAACACGGGCATGTAGTTATATTATTATCCTTCCAGCATTATCATACAATCAGAGTTTTTGAGCTGGAAGGAAAGATAGAGATCATTAAGTCCAGAGGTACTTAACCTCGGCTTCGTGGATATCCAAGCAATCCATGGAGAGATTCCAGGGGGTCTATGAACTTGGATGGGAAAAAAAAATTGCATGTTTATATTCACTGACCTTGAATTGCAATTTACATTTCCTTCCATTATGAATGTAGGCAACAGACCATTCATTGGCTTGAGAAGGGGGGCAATAGGTCTTGCCAGACTGCCAAGGGGGTCTGGGATACAAAAAAGCTGAAGAATCCCAGATCGAGTCCAATTAGTTCTTCCTACAAATTTAGGAAACGGATATCCAGAAAAACTGACTTATCCAGGGCCACGTAACTAAATTAGCTTCCTTTTTAAATTTATTTTTCCAACGCTGCAAAAATATTGTAAAGTTTTCAAAAACATTTTTGGTTCATCTTTCTGATATTTAAGGAAATAAAGAAGTGATAAGTTTTTGACTTCCTTTTTTGTTTTTTTAAGGGAAAAGAATGTTCTAATATATAAAAATACAACATTGATAGGCTACAGTTTGTTCAAACACACCACAGTGACTTTCCAGGATACAGTCCAATTATATGATGCATGGAAGAGCTGGGGAGCCCTGTGCCTACTCATAAAAAAGTTTCAGATCAAAGACTTTGTAAATTGTTTACAAGTTTTAACTATCTTGGACCTGGCAATACCCACTGTTCTATTTTGTGACCAAAGGGAGGAACTTTCAGTGAATGTTGGAATTAATGGGGTAATGGTAGTTGCACTAATTTATAGCCTTCCTACACGTACACCCCCACACACAAACACGCACACACATATATACACACAGATGTGGTGCATACACATGCACAGGAGCTTCCTACAAGGGCAGGTGTGACCTGACAGAAAGAAAAGGCTCTTGGGAAGGGTTCTCCATCTTCCCGGAAGATGTTCAGAAGGTCCTGGCCTGAACACGTTTGTCTTTGTTCTGACAGCATTTTTCCTCAAGTCAGTGCCCTACTGAGAAACACAGACCCGCATGTGCTTTGTGACACCTTCCCTTGGAATGGTCCGAGACATGAGGTTATTTCCTTCTACACAGATGAAATGAGTCTCCTGCGCTTCCTCTCGCTTAGGACACTGCAGTTCCACGCACTAGAACCAAATCCAAATGTGTCTTCTGGGCTCAGAAGAAAGTGAGCCTTGCAAACAACTGAGAGAGAGGATTATCAGTCAGAATAGAAAGAAAGAAAGAGCTGTTTGCCTCCTACTGAGAAGGGGACAATCCGCTGAATTCTTCAGCAGCTCTTAAGTATCAGTTGGTAAATTAACTGATGTACCTACACCCATACAGCTGAGAGACAATTAAAGGGTTGCCATCCAGGAGATAAGGCCCACACATGACCTGTGGTACCTCGTAAACAACAAATGAACCATTCTGTTGTTGAAAAGTGATAAGCAGTAGAAGCCACTGTTCTACTTAGAGCACATAGTTAATTTGCTCACCCGAGTCCCATCAAGTTATGGAGAAAGGGGCAGCTGGGCTTTGGAGCTTGCCAAGAGAATAAACAGGGCCACGTCAACAGTGCCATAAAGAGCAGGGAAGAGGATTTCTGTTTTGAGATTATAAAAGGGATGTGTCAGACCAAAGAAGTGAATAGGAAAGAATGCAGTCATAGAGAAATCAGGCAGAGTCCTGGTTTATGGGAGAGGGGAGGGAGAAAGAGACAGAGAGAGCAAGAGAGGCATAGATACAGTCAGAGAGACAGAGAGGGAGAGAAAGATAGGGAGAGAGACAGTGAGAGAGAAGAAGAAGAAGAAGAAGAAGAAGAAGAAGAAGAAGAAGAAGAAGAAGAAGAAGAAGAAGAAGAAGAAGAAGAAGAAGAAGAAGAAGAAGAAGAAGAAGAAGGAGAAGAAGGAGAAGAAGGAGAAGAAGGAGAAGAAGAAGAAGAAGGAGGAGAAGAAGGAGGAGAAGAAGAAGAAGAAGAAGAAGAAGAAGAAGAAGGAGAAGAAGGAGGAGAAGGAGAAGGAGAAGGAGAAGGAGAAGGAGAAGGAGAAGGAGAAGGAGAAGGAGAAGGAGAAGCAGAAGGAGAAGGAGAAGCAGAAGGAGAAGGAGAAGGAGGAGAAGAGAGAGAAGAGAGACACGGGGAGAGAGAGAGAGAGAGAGAGAGAGAGAGAGAGAGAGACAGAGACAGAGACAGAGACAGAGACAGAGACAGAGAGAGGATTACCAGGCCTAAGTGACTTCAGTTTGCAGGCAGTGCTAAATTCTGCACACACACACACAAAAATCTCTGCCTTCTGTGTAGAACTTCATATATAAACCGTAGGGACACATTTGGAAAAATATGCTTCCTGGCAGGAACTTCTCCTTTGCAGCCTCAATTCAATTCAACAAGCATTAATTGCCTGCTAGTACAAAACAAAACCCCTCCCTGGTGGGGGTGGGGGTAGGGAACACCACACATCCACAGATAAGTAAATATGGGATCTGTAAGTAGACCTTCTAAGCTCTTGAGTATTCATGTACCAATATATACTTACGTTGATGAATCAGGGCTCGAGAACAAGTCTATTTCTCCCTCTCAAGGTTGTATCTGAGGAGTAAGAGTGATGTCTTCTCTGACACTATTGGCTAATTCTGACATGCTCTTCCCATCGTTAGCCACCAGTGATTAGCACTGAGTATCATTTAATCGGTTAAAATCACTTAGTTTTTATAAAGGGATATTTTTCTGAGATAGATCAAGAACAGAAGTACAAACATTTCCCCCAATGCTTAGGGTACACTTTCCCCCTATACCACCTCAATCCCTGGGGAAATGGGCTCAAACTTAGGCAGTTCCTAGATGACATTTGTCCCCACCAAGTTCACTTCAGAATGTGGCTCGATTGACAGATTAGTCACTGCCTCTTCCTCTTGGCTGCCTTTTGCCTTCTATCCTGGGTCACTGAAGATGTCTCTCCTCAACGGGCTAAGCTGTCATTTTTCCAAATGGAGTATAGATTCCTTTCACTGAAATAGAAGGGTCAGGAAGATTTTGAGGGAGAACTATAATCAGTTCGGGGTCATGAAGCAGTGCCATAGCACATAGAGCTCCAGACCTGGTGTCAGGAAGACTCATCTTCATGAGCTCAAATCCAGCCTCAGACACTTACTAGCTGTGTGACCCTGGCCAAGCTGCTTCACCCTGTTTGCCTCAGTTTCCTCATCTGTAAAATGAGCTGGAGAAAGAAATGCCAACCCACTCCAGAATCTTTGAAGGAAAAAAAAAGCAAAAGCAGAAAAGGGGTCACAGAATATGACAAGACTGAAAACAACTGAATAACATCAACAATAAAACTTCCCCCAGTAAGCCCTATGGAAGCACCCTTACCTTTCACTAGCTAGGAAAAGCAAAACCAACAAAATGATAAGGATGTCGTTGGTCCCATCAGTTCTGACTCTGTAGCATCCAGTAAGAACCTATCAATTTTCCTGTCCCTCTTTGGGTAAATTCTTGCCCAGAGGATACACAACAAAGCTCATAGGATTTAGATAAGAGAAGGACCTTCAGGATCCCCCCATTCCCATTTTGAAGATGAAAATACTGAAAAACTAGAAATGTAAAACCTAATGCATCATAGATCCAGAGCTGGAAATAACCCTCCTAACAAAGGGCATTATCCCAAAGTGGAATGGGCTGCCTGTGGGAGGTTATGCCCGATTCTCCTCACCCAGGGTCTTTAAACAAAAGCCTGATGACCATTTGTCAGGAAGAGATGATAATAATAACCAGAATGTGTATTTATAAAGCACTTTAAAGGTTAAAAAATGCTTCACATGCAGATGAGAAAATTAAGCCTCACAACAACACTGTGAGAGGGATGCTATAGGTGGTATTATTATAGAAAAGGAAGCTGAGACCCAGAGAACCTCTGAGGAATACACCCATGGACAACTAGTAAGTATTGGAGAGGAATTAGGGTTACCCCCACTTTTTATTTTATTTATTTATTTATTTTTATTTTTAGGCAATTGGGGTTAAGTGACTTGCCCAGGGTCACACAGCTAGTAAGTGTCAAGTTGTTTGGTCTGAGGTCGGATTGGAACTCAGGTCCTCCTGACTTCAGGGCTGGTGCTCTATCCACTGTGCCACCTAGCTGCCCCAGTTACCCCCACTTTTACAGATGAGAAAAGAGAGGCCTAGGGTCACACAAATTGTGTCAGAGTTGGGATTTGAACCCAAATTCTCATGCCTATTCATGGTTGCTGTTGTTCCGTCGTGTCTGACTCTTTGTTCCCCCTTTTGGGGTTTCCTTGGCAAAAATACTGGAGCGGTTTGCCATTTTCTTCTGCAGCTCATTTTACAGAGGAGGAAACTGAGGCCAACAGGTTTAGTGACTTGCCCAGGGTCACATAGCTAGTAAGTGTCTGGGGCCAGATTTGAACTCAGTTCTTCCTGACTCCAGGCCGGGCTCTCTGTGCACATGGCGCCACTTAGCTGCCCCTCATTCATAATACCACATTGCATTCCTAAGTCACTCCCCTACGTACACAACTGGGGTTCTCTTTTGGCTTGGGAAAATACTTTTAAGAGAACCCACTTTCCCCTCATATATACACCCACTATCAAAAGCAGTAGAAAGGCTATATTTTGCCCCTCTTCTTCCCCTCCACTCCCATCAGCCATCAACCAATGGGAATAAACTGGGTAGCTCCTCTGTACTCAGCACTCTGCTAGGCACAGTGGGAGAGCCAAACATGGCATGGCCCCTGCCCTCAAAGACCATGCCGCCTACCAGGGTTCTGTGGTAAAGAGGCAAGAGCCAGAGTTCTCTAACAACAGTTTGAGTCCAATGAGGCTTAAGAATTTATAGAACTTTATGGACCCATCAATGAAAAGCATGAACTCTTTGATGGCAGGGACTGTTTGTCTGGCACATATTAGGCTCCTAGATTCAGAGGGCATCTGGGCCAGTTCTATCATTTTCATAATTGAGCAAAGTGAGGGAGCTGAAGTGACGAGTCACACAGGTACTAAATGGCAGAGCTAGGATTTGAATCCAGATCTTTAGACATGTAAACGTCTGACAAAAGCATGACTATGGAGGTCCATCATGCCTCCTCCCATAAAGATCCCCGCAGTCCTCCTTGATTTTCCAGAGCGCCACAGAGTCACCAGGCTTGGCGGGTCATTGCTCCAGGACCTGCTCCCTCCTCGCCTGCCCTCTCTGCCTCTTACCAGAGTCTGGCTGTGGGAAACCTTGGAGACAAAAGCGCAGAGAGGTCCTCACATCTTAGTCCAAGGCAAACAGGGTCAATGGGCAGAACAGGACGGCAAGCGGTGCCCCATTCAGGCTGCTTCCAGTTGCATTTGTCCACACATGCACGCAGTAATGTCATTTAAAAATAAATGAGGATAATTCCCCTTTACATGTGCGCTTTCATCTGAGGGTTTCAAAGGCTTTCCTACAAAGGATTCCCCACCCAGGTTTTACATAAATATAAACTGAGGCACCTAAGAATTAGGGTTTTGTGAAGCCCTTTGAGCTTTATTTTAAAAAGCGCTTTTATTATTAGGAGATAAAAGTGGCCAAGTCCCTAATCCTAACCTAGGACCCCACAGCAAAGGTGAGCTGGAGAGAGAACCCCAAACTCCAGATACTTGCCCCACCTCCAGACCACATCCACTCTCTGCTGGCTGACTAGATCATTAAAATCTCAATTAAAGCAGACAGAGAGATGGGACAAAAATCTCTAATCCCAAACCAGAAACGCTCAAGACTGACTCACACTCAGTAAGTCAGAGTTTTTCAAACATTCATCTAAAAAAATTTTTTTTTAAAAGAAATGAGACAGCCGTCGCCTTAATCCCCTGACCCAGTGAACTCTATCTCTGGGTCACTGACGCATCCCTGACTCCAAGGGGAGTTCCAGCCACATCTGCATTGCCACTGAGCAGGAAGGCTGAGCCTGGGGCTTGTCAGGCATGGTGCTGGCCCAGGCTTGGGAGAAAAGGAAAGACTTAGCATCCCTGAGTGAGCTGGCTGTGAGTCACTGGTGGGTGTTTGTTTTTCCGGGTTCTGCGTTTGAGTCACCACCCTTCCTGCTGCTCCTCGGCCAAGGTGAAATGCCTGAGCAGCATGTCCTTTGATGAGAGATGCTGCTTCAGAATAGCAGTGATGCTGAACGAGGCGCTCCCCATGAAACATTGTAACCAGACACAATTGAAAAGGAGCCTCTGCTTGTCTGGGCGTACAAGAGGTAGCTTGAGGAAAGAACCCAGTGGGGGTGGAGGAGAGGCAGAGAGAGAGAGACAGCAGACAGTCAGAGACAGAGAGAGAGTCAGAGACAGACAGAGACACACATAAAGAGAGAGACAGAGGGAGACAGACAAAGAGACAGAGAAACAGACAGAAACAGAGGCAGAGACAGAGACAGAAAGGCAGAGAGAGACACAGAGGCAGAGAAAGACAGAGACACAGAGAGAGAGAGACAGAGGGAGACAGACAAAGAGACAGAGAAACAGACAGACAGAACAGAGGCAGAGACAGAGACAGAAAGGCAGAGAGAGACACAGAGGCAGAGAAAGACAGAGAGACACAGAGAGAGAGAGACAGAGACAGATAGAGACACACATAAAGAGAGAGACAGAGGGAGACAGACAAAGAGACAGAGAAACAGACAGAAACAGAGGCAGAGACAGAGACAGAAAGGCAGAGAGAGACACAGAGAGAGAGACAGAGACAGAGGGGAGAGAAAGAGAAGCACATGTGGAGAGGAAGCCTCTGTGAAGTCGGCTGGGGTAAATATAGACAGCCACCCACCCACACAAGTAAGCAGGTGGCCGGTTTGCATCAATGTGTTTGCACAAGTGTATATACATATGTACAAATGGATGCGTGTGCCTCCCACCGTCTCCTGAAGAAACATCCCTGTTCAAAGGCTCAGGCTGTTACCTTTTCTTGTGGGTCCTGGACTCCTCTGCAGTGTGGTAAAGCCTAGGGACCCCTTCTCAGAATAATGTTTTTAAATGCATAGAATACAAACCTGGTATTACAAAGAAAACCCATTATATTAAAATAAAATTATAAAAATATTTTAAAAAAACAAGTTTGAACACCTCAGGTTAAGAAACCCTGCCCCAAAGAAATCCTGGTAATATCAGAGCCAGCACTAGACAAGTTATTGGTCTAAGCCCCACAAAAGGATTGGCCTGAATAATCACTTAAATTCCTGTCCATCCCTAAATCACAGAAACTCCAGAGCTGGAGGGCACCTCAGGGACCATCTGGTCCAGTGGGCACAGTCAGGGAATCTCTTCCACACCCAAACTTTGCTCAAACCATCTTTGAAGGCGGCCCATTGTGGTTTTAGATAGCTCTGCTAAGAAAGTTTTCCCCCTCCTCCCCTTCATATATATATATATATATATATACACACACACACACACACACACACACACACACACACACACACATATTTGTGTGTGTGTGTGTGTGTGTGGTGTATTTTTTTGGCTTTTTGGTGAAGCAAGCAGGCCCAGGGTCACACAGCTAGTAAGTGTCAAGGGTCTGAGACCAGGTTTTTGAACTCTGGTCCTTTTGACTCCAAGGCCAGAGCTCTATCCACTGTACCACCTAGTTGCCCCTCCTCTCCTTTTTAAATAGCACATATTGCATGTGTAATATTAGCACAATGCATAGTGTTTTGCTTACTGAAACAAAAAACAGGTGAAAGCATATCAGAATTCATAAGGCCTTCTTTGAAGAGACTTGGAAAGGCATATTTGAAGAAACTTCTAGAGAGATTCAGAACTATTTAATGACTGTTTGAGAAATTAAGCCAGAGATGTTTGTTTTATTGTCCTATTTTTTTTCATTCTAAATTTCCCTGTAGGGGAATAGACATTCCAAGAATACTTCGCTGTTCTTTTTTGCTGCGTTTAAGGCAGGAATTTTTTTCCTTAAAAATTACCTCTTTTGTTCTCCTTCACATTTCCTTCTCCAAGTACAGCATGATTGTAAGGCATTTTGCCATGGTGACCAAACACTGGATTCTACTGGATTCTACCCAACTCATCCCTGAGTCTTTTTTTTTTAAGGCAATTGAGGTTAAGTGACTTGCTCAGGGTCACACAGCTAGTAAGTGTCAAGCATTTGGTCTGAGGCCACATTTGAACTCAGGTCCTCCTGACTTCAGGGCCAGTGCTCTATTCACTGAGCCACTTCGCTGCCCCTATCCCTGAGTCTTTATGTAACATCATCCCCACTAGAGTATGAGTTTCTAGAGGGAAGGGAGAGTGTTTTTGCCTAAGTATCTTCAGTTCTAGCACTGTGCCTGGCATACAGTAAGCACTTAATAAAAGCTTGTTTCCTTCCTTCCTTCCTTCCTTCCTGCCTTCCTGCCTTCCTCCTTCCCTCTCTCCTCTCTCTGTCTCTCTCTTTCCTTCTCTAATTATAACCATTATTCCACCTTTTGCTCTGTCCTGTGACCCCAATCCTTCATGCTCGCCACAGCCTCAGCTCTTTTCTAGGCCATCACCCTTGCACTGAATATAATTTCCTCTCTTTCCTATCTTGAACATGCCCCCACCAATAGGAAAATAAAGGTTTAAAGCCAGCTGGTATTATTGTTGACAACTTGCTATGATAACATTGCAAAAGAGAGAGGACAAAGAAGCCAAAAATCATAGATCAAGAGTTAGGACAGACCTCCAAGGCCACCTAATTGAAATCCTCCATTTAAAGCAAGCATCAGAGGTGGGATCTGAATCAAAGCCTTCAGACTCTAGAGCCAATGTGCTTTCCATTGTGCATTACAAAGGAAACCAGTTATATTAAGATACAATTTTCAAAATATTTTTAGTGTAACCAAGTTTGAGGACATCATGTTAAGACTCCTACCTGGTGATATCAAAGATCATACTGAAGGAGTTGGGTTGAAAAATCTCTAAGATCCCTTTCATCTCTATGCCACGGAATCTCAAGAGTTGGATGGTGCCTCAGAGACCATGTGGTCCGGTGGGCACTGGATCAGGGATCTTGTCTGCCATGTTCAAACTTGTCTTGAATTAATCAATAAACAAACAGTGATTAATTGTCTTCTAGTGTTCCCTATCATCCCTGAACCACCTTTCCACAGTTAAGTGAATTGCCAGAAGAATGGGAGAGTTGGCCAACCATTTTTCTTATCTAATCTCATTGATATTTAAATGGATCATGATCAGGAGGTTCAGAACATATGGTTCTGTTACCAGCCTTGGAAGCTGAGTCTATATGATTAAAAAAAAAACAACAACATCAGACTGAACAACAGTTGAGCTAACATAGGTGACAGGGCCTTGGATTCCAACAAAGTTGATTGATTAATTGTGTGATTCAAGATAGTCAGAACTGGACCAGTTCCCAAAGGGTGATTCAGTTGGCAAAAAGATTGGGGTGAGGGAGGAAGAATCTACACCCCGTATTTGACACAGGAAAGTCATATGACCACATGTCCTTTAGAAAATACAGATAAAACAAGTAAAAAGAGCTACAGCTTTTTAGATGGTTTGAGAGTGGAAGCTGGAACATCACGGCAGTGGGAAAAAGAATGGAAATGAATGGGAAACTGAAAGCAGGCCAGCTTCTGAGTCAGAGGACCTGGGTTCAGATTCCACCTCTGATACTACCTGGGTAACCTGAAGCAAGCTTCTTAACTTCTCTGGGCCTCAGTTTCCTCGTCTTTAAAATTAAAGTCATTAGACTAGAAGACTTCAAAGGTTCTTACCAGATCCAAATCTAGGATTGTATGTTCCATGTCTACACAGTTTGAAACTGAAAAGTGGATGCACAGAGTTAGGATTTGCCATGTACATTCTATGTGCACCTATAATAAAAGGATCTCATTTCCATTATTATGATAGCTGACATTTAGGGAAGGGAAAAGTGTTTATATAGCACCTACTATGTGCCAGGCACTGTGTTAAGCTCTTTACAAATAATATCTTATTTGATCCTCACAATAACCTTGGGAGGGACATGCTCTTATCACTCCCATTTTATAGTTGAGGAAACTGAGGCAGGCAGAGGCAATTTGCCCAGAGTAACATAGCTCAGAAGTGTGTGAGGCTGGATTTGAGCTCAGGTCTTCCTGATTCCAGTGGCCCTTCCCCTATATGGCTCTGCCTCTTAGTTACACATAATTAAAGGTGGTATTCAGACCCATCCACACCAATCCCCCTACAAGACACAGATAATACAGTCCTAGTCAAGTTAGCAAGGCTAGTTTTTAGTCTTTCTTAAACTAGTTTTTCAAACAGCCCAAGCTGTTGACAGTTTTTAAGACATCAAAAACTGATCACCTCCAAAATAAACTTCCATTATCTCCATCATAATTCTAGGATAGTCACGAGAGAAAAAAGGAGACCTGCTAAATTTGAGACGCCTGTTCCTCCCCTTCCACCAAATTTCTCATATGGAAATGAAAAAAGGAATCCAGATGTGGGGAGAGAGAAGGAGGGAGGGGAGAGAGAAGGGGTAAGAGAGAGAGAGGAGAGGGAGGGAGAGAGAGAGAGAGGAAGAAGAAGAAGAAGAAGAAGAAGAAGAAGAAGAAGAAGAAGAAGAAGAAGAAGAAGAAGAAGAAGAAGATGGGGGGAGGAGAGAGAAGAGAGAGGAGGAGAAAAGAGCAAGGACAGAGGGAGAGAGAGTGGGAAGAGAAAGGAGAAATAAAAGAGAGAGAGGAAAGAGAGAAGAGAGGGAGAGAGAGAAAGGAGAGAGAAAAGAGAAAAAGAGAAGGAAAAAGATGCATTTCTATAGCTATATATTTGTCCATATGTACATATGTATATATACTTGTATATATGTATTGTAAAACACATGCCCTCAGCAATAAGAAAACCAAAGATTTAAAAACAGCTGTTGTTATTGCTATTAAATGATCATTTTTTTTCAAATAAAAGATGGAATTGTTGCCAATATGCACCTTATTAACTATTCAACTCATTTGAAAAAATGGTGATGAGATCTTAGAGATCAGTCAGGAGCACAGATTTAGAGTTAGGAGAGAGCCTCAAAATCCTCTGGTTCGACCTGGCTCCTTTTAGAAAAAAGACGAGAAAACCGAGGCCCCCTTAGAGTTCAAGGTCACCCGCATTCATTTCAGAGAGAGCTCCTGAAACACCTGTTTGCTTCTCGGTGGCACATAGCTGGTGCCAGGAAAGGTGTACCAATAAACAATTAACTCCCACACCCTGTGGTGGCTTTACGCTTAGTTAACCTGTTATTCATAGCCACAGATATACAATCCTGAGAGGAAAGGGAATAAGGGAGGACTGGATTTTCTCGGATGAGGGCCATTCTCATTTCATAGAACCTAGCAGGTGCCCTTCTTGATCTTGGACATTTCACATTGGAAAAATGGACCTGACTGACGTCTCGATTATAATGCCATCAAATCAGATAACCAGCACAACTTCATCTAATCAATTATATGGAAATGGATTTGAGGGGTCTAAAGATCTAACTGGGCCTTTAAAAGTTTGATTCACTTGTTAATGATTTTTCCCTGTTAAGTAAAAATGGAGTATAGTTAACATAATATTTGAAAAAGGCGGCACCCAAAGCTAAGGTAATCATTGTCCAATCAGGCTCTTGCATGCCAATGGAAAGTTACGGATCAGTGATTTCTGGAACCCGGTGGAAAGGGGAGTGTAGCACATGGAATCCGATACTATTATTTGCCCTGAATAATCTGGCTTTGAAGAAAGTTATTTTATACCTAATCGCCAAATGATTCTCTCTGATTTAGCACCCCCAAAATCACATACATGCCTTACCAAACATCTCTATGTTGCTTTTAAAGGAATGTCAGCAGCTTTCAACTCATTCAATAGCAATCAATTTGGGCACAATTTATTTGGCATCTTTGTCCTCCTCTCTTCTCCTCCCCTCTCCTCCCCTCTCCTTTACTCCTCTTCTCTCTCTCTCTGTCTCTCTATCTCTGTCTCTGTCTGTCTGTCTGTCTGTCTCTCCTCCCCTTTCCCTCTACTCCTTTGCTAATCACTGGCTTTTCTGGCCACGTCTTCTCTTCTGAACTCTAGACCTGTGCCTCCCACAAGCCTATAGGACATCTCCAGCTGGATATTCCACTGACACCGCAAACTCGGCATGTTCCAAATGGAGCTTATTATCTCTGTCCCAAGCCTTCTCCTACTTCTGCCTTCACTACTTGTGGGACTTTGAGCAAGTCACTTCATTTTTCCGGGCCTCAGGAAGTTGGATTAGAAGACCCCTTCCAGTGCTAACTTTATGATTTTAGTAATCTAAGATTCTGGAAGATGGCAGCGTGAAAGCAGTGACTTGCTCGAGCTCTCCCCCAAACCCCTCCAAATACCCATTAAAAAATGGCTCTAAACAAATTCTAAAGCAGCAGAACCCACAAAAAGACATAGTAAAACAAATTTCCAGCCCAAGACAGCCTGGATGGTTGATTGGAAAGGCATATTGTGGGCTTGCAGGTGGCAGCAAACCTAGAGCAGGCCTCAGAGGACTGAATTGCGGGCAGCTGTGGAGGTTTCCAGACTCCTCAATCCACGAACGCCAAAGAAGGTCAGTAGGAAAAGTCTGTTTTTGCAGTGAGAGGGGAGCTAGGTCAGAGCCAGTTCCAGAGCACAGAGCTAGGTGCTGGGGCACTGGCTGCATCCTGAGGTTCCGGCCCACAGACTGAGGGGGAATCGAGTGGCTGATCAGAGGGGGCCTGCAGGGATCTCTTTGCCAGTGCTGAGGCAGGAATCTCTTGCTTTGCTCGTGCTTGGATCTGGGTCACAGTTCTGGGTGGCGGTGCTGGGGTGAGGAGGAGCACTGGCTTGGTGGAGCTTGTAGTGGCTGTGGAGAGGAACCCCTCCTCACAGTTCCAAGAGAGAAAAGACTGCTTGTGGCCAGTCACTCAAAGACCAGAGCTCAGGCCAGGAAGAGTAAACACCTCGACCCTTATCATACCACCCTGAAAGAACTGAAAATTTACAGGTCCCTAGAAGTATCTCTGAAAACAGTGATACAAACCTCCGAAGCTTGGGACAGTACATTCTCCACATTGGAAGCAACAAAGAGTTTAAAACTCAAGTAGTTGTCTGGGATCATGAGCAAACCTCGCAGAAAGAGTCAGACTATATTATCTTGCTTTGGTGACAAAGAAGATCAAAACATACAACCAGAAGAAACAACAAAGTCAAAGCTCCTACATCCAAAGCCTCTAAGAAAAATATGAATCTGTCCCAGGCCTTGGAAGAGCTCAAAAGGGATTTTGAGAAGCAAGTAAGGGAAGTAGAGGATAAACTGGGAAGAGAAATGAGAGTGATGCAAGGAAATCATGAAAAACAAGTCAGCAGCTTGCTAAAGGAGATCCAAAATAATACTGAAGAAAATAACACCTTAAAAAAATAGCCCAACCCAAATGGCAAAAGAGGTCCAAAAAGCCAATGAGGAGAAGAATGCCCTAAAAAGAAAAATTGGCCAAATGGAAAAGGAAGTCCAAAAGATTACTGAAGAAAATACTTCCTTAAAAATTAGAATAGAGCAATTGGAAGATAGTGACTTTATGAGAAATCAAGACACAGTAGAAAATATCCAAAAGAATGAAAAATTAGAAAACAATGTGAAATATCTCATTGGAAAAACAACTGACCTGGAAAATAGATCCAGGAGAGAGAATTTAAAAATTATTGGACTATCTGAAAGCCATGATCAAAAAAAGAGCCTAGACATCATCTTTCAAGAAATTATCAAGGAAAACTGCCCTGATATATAGAACCAGAGGGCAAAATAGAAATTGAAAGAATCCACAGATCTCCCCTGAAAGAGATCCCCAAAGGAAAACTCCTAGGAATATTGTAGCCAAATTCCAGAGTTCCCAGGTCAAGGAGAAAATATTGCAAGCTGCCAGAAAGAAACAATTCAAGTACTGTGGAAACACAATCAGGATAACACAAGATTTAGCAGCTTCTACATTAAAGGACCACAGGGCATGGAATATAATATTCTGGAGGGCAAAGGAGATAGGATTACAACCAAGAATCACCTACCCAGAAAAACTGAGTATAATCCTTCAGGGGAAAAAATGGTCATTCAGTGAAATAGAGGACTTTCAAGCATTCTGATGAAAAGACCAGAGCTAAAGAAAATTTGACTTTCAAATACAGGACTCAGTGGAACATGAAGAGGTAAACAGGAAAGAGAAATCATAAGAGACTTATTAAGATTGAACTGTTTACATTCCTGCATGGAAAGATGATATTTGTAACTCATGAGACCTTTGTCAGTATTAGGGTAGTTGGAGGAAAAAAATTATATATATGTATAGATAGATAGATGGCACAGGGTGAGTTGAAGATGAATGGGGTGATATCTGGAGAATAAAATTAAGGGATGAGAGGGATTATACTAGGAGAAGAGAAAGGGAGAGGTAGAATGGGGTAATTATCTCACAAAACAGCAAGAAAAGTTCTTACAGTGGAGGGGAAACAGGGAAGGTGAGAGGGAATGAGGGAATCTTATTCTCATAGGATTTGGCTTAAGGAGGGAATAACATACACATTCAATTGGGTATGGAAATCTGTCTTACCCTACAGGAAAATAGGGGAGAAGGGGACAAGAGAGCAGGGGGATGATAGAGAGAGGGCAGATTGGGAAAGGGGTAATCAGAAGGAAATACTTCTGAGGAGGGACAGGGTCAAAAGAAAGAATAGAATAAATGGGGGGCAGGATAGGATTAAGGGAAATAGAGTTAGTTTTTCACAATGTCTACTATGGAAGTGTTTTGCATAACTGCACATGTACCTGTATTGAGTTGCTTGCCTTTTCAATGAGGGTGGGTGGGGAGGGAGGAAGGGAGAAAATTTGGAACCCAAAGTTTTAAAAACACATATTTAAAAAAATATATTTCCACATGCAACTGGGAAATAAGAAATATAGGAAATGAGGTATAGAAATCTATCCTGCCCTGCAGGAAAATAGAAGGAGAAGGGGGTAAGAGAAGAGGGGGGAAGAGAAGAGAAGGGGGCAGACTAGGGGAAAGGGTATTCAGAATGCATGGCATCTTGGGGTGGGGGGAGGGGCAAGATGGGGTGAAAATATGGAATTCAAAATCTTGTGGAAGTAAATGTTGAAAACTAAAAATAAATAAATTTACAAAATGAATAAATAATCTAAGATTCTGGCCTAGGGGATTAGACTGCAAATGTCCTGAGGACAGGCATCCCAATGTCACCCCAATATATATGTACACATGTATGCATGGAGGTCAGTGCTTATACATGTACATGTGTTTTCTTGGCCTTGAGAAAGAATTAGCTCATCTGACCGCCCCATTTTAGAAACAATAGTTTTTACTTAAACTATGGTTTATCTCAGTGGAGATAATAAACTGTAGCAACTAAGAAGGAAAAAGGCAAGGAAGAAAGTGATAGAAGGGAACCAGGAGCTTGTAGCCCGGAAGAGATTAGGGCAGCACAGATAATGTTTCTGCCCTGCTAACAGGCCACATCCAGCCTTCTGGATAGCATCACTCCCTGGGAGTTTGCCTTAGGACCTTGATTCTCAAACTTGTCCAGGGAGCACACCCCATGGTGAGAGAGATGAAAGGGTGGAATAGAAAGAAAACTCATAAACCATCTGGTCCCACTCAACTCATCTCACCTCCCCCACACACAGCCTTCTAACTAGAATGAACAGGAAAGATGGCATCATTTTGGACAAACTTTTGAGATACTGACAATGTCAGATTCTTCTGCTTGAGGCCTTCTCCACGCTTGATCATGCCATGGAGGTGAGCCTGGGTTGTGTCAGCAGACTGCAAGGGCTGCCAAATCCTGGTATATTGGAAGCATTTTGCCTACTGGTGATGAACTCTGTCTGTTGTAAGAGGACCAGTCTGCTTAGGTTTAGAGAAACTAACAAATCAGCAGAAGGTTGGCTAGCAGGAGACCCATTTTTTGGTTGATGGCATCTATTGTAGACCACTTTCTAAGTAGGGTGAGGAGAAGTTTTGGTTGGCTTAGGTTGGGGGACTAACTACTTTGATGAAGGCACAGATCCTCTAAAGTAATGGAAATTAACTAATCATCCTAAAGTCACATTTCTAGAACTGCTGATCTAAGGCAACATTAAATTAAAGTTTAAAAGGGGGAGAATTATGAGAAAGTGCCTCTTGTATAAGATATTTGGAACCATACCCAAAGGGTAACCCTTTGTCCCAGTGATAGCACTAGTAGGCCTATACTTTGAAAAGATTAAGAAAAGAAAGGAAAAGACTTATACAGATAAAAATATTTACAGTAGCTCTTTTTGTCTGAGTAAAGAATTGGAAACTAAGATCATGCCCATCAATTAGGGAAAGGCTGAAAGAGTAAGTGGATATGAATGTGATGGAATACCATTATACTGTAGGAAAGAACAAAAGGGACCATTTCAGAGAAACCTGGGAAGACCTGTATAGAGGAGTGAAGTGAGCAGAACCATTTATACAGTAAACACAACACTGTAAAGATAAACAACTTTGAAAGGCTTGAGAACTCTGTTCAATTCAGTGACTAACACAAGTTTCAAAGTGCTGATGATATGACATGTTACCCACCTCCCAACCGAAGGTGATGGCCTCAAGATATGGAAGGAAACATGATTAATGTGTGGGTTTGTTTTATTTGACTATGCTTATTTGTTACAAAGGAAAGGCTTTTTTCTCTTAATTTGGGAGGTAGAAGGGAGTTATCACTAGGGATACCAAAAAGAAAGAAAGAAAGAGAAATAAAGGAAGGAAGGAAGGAAGGTACGAAGGAAGGAAGGAAGGAAGGAACGAAGGAAGAAGGAAGGAAGGAAAGGAAAGAAGGAAAGAAAAGAAAGGAAGGAAGGAAAGGAAGGAAGGGAAGGAAGGAAGGGAAGAAGGGAGAGAGGGAGGGGAGGAAAAGAAAAAGAGGATCAGTATAACATTTAGCAAATGTACAGAAGAGAACAGGAGAAGGCTCAGAAATAGAAGACAAGCAGGACAGCTTATACATACAGACAGTATGCAAACACATGTATACAACATTATATACACACACATGTACATAACACACACATGCATATATACAACACATATACTGTACAGCTATGCATCTACATACATTGCATGCATACACCTACACCTATACAGGCCTGTACATATTCCCATATGTATATACATGAACCTACATACACAGACATAGACACAGACACCCATTTTGTTTTCCCTATAGAAAGAAAGCTCATTTAGGGTATGGATTATTCCATTTTCACCTTTGTGTCTCTAGGGCCCAACGGAGTGTCCGGCACATAGGAGGTACTTACTAGGTGTTATTGATTGATTGAAGAGAGCTAGCAGGACAGAGGGGGAAGAGGCAGGAGGTGCAAAGTGGGCAGAAAGACAGAGCCTCCAAGCTTCAGTGGACTTGAGCCAGGGCATCCCCAAGCTGCCCATAGACCAAAAAGAGAACCTCTGAAGAAGTGGAGGCAGCAGGGACTGAAGGGCTAGTGAAAAGGTGGAAAGGAAGATACACACAACTGAGAATCCTGGACTCAAGGTCGAGAGGAAGAGGGACAGTGGGGCATAGCACTGTGGTGTGAAGGGCAAACCCAAACTTTGCCCTTCACGTAGTACTGGGAATCGGATCGAGAGGAGGGATATGATTCTCTACCCCAAATTCTTTTCCCATAATGGCGGGAGGAGGGAGATAATCCCTCTAAGATGCAACTATCAGCTGGAATGCCCATAGAGGTCGCCAGTGGGGGGACCCACCAGAAAGGAAAGGTTTCGTGACTCTCTACGGGCTGGAGCACGAGCGCCTTCGTTATATGTAATATACTTTTTTTGTGGCATGTCTTGCAAACATCAAGATGTGATGTTTACAAGGAAACCAAAGACCCCTAGCAGAAAGCTAGATATGAACCAAGTGCAGATGATCCCGGGGCCTGGGCCCCATCTGGAGGCAAAAAGAGGGGAATTCTGATGTTCCCAGAGAAAAACCTTGGGTGGAGGCACAAGTCAAAGATATTATATCATGATTCCCCAGAACTGACTTCACGTGACTCAGAGCTCATGGTTCCGAGTTTAGTTCTAGCCTTTCTCTCACACACACAAGGAGAAAGGGAGGCCAGGGCCGATGTCCCTAGTCATGCCCTCGTTTTTGACTGACTTCTGAAAAGATCTTTATTTACAATTTACACTACTTTCTCAGATGTTCCCAGACACTCAATCGTACAGACTTACTTCTTGAAAACCACTTTTCAGGCAGCGGAGTCTGGCTTCCTGCGGAAAGTAATGAAGGGATTTGTATTCATCTGAGCCCCTTGCAGTAATAATAATAATGATGATGACAGTTACCATTTGGGATTATAAAATGCTTTACATATGCTTAGGATAAAGAAAGATGACCAGAAAAAGTTAGTATTTAAAAGTTTGACCTTTTTTTCTGGTCTCAAATACTCAAATACTTAGTTGTGTGACCTTGGGCAATTCAATTAACTGTTGTCTGCCTCAGTTTCTTCAACTGCAGAATGAGAATAGTAATATCATCTATCTCTCTAGCAGTTAACAATAGCACCTAGGTTGTGAGGATCAAATGAGATAACATTTATAAAGTGCTTAGCACAGAGTAGGAGGTCTACCCAGAGTCAGAAGACTTGGGGTTGACTCTTAACTCTGTCACTCACTGGGGCAATGCATCTGTAAAATGAAATGGCCAAATGTGATGGTTACTCAGATTTTTCTAGTTCTAAATCTATAATTCTGACATCCCTACATGATTTTGTATTGTATTTAAACTTTCTGATTCTTCCTTTCCTTCTTTCTGTCTTCCATTCTTTTTTTCTTTCTTTCTTTCTGCTTTTTTCCTTGTCTCTCTCTCTCTTCCTGTTTCCCTCCCTTTTTCTCCCTCCCTTTCCCGCTCTTTCTCATCTTGATGAAAACAACAGATGATGAGAGATCAGTGAAACTGAATTAAGAAGGTACCGTTGTAATCGAAAGGGCTGGGAAAGGAAACTAGATTACTCATTGGTTACTCAACATCAGTCACTTACTAATTTTGTAATAAGAGGAATGAATTTTTAAAGGTAGATGAGCTTCCAAAAGCAGATATCCAATTAGACTCTTAATAAGATGAGGCACAGGAGTAGAAGGTAGCTATTTGACTTGTTTCCTGGCTGTCCCTCAATCTGACTGCCTATGTGCTTTGTACATGTCTTATTTATATACCTATACAGGGCATCCCAAAAGTCTAAGTGACATTTGAAGCTATTAACACATCTCTGGAGCTGCCTTGTTTACTGTTCACAATGCTGAAGAATCCTACTTATGTACCTTACCACTCCAGATCTTCTCAAAGCACTATTTATTCTCTAACAGTGTCTTTCTTAAATTTTTATGTCTCAGCACGTGCTGCCAAGTTTATTCCATTAAATGGTTTTCATGTTGTATTTGCATGTTGTCTCTGCTCTCGTAGAATGGAAACTCTTGGAGGGTGGAGGAGGACTGTTCCTTTTTGCACTTAGCACAGAGCCTGGTGAATAGGAGGCATTTAACACGTGCTAGTTAATTGATTGGAGTTCTTTTTTTCCTATCACTTTCCCACTAATTCACTCCTACCCCACCCCCAAATAAAAGCTTTCATTTTTTGGGGGCTGACTGATGACCAAGGAATAAATGATAGTTGAGGGGAAGAAGGAAGGAGTCATCTCATGGAGCCAAGGTCACCCTTCAGGACTAGAAGTCCTGAGTTTGCTTATTGTAACGCTTTCCTCCCTGTCTAAGAGATGTCCAGAGAAACAGTGTTCCTTTAGGAGCTGTTAATTTCAAGAGTATAATGCAGATGGACCCAGTCCCCTGGATATCCTGGCATTAACAGGGGCCAGGCCTATGCTGAACATCCCTGTCAAATCAACAAGTCAGCATGCATTTATTAAGTGCCTACTATGTACCAGATACTATGCTACGGGCTAAAGATACAATAGAAGGTTAAAAACAGTCGCTGTGCAATGGAAGTAGACAACATGCAAACCACTATATACAAACAAGATTCCTACGGGATAAATTGGAGATAATCTCGTTGGGAAGGCACCAGTATCATGGAGGACTGAGTAGGTTCCAATCTCACAGTGGAGAGATGCCCTTCCTTTTCTGCCCAAGCTCAGGGAAATGGAGTCTGTGTCTAGGAGCTCCTGATGCCATCTTCCTAAGACCTCCCCTGCTCTCTGGCGACCACTTCTGGGGCCTTAAGTTTTAGCTGTAAGGTTGGTCCTTGGAACAAATCAGATGTAGTGTAATTCTAGTAACTCCAAGAGACCTGCCCGCTGGGCTGCCTAAAATTCTCACCATTAAAATCATTCGTTTAGGTTAAGGCATTATGTCTAGAGGAGGTCTATTCAATATAAAGATATCACCTGACAATAATACTTCAACGTGTCATGCATCCCTCATTGCATCTCTCTGAGCAGTCCTTCCATTGACGCGACCCCCACCCCCTATGCCTTAGCAGATATTCTAATGAGTTGCTATGGCTCTCCCCCCAAATCATTGCCTATTAGCCAGTGCTGTTGCTGAGGCCAATCCACACACCTAGGCCATGGCCTGTATTCTTACCATTATTTGGGAATAATAACATATTTCTATAAAATGAATTTGTCATTATATTGATTTATAATTTATAAAGCACTCCCTTCAGATTTAAACTCAGGATCATAGATTAGAGCTGAGACGGACCTTAGAGGCCATCTGTACCAATGCTCTCCTTTTACAGATGAGAAAACTGAGGCCCAAGGAAACACAGGCAGTATGTATCAGAAGTGGGATTTGAATGCAGGTCAGGTGACTCCAGAGCCAGTACTCTTTCTGCCATAACAGTCTATCCCTTCACAAAGAGTGAACTGGGTAGTAGAAATCTTATTATTCCCATTTTACAGATGAGAAAGCTGAGACTCAAAGTGATTAAATGACTTACTATGGTCATAGAAGGGAGAAATAGATGACACATTAAATCCTCACCATGAATTACCATGGTAGCATGGAGGAAGTTGTAAGACTCTCTAGTAGTAATCATAGACAGCCTTGAATAAGATTCTGAGCAAACAGAGCACACGATCAGCAAGTTACGATAAGTGGAGAAAGATGGGTGGGCAAAGATGGGAACTAAACAGGCTGATCATAAGTGGGAAACTTTACATGGGATAGCCTGGGAAGCCAAGTCGCTGTGAGCTTGAGGAGAGAGTGAGAAGCTGGGACAAGAGAGAGAGGGTAGTGGCCAAGTCAAGTTATACTGATTTGATGATGTTTCATAGGACTGGAAGGGGGTGGGTGGTGAAGGCAGTGGTGAAATCCTTCTTGGTCACACCCTCTGCTAGCCTTGCCGGGAAGCTCCTTCCTTCAAGTCAGGATGAGACATCTTAGCCTCTTATCTATGGGCTCAGGAATCCAGAGGAATAGGTAGAAAAAAGGATAACCAATATACCACTAAGGTGGATAAATGTGCAAAGGAAACCAATGAAACACTGAGTATGAGTGTATTTTGATTTTTTTTTATAACAACACAGCTTTAAAGTCTTATGCAGTTATAGAATTCTAACAGCAAAGGGCTTTTGATCAGATCTGGACAGTTCACGGGGCAGAATGTAATTTATTTTCAAATTTTAATTAATTAATTAATTTTCTTTTTATCTTAGTTTTGCCTTCATATTTTATTAATTAATTCATTTTTAGTTTTCAACATTCACTTCCATAAGCTTTTGAGTTTTAAATTTTCTCCCCCTCCCTTCCCACCTCTCTCACCAAGATGACATGCAATCTGAAGTAGGCTCTACATATACATTCCTATTAAACATATTTCATATTAGTCATGTTGTAAAGAAGAATTAGAGCCAATAAGAGGAACCACAAGAAAGAAGAAACAAAACAAAGCAGAAGAAAAAAAAGAACAAATAGTCTGCTTTGATCTGCATTCAGACTCCATAGTTCTTTCTCTGGATGTGGAGAGCATTTTCCATCATGAGACCCTTGGAGATGTCTTAGATCCTTGCATTGCTGAGAAGAGCTAAGTCTATCAAAGTTAGTCATCACACAAGATGTCTGTTACTGTGTACAACGTTCTCCTGGTTCTGCTCACTTCACTCAGCATCAGTCTATACATGTCTTTCCAGGTTTTCCTGAAGTCTGCTTGCTCATCATTTCTTATAGCACAATTACATCCATATACCATCCATATACCACCACTTGTTCAGCCATTCCCCAATTGATGGGTATCCCCTAAATTTCCAATTCTTGAACACCACAAAAAGAGCTGCTATAAATATCTTTGGACATGTGAGTCCTTTTCCCATTTTTATGATTTATTTGGGATACAGCCTTAGAAGTGGTATTGCTGGGGTCAAAGAGTATGCACATTTTTATAGCCCTTTGGGCATAGTGGAATGTGATTTGTAAGCATACTTTTACACAGTTTACATGCACATATAAGACAAACGTTAGCAACACATGCTACAGCTTCAACTGAAAAGGAAATGGGAAAAGGAAGAAATTTAAATTAAAATTCAGTAAAAAGAAAAAAAACTGCACCAGATGATATGGAGGTGAGACAATGAAGGTTCTATCAGATTATAAGCTTAGTACTTTGAAAACAACAAAATGTTTTGCATAATTGATGACAAGGCTGATGTTGTGATCCAGGATGGTGAGGTGTGGTGTGGTGTGGTGTTGTTGTGGAAGAAGTCAAAAGCAGCATGATCCAGAGGAGAGTGCTATATCCAGAAACACAGAGTCCGAGTTTGCTGCTTACTAGCTAGGTGACTTTGGACAAGTTAACTTGTTGTCTCTGACCTAGGAAGCTAGGTAGCATGGTGGTTAGAGCTCTAGTCTTGGAGTCATGAAGACCTGAGTTCAAATCTAGCCTCAGACATTTACTAGCTATGAGGCCCTGGGCAAGTCATTTAACCTCTATTTGCCTCAGTTGCCTAAACTGCAAAACCTACCTCACAAGGTTGCTGTGAGAATCAAAGGCGATGGTATTTGTAGAGCACTCAGTACAGTGTCTGGTATATAGTAGGTGCTTAATAAATACTTCAATCATAAAATAAGGAAGCTGGACTATATGGCCCCTAAGGTCCCTTACAGCTCTAAAGCTATGGCCCTAAGACTCCCAAATGACTGTAAAGAGCCAGCTCCACTCCATTTCTTGAATCTGAATGCCCCCGAATCATTTTCATGTCTCTTATCCCTTTTCCCCAAACTCTCACATCCCACCAAAATCACTCAGGGCCTAGCTTTTATAAGCAGGATGAAGTGTAAACCTCTAGAGAAAGTGAAGATTGTCTAAGCTTAGCCAGTCAATAATCTCTTTTGGGTCCTTGCAGTCTCTTCAGGGGCCTGTGAATCATTTCTCTGCAGATGTGACTAATGCTTGATTAGTGTTACTGCCTGGTATTGGTCCACATTGTCAGGGCGGATGATTCATTAGCATCTTTATTCCCAAATACCACTACTAAAGGGTATTGGTTTGGGGCAGGGAATGTTAGGAAAGATCTCAGTTTTTGAATTTCCTCTTGAACAATGGACAACTAATGCTGATTAATGTAAAATTAATCCTCCTTTCTCCCTTTTTCTCTTTTCCTGCCTCTCCCCTCCCCGGTAGGGGGAAAAGCTGGATGATTTCAACACTGCTTGTTGTTGATGCTACTTAGAAATGCTAACGAGCAGCTCATAGTTTGCTTTGTAGATAGAATGGCAAACAAGGGGTTCTCAAGCCAATTATAACCTGCCACAGATGCCTCCCAATTCAACTAACATTGGCCTTATGGGATCATGGACCTAGATGTGGCTGGTTGTCTGCTTGGGAAGAGGAATTAGACATAGGCTTCTGGATGAAGTGGTGGGAAAAGGGATGGTGTCTCATCATTGGTAAAAGCCTGTTTCCTCCCTCATCTTTATACATGCCTCAAGCCACAGAATGCCTCTGGATACCTACTAATTTGGATGGCAGAGTCAGAATCCCATAAGTTATTCACCCACTACAAAAGGATGGACCTAAACTAATCAGAAAAAAATTTAATAGATTAATGTAATTAATTAATTGCAATCAAGAGTAATGTAATTAATCAATTAATGTAATCCTTCACTTGGTTTCAATAACACCACACAAGTGCAAGGCAGAGGAGGTGTGGCTAGTCAGTAGTTACCTGAAAAGAAATTGGTTGCCTTTAATGGATTGTAAGGTGAGTCAATTACAAAATGGCAGCCAAAACAATTAATATGATTATATTGCGCCTTCTCCCTCTCCCTAATGCAAGGCAAAGCAGGGCTGTGGCTTGGTGGGGGATCAAGAGAAGATGCTTCAGGAAATAGCACAGGCTGGAGCAGGGAAATGCCGCGTTCAAAGTCAGGGAGAGGGAAATTGGGTGGTGTTACTCCTTGTTGGGGCTGGCTACAGAGTCCAATAACCTGTCGCTACAATGAGCTAGCAGAATTAGTCAGAGGTTCTCCAGGAGCAATTGGGACAACCAATAATAGAAAAAGCTCTATGTTCCCATGTTTATTAGCTCCCTAGTACCAAACCCTGGATCCATGTGTTTTTATCTAAATACTGGCCCTACATGAAGCTTGAATTAAACATTAGGTGGAAAATTCTTTGTTCCCAGAAGGGAAAAGTACACAACTTCAAAATGCGCATTTCTGAGGCCTGCTAGATTCAGATAAATCCTATTTGGGGACCGTCAGAGGTCTGGGAGAGGGTAAGCAGCAGAGCTCAAGTCCTCTTTGTTATCCATTGTTTTCTTCTTATTATGTAATCTTTATTTGTTATTTGTTCTACAGAGGGGCAACTCCATTATGTTAGAGTGACATGCCTAGTGCTCATTTACTATATCAAGTTCAAAGAGGAGTCAGGGCTTGCCAGTCGGTGGGGGCTCAGAGCTTATTGCTGAGTGGGTAAATCTATAAATCCACATACCCTTTGATAATCACACAGCAGACTTTTGGGCACAGATCTCTGCAGACAGAAAGAAGTCTTTGGAGATTAGCTGTGTGGGCTCCTGGGAAACATAACTCAGAAGGACAGCATTACCTCTTCCTGTCCAGGGAGAGATGGAGACTAAAAATGGAGTATCACTGCCAGAGTTCTAACTTGTTGCTTTCAGTTTCAGAAAGTGAGATTTTGATCACCCTCATTTCAAATGAAGCTGGAGAAAGAGAGAGGAGCTCCAGCGGGCGGTTTTGTGGTGCAAATCTAGAAATTGGGCCCTGAGGGTTGGGGTGGCTCATCTACCTATGAGTCTACTGTCTGAACTCCAAGTGCCGAAGCTGCTTCTGCTTTCAGCGGTCAGAAAGGGATGGTTGAGGGAACGTAAATGTTTGAGCTACTGTGGCTGCTCACTTTCCACTCAGGAGACTATAAAGTATGTCTCTCTTCTCCACTAACTCCAGCCCTGTCTCCGCAGGCAGCCGCCGATTCCAAAACTTATCTTTATTTTCTCAAGTTACTTCTGTAATTTGCCGAAGTGGTTTGAATTTTCTGGCTAGATAAAAATCTGATTGACCATAACTGTTTTTAACTTGTAAAGGCTGTTATTTGTGAATAGGGAGGGGGCTGCAAAAGAGAGAATCAGCAAATGGCTTTTGGTATATAGAGATAAAACAAGACACAGGTTTGAATCTCAGTCTAAAGTGCCAGGTTTTTTCCTGGCTGGGGGTTTGATGCAAGTGAGAAAAAATCTTTTGTATATTGATTTATAAATTTTTATGTAAAAGGGGATGGTGACCAGGGCTGATGCAATCCCCCACGTGGAAGAGGCTGGGGAGTGTACTTTGGAAGAGGAACGGACAGCAAGGAGCCCCAGAAAGATGAGCGGGCCAGAGAACAGGTTGCTAGCCTTACTCAGTTTCATAGTTAGTGCCTCCTTTGTGGCTTCCCAGAGTAGCATGAAGGGTAAGCAGCATGTTAGTGTATACTCCCATGCATACTCCCAGCGGGGTAGGGTTCATTCTCTTTGTGGTGGCTATCTTCCAATAATACTTTGACTGACAATTCTAACCTTTTATAGAAAGGAGAAGAGACCTTGAGAAAGTAAGATGCCTGTCCCCAAAGTGGACCAGATAATTGCTTCTCCAGGGCTACATGACTCACCTTTGAACTCACAGAATCAATGGCAGGCCATTAAGAAGGAAATCTCAAACACTGCATGATGGCTCTGGAGAAAAGGGATATTTCATCACTCAGGCTCTGCATTTTCCATTCCTTTCCCACAAATTCCTGAAAGCATCTCGGAGGGAAATTTGTCTGCTCTTCATCTTTCTGTTCACACATATACATAAGAATTTGAGGTGAAAATGGCCTTCTGGGTAATATAGACTAGCCCCCTCATTTTACAGATGAGGAAACTGAGACCCAGAGAAGTCATGCCTTGCTCAAGATCAGAGTCAGAATTTTAACCCATGTTCTCCAACTCCAAAACCGGAGCTCATTTGAACTATTCCGACTATTCCTCTGAGTGAAGCAAGATTTTAAAACTTCAGAATTCTCTTGATCCCATTGGAGCAACAATGAAATCCCCTTTGGATCTCAATCTATGATTCTCTGCTTCTTTGCTCTTGAGAAGATAGAGACGCTAATACTTCATCCCTTTAAGCCTCCTTCTCTGGCCCAGTGCTTCCTGTTACTGCCTGCCTGCATCAAAAGTTTTGGCACCTCCATATTGTTTCATTCACCATCTTTTGGCTTCCCAGAACAAACTTTCTCTTCTTGGATCTTTTTTGTTGTTGTTGTTTAGGCAATTGGGGTTAAGTGACTTGCCCAGGGTCACACAGCTAGTAGGTGTCAAGTGTTTAGTCTGAGGCTGGATTTGAACTCAGGTCCCCCTGACTTCAGGGCCATTGCTCTATCCACTGTGCCACTTAGCTGCCCCACTCTTCTTGGATCCTAACTCCCTTTTATATGTTCTCTCCACAAATTAGGATGTAAGCTTCTTGAGGTCAGGACTGTCTCACTTTTATATTTGTATTCCCTACATGTAGCATAGCACCATTGCCTCATTCTTTAACTCATCCCCATGAGAGCCCAAGGTTCAGCTAGATAAAGGCAAAACATTTCTCTGCTAATGGAAGAGCTTGAAGGATTATTTCCCAGGAAAAGCTCATGTCTTTTAACTAGTGTCTTCTGTAGAGGACAATTCTGCTCTCTGGAATGTTAGGTCACAGGAGGTTGGTGAAGTAGGTGTTTGGAACCAGCCCTCTGTCACAGGGAGT
This sequence comes from Phascolarctos cinereus, assembly GCF_003287225.1. Lineage (NCBI taxonomy): Eukaryota > Metazoa > Chordata > Mammalia > Diprotodontia > Phascolarctidae > Phascolarctos > Phascolarctos cinereus. Next base: position 26,831,956 of record NW_027555514.1, on the reverse strand, counting down.
GGGTCACTGTTTATGGCACCTGGGTGGAGGAGGGATACTGTTTGGGAAGATTGTACTTTTTTCACCAAGGAATTTTGAAGAGAGCACTTTAGAAGAATCTAAGTACAAAATATTCAAGAATTAGGTATTTTTAAGAACTAGAAATTGGATGAACTCTTTCAACTGCAGTAATTTTTAAAATTGCAACATTTACTCTACACTTTTTTTTTCTAACGAACGGAAGAGTATGAATACACAATGAAAGTGAGCAGAAACCGCTGACACAGCCAAAGGGGAAGGAGCTGGTCAGGGTGGGGAGGATGTAAGCAGTCTGCTGCTTTCCCCTCTCATATGTAGGTGGCTGGTGTGACCCAGAGGAAACCAAAGTTTTGACTTTACCTGAAATGACAGCATAAGAGGGTTGTGTTTTTCTGTTTTAAAATGCATTTTCTTTAGTTGCTCCTGAGAATGCCACTTTCAGAGTTTTGGTGACTTGTCAAAGTGACAAAGCTAGGAGGGTCCTGAAGTGGGATTTGAACTAGGAACTCCCTGATTCCAAGTCCCTCCACTCTCTCTACCATCTACTTCATGCTGCCTTCTTAAGTCAAATGACCACTTGTTACGTGTGTTTTCATGGAATTTTGTCAGAGTTGTTATTCCACATCTGGTACAAGTGGCCACTTAGAGATGCTTTTTACCAAAATTATGTTCCCAATATCCTCAGGTTGAAGCAATTCTCAAGAAAGTTTAAAGACAGTTCAGAGGATGAAAACAGATAAAAGCTGCCAAAAAGAAGGTTAAGTAAAAAGCAGTTGAGAAACTGAGGCAGACAGAGGTTAAGTGACTTGCCAAGAGTCACATACGAAATGACAGTCAGACAGGAAGTTCCACGGCATCTCTGGAGCTCTTCATCAAAGTCCTGAAAAACTATTTGTAGAGTCTGCTGGCCCAAAGGACCCACAGCTGGCTCCTGGATCAATTCAGCTAGGGACAAAATTAACCTCAACTGGCTTTGGTTGGCCTAGCAATTCCCTTGCTTGCAACACTCTGGGCTGCTGTTGTGGAACATGGGGGCATAACTCATACCTCTCTAATTCCACCTAATATCCTGGCCCACAATAGGTTTCTTGGTCATATATAGGTAGGATTACATGGCTACTGGGGTCCCTTACAAGTCTGAGATTATTAATCCATAATGGAAGGAAAGTGTGAATTGTATTCAGCTTAATATGCTATTTTTACCTCTATTTTCCTAAAAATGTCAGGGACATAAAGGCATGGGACATGGGATGGGCTAATTTTGATGGGAGGAGAGATATGAGGAATGGTGACTGGGAGGGGTGATGGGTAAAATTTTGGTAAAATAGCATTGCTTGAGAACGTGGTTTTACACTGTATGGTTGGCCCTCGGCAGCACTTAAATAGCATGAAGGAAGTGGGTGTCATGAGGAAGATGACAAAAACAGATGTAAACTCTGAGAAAAGCTCCTAAAGGGGTGATGGGAGTAGACAAAGATAAATTTTGATTACTTCAAAATGCTAAATGATTCTTAAGCCAGGCATGCCAACAGGCCCTGAGACTAAAAAATATCTAGGCTGGGTCTAAAAGAATGTGAGGATGGAAAATACCAAAGTCTGGTTACTTTTGTGACTCTTTAGAAAACTGACCAGTGGATCAAAGTTGAAAGTAGGTGGGTTCTGAAGAGGGCATGGGAAGCCTCATGAAATAGTGATTTCTTCCTCCCTACAGGTTGGATCCCCTATAGAACATACGCCCCTTGAAGGCAGGCCCCAGTTTTCGTTCTTTGTATCCCTTGTGTTTAGTACAGAGCCCGGAACTCGAAGCGTGCTTAATAAATTCTAGTTTGATTGCAGACCTGGGTAGCCACTTGGGGATGTGGTACGTGTTTCCCCGGCAGAAGGATGGGACTAGATCGAGGCTAAGGTTCCTTCCAACTCTAGCATTTTATGATGCCCTGACCATCGCAGCAATCACAGACAACATTAGAGAGATGGAGAAAGTTTCAGACTTACAAAAGGTAGAGCAGTGAGTGCTGATCTAGATATCAGCTCTGCCATTACATAGTGGTAAGTCATTTACCTACTCTAGGCCTAAATTTCCTCATCTCTATCTAACCGCCAGGAGGAATGCCTTCCAGCTCCCAGTGTTAAATTGGCATCTAAGCAGTTGCAGCCCTCCCGTTCTGACCAATGGCACATGCTAGAGGCTCTCCCTTCCCCTGGGGTTAGGCTTTGCCCTATGTGTGAGAATCTGCTCCCCAGAGCCTCTCAGACTAAAGTGGCTACTTTCTGCTCTGCTCATAGTCTGCGGCTGTCCAGCCTCACAGTCTAGGGGTATTTCTATTTGGGAATTCATGCGTACTCTGTAACGCATTATGCCCCCAAAGTTACTAAACTGTACGTTCCTTTTGACCCAACTAAGCCACTACTAGGTCTACGACTCAAAGAAGTCAAAGAAAGAAGAAAAGGACCCATATGAACCAAAATATTCATAGCAGCTCTTTTTGTATTGGCAAAGATCTGGAAACAAAGGGGGCAGGGAGAGGGGTTGCCCATCAACTGGAGAATGATTGAGCAGACTCCGGTATATGAATGTAATAAAACACTATTGAACTGTATGAAATCAGAAAGGGATGGTTTCAGAGAAACCTGAGGAGATCTGCAGGGTGAAGTGAATAGAACCAGGAGAACAATTTATATAATAACAACAATATTGTAAAGACGAAGAGCCATTGAAAGGCTTAAGAACTCTATTCAACTTATTGATTAATCCTCATTTCAGAGTTGGGGGTTTTTTGGGATTTTTTTTTTTTTGGCAATTGGGGTTAAGTGACTTGCCCAGGGTCACACAGCTAGTAAGTGTGAAGTGTTTGGTTTGAGCCTGGATTTGAACTCAGGTCCTCCTGACTTCATGGCCAGTGCTCTATCCACTGCACCACCTAGCTGCCCCCCCCCTTTTTTTGGATGAAGCATGCTGACAGAGAGGTGAGGGTCTCAAGATAAGGAATAAAACATACATTTTTGGACACGGTAAGTGTGAGAATTTGTTTTACTTACATATGTATATTAATTACAAGGGGTTTTGGTTTTGTCTGTTGTTTAACGGGGATGGTGGGCCAGAGAGAAAATAAATGTTTATTAATTTATTAAAAATTAAAATTAAAAAGAAAAGAATAAGGAAAATATGAGCTCTTCCTCTCTTTGGCTCTGCCCAGCTTGAACTGAGAGGCAGAACTGCCTAACTGAGTACAGAAGTCAGGAAGACCTGAGTTCAAATACCATCTCAGACACTTACTAATTGTGTGACTCTGGGAAAGTCACTCACATGCCTCAATTCCACATTTGTAAAATGGTAGTGGTTGGGGGTGAGGCAGGAAGTAGACTAGTTCTAACTTTACAATGCTATGAGCAAATATGCCTAGTGTCTTTGACAGTGAAAATTAATGCTCTCTTTCAAGTTGTGTACAGGATAACCAAATGGGATTAGCATTAATGGCCTTTAAGATTTAAGTGACACTAAGGGTCACCCTGACCTTGGATGTGGGGCCCAAGATTGATGCCTTTCTTTTACTTTGTTGCTTGAATCATCTGACCCAATGGAAAGTGAACTTGGCCTCGCAACCAGAGATCTCATTGAGAAATTAAAGATTGAATCCAAAAAGGCCTTTTGTCTTTCCCTTCAGTTATTTTTGGAGACTCTATTGAACATTACTGATGCCTTCTGTCTGGTGTGCTCTCTTTAACAGGGGACTACATATTGCTGGGTCTCACTTGGTCCTTTTCTTAGCCCTTGTATGAGTATCTGTATTGTCCTACACAGGAGAGGGAAGCCCACGGCCTTGTTACCAACAGGAAACAGCAATGAAGAAACTCCTGGTGCATGGATGATGGCTCTGTACAGACCAAGCCGGTCTCTCTACATCAATGCTGTCAGCTATTTTATTTGTAAAGACAACATCTTGTCCTTGCAGGTAGGTACGTGTCCTGTTAGCCTGCTTGTTCTTTGGAAAACTAATACTACACTGTCATATGAGAACGCGTTTGCATCCCAGATGTTATTTTTGAATACAGAAGTTGCTTCAGAGACCAAGACTTCAAGCTGTTTGCTGAAGGAGGAGGCTATGGGAAAACCAACGAGGAAAGGGAAAATTCAGAAAGCAATGGAAGAGATGGAAGAACCCAGAATACCTCTCTATTTAGTGCAGGATAAGGAAAGGTGTAAGTGAATAGAATTCCACAGGAGCTGGACATAGAAGGGCAGTCCCTCCACCTTATTCCTAAAAGGTGTGCCTTTCTTAGCACAGCCCAAGGGCACGTGAGCCTCTGGCTGCCCCGTGTGCTGCTGATTGGCCACCAAAACCCCTAGGAAACATCCAAACTGGCCGCCATTTAATCAAGAATCCCCTCTCTTGCACTTTTGATTTGTCATCCTCGAGTACAGGATATTACATGACTCCAGCTTGAATTTCATCTCATTAGATTCAGTCCAATACTCCAGCCTGTCAAGATCTTTTGGAATTCTGACTGTCATCTCGTGTGTTTCATACCTCTCCCAGACTGGGAAAGCCGGGTGATGAGCACACCTTCTATGCCTTCATCCAAGGTGCTGATGAAAATACCACCACCCAGCACAAGGCAGAACTTGGATCCCTGGGGCAATCCACTGGCAATCTCCTGATGTGCTGCCATTCAGCCATTAATAACTGCTGTCTGAGTCTAGACATTCAGCCAGTTCTGAATTCATTTCATTGTGTCGTCCCACCACCGTGAACTGGAAGCTCTGTTGGTTTTCTGACTCTCTCTTCCTCAGAAGCCCCTGCTACCATTGGTCTTGTTGGTGTTGTTGTTGTTTTCAGTTTTGCATACACACATCTAGTGTTGTTGCTGTCCAGTCATGTCTGAGTCTTTGTGACTCCATTTGGGATTTTCTTGGCAAAGATATGGGAGTGCTTTGCTATTTCCTTCTGTAGCTCATTTTACAAATGAGGAAACTTAGGGAAACAGGGTTAAGTGACTTGCCCAGGATCATACAGCTGGTGTCTGAGGCTGGATTTGAACTCAGGAAGATGAGTCTTCCTGACTCCAGGCCTGGCACTCTCTCCACCATGACACCTAGCTGCCGGCACCACCTAGCTGCCTGGGGTTGGAAGCACTACTCATTGGGTCAATCAATGACAAGTAACTGACAATTGACATTGGGGGGAAAACATGAGAATGGGGTCTTATGTATATCATATATATTATAAAGCCAATAGCATTAGAAAGATGCTGCAGTCCTCAGAAAGGTCCTAGAACTCTGAGGGGAAGAGGTAGCATTGCTTTGGGAACCCCACTGAGGAATAACGACCCCTAAATCATATTATGTAGAGTATGTGATGATAATATATAGTATAGTTATAATGTATAGTACAATTATGATAAATATAATGATAATATAATTCACCACCTGGGCTGGAGGAGAAATTTCTTCCCCTTCCCCATCTTGGCACTATATATCGTGGTATACAGTAGGTGCTTACTGAGTGTTTGATGTTTGATTGGCTCTGTTTCTATGTATCTATAGGCAGAGAGGGGCAAGAAGTATTATATAATACAATGATTCCTGAGTGGTTTTTCCCTAGATTAATGTTGTAGTTGCAGATTTCTAGTTTAGCTTTTGCTGTAATAAAGTCCCATCATGTTGAAATCCAGTTCAATCCTTGCTTGTTATTACAACTATCATTTCTGGCTGTGAGAACAGGATCCCACCTAGACCAGTATGTACCAGGTAGTGTATTTCCACTCTCAACTACTTCTGGTAAACCGTGGAATCCAGGGGCAGCTAGGTGGCACAGAGGATAGAGCAGCAGCCCTGGATTCAGGAGGACCTGAGTTCAAATCCGGCCTCAGACACATAACATGTACTAGTTGTGTGACCGTGGGCAAGTCACTTAACCCCATTGCCTAGCCCCCCCCCAAATAAATAAATAAACTCCTATAGCATTAAAAAAAACAAACAAATGAATCCAGAATCTCCCTGGGAAATGGAAGGGAGCCTTCCTATACTCAAAATGCCTAAGGGAGGCCTATCTCAGCCATTGACATCACCCAGCCTCAGGTCATACTAATTGTTCATAAGATGAATCAGTGGATGGAAAAACCCTGGGGTCATATCATATTCTGGGGATCAATGCAAAGATGCCTGGGAGTCCTGGAGTATTTAATCTGCTTTAAATTTAACTGTAAGCAATTATGAGTCCTGGATGGACATTGGTATTGGCTGCCTCCAGAGCTGGTAGAGAGGCTTCATTTCTACACTATCTTCTTACTCTCTTGTTGAAGCCAATGAGGTCACTATGCATTCTGATGGTTTCCAAGTAGCTATTGCTGGGAGCTCATTATGAATGTGACAAACAGTCTTCCACCTGTCATCACAAAGGGCTAGGGCACAAGACTCTTTTGGAAGGAACAAGGAGTCAGTGTCCACGGCATTGTGACCGATGGAACATCCAGCTGTCAACAGATTTCCCAGCTGTCATGTAGCTTCAACAAGGTCAAGTTCGACAAAGACATTCCCACCTCCTCACAACCAAATTTTAAATTAAAAAGTTTTTAAATTTAAAAGCTAAAATGTAGCTTTATAAGAGGGTGCTGATATTATTGTGTCCAGAGATATGTACTGCACTGATTTCTTACACACTAGAAAAGTATACCTTGGTAGCAGCGTCTGAGTTTCAGTCAAAATCTGGCCCTGTGAACAAAGGCCATGATAGTAACTCACATTTATACTGTACTATAAGGTTTAATAATAATAATACTAAAAATAACAGCAACAATAATAAAATTATATCATTATATCAATATTAGTCACCATGTTAACTATGTAATATTAATATAATATATGACATTATTACATTATCATAATATGATATTAACTATGATAATAATCTAGCTTGCATTTTGTAGCACTTCATCTTTTCAAGCACATTTATACAGTGACAAAATGGTCATTAAGTGCTTACGATGTATCAAATATGCTAAGCGCTGAGGATACAAATATAAAATCAAAACATTCCCCACCCTCAAGGAGCTTACATTCTAATAGGGGCTAAGGTATCACAAAGAAGGTGAGTGGAACAATGGGGACATTCACTGACACATCCTTTCCAGAGGAAATGGTGGTTGAGATTTGATTACAATTCTCAGAAAAAGATGTGGAAGAGGGTTGAGAGGTATATACTTTCCTCTGAGCAAGCCTGTGATACAGAACACTATCGTTCCTATTTTGGAGGTAAGAAAACAAAGGATGGGGAACAGTACAGGAGACAGAGTAAAGGAGTCAGAAGCCCGGTTCTGGCACCAGCATGATCTTAGGTGGAATACTTGACTTTTCTGCACCTCGGTTTTTTCAGCTATAAAATAAGGGAATTGGACTAGATGACTTCAAAGGACTGTTTTGATTTTAATCTATGATCCTCTGGGGCTCAGGGATGTGCTCATGTTAGCACAGCTAGTAAAAATAAAAAAATAACAACAAAACATCAAAATAGAGCTCGATCCTCTCATCAAACAAGGTGTCCTTAAGCCAATGACCCACACTCACTATCGAAGGAGAGGCCCAGGTGCTACCAGTGATGAGTTAAGATTCCTTGACAATTCTCATGCCTTCAGGGAGGATCTGTAAAGCAAGCAGCTGATTACAATTAGTATCCCCAGGAAGCAATAATAACAATAATAGCAGATGACATTTAAATGAGTTTGCTCAGTCTTGTGTACAGATTAGCTTGACTGACCTTCACAATCATTCTATGCAATGATACTATTATTGTCCTCATTTTACAGATGAGGAAAGTGAGGCTGAGAGGGGCTCAGTGGCTTGCCTAGGTCACACATAGCTAGGAAGTGTCTGAGGCAGGATGTGAACCCAGCTCTTCGTAATTCTCAGTCCGGTGCCCAACCTCTACAACACTCAGAGGCTGATGTACCATGAAGAAGGAGATGTGCTAGACTGGCCGTGGAAAGTGTTAGGTTGTTGTAGGAGAGCCAGAGGGTGGGGGAGCCCTGCATTACTTAGGAGAAGATTGAATAAGTATGGCAGAAAACAGAGAATGTCTTTGTATCCCCATCACCCTCAACTCAGAGGTTGAGTGATTGAAAGGATGCACTAAGGAGGCAGAAGTGTTGGGGTGCTTGGGTGCTTATGTTTGGGTGCTTGTACTTGGACCCCAATTTCTCCCTAGCCTCAGAAACACTGTGCCTTGATAATCATTTGGGATCAATTGGGCCCCAATAAGGGCCAAAAACCTAAATTAAACTTTTTCTCTCTGAGTGAACTAAAGACACCCCTCCCTGTGTCAGCAAATTCCAGGACCGGATAGAGCTGATCAGTATTCTTCCTGTTTGTTATCACTGGGCCCAGGATGTCTGGGACCAGATACTCTCTTGAATAATGGCACTTTTCTTATCTTGAGTTTCAATTGAGAACTGACCACTCCTTAACCACTCCCTAATCCCACCCTGAATCCCCTAGTTAGCATATTTGGCCCATGTTTTATTGTATTTTATCCTATATAAACTTTAACTGTACCTCTCTAAGGTTGCAGGATCCTTTAAGAATCCTTGCCCACTGAAAAGCGTGACAATAAACTTTGCCACCTTGGCTTAAAGAATGCTTGAGTCTGTGAATTCATTCCAGGTGACCCGTCCTGTACTCCGGTCTTTGAGGGGTCACAACCTCTCAACCTCTTAGCCCGCAACAGTCGGACCCAAGACTATCTGCCTTAGGTTTCCTTCACCTCTCTTGTCAGGTGTTGTGTGAGGGCTCTTGGGGATTTGTCAGATGTGTGACTTACTTGCCGGCAAGGACAAGGATTTAAAATTTTTTTCTTTAATCTTCATTGGAAGACAGAGGAGGGTCCCAGAAGAGAGAGGGCTGCTTTTGGGGGTGGGTGAAATCATAATAATGCATGACTATGGCAAGTCAACTGTTGTTTTACTTCTGTTTTCTTTGCTTGGAAGAATGATGTTTAGATTGGAAAGGGACAGAACAAAAAATGACTAATGGGGAGTTGGCGCCCAAGGTCAGAATATAGACAGTCAAAGAGCTCCTGGTTGCCTTCTATGAAGTCAGCTCACCTGGCTCAGCTGAATTACATTCCAGGAAATAGAAAGAACTGGCAGATGTGGGGGCTAAGCTACTGAAAGAATAAGGAAAATGGGGAGGTACTTGTGGTATGGAGGAAAGTCTATTGATTCTGGACTCCTAGGGCAAGGGTTCAAATCCTACTTATACCACTTACTGCCTATGTGGCCTTAGGCAACTTACTATACTTCTCAGGGTCTCAGTTTCATCATTCATAAAAGGAGGGGATTGGATTAAACAGCTTTTAGGGCCCCTCCCATCTCTAAATCTACCATCCTAAGACTGGAGAAGAATAATTGTTCTGATTTGCAAAAAGGGACTAGTCTGAAAAAATGTTTACTATGTTTGTCTTCCCTAAGGTGCAACAAGAGGAGTGGGATAGTTCAGTGAAGAGAGCTGACCATGGAGTCAGCTAGTCTGGGATTCTGGTATTGTGCTAATGCATAGGAGCTCAGTGACTGGGGCAATTCACTTAACCTGTAAGTGTCTCCAAGTGACTCTTACAGACTATAAGTTACATGTGAGTTGTTGAACTGCATTGATGGAAGAGTTTCCGTCCTACACTATTGAAATCATGTATCTCAATGCCACCCTCATCTAACCCCACCCCATCTCGCAAAGAGTTTGTACTAGATGGTCTTCCGAACTCATGTATATTGGGATTCTTTGAAGATTGGAGGATGGGCCACTCTTTGAAGACCTTCCTCCTGCTTAAGACCCAATAAGGGGAAATCTCCTATATTCATTCTGCTGTTTGAGCCATCATCTTCCACGGCAAGACTCAGTCTGAGTTGTGGGCCTCCAAAATGCAACAAAGCAATGTCAGTGAGGAATAGACTACGAGTTGATGCCACAAGGGGATACTGTGAAGAACCACCATTGAGACAGCAGAGAGCAGTTGAAAAGGGGCCACTGGGGATAAGGGAGCAAACACTGGCCATTGCAGTGTGAAAGGAACCCTAATACCAGGACTATGAGATGAGAGCATTGCTGTGAGAAATGAAGATACTATGCTATCATTAACTTGGAGAGCCCAAAAGTCTTTGATCATGAGGTCATAGACCCTAGACTGAAAGAGACCTTGGACATCATCTAAGGCAGCACCCTTATTCTACAGGTGAGTAAACTGAAACCCAAAGAGGAAAAATGACCTGTTCAAAATCACACAGTTAGCAAATAGTTAAGTAGCAGACCTGGGATTTGATGCCAGGTCTGCTATGCCAAATCCAGAAATATTTCTACCATATCATCCTACTCTTGGGTTCTTTCCCCCCTTCTATTAACATGACTTCCCCTGAGGTACTTACAAGGAGTGGGCTGTTCAGTTAATGGTTTCTGGTTAGGCTGACAAAAGTGAGGTTCTGCCCCTTCATAATTAGCCTTAGACCTTCACACCATATGTGTCTCTAGCACAAAGGTGGCACTGTCTTGTGACCGCAGAAGAGCTACTAAAACTACATTCCCCAGAAGCTTCTGAGTTACATCACTTCTAAAGCAGGCTGAGAAAAATGGGCTGACAACTGGAGATGTAAGGAAGGGGCACAGAGGAGGGAGGTTTTCTTCCAAGAGGCAGCAGGGTGGAAATAGAAGGGGCACAATATCTACAGGGTCAACTTCTGAATGTTTTTATTTAGGTGAAATGAGGCTAATGTTCACATCAAGGGCAGCCTGGATACAGAAAGAAGGAGGAGATGTCAAAGAAAAGCAAATTATAGCCTCAGGGATATGTCTGAGTGGGAGGAAAATGACATTGATGGATACTCAGAGCCAGACCCAGTCTCACATTACCTCCTTTAAAATCATCTTAGTACAGAGTCAGAGCTAGTATGAACCTCAGACACCTCATTTTAAAGATGAGGAAATCAAGGCCCATAAAGGTTAACTCATACTAGTTGCAAATGGCAGAACCAGAATTTGTGCATGTGTCCTCTGACTCCAAGGCAGCTAGGTGGTACAGTGGATAGAGTGCTAGGCCTGGAGTGGGGAAGATATGAGTTCAAATCTGGCCCCAGACACTTACTAGCTGTGTGATCCTGGGCAAGTCACTTAACCCTGTTTGCCTCAGTTCCTCATCTGTAAAATGAGCTGGAGGAGAAAGTGGCAAACCACTCCCATATCTTTACCAAGAAAACCCCAAATGGGGTCATGAAGAGTTGGACACGATTGAAAATGACTGAACAACAAAGCCTCATGACTCCACTGTGCCATGCCAATGACCTTCACTGGGTCTCATCATGGTGCTCTTGAAATCGATGTCAGTGGAGCCCAAGCCAGTCCATGAAGCTAGAAAAGCTGCACGTCTGAGCTTGCAGATGGATTGTATACCAGCTGTCTGAGGACAAGCCTAGGTGAGTTTGGAGAGGCTCATCACCAGATTGGCTGCAGGGCGATGTTTTTGGCCATGCTGACTCTAGCAGTCCTTATGTTAAGTCATAGAGAAGTTGTGTTCTGCGTCAGTGAGTGGCTTGCAGAAATGAGGTGACAGCTTATCAGCATTATGTATCTGAAATGGCTGGTCGATTTTTTTTTTCCAACCTCAAATGAAGAGGCAGAATCACAGAATCTCAGACTACGAAGGGACCTCTGAGCCCACCTAGTCAATTCTATGCCTAAATCTACCCTCCCTTTCCTCCCCCCCTTTCTCTCTCTCCTTCCTCTTCCTCTTCCCTCTTCTCCACTTCCTTCTTCTATCACCCTCCTCCCTTTTGAGCTCTCATTTCTATACTGCTCTAACATTGGTGAAACATGCTACATATGTAATAGGGGTCTGGCACATGTGCAAAACTCCTGAAATGGCATCTCCCCATATGGAGGAGCTGAGGAGCTGACTTTGGGGAGGGTGCTTTGGAGAATCTATGGAACATGCATAAATATTCTATGACTGTTTCTGGTTACTAATTGTGTGGTTAGGAGGAGCTGTTTTTCAAATGCTGCATAGATAGAAATGAAGGAGACTTCCCAAAAGGCCATCAGCTTCAGCCTATTCTCATGTGGGGAGAGGGTGGGGGAGAGATCTTTTTAATTCTATTGCTCACAGATACTGGGGACAGATAATGATATAAAGGGCTTCTGTCTCCCCTCTGAGGCCCTGTGGAAGTGCCTGCTTTCTTGGTCTTTGCATATTTTTTTCTCTGTTCTAGGTGGAGAGTAGAGCCTTCATTCTTGTGAATTCAAAATGTCAAGAGGATTCTTTGACATCATGACTTTCCAGAGTCCTCATTTGCAGCTAGAATAGCATCAGGGCCCCAGAGAGTTTATAGTGACCCTTGGGAATGACCTTCAGACCCCAGTCTACAGCAGCTGAGAGAAGGACTCATCTAGTAGTTACAGTTCATCAGGACATAAACTTGGTGAGACTAATACTATGTAGGAACTCTACTAAAAGTAAACCTGCTCTTCCTAGAGAAGGAGGTGTTGTAGGAGAGAGTATGCAACACAGGTATTTGGTGGGGGGTGATGTTTGTTCTTGGTACTTCTCGTACATGGGAAGTAAATATCCATTTGTAAAAGCTAATTAATGTTCAATGGGACTGGAGTCATTGGCTTCTGTGAGGAGGAGCTCAAGTTGATAGCACTAGATAAAAGAGTCCGCCAGCTCATCAGGGCCCCCTTGAGCCCTGAGGGAGCAGATGGAGCATCTGGGTCTGAGAAAGACAGAGCCAGAAGGTAACAGGTACACATACATTTGGCTATCATGTCATACTATTAACTCATTGAGTTTGCAGTCCACCAAAGCCCTTAGATATTTTTCATCATGCAAACTTTCACCCAGCCATGTTTTCCTCTATCTTGTGGAGTGTAAAACTTTACATTTATCCTTGTAAGTGCTATTCTCAGTAGCTCCAATCAATATATATCCTCATTTGCCTATTTGTTTTCATATTTAACTGTTTCCCTTGAAGAATTTTTTGCATAGTGATTGTCATCCACTGTGTTCAGTGTCTCTCTAATCTTGGAATCTCATCAACTCCATCATCTAAGCCATTGACATAATTGAGGGCTGCTAGGTGGCACAGTGGATAGAGTGCTGGGCCTGGAGTCAGGAAGACTCAGCTTCCCGAGTTTAAATCTGACCTCAGATATTTACTTGCTGTGTGATCCTAGGCTGTTTGCCTCAATTTCCTCATCTATAAAATGAACTGGGGAAGAAAATGTCGAACCACTCCAGGATCTTTGTCAAGAAAACCCCAAATGGGGTCACAGAGAGTTGGACACAACTGAAAAACACCAACAAGAATAAATGTTGAACAGTACAGAACTGGAGTTAGATACTAGAGGGACTCTATTAGATAGCTCCCTCAAAGTTGACACCAACCAGTTCGTGATTTTTGGGGGGGCTTTATCATACAACTACTTACACAATCTGTGCTTCGCTTTCATCTCTCTGTCCCATCCACAAGGACAGTATGAGAGATGCTGTCAAATTCTCAGCTGAAATCCATATCCTAGAGACTTCTCTGCCGAAGGCAGAACTGAGGCCATCACAAAGCATTTATTTTGGTGTCTGATGAAATCCTATCTACTGCCTTGATGTAATGCTATTCTTTTGCTTCTCCTTGAAGAGCTAGAAGGGAAATGAATGAATAGCTAGAGGTCAGGACTACATACAAAGAAGAAAAAATTCCTGGAAGAGATTGAGCCAGTTATTTAGGTTTTTTTTTTGAGCCTTGGTTTCCTCTTCTGTCAAATGGGAAGAGATGACCTCAAAGGACCCTTTCAGTTCTAAATTCTGACACCAGGAGAAGGGGGAAAATGACAGTAAAGAAACAAAATAAAAATAAAAGAGATACAAAGAAAACCACTTCTGCTAGTTTGGGGGGTTCTTAATTGATACATTTTGTTTTGAAGCATCATTCACAGAGACAATATGGCAGAGAGGATAGAGTGATCACTATAGAATCAGAAATATCTGGGTTCAAATCCCATCTCTGACACTTACTAGTTGTATATAACTAGAATTTATCTCATCTTCGCAACAAGGTATAGTGAAAAGAACATCAAGAATCAGAAGACCTGAGTTAAGTCCTATGTCTATCCATGACTAGATGCGGGCATACAAGCAAGTCAGATTCACATAACTTTAAAGTTAGAAGGGACCTTGGCAGCCATCTAGTCTAACCCATACTTAATCTTCTTGGGTCTTAGTTTCCTCACCTGTAAAAATGAGGGACTTGGATCAAATGGCCTTGAAGGACTATAGCTAGAATCCTATGATGATATGTGGATTGCCACCTGCATTGATGAAGGGAGTTTCAACACTGGGAGTTTTCTACCCTGATGACATCACAGATCCCTTGGCTGTATCATATGACCCCAAGAAACTCATAATAATGACAAAGTAAAGTTTTGTGAGTTTTCCACCTTTGCTTCCCTTTGGTACACGGAAAGAACACTATTTTTATTTTATTTTTTACCTAATAAAAATCTGTTTCCTCCCTGTCCCACTGTCCCCCTCCCCACCTCCCCTGAGAAAAAGAAAAGAAAAACAAGTCTGTAACAAATATGCCCAGTCAAGCAAAACAAATTCCTGCACTGCCTGTGAACAAAAGGCATATGTCTCAGCCTGTACCCTGTCTTTCAGCTCTCTGTCAGGAAGTGGGTAGCACACTTTATCACTGGTTCTCGGGGATCAAATTTAGTCATTGAGTTTATTAGAGTTGTTGGTATTGCTTAAATGATTCTCCCTGCTCTGCTTACTTCACCTGGCATCAGCTCTGCATAAAAGTCTTGCCAGTAGCACTAAATCTAGATCCAGTGGACCAGGGTTCAAACCCTGCTAGTGTCACTTGTCACCTGTATGACCTTGGGTGGGTCACTTTACCCATCTATGTCTCCATTGCTTTTTTTTTTTTTGGTGAAACCAAGAGCTAGATTTGATGACTTCTAAGACTCCTTTCTTCTCGAAATCTATGATTCTGTTAGAACCAAAAAATCTAAAAGAGAGTGAGTGGTCCAAGGCTTACCAGAAAGGGCTGTAGGAAAACCACAAGACTTGTTCAAAGGGGAAATTTTGAATGTTTGGTTTTGAATGAGCACCGACACACCCAAAGTTGAAAGGGGAGAAATAAGCTCTCATTAAAGAAAAATTAAAACCAGTCCCGGAGCAGGCGCTTTGTGTCTGGGAGCCGAAACTCAGTGAATAATCCTTCTGACCCTCTTGGCACTGTGGAGGGGGATCAGAGAAAGCTGACTTGCTATGGGAGAAGAAACCCACGCTCTCGTCCCGTCCGGTCCCTTCGATGGCTGATGATGCTC
This sequence comes from Phascolarctos cinereus, assembly GCF_003287225.1. NCBI lineage: Eukaryota > Metazoa > Chordata > Mammalia > Diprotodontia > Phascolarctidae > Phascolarctos > Phascolarctos cinereus. The sequence goes on along the minus strand of NW_027555514.1, from coordinate 26,816,580 downwards.
TACTCTGCTGCGTGAGGTCACGATACCCTTGGGGGAACCTGAAACCATTGTTTCTTCAAGAAAAAAATCCAACGGGAAGTTTTAACTTCCACTTCGCTGCTGGACTATAAGTCCACCCCTTTGCCAGCGTGGGTGAGAACAGGCCTTGCCCCTGTGGCCTTCCGATAGTGTCTTTGGAGGAAATGTGGGTTATAAATCCCGGTGAAGCATTACGCTAGTCATTTCCGTCTCTGAAAATCTCACTGAGCTAAAGCATTCAACGCAACCTTGAAATGGAGTCGGAACCTTTCGTGGGTTTAATCTGTGTCCTTTAAGTTATCAACACAGAGACATTAAGTTTGTAAATAGCGGGAGGGGGAAAAGGGTTTCTGCAGGGCCGGGAAGACTCTTTGGTTTCATTTCCCTTAAAGTTTTGCTTACTAAACTGTTCCAAAGAGGCATGTGCAGTCCAGCCTGTTTGTGTTATAAAGCTAGAAGAAATTCAACCCCAAAGAGTAAGCTGCTGGCTACCCGTGCACTTTGAGAGAGGTCCATTCATACAATGGACCCTATTCTCTGCAGTGAATATTGAATCTATTTTTAAAACTAGCGTTTCCAAACGAACTCTGCAAGAGCAGAACAAAGATTGAATGCTGAGGCCCTATTTTAAATGTTCTAAAGATGCTCTTCCCCTCCCTATTCCCTCTCAACCAAGTAAATCCCCTCAGGAAGTGCTTGGGAGTTGTGCTCTGAATAAGCTTTAACCTTAACCTTGGGAAAACCTGCATGGGGCAATGGATAGAGTTATAGACTCAGAGTCGGGAAAACTTGAGCTGAGGCCTGCCAGCTTTAAATCTACATGATATCCCCAATTCAATGAGCATTTATTAAGTGTCTACTAGATACAGAGTACGTTTTGGGACACTGTGGATGAAAACAGTCCCTTGCCCTTAAGGGAGTAACATTCTACAGGGGCTGGTAATTTTTTTTTTTGGTATCGTAAACCCGTTGGGCAGTCTGGTTAAGCCCATGGATTTCTTTTCAGAATGATGTTGGGTATTTTTTCCAATTCATAATTAAAGGAAATGGTAAATTTTAGTTAGAGGTTAATGCAAATAAAGATGTAATTTTCCCCCATGCAAATTAATGGAGTCCCTAAAACTTATCAATGGACCCTCCATGAACTCCAGGTTATGAACCTCTCTACTATAGGAATATAACAAATAAGTAAATACAAAAGGTATCCAAAGGAAATATAAACTCATTTCAGGGAAGAGGAGGAATGCTAAGTACTGGGGGTGGTATCAAGAAAGGCTTCCCCAGGTTCTCCAGTGCCTTTTCCGAAGCTCATCTGGTATGATTTCCAGGTGCTTCACCATCCTGGTGGCCTTCCTCTGGACACTCTCTAGGTGTTCAATGTCCTTCCTAAAATGTGGCCCTTAGATGAATTTGGAAGCTCTTACCTTTGAGGACCTACTTTATGGTGGTGAGTCCACCAAGGAAGCTTTTGTGTAAGTGGTTATCAATAAACACTCTTTTTTGAAGATTTCTACCTTTTGGTTATTTAAGAGCTTACATTCTTAGGGCCCTTCTGTTATTTTGCTTTAGGCAGCAGGGGAAAAAACCAATCCTTGGGCTGTAGGATTTAAAATAACAAATTGCAAAACCTGGGGTAGTCCACTGTTACTCATTATGTGAATTAATGTAATTAAATGCAATTTATTTGTAGCATCATTAAAGAGGGGGAGTTGTCCTGCAGAAGGGATAGTTTACCAAGTGCTGATGCATCTGCCCTGTCTTCTGAAACCACTAACTGGTGGGTGATTCAACTCAAGTCAACAATCATTTAATAAGAATCTAGTATGTCCTGGCAATGGGTTAGAAGCTGGGGATAGAAAGGAAAACAAAGAAATCATCTCTCTTCTCAAGGATCTTATATTTAACTGAAACCAAGCATTTTCTGTGACATTTTGTACTTGGTCAGGAAATGCTTAGCGGGGCTCTCAATACCAAGAGAATGGTGCCCAGAGGACAATCATGCCCTCGCATTCAATCCTTTCAACAACTCTGGGAGATAAGTGTTTTTATTATTATCCTCATTTTCAGATGGGGAAACTGAGGCTGAGAGACATTAAGTGATTTGCCCAGGGTCCCACAGATAGTAATTTTCTGAGGTATATTTAGAACCCAGTTCTTCTTGACTCAAATCTAACTCTGTATCCACTATCCCCTCAATGCCTTAAATGATTGGGTTTAACTAATTGGCCTCAGAGGTGGGCTACTTACTAACATCTATCTATCTAATCTATCTATCTATCTATCTATCTATCTATCTATCTATCTATCTATTAACCTACCTCATCAGATAGAAAGACAGAGCGATAGATAAATAGATAGATAGTAAATGCTAGCTATTATTATTCCAATCCAACCCCCTCATTTTGCAGATAAGAGAAGTGACCCCTAAGAAGGTAAAATATTGCTCAAGGTTACAGGGTGTTAAGTGAGAGGCAGCATTTGAACCTAAATCCTCACTTTTCTATAAAATGAATAGGTTAGACTCAAGGATGGGGAACCTGTGGCCAAGAGGCCACATGTGGCCCTCTAGGTCCTCAAGTGTGACCCTTTGACTGAATCTAAGCTTGCTTTGTAAAACTTGGACTCAGTCAAAAGGCTGCACTCAAGGACCTCTTAGAAGGCCACATGGGGCCTCAAGAACATGGGTTCCCCACTCCTGATTAAGTTTCCTTCTAGCTTTGAATCCTAGGATCCTGTGACTCTTTATTCTGATTTATGAATTTTAGCTTGTGAATAGTTAATTGGGTTCCTGGGGCTGAAGAAAGAGTAGCCATATTGTAAGGTCATAATTAACCTTAGGACATGAAAGGGCAGACTTTGTGGGTAGTCAAAAATCTGCTGGTATCTGGCTGATATTATTGGAAGCAGTAAGGGGAAATGCAGAGGGATTACAAGGAGATAACTGGAAGAATCTCTCATGAAATCTAACCAATGAGGCCCTACATTCCTTTCCTTCTGTGTAAATTCTCTGTCTTGTTGAAGCATGGGCACATCCAAAGGGGTTGGTTGGGTGTGAGAGCACATGAGTGTGTGTGAGTGTAAGAGTGTGTTTATGTGTTGTGTGTGAGGGTTGTTCTCTGGGACAGAGTCACTTGCCATTTCTGTCTGGGACTGCTGAGGGAAAGAGTTCAGGGATTGGAAGGAAAGCTGGGGTGGAGGGGAATCACAGTGAAGAAATGAATACCCATAGCTGTCCCCAGCTTGTCTGAAACCTCTAACTGATGCCTTCTCCTTTTCCCTGAGTACATACCTACTTCGAAGGTCTCTGCCTCAGACACTAGTGAATTCATGTTATCTAACTATTCAAACTGAAACAGAAAACAGCTGCTGGTTACCACAATCATAGTCTGAACACCAGAGATCCTGAATTTGATTGAAAATTGAAAAAAATCCCAAACAAGAACTCTAAAACATTACAATAAATAAAGCATTGATTAAATTCTTGATATGTACAAAGGACTGTGTTAAGTGGAGGGGATATAAACAAAACACCCAGACAGGCCTAGCTGTCAGGGAGCTCACCTTCTAATGGAAAATGACACCTATGGGAGTGTTCAGTGGCAAGTCAGATGGAAAGAAAGGTCCCATCGTTTTTAGGGAGCAGCAGCAAAGAAGATGGTCATGACTCTTCTTAATGTCATTTCCACAGATAGAATCAAATCGATTTCTGATATTGAACCACTGTTATTCAAAAGGCTGTTGGGCTCAGGGACCTGGGATGTCTCTAACATGATCTCAGGGAAGATGGTGGTCAAGGTGGTAGTGGTGGTGGTTTGATTTGCTTGGAGCACACCACCTCCTGTCTTTCCCTTAGGATGTCTTGCTGCTTTGGCTAGGCTGGCTTGTCTCTGCCTTGTGGATGGCAGGTGGTTGAAAAATACTTTACAAATAAGATGACCTCTAATTTTTAAAATTTGATGACTGTACATAAATTGACCAACCTGTTATAGACTCCATTTTCTGTAGGAGGGAAACACAGATGACTAATTTGAAAAACAGAAACAAAACCCAGTATATTTTTTAGTCTTGTATTGCTAGTTAGAGCCATAACTAGCATTTTAGGGGCTCAGGGTGAACAGCACTAAATGTATCTTCAAATCCAGTGTGGGTGAGAAACAGGCCTAATGAAAGAGATTCTGGAATACCTTGAGGCCACTGTTGAAAAAACTGTTCATCTATCGCGTAACCATTTAGGTGGAAGTGGGGGGTAAAGTATGCTATCCGATTACTTTTTGTGTAACTATTCTTCCTAACTAGTTTCTACATTGTGGAAACAGTAAAAATATTATTAAAATGTAAATGTAACTAGTTTTTAGATAGCTCAAACTTTAAGAAATCACTTTACAATTTTTATGCCCTTTAAATTTCAGTGGCCTGGGACAAGGGCCCAATTTCCCCACCCTCTTTATGGATCTGGATAAATTGATGCTCAGTCAAGGCAGGTGATTATTTGCAAAGCTGTTGTAGTTAAACAGAACAGAGAAAGAGAAAGAAGAGGGAGGGACATTGGCATTGGTCTAAGGTGGCACACCATCTAGGGTTGGAATAGAGAAAGCTGTACTCGAAGGCCTTTTCATTTGTTCTATGGGAATGGGAAGGTAAAAGAATTAAGTTGTGTGAGTCATCAATGAAGTGAAGGAGATTCTGACAAAAGCCACTAGGATTTCTTAAGCTGCCTAGGCTCCATCTAGTTTGGGGGTCCTCCGACTCCCACAGCAGCACAAAAGGACAAATGCACAAAAGAAAACGCTTCCTGCCAAACATGACATCATTTGAACACCACCTTTCCTGCATTTTAGCAAGGTGTCAAGTAACTAGTACTGGCATAATTGGTGAAAGATTTGGGCTGTCTTGTCACTGCACCCTCCTCCCTAGAGGATGTGAGTAAGAAATGAGTGAAAGCACCTGTCTTTTCCTATCGCCCATCATCAGCTCTTCCTTGCCCCAGGAGAATGGTTATCTGCAAGGCTGGATTATGGAAACTTCCTTATCTCTGAGATAAGATCTGTAAATTCGGGATATACCTTTACAACCCAAACAACTAGACCACAGCACAGACAATTTGGTGATTCATGTATCCTAATGACCAACTCAGAGTGCTGCTCTGCTCATCATCTCTGGATGAAAATGTCAGGTCAGCCGTAATGAGGCCACTTTCATGGCACCGGACGGACAAAGCTTCAGTCTTTTTGGGATGTGAATATAGAAGTGCTGAATATCAGACTCCTCCCTCACTCATTAACCTAGAAAGGAAATGGTGCACATCCCTCAAAGGAAAAAAAATTAAGTAGTTTATCCTCAAAACAAACATGATCAACTTTAGGAACCCACATTATTCCTTCCTTCCATAGGCAGGTATCCTTAGAACTTGGCTTTTCTCCATCTTGTTGCCACTATGGATATAGACGTGAAACTGACCTCAGTCACGTGGGTAAAAAGGATGAAGGGGAGAGGCTGGAATACCCGTCAGATAAGTACATCAATTGTGAACCTGAAATGTTTACCAGGTGTGCTTTAGCACAATATGTTGACCCTTCCATGATAAGTAGGATTAATTAATTTTGCATGAATACATTAGTAAGATAAGGGCAAATTGAGGTAGTTCAAAAGTTTATCCTGTTTACAGCTAGACTGGGTTACCTTGGAACATAGCAGTTTTGAATAATAAATCTCAAGTTATTAATGTAGTTACTCAGCAGATTATTTTCCTCCCTTGCCCTGAACTGGTGGTTGGGACCAATTTAATTCATTTCCACATACGTTCATTAAGTGACTACCGGGAACCAGCTCTGATGTTAGATGCTTCATAAGCAGTGAACTTGAGATAGGAGGGGAGCAGAACTGGGTATCTGAACTCTTCCATGATTATGGGTCATGTTGGTTTGACTCTCCCAGATCAGGAGTGACTTTTGCCATGGATCATGTTTTATGTAATCCCGGTTTCCTTTCCTCTTCCATTAGCCAAGATGTAGAAGACTTTACTGAACACAAGTTTCCAAGTTAGCACTGTCCCTCATAAGGGCGAGAGTTTCTTAAGGGAGTCCTAGAATCTCATTCAGTGTCTGAAGGGACCTCAGAAGCCATTTAGTCTAATGCAAATATAAACAGGAAACCCCTCAACCGCATCCCTGCCAGCCTATGCCTCAGGCCTCTGGTGAGGGAACACTCACTGTTTCCAGAGTCAAGCAATTCTTGTGCCTGCATAGCTCCAAGTGTTAGGAGGGCTTTTTCCCTTCTGCTGAACTTAAACCTGTCTCTCTGCGCTTTTCTCCCATGGTTTTACCTTCTGAGGTCAAGCAGAACAAATTCCATACGATAGCCCTTCAAACACTACTCAAAGCTGCCATCATAGCTGGCTAGCTAATGCATGTATCAAGCACATAGGGTTAGGAACTTAATAAATGTTTGTTAAATTGAACTGAATTATTTCAGGGGAAATGTTTTTCATCCAGAGGCATGAGTTTAGGGATGGAAGAGGGAAGGTGTGGAATTTTAGGCACCATGTAGGGAGGACGAAAAGCAAGAATTGCCTCCTCTCTCCCGGGCTGTTAGATCCAATTGTGAAGGTAGCCATTTACTATATCTTTGCAGTGATGAGGTTCTTAGGATCACAGATTAAGCAGGAAAAGGGGCCTGAGAGATCACCTAATCCCCAGATCACATGGGATTACCGATTTAGGGCTGGGAGGGATCTGAGAGGCCATCTATTTCAACCCTCTCATTTTACAAAGGAAGAAACTGAGTCCCAGAGAGGTGGATTTGCCCCCAAGGTTAGGCAGGTGTTAAATGTCAAAGAGTCCTGTGAATTCCTCCGAATTCATTTTTCTTTCCTATGTGGCACCTCGCCTCTCTGATTCATGGACAGAGAGGCCCCACTGCAAAATCTCCCCTGCCCTTTGTTTTGGACGCTATCAGCTGCAGCCTCTGAAGCTCTGCCAAAGAGCTCCCTCTCCGTGAGATTAGAAGAACTATAAATAACTCCAGATATGAGTGACCCAAAGGATTCCCCATGTGAGACGCTCAGGGGCCAGAGTGGGGATGGAGGGTGGCTTCACACAGTGTGCCTTCTGACGTAATCTCTGCCCTTCAGACCCCCCCCCCGCCCCAGTCCAAGAGGGGCATGAGGTAAGTGCTAACACCTAGACTGTTCTGTGGCTGTCCCTTCATAGGCATGGCCTGGCTCTGCTCTGCTGAGGGGACCCAGATGCCTCAGGCACTCACTGATCTTTTCCTCTTCAGAGCTCTCAAAACACTTTGTGCCTCTTCTGGGCATTTATTAATCAGTCAGCCAGTCAACAAGCAGTCATTAAATGCCTGCTAGGTGCCCGGCACCGTGCTAAGTTCAAGGGGTACAAAGACAGGCAAAAACACAGTTCCTGCCCTCGAGGGGCTCACAGTCTGATGATGGAGACAAGTGCAAACGACTGTCTACACCTAAGACACAGGCTAAACAGTAGATAATCTCAGAAGGAAGGCACTGACAGGAAGGGGGATCAGGAAAAGCTTCCTATACTAGGTGGGATTTTATATGGGACTCAAAGGAACAGAAGCTGTCTAGAGAGCTGTGGGTTTGTCTTAGCCTCCATGCTAGATTGTAAACTCTGTGAGGCCAGGGACCGTGTCTAATTTACGACTGTTTCTTTCTCAGTCCTTTGTTCACAGTTGGCACTGGGTATTTGTTAAGAGAATTGGGCAGAAGCACCATGATTGTCTCCTGGGCGAGCTGCCCACTGCCTGTTCCCCCAGGCCAGGAATAAATTCCTTCTTCAACTCCCTGGTTTTTCTTTCAAGAATCAAATAACTTCCATCCACTTTCTGCCTATGTTCTTTCCTGGTCAGCTCTTCCCCTCCCTCCTTCACAATTATTAGCTTCTATTATTTAATTTTTATTTATTATTTATTCTATTAAATTATTTAACATCTAAAATTTACTTGAAACTGCTTTGCACATGTTTTATATATATTAAATTTGTGCATAGTCTCCCTCATTAGAATGTAAGCTTCTTGAAGGCAGGGACTTCAGCTAAGTGCCATAGTGGATAGAGTAGCATTTTTGGAGTCAGTAAGACTTCAGTTCAGATCCTGCCTCATACACTTATTAGCTATGTGACCCTAGACAAGTCACTCAGCATCTCTCTGCTTCAATATTCACATCTGTAAAATGGGGATAATAATAGCACCTACCCCACAGAGTTGGTATGAGGATTAAACAAGATAACATATGTAGAGTGCTTTCTAAGCCTTGCTATATAAATGCCATGTAATAGTAGTAGTAGTAGTAGTAGTAGTAGTAGTAGTAGTAGTAGTAGTAGTAGTAGTAGTAAGCTGGGTGACACAGTGCGAGTAAAGTGCTGGGCCTAGAGTTAGGAAGACTCATCTTCCTGAATTCAAATCCAGCCCCTGACACTTACTAGCTATGTGACCCTGGACAAGTCATTTAACCCTGTTTACCTCAGTTTCTTCATCTGTAAAACGAGCTGGAAAAGGAAATGGAAAACCACTCCAGGATCTCTACCAAGGAAAACTCCAAATGGGGTGTCAAAGAGTCAGACTTGACTGAACAACGAAGTAGTAGTAAAACAGTCATTTTTTGTATCTTTCCTTTCTAGGGCCGTTAGGCAGCAGGCCCTGTTCACCTCTAATAATCTGGACTTCTCTCTCTGCTCATGCCCCTCTCTAGCCTGGATCCACTCAGCTTTGGGAGGGTACAAACTCCCCTCTGACACCACCTTCCTCCTCCAAACCACAGCTGTGTGGTGCATACGGGAGGTGGCAGGTCCCACCATGTCTGCTCTCTGATCACTTGACTGGTGGGGTGTTTGTCCACCATACTGTCTAGGGGGTACCTGGGTGGTTTGGTGTTTGGCTTGTGCAACTGGAGGAGTTTACTGATCATATAGTTTGACTCATTCATGAGCTGAAGAACACAATTCTTTAGGGACTAGGGCCTGGAGAGGTCACCTCAGATCAGGCCTCTTTGCCTTTGGGCAAGCCACCCACCTAAATCAGCCAAGCTGAACAGGGACACGCTGGTCACATTTCTCCCTTTCATGCACTCTGGCCCACCAGCTGTTCTCTGCATCTGTCTCTCCACCTTCGGCTTGTCCTGTGTCTGGAAAGCACTCTGTCCTCCCTTTGACAGTTTGGAAACCCTGGCTTCCTTCACAGCACAGTGGAGGCCTCCCTTTCTATGGAAGACCTTTTCCCTGATTCCCCTCCCCCTTCACCTCCAGTTGCTAATGTGTTCTTCATCCTGAAGGTATCTTATGGCACTTCGTATTCCCTGAATGTGAGTCCATGTTGTATCCATCTTCCCCAGCAGAACGTAAGCTCCTTGAGGAGAGGATCCATGTTATTTTTGCCTTGTATCATCAGAGTCTAGCACAGTGGCTTGCACGTGATATGAATTTACTCAGTATTTTGTGGTTGAATTGAACTGATTACTCTTCTGAGGAAGAGAGATTTCACATCTTCTTTTCATAATCCAATCAATAATAATAATAACACCTTATATTTATAACACTGTCATTTTCAAAGCATTCTTGCATGACATCAGAGATGGAAAGGGTCTCAGGGACCATCTGGTTCAACCTGTCTCTCCAATAGAATTCCCACTCCCACCTGCTCGATGTGCTTCTCCAGCCATTGCTGGCAAACTCCCTGGATCTCAGCCCCAAGACTGCCCATTCTACTGTGGGAGGACTCCACTGCTCAGGAAGTTCTTCCTGACATCAGGCTGAAATCTGCCTCTCTGCATCTTTTGTGTCTATTATTTCTTTAGAGCATCACTAGAGCATTGTGAGATAGACAGACACTTTCATTGCTATGGAAGAAAACCTCACTGACAGTCACAGAGAGAGCCCTGGACTTGAAGTCAAGGGCCTGGGTTTGAATCTCAACTGTGTGACCCTAGGTAAGTCACCTCCCCACTCTCCATTTCCTTGTCCAAGCTTCACTTTCTTCATCTATAAACCAAGGGGACTGGATTAGATAGGTGATGTCTAAGGCCCCTGCCAACTTTAAAAATAGGTTCCTATGATCCCTCCAGTTTGAGATCCTACCCCTTCTTGGTTCATGACACAAAGTCCCTTTTCACCTTCTTGGTCGTGCCCAAAGCCCAAATGATCCTGAAACCTGGATTTCAGAGGCATTTCCCTCCCGTTCCTCCATTATTCTTGGGCTTCCCCCATCATCTGTGATGGCAACCGCAGAAGCGGCAGCTGCAGGATACCTTGAATCTGGCTTTGTAATGGAAAAACCACACAGGGCAGATGGAGAGAGCGTTGGGAGGAAATGACATAGCCTGAGTACAGTTCCTGCTCCCGAGAGAACGTACAGATGTTCACTCTGCCACGAAAGAAGTGCTGGAGTCCAAATCTATAAAACAGGCTCAGCTTTGCCTTTCATCCTTTCCCAGCCTGGACAGTGGTGGCAATACAAAGAAACACCATTCTGGGTTGAGAGAAACACCAGGCAAAGCTGGTGACCCACGCAGTGAGGAAATGCGTGTAGAACAGCAAGGAAGCCAGTTTTATTTTTGCCTCAAGGACCAATAATCTTCCCCTTCTTGGCCAATTTCATAACTAGAGAATGACATTTCCATGTTGGAGGTGGTGGCAGTTTCCGTCTGGGTTCCATTAACAAGGATCTCTGTCATTAGATGAGAAAAACCTGGACCCAACTATAATTGTAACCTCACTATAATTTCAGGAACACCCCTGATACTTCAGAATTGTAACCTCCTCCCCCTTCCTGCCCTCCTTAAATGGACTCAGGGCTTAAGGCCTCACAGGGAAAAAAACTCTTTGGATGATACCTAGGTACCTTGGGAGATGTAGTTTTCCCTGTCCTCTTAGCCAAGCACAAGGTAGAGCAAAAGATGTGGGGTATTTGGGACTGGATGGTTGAATATCTTGGGGCTCCTCTGGGCTTGGGAAGGGCTGTGAAGGCTGTATTCCTCAGAGAGAAGTCTTGCGCTTTCATTATTCCCTGTCTCAGCAGGATCGGAGGGAGTGGGGGGTCACTGCTAAACTGGGGCAGCAAGGGTTGCAGCAGAGGGGATAGCTCCATGGCATCCAGCCTTCAACTTGTCCAGAAGCTTCACCCACTGGAGGCAGTAGAAGAAGTGACTGGTCAGGAAGTGAGTCTCCAACTTGGCTAATGCTCCCTGGATGTAGAATCCCAGTGTGGGCGGTGTTTTCTATCAGTCTCACTTTCTCTTCCTCTCCTCTCCATCTAGAGAGAGCTGAAAAAGTAAAACTCCATGTTTCTTCTTTTCCTAATCCTCCACTGCCTCGGGTGGTCTGTAAGCCCGATTCTCTTTTTATAAACGAGTTTGGTTTCCATTGGCTATGGGCATGTCTTTACTTGTGATCCAGGTGTGCAAAGGGGCCGGCCTTAAGGGATTCTGCCATTTCACAAAGTGTATAGGCTAGAACCCTCCAATTCTGGTGGGGGGAGGGAGAGGGATTGAGCTGCTCTTTAGCATTGTGAGTGATTCTATAATTCTCCCCAATAAGCAGAACTTTAAACCATGAACTTAGGCCTCCGTTAGATTTCTGTTAGAAGAAACAGAGCTGGTTGTCATTGCGGCTGTGGCCCTGGAGAGCACAGGGCTGAGGACCTCTGCAGCAAAGCCCTCTTCCATCCTGCCCTGGGCAAGGGTAAAGAGAGAAGAGAGGGGAAGAGGCTGAAGAGTTGGAGGAGAAAGGCCAGCCCCTTTTGGCCCCATTGGCGAAAGAGGAGTGGTCTTTGTGAATATTGTTCACACCTTCTTTCTGCTTGGGAGGAGGAAGTGGGAGCATGGTAGAAAAGACTATTGGTGTTGTACTTCCTCTACCTTCCTTCTTTCATGATTGCTGGCTCCACCAACCACGAAGGCATACAAGTCCGAAATAAGTTTCTCCAGTGTTTTGCCTGCCAGAGTTCTGCGTGCTTTATGCACAATGTGGTTCAAAGAGTGTTGGATTTTGGTTGAACTGAAGATCTGGATTCAGATTCTGACTTTATTCCTTATGACCTTCAGCGACCATGGGCAAGCCTCCCTTTTTTTTTTCTATGCATGCCTCATCTATAAAATGGACAGGTTAGACTCAATTCTCTCTAAAGTCCCTCTCATCTCCAGACAACCTGATACCTCCTCAATTCCTCAATACCTACTCATTTATTCAATTCATTTCACATATGGGGACTCCTCATAAGGAAGTGGCCATAGTCTAGGTTTCAGGGTTTAAGTTTTATTCAGGGGGGCAATTAGGGGTTTTCCTTGTGTCTCATGAGGAAGTCTGTGCTCTTAAAGGGGCAGGTAGAACTGATTTAGGATGAAGTAAGCAGTGCTAAGAGATTATTATCTACCACGGAAACGTAAGATCCTTGAAAAGAAGAACTGTTTTATATATGCCCAGTGCCCAACACAGTGCCTGTCACATGGAAGGATCTGAAGAAATATTTGGCAAATGAATGAATGACCACAAGAATGCAAATTAAAAAAACACACTAAAGGGCAGACAAGCTAAGGCTTATTTCAATCACCAAGCATGGTCCTAGGATGAAACACTCATTTCCTTTCAGTAGAGAAGTGGAGGCCGCAGCAACAGATTATAGTATGTATTATTGAGCAGTAGGGTATGGTGGGAAACCATTGACTCTAGGGTGAGAAGACTGAGGTCACAGCCCACTTCTGATGCTTACAACCTGTGTAAGAGTGGACAGGTCACTTAACCTCAAGGCCATCCTCAGTTTCTCACTCTTTCTCACCTTCCCCCCAATATCCAATTTATTGTTAAGGCCTGTGGAATTTACCTTTGTAACATCTCTCACATACTGCCCTCATCACCTCGTGCCTGGACTAGGGCAGTAGCTGCTGGGAGGGAGAGGTCTCCTGCCTCAGTCTCTCCCCACTCCACTCCTCCATCCTCTACTCAGCTGACACAAAGATCTTCCCAAAGTGCAGGTCTGATCATGTCAGCTCCCTAGTCAATAAACCCTAGTGGTTCTTTCTCATCTCCAGGATCAAATAGAAAATCTTCCATTTGGTGTTCAGAGCCCTTCATAACCTGGCCTCCCCGTCCCTTTCCAGTCTTCTTAACTTTACATCACATCCTGCCCATGTACTCGGTGTGATCCAGAGACATTGGCCTCCTGGCTGTCCCTGGCACACCGTTCCCTCCATCTCTCATCTCCAGGCATTTTCATTGGCTGTCCCCCATGCCTGGAACCCTCTCCCTCCTTTGCCTCCTAGCTTTCTTCAAGTTCCCCCTAATATCCCACCCTCCATAAGAAGTCTTTCCTGGTCCCCCTTAATATTAGTGCCTTTCCTCCCTCTCTCAATTATTTCCATTGTATTCATTTTGTATATAGCTGTTTGTGGGTCTTCTCCTTCATCAGACTAAGCTCTTGGAGAGCAGGGATTGGTTGACTTTTTATTTTGTTTTGTTTTTTGACCATTCTTTGTATCCCCAGCACTTAGCACAGAGCCTGAAACACAGTAGGCCCTTAATAAATGTTTACTGACTGACTGACTGACCCTTTCTGGGTCTCAGTTTCCTTATCTATAAAACAACTTGGACTAATAACGGCCCTTGGGAACTCTGATCCTTGGGGTCATTTTTGTCAGCCACTTATGCTTAATTATTTTTCTTCTTTACAGTGTAGGGTCAACTGGTGAATGACTGACAGAGAAGGAGGAAAAGATATTTATCAAGAAATGATTGTGGTATAAACAGCTGAGGCAGTAATAAAAGTCTTTTTTTTAAGTGGGTGGGATGGGTTGGCAAAGTCAGAGACCACCCGAGAAACTTTTCCTACAAGTTTTGTAAACATCATGGGAATTTACTAAGTTTTCTTTGTAGAGTCCTACTGTAGAATCTGGTGTGAGAAAGTATTCTTTGGCTTGTGATCTCCAGTCAGTGTATGTGTGTGTACACACACACACACACACACACACACACACACACACACACACACACACACACATACAAAACCCCTTGGGTATTCTGTTCTTGTGCAGAGCCCTTATACTAGGGATTTCTCCCCAAGTGACATGTCTTCACTTTCTCCCTTAGCCAAACCTTGTTCTTTGACTTTTTTCAAAATTCTTCTTGTCATCCCTTTCTTCTCAAAATCTTTCTAAATTGACCTTACCTGGTTTCCTCCCTCTTGACCTTCTTCTTCCCCAATTACTCAAGTCTTTATGTACAAGATATCTCTGTGATATAGTTCACAGCTTAATCAGCTCCCTTCTATCAACCATGACTAAATAGGCTCGCTAGATCTATATGGACAGGTCTATTCTCAACCTAATGGCTTGCTTATTTCTTTTTTTCCTGTAGTCTGATTTAATTGTAAGTTCTCAAGGGTAGAGGTCAGGAAGCAAGGTAGTATCATGGAGAAAGTATTGGGTCAAGAGTCAGAAGTTAGTTTCAATTTTGTCAATACCCTGTTTAATAATAATAAATGCATGTGTGTACAAACATATGTATTATGGATATAAAACATGTTGTATAATCTGTACATATTATATATGTTATATATTATACATAACACACACACATACACATAATCCATCAATATCACACACAAACATATATATTTTGGATCTGATTTCATCCCAGGAGGAAAATCTGAGTGCGAAAATTTCCTCCACTAAATGTAGCCCACACAATAGTTAAGATCAAGTGGACCATAGGGAAAACAGTTCCACTGATACAAAGGAGAAGCACAGAATAAGGTAAATATGGCGCCACCTATGGGACCTTCATTCCCTTTGCCACATACTGATGTAAATGGGCTGATTTCTCCCTGGTAGTACCACAGGAGCAATTTTATCTCATTTCAAAGCTTTCAAAACCTTTTTTTGCACATTACAGAGGCAACATGATGGTAGGGAAAGAGTGATAAATTTGTAGTCTGATGATTTGGGTTCAAATCCTAGCCTGGCTCCTGCATAACCATGAGACCATGGGCAAATCACTTGACCTCTCTGGGCTTCAGTTTCCTTCTCTGCAAAAAGAGGAGAGGTGGACTAGAAGACCTCCAAAGCCCCTTCCAGTTGTAAACCACTGCACTCATTTGATCCCCACAATGACGCCCCTTAGACAAATGAGGAGACCAAATCTTGGAGACAAGAGCCTTGCCGGTGGTCACATAGCTAAGGAGTGTCAGAAATGGAACTGAAATCTAAGTTTCTCTTGACTCCAAGTCCTTCATTCCTTCCACTGCACTACACTGCCCAAGAAGTACAGCCAGCTCTAATATCCATCCTGATTGTTATGGTTGGCTCACAATTCTTCCTGTTATACTTGGCCTGAAGTTAGAAAAAAAAAACTAGCAACAACCCACCAACGGCAGCCTTGTGTAACCACAGATCTAAATATTTTGATCAGGCCTTTTTAAAAATAGCTTGGACCAGAAAGATCACATTTAAAAAATAAAGGCAAGAGCCAATCTAGTCATTAGGTCCTAGGAATCCTGGCTTCTGATTTTGTCACCAACTTCCTCTGATAAATCAAAGCAACTCACCCTGATGGTCCATTGCCTCAGTTTCCCTAATGAGCAACACCTTATGTAGATGATGTAAAATTGCCATGGTGATGGAAAATGCTGGGAATATGTAGATACATGTCCCATGAAACCACCGCATCATAAGGACAGACTGATTTTAATGTATGTTACTAATACCTAATATGGACCAAAAAAGACAATCAATTTTGAAAGTAATGAAAATTGTCTAGGGAAGGAGACTAAACCAAACTATGTTGTTGGACCACATGTTAAAATGTGAGTGCTAAAAATGGTTGGAAGCCCAAAATAAAATGGATGATGAGAGACAGCTAAGGAATTTCTGAACTAAACAGAAACAAAACCAGAAATAGGCAAATGGACCCAGCCGGAAAATATCTGAAAAATGGAGGCCCCAAAAGACCTGGAAGCAAAAGGGATGCTTGTCAATGGTAAATTGACTCCATAGAGTGAGGAATGGGAATGGAATGGAAAGTTATGGTGCCATAAGCAACGATGTCTATGAAGAATGGAGAGAAACATGGGAAGACTCATATGAATGGATGCAAATCAAAGTAAGCAGAACCAGGAGGATAATCTACACAGTGACAGTGCAGAGGAAAATGGCATTGAAAGACGTAAGAACATGGAACAGCTAGGTGGTTCGGTGGATAGAGCACTGGACCTCCAGTCAAGAGAGCTTGAGTTCAAATCCAGCCTCAAAGACTTCCTAGATGTGTGACCCTGGGCAAATCTTTAAACCTGTTTGCCTGAGTTTCCTCATCTGTAAAATGAGGAGATGGCAAATCACTCTAGTATCTTTGTCAAGGAAACCCTGAACGGAGTCATGAAGAGTCAGATACAACTCAACAATGACAACGACGCCAACAACAAAGTGAACAATAGGTACAAGGTAGTCCCTGCCCTCGAGGACCTCACAGTTTAGCCGGGGAAGAAGACTGGAAAGGTGGTGGAGAGGCAGGTTGAACTGTCTGTGATTAAGTATAGAATGAGGCTTCTAAAAGCCCGATCTTTTGGAGAGGAGGGCTTCTAGGAGTGAAAGCCAACGGAAGTAGGTGGTATAGATTACTTGTTTACCCCTCCTTTGTGCACTGCAAGAGCCAACAACAACTAGCACTCGTATAACTTTATTTATTTATATAATGTCATATAACTAATTTATATAACTTTAAGGTTTCCAAATCATTTTGCATATAGTATCTCATTTGCTCCTCCAACAACCTGTATGGTAAGAACTTTAATATTTTCATTTTACAGATGAGGAAACTGAGGCTGAGGCATACAACCAATAAGTGACTGAAGCAGGAACTGAACTCAGGTCTTCCTGAATCCTCGTCTAGCTGCCTAGCCTGTGCTGCCTATTTTCTTGATTCTGCCAGTGAGCTCAGAGCTATAGATACCTATGGTTGGAAACAGGAACTTGTGGGAAGTCCAAAAGATGGTGGAGGTTCTGAACAGGAAGCCACAAACCCTCTCTGAAAATATCATAGGGAAGTAGATTTGCAAAGGAGGATCCTAAGACTTTAGTCTTCATGGACACGTGTTACTAGAGGTTTAAGGCCTGAACTGTAGTATGCTAAAATTTAGATGTGAGTAATTCTTTAATGTTTGCCAATGCTTGCCTCCTAGTGGCTCTGGGAGGTAAACTGTGCCAATAGTAATACTCCTATTTTAAGGATGAGGAGGCAGAGGCCCCAAGAGGTTTACTGAATTGTCCATGGTCACATGGAGTTAGAGGGACTATTAGAATCGTGATTCAGACTTAGGTGTCTCAATTCGAGGCCAGTCAGTGTTCTTTCCATTCTACCTTCATCGGGCAATGGGCACAGAAAAGGATTATCTGGAGAACAAATCTGGCCTTAATGAGGACTAGGGAATTTAGTTCAGAAGCACTAACGTGGGCAGAGAAGAATGGATCAGGGGTGAATCTGGATTTTTAGGGTTGGAAACAAAAAGACGCCCAGGAGTGTGGAGGTGCCAATTACCATACTGGCACAAGACAGCCTGAAACATCCAGAGCTTCCTTCCTTGCAGGCCATGTAAGGAAGGGACTTTTCACATCTAGGGAACCAAGGAGAAGAAGGGACTTCAAATGAACCCATGGAGAGTGAAGCAGAGGATAGGAAAGGACTTTACAGTATGGCCCCGGAGGGACTCTGGGGAACCAGATGCACGTGGTTGTTGAGGGGTAGTAATGGTGATGCCTCCTCTCTCAGCAAAACTTAGAGGAGGAGAAACATTGGAAGAAATTCTCTTTGGACTACATCTCCTAGAAGCCTGTGTGAGCCTGTCTTGATCTCAGCCTCAAACATTGTGGGAATATAATATATTTACACAGATTACCCTCCCCCTCTGCTCTCCAGATAATATTTGTTTCTGGGTATCCAGGAGATAGAACAGGAAGCAGATTCTAAAAGAGATGGGGAATCTTGATAGAGCCCCTTAACCTGAATCCATCATGGGTTGAAGGATCTCCAGTTTGAGCAAGAATCCAACTATAGCTAAGAAACCACAGGGCTAATTCCCTACACATTTCTGTGATGGATCAATGTGAACTTTAAAGACTTCTTAGTCTTCGGGACTGTAAGCTTTCCCATTCTTCTTAATTTTTAGCTCCGTGTGTGTGTGTGTGTGTGTGTGTGTGTGTGTGTGTGTGTGTGTGTGTGTGTAGCAATTAGACCCTTCAGATTCTCAAAGGTGGCTCTGCATTGATGCCTGACCCATCAGGGGAGGAGAAGAGTGGAAAGTCTGTACTTCCTCTCTGCGGAGAGATGGGCTTGGGAAGCCCAGGAAAAGAACAGAGACAGTCAGATATTTGGCCAGATTCATAATGTCATCTCTGTGGGTGCTGCTTCTACTGTCTAATCTCGTGACTCATCCTCCACTCCTCATCCACTATGATTGCCGTCAGTGTCCTTTTAGAAAGGAGCTATTTAACATATTGGAATATATACGTGGGATTGTTTAAAGGCCCTGCATTCTCAGCCGGCAGTGAGCCTGCTGCAGCTAGAGCTGTCCACGGGAAGAGGGATGATTGGCACTTGAATGCTGAAGCTCCAGCTGACACACTTCTGTTGGGAAGAATAATATTTTGCTAACTTCTGTAAGACACTACAACATGGGCAGGAGGTTGACTAAGCCTGGATTCCTACTGCGAAGTACAAGACATGAAATGGACATATGAATCAGAGAATTCAAATATAATAATAATAATAATAGCTAACTCTGATTAATACAATGATCCCAGACAATTCTGAAGGATCAATGATGAAAAATGCTCTCCACCTCCAGAGACAGAACTGATGAACTCTGAAGATGGAAGTGTCATTTTTTTTTCACTTTCCTTATTTTCTTGGGTTTTTTTTTGCAACATGGCTAATATGGAAATCTTTTACATTATTTCACATGTATAATTGATATAGTGCTTACCTTCTTAATGGGTTGAGGGAGGGGCTGGAAGGAGGAAGAGAATTGGGAACTCGAAATTCAAAAAATGTTTAAAATAAAGAAGTAATACATTAAAAATAATACTAGGGGCATTTATATAGCACTTCAAGGTTTGTGAAGCACTTTATGAAGATTGACTCATCTTATCCCCACAATAACCCTGAGAGGTAGGTGCTATCATTATTCCCATTTTATAGATGAGAAACTGAGGCAAACAGAGTTAAGAGACTTGCGAAGGGTCATACAGCTAAGAAGTGTCTGAGGCTGGATTTGAACTCATGGAGATGAGTCTTCCTGATTCTGAGCCTGGTGCTCTATTCACTTCGCCACCTACCTGCCCCTTTATAAATACATTTGAGGTGAAAGAACACAAGTAGAATACATTCTTAGAGGCAGGAAGTAACTGGTCTCCCTCATTGGAATTTGCCATGGCTCCTTGTCATTTCAAGAAAAACACTAAGACAAGAAGATCTGAGTTCAAATCTCACCCTGTGTGTGACCCTGGGCAAGTCATGCTCTTGATGTTCTCAAGGTTTCACACTCGCAGAATGTGTCCCAGCCAACACCGTAATGTTTGTGGGATGCCTTTTCCTGTTACCATGTGGACAGTTAAATGTTGCAGGTAGTATAAAAAGTGCTGGGCCAGAGTTAGGGGACACTGGGTTCAAATCCTAGACTTACCTCTTAGTCCCAGTGTGAACTTAGGCAAAGAACTTCATTTATTGGAGTTTCCTCCTTTACAAGATGAGGGGATTGGAGCCCTTATCTATTTTGCAATTCACATTGTTACAGTTCTATAAAAGTTAAACTTAACGTTACTGTAACTACGCTCCCATATTTTTCCAAAACAAACCTTGTTTTAGTATAAACTGTTCTTTAACTTTCAATGGTATCCTGTGTCAACACTATAAACTCTGTAGCTTGTCATACTAGGCTGCCCAAAATGTAGTCTCAATTTGCTTTTTCAGTGGGGGTGGGAGTGGGGAAGAGGAGAGAAGAACGGAGCGAGCCTTTATTAAGTACCTACAGTGTGCCAGGCACAGTGCCAAGCATTTTACAAATATTATCTCACCACCTCTAAGCTGGGTGCAATCATTATCCCCATTTTACACTTGAGGAAACTGAGGCAGATAGCGGTTAAGTGACTTGCCCAGGGTCACACAGGTAGTGACTGTTTGAGGCAAGATTTGAACTCAGATCTTTTTGACGTAGAGCTGCCTCTGTAGTCTTATGACATACTTTTCCACAATTCTAGCTAAATTGGTTCCCTGAACAACACCCTAAACTTTCTCCCCTTCAAATCTGGGGGCACACTTTGTCCCTGCCTGAAATGCCCTCCTTCTCAGTCTGCATATTGAAATCCTGTTCATCCTTCAGGACCCAGCCCAAATCCCATCTCCTCCACAAAGTCTCTCTCTGAAAATGGTCTCTTCCTGATAATGCATTTATTGCTTGGCATTTTGATCCCACCTGCTCTTCCTTGCTTGGTGTTAATTATCTCTTTATGTGTAGATGTCTTCTTGACTCTAATAGATTAAAAAATAAGTTTTATTGATGCCATAGAATTTTACATCGCAGTCATTTTTGGATATAGGGCTTCTTCTAGCCAAAAGCAAAACAGCAGACAGAGTGACTTCCCCTGACAATTGCATGAATTCTTCTACCCTTGAGCCCCTCCCTGCTCTGCTAAGAGACCCTCCTGGAATAGATGATAAACTGATTGAGACAGACTCTATCCTTTGTATCTCCAGAGTACCCAGCTCATAGGATGTATTCAACAAACACTTATCAATTCATGTATTATAGGAGCTGATCTCATATTAATCAAATGGTAGAAACAATCCATTTGATTGGCCAAACTTAGATACCCAATAATTTTTTTAAAAAACCTTTTAGTTTTCCTATTGTTCAGAATCCTAACTTCAGACGGGAGCTTGGAGGTCAGCCCTCGTTTTACAGATGAGGAAACTGAGATCTAGAAAAGTTAAGTGATTCTCCTCCAAGGCCACAGGAGATGAACAAGGATTTGAACCCAGGTCCTGTTGACTCCAACTCTAACAGTCTTTGAATTGTACCACTCTGTCTCTTTCTCCCAAGACCTTCAATATGCTTGAATAGGAGCTAGTTTAAAAAGGAAAAAAAAAGTTAAGAGCTTTTATCTCTCCTCCCACATGACTGAACCAGCAGAAGCAATATCTGGAAATTGGAATGTAGGAAGCAAGGTCAGTTTGGGGAAATCCAAGCAGACGTGTGGAGCTAATGGAGAGAGCTTGCAACTAAGAGTTAAGAGAGCTGTGTTGGTGTTCTGGTTCTGTTGTTTACTATGTATGAGAACAGGCTTGGACCACCCTGGGCCTCACTTT
Organism: Phascolarctos cinereus; assembly: GCF_003287225.1. Taxonomy (NCBI): domain Eukaryota; kingdom Metazoa; phylum Chordata; class Mammalia; order Diprotodontia; family Phascolarctidae; genus Phascolarctos; species Phascolarctos cinereus. Next base: position 26,795,194 of record NW_027555514.1, on the reverse strand, counting down.
TCCTCATCTGTAATACTAGTGAGTGGAGGTAGATCATGGATAAGTTCACTTCTAAATCTTAAGATTCCACGCCTGTGATTCAACATTATGCATGAAAGAATAAACCCCTGGAAAATCACCTGAGCAAGAGAACTGACTGTGATCAAGGCCTATCTCAGAACAGTCACTGAGAAGGAATCCAAATTCCCAAACATTATTAAGATGTCTAGACATATTAAAATGAACTCCTCCAGGTATTAGTGATTTGAAGGACTCATTTTGAAACAGATTACTCTTCAGATTGGAGTGCACAGACAATGCAACCTGACAAGTTGACTGGTCAGTGGGGACCAGAGTGCTCCATGCTTGTGTTTACTCCTCACAAAACCACTTGCATAGTTTGGGAGTTTGGAGCCCACTTAATTTTGGGTCCCTGAAGCCAATTGCTAGCCTGTTCTGTCTATAAAAGTCACAACCTTATTACTGAGTGTGACTGACACATGGCACAGCTGGATGAAAATTAAAAAAAAATCAGTCAATTAACCAGGTGTTTTGTGTAAGGTGGTGCCATAGAACCGGTTGGACCAATTTGTCCATTTCCATTTGTCTTGGCACTGTTTATATGCATTGCCCAATCTCAGCCCCCAGATTGCATTTGTCAATACCTGAATGACAAAGTGGCTATGTCAGAATCTGGGAGAAATAGCAGAAAAATGGAGCCTGAGGAGGTGAAGCCCATCTGGACTGTCCTGTGCTTTCTCTGACTTGCAACCGAATCAGATGGATTCCAGAATTATTTCCTGAGCATAGAAAGGGCCTCAAAATAACCAACCTCCCTTAATCCCAGTGTCCTAAATAAGCAATTTCTCATTTTTTTCTCATGTGAAATAGACTCAGAGACTATGATACACAATAATCCAAGACTATTTCTTTTTTCCAGGGAGTCCTAAGTGGACAGACTCAGTTTTCCGATCTGTTGAGAGTATATTTCTCAACTTGTCTGAGATGGGAGGTTCACTGGCATTGCAAGTTTTCATATTTTTTCAATGTGTTGATGGATTGAGCTGATTTTTTCCTCTTTGTCTTTGATGTTAAAAAACATACTAATCCAGTTGTCTAAAAGGGTAATAAAATATGGTTTGTATTTAAGGAAGGGCATGAGTATAGGCTACTGCATAGATGCATGAGGATCCTATGGTCCCTTAGCCCTTATAGTTATATGGTTCTCCTGGGGCTAATATGCTGGTACTGACATTAGCCCTCCCTAGTCATACTGTTTCCCCAGAGAAGTAGTCAGCCATGTGAGTGAAATCAGACCTGCAGGAAAAATAGAGAGTTTTACTCTTGGCTGTGCCCCAGGTTCATGGCACAGGCCAAGGGGAAAGTTGCTTAACTCCATTTTTAAAAGCCTCAATCTTGCAGTTAGTGAAATGAGACTCAGTTGGACAGGTTATAAAAAAATGAAACTTCGGTAACCAAAAGGTAAATTCACCTCTGTTATCACTGAGCAGTAAAAACGACTCAGCTCCTCCAAGGAGTATGGATAATCATCATTAGATAATGATCCCATAAACTCACAGAAAAGAATGTAGCCATGTATGAAATGAATCTAGTTACCTCCCACCCCCATGGTGGGAATAGAGAGAGACACATTGAATAGACTCTTAGAAGAAAGGATAAACAACTCCAGGTAATGGATCCGAAGTAGGTGATAGAGAATTGGGATGAGGCCAAGATAATTTTGAGGTTTTGAGCCTGAGTGACTTAAGGGGGGAAAACAGATTCAAGTATTTTAGGAGCACCAACCTATTTACCTACAAAAGACAGGTGCACTAATTACAAAATCTTTTTAAAAAATGATTTACTGTGGTAAGTCGGTTAAGGAGAGAACTGGACAAGATTGGAGGAGATGTGTGTGTGTGTGTGTGTGTGTGTGTGTATGTGAGGAAATAAGCATTTATTATGCACCTACTATGTACCAGCAACTATGCTAATTTTACAATTTTACAATTATTATCCCATTTGATCTTCTGGGGGGGTAGGTGCTTTTATTATCCCCATTTTACAGATGGGTAAACTGAGGCATTCAGTGGTTAAGTTACTTGCCTAGAGGCACACAGCTGGTAAGTGTCTGAAGCTAGATTTGAACTCAGGTCTTCCTGACCCCAGGCCCGGTCTATCGTGCCACTTAGCTGCCTTTTTCTCTACAGGTCCTCCACCAGGCAATACTTTGTTAATGTAGTTGGGGTTCCATATTAACACGCTTTATTTGAAAGTAGCAAAAAGACGTTTCCTTCAGAATAGCCTTATAATTCAGACTTGGCTTTGCCTCCATTTGGTGATGTCTTGACCTCACCAGCAATGTCCTCTCTGAAATTCCTGAGGTTGTCTTCACTGCTACACTTAATGGCCTTTTCTCATTCCTTATTCTACATAGGGCCACTCTGTGGCTTTTGACACTGTTAATCACTCCGGCCTTTTGGACCCTTCCCTTGGCTTCCAAGCACTTGCCAATTCCACCCCTCATGCATGCATGGGACATTGAGGAATCACTCTCCATCAGTAAGGAACAGCTCATGCAGATGGCCTTGAACCCTGGGTTAAAACCCTGGGTTATCTTTGACTCATCCTACTGCCATGCTCTCCATATCCAACCAGTTGCCAAGTCCGCTGGTGCTCTTGCATCCAGCCCCTTCTCACTCTGCCTTCATTCAATGCCTCCATCACCTCTTAACTGGAATATTACAATCACTTCCTGATTGGTCTCCCTGCATCCAGTCCCTCTCATCTCCAGATCATCCTCAACACAGCTGCCAAATTGTCATTCCTAAAACTGAAATGATCATGTCACTTCCCTACTCAAAGTTCTTCAGTGGCCCCTTATTCCTTTTAGGATAAAACACAGCTTCTTCAGCCTGCCATTTAAAGCCTTCCACCATGGCTCCCACTTATCCTTCCAGGCTTATTTTTTCTTATCCCCACTCCCTCCCTCTCAGTTCCAGCCAAACTGAGCCACTCGCCATTCCCCTTACAGAAAGCTTCATCTTCTGCCTCCCTGCTTTGGCCCAAATGGTTCCCTGTGCCTGGAATGGCATTTCTTCCTCTGGTAAGTAGAATCCCTAACAGATGCCCATGTAGGCCTTTCCCGAGAGGCAGTGTTGCATAATGGGAGGAATACTTAGTTTGAAGTCCAAGGACCCGGGTTGGAATCTCATCTCTGCTTGGTAATATTTGTGTGCCCTGGCCAGTTCACTAAACTCTGGGCCTCAGGTAACTTATGTTGAAAATGAGAGGTTTGTACTAAATGGCCTCTAAGTGCCTCCATGCTCCAGATTTGGTACCAGGACTATGAGCCCATGAGCTGCTCACATTTTCTCCCTCGGAAGATTAGTTTCTATGTGCCTCTGGATTGTATCCCCCTAGTCTGAGGTATGCTTCTTGAGGGCAGGGGTTGCGTTTAGTTCTTACCTGTTTACAGGCCTGGAGTAATGCCTTATTGACTTCCAAGGTAACACCGCCAGCATCAGAGGTGGTCTTGACTCAAAGTAGGGATCTTTAGGCACTGTCCTATGTTGCTTTTCCTGGTGTAGGCATTTGATAAGTGTTTAGAGAGTTGACTTGACTCCCAGTATCCAGTGTTTGACTATGAGCTTATCAAGGGGAAAGAGAAGAATGGGGGTAGCCATTTGGCTGCCTAAAAGTAAGCATTCACATTAGATATCATAGATGATCCAGATCCAGGGAAAGTTCCGAGCAAGGTCGGCAGAAACCATCTCTGTTATTTATGAACAATGTGACCTTGGGCAAATCCCTTAATCTCTCTTGGCCTCACTTTCCTCATCTATAAAGTGAGGCCTCAATGGTCTCTTCTAGCTTGTCACAGCATATAGACTCTGCAACCTGTGTGACCTTGGGGAAACGACTGTCTCTTCCTGGGCCTTACTTTCCTCATCCATAAAATGAAAGGACTGAACTAGGTATCCTTTGAGGTCCCTTCTGTCTCTAAATCTATGAGATTTTGCATGATCTTATGATAGGGGGCCACAGTGGGCTGGAGCAGATGTCCTGTACAGAAGCCACAGGGGCAGAAAGAAGGTGTCATGCGCTAAGATCCACCAAGGCTCATCGAGAAGAAAGCCCTCAGCCTGCCTGCTGTACTCACTGCTTGGGAAACAGTTGCAACTGTGCCCAAGGAGGCTTCAGCCTGTCCCAGGGCATAAAAATCAGGTTAACACCTACTAAACAGCTTGGAATAGTAGATAACAAGTATTAATCTCCCTAATAAATTCATTAGTCAGCCTCCAAGGCTTGGAAAATGTTCAGGCCCTCAGATAATGAACCAGGCCTCAGTTAGACATTAACCTCCCCTGGCTTTCTTCAGCAAACCCAGCAGTAGCCATAATGGGATCAGGGTCCCCCCGACCTTCCGTCATTTCCTGTTTTGCTCCGGCTAGTTGCTCTGATACCAGTCTTTGAACAGCATTTCTTTATGGTCGGCCAAAAAAAAGGGTAATGTTTTATCTATTGTCCACGGTCACATCTGCTGATAAAAATTAATGACCATGTACACAGCAATTCAGGAGCACAAGTCTACAGGAGCAAATATTGCCCTTGTACAGTGGGGGGTGGGGGGAAAGTAGGCCGATTGGAAAGGCCATTACTAAAACAATAATTTGGGGAACAGGGGCCTCTTCTGACAGAGCTGGAGAATGGGTTTCATTTCTCAGTCCCCTAGGGCTAACTGGCTCTCCCTGCCTGGATGGTTGGTTTGCTTTCCTTTGGACTGTTCCATCAAACTACTTCCCTGAAAGGTGGTTTCAGTATTTCCCTAACAGAAGACGGTTGAGATGAAATGGGATAAATACAAAATGCTTTGCATTAAGCACATAAAAAAAGCATTGGGTACATGCAAAGTGTTGAAGCCAGGAGCCTTGGCTTTAGAATCCTTATCATAGTAAGACCCTCCCCCATTCCAATTGTTCCTCTCTCCTGTGCCCTTATTTTCTCATATAAGAAAAGGAAAAGTGGATTAGATAGTAATTTTTCTGAAAGTCCCACTGTTCTCAGTCCTCCTTAGACCTTACCTGGAGCACTGCATTCCGTTGTGGGCATGATACTTTACCAAGGACATTGATAAACCGAAGGGTGTTCAAAGAAATGTAACCAGGATAGTGAAGGTCTTGAGTTCATGTCAGTCATGTACAGATCAGATGAACGAGCTGGGGATATTTAGCCTGGGAAAGAAGAGGATGAGGAGGGCGAGAAAGCTGTCTTCAAATAATCGGAAAGCTTATCACATGGAAGAGGAATTAGGTTTGTTCTATTTGGCCCTAGAGGACTGAACCAGAAGCAATGGGTAGAAGGTATAAAGAGGAAATTTAGGTTTGGTATCAGAAAAACTTAATAATTAGAGATGTCCAAGAATGGAATGGGTTCCTTTGAGAGGTGAGGAGCTATGAGTTCTTCCTGCTTGGAGGTCTCCAGTGAAAGGCTAGATGGCCCATGAATGGGATGAACTCAACAGCCACTGTGGTCTCTTCCAGCTCTCATTCTGTAATTCTGGGAGGATTATAGAATCATAGCATCCCAGACAAAATGGAAGGCCGTCTGAGGCCGTCTAGTTCAACCCATACCTGAAGAAGAATCCCCACCATAAAAAAACTTCCCGAGGGGTCATCTAGCCTTTGCTTGAACAAGGGGAACCATTCTCTCATGAGGCAGGCCATTCTGCTCTGGGACAGGAAGTTTTCTCTGACACCAAAAGTCGAGTTTTTCTCTTTGCCCCTTCCGCCCTCCAAGCTAACCAAGCCAAAACCCTTTTTCCCATGGTAGTCTTTCAGGCCCTGCATGGCAGATCTCATTTTCCCCCTGAGCTTCCTCAGCTTCTCAGCCGGTCTTCATTTTGCACAAAACACTTCCCCACGCTGGTTGTCTACCCCTGGATGCTCTCCAGCTTATCATCATCCTTGAAATGTGGTGCCCCCCACTGAACATCACACTCCAAATGGGCATCTAGCCAGGGCAGAGCGCAGGGAGACTGCCATTTCTCAAGGCCCAGGCACCACACCTCTTTTGATGAATACCCAAATTACTTTTACTTATTTGGCTACTCTATTAAACCGTTGACTCATAATGAACTTGCAGGCCACTGACAGCCCAAGATCTTTTTTTTCAGACAAGCTTCAGCCTACCCATATGTCCTCCATCTAATACGTGTGAAGTCAATTTCCTGAGCCCGAGTCCAAGACTCTACGTTTATCTCCATTATATTTTATCTGATTCAGTTCAGCCCAGTTCTCTAGACTGCAAGACTTTATTTAATCAAGACTTTGTCATTCAGTGTGTTAGCTAACTCTCCTAGTTTTATGTCATCTACAAATTTGGGAAGGATAACTCCTGTGCCTTTATCCAAGTCACTGACAAAATGTTAAATAGCACAGAGACAACAGATCTCTGCGGAACTCCTCCACGGACCTTCCAAGTCGGCATTGATGACTGCTCTCTGATTTGAGCCATTCTACCAATTCTGAAGTCTTCTAATTGTACTCACTTTTAGCTCACAGCCCTCTATATTTTCCATAAGTACAAAATGAAAGGTTTTATCAAATGCATTGCTTAGGTCAACAACATTCCCCTGATTTCCCAGATTAACAATCCCAATAAAAAAGGAAATATTATTTGGCTTGTGGTTCCCAGTTGGCCAAGGAAATCTACTTGGGCATTCTACTCAGAGTCCTTACAATGAGGATTTCTCCCCATGTGAAATGTCTTCATCTTCTCCTTTGGCTAAACCTTGTTCTCTGACTTTCTTCAAAATTCTTCTTGCCATCCCTTTCTTCTTAAAACCTTTCTAAACTGATGTCACCTGGCTTCCTCCCTCTTGACCTTCTCCTTCCCCAATTACTCAGCTATTTCTGTACAAAATGTCTTCATGATATAGTTCACAGCTTAACCAGCTCCTATCTATCAACCATGACTAAATGGGCTCACTAGACCTACCTGGACAGGTCTACTCACAACCTAATGGTTTACTTATTTCTTTTTCCTGTAGTCTAATTTGATTTTAAGTCCCAAAGGCAGAGGTCAAGAAGTAAGGTAGTATCACGGAGAGAGTAATGGCTCAGGAATCAGAAGTTAATCCATATGTGTGTGTGTGTGTGTGTGTGTATGTGTGTGTATGCATATATATGTGTATACATGTATATATGCATATATGTATTTGTGTGTACACACATATAGATATACACACATACATATATATGAATTGGGATTAACATGTATTTTGTATATATGTGTATACACATATACATATATTTATACTTACATGTTGTCAATAAACCAATACCCACATGTGGTCTGGACCTGTGATTTTTTTCAAGGAGGAAACTCTCACTGCGTAAATACCCTCTGTGGATGCATACCTGCAATTCTTCTGCAGCTTATGGTGTAAGAGAGTTTCAATGCCCGGGGCACTGAGAAATTAAAAAGTCTTCCCAGATTTACACAACTAGCATGTGTCAGAGGTTGGAATTCCTGACTCCAAAACTGGCCCTCTATCCACTATACTGATTAACAGCAGGGATAATTATATCTGGCGTTTAAGGCTCATAGAACACTTTATACATGCTATCTCATTTTTGAGCCTCAAAATCACCCTATGAGGTGGTAAAGAGTGCTGGATTTGGAGTCAGAGAACCCAGGTTTGATTACTTGTTCTAGCACTGACCATGACCTTGGGCAAGTCATATCATTTCTCTCATCATCTTTCCTCCTCTAAAATGAGAGGGTGGGACTTTATGACCTCTAAGGTCTCCTCCAGCTCTAAATCTATGGTTCCCATTTTACAGAGTAGGAAACTGAGTCTCAGAGGAGTATACTTACTTGGGAGTCACCTAGTCAAGATCTTCCTGGCTAAGCTCAGTACATTACTTACCCTACCAGCTGACTCTCTGATTCTGAACAATTGAGTTTAAATCTCGGGACCCAAAATCCTCTCTTCTGTTGATGAGGTTGCTCTCCATGCTCTGAGGCTCCTTCTGGCGGTAAGGTACCATGATTTTACTTATTATGTAAGAGTTCCCATCATTCACAAGGCTCCATCCTTGGGCTGTGGACTACAGCCTTAAGTATATCCCTGAGCCTTTGCCCTAGTCATTCGTTGTTTGAGCTCTGAGCTCATTCTTGGTGGATAGTGACAGATTATTAGGGAAAGGCTTAGTTACTCTAAAAAAATTAGGACACAGAACCCTTCCTCCCTTCTTCTTCCTCACCTCTAGATCAGAACAAGAAGGACCAAAACTATAATCCTCATACAACTTTGGTTACATGACTTCACTGAGTGACTGGTGGTAGATCATGGAAATGGTGGCCTGGTTTTGCCTCATCTTACCAGTAAAAAGCTTCTTAAAGGCAGGGACTATTTTTTTGTCTTTGTATGCCCAGAGCTTGGCATATACCAAGTACTTTGTCAATGCTTATTAAATTGAAGTATGGAAGAGGCTTTGGTGCTAGGGGACAAAAAGTGAGGAAGGCTTTGTCCATTTTGATGTACTTTAGGAACTTCATTGTCTTAAAGTTTTGTCACTCAGTTTTCTCATCTGTAAAATGGGGGCAGGGATGTCCTGAGGTCTTTTCCATGTATAACACTTATGATTCTGTGAGATGCTTAATAAGTTGAGAAAAGAAATAAGGGGAAGGACATAATCTCCCAGTGCCCTAACTTTTGATGAAATTGAAGCCTCACGGATTTAGAGCTGAAACAGTATTCAGAAGTCATCTAGTCCAAAACTCTCATTTTATAGATGGGGAAACTGGGCCCAGAAATGTTAAGTGTTAGTAGATCACACATTTAGAAGTTGAAGGGACCCTATGGGACAGGTAGCTAGTCCAAAACCCTCATTTTACAGATGAGTTAGCTGAGGCCCAGAGAACCAAAATGACTCAGTTTCCAGACCTGGGTATGGGTCTAGCGTAGAAGGCCCCAAAGGTTCAGCCCACTTTAAATGAGGGAGAAGCTGCCCTGGCTAGTAATGAGGAGGGCTGTTACTGAGACTCTGACACGTGCTTCATCAGTAGGGGGAAGACTTTCATTCTCAGGGTTGGGGCTCCGAACTCTGCAAGTAACACAATTCAAATTAAATTCAAAGGTTAGCTTTTGTACAGGACAAAGGCGAGGCAGGTGGTCCCAGTGAGCAGCCAGAGGCAAAAACCCAAACCAGAACCCCTAAAACTAGAGCAAGCATTTTAGCCCAGGGCTGGAGTTTTATCCCACAAAAACATGTCCCAGAAATCACTGGGTGGAGTGACTAGTACACGTCCTCTTTGATTTGTGAACTACCTGCCCATAAGTTCTAAAAGTCAGGATTTTTCCAGGAAGCCTTTCTTGAGATCGTATACCAGCACAAACATGAAAATAAGGAAACCTGATCTTTGGTCAGTAACGATTTTGAATAAGGAGACTCATAGGGAAATTACCCAGGGCTTTGCAATTGGCTTACCTACCTAGCATAAACACTCCTGGGTTTTTGCAATCCTAATTAGAGAAAAGGGCCTCGATCCTGTATCCATTCAGGGGAGGCATCTCACACCTGGCCTTCCCTGTGGTATTTGGGACCTTGTCACCCAGACAGAATCCAGAAGTACAGGGAGCTGTGAAGAGGAGAGTGCAGAGGGCAAGGACTGAGGAGAAAGGGAGTCAACTTTTCTTTTGACCCTTGAGAGAAAATTTAGCTTGAGGAAAGAATAATTTCAACCAATTCACACTCCACTCCGTGCAGCAATCCCCTCGGTAGTGCCCCCGACAGGCAATTATACAACTCTGGCTTCAAAAGAGCCCTGATTTCTGGGACTGTGTTTGACAAATGAGTCTCAACTCATCTCTTTAACCACACACTTAGATTTTTGGTGGGGATTTCCTGTTTGCCCCTTTTGAAAACTGGGAACGATTCTGAATTATTGCCAACTTTTAGGACCCTTCCTTTCCTTTTTCTCCACAAGTCCTTGGCATCCAATGACTTCCTCAGTCACTAGCATCTTCAGTGCCCATGTTCCTTCACCTCCCTTAGGGTCCAATTTGTTCAAACCTAGGGAGCTGATGATATTTCAAGTGGCTACAATCCCTGGCAGAGAGGTGAGGGGTGAGGTGGGGCAGAAAGAGGCATATGTTTTCAGTCATGGCCAATGTGTGGCTTTGTTTTTGCTGGTCCATGCTTATTTGTTACAAGGGAAGACTTGGGAAGGGCAGAGTGAGTTAGCCAGTTGTGATGAGAGGAAAGGAGGGGAGGAGAAGGGAGGAGAGGGCACAAATATATTTTTAAAATTTACAGAAGAAAATAAAAAGAAATTAAGATGGGGACACAATTAAGCAGGACAGCTGTGTTAACTGGTCTGGGATTTCACTGGCATAGAGAACTCCCAAGTGAGGAAACTCCCTCCACTAATGCAGATAGCCACCTACTCTATAACTTATATTTTCATACAGTTGCCTAAAGCAATGGTGTCAAACTTGAATAGAAATAGGAACTGTTAATCCATATGTCAGGACCCCTAGGGGCTGTATATTGGCTGTGTTTTACTATCTCTTTGTATATTAATTGTATTATTACTATATAGATATATTTAATAACAAATCTAATACATCTATATATTTTATTTATCTATTATATCTAGTTTTATTATATTTTCTTTATTTTGTTAAATATTTCCCAATTAAGTTTTAATCTGGTTTTGGCTTCACTAGAGAGTATCACAGACTGCTAGCGGAGTGTTGGACACCTCCAGCCTTGAGCAGCTAGGGGTTAAGTGACCTGCCTAGCTGGGGTCAGACAATATGTATCTTAGGCAGGACTTGAACCCAGGTCACCTTGGCTAGCAGGCCAGGCCTCCATCTGTGCTTTCTCTTTATGACAACCTCCCTAAATTTAATATAATAAGCTGAAATTTATAGCGAGCTCAAGGATTTACAAAATGCTTTATGAACACTTGTAAAATATTTACTCTACCTGATCTTCACAACAACCCTGACAGCAAGGTGCTATTACTATCCCTATTTTATAAATGAGGAAACTGAGGCATGCAGAGGTTAAATGACTTGCCCAGGATCACACAGGATTTGCATTTAGGGCTTCCAGACTCTAAGTCCCCTGCTCTCTCCACCATTTACCTAGAACAAAAACTCTTGGTCTTTTGCAATACTAATTAGAGAAAAGAGACCTTTTCATAATAAGTTGTGCATCTAGCCAGTCAAGGCATATCACTGCCAGTGGATAGAGAGCCGGATCTAGTGTCAGGAAGACCTGAGTTCAAATCCAGCCTCAGACACTTACTCAGCCGTGTGACCCTGGATAAGTCCCTTAATCCTGTTTGCCTCAGTTTCCTCATCTGTAAAATGAGCCAAAGAAGGAAGTGGCAAGCCACTCCAGGATCTCTGCCAAGAAAACCCCAAAAGGGGTCATAAAGAATCAGACACAGCTGAAAAACAACTGAACAATAACAACACACACACACACACACACACACACACACACATGCCTTGACTATCTATAGCTGTATCTATATTTATGTATTGTGCAAGACACAGAACAATCTCTCTCTAGATGCTCTCTCCCTGTTTCCACACCAAATTCTTCTTAGCCTTGTTTGTCACATTTTTTCCAGTCTGTGGGACATTGCTTTGATGGAGAAGATGGAATCATTTTCTGGTCTTCCCGTTCCATTTTTATCATTGATTCTTTAGGACCCAGTTCTGTGCTGGCTGGATAGACTTGAAATTCCGTGGTCTGTTGGACATGACAATGGCCCTTTCCTGGTCCCAGTCCTTCTTGGCCTTTCAGCAGCACGTGACATTGCTGCCCACTTCCTGTCCCTGGCTTCGATGACCTTGCTCTCCTCCTCTTTTTAGCCATTTCCTTAATTCATCTCAGTAGACTTTGCTGTATCACCATCCACATTCTGACCAGCTCCATCTGTGTGAGTGTAACCCAGGGCTCCTCCACTCTCTTCTCTTTTAGCCCTCCCCCCTGTCTGTGAACTCATCACCTCCTAAGGGTTCTTCATCTCTATATAGTTGACTCCCACATTTACAGGCAACTCCTCCTGTCTGTAATTTCAGTTTCACATCATCAACAGCCTAAAGGAGATCTCCCTATAGATGCCCAATGGATATCTCAAACTCAACATGTCCCAAACAGAATTCAGTATCTTCCTCTCTAAATCCACCCTTCCTCCTAACTTCTCTGTTTCTGTTGAGGATGAAACGATCACGTTTCCTCTCACCCTCCTCCCCAGTCCGGTCCTTATCTCTGCTTTTGGGAGCAGTAATTATTGGCTATTTTCTGACTTCATGGGTGGGATTCTTTTTTTGAAGAGAGCATTACTAACTAGCACAGACACCTCTGGTAAGTTGCCAAGTACAAAAGAAGCCGTTACTGATAGGCCATTGCTTGAAATAGCAGAAAGAATCTCAATGCTCGGTTGCTAAAAATATTAGTATAATATTTTTATATACAGTAAGCAAGAGTGGGGAGGGTTTTTTTCTACTGTCTCCCAAAGGAGCTTCTGACTGGTAACAAGAACAGGCTGGTTGCCTTGAGGCTGATGCACAGATATGGTAAACAACTGGGAAGAATTAGTTTTTCCTGACTGGGGAAATAAGTAGAATATTTGTGAACATTATTCAAAGGTGTGAATTAGAAATTGAATCTAGTTCAAAGATGCCATGCACACAATGTAATCATTGAGGGTGGTTAAGTAGCTTCCTTCACGAATTTTATTAAGTGTGTTGTTGGGTAACTAATTCATAATTGCATTTATCTGTAAAAATAATCTATTAATAAAATTGGAGGCAAAATAGTGCATAGATGCATTAGCGCATCGTGGATGCATCAGAGGTTTACTGCATTGCTTCCTCCCTGCAAATGAAGCACTGGGGACTCACTCTCCTGTGTAGCAGGGGCAGACACCTTCTTAGCCACCCTATACTGGCATTCAAGGTCCTTTGTAACCTTCATACTGCACCCCGCCCCAACCTTTTCAGTCTGCTTATACCATCCATCTCCTCCTTTCCCATCTTTGTTCCAGCGACACTGAACTTCTCACTGTTCCTTGAATAAAACGTTACATCTTTTTGGTGACTGATTGCAAGAATTCACAAACTAAGACAGAGCTTGTGACAAAGCTTGAGGAAAGAAAGAAAATAAAATCACTAGGTCCTATACGTTTTAGAGACCATATGATGAGGCAGAGAAGAGCCTAGGATTTAGAGTTGGAGGGCCTGAGACTGAGCCCTGGCTCTGCTACTTATTATCATTCATTCATTCATTCATTCAATCAACAAGCATTTATTAAGTACCTACAGTATGCCTGACAGCAATAGGCACTGGATGTACAAATACAAAGAAGGAAACAGTCTATATAGGTGTGTCTTTTTACTTCATGTTTTCCATCTGTAAGATGAGGGAGAGGCATCATGACTAAGGAGCTGACTTTGGAGGTAGGATGTCCTGGGTTCAAGTTTTGCTTTGGACATGTGTGTCCAACTGTGTGTTATTGATCTCTCAGTTTCCCAGGCAACTTACTAAGACTATAATTTTGCAGTCAAGCTGTCAATCTGCCTTGGAAAAGGGAGCTTACTCTACCAGAAGCTCTCTGTACCAACGAAATAATACGTCTTAACCCCAAAAAAAGGGGTAGTGGTGGTGGTCTAGATGAACCCTAAGGATTATTCCAGCTCTAGGTCTATGATCAACGAGCTTGGTAGGAAATCCTCCAAGACCACAGGGGATTCATCCACATGCAAGGAGGTCACATTGGCTTCTAGTGGCCGTCTCGTGGTGCATACTCAGTTTCTGTTCATGCTCACTTGCCATTCCTGGGTGACCGTGTGAGGCAAATATGACTCAGGACTGAAGACATGACATGACATGAGATGACATGGGGAGTTGGAAGAGCTGATAACTCAGTCGATGTATTAAAGGGATCAACTACCCCCTTAAGTCTTTCTCTTTCTTTCTGACTACATATCATAGTAAAAACTAATTTAGCTGCCTCGTGAGAGGAGAATGAGGAAAAAGAGTTGGTTTTGCCCTGTTCTACCCTAATCCTGGCCTTCCTGTAGCGTGAGCAAATGGCATTTACAGAACATATCCTGCCCAGGAGAGCCTGGGCCTTGGTTTGGGCTACTTTTTTGTGTTTGTTCTTTTCTGATCTCAGGGTAAAGGAGTACCTCTCCCAAGATGGACATGAAGGTGACCTTGGGAGTTTGAGAAGTTTGGAGGTTCCATTTGATCATAGCTGAATGACAGCAGGGGAAGAGCCTCATCACTACTCTAGAATGCCTCGAGAGGATGGCTGCTGATGAGAGGTTTGGCCCAAGCCTGGCCATTTTGCCAACATACATGTACTGGGAGTTGTTTGGACTGTGAAGAGCCCAAGTGAGATGTGAAGTGCCTACTTAGCAATCCTGCAAACTGCTTTATGATCTGATAAGGTTTAAGTGTCAGTATCTAGCAGATTGTAACTGTAGCTATAATTTCAATGACTGAATTCTGTTAATGCATATTATGAGTGTTTTATGTTCAGCATTTCTTTTGTGTTCCAAAAGAAACGTCCCATACCTGATTGGTATTGTATATTGAATACCTATTTACTCACCGTTTTGAGGAAGCCCCTAGACATAAGCTGTAATTGAGGCTATAAGTAAAATCATCTGTGAAGTGCTGAAGGTGGGGTTTAACTTGCCAAGAATTGTGAAAATAAGTACCCTAGCTCCCCTTTCATCAGAAGGCCTGGCTCCCCAAGACTCGTACCAATCCACACCACATACCTGGGTACAGAGCATGGAATGGGTACACTACCCTGGCACCTATGGGCCCTGTAGCCGTTACTCAAGATTGGACATACATGGAAAATTTCAGCTTGTGTCTTATCTTCTCAGAGATTAATTAGCAAGTTTTTTTTAAAATTATTGCTCCATAAGAAAAAAAAATTGCTTATAAGCCACAAAAGGAAAATAAAGCTTTTTATCTGTAGCTTTAGAGAAAGAGCACAGGTTTGAGTCGGCATTGGCTTCCAAGTTTGAGCTCCCACCACTTCCCAATGCCAGAATTTTGACTGTTGGCATGTTACAGGAGAATGTTACAGCTGTGGAAGAAGAAAACATGTGATGAGTCAATCAGAGCCTCCTCTCAGGTTGAAAAAAGGCTACAGAATCTGCTCCTAAGCTGGAGGGGGTAGAGATATAATTAGAACTAGTTTTTTATGTGGGGCTGGAGAGAGACGGGAGCCTCCATTGGTGGACAATCTGATGATGGATGTAGTCAAACCAGAAGAAAGATGGAAGGATGGCCCTCACTCCATGGAGACTTAGAGAAAAAGGTAGGCCCAAGAAAGGAGTAGCTGGGTTGGGTAGTTCTACCATCAGCCTGATGAGGATGCCTCCAGAGAGGAAGCATGTCTTTAACTTCTTCCAAGACTTGTGTTGGTAGCTTGGAGCCAAGCTCTGTTCACCCCATACTAGTTAGAGCTCTAGATGAGGACACGGAGTCTTTCTGTAGCATAGTAGAAATGGATGGATATTACTAACATTAATAGGGAAAAATGTAGCAAATAATGCTTGCTCAGGAAATGCAATTGTACCTGGATGAATCACACAGTTACTGTGTGATGTACAAAATATGCCCAGGAGTTTTTGCCTTCCTCAACTCTTTTTATCAATCAATCTTGTTAATGATCTTCAGATGAAGCTATGACTCCCCGAAAGGGCCTTATCTATACACTGAGCATGCAACTACCTACTGGTGTGATCTCAGGGTTATCAGCAAGGGCTCCATGCCTCCAAACTGTTTTTCTCAATTATTGTCTAATTCTTTGAAATCCACTGCTTGAGCTTTATTGACTTGGAGTCAAATAGACCTGGGTTCAAATCCTACCTTTGACATTTCTTATTAACTATGACTATGGGCAAGTCATTTGACCCTCTCTGAGCCTCAGTTTCCTCATTTGTAAAATAGACATAATAATATCCAGCCCCGCAGGGTTGTAGTGAGGCACAAATCAAATATTTCATGTGAAGTGCTTTACGAACTCTAAAACACTGTATAATTATCAGGAGAGGCAGTTTGACGTGATGTTTGGGCAGAAAGTGAGGAAGAAATGAGTCCATGTCTCGTCTCTGATATGTACTATCTGTGTGACCCTGGGTGAGTCCCCTCCCCTGTCAGTTGCAAAGTGGTTGCTATAATAATAATAGTGATTAGTCATCTCTTGAGTTTTAGGTCTTTAAACTGGTAAAACTGTGAATTATCCTGGGAAGCTTTTTCAACCACTTTTACTTTATGTGAATGGAGGATTCTCTGATCCTATGATCTGAGAGCAGGTTTTGATGGGAATTGCCAGGAGATGAAAGGAGAATGTGCAGGAGAGCTCTGAGGGAAAAGGTCACAGAATCAGGAGGCGAAGCCTTCTCATGTCCTTCAGGATTTTTCTGAGAGCTGCCATGGTGACCCCTGCGAGTCCACCTTACTCTGTAGGCTGGGTCCCAGAGTCATTGTTGGCAGGAGAGAGAAAAGGGGATTCAGTGACGAACTGGCATCACTGGGGCCACAAGGAGAAATCACTGTCCCATCTAACCTGTGAAAGGATAAAACAGACAGCTGCATCTTTCCTATAGAAGAGGTGATTATTCAAGTTAGCTTACTGTTGAGGACAGCTGGGCACTTATCCAGTGGTATATTTTATTTTGAACGCACTAGGACAAGCCATCATGAAATAGCCTCCAAGTCTACTGTCAATTCTTTGGGAGTGGCTGTGTGCTGCGGGAAGAGGAATGGCTTTGGACCTGGGTTTCAGTCTGAGTTTTTCTGCTCACTCACTACCAGTGTGACTTGGGCTGCTTTGCCCCTCCCTAATCAAAATTAAAAGTCATGATTTTTCCATAATTTCATCCCTTGATGTCTCTTTACCTTTTACTCGCTTTCCCTTTGTTTTTGTGATTTCATGCCTAGAGGGCATCTCCAGTATAAAGGGCTGTGTCTTCCTCACCCAAAATCAATCTGCATGTCCCTTTCCTTTTTAAGTCTGGATGCTGATGATGGCACCTTGTTTAGAAGGCATAGACATGTAAGAGTTGAGGACTGGACCAGATGACTTTTCAAAATGTTATTAGGATATGCTGTTGCACGCCATATGGCTGTGTCTGTAGCTTGAAGTTCATTTGGGAGAAAAAACCCAAGCCTGCTTCTTAGGGAATTCTATTTCAAGCAGATTTCATTGTACAGGCAGGCTGTTGCTCTAGGACCTCTCAGCTTGCAAGAATGCCACTCTCTCCTCTCCCTCTGGTGCCCTTTCAGATGGAGGCCTGGCCCCTGGTGCTTCAGTAGCTAGATCTGCTGCTGCTGCTGAGAGAGCCAATGTCCTGGAAACTCACACCCCACTCCTCCTGAGGGCCTGGCCAGCCAAGCTACTTGAGACCCCCTTTGACCTGAGTCCAAAAGGTCATAGGATTTAGAGCTGGATGGAGTCATAGAGGTCACCAAGCCCAGCCTCTTCATTTTACGTAGGAGGAAACTGAGGCCCAGAGAGGGCAAGAGATTTGCCCAAGGTTATACTAGTGGCAAATAGTGAAGATGGTATTGGAATCTACACCTTTTGTTCTTGCCTCAACACAACACTACTACCTGTTTCCTCTTGCCTGAGTTCTCATGAAATTCATAGCCCCCATCAGACATTCATTCACTCGTTCAATCAATCGTTCTTTCAACCATTCACTTAATCAGTCATTCATTCAACAAGCATTTATTAAACACCTACTATGTGCCAGGCACCATGCAAAGATATTGGTTTACAAAGACAAGAATGAAAAAGTCCCTGATCTCAAAGATCTTGTATTTTATTGAGAAATGAGGGAGGGAGAAAGGGCAAGAGCAACGTGAATGCAGAGAAATAAGTACAAATATATAAAACGTTAATACAAAATAATTTCAGAATGAGGAGGTGGGCAACATTAGCTAAGTCGGAGTGGTTTCTGCAGGAGCTCCCCCAAACTTCCATCTCTTCTACCTTCCACATAACTAGAGCACCTGTCTTCCTTCCACCCCTCCCCACCTAAGCCTCATTCCTAACCTGGGAACATCCCACCTCAAGAATGAGAAGGTTGCAGATAGGATTTCTGGGAGCCAAGATAGTGAAGTAAGCAGCAAATCACCATAACTCTCCCGTATTCACTTTTAAACAACCATAAAAAGAGTGCCACAAAACAAATCCTGAAACAGCAGAACCAGCAAAAAGATGGGGAGAAACAATTTTTGAGCCTGAGAAATTTGGAAGATTGACAGGAAAGGTCTGTCTTACTTACATAAAAGGGGAGCACAGTCCAGGACACAAAGGGTCCCAGCAAGCCAGCAGCAAGTCCCCCATCAGCAAACCAGTGGTAGATCTTGAGCCCCTGTGTAGTAGAGCAGGCAAACACCAACACCAGGACTGCCCACAAGTCTCAGCGTAGCCAGGGGAACAGGCAGACTCCAGTTCAGAGAACTGCCACATGCCTCAGCATAGCCCTAGGCAAACAGGTAACTTCCAGCAGCCAGATCTCCACATGCTTCAGTGTAGCCCTGGGCAAATAGGTAGATGCCCACCCTATAGGTGCCTGAGCAGATAGGCAGCTAACACCAATTACTTCAGTGTATCCCTGGGGAAATGCAGAAACTCCCCACCAGCCTCAGCACACACTAGATATCAGCACTAGGACTCTGGCTCAACACCAGTTAAGCTGCCAGATCCCTATAGCCTCCAGCAGCACCAGCCACCCCCACCCTACTCCCTCAGTGCAGTGCCAGACGTGAGGGTCCCCTGTGGCCTCAGGACAACACGAGCGCAGCACCAGGTAAATAGCCAGGCCTGCAGCTGCTGGCACAAGAAGCCTGAGACAGTGCCCCTTCCACCCCAAGAGTAGAGCTCAAATTTAAAAGAAAGAAAAAATGCCAAAAAAGATGAGCAAAAAACAATTTAAAAAAAGAATCTGATCATAAAAAGTCATTATGGTGGCAGGGAAGATCAAGACACAAACTCAAAGAGGACAACAATGTCAAAACACCTATGGGAAAAAGCCCAAAGAAAAATGGGAAGTGTTCTCAAGCCCAGAAAGAACTCATGGAAGAGCTCAAAAAGGAGTTTAAAAGCCATATAAGAGAAGTAGAAGAAAAATTGGGAAAAGAAATGAGAGTGATGCAAAATAATTTTGAAAAAAGGAATCAACAACTTTGAAAAAGAAAATAATTACTTAAAAAATAGAATTGGCCAAATGGAAAAGGAGATACAAAAATCCACTGAAGTAAACAACTCCTTAAAAAGTACAATTGGCCAAATAGAAAAGAAAGTACAAAAGGTAATTGAGGAAAACAACACCTTGAAAGTTAGAATTGAGTAAATGGAAGCTAACGATTCTATGAGGCATCAAGAATAAATCAAACAAATTCAAAAGAATGAAAAAATAGAAAAAATAAACTATCTTATGGGAAAAATAACTGACCTGGAAAATAGATCCAGGAGAGATAATATTAGAATCATTGGACTACCTGAAAGCTATAATCAAAAGAAGGACCTGGACAGCATCTTTCAAGAAATTGTCAAAGAACACTGCCCTGATACCCTGGAACCAGAGGGCAAAATAGGCATTAAAAGAATACACCAATCACCTCAGGAAAGAGATGAATAAAATAAATTATATATGTATATATGTTTAAAACTTCAAGGAACATTATAGCCAAAATTCAGAACTATCAGGTCAAGGAAAAGATACTGCAAGTGGCCAGAAAGAAACACTTCAAATACTGGGGAGCCACATCAGGATTACACAGGACTTAGCAGCTGCAATATTAAAAGATTGGAGGTCATGGAGCATGATATTCCAGAAGGCAAAGCAGCTAGCACTGCAACTAAGAATCACTTACCTGACAAAATTAAGTATAATGCATCAAGGGAAAAGTGATCATTCAATGAAATAGAAGGATTTCAAGCTTTCATAAAGAGAAGACCAGAATTAAACCAAAAATTTGACCTCCAATATCAAGACCCAAGAGAAGCATAAACAAGTAAAAAATGGAAAAGAAAACATGAGTGATTCAATTCAACTGAACTGTTTACATCCCCACATGGGAAGATGATACTTGTAATTCTTAAAAATTGTATTACTAATAATACAGCTAGAAGGAATATACATAGACAGAGGGTATGGGTATAAGGTGAATTTGAGGAAATGACAAAAACATAATTAAGGTATGAGAAAGAAGAGTGCATTGGGTTCAGAAGGAAGGGAAAGGTAGAATGGGATAAAATTATTTCACATGAAGAAGCATGAAAGACCTATTGCAGTGGAGGGGAAGATGGGGGGGTAGGTGGATGATAGGCACCACTGGAACCTTATTCTCATCAGTATTGGCTCAAAGAGGCAATAATACACACAGTCAGTTGCATATAGAAATCTATCTTACTCAACAAGGAAGTAGGAGGGGAGGAGATAAAGCAAAGGGGGGGGGAACTGACAGAAGGGAGGGCAGATCAGGGGAGGTGATAGACAGAAGCAAAACACTGGTGAGGGGGGTAAGGGTGAAAGGAGAGAGAGGATAAACAGGAGGAAAAATAGGGTGGAGAGAAATACATAGTTAGTCATCATAACTGCGAATGTGAATGGGATTAACTCTCCCATAAAATAGAAATGGATTGCAGAGTGGATCAAAAAACACAATTCTACAATATGTTGTTTACAAGAAACACTTGAAGCACAGAGATATACACAGAGTAAAGGTAAGGGGCTAGAGCAGAATCTATTATGCTTCAACTGAAGTACAAGAAGCAGGGGTGGCAATCCTGATTTCAGACAGAGTAAAAGCAAAAATGGGCCTAATTAAAAGAGATAAGGAAGGAAACTACACCTTGCTAAAAGATGAATGAATAAATTGCTAAAAGGCAACGAAGCAATATCAATACTAAACAAATGTGCACCAAGTGGTATAACATCCAAATTCTTTTTTTTTTTGGCAATTGGGGTTAAGTGACTTGCCCAGGGTCACACAGCTAGTAATTGTCAAGTGTTTGGTCTGAGGCCAGACTTGAATTCAGGTCCTCCTGACTTCAGGGCTGGTGCTCTATCCACTGGGCCACCTAGCTGCCCCATAACATCCAAATTCTTGAGGGAGAAGTTAAGTAAGTTACAGACAGAAATAGACAGCAAAACTATACTAGAGGGGTACCTCAACTGTCCCTTCTCAGAATTCAATAAGTCCAACAAAAAAATAAACAAGAAAGGAACTAAGGAGGTAAGTAGAATATTAGAAAAGTTAGCTATATAGGATAACACAAGATTTAGCAGCTTTTACATTAAAAGACTGGAGGGCTTGGAATATAATATCCTGGAGGTCAAAGGAGGTAGGATTACAGTCAAGAATCACCTACCCAGCAAAACTGAGTATAATCCTTCAGGGGGAAAAATGGAAATTCAATGAAATAGAGGACTTTCAAGAATTCTTGATAAAAAGACCAGAGCTGAATAGAAAATGTGACTTTCAAATACAAGACTCAAGAGAAGCATGAAGAGGTAAACAGGAAAGAGAAATCATAAGGGACTTATTAAGGTTGAACTGTTTACTTTCCTGCATGGAAAGATGATATTTGGGGGGGGGGGCAAAGCCAAGATGGCAGAGTGAAAGCAGTGACTTACTTGAGCTGTCCCCCAAACCCCTATAAAAATGGCTCTAAACAAATTCTAAAGCAGCAGAACCCACAAAAAGACAGAGTGAAACAAATTTCCAGCCAAAGACAGCCTGCATGGTTGATCAGAAAGGCATATTGCGCTGGGCTGGGAGAGGAGCGCAGTTTGGCGTGGGCACAGAGGCCACAGTGAACCTGGAGCAGGCCTCAGAGGAGTGAATCACAGGCAGCTGTAATGATTTCCAGACTTCTCAACCCACAAATGCCAAAGAGAACTTAGAAGGTCAGTGGGAGAAGTCTGTTTCTGTGGTGGTGAGAGAGAAGCTAGGTCTCAGCACCCCACCCCCAACTCCTCCCCTTTCAAGCATGTCCCTGGGGTGGCAGCTGCCTCCTGAGGTTCCAGTCCACAGACTGAGGGGGAATTAAGTGACTGATCAGAGGAGGATTGCAGGGATCTCTTTGCCAGTGCTGAGGCAGGAATCTCTTGCTTTGCCCATGCTTGGATCTGGGTCACAGTTCTGGGTGGCAATCCTGGGGCTAGGAGGAGCACTGGCATGGTGGAGCTTGTAGTGGCTGGGGAAAGGC
The DNA here is from genome assembly GCF_003287225.1 of Phascolarctos cinereus. NCBI lineage: Eukaryota > Metazoa > Chordata > Mammalia > Diprotodontia > Phascolarctidae > Phascolarctos > Phascolarctos cinereus. Next base: position 26,772,931 of record NW_027555514.1, on the reverse strand, counting down.
AATTCTCCTCACAGTTCCAAGACAGAAAAGACTGCTTGTGGTCACTCATAGACCAGAGCACAGGGCAGGAAAGGAGTAAACACCTCACCCTTATCATACCACCTTGGAAGAACTGAAAATTTACAGGTCCCTAGAAGTATTTCTGAAAACAGCTGCACAAACCCCCGAAGCTTGGGATAGTACATTCTCCACATTAGAAGCAGACTCTTACCTTAACAAAGAGTTTAAAACTCAAGTAATTGGCTGGGATCAAGAGCAAACAAACCTTGCAAAAAGAATCAGACTATATTATCTTACTTTGGTGACAAAGAAGATCAAAACATACAACCAGTAGAAGACAACACAGTCAAAGCTCCTACATCCAAAGCCTCCAAGAACAATATGAATCAGTCTCAGGCCTTGGAAGAACTCAAAAGGGATTTTGAGAAGCAAGTAAGAGAAGTAGAGGAAAAACTGGGAAGAGAAATGAATCATGAAAAACAAGTGAACAGTTTGCTAAAGGAGACCCAAAAAAACACTGAAGAAAATAACACCTAGGGGGGCAGCTAGGTGGCATAGTGGATAGAGCACTGGCCCTGGATTCAGGAAGACCTGAGTTCAAATACAGCCTCAGACATATAACACTTACTAGCTGTGTGACCCTGGGCAAGTCACTTAACCCCATTGCCTAGCAAAAAAAAAAAAAAAAAGAAAAGAAAATAACACCTTAAAAAATAGCCTAACCTAAATGGCAGAAGAAGTCCAAAAAACCAATGAGGAGAAGAATGCCCTAAAAAACAAAATTGGCCAAATGGAAAAGGAAGTCCAAAAGATTACTGAAGAGAATACTTCCTTAAAAATTAGAACAGAGCAATTGGAAGATAGTGACTTTATGAGAAATCAAGACACTGTAAAGCAAATCCAAAAGAATGAAAAATTAGAAAACAATGTGAAATATCTCATTGAAAAAACAACTGACCTGGAAAATAGATTCAGGAGAGAGAATTTTAAAATTATTGGACTATCTGAAAGCCATGATCAAAAAAAGAGCCTAGACATCATCTTTCAAGAAATTATCAAGGAAAACTGCCCTGATATATTAGAACCAGAGGTCAAAATAGAAATTGAAAGAATCCATCAATATCCTCCCCAAAGGAAAGATCCCCAAAGGAAAACTCCTAGGAATATTGTGGCCAAATTCCAGAGTTTCCAGGTCAAGGAGAAAATATTACAAGCTGCTAGAAAGAAACAATTCAAGTACTGTGGAAACACAATCAGGATAGCACAAGATTTAGCAGCTTCTACATTAAGGGGACCAGAGGACATGGAATATAATATTCCGGAGGGCAAAGGAGATAGGATTACAACCAAGAATCACCTACCTAGCAAAAAATCCTTCAGGGAAAAAAATGGTCATTCAGTGAAATAGAGGACTTTCAAGCATTCTTGATGAAAAGACCAGAGCTGAATAGAAAATTTGACTTTCAAATATAAGACTCAAGTGGAACATGAAGAGGTAAACAGGAAAGAGAAATCATAAGAGATTTATTAAGGTTGAACTGTTTACATTCCTGCATGAAAAGATGATATTTATAACTCATGAGACCTTTGTCAGTATTAGGGTAGTTGGAAGGAAAAAATTATATATATATATATATATATATATATATATATATATATATATATATATACGTATATATATATAATTATATATATATAATACGTATATATATATATACACACATATATATGTATATATATACATATATATGTATATATATACATATATATGTATATACACACACACACACATACATACATACATATATACATATATACACACATACATATATATGTATATATACACACACACACACATACATACATACATATATACATATATACACACATACATATATATGTATATAGATATAGATCGATCGATCGATAGATAGATAGAGGGCACAGGGTGAGTTGAAGATGAAGGGGTCATATCTAGAGAATCAAATTAAGGGGTAAGAGAGGATTATACTGGGAAAAGGTGAAAGGGAGAGGTAGAATGGGGTAAACTATCTCACAAAAAAAACCAGAAAAGAAAAGTCTCTCACAGTGGAGGGGAAACAGGGGAAGGTGAGAGGGAATGAGGGAATCTTATTCTCATAGGATTTGGCTGAAGGAGGGAATAACATACACACTCAATTAGGTATGGAAATCTGTCTTACCCTGCAGGAAAATAGGGGGACAAGGGGACAAGAGAGCAGGGGGTGATAGAGAGGAGGGCAGATTGGGAAAGGGGGTAATCAGAAGCAAATACTTCTGAGGAGGGATAGAGTTAAAAGAAAGAATAGAATAAATGGGAGGGCAGGATAGGATTAAGGGAAATAGAGTTAGTTTTTCACAACATGTCTACTATGGAAGTGTTTTGCATAACTACACGTGTATAATCTATATTGAGTTGCTTGCCTTTTCAATGAGGGTGGGTGGGGAGTGAGGAAGGGAGAAAATTTGGAACCCAAAGTTTTAAAAACACATGTTTAAAAAGAATGTTTTCACATGCTACTGGGAAATAAGAAATACAGGAAATGGGGTACAGAAATCTATCCTGCCCTACAGGAAAACAGAAGTGGAAGGGGATAAGAGAAGGCGGGGAGAGAGATGGAAGAGAGGGCAGACTAGAGGAAGGGGTATTCAGAATGCAAGCCATCTTGGGGTGGGGGGAGGGATGAGATGGGGTGAAAATTTGGAACTCAAAATCTTTTGGAAGTAAATGTTGAAAACTAAAAATAAATAAATTTATATTAAAAATAATTAAAAAGGAAAAAAAAAGAAAGATGATATTTGTAACTCATGAGACCTTTGTTAGTATTAGCGTAGTTGGAAGGAAGAAATTATATGTATAGATAGATGGATGGATGGATGGATAGATAGAGGGCACAGGGCAAGTCGAAGATGAAGGGGTGATATCTGGAGAATAAAATTAAGGGTAAGAGAGGATCATATTGGGAGAACAAGAAAGGGAGAGGTAGAATGGGGTACATTATTTCACATAAAACAGACAAGAAAAGGCTCTTACAGTGGAGGGGAAGTGGGGGAAAGTGAGAAAGAATGAGTAAATCTTATTCTCATTGGATTTGGCTTAAGGAGGGAATATCATACACACTCAATCGGGTATGGAAATCTATCTTAACCTATAGGAAAATAGGGGGGAAGGGGATAAGAGAGTGGGGGGATGATAAAGGGGAGGGCAAGCACTTCTGAGGAGGGACATGGTCAAGAGAGAATAGAATAAATGGAGAGTGGGTTAGGATGAAAGGAAATACAGTTAGTTTTCCACAACATGACTACTATGGAAGTGTTTTTGCATGACTATACTTGTATAACCTGTATCAAGTTGTTTGCCTTCTCAATGAGGGTGGGTGGGGAGGAAGGAAGGGAGAAAATTTTGAACTCAGAGTTTTGAAAACAGATGTTAAAAATTGTTTTCATATGCAACTGGGAAATAAGTTATACAGGCAGTGGGATATAGAAATCTATCCTGTCCTACAGGAAAATACAAGGGGAAGGGGATAAGGAAAGGGGGTGGAGATAGAAGGAAGGGCAGATTAGGGGAAGGGGTATTCAGAATGCATGCCACCTTGGGGGGGGAGGGATGAGATGGGGAGAAAATTTGGAACTCAAAATCTTGTGGAAGTGAATGTTGAAAACTAAAAATAAATAAATAAGTAAATGAAGATTTTTTAAAAGTTAGATATAACAGACTTTTGGAGAAAACAGAATGGGAACAGAAAGGAATATACCTTTTCCTCAGCAGCACATGGCACCTACACAAAAACTGATCATGTATTAGGGCCTAAAAACCTCAAAATTAAATATGGAAAGGCAGAAATATTAAATGCATTCTTTTTGGATCATAATGCAGTAAAAATCACATTCAACAAAGGGCAGTGGAAAGACAGATAAGAATTAATTGGAAACCAAATAATTTAATCTTAAAGATTAAGTGGGTCAAAGGACAAATCATAGAAACAATCAATAATTTCCTTAAAGAGACAACATACCGAAATTTATGGGATGCAGTCAAAGCAGTACTTAGGGGAAAATTTATTTCTTTGAATTCTTACATCAACAAAATGGAAAAAGAATAGATCAATGAATTTGGCATGCAACTAAAAAAAACTAGAAAAAGAACAAATTAAAAATCCCTAAATGAGCACAAATGGGAAATTCTGAAAATCAAAGGTGAGATTAATAAGATTGGAAAAAAACCCTATTAAACTAATAAATAAATCTAGGATCTGATTTTATGGGAAAAAACCCAATACAATAGATAAGTCATTGGCTAATTTGATTTAAAAAAAGAAAGAAAAAAACAAATACCCAGTATGAAAAATGAAAAGAGTGAAATTACCACCAGCAAAGATGAAATAAAAGCAATCATTAGGAAATATTTTGCCCAATTATGTGCTAATAAATCTGACAATCTGAGCAAAATTAATGTATATTTAAAAAATATAAATTACCCAGATTAATAGCTCAGGAAATAGAATGCCTACATAACCCCATCTTAGAAAAATAAATTGAACAAGCCATTAATGAAATCCCCAAGGAAAAATCCCCAGGACCAGATGGATTCACAAGTGAATTCTACCAAATGTTCAAAGAATAATTAATTCCAATACTATATAAACTATTTGGAAAAATAGGCAAAAATGGAGTCCTACCAAACTCCATTTATGACACAAATATGGTGCTGATATGTAAACCAGGAAGAGCTAAAACAGAGAAAGAAAATTATACACCAATTTCCCTAATGAATATCAATGCAAAAATTGTGAACAAAATACTAGCAAGGAGATTACAGCACCATATTACAAGGATTATATACTATGACCAGGTGATATTTACACTAGGAATGCAGGATTGGTTCAATATTAGGAAAACTATCAACATAATTGACCATAACAATGACAAAACCAGCAGAAATCATATGATTATCTCGAAATATGCTGAAAAAGCTTTTGACAAAATATAGCATCCATTCCTGTTAAAAACAATAGAGAGCATGGGAATAAAGGGAGCATTCTTTAAAATGACAAGCAGTATCTATCTAAAACCATCAGCAAGCATTATATATAATGGGGATAAGCTAGAAGCCTTTCCAGTAACATCAGGGGTGAAGCAAGGATGCCCATTATCACCACTATTATTAAATATAGCACTAGAAATATTAGCACTAAGAGAAGAAAAAGAAATTGAAGGAATTACAAAAGGCAATGAGGAAACAAAATTATCACTCTTTGTGGATGTTATAACAGTACACTTAAAGAACCCTAGAGAATCAACTAAAAAACTATTTGAAATAATTAAGAACTTGAACAAAGTTGCAGGATATAAGATAGATCATTGGCATTTCTTCATATGACCAACAAAGCCCAGCAGGAAGAGATAGAAAGAGAAATTCCATTTGAAATAACTGTAAATGATATAAAATACTTGGGCGTTCACCTGCCGAAACAAACCCAGGAACTATATGAATCAATTACAAAACACTTTTCATACAAATAAAGTCAGATCTAAACAATTGGAAAAATATCAGTTGCTCATGGGTAAGCCAAGCCAATATAATAAAATGACAATTCTGCCTAAATTAATTTACTTATTCAGCGCATACCAATCAAACTACCAAAAATTATTTGATAGAGCTAGAAAAAATAACAACAAAATTCATCTGGAAGAAGAAAAGTCATGAATATAAGGGGCAGCTAGATGGTGCAGTGGATAGAGCACTGGCCCTGGCGTCAGGAAGACCTGAGTTCAAATCCAGCCTCAGATACATAACGCTCACTAGCTGTGTGACTCTGGGCAAGTCTCTTAACCCCAATTGCCTCCCAACAAAAAAAGAGAGAGAGAGAGAGAGAGAAATATCAAGAGAATTAATGAAAAGAAAAAGTGGCCTAGCTATACCAAATCTCAAACTATATTATAAAATAGTAATTATCAAAACTATCTGGTACAGGCTAAGAAATAGAGTGGTGGATCAGGTACAGAAGGTACACAAGACATAGTAGTCAATGACCATAGTAACCTAGTGTTTCATAAACCCAAAGACCCTAGCCTTTGGGATAAGAACTCACTATTTGACAAAAACTGCTGGGAAAACTGGAAAACAATAGGACAGAAACTAGGTATAGACCGAGATTTCACAGCATATACCAAGATAAGATCAAAATGAGTGCATGATTTACACATAAAGGGTGACACTATATTAGAAGAGTAAGGAATAGTCTACCTGTCAGGTCTATGGGGAGGGGAAGAATTCATGACCAAAAAAAAAGATAGAAAGCATTATGAAGGGGGCAGCTAGGTGGTGCAGTGGATAGAGCACCACCCTGAAGTCAGGAGGACCTGAGTTCAAATCCAGACTCAGACCAAACACTTGACACTTACTAGCTGTGTGACCCTGGGCAAGTCACTTAACCCCAATTGCCTTTAAAAAAAAAAGAGAAGAAAGCATTATGAAATACAAAATAGGTAATTTTGATTGTATTAAAAGAAAAGGCTTTTATACAAACAAAACCAATGCAACCAAGATTAGAAGGAAAATAGAAAGCTAGGAAACAATCTTTACAGCCAGTGTCTCTGATAAAGGCCTCATTTCTCAAATATATAGAGAACTGAATCAAATTTATAAGAATGCAAGCCATTCCCCAATTGATAAATGTCAAAGGATATGAATAGGCAATTTTCAGATGAAGAAATCAAAGATATCTATAGGCATATGAAGAAGTGCTCTTAACCACTTTTGATTAGAGAAATGCAAATTTAAACAACTCTGAGGTACCTCCTCACACCTATGAGATGGGTTAATATGACAAAAAAGGATAATGATAAATGTTGGAGAGGGTGTGGGAAAAATTGGGACACCAATGCACTGTCGGTGGAGTTGTGAACTGATCCAACCATTCTGGAGAGCAATTTGGAACTACGCCTGAAGGGCAACCAAACTGTGCATACCCTTTGATCCATCAATACCACTACTAAGTCTATATCCCAAAGAGATCATTAAAAAGAGAAAAGGACCCACATGTACAAAAGTATTTGTAGCCACCCTTTTCATGGTGGCAAAATATTGGAAATTAAGGGGATGCCCATCAAGTGGGGGATGGCTGAACAAGCTGTGGTATATGAATGTAATAGAATACTATTGTGTAATAAGAAACAATGAGCAGAGAGATTCCAGAAAAATCTGGAAAGACTTGTGCAAACTGATGCAAAGTGAAATGAGCAGAACCAGGAAAACATTGTACACAGTATCAGCAACATTGTATGATGATCATCTATGAATGACTCAGCTCTTCTTGGCAACATAATGATCCAAGACAAATACAAAGGACTCAGGAAGGAAAATTCTACCCACATCCAGATAAAGAACTTAAGGACTCTGAATGCAGATCAAAACACATTTTTTTTCACTTGCTTTCCCCCTTTTGATCTGTTTCTTCTTTCACAACTGTGACTAATTTATATATATGTTTTACATGATAGCACATGTATACAACCTATATCAAATTGCCTACCATTTTAGGAAGAGGAGAGGGGAGGGAGAAAAAATTGGAACTCAAAGTCTTGTAAAAATGAATGCAAAAAATTGTCTCGACATGTAAGTGGGAAAGAAATACTATTAAAAAAAAGAATGAGAAGGTTGAACCAGATTAAGGTCCCTTCTAGCTCAAGGTTTGAGATCCTAAATCTACTTCTCTCACCCTCTCAATTTCCCAGAACTCTCTTTTCTTTCCCTCATCCTTGAATCTGAATACCTGAAGTATTTGGAGGGGTCGGTGTTGGGAAAACAAGAAGGGATTGGCAATAGATTAGGAGTGGCAGGGCTGAGGGGGAAAGCAGAGAGAGGAGTTCCCACGAACTTGTAATATTGCTTATGGTAAGAATAGTACAAAGGGTGGTTATGCTGTGGGCCACAGAGACTTTAGTGAGTTTGTTTTGGAAACAAGCACCTTTTCCATTTGTGTTCCTATGGGAAAATGTGTCCTAAGCTCCAGAGCACAAAATGATGAGTGGACATTTGTCATGTTAACCCATCACACAGTATACGGCATCACCCAAACCACACAGTGATCTGTAGCTCTAGGATTTATGGATTTTAAAACAATCAAGTAACTTCATTCTCAAGCAGGACCTTTTATTGATTTTGGATAAGGTAGTTTCCTGAGGATAGGGAAGGAAAGGTGTTTGTTTTATCCCAAACAGCTATGGCACCCATAGCCTGTAGTTGAACCCATTAGATGTGGCCTGCCTGATCTCATTTCATACATTCTTCTCCCCCACCCTCTTGCCAGTCATTAATCCCAAGTAATTCTTACTTAAGCCAATAGAAGGAACAAAGGTAGGCCTCACCTGGTGGGCCTTTTATCAGGACCTAAGGCAAACACAGAGCTTCAATGTGGATGGAGAGTCCTACATACCTTAATAACTGTGAATCAAATTAGGCAGATATAAATATAAACTGCATCAAGGTGAGTCTATTTCCTTACCCTGTTTTCTAATTCTGACCTTTCTCTCTCTCTTCTACTCTCTTTGCCTTTCTTTCCTCTCTCTTTCCTCTCCTCTCTTCCTCTCCTTCTCCTTCTCTCTCTCCCCTGAAATGAAGCCATTTTAGAAAGGTTCATTGTTCTCTTTCCAGCCTTTGCCTATGTTTATATCCACCCCATTCAATACACAGTTGTTTGACTGTATAAGACCCCATCCATGTCAGGTTCTGCATTTACCTTAGTTTGAGACCGAAGGCCTGTCAAGCCTTTGTCCCTTCCTGCCTCCAAGGGTATGGTTCTTCCTGCTGTGCTACATTGTTAAGACTTATGTTGTTCACCTTGATATATACCAAGGTGTGGGAAAAAGGTCCCCTGGAGAAAAATCCCAGGATCTTAAAGTGGGAAGGGACCCCAGAGCCCAACCCAAACCAGAGCCAGAATCCTCTCAACCATTCCAGCTCAATGATTATCCACACTTTGCTTAGGGGTTTCCGGTGAAGGGAAATGTATAACATCCCAAGGTAGCCCAGAGGTGTTCATTGATAACAATCTTGGAGGTCTTTTAAATGAGCTGAAGAATGTATCATGCAGCCCCCCTCCCTTTTTCTATATTGTATAGAGAAGTATATTGGCTTGGGTACCAGAATTGGCTTCTATGCCTGGTCTAATGGGACTTTGGACGAGTTGCTTAGTCTTAGAAGAGCTGGAACTAGGGTTGGGTGAATTGGGCTTTGCCTGTGGTGCTGAAATGTAAAGGGTGCACACAGCATTTATACAGTTATCCCTTCCACATCATGGGGGTTAGGGGCACAGTACCCCCAAGATCTGGAAAATCTGCAGAAAAATTCTTGGCCCTCCCTTTGTACCAGAGAAGAAGTCTGAATTTTTTTCTTTTTCTTTTATGGGGTGTTTATAGTAACTTACTATAAAATTTCAGTATATTTATGGTGTTAAAAGATAAAATATGTTGATATTATACAATGCTATACATATATTTTGTGCATTTCTGAGTTTCTAAGCTTTTTCTGTAATCTGCTGGCGTCACATGTTGTCTGTGGCTTCCACAAACTCTCCCAAATTCCCTATTTAATTTCTTATGCTGACCTTTGATATATATAACTGTGATGGGGAAAGTCTAGATGTGGAAGGGATCACTATACTTCTTAAGGCAGTAACTATCTAATAGCAAGAGGACTGGTTAAAATAGGAAGCTGCCAAATGTTGGACTTCTGTTCATCCTCCCAACCTGTACTGATACAGTGCGTACCTGTTCTCTCTGTGAGGAGGAAAAATAAATCCCCTAAGGGAAGAGTAATTATTGTCTTTTTTGGAACCTCAGCAGCTTCCTCAAGCCTTTACTTCAGAGTAATAGGCTCCAAGCAAAAATGGACTTGCAAGCTCTTTCGTCACATAAGTCACTGGGAAATGACTTTTAGTCTTTTATTGGCCCTGCCCACAAACTCTTTGGATCTGGAGGCTGCCAGCAGCCTCCTCTGCCTGGAAAAAGTGAAAGAGCCTTTTACCCCCTTCTTATTGAAGCTACTAGAGAAATCAATGGGGAAGAGGTAGAAAATGTACCCTCTCCTTCTCCAAGATGGTACCAGGAAGGTAAGAACTTTGGAAAGAAAGATCTTCTTTCCCTCTGCCATTCCCTCCCCCTCTTCAATTGTCCCAAGATTTTGATTTTAAAAAGAGGTGAGGGTTTGAAATCATCTGTCAAATGAAGAGTTGGACTAGATAACACTAAGATCCCTTCCAGCTAGATCTCACAGTCAGATCTCTTAGTAAGCCAAGAGAACTCGGTGCTCATTTTCTCCTTTACCCCAGGAATAAGGGGCCAGTCCCCCAGTTGAGGAAACTGATATGTGGGTTCTAGGTTCAGATAGAAGGGCTCTTAGAGCTGGTTTCGTCCAAGACCCTCATTTTTATGGATGAGAAAATTAAGCTCCAGAGAGATGCTTGGGGTCACTCAGCTGGTAATTGTCACAAAACTCTTCTGACTCCTTAGTTTTCATTCTTTCCCTACACATCATGTCCTTATTTATATGCCTCAGATGCAAATAGGCTTCATCAGATGAAGCTACTTCATCCTCCTGCTGGAAATAAGAGAAAGAAAGTGAGAGTGGGAAGTGTTGGCTTTGAAGCCTGGGTCCTGAAAACTCAGCAGGGGAAGATTAGCCTCATTAAGCACTTAGCACCAGAAATATTAGCTGTGGAGGCAGACCTGGATTCAAGAGTACTTTGGACTTAAGAACTATAACTCGTGCTGTACCCGTTAAAGCTCAGTCAAGTGGACTCTTAATCCTCAGATCTGATATGGGCCTGGAAAAATGGTTCACTCTCTCTACTTTTCCATCTGTAAGCAGGAGAAGAATATGATTAAGTGACTGAAAAGGAGATACCAGTTGCCTTGGCCCACCTACTCTCTTCTACCTCTTTCCTCACCAAAGCTGGGCAGTTACAGTAAGTGAAACAGTAGAAATAGTACTGAATTTGACATCAGAAATATGAGTCCAATTCTAGGCAAGGGTCAGTTTCTAGCTGTGTGACCTTAGGAAAGTCACTTTACTTCTCTGAAATATGAGAGTTGGACAAAGTTGACCCTGAGGTGATTTGCAGGTTCAAATCCCATGATCCTTAGAGATAGAGGGTGAGGTTCAGGGGCTATAATAGTGTGAGACCTTGGGGGTGATCAGAGGCAGGAGAAGGACCCAGTAAGGTCATTTGTCTGCATCTGATCACCAGGTACTCTAGGGGCAGAGGAGATGGCCTTGAGCAGCCACTGACTCTGCCATTGCTGCCTCCTACTGGTTTTGATGGCTCCATTGATGGAACCCATTTGATGGACCCACTGTGAAGGGGGTCAGCTTGTAGTTCCAATCTCCTAATCCAAAGTGACTTCCAAAGTCAGGTAATCCAAACTGGATCTGAACAGAAATGTGCTTGAGCCATCCTCTGGAGAGGGGAAACTCACCACCTCCTGAGGCAACCCATTTTACCTTCAGACAATGTCGACAGTTACCAAGTCAGACGCCCTACACTTTCACTAGTCCTAATTCTGTTCTCTGGAGCCAAGCAAAAAAGATCTCATCCATCTACCCCCAGCCCTGAAATCAAAACAGCCACTTATTGAGTAACTAATGTGGACAAGATGTGGTGTGACCTGAGATATCTTACCCTAAAATATTAAAGCAACCAGAAGAAGACTTCTGGTTCTTTGAGTGAATCTTTTCAGGAGAATCTATGGGAAGACATAGACAAGAATCACATAGGATGAGAATGTGTGTTGGGCACATGTGTGCATTGGGAGTGTTCGTGTGTCTGTCTGTGTGTGTTCTACTCTGTTCTGTTAAAGGGAGTACCACTTCAGTGAGATCACAGACCTATCAAAGTAGGGAAAATAATAGCAGCAGCTCCCACTTAGAGTTCACAAAGCACTTTCCTTCGTACATTAGGCTTGAAGTGAAGAAGCAATTTATTTATATGTTTTCTCTCCCGTTACAACCTACTGTCCTTGAGAGGAATGAATCAATGATCGAATGGCATTTATTAAGCGCTTCCTGTGTACAAATCAGTGTGATACGTGATGGGGATACAGTGGAGAAACAAGACAGTTCCTGTTCTCAAGAAACTCACGGTACATGAATAGGGATAAGGAGTCAGATGTCAGAGATGTTGGGAAGACAGAAATGGTGAAATCTGGCAACTGATTGGAGATGTGGGATGAGGGAGAGGGAAGGGTGTAGGATAATGCTGAGGTTATGAACCTGGGAGATAGGGAGGCTGGTGGTGCCTTCAACCTCAGAATACTCATCAAACATCAGCACATTAAAACTCTGGAAACTCAAGAAGGGGGAAAGAGAATCTCTAGAGATTATGTTAACAACACAGAGGTGGGCTCATATCTAAATACTTGAGAGAGAGACTAAACTGAGTGCCTTAAACTTCCAAAGAAAGAGAACTTCTAACATAATTGATTAGGTTTTTTCTGATTAATTACTTTGCCTTTACCTGAACAGGAATGGGTCCCTATCCCAGCATACTTTCTAAGGTATATATTCATCTAGTTAAGTTTACTCATCTTCCACCAAATTTTGTTTTGTGAAGGCTGGTTCCTTCCTCTGCACCTGCTCCACTGTCTGGTATGAAATAGACATCGACATGATTAGTCAAAGTAAGCTCCTTGAGGACAGGGACTATTTGACTTTGTCTTTGTCTCCTCAGTGCCTGACATAGGGTCTTGCATATAGCAGTCACTTCATAAACATTTGTTGAGGTAAATTTCATTACCTTGAATCATTGCTACCCTTCTAGGTGTTCACGAACCATCTCTTTACTATGTGTTCTAGAAGTTTGCTTTCAGTACAAGAAAAACTCATTGGTCCATCCTTTCCCCATATGGCATTCCACCTCGAGTAGTATTTCTGCATATGTCAGAGTCACTAGGCTGGAAGCTTCTTGAAGACGAGGATGTTTATTTTTCATCTTTGAACTTCCAGATCCTAGCAGAGTGCCTTGCTGCACAGTAGGCACTTGAAATAAATAGGATAATGAGTTCTCCCAAATCAAATTCTATTGGATTAGTCTGCACATCATTTATAAAATCATAGAGATGGGTCATGTATCTGGAGCTGCAAAGAACCTTAGAGGTCATCCATCCTAAGTCCCTTAAGCTTAAAATGGATGAAACCAGATCCAGGGAAGTGAAGTCACTTGCCCAAAGACAGATGGTACCAAGTAGCAGATCCAGGATTTGGATTCAGGTCCCCTGTACCCTAATCCATCTTCACTCTACTTCCCCATTCTGGCTTCCAATGGGATCTGGTGGGAAAAAGCTTGTAGTCTCAGTATTGTGTAAAATTACCATGTCTGTTTCCTATGATACTCTCTGTGAAGTTACAGGGAGAGGGGGGCTACATGGTGACCATGCGGCCAGCATGCATCATGGTTATCATTATTAAAAATCTTTTTTAAGTGTCTGTACCTATACCCTGTTGGGCTAAGTGCTTCTTAAAATCTGAAACTGTCCCACAAATAAAGCCCATCCAGATAACACCTTCACCAGCAGCAAGAAGGGAATTACTGAAGAAAGTGGAAAGTAAAACTTTCTGATGGAGTTGGGTTTAGAATCCCAGGGACCTTAGAAAGACCCACTGGGTCCTTGGTACCATTACCTCCCTTAATCATCACAGGCTCCTTTTGGCAAGGCGCCTCATAAAGACTTTGAAATGCCTTCTGTCAGCCCTTACAAGGAATTTGCAATTACACCCAATGGCTAAACAAATATAAGTGGATTTATTTTACAAGTCAAAACCAGGTTGAAACCTGCCAAAACACAGCTAACTTGAAATCCGCAGAAGACATTCCGTACGTGTAAATTTGCCCATCTCAGACCCTCAAGTCATTTTCAAGACATTCCCTCATTCATCCTTGACTCAACTCATCAAGCTTTTGAGCCTCACCTTGTGCCAGGTGCTGTGCTAAGCACTAGGGTTACAAAGGCAAAAAAAAAAAATGAAGTAATCTCTGCCCTCAAGGAGCTTCCATTCTGTTGGGGGATAGAATATGTACACAGATAAGTAAATACAAAACTACTGTTTCTCAGTCTTTCAGTCCTGTCCAATGCTTCATGACCCCATTTGGGGTTTTCTTGGCAAAGATACTGGAGTGGTCTGCCATTTCCTTCTTCAGCTCATTTTGCATATGAGGAAACTGAGGCAAACAGGGTTAAGTGACTTGCTCAGGGTCACACAGCTAGTAAGTATCTGAGACTAGATTTGAACTCAGGAAGATGAATCTTTCTGACTCCAGGCCTGGCATTCGATCCACTGCAGTGCCACCTAGTGGCCCACGAAGCCATTTCAGGAGGGAAAGTATATTAACAACAGGGGAGAGAAGTCTTCTTGTAGGAGGTGATGCCTGAACTGAGCCTCGAAGAAAACTGGGGAGCCCAAGAGGCAATGGATAGGAGGGAGAGTATTGCAAGCACGAGTAACAGCCAGGGCAAAGGCATGGGAATAGGAGAGGCATTGTCTAGTTCAGGGGAAGGTCTATCAGAACAGTTTGGCTAGAATGCAATGTGCAGGAAGGAAGCAATATAAAATATTTGAAAAGGAAGATTGGAGCCAGTGTGTGAAGGGCTTTTAATCACTGACTGAGGAGTTTGTATTTGTGAGCTTGGTGTGGTGACGAGTGTTGGTCTTGGAGTCACGGACACCTGAGTCTGAGTCCTGTTTCAGGCACTTACAGGACAAGTTACTTAATCTTTCTCAGCCTCAGCCTCTTCATCTGTAAAATGGGGATAATAACGGTGCCTCCCTCACAGGTTTGTTGTGATACTTTGCACACATAAAGTGCATTACAAACCTTGATTGCTGGATAAATGCTAGCTATTACTACTATCTTGTTCTAGGGGAAATAGAGAACCACTGAACATTTTTGGACAGGGTAGTGACATGGCCAACTGTGTCTTAGAATAATCATTTAGCAGCTGAGTGGGAGATGGTTTGAATAGGGGAGGGAATGGAGGCAGGGGGATCAATTAAGAGGCTATGCAAGAGTAGGGTACCACTATAGTAGAGTCTGTGTAATAGACAGAAAGGGCATGGATTCAAGAGGCACAAAATTGACAAGACTTAGCAACTAATAGGGAGAGAGGGAGCTTACTTGGGATGGAGGGAGAGAGAGAGGCGTGCATGCTAGGGATGTCTCTGAGTTTGTCGATTTGGGTGATGAGATGAACTTTGAAGCCCTCAGCAAAAAATAGAGAAGTTTTGAGGAGGGATAGGGTTGAGGGAGAAGATAGTGAATTTAATTTCATCTTGGTGAGTTTGAGGTGCCTTCTGTTGTTATTTGGTCCTTCCAGTCATGTACGACTCTTGGTGACCTCATTTTGGGGTTTTCTTGGCAGAGATACTGGAGTGGTTTGCCATTTCCTTCTCCAGCTCATTATACAGATGAAGAAGCTGAGGCCAACAGGTTTGAGTGACTTCCCAGGATCACACAGCTGGTGAGTATCTGAGGCGGCATTTGAACTCATGAAAATGAGTCTTCCTGCTTCCAAGCCCAGTGCTCCATCCATTGTGCCACCTGGCTACCCTTGAGGTACTTACAGGAAATATAGGCGTCTATAGGAAGATGCCCAACAGGCAGATGGAGTTGTGGGACTGGAGATTATGCAAGGGACTAGAGCTGGAGATAAGATTTTAGGAGGCATCCGGATAAAGTTGATCATTGAACCCATGGGAACTGGAATGATCGCTAAGGGAGAGAATACAGAAAGAAAAGAGAAGAGGGCCACCAAGTGGAGCACCTCCCCCAGGAAGGGGCTGGAGATGGATGATATTTCAGTGGAGGAGCCTGAGAAAGAACAGCAGATTGGAAGGAGGGCAAGCATGATACAGCAATACCGTGGAAATAAAGGGAAAAGAGGATATTTAGAAGGGTCAAGAGTCAATGAGATGTAACATAGAAAAAGGATTGATACCTGGTTATTGAATTTAGCTATTAGAATATTGGTAACTTTGGGGAGTCAGTCAGTTAGCCAACAAGCATTTTCAAGTTCTTGCCTTGTATCACTTTGCTCCACAAGCCACAGGAAGAAGGCAAAACCACGTCCTACTGTCCAGGATCTCATGATCTGATCAAGGCAACAGCAAACTAACAGTTGTGTACATACAAAAGTATATAGAGTAGAGGGAAGGAGGCAATCTTAGAAGGCAAAGTTCTAGGGGTGGGTGGGGAATTTAGTAAGACCTGCTGCAGGAGGTGAGATTTGAGCTGAGAAACTGGGATTTGGGAGAATAGTTTCAGTTGAGTGGTAGGATTGGAAGCCAGATTTTGAGAGGTCAAAAAGTCAAGTGTAAAGGGAGCAAATGAAGGTAACCCTTTCTAGGAGTGAAAAGCAAAAAAGACACCTATCTCTAAGAGTCGCCTGAGGCCAGGGCAATTCTACAGGAGAAAGTCAAAATGGAGTAAGATTACAAAGGAAGAAATTAAGATAGAGCTGAGCTATTTGGAAACCACAAAATACTCTTTCAGTGGAAGTAGGACAGGGCAAGGTTGTGGCAGTGACTGAAAACTAGCCATAACAAGAGTGCAGATGTCAGGGAGTAGACAGTGAGAAACTTTTAAAAAAATTTATTTTAAGAGAAGTATAAAACGAACTTAAGAGAAATGACCTGCCTAAAATTAGAGTGAGCTTTAAGCTGGAACTCTGAGTCATGGGAGCCAGTATGAGCCATTGGAAACAAGAGGACGGCCCAAGGACAACATTCTCCTTAAGCAGGCCAACCTCGAGGCAGCAATCCCCAGCAGGCAATGATGGAAGTTAGCGATTCTTGTTTAACTGTCCTGGAGGGACCTCTTGACCAAAGTCACGGTTTTGGATCGAAGTGAAGGCCAGGTCTTTGCTCTTATCCATGACCAAAGACTAGGTCCTCTCACCCTTAATATTTCTACACTACTATATTACTTTCTGTTTATAATTTTCCTTTCTTTCAGGAACTTCTTACATTAAGTTCAAAGCAAAGCTTTTACTTTTCATCTCAATTAATAGAATCAAAACAATGGATCATGCAAAGTAGCAGTAGGCTTCCCTTTCTAAGCTGGCCCTAGCGATTCACATTCAGCTCTCTTGCAGAAGTAGGGTGATCCTAGATAGAACCATAGGTCAAGTTCTCTGAACTCCTTAGTAACTAGTGAGTAGGAACTGGAGAAGTAGGCAGCAAATATGTCCCCTGTTATCAGCAAAAGTACCAACTTGAGGCTAAGATGGGCAGATGTGCCATCTGGCAGTTTTCATTTTAGAATCAAAGACTTAGAACTTGAAGGGATCTCAGAGGTCAGCTAGTCGAGCTTCCTCATTTTATAGATGAGGAAACTGAGGCCCAGAAAAGTGAAGTCACTGGCCCAAGGTCACATTGACAGTAAGCAGCAGAACAGGGATTTGAACCCAGATCCTCTGAGTCCAAGGGCATGGTTCTTCCATGAGAGGATTCATAGAATTTTAGAGCTAGAAGAGACCTTAGGGTTTCCTAATCAAATACCTTCATTTTTGAATGAAGAAAGTAGGAGGTGAAATGACTTGGGAGGGTCATCTAGCTAGTAAATGGCAAAGTTATGCCTAAAACTCAGGTTTATGACACAATGGTTGTATGATCCTGGGACCTAATACATGTTACACACATAGTAGGCATCCAATAAATTCTCCATTAACTGTGTTCTCATTACCAAGGTCATAGGAGGTACTTGGAAGGAGAAGTTGAGGCAGAAATCTCCCTTCTAAGAATGGTTCTGGTTGAATGACTCAGGACAAGACTTTTTAATTTCTGTGAGCTTCAAGCAATTCCCTAGAATTTATTTTCTTCTAAGGCAGAAACTGATCGCTATTGGTGTTGGTGGAAGGAATTCCCACAATGAGCTCTCCATGTTGACAAAACTGAAGGTCATTTGTTTAGCTTTTGTGCTGATCGTGATTCAGATACTTTAGCTCTTTCCAAGTCCTGGGAAAATTCTGCAGAAATTATTTGGACATAAACATGTACATGTTTGAGTAAACAGAGGAAGATTCATCCATCTCTAGTTGGGTGTGTCTAAACTATGTTGCTTACTTGTTGGTAAGACTTATACTTGGATAGGGTTTGTTGCATCTCAGACCTGTTTTCTTCCCCTCTGTCATCATTTCTAGTCTTTGTTTTAAAATTTAATCCAGTTATCAGAAGGTTTCAATTACAGGGTGGGGTTGGAGTGATAAATGTATTAGTGACTATGGTGTCAAAAGAAAAAATGTCAGTAAGACTTATTTTTAATATTTCTTCCAATCAGTAAGCATCACCAAAAACATTCAAATATACCAACAAAAAATTTAAATGATTACACATTAAAAAGTAAGCTCTACTATTTATAGTTTGATTAAACATGTACATAACAGCTTTCATAAAATAACAAAAATGTCCTTTTTGTTTCCGTGTCCTTTTCTGAACTCTTTTCCCTCTAATTTTGTTGCTTTGTTTTTCTCTACAGAGCTGTAATCCATGGGCGCATAGTTCAGATTCTGCTTTCTTCTCTTGGTATCCCTTCTCATTTTTCTCTCCCTACTGTAACTACTAGCAGCGATGACAAGAATTGGAAATCTCACTTCCAAGGGAGTTTGGAGAGCAGGGAGAATTGTATGGTGATTTCTGTGGAGTGAGCGATGCTTGCATTTTTGCCATAGCCAAGGGATTGCTCTCTGTTCTCAAAGTGCAGACTGGTTTGAAGAGACCTTAACAGGGCTTGAGAAACATTGGCTTACTCTCCAGGTTGTCAGGGAAAATGGAGTGCTCTTTTAATAAGGGAAGAGAAGCATCAATGTGAAAACTAAAAAGAAAAATGATCTAATGAAGCCTAGGGGATGGCTGACCTGAGTCAGGAGGTTGGAGAGTAGCTAAAATGTCACAATGGGAAAAGGGGAAAATTGAACTGCAATACTATCGGAGATAAAAAAACAACTGATCTGAGTCTCTTCTTAACAAGGAAGATGCTGGATGTTCTGAAGAGGAAGAAGCTGCTTATTTCCCAGAAATTATGATGTGAATTCATAAGTGCTGACATGTATTTTGTGCCAGAACTAGCACAGGCCATATGGACTTTGACTCAGAGTAGCAACATGTATAGTACTTTGATGGTAGAGTGTGTTCTCTCCCAGGGAGGGCATGCTGTATTCCTGTGGTGACCACCATGCTTGCCTTATGTTTTGTAATCCCACTGCTGACTCATGCTGCTGCAAAGCAGAACCACCATCCCTGGATCTTCCACCAACACCCCTCTTCTGTGCCACCCCCTCCAGCCTATGTGAGGATAAGACTGCCTTATGTCCCAGTGTGAGTGAATCTTTGGCTTGACTATTATCTGTGCTTTTCCCTTCTACCACTTCTTGCTCAACGGTTTTTGCCCCAGGTAAAAATTTTTTTCACTCATAACTCTTGTGAGGGATTATCTAGTGAAGATCCTAAGTTGTGGGTCTTGGTGACTTCTTGGTAAGAAGTGATGAGGTAGCTTTTTGTTGACTTACCAAGAACAGTAGAGAGGTCTGCTATTTTCCCTGGGTATGTATCCAAGACATGACAGAGAACCTCCCTAGACTTGTCAGATAGAATGACTAATGACCACTTCAGGTGATTCCTGGGGGCATAAAGGACACTGCCAGAATCCCAACAATTATCAAGTGTTGGGCAAGAAACTCAAGAGCTGAGAGGCGTATAAATTGTACCAACTGAAGCCAAAGGATTCAGAGGAGAAAGGCAGATCTGGGAGATGAACAAGCCGCTTGAGAAGATTTTTGAGAAGGCAACTTGGATTTCTGGATGATGGTTTAAATCATAGTTATGGCAGGATATTGACCAGCTAGGGGTGAAATGCCCAAACAAGGACTAGAAAGTGTATATTCATCCACTACTTGGCCTATATCCCAAGGAGGTCATTGATAAGAAGAAAATCCCCACCTACAACAAAATATTTATAGCAGCACTTTTTGTGATAGCAAAGAATTAGGAAAAAAGTAAATGCCCATTGATTGGGGAATGGTTAAACAAATTGCAGTAGAAGGTTGTAATGAAATATTACTGTGCTATTAGAAATGATGGATACGATGCATGCAGAGAAACATGGAAAGATTGACATGATGCAGAATGAAGTGAGCAGAGGCAAGAAAACTGTACATATTTACATGTATGTGTATTATATATATATATATAATACACATACACATATATATATCTATATATGTATGTATGTGTATATATGTATATATGTATATAATATATATATAATATATATATATATATATATGCCACAATGCAATTGGAAGACAATCTCTCCCCCCTCCAATTAAAAGTGAATGTTGCAAAATTACAAAGAACTATGAGAGGACCCCTGCAAGTTCAAGAAAGCCTATTATAAAATCCATGGCCTGAGACAGCAGAATACAAATACAAAACAGACAAGTAGCCAGCAGGATTAAATTAGAAATCGTAATACAAGGAGAAACATTTAACCTCATAGGTATCACTGAGACTTGGGAGGAGACTTGTGACTGGAATATAGCACTGGAAGGGTAGACCTTTTCCAACAGATAGATAAAATAGGGGCAGAGGATGAGCAACATTTAATATTAAGAAGATATACTCAAGTGAGGAAATCAGTGAACTGGGAGGGGTGCAGGTTGGGATGAATGGTGGTGACCATTCAAGTAAAGATCAACTAAAGGAGAAACGCTATTGTTTATTCATAGAAACATTAATGTAAAGGAGATGACATTATGGTCATTAGGAGATACTATGGATCATTTGGACAAAAAAAGACATTAAGTTTGGGAAACAGATTGTGAGCCGTGTAGGGAAGCATGATACATAATAGTGATGGTGGACTTTCTGCCAAAAGTAGGATAGCTTATGCTTTATTGACTTGACTATAATAACAGTAACAACAAGAGCTCCGAGAGGTGGAGCACCCAACAAGGATCAGCTCTGGATCTCATTCTTACCAGAAAAGGAAGTACTGCTTGTCGAAGTAGAACCTGGGGGTGGGGTGGGGGTGGGGAAGAAAGGAAGGAGTAGAGATTGCATTTGGAGTGTGTGCCAGTGAAGAGAGGCAATCTGGAGGCATTCTGACATGAACTCTAGATTTGGGGAGAGCAATTTCCAAAAGTTGAGGGAAAAGACTGAGAAGCCCTATGGCCTATTATTTTACAAGGGAAGTCAGTCCAGAAAGGATGGGATGTTGTAAAGTATAAAACTCCAAAAACACAAAGGAGCATACATCTAGTAAGAAAGAAAATGTTGGAGGGGGGCCGTGTCGTCTAAAGGAATTGATGTGGACACAAAGGAGACTCACTCACTGACTTGTATTTTTAAAATATACGGAAGGATGATGGTTGTTGTTGTTGTTTGTCCTTTGTTCTGGAAGAGGACCACAGCATCACCTTCCTGATGGTGATGCCATGACATGCAAGTGAATTGGATTACAGTGAGGCAGGGCTGTGCAAAGTCACCAGCCTCACTTTCTCCTCCAGGGCCAGCTGGGTCCAGCGGCCAGATATAGATCGGGACAACAGGAGATGGCCCAGGATGCAGTGAACTTTAGAACAAGTTGACACTGTCAAGGAAAGCCAAGGGCTTGGCTTCCTTCCCTCCCTCCCTACCTCCCTCCCTCTTCCCTCCTCCCTTGTTCTTCACATATTAAGAGAAATATCAAATACTCAGGATTATTACTTGAATGATAGGTGGTGAAACTTTTATCCTTTTGCTTCTGTTTTCTCTGCCAAGGAAAATGTTTGGGTTGGAACGGACAGAATGAAAGAAGGTATTAGAAATTGGATATCCAAGATGACTAGGGAGATATCCCCAGAGGGTATGGAGATGTGGTTGGTGAGCTTGAGTCAGGAGGCTCAAGTGAATTGCATCTTCAGGCCTTAGAAGAACCCACAGACTTGATTGCTAAGTTAGTGAACTTTCAAAGATCACGGAACATGAGAGAAGTAGTGCAGAACTGGAGAAAGTGCAAAATGGTTCCCAATTTTAAAAGAGAAGAGAATGCAGTCTGAAAGCTATAATACAGTAGACTTGGCTTCTCTTCCTGGTAAATTCCGGAATGTGTCATGAAAGGGATGATTGTTACAAAGCCAGATAATGAAGAGGTGATCACAAAGACCCAGCATGGCTTCATCAAGAGCTGGCCATTTCAGACTTAGCTCATTTCCTTTTTTAGCAGGGTGGCAAGCTGGTAAATGAGGGAAATGACGCGTGTGTAGTATGTTACCCAGATTTTAGTAAAGCAAATTTTTCCCATTTGAGAGTGATGTCTTTTGTTATTTATGTCACATTAATTTGCAAATATATCCCTCTACCCTTCCTTACCTATTGAACCATCTATTATAAAAAGACTAAAAGGGGCAGCCAGGTGGCACAGTTGATAGAGCACTGACCCTGGAGTCAGGAGGACCTGAGTTCAAATCTGACCTCAGACACATAACACTCACTAGCTCTGTGACACTGGGCAAGTCACTTAACCCCCATTGCCCTACCCCCCCCCAAAAAAAAGACTAAAAAAGAAGACAAAAACCAGTTCAGCAAAACTAATCAATGCGTCAACCATGTCTGGCAGCATACGCAGTATTCCACACCTATAGTCCTTTGCCTCTCCATGCATTGTCTCATTTGATCCTTCCAACAATCCAGGAAAGTAGGGCTTTTTATTAGCCCCATTTTATGGGTGAGGAGACTATGGCTCAGTGATGTCAAAGATCTTGTTCAGGGTCACAGAACTTGTAAGTATCTGAAGGGAGATTTAAACCCAGATCTTCCTGACTGCAACTCAGGCAGCAATCCATTACTTCAGGGTGTTAGTACATACAGAATGGGACTTGGAATGAGGGAGACTTGAGGTTCAAACCCCACTTTTTACACTTACTGGCTGTGTGTCCTTGACAAGTCATTTGTCTTTTAAGAACCTCAGTTTCTTCATCTCTAAAACGGGGATAATCCCTGAAGTACCTACTTCTCATGGTTGTAGGAGGTTCAAATGAGACGCTTCATGTAAAGTGCTTTGCAAACCCTAAAGCACCGTATCAATGTCAGTTATGATTATTTAGTGTTTCCTTCACTATTTTTTTTAAATTGGGCTTCATCTCTAAGCCAATCAGTTCATTTACCCCATAGTTGCTACAGTTTTTGTCAAGGCTGAAGGAGGACACTTGAGGACTCATTGTGTCCAACTTGTTCATAATTGGGCACTTAAGTGTTCAGTCAATTAAACTGGAGAGCCACCATGGCCTCGTGCCTACATCTCCTTCAAAAGAAGGTATTTGGCCATCTGGTGGCTGTCTTTCCTTAGTGGCTGGAATTCTGTGTCAGATAAGGATGCATTATCTCAATTCAAGGGGCCATCTCTTATTCCCTGGAACAAATTGTCTTGTAGTTTGGGATAGAAGAAGAAGGGCACAAGCAGAATTAGCCCAGAAGAATCCAGGACATGAACGTTGTTGATCCATACTTAAGCTCTAGACATTTCCAACAAAGGCCACGTCCTGAAAATGAAAAGAGAGAATGTGGTTCTTGGCCAAAAGGATTTGCCAAGTCCCCTTTTGAAAGCACAGCTCAACTTGTTTGCATGTCTGTCTTCAGCCCAGCTATCATTCAATTAAGAAATAATAGGACAACAACGTTCTCCCTGGAACTGGCTAACCTTGAACACCTCCTCTAGACACAGGGTTCTTATTCTGCAGTCCAATAATTTTTTTTCATTCTTTGATAACTTGATTGCAATATAATTGAATTCCTTTGTAATCTTATGTATTTTGTCATATATATTTGGAAACATTATTCTAAGACTGGGTCCATAAGTTTCAACAGCCCATAGAAAGGATCTATGACACAGAAAAGGTTAAGGACCTCTGGCCTAGAGGGCAAAGGCCTGTTTATGAGGCCTGACATTTTCTGCACACCCCAAGAATGACCTCTCAGGTAACTAGGACTGAAAAATTAAACTTTTGTGATGGGGCAAGTCAAAGGTGTCATTATTCGGTCCCAACAGATTCGTCTTAGCTTTAAAGTGATAAGGAAGGAACACATTGGCACAGCTGGATTTCTTAGGCCACTCCAAATTAGGCAAATTTATTTACAGGCCATTATTAGGAAGGTTGTTGTTTTAGTCATTTTCAGTCAGGTCGGGCTGTTTGTGACCCTTTTGGGGTTTTCTTGGCAGAAATACTGGATCAGATTGCCTTTTCCTTCTCTAACTCATTTTACAGATGGGAAAACTGAGGCAAACAGTTGTCTAGGGTCACACAGCAAGGAAGTATCTGGGGCCAGATTTGCATTCAGGTCTTCCTGCCTCCAGGCCAGGTGCCCTATCCGCTGTACCACCTAGCTGCCCATATTAGAAGGGTTACCAAACATGAAAAAAAATTAAAGTGCTTACTGTGTGCCAGGGATTGTGCTAATGTTATCTCACTTGATTCTCACAATAACTCTGAGAGCTAGGTGCTATTATTATCTGCATTTTATAGTTGAGGAAATTGAGGCAGATAGATGTTAGGTAACTTGCCCAGGGTCACCCAGCTAGGAAGTGTCTGAGGCCAGATGTGAACTCAGGTCTTCCGGACTCCAGGCCCAATGTTCTGTGCACTGAACCACTTAGCTAGAAATACTTCTATATACATAAGTCTTTTGAGAGATGATTAATGTTCTTAAGATTATCTCTGCAGAGATGAGTAGAAAGTCAGCTTTCTCCTCTGTAGAACCAAGATCCTTTGAGGATTCCCACATAGCACTTATTCGTAATAAGAAAGACTTGGTATAAGAGACTAGATCTATTCTGCCTGATACCATCTGATCCTGAATTGTAATAAAACTGAAAAATTCTGAAATGATGGAAAATGTCATTAACCTTGCTCCTTCTTCCTTCTCCTCCTCCCCCATATGGTATTAGAAAAAGGGTTTGGGGAAGGAGGCAAGAGTACTAGCTGTCAAGTAGAATCTGGCTTAAAATCCTGTCTCTAACATATGACGTATTATGACCTAGAGAAGGTCACTCTCCCTCTTGGGAGTTGGACTGGATGACCCTTATGGCAAATCTCATCATTGGCAAATATTTGTTGAGTGCCTATTATGTGTAAGTAATCATAGTAATCAAAGAAAGTGAGAGAAATTATTATTTCTCTCTGGTATTAATAACTAGTTATTGTATTTGGATCAAGCGGTTTTTTTCCCTCCCTTTTTTACTTCCTCATCCAGAAATCAACCAGTATGGGAAATCTTGGGTGAAGACTTACCCAGGAAAAGAAATTCTAAGTTTAGACTAAGGGGTGGACTCCTGTTCATTATGTTTACTCAGACAGGTCTGGGAAAATGCGGATTCTCTCTTTTGATATGGAAATTGATGTCTCTTTAACAGAGACTTGGGTGATCTACCCTGAAGACCCTCATTGGAATATAGCTAGCCTCTCATTATAATATTCATTCTCTCATTAATTGTTAACCAATCAGAGTTGATTGTCACGCTCAGAAACACCTGCTCTTCCAAGGATATATAAACTGTGAACCCACCACCATGAGGGGTCTTTGGCATTCGAGATGGCCAATGACCTCTTATTAATAACACGTTAGCCTTATCAATAAAATAATTAAACTACTCAGAAATTATGTTTCTCAAACTTTTCAAATGTCACAAAATGTGAGATATTTGTTTTGCTTTGATTCTATTTAATCAGTATTTAACAAGTGCCTATAACTTCATGAGAAACTTTGCTAGACTTTAAATAAGAAGAAAAAAACAAGACAGTTCCCCACTCTCACAGGATCACAGAATTCCTAAGCTGGAATAGACCCTGGGGGCCAGCCACTCCAAGCCACACCTGACAACCAATCCCCTCAATATCCTTGTTGGGTGCTCATCTTGTCTTTGCCCAAAGAACAACAAGAGGGAGCCTGTTGCCTTCAAAGACAGGCTTTTCCATTTGGGAAATGTTTTAATTATTAGGAAGTTTTTTTCCCCTTATGTCAAGCCTAAAGTTGCCTCTTGGTACCTTTCCCCCATTCCTTATAGCTCTACCCTCTGGGTCCAAACACAAATCCAACTCATCTTCCCTCTGCCAGCTGTTGACAGCGATCACTTCTCCTAACATGAGTCTTCTCTGCTGGGTAAGTCCTTTAGCTCATCCACATAGGCGTAAACGTATGGCCCTCAGGGAACTTACCTTCTCGGGCAATCATGTGTGCATCATATGTCCTTATTAAAACAGTTCACACAGATTAATGCCAACCCACACTGTAAAATAAATTATATGGGACTTAAAAGAAACAGGGCATGGACAGGGAAGAATTTTAATAGAAATCCACAATATGACTCAAGCCTAGACACGACCTGCGGCTATTTCAACTCCATGACCTCCGTTACATAATCACTCTGGTGCTGCTGAGGATGGAATGACCTGGGGCAAACGTTCAAGGCTTGGGAGATGTTCCTTTCCTGAGAAGTAGGCTTCGTTTGGAGCTCTCGGTAAAGGTGTGTGGCAAAACCTGGGAAGGACTCTGAAAAGGACAAAGAAGGGTCCTGGGTTCAAATCAGAGGTCAGAATGGTCTCAGGAATCGCCAACACCTTGAAGCATCTCAGCAGCTGTCGGCTTTGCTCCAGTTTCTATTGATTAGACCCCTTTTAAGAAATGAGGAGATGGTCTCAAATACATATTTTTCCTTTCTTCCTCCAATGGAAAACCTCAAGGGAACAGGACTGTCAGTTTGCTAAAACCAAGGAGCCAGATGAATATTGGAGGTAGCAAGATATAATGGAGAGGGTTAGCCTGGAAGTCACAGGACCTGGGTTCAAATCTTAGTTTTGCTACTCACCTGAAGTAGGGTCTTGGACAAGTCACCTCACCTGTGTAGGGCTCAGGTAGGATGCTCATCTGTAGGATGACAGAGGTAGGGCTAGATAACCCATATGATAGTTTTCATTTCTAAAGTCAAAGTTACCTTGTGAATTTTTTTTGAAACCCAAACAGTTTTTTAAAAATTATACTTATAAAAATTACTAGCTCTGCTATGTGTTTATATTAGTTTTTTCTTTTGTGTTTAAATTATTATTATTATTATTACAATAATACTTATAGGCAGTATATTTATTTAGTGCTTTAATATTGGCAAAGCACTTTTACATGTTAACTTATTTAATCAAAGAGTTAGAATGGGTTGAACATTGATAGGCAGTGGAAGATTGCTTGGACATGAAGTCACAGAATCTGGGTTTAAATCTCACTTCTGCTACTTAGTAGTTGCATATATGGCCTTGGGTAAATAGCTTCATCTCTCTGGGCTTCAAAGGTGCTCATCTGTTAAAGAGGGTCTGAGTGGTAGGGGTTGGAACAGGTGGCCTTTGAGTGCCTTTTTAGCTTTAAGGCTATGCTTCCATGCTCTAAAGAAACTTTATGATGACTACAGGGATCTTGAGATCGCAGATTTATAGGAGAAAGTGACCTTGTAGTTCATCTAGTCCAACAGTCCATTTTATGAGTGAGAAACCTAAGACTCAGATTAAGTGACTTGTCCAAGGTCACCCCAGGAAGCAGCACAGTCCAGAAAATAACCAGCTTCAGGTCAGGAAAATGTAAGTTTCAGCACTTCCTAGTTGCATCACCCTGAGCAAGTCCCTTAACTTCTTGGCCCTAGTTTCCTTACAGGTAAAGCAGGTATCATGATGGCACCCATTTCATAAGCTGGTTGTAAAGATAAAAGGAGATAATTATGCAAAGTTCTTTGCAAACCAAAGCTAATATCAAAATGTCAGCTACTACCAAGTAAGAGCTGGGGTTCGAACCCAGCCAAACCTAGTGCTCTTTTTCATCTTACAACATCAGGAGTGAAGAAAACCAGTCAAGGGAACAGAGAAGTAGAGGTCCTCTGGCCTGATCCCTTTATTTCACAGATCAGGAAACTCAGGGTCTGAGGAGGGGAAGGCAGCTGGCCAAAGTCATCTGGGGTCACACAGGAAAAGGTTTCAAACCCAGAACTCTGAATCCAGCTCCAGGGCTCTTTTTCTTCCTGCTGCACTAAAGCCTTTTCTTAGAGGCAACAGATGCTGAGCTCGGAAGTGAAACAGCATCTCTTCAAATTCTCCTGTGAGAGAATTGTGTGTGTATGTATGAGTGTGTGCATCCATGCATATGTGTGTGTGTGTGTGTGTGTGTGTGTGTGTGTGTGCGTGTATCCTTACCACCTACTGCCCTCTTAACTCCTTACCTTGGTGACAGCAGCTTTCTTGGCTAGATTTTAATTTGAACCCAGGTGGCAAAGGTCCGGGAGGGAGGAGAGAACTCCCGCATTTAGCCCCCTCCCAAGGGGAACGCCCTCCGTGGTACTTCAGCCCTGGTGTCTTCCATTGGCTCTAAGTAGCTCTGAGCTGGCTACCAGCTAGGGTTCACCAGGCCAGAAAAGCCAACCTGAGCACACCTCGCCTTGTTAGGGCTCGTCGGGGCAGGACAGCACAGCAGGCTGATCTGCGAGCTCAGCAAGCCAGAATTGTGGAAAGATTGTCCCGCTGTCAGCCTCTGGATCTGTGCTGGGTGCAGCGTCTCCTGGGACATCTGAATGGAGCTTGTCTATGCTATGAGGGCATTGTCTCGGTGGTGCAAAGCAGAGGGGCCCAAGCTTGGTTGTTCGGGGCTGTCTTAATCCCCTATTGTTGACCTGTGAGCTGGACACTTTGGGTAAAATGTTTCTATTGAAGACTCTTAATTCCTTGTGCAGTATAAAAGAAAGGCACCCTCAGCCTCATTTCCTGCATAGATAATAGTTGACATTCATGCTGAGCTTTAAATCTGGCCAAGAGTCTTGCCTTCATTATCTCCATGCCTAAGGCCTGGGGAGAGAGAGAATTCCAATAGGATCATAGAGGAGGAAAGAGATGTTGGGAGAGGCCAAGCAGCTGCTTGCAGAGTTTCTGTGTCCCCCTAGGTATCATATTTTAGGAGGGACATTAATAAACTGGAGAGTGGCCAGAGGAGGGTAATCAGAATGGTAAAGGGCTTCAGCTTTGTGCCATATTAGGATTAAAGGAACTGGGGGTGCTAAATGTTGAGAAGGGAAGACGGGGTGTATATGGTTGTTGTTGAGCTGTTTCTGACTCTCCCTGATCCCTTTTGAGGTTTTCTTGGCAAAGATACTGCAGTGGTTTGCCATTTCCTTCTCCGGTTCATTTTATAGATGAGGAAACTGAGGAAAACAGGGTGAAGTGACTTGCCCAGGGTCACATAGCTAGTGCCTGGGCCTGGATTTGAATCCAGGCCAAGCGCTATATCCACTGTGGCGCTACCTAGCCGGCTGTATGGTAGCTCTCTTCAAGTATTTGAATGACTGTCACCTGGAGGAAAAATCAGACTTTTCTTGCTTGACTTCGGAGGGTAGAATTTAGATTAATGTAGGGTAACTGCAAAGAAGAAAATCAGGCTTGATGTCAAGAACTACTGCCTTCTTCATTAGAGCTATCTTAAAGTGCAATAAGGGCCACTAGGGGGCGCCAGGGTGCACAGAGCACCATGCCTGGAGTCAGGAAGACTCATCTTCATGAGTTCAAATCCAACCTCAGACACTTACTAGCTGTGTGACCCTGGGCAAGTCACTTCACCCTGTTTGCCTCAGTTTCCTCATCTATAAAATGAGCCAGAGAAGGAAATGGCAAACCACTCCTGTATCTTTGCCAAGTAAACCCCAAATGGGGTCACAAAGAGTCGGACATGACTGAACAGCAGAGCAGCATGGGCCACAGAGGAAGGGGGTGGATTCCCTTTCACTACAGGCCTTCAGGCAAAGGTTGGATGGCAACTTAATGTGTTGGTCATAGACAGGATTCCTGTTTGGGTGTCCTCTAAAAGCCCTGTCAATTCTGAGACTTGCCTGTGTTCACAGAGCTAATAAGAATCAGAGATGGGATTTGAACCCAAGCCTCTCTTGACTTCAAATCCAGCACTCTTGCTCCTGCTCTCTGCTGCTACTCACTTGATCTGAAGTTTAGGAGTTCTCACAGAATGCTGGTGTGCTCGATACACGGCCATGAGCCTGGAATTTCATTGTTGCAGAGAACTTCCAGAGAGGAAATTCCCTCTACTGGGGCCGAAGAGCAACTGTTCTGCAATGCACAATCCTAGAGAGTTCCCTAGGGGAAAGGCAGGTCAAGTGACTTGCCCAGGGTGACACAGTCATTGTGGTTCAGAGGTGGCACCTAAGCTCAAGTGGTTCTGACTGAGGCTGGTTCTCCATCTACCACATCACCCTGCATAGAATTTTTTAAGAGCAATTCTAAAAAAGCTGATTTGATCATTATCAGGAAGGTAAGGCTCGTGGTAGACAATCAAATTCAAGCCACAAAATCAATTTAAGTATTTGCCGGTATTATGCTAGGGTCTGTGGGGATAAAGAAATACAACATATGCTGCTTGCCCTCCAGATGCAAATGACCTGATTAGGGTCATGGCTATAAGAGACATCTTCTTTCTTTCAAGGAAAAAATAAATAATGAATCTCTGGAGTGAGTCATCTCATTTCCTTTTCAACAGTGGTGGATGATGAAAAGTTCAATAATTTTGCTTTAAAATGCTCCAAAAAGCCAATAAACTCCAAAAGGAGCCCAGGAATGATCATTCATTATTAATCTTTTCAGTCTGCAGCACTTACTCTTTGATCACATACCCAGATGCTTTCCTGGAGAGGCACAAGGCTGTAGTTTTCAAGGATACTGTCCCCAAAGCACTGGCTTCATCCCCAGTTTATTCAGGCTTGGCTAGGGCTAGGTGGCAAGGTGTTCTCTCTCTGTCTCTGTCTCTCTGTCTCTCTCTGTCTCTGTCTCTCTCTGTCTCTCTCTGTCTCTGTCTCTCTCTGTCTCTCTGTCTCTCTCGCGCACACACACACACACACACACACTCTCTCTCTCTCTCTCTCTCTCTCTCTCTCTCTCTCTCTCTCTCTCTCTCTCTCTCTCTCCCCCCCCTTTCCAAAAGTGTGATGGCACAAGCCTGTCCTCTAGTGGACAGATTGTAAATGACCTTAAAGTCTGACAAAGACTTGTCCAGAACCAAGAGCTATATGAGTGAGGATTCTAGTTGTATTGTCCAAACCCATCCATTGTTTTGACTTGTGTAATTCCAGCCTAAGTCTGAATTTTGAAGATTAAGTCTATAAAATTCAATTTTATATTTTTTCTAGGAAATGTAAAGCTCATAATAAATAAATTCAGGTCACAAACCCCCAAATATATTTACTTACTATGCTAGGTATAGTGGGGATAAATAATAATAATTATTATTATACCATTTATATAGCACCTACTATGTGTCAGGCACTGTGCTGAGCACTTTATAAATAGTATATCATTTGATCCTCACAACAAACTTGTGAGAGAAGTGTTATCATTACTCCCACTTTACAGTTGAGGAAACAGAGGTAGAGATAGAGTGACCTGCCTAGATAGAACAGGTAGGAAGTATCTGAGGCTGAATCTGAACTGAGGTCTTCTTGACTCCATGTCCAAGGCTTTATCCACTGTGCCACCTAGCTGCCTAAAGAAATGTAATCCCGGGTCTCTGCCCTCCAGAGGCTAATGACCTACCTGGGAGACAAGACTAGTACTGGTGAAATAGCAGATAGCTCAAGATGGACTACAATGGCCTAAATTGTAGTGGAAGACTTTAGATCCTGGCAGGATTCAGAGAAGGGGGTTATCAGTGAAGACTAATAGAATTAGGTAAGGATTCATGGTGGAGGTGAGGCCATAGCTAAGCTCGGAAGGTTGAGTAGACTAGGCAGACAGAAGAAAGAAGAGAGAAAACTAGTATGGAATGTAAAACATGTCTATAGCACTTTATGTGGTAAAAATGGATTGGGGTGGGGTATAGAGAGAATTGGTCCCTGAATAATTGATATCTGCCCCCAGCCCAGTTGAACACAGAAAGTAAGGGGCAGAGAACAAAGGTAATAAATTGTTAACATGAGTTTACGACACTTTATACGTTTGTATGGTGCGAGGTTTCCTAATGAGATTGGAAGGGCAGCTGCCCCCTTGTGGCCATTAGAAAACCAAGCTGGTCATCGTGAATAACCCTTCTATCTTCACTAACAGTCAGCATCGGGTGAAGGAAGGAAAGGGGGCAGATTTCTTCTCCTCTTCTCCCAAAGGCATGGCAATGTATCTAGTATGTCATTTCTTAAAGCACAGTAATATTACTGTAGCTGATAGGGTGGGGAGAGGAGAGAGAAATCCCCTTCTCCTCCCAACCCCATATGGCCTTCTTGCAGAGGTCACATTCCAGAAAGCTGCTCCCTTCCTCCATTGTTCCTCAATGTCAGCTTCCAGGGCTGGTTGACTCAGACTTTTAAAGCCTGTAGGGGTAGGAATGATCTTTGTAAAAGGATAACTGGCTTATAGACTTGCCGATGCACTTCATTTGAGCAACATTATCTTTGTTATCTGCCCCTCAATTTCATGTGATTATGCCAACTGGGCTTAAGGGTAAGGAATCAGTTAGGGATCAAGTCTCTCCTCCTACACACACACACACACACACACACACACACACACACACACACACACACACACACACACACACACACGGGTCTTTATAGGGGGCCAGCTACCACTACAATCAACATCTGGCTGGGGCTGGTTAGAGTCATAGCAAGAGATGAAGCCAATGCCAGACTGGGCAAGGAGAAGGCAATAGAGAAGGAACCAAGGCCCAAACCTAAGTGAAGTCTCTAAGAGACTGTGCCCAAACCCAGGGATCTTTGCAGGGGCTGTGTGTGTGCCTTCTTAGCTGCCATACTCAGAAAGAAGCACCCTGCCTCCCCACTCCCTCACCCCCACCATCTTAGAGTATGGGAGGGAATAGAATCTGACCCCAGCACATTATGTTGGGGAAAATACATACAAATACATATTAACATATAAATTAAGCAAAGCTGACTGACAAAGTGTTCATATCAGACGGCAAATACAATATTCTTTCCATCTGACTACTTGCAGGATTTTCTACTTGACCTGGGAGCTCTGGAATTTGGCTTAAACATTCTTCATGGTTTTCAATTTGGGATCTCTTTCAGGAGATGACTAATGTATTCTTTCAATTTTTATTTTGTCCTCTGATTCTAAAATATCAGGGCAGTTTTCCTTTATAATTTCTTGAAATATGATATCAAGGCTTTTTTTTTATCATGGCTTTTGAGTAGTCCTATAATTTTTTAAATTATCTCTTCTTGATCCATTTTCCAGGTCAGTTGTATTTTCCCAATGAGATATGTCATATTTTCTTCTATTTTTCATTCATCTGACTTTTTATTTCTTTTTTTTTAGACAATTAGGGTTAAGTGACTTGCCCAGGGTCACATAGCTACTATTAAGTGTTTGGTCTGAAGGCAGATTTGAACTCAGATCCTCCTGACTTCAAGGCTGGTGCTCTATCCACTGCGCAACCTAGCTGCCCCTTTGACTTTTTTCTTGATGTCTCATGGAGTCATTAGTTTTCACTTTACCAATTCTGGTTTGGTTTTTTTTGTTTGTTTTTTACTTTAAAAAAATTTTTTTTTAGGCAATTGGGGTTAAATGACTTGCCCAGGGTCACATAGCTAGTAAGTGTCAAGTGTTTGGTCTGAGGCTGGATTTGAACTCAGGTCCTCCTGACGTCAGGGCTGGTGCTCTATACACTGCACCACCTAGCTGCACCCCTCCAATTCTGCTTTTTAAAGAGTTATTTTCTTCAGTATTTTGGTGCCTCTTTTATGAAGCTGTTAATTCTATCTTCATAATTTTCTTGCTTTTCTCTCATTTCTTTTCCCAATTTTTCCTCTACTGCTGTTATTTGATTGATTGATTGATTGATTTGCTCTTTTAAAAATGCTTGAGCTCTCCTAGGAACTCTCAGCGTGGCAGGGCCACCAGCTCTGGGCCACTGAGGCCACAGTGCTGGCAGCAGTAGCAAGAATATGGAGATCACTCACTTCCCAGAGATGGTAAGAGGCTTGAAGATCTGATCAGAAAGAGATTACAGGCCACCTGTAATTGTGTTCAATATGCTTGTGTTTAATATGGATTTTTCTCTGAGGCTTTACTTGTAGATGTTTTCATGTTGTCTCCTTTGGATTTTGCACCTGAATCTTCCTTGTCACTATAGTAAAATTTTGTGGTTGGGTTCTCGTTTTGTTGTTGGTTATTCATTTTTCCTAGGCTATTTATTGGCTATGAATTTTATGTTAGAGTTAGGCTCTGCTCCCCTGGGGGAGGAATCATCATTCCAAACTTCAAGCATTTTTGTGCTTCTGTTGTCGTATCTAGTTCTAGGCTTGTAAGTTTTTGGTGTTTCCAAGTTGACGTGATTTGGGGAGAGGTGTGGTCACTGCTCTCCTTGTCTGTGCCCTGGTCCTTACCCAGCTAGGACTCTTTTCTGCCCTGGGACTCAGAACTGGATAATGGGCAATGGAGTTTCCAAATGGTCCTGCACCAAGTCCTAGCACAGGGGTGCCCTGTAATCTCTTTCTGATCAGATCTTCAAGCCTCTTACCATCTCTGGGAAGTGAATGCTTCCCATATTCTTGCTACTGCTGCCAGCACTGTGGCCTCAGTGGCCCAGAGCTGGTGGTCCTGTCTTGCTGAGCTCCTGGTCAGCCCCCTCCCCAGTGCTACAGACCTCTCCTTCTGACCTCCTAAGTTCTTTGGGGCTGGAAACATATCTCACCCCAACAATTTGTTAGTTATGTCACTCCAGAATTCAATTTGATGCATTATTTTAAAGTTGTTTAGAGGGAAATTGTGGGACAGTTTGAACTGGAAGTTAGCTCCCTTTAATCTGCCATCTTGGCTCTGCCTCTCCCCCATCTCTCTACTAAAAAAGGCCATGATTTTCATCAGCTCTTTTTCAGGACCAAGTTTTCAGGACAATGCAATTAATCTGTGTTCAGTCTCCTTTTAATTTTGTAAAGTCCTTTCCTCACAGCAACTTTATAAGGGAGTTATCAATATCATTTCTATTTTGCAGACGTGGTAACTAAAGCACAGACTTGTCTGAGGTCACCAGATTGAGAGTATCTGAGCCAGGCCTCTAAATCCCAGGCCCTTTCCATTAGGCCACACAGGGCTCAGTCCCAGGAGCAGTGGGAGACAAGCTGAACTTGGTCATGGGAATTAGAGATGGAAGACCCCATAGAAGCTGACAAGTCACACCCCATCATTCTGCAGGTGAAGAAAGTGAGCATGCGGGAGATTAAGTGGCTTGTCCAGCATTACACAGTTAGTAAGTGTCAGAGGCGAAATTTGAACCCTGGACTCTCAGTCAAGTCCTGAGCAGCTTGGGGAAAGTTGATCAGGTGGTCAACCTCCTGATACATAATACATAGAAAGGCACCGACAAGAAATACTTTTGAAAAAATAGTGCTTTTCATAAATGTGAATACTTTTAATGACAGAAAATTCTCCTCTCTCTGGCACATAGGTATTTGTTTTGTAATTAGTTACATTGCATAGGTTATAACGAAGGCTGAAAGCCTCAGGGGTACAGTCACCCAGGGGGCTCAGTTTCCACGTGTGGCCCTGGGCACACTCATTCCTTATCTGTTCTGAAGGCAGGATGGTCCAGAAGAGACAACTCAAAGTCCCAGAGCCAGGCTGGGATGATGACGGGCTCATGGGACAGTGCAACGTGATGGGCTCGACTAAGAATTGTGCATTCTGGGGAGGAGAGGGAAATAACAGACAGACAGCTGGGGCCAGATTTCATGTGGCAGACATCTGGAGTCAGGACATCTGGATTTGAACCCCAGCTCTGGGACTTACTTGTCTTATGACCAGTTTCTTCAACTGTAAAATGTCCCATCTCTCTCACGAGGTTGTTGGGAGGAAAGAGCTTTGGAAAGTTTCATAAAATATGCTGTTCTTATCATGAGATCTCAAAAGCTAGGCAGAGGCCTTTAGATTAATACTTTGGGAAATGGAGCCATTGAAGGTCTCTGAGGGATGGAGGTGTCATGATGGATAGAATGAGAATTTAATGGACATGTGTTTGGCAGCAGGGTGGTCGCTTTAAAAATCAAGGACCATCTGGAGGCAGCTAGTGGCGCAGTGGATAGAACACTGGCCCTGGAGTCAGGAGGACCTGAGTTCAAATCTGGTCTCAGACCAGGCACTTGACACTTACTAGCTGTGTGGCCC
This sequence comes from Phascolarctos cinereus, assembly GCF_003287225.1. Classification (NCBI taxonomy): domain Eukaryota; kingdom Metazoa; phylum Chordata; class Mammalia; order Diprotodontia; family Phascolarctidae; genus Phascolarctos; species Phascolarctos cinereus. Next base: position 26,736,685 of record NW_027555514.1, on the reverse strand, counting down.
TGGGCAAGTCACTTAACCCCAACTGCCTTGCAAAAAAAAAAATCAAGGCCCATCAAGCAAATTGTGGTAAGTTAATGTAATGGAGTGCTACTGTGCCAGAAGAAATGGTGAGAATGATGGATTCAGAGAAGCATGGAAAGATATATGAACAGATGCAAAGTAACATAAGTAGAACCAGAAAAAGAACACGTACAATGACTGAAAGTTAAATGTGAAGACATCCAAAAACAATGAATGAGTACTGTGAGAGCATAATAACCAAACCCAGTCCCCAAGATGAGATGAGAAAATGTACCTGCCCCCCCTTGTTGAAGAGGCGGAGGACCATAGGTGTCAAGCATTGCCTGTACTATTGGACTTAACTGATATATTGGTTTTGTGTTATGGAAATGCTTGTTTTGTTTTGTGAGTTAAAAATAAAACAAATTTGTAATACAAAAAAAATGAAAGAAGCAATTTTTTTTCTCTTTCTTATTCTTTGTTACAGTGGATGGCTTTCTGGATGGGGGAGGAGGAGGAATACATATGGAACCGGTGAAGGTAATGAAAATTGATCAATAAAAAATTTTAAACTCAAAGATCATACAAATTTCCTTTAAAATGCTTCAAGTTGTTAATGACATATCTTGTTTTTCTATCTTCTTCGTTTTCAAAGATCTCCTTCTGCCCACCCAGCAAACCATCTATTGTAACAAAAATTTTTTTTAGAAGAAATGGGGAAGGCAGTTCAGCAAAGACAGCTAACATGGCAACCAGTTCATAGATTTACTTTCAAAAAATCAGTGAGTACTTAAAATTCAAAATAAATTCCAGATATTCCATCAGCATTTCCATAGAATGCTAGAGTAAAATGAGGACAAAATAATTAAAGATTTAAACATCTGATTGGGATGAATCTCTGCAGACCTGGGCATTTACTCAGGAAGGGCAGTGTATTGTTTATAGACCTGTTTGGGGGGTCCTATGGACTTCTTTCTGGGTCCCCTTTTTCTATAGGGAACCCTGACCAAATGGGACTTGAATGAATAGAAGCCCTTTGTGGATAGGGACTGTTTCATTTGTGCCATTCTTCCCTCACCCCCCAGCCCCGCCCTTATCAGAGTACCTGGTACATAGTAGGTGTTTGCCAAGTCCTTGCTGATTTGCTTCCTTGCTTGGTTAAAGACAGGAGCCAGCCTCTCACCTTTGAAGCCGGCAGAGGTCAGCTTTCTCATTTCCTTTTCCCGTAGTTGTAGGAGGTTTGGCTCGTCCCCCAGTGCTCCTAGCTTGTTCCCAAGCGCCTCAGGAACAGCAAAACTGGTAGAGATGTCTTTGCTATGGCTGTGACAGGCAGGGCAGAGCCTAGATGAAGACACCCAGGTGCTGGGTCTCTATTAACAAAAAGGCAGGACTGTGTGCCTATTCACAGCTGAGATAGTGAATTACTGAAAATTGGGAATAAAGAAAGCACCAACGCAGATGTCTTTGTTGGAGACAAGTTGCTTCTGACTTGGAAATCTTCTGAGCTTTCTTTGGAAGCATTGCCTGCATACACAAACAGGATGAAGAAGATTTAAAGAAAGAAAGAAAATAGGGCTGACTTCAAAGCAGCGACCTGCAGCCATTGATACAGCCAGTGGCTGCCCTTCAGTAGCTGGCCTCTCTCCTACATTGGATTCAGCTGTTTTCTTCCCAGATTCCTTAACGTGTGTAACAACGGCCATCTCTCCATTGTAGCACGTGTGGGGAAGGGGCGAGCAGGGGCACAGCTTCGATATCCTATGAAAATTGGTCCCCTCAGACACTTAACACTTACTAGCTGTGTGACCCTGGGCAAGTCACTTAACTCTGATTGTCTTGCCAAAAAAAATTTCTTTGTTAAAAAATAAAGAAAGAAAAGAAAATTGGCCCAGCTAATTCTCATAGTACAATAATGCTCCACTGCTTAGCACAGTGCCTGGCAAATAGTAGGTACTTAATAAGTGTTTATTTAGGGGCAGCTAGGAGGGTGAGAAGACCAGAGTTCAAGTCTGTCCTCAGTTGCCAGCTGTGTGACTCTGAGCAGGTCACTTCACCTCTGCCTCAGTTTCCTCACCTGTAAAATAGGGATAATAATAGTACCTACCTCCCAGGGTGGATGTGAGAATCAAATGAAATACTAAGTGTAAAGCACTTAGCACAGTGTCTGGGCATAACAAGTGCTATGTAACTATTAGTTATTATTACTGTTGCTGTGTATCACCAGACGTGGGCAGGCTGCCATCAACACGGCCTCAGGGCCTAAATCCCACAATCACTTCCTCCCACAGGAAAAACAACTCCCAGGACTTAGGACCAAAAGTCTAGAGCTGGGAAGGGACCTCAAAAGGCCCGCTAGAATCCACCTCCTCTTTTGATAGCAGAGGAAATGGAGGTTAAGTGATTTGCCCAAGATAGTAAACATCATAGGTAGGATTTGAACACGAGTCCTTCTCCTCCAGGTGGTTTCAACCCCACCCTTACAACATTCACAGATGTGAACAGGATCAGCCTAGCATAGGCGTCATGAACCCAGGACACTCAGGCTACATACACAGGACTGCTGGTGGGGGAGGGTCCTCAAATTTGCCACTCAGACCATGAACCCATTGTTCTGACAAATATGTGATCTGATTTGCAAAGCAGTGAAGAAAACTACAGATTTAGAGTGTCCTTGAGGAAATGGAGTGTTACAAACCCCAAACAAACAGAAATTGAAACCACCGCTTTAGCATGCCTCCCCCCTTTGAAAAGTTGCTGACCTAATTTAAATCCTAACCAAGTGGGAGTTACTTAATCCTATGTTTTGTAGCACAAGACATTTTCTCATATTCACAAGAAATAGGTTTTAGAGATGATTGATGGTGGTGATGGTGGTGGCTAACACATGGTGCTTTAAGATTCGTAAAGCAATTTATCAATACTGTCTCATTTTATTCTTACAACAACCTTTGGAGTTAGGCACTATTTTTATGCACTTTAAAGATGAGTAAACTGAAGTCAATGGAAGATAAGTGACTTGCCTAGGGACAAACACCTAGTAGGTCTGGTCCCCAAGAATAGACAAATCTTGTAATGTTCATTCCTGGCTCAAAATATTTTAGCGTCAGAATCATACATTTAGAGCTGGAAAGGGTGATAGAAATAATCTAGTTCAACCCTCTTATTTTACTGCTGAGAAAACAGAGGACCAGAGAAGTTAAGTAACTTGTCCAAAGTCACACAGTGACATTAAGAGGATTCGAATCCAGGTTTCTCACACAGTCTAAAGACAACAAGATTAATAGAAGTGACCCTATGGGGTGGTGGTCACAAGACAGAAAATCTGATAGAAATGTCATAAGGGTTTTCTATTTGTCCCTTGTCCTCCCCTCCAATTTTAAAATATTTAGGTACAGATTTGTGAACTTCTCTGTGGTAGTGCAAATCTGGGTTCCCTAACACAGTGTGGATGTCTAACATTGATCACTGATATTTTCTGTTGGAAGAATTTGTGGCCTGACAAATCTTTTATACGTAAGAAGTTCTGAAAGCATGAGATTAAACCAAGTTCATAATGTTAACAGTATGCCATGCTTTATCCTTTACAAAGACCTTTCCTCAAAACTACCCTATGTGGTTTATAATACATGTACCTTTCTCTTCCTTCTCTCCTCCCTCCCTGTTCCCTTCTTCCTTTCTTCTTCTTAAATTACTTTTCAAAAAGATTATACTAGTTTGCAATTCCAACAACAACAGAGTGCACCAGTACCTCAAAGCTGTTTTAGTTTGCTTGCTTCATGAGGTTGAACGTTTCTTCCTAGAGATAATTAACAACGCGTTTCCTCTGTTGAAACCTGTCTGTTCCCACCTTTTAGCCATTTATCCATGGTGCCTCCTAGAGGTCATGGACCTACCTAATTCTGTTAGTGAAACAAAAGTAATCAAACTATAAGCTCCGGAAGAAAAGGATTACTCCTTATCCCTTTTTGTAGCGCCTTGCATGGTGTTGTCTTTTTCTGTTCAAAAATATTTGTGAGTGGATAAAATAAGCCAAAATTGGAATGGTTATCCTATCTATCTATCTATCTATCTATCTATCTATCTATCTATCTATCTATCTATCTATCTGTCTGTCTATCTAACTACCTGTCTGTCTCTGTCTATCTGCTTCTGTCCTTAGCTAATCTATCTGTTTCTATCGGTCTCTCTATATGTGTATATACCTGTTTCTGTCTTTATCTGTCTATCAATCTATCTCTCTATCTGCTTCTGTCTTTGCTTGTTTTTATCTTATCTAATCTATTTGCTTGTCTTTGTCAATCTTTCTATATGTATACATATATCTGTTTCTGTCTCTATTTCTCTGTATCTATCTACTTATCTATCACATCTATCTATCTACTTATCTATCATATCTATCTATCTGCTTATCTATCCTGGCTATCTACTTATCTATCCTGTCTATCCATCTATCTATCTATCCATCCATCCATCCATCTATCTATCTATCTATCTATCTATCTATCTATCTATCTATCTATCTATCTATCTATCATCTATCTGCTTCTCTCTGTCTCTCTATCTATCTAGCCTTCTATTTATCTGATATAAAGATGCCATATGTGTCCTGGTGTTTGAGGCTAAAATAAAATTCAATTTAAAAAAAAAGATGCCATAGTGACTAATCCAAACAGTTTTAAGCCTTACCTTCCCCCTCCTCCCTCCATCCATGCAGCCTCCCATTGATTGAGAAATTCCAAGTGGCCAGATATTCCAAAGAATATCTATAGGGTTTGTATCTTCTGATTCTTTAAATATTGGTCCCTCTGGCTCTTCTAGGTGCCAGCCTAAGAATGGGCTCCAGGAACCTGTTTCTAAAATTCCAAGAGAAAGGACTTGGGATTGATGTTATAAGCTCATGACTTCTACCTTTCTTATGGTTCCAGCCCCTTGGAAGGGAGAACAATCTGGGAGGCTTGGCTAGGATTTCCTCTTCTAGATTCAGATTTAATTGTATTCCTGGGTGAGTCTGTTCTGGGGACATTCTGGCTTTCAGATAAGTATTTCATCAATATGATTAGGATGGGATCCTTCAGTCTGGTCTATTTACACAATCCATTGTGACAGCTCAGAGCAGAGGAGTCCCTAAAGGAAATATGAGTTATCAACCTATCATTTTATTCAAATCATAGCTTGTACTCAGAGATTTCAGCTGAATAATATTCTGCTATGGAATGGGGACACATGTTCATATCCCTTTCTGATCCCATTTTCCCATCTCCCTGCCCATGTGTGTATTTTTGTCTCACACTGAAGTACTCCCTATTCAGTGGTCTTTTAAATATTTGCAGTGATTCAGACATACTAGATTCACCAGATTTTTATGCATACTTTAAGAAAAGCTAAGGCTGAAAATTTGGATCTGGGAAAGTATCTTGAAATCTTGATTCAAAGGACAAAATGAAATGTCATTGGCTCATAGGTCTAAAGCAGAAATGGAGCTTGGAAACCATTGAATCCAACCCCCTCATTTTACAGAAACTAAGAAAACTGAAGCGCAAAGAAGTGAAAATAACTTGACAAACATCACATAGCTAGTAAATGTTTGCGTTTGGATTTGAAATCAGGTTTTTTTTTTCTGTTTTAAGTCTAGCACTGCATCCTTTAGCACCTAAGCTGCTCTTAGAGTTTTGATTCCTGCCTTAGACTGATGATAGAGCAACTAAGGCATTCCTCTCATACATGTGGGAACCCCAAGATAGCTGCTCCGTGTTCAAGATACTTTGCGGGGTCACATCCACTCAAAATCCCAGCTCATGAGCCACCACCAGTGTGTTTCCTTTTTTTCTATTCAGCTAGAGGACATAATGAGTTCAAAGCAAAGGCATTAATAGCGTAAGCATAACTCAGAGATATTGAATGTTTGGTTTCAGACCACCACAATAAAGAAATATTGTGATAAAGTGAAGCCACATTAATTTTTTGGTTTCTCAGTGCATAAAAAAGTTATGTTTATACTATACTGTAGTCTATTAAATGTGCAATAGTAATATGTCTATAAAAACGATGTATATGCCTTAAATAAAAATAGTTCATTGCTAAAACAATGCAGTTGTAATCTTTTTCTGGTCGAGGGCTTTGCCTTGATATTAATGGATGCTAACTGATCAGAGCAGTGGTTGCTAAAGGTTGGGGTGGCTGTGGTAATTTCTTAAAATAAGACAACAATGAAGTTTGATGTGATTAACTCTTCCTTTCACCTGAATACTAAGAGGCCATTGTAGGATTATTAACTGACCTAATTTTAATATTGTTGTATCTCAGGGAATAGGAAAGCCTACAGAGGGGGAGAGTGATGGGGGAATAGCTGGTTGGTGGAGCAGTCAGGACACACCCAATATTTATTGATTAAGTTTGCCATCTTATATGGAGGCAGTTCGTGGTACCCTAAAATAATTACAATAGTAACATCAAAGATCATTGATCAGGGGCAGCTAAATGGTGCAATGGATAAAGCTCCAGGCCCTGGAGTCAGGAAGACCTGAGTTCAAATCCAACCTCAGACACTTGATACTTAACTAGCTGTGTGTGACCCTGGGCAAGTCACTTAATCCTGATTGCCTCACACACACACAAAAAAAGATTTAAAAAAAGGATCATTGATCAGAGGCCACCATAATGGATATAATAATAATTTTAAAAGTTTGAAATCTTGAGAGAATTACCAAAATGTAACGGAGAGACACAATGTGACCACATGCTGTTGGAAAAATGGCACTGATAGACTTGCTTGACACAGGGTTGCCACAAACCTTCATTTTGTAAAAAAGCAAACAAAAAAAAAAACCCCGACCCTCCCCCAGTTTCTGTGAAGCATAATAAAGTGAAGCTCAATAAAACAAGACATGCCTGTATAGCAAGAACATCCTACATTCAAATTTATATAATGCCTTAAAATTTGCAAAGCTACTTACATGCATTGTTAAGCCTCAGAACAGCCCTTTGAGGCAAGAGATGCAGATATTTTACAGGACTTGTCCAAAATTCCACTGTCAGTAAATCTTAGAAAAACGATTTCAACCTGTGTCTTCCTGATTCCAAGGCCAGCACCCCAGCAGAAGCATCAGCAGACCCGAAGGTTGACAACTGCTTCTGTCTTTATGAATGTGTACCTTCAAGTGACAGCACATTGTGACTCAAGCTGAGGGGTAAGTTCTGCCCTGGAAGAAGGAGGCTAGTATGTATATGGATACAGCAAGCTATTGACTATGTCCTGCTCTATTTGGAAGGGAGTTTGAGGTATGGGAGGAGACCTCACATGGATTATTGCCATTTGGTCTCAAGCCCGTCTTTCAAACAACTGCCACAGTGATTTTTCTTCAGCAGTGATAGTTCTTTATAATCTCCTGAGGCTTTATTGCCTGTGATAAAACAGCTTACCTTTTAAGTCCCTTCACACCTGGCTCCACCCTATCATTCCTCATTGGACATTACTCCAGAGCCAACTAAACTGTCCTGTTCTCTGCTTCTCACACATGACGCTACATGTCCAGTCCTACCACTTTGTCCTTTCATGCTTGGAATTCACCCCTTTACGAAATCCTTCTCTTCTTTTACCCTAGACAGCTAGGTGGCGCCATAGTGCACAGAACACAGGGCCTGGAGTCAGGAACACTCACTCATCTTCATGATTTTAAATCTGGCATCAGATGCTTAGTGGCTGTGTGTCCCTGGGCAAGCCACTTCGCCGTTTGCCTCAGTTTCCTCATCTGTAAAATGAGCTGGAGGAGGAAATGGCAAGCCGCTCCAGTATCTTTGCTGAGAAAACCCCAAATGGGATCACAAAGAGTCAGAAACAACAGCAGCAACTCTTCTTTTCAGACTCTTTTCAAGAACCATGAAGCCTTCATGAAGCCTTCTTTACTCCATCCCTACTGCTAGGGTCTTGCCTTACAAGTTACTTTGGATTTAATTGTATTTTATATTTATTCTGTATATACTTATAGTTGTACATATCATCTCTTTGTTCATATGTAAACTCGAGAGTGTTTTCTTTGTCTGTGCAGAACCTAGCATAACAATCCATTAATACACGATTGCTGATTGAAGTTTAGGAGGAAAAAGAGGATTCTTCATTAAGATCCTCCTCTGATGCCTCATTGTGGCAAGGTCACCTTGGGTTCTCAAATGCAATACCACCAGAATACCATCTGTAGTGGGGCCTTTCCATCTAGGAAGGCTTCAAGGATTGCCAGAGGACCCACAAGGCTAAGTTCGGAGAGGAACATTTTTGTGGTGGTTTCAAGGTGATGGTTTCTTCAGTCTCAACCATTCACAAAGGCCATTTACTAAATCTAGATTCTATTCTTCTGTGGTCTGGAGGGAGCTGCCACAGGGACCATTCACAAATAGAGGGGTTTGGTGCTGTATTGCTAGAAAAGGAATTTATTAGGACTCTAAATATCTTACTTTCCTGAAAAAAACCCCACAACTTTAAAATTTAATACTCTTATGACCAAGTCATTCCATTAGCATCATTCCACAACTTTTTTTGTGTGTGTGTGTGGTAATTTATAGTGTCAGAAAGCTGCCAGGGACCCTGAGAAGTGACTTGTCCTGGATCACACAGTCAGTCACCAAGCATTTATCAAGTAGTTACTGTGTGCCAGACCCCGAGGCAGGACTTGTACTCAGGCCTTACTGACCATATGGTGGGACCATGAGGTAGGGCGGTAGGGGAGTGACGGGACCGAATTTATATAGAACCTCCTGTGCACCAGTTACTGCACTAAGTCATTTGATCCTTACAACAACCCTTTGAGGTGGATGCTTTTATTATCCCCATTTTATAGTTGAGGAAACTTGTCACCAGTTGCCTTGGTTTTTTCATCTGTGAAATGAGATTGTTGAGCTATATGGTCTCAAAGGTGGCTTCCAGATCTGTCCAGCTATGATGCTAGGGCAGTATAGTGACTAAAGTATTTGACTTGGAGTCAGGAAGACCTGAGTTCAAATTCTGCCTCAGATGCTTACCAGCTTTGTGACTTTGGCAAGTTACTTAATCTCTCTGTGCCTTAGTTTCCTCACCTGTAAAGTGAGGATAAACTAATAGCACTTATGGCAATAATAGCACTTATGCTGTGAGGCTTAAAAGAGATATTTGCAAAGCACTCGGCAAACCTGAAGGCTATATAAATGTTAGTATGAAGGTCCTGGTGGTTGCGCAACATTTTAGAAGTCCATCAGTACTGCATAGATCTTATATGTACCTAGTTATGTCATCTCCTCCATTAGAATGTTTGATCTTTGGTTGCAGGGATTGTTTTTGGACTTGCAGACCCAATGTTAACTGTACATAGTGGGTACTTAATAAATGGCTTCAGAAGCTCTGTTGATTATACCCCTAATTCCCATATACCCACACACCTTCCCATAAATGCACTTATGTATTATACTTGTAAATATTGTGGCTCAAATTGTGATAAGCCCCCATCTTATGTCCATCAATAATCATATAATTATTTGCTTGTGTCAGTTTTGATACTTTGATTCTCCATCTAGTGGTCAGTCCTTATCAGAGCACTTCATCCTAATACCGCAGGTGTGTTTACATCATCTAAGCCTTGGGAATAAAAGCGCAGACAGGGCCCCAGTCCTTCCTTAGTCTTAACAAACGCCATTTGGATATATAGTTCCTCAGTTGTGGTCTGGGTAGTGGTCCTCAAAAATGGTGGCTTCATTTTGCCTTGTGAATTTCTATTTATATTCAGAGAATCACAGCATTTACACTTTGGTAGGGACCTGAGATGTCATCTAGCCCAATTTCTGCATTTTACAAATGAAGAAATTTAGTTCATGATGCAAAGGCCAGGTCTCGTGTTTGGGCAGCAAACACAAAAATAAGGCAGTCCAGACCTGTAGGATTTATAGTCTAGTTAACCAACCTTTAATACTGGAAAAGATCTTAGAAATCACAAGGCAACCTTTCATTTTATGAACGGAAACCGAGTCCCAGAGAAGTGTAGGGGTTTGCCCAACCGCCCCACCTGCTAGGAAGAATTCAAAGACGAGTCTTCTGACTCCAAATCTAATGCCTGTTCTGGGCATCACCTTTGTTTGTGCTTTTGCTATTCCTGGAGATGAAAACAATTTTCATTCGAATGTTAAATTCCCAGCCCGGGGGCTTATTGTTTTTGATTCATTTACCAACCCTCCCTATCTGTGGGGTATTCTTTAAAAGGAGACATTTAATAATTGTTTGCTTGTTTTTTGCTATTTTGTTGGTGGGGATGGAGGCAAATCTCCCTTTCTTAAGAATCTGAGACCATCAGGAAATTTAAAAGGGGAGAGAGGGACTCTAGGGGTCTTCCTGAAGAAAGATAAATGAATCGGAACCAGGGTAGGGAGGGTGGAGATAGCTGCAAAGTCGAGTAAGGTGGGGAGAGGCTGATTCCTCTTGCTCCACCGGTCGTGGGAACCAATAGGATGCCCTTCTCCTCGATGCCCAGTAGATGGCGAAGGATTCCCGCCGCAGCGCCCCAGAGTCGGGGAAGGAGTCTGGGAGAGGCGAGATTGGGCAAACATCTTCCACTTCACTAGCTGTCTGGAGTGGAAAGGCCATTCAAAAGGAGGATTCACAAAGGCCTTTCCATCTCACCAGATGAAGGAATTTTAAGGCATGGGGGCGGGGTAGGAGAAAAGAGAGAGAATGAGAATGGGACGGGGCGGGACTTACAAGTGTGTAGATTCATAAATCTAGGTAGGTCTGGAAAGTACCTCCGGGACCATTTAGTGCACCCCTTTCCCATATTACAGTTGAAAAAACCGAGGCTCAGGGAGATTAAGTGATTTGCCTAAGATTGCACAGATAATAAGAATCCGAGGGTGATTTCTTAGGCACCGAATTTCAGCTCCCTGAAATAAATGGTTTTGTCATTGAATGGGGTGGGGGTGGCACGTGAATTCCAGGAGATCCCTGAAGAAGTTTGCCCACCCCCGGCTCCTATTGCCGTCCTCTCCGCCTTCACCCTGACCTCTCCTGTGGGCCAGGAGAGGGGCCAGCTGTGGCTCTGGCTTCTGCTCGCGACCCTGAAAAACAAGAGAGGCTCAGGGATGTCTGAAAAGGAAGGTTCTGGGAGCATTTTTGCCAGGAAGATAGGGCAGAAATTGAAAGAAAGCGGAGTGGAATGTGCGTGCTGGGAGGCGAGGGGCTCAAAGTAAAGACCCAGAGGCCAACGTTCGGAAAAGGATCCCCAGAAGGACTTTCTCCTGGAGTGAAAGAAGAGAGTCGAACGGGGGTGAAAGGAGTATGGGGGTGGGGAGAGATGCGGAAGGTGGTGGTGGTGGTGATCGTAGAAATTGTTTCCTTCCAACTACTAATGGGCCAGAAATCAAAACAAACCCCACACCATTCAATAGTGTCCTTTTCCCCCCCAGTGTAGAGTGGCATTCTAATCGGTTTTTTTTTTTAAGGAAATGTTCCCCCCAGCCTCACATCACTTTCCGCATCCTTGGTACTCTCAGACCATGGACTTGAGAAGCAGCCGGTGCCTTCGGGAGGGACTCACCGGGCAGAAAGAAGGGGAGGAAGGAATTATAACTGGGCTAAAAGCGTCCAGGGGCTGAATCCAGGAGTATGGCCGTTCAGATTGTTCCTTAGGCCAGCTCATTTCCCCTCCAAGGCCCCTGGAGCGAGTGAGCCTCCCGGGCAGAGTGCACGGACGCAGCCCGGCAGAGAAGCCGGTTCGTCTCACCAGCTGCGGGGTCAGGCTAGTCGTGGACACTCACCCTTCTTTCTGCGGCTTTCTGAGGCGAGTCCAATTCCTTGCAAACTTACTAATTGTAATTGGAGACAAAATTCCGAAGACGAAGTCGAGCTTTCCGAAAAGGGAAGAGCAATTTTTTTTTTTTAATAAACGGACATCAACTGAAAATATAGAGAGGGCTGTGTAGTATACCACTCAAAGGTTCGGGGTTGGGGTGGGGGTGGGGCGTGTGTGCTCTGATTGTTTGATTTGTTTTTTGTCTTGCACCTAGGAATGGCTTGAAAGTCCCTGACATCATTAAAGCCTCAAAGTCCTATTCCAATGTAAGAACCTCAGATAGTTGGGCCCATAGATAATACATGAAATGGACACTACGGACTGCAGGGAGGGAGCGGGGGGGAGGGGGAGAGAGAGAGAGAGAGAGAGAGAGAGAGAGAGAGAGAGAGAGAGAGAGAGAGAGAGAGAGAGAGAGAGAGAGAGAGAGAGAGAGAGAGAGAGAGAGAGAGAGAGAGAGAGAACGAGAACAATTTTTCCATCAACTTTTCCCACGGTGGGAGGGAGACAGATGTACCGCTTGATCCCGTTTTTTGCTGCAGATCCAAGTGCATTTAATCAGTCTTATTAGCCATAGCTGTAAACCCGACAGAAGGTAATACCAGTCCAAAGCCCCGGGACCCAGACTAGTGCTTTATTTTGCTGCTCGCAAAACTGTTTGGAATCAGCCGCCGCAAGTGGAGCGGCAGGACTAGGGTGTAAAATACCATTCTGCGGTGGCTAGGGGCGTGGGGAGGCGCCAGCAGCCAAATACACTTTGCTTTTAGTAGTAGCCTTTCGGCGTTGGGTCAAGAGTTTATCTCGTGCAGGTAGTTCTGGCTACTGTCTTCTTGCTTCCCCGCTGTTGGCTTAGCGGAAGCATCCCGGGGACCCCTGGGGGGAGCTTCCGTCCTCGATCCATCTTTTGTGTCCGGGTGCAGTCTGACCCCTGCTGTCTTCCATGCAACTTGAAACCTCAGTAATGACAGTGAGTAGAAGTCATTACGAGAAGAGCACGCGGCCCAGGCTGGGCCGGTGAGGCTGCTGGCTCCGGTTAATCGAAGCTCACTCTCCACCTGGCGCTGGGAGGGAGGGGAACTCGGGGGTCTTCGAGAACGCGCCAGGGGAAAGGAATGGAGTTATAGGTTTTGGAAACACAAACAAAGGAGGTCCCTGGATCTTTGGGGACAGCGCGGTTAGGCGGGTAGGGGAGAGAAAGCTGAAGTGACTTCCCTTGGGGGAAGCGACCTTCTCACAAAGTCTTTCCAAGAAGCTCCATGTATCTGTGCCTCGCCTGAAACGGGAGTAGTCAGTGTGCAGAGCTCTCTTGGTGGGTCTCTCTCGCGTGCCCACTTCCTCATTCGTTTCAACTTGGTTGTCTCCCTCCATCTCCGCACCTCAACTCCCCTTTCCTGGGGGCGGGTGAAGAACGCGCCCGTGGCAATCTGGGGTCAGGGCTAGTGTAGCAAGAGGAGCCTGTACGGCTTCTGGCCTCGCCCAGCACCCCTCGAGGCAGGCAGTATGAGGGGACTTCCGCGTAGAAATGGTTTTGTGCCAAGCCACCGAGCCCAGGCAGAATGCGTGATGAAATTACTGTACCATTGACAAAACTAAAAAAGCAGTATTTTTGCTCCGAGGCCTGGGCCTCTTGTCTGTGCCCTCTGTCAGTTTCCCAGGTTGTGGTTGGGCCCCGGAGGGTGGCAAAGCCAAGCTTCCCATCTCCAGCCCCTCTGTCGGAGGCCAGAGTAGGACAGACTGGAGCAAACACAGCCGCCGTTGCGCGGCAACTTCTATCTGCTTTAGGGGTGGTAGTGGTAGGGGGATGTAAACAATAGGAGCCATCCGGAGCCCTTGATCTTTATTTAAATATAGGCTTGTTTATCGGTGTCATCCTAGGAGGATTAATTAGATACATTTATTCACAATTTGGTGTCTGACACTCCATCTTAGGAATGCCTTATCATCACAAGGTGTTAATTGGGGCCACTCAGCCACTTACGTTTCTATTAAACAGTGTGAGGACTTTTCACAAGTCCCCGTTTCTTTTTTACTGTACAGTGCAAAAATATACTGGGACTTGAAATAGGATCGGGTCGCATAGTGCCTCAGCTCTGCTTTTCTCCGGTAATTGGCGTTTAACAACCCTGGGAAGGAGGATGAGAAGGGGTAGCTCGAGTCAGATTCAGGAACTTGGAGTGTGTGGGGAACACTTGGGAAATTAGAGGCCCGGGTGCTGGAAAGCATGAATCAGAAAAGAGGTACAAGATCCCATCCCGCGAGTTTGAATTCATTAGTAGAGACGAGCTGGGAAAATTGGGGCATTTAAATCAACTCAAAAGCAAATTCCCCCAAAGATTTCATTCTTCCCCTCCGCCAATAAAATGTGCACCTTCTCTCCTGCGTTTGAGGCGCATGTTTGTGAAGAACTCCTTTAGCTAAGTCTGGTTTCAAACTTGGAGTGAGCAAGAGTACTACTAGGGTAAGCGTTTGGAGACCCAGCATTTTGACTGCATCGGATCTAGCCGTTAGAAGGGTCAAGCAAGCAATGGAGAGAAGGGGTGGAGAGGAGGCGAGAAGTGGAGGTGAGGGACTTTGCCGCCTTAATTCTGTGCGGAAGAGGTAGGAGCTGTTTGCATTGAGGTCTAGCCTAATCCTTTTAGCAGCTGCATCTCCCCGCAGCGCACTTAGCAAATCTCCGCTCCTACCCTGAACTTCTACCAACCGCTTGGTAGAAATAACAAGATTTTGAGAATGGGAAAGAACGTTTCTTCAGATAAGCCTAGCGGCGTGTCCAGACAGAGGGTTGGGGAAGAAGTTGGGGAGGGGGGTGGGGTGGAGTTCTTTATCTCTTGGACACTCCTTTTCTTCTATTCCCCGTGGAGCAAGAATTTGCTGGAATTCGGCTCTGGAACGATTTTGCGGGCGGGAGGTGGTGAAAAAAATAAAAACGCTAGTTGAATTGAGGGACCCGGACAGAAATTGGACTGATCCTACCAGCTTGCTCAGCGCCTACCTCCAAGCTGCAGGCTAAGCTTGGAAATTGACAGGAGCTGGAAATTAACAAGGTCCGGAAATTAACCTGAGTTGGAAATTAACACAAATTGGTGTGTTTGAGCCCTAGCAAGAGCGCGTCGCGGCCCAAACCCTGACTACGCCTGGTGCTGGGCGTGGGCGTGGGCAGGGTAACCCAGCGTCTCGGCTTCCTCCCCCAGCCTCTACCCAGGCAGTTAGTCCGGAGGAAGCGAGGGTGCTGAAGAAAGCCCTCCCAGGCCCGCGGCTTGACAAATTTCAGAAAAAAGCCGTAGGTGTGAGGGAGCCGAGGTAGAAAACCAATCTGAGTAAGCCATACTCAGCCTGCGGCGCGGAGCCTAGCTGTGCATGGAGCAGGGGGACAGGAACTTGTGGGTCTCTAAAAGGGTCAGGGAGGAGGGGGGTTCCCGGGTAGCCCACGTGGGCTGGTGCAAAGTATGCACTTGCTTGCTCCCCCCACAGCCTTTGTTTTCACTTACCTTCTCCCCCACCTCCGCCCCCAAACCCAAGAGGATAGAAGCCAGAACTAGTTGATTCTAAATCATGCCCAACAACTGGATAGGAACCGCGGATTGATAAATCCAGAGCTTACTATGACGAAGGAGCCACAAAAACCTCCCCCTGGCCCCTACCTGCGCCCTTTCCCCAAAAGAGACAAATCCTTGGGTTAACACAGGTTTCACATTCTCAGGTTTGTCTTCCCTCCCCCCTCCTCAGTCACAGCAGCTGCCTTGGGGGTCCAAGGTCTTTGCCCTCCCAGCAGGACCTGGAAAGCGTTATTTCTCCTCTTTCTCTTTTCCCCTTCTTCGTCCCATCCCCACCACCCCCTTCCCCTTCCGGCTGAGAGAGAGAGAGAGAGAGAGAGAGAGAGAGAGAGAGAGAGAGAGAGAGAGGAAATCATCCACAATCCTGAGGTCTACAGAAAAACAAAATCTTGAACAAACAAGAGAGAAACAGGACGCTGTCCGGTATGACCCATGTAGCCAGGGAGAACTACCTTGGCCCATCTTTGAGGAGAGATAAGAGTGAGGACCACTTGCTCCCAAAGAACCCATGAGTTCAAGATAGAGCCTCACCTGTGAAAAATATTTTTTGCATCCATACAGAAGAAAGAATCAGGTCCATTCCCCCTAATGCACCACATTTATTAAAAATGCCCTTGACTGTACATACAAAAACCAAGATATCTAAAAAGCCTTCATACTGGTGCACTGGCTTTGAAGTTTATAACATCACCAAAAAGGGGGGGAAATGTGAAATTGAAGTTTTGTTTGTTGTTATTTTTAAACACATTTTCAAGTTAGTACAGGGGAGCTGAAAAATACATTCTTTCCTACCTACAAAGTAACCAGGTTGATTATTTTCCCAAGTACTGAAAAGGGGGAGCATTGAACCCCACTCCCCTCAAAAATCAGGCCTCTTGCCTCCAGTATTTTGAAAATCTTTTACAAGGCCAAAGCACCAACTTTACATGATCTTAGCGGGACTCCTATGTAGACTATTTGTACAAGATATTCCACAGTATTCTACAGTGTACCTAGACACACACGACTGTACACTTTTAATTCTCTATTTTTGGTGACCTCCTCCTTTCCCACAGGGCTCTTTTAATGCCAACGGGTTTAGCTTTTCTTAAGTGCGGCAGTCACGTGCTGAAGCAAATCAGGCTAGCTCTGGAGGCCCAAGAGCGACAGAGGAATGGCCTAGGTTCAACCAAAGGGCTGCTCCTGTCCCAGGCATTGGATCTCACCATCCTCAGGAAAAGCATTTTAATAGCTCTGCTGTGC
Organism: Phascolarctos cinereus; assembly: GCF_003287225.1. NCBI lineage: Eukaryota > Metazoa > Chordata > Mammalia > Diprotodontia > Phascolarctidae > Phascolarctos > Phascolarctos cinereus. The sequence goes on along the minus strand of NW_027555514.1, from coordinate 26,720,091 downwards.
CAAAGACCTCAGCTAAATCATGAAGTCTACCTCTGCTCCTCCAGAACTGGAAAGCCTTTGCCATACTCTCTGCTCTGATTTGCTTAGAGATTTTGAATGAGAAATGAGGGCTGGCTGCAAGTTGGTTCCCAGAACTTGATCCAGACAACCCACCCTCAGAGGCCCCTAGTCCACCTCATTGAAGGTTTAGTGTGTCCAATAAATATGCCATGTGGTTAAAACCAGAACCTTGAGTATCCTTGAGAGTTAAAATGTAAAATTTGTATAAGCCATTAATTGATCACACTTAAAAAAAATAAGCTACTAGGCTGGTTCCCATTAGCTGCAGCAATCAAAGAGCTTTGGCACCTTCTACAAAGAATTGCACCACACGGTAAGTAAGCTTTAAGGTGGGAGGCAAAAGTCTTTTTGGCAACCTAGGCAAAACCCAACCCAACCCAACCAACACAACAAAACCAGAAACAACACAAAACAAAACAAAACAACAAAACAAAGAAAAAGCCCAAGCACATACACCAAGTCCACCTTTAAAAACTGGCCCGTTTTATAGGAGGAATGTAATGCTTTAGGGACTTGTATAGAAAGCATAGTAGCCCATGCCTTTTGAAGTGTCTTTGCTGTAGTCTTCTGTGTTTATGTCCTCACACTTTATCGATGGGGAATTTTCATTGCTGGAGGTACTGGGAGACAGCCGCCTTCTCTTGCAAGCACTAGTATACACCCCAGAATCATTTGAATCTAGAGACTTTATGGAAGGGGGGGTCTCTATCCAGGAAGAGCTAATTTCTTCTTTGACTTTCTCTTTGGAAAGCTGATCTTCAGTGAAACCAGGAGGACTGGTTCTGGATGTCCATGGTAGCCCAGCAGCCATCTTTCTCTGGTAAGAGCCTCGGCCTCCCCAGCCTGCCATTGCAGAAAAGGATGGGTCAGAGTAATAGCCCAGAGCATGGGATGTCTGGAGGGGCAGGGATTTAATGCTGTAGGGCAGCAAGGTGCTGGAAGTGTACTCGGCTTCATAGGAACTTATATCCAGTTTGTTGCCCCCTGGCTGCTGCACAGGAGTCACGAGCCATCTCTGGGGAGGGTTGGAGACCTCTTCGCTTTGCTGGGGAGAAAGGAGACCATTGGTCTGTGGGACGGTTCTCTCACTGTTATAGTATCTTGCTTGAGGTAAAGTGTTGACGAAAGGCTCAGGAAAGAAAGACTGAACTCCATATCGGCCTCCTGGTACAATCTGATGGGATCTAGGAGAATCCGTGGGAGATGGAGTTAATCTGTCATTTTCGGAAGCGGTGTACATGCTACAACATAAAGAGAAACACTTAAAAAAAAACCCAAGTGCTACCAACACTCCTGACCACTCCACTTCCCAGAACTGAAAAGGGCTTGGGGTTGGGGGGAGGTGGGGGTGGGGGGAGGGGAGGTTTCAGGGAGAATGCCTTTTAGAACTTCACGTTGACAGTAGGGCCTTGGTTAGCTTAAGCTGGTCAAATGTCTATCTGTTTTGTCTCATCATTTCTTCTTCTGCCCCAGCCTGGCACCTTTTTCTTCCAGGTATTAATAATGAAGCTATAACAATTCCCTTATGCAGGTACTAGAACAGAGTGACCTCAAATTACCATCCCTCCCTCTCTCTGGAGACTGTCCACATATTTTAAAGCCAATTTAACTTTTTTTTTAAAGTATATAAATGTTCTAGAACCTTTTCAGGTAAGCTTCTAAAGGAAACCAAGTAGTAGCCAATGTGAGACACAGCAAACCAAAAGGCAATAAAATAAAACCCTAAGGATTTTTTAGATGAAAGTGATTGTATAAGGCATTCTCTTCTAAAGGTAGGCAGAATGGTGCTGAGGAAGGAGTCCTGGATGTGAAGTCTGAGGATCTGGCTTCACATTCTGGGTCTGCTACTTATTCCCTGTGTGACCTTAGCCAAGTCATCTTACTTCTCCAGGGCTCTAAAATTAGGGTTTGAGGTGCAAGATGGCCTCTGAGAGTCATTCTAGCTCAAAATCTATGGTCCTATAACTATGCAGTGAAGAATGAAGCTACACTTACGAATCATAGTTGTCTCTGAAACCTTTTGCAAATGGATTGTGGTCAATCTTCAGCTGGGTGATCTAGAAGAGGAAAAAATAAAAGAGAACCAGTAAGCACTTTTTTGGGGGGAGGGTGGGGATGGGTTAATTTAGGGTTCACTGCTAAAGAGGCTCTCCAGTCTTTGGGGCTGACTCACATCAGTGTTCTGGTAAGCTGTCACAGCAATGAACTGGGTCTCAGAGAAAGTGAATGTCTGGGTCTTGGAGGAATCATTAAGGTCTTCCACACCGTCCTCAGTCACTTCTACTATGTGAAGCCGGGGTTGGTACTTGTGAAGAGACTGCAGAACTATCATCTGGGAGTGGGAAAAAGAGTATCGACATCTAGGAAGGCGTTTTAGATATTCAAACAAAGGTACTTGGTAAAGCGTTTTATTAATGTGCATCTACAAGCACTGTGCTTCAGGGGTCTTTTAATACAACAGTTCTAAAATTCCTTTTCTAAGGCCTGATGGTAACCATCAGGTTGTTAGGGTGACATATTTCCCAGCACCACAAGGATTTGGTTTCAGGATGGTTCAGAACCTTCCAAGGGATCTCGTAGACAGTGTCTCCAAAGCCCTATTACAATAGTAGGCTTTGGACTACAGCATCAACAATTCCATAAGAAGATGTTGCAAGGTGGGTTGCTGGGTTTGGGGCAGGAATTTAAGAGGAAAAGAAATTCGAATTGGTCACAACTTAGGGCATAGTAAGTCAAGAGTTCAAGATTCTTAACACAAAAAGTTTTTCACTTCTGAGGCCAAGTCTAGAGGACCCCCAGGGTCCTCTGTTATTACCTCTATATTACCTGGGTGTTGTTGTTATTAGCACCTTTGTTATTGGTAAGTTTCAGTTTTCCAAAGGAGATTTCCTGCCTCATCCAATGTGAGCCAGTGTTGGGAGACTCAGGGTGAACATACATTTTGTTGCCTAGAAAAGAAGGAATATAGAAGATAAAGTGAAGTATGACTCTAGGCTCTAGGGCTCCTGGAGTTTCTGAGTCTAGTCTGAAGGGATATATATATATATATAAAATATTTTGTACTCCTTACAGTGCTATATACAAATGAGCTCTCATGATTATTTCACTCTAATTTTTCATTATGCCCAGAAATAGAGGCATCTTTTCCATTCCTATCCTTTTTGAGCTCTGCTTTCAAACTTCTTTGGACAAAAATATTAATCAAAAACTCATACAAAAACACCAAACTCAAATATAAATACCAAAGTCTAAATGTCAAAATTCTGGGCTATACTTGTGGATACCTCATAGAAGTCAGCTTTTGAGGTGAATTTTTTAAAAATAATCTCACTTTTTTTGGGGGGGTGTCTTATAGATACATGCCTTTATTCCTTCTATCTTGGATTGGTTTTTATCATATTAAAATTATCTTCCACTTTAAGCAGTGAAATATGCTTCTCCTATGGTTCCATTTTTAATAGTTGGGTATTGACCAGTACTTGCAAAGAGCACGTTCAGTCTCTTCTGACTTTCATACCATCAGGTGCATCATTTAGCAGCAGAAATTTTTAACAGAAAGACTGAGTCCACTCAAAAATAGATTTTGCTCTTTGGTCTTTTGTATACATTGAAAGTATAAGAAAATAAAATTGACATAGAAAGTCTCTTCTGCCTATTCCTAACACACACATACAACTTTGGACCAGCAGGCCTCGAGAGAAATCTTCGAATAGGGATATACAATTAAACAGTCACGGTGGGGAGAGAACATTGGGCTTGGAGTCAGAAGAGCAGTCTGAATCTTGGCTCAGTGACTTGACAGTTATGTGTCCTTGAGTCCATCATTTCCCCTCTCTTGGCCTCACCTTCCTCATCTGTAAAATGAGTTTGTTCAACTAGATGAGCTCTAGGGTCCCTTTCAGTTCTAACATTTTGTGATTATAAGAAATGTGAATTATGTAAATATATACCCAGGAAATTTCACTCTTCTGTGGCCACCCCTTCCCCAGCTTTACTTCCCCCACCAATTTATTCACCCTGCATGTTGTTGTCAGCCTTGCCACACGTCACCCATTTGCCCCCCTGAAAGCGCCAGTGGTTGGGGTCAGCCAGCACCACCTCCACAAACACGTTGTAGTGGGCTGTGGGGTTGAGCCCATTAATGTTGAAGCTTAGGAAAGGAAACATCCTCCTGCGTAGAAAGAAGAAAGGGTGAACCCTAAGCAGAGTGTCGCCACCAAGCCGGACACCGAAAGAGAACAGGGAAATTCACTCCCAAATTCTGGTCTTCCTTTCCCAGGAGACAGGACACAATCTGATTTTATTCCTATCAAGTTTGACCCCTGGGACATGGGATAGATAACAGGCAGAAACTGCCCATGTGTAGGTATGCATAGAGGGTGGGGGGAGACAGGCGGGAGGGAGAGGCTGGATGATATAGGGAACTCATGTCTGGGAAAGGGTTTATTTATAGGGAGGCAGGAAGGAAGAGAAAGAGATGAGAGAAAGGAAGGGAAAGGAAGGAAGGAAGGAAGAGAGGAAGAAAGAAAGAAAAAGAAAAAGGAAGGAAGGAAGGAAGGAAGGAAGGAAGGAAGGAAGGAAGGAAGGAAGGAAGGAAAGAAGGAAGGAAGGAAGGAAGGAAACGGGAAGTTTGTGTAGTAAAGCACTGGAGTTTGGAGTTAGGTATCAGGAAAGCCTGAGTATCAACCTGCCACATAGCTTATTAGCTGTGAGTAATAATAGTAAGTTTCATCTCTCTGAACCTCACTTTCCTTATCTGTAAAATGGAAGTAATGATGCTATTTATCTCTCTGGTTTGGTGTGACAAAGTGCTTTTGCAAAACTTACGGTGGTATGGGAGTGTAAGCTATTCGCTATTAGACTGAGGCAAAACTTTGTTTTCATCTCTAGCAGTCAAAAATCCGGGAGTAGATTTCTTCGAGGACTCTCCCATCTAATGGCCTGTTTCCAAGACATCATTCAGGGAAAGGCCTAGGGTCCCCTTTGACCAATTCAGGGGCTGCGCTCTCTGGTATCTCATAGGCTAGAGAGTGTAGTGGCCCAGCCCGGTTCGGACAGGGACGCCGAGTCTCTGGGATTTTTCTGGGGTGGCTGGGGTCACAACGGCTCAGGATGCGACCGCTCGAAAGGGCCTTAGATAAAATGGGCCGCACAGCAAGACGACTTCACAAACGCATCCTGGGCTGCACAGAGTCCCCAACCTCTTTCACCACCCAGACAAGGGGGAAGGCAAGTCCTAAACTGCACTGTCCTTCGGCTTCCAGCTGTGGAAGAGGAATTACCTACCGGGAAGGGGGTTCTTGGCTCTCCTTCGTCCTTGGTTCCTCGAAGACCCCCCACCCACTCCAGCTGCCGCGAGAATTTACGTGGACAAGGGATGAACTCCCCGAATTTTTCTTCTTCCCAGCCACCTGCCGAGGGAGTAGGACTGGAGCTGAGGTGGGCTCCCACCCAGACCCGAGAACACTGGAGATGGGAGCTAGGGAAGTGGATGGAGTTGCGAAGGTGCAGGACACCAGCACAGGACAGCTGGAAGGCTTTTTACTCTTCACTTCTCTGACTCCCACAGGACCCAACCTGTACTAAAGTGTGCGGCCTGCCCTCCCTGGAGACACTCCCTGACGACCCTGGGGACCCACCTGCCCTGCTTCGTGATGATCATCTCCGTCTGGTGCCGGTGAAACTTGAGCCACAGGGGCCGGTTGCAGAGGTAGACCTGAGCGCGCAGGCCAGCGGCCGGCACCCCAAGGCTGCCGAGGCCGCCGCAGGAGCCGGAGGCTGAGGCTCCCCCCGGGTAGGGGCCATAGAGCGCGCCGGGGCCGCCTTGACCGTACTGATAGCTGCCGGGCCCGCCGCCAGGCCCGCCGCCGCTGGGGCCACCAGGGCCGCCGGGGCCGAACTGCGCCCTCCCGGGAGAGCACACGGCGGCCGAGAAGCCTCCGGGGGGCAGCATGGAGCCATAGGGGTAGCGTGCGCCGTTGGGGGCCGGGTACACTGAGCCGTGCTGGGCCGCCGCCGCAGCCGCCGCTGCCGCCGGGTAAGGGAAGAGGGAGCAGGGCGCAGCCAGCTCGGCGCCCTGCGGCGGCCCCGGCGACTGCAGGTAGTAGCGGTCCGGACTCAGGCTGTCCATGGGGTAGCGCGCAGCGGCCGCCGCCGCCGCCGCCGCCGCTGCAGCCGCCGCCGCCGCGGCAGCCGAGGGCAGCTCCTCGTCCCCGCACGGAGAGCCCTTGCGGCCGTCCGGGGCGCCCGGCTTAGCCACGGCGGCAGCGCTGGAGAAGGTGTCCGCGGCGTCGGTGTCGCTCAGCATGCCCGGAGGGGCGGCCCCGCCGGTGGACGAGGCGGGCTCCCGAGCAGCTTCGCAGGCGAGGCCGGCTCGGAACTTTTTCTGCCCTTTGTCCACGTCCAGCCTCTGGGCCGGGGAGCCGGCGCCGTGGTGGGGCCCGCCGCCACTGCTGCCGCTCGCGCTCGCGCTCTCCAGAGGGTAGAAGTGAGCGCTGGGCAAGTGGACAGCGCTCGCTAGGAGCGGTTCTCCCAACTGCATTCTCTGCCCAGGCGCTGAAGGCGACCCGACGCTTGAGCTTCTCCCTTAGCCTCGGAGAGCCTTGCAGCGACAGGAGGGAAGGCAGCGCCCTCTTCCGAGAAGAGGAGCAGCTCCCCCTTCCTTCCTCCTGCCCCTTAGACCCACTAGCCTCGGACCGCTGGGTACCAGCGAGCACCCGCACGCAGCGCTCCACTGTCCACCGCTCCTTTCCCTCAGACAGTAATCGAAGGCAGCGAATGCAAACTAAAGGACAAACGCAAGCCGTTTCCCTCCTCGGTCCTAAAGGAGAATGGACAAGGCAGCAGCGACCTCGAGTCCCCGAGGAAGCGCCCAGTTTGCTCTTTCACCTGCCCACCGCCCCTTCTTTCCTCCCCTCACTGCTATCTTCCAAAGAAAGTTGGCTTAAGAGCCAACTAGAAGCAAGCCGCCCGGCAGCCACCACCAACTTTATATAGGCGAGGCTGGGGAGGGGCTTCGCTTCCTGGCATCTCTCCCCCCCGCCCCCTCTCCCTGATAAAGGCCGGCCCTATTGGCTGCTTTAATCTGACACTAATTTAATTAGACGTTTACTAATTGGAACAAGTCACCTGTGACTTTCTTTTTCTTTTCTTCCATCTCTTGGAAACCAGCTCCTGCGGCGAGAATCAGCCCGGAGTTTTCTTGTTCGCTTAGGTTATAAGGACAGGATAGGGGCACAAAGAAGGAAGGGACGAGGTCCAAAGACTCGAGCAAGCTAGCGAGGTTCGGGAGAAGCGCGAGCGTCTCTAAGGGTGGGTGGGTGGGCTCCATTTTAAGGGACTGTTCCCGAATTGGGGATCTTTCGGAGCGCCCCTGGTATGGATTCAAGGGAATGTGGAGATGTCCTGGCCTCTAAGGGCGTTACACTAAGGAGAGATCAGGGTGATGGGGAGAGCTGTCTGATTCCACAAAGAGGAGGAGGAGGAGACAAATTTTGGCTGCAGCAGTTCTTGAAAGCGAAGGGATAGAGGAATCGGAGAGAAGTCGAGTGAAAAGGGGATGTAGGAATAAACTCTTCAGGTTGCTACCTTTCACAGGAAACATTGGTCGCGGCTGGAGAGGGGCAGGGTCAGGCTGTAGTTTCTCACAGTGCTGGGGGAAAAGGCCTCCTCACTGTTCGGTCAGTGGAATTCTTCTCCCCTCCACACCTAATCCACCTTCTCCCTCTCCCTCCGCCCAAGCCCTTTCAGTCTATTCTCAGCGAAGTGTGTAAAGTATTCAAGGGGAAGAGATCTGGCTTACAGGGTCTAGGAATCACTCGACTGAGTGTGCGCTCTGTCTTCTCTGCCGAGGACACTCTCCAGCATTTCCCCCACTTCCTTTCCTCACTTGGAGAAGCTTTGTGCACCCGGGTCAGCCCAAGACCCGGAGTGCATCAATGTCCAGTTAGGACGGATAGTTTTGTATTCTCCCTTTAAGTAGCCTTGGTCAAATGAAGCCTAAGGGATTTCCAGCTAGGAGCTTCTCCACCACCAACCACCACCGTCCCTGGGCTGTCCTGGAAATGATTTTTTATTTAAAGAAAAACAACAGTCCCCCTACTCCCAAATTCTAAGCGCTTAGCTCAGGCTTTCATGGATTCCATATCCTCTTCTCGCCCCTCCCCAACCTTAAACCCCTCGCAGCTCATCTTAAATTGGGCCTTGCATCGTTAAACAATTATTCCCCGTTAGCAGAGGCGTTAAGATTCCCTCCTCCCGTCTCTCTTCTGTAGTTAAACCCAGAAGGTAGGATAATTAGTGCATTAATCAGCTTGCTATTGAATTAAGCCCTTTGCCCCAGCTGCTTGACTGTCTTCCAGTGAACGTATATCAAATCAGAAAGCTAACATACATACACAAATGCACATTACATATATGTTCATATGTACACGTGTATAATAAAACACAAGCACATACAATTTCGTGGCTGGGGGAGAGGCCCTATGAATATTCGCTGTTAATAAGCTATTACCCGGGGCAAACATCTTTTCTCCAGGCTTCGGAGAGCAGCCGAATTACGCCTCTGTGGATCTGGGAACAACATGTTATGTCCCCAAACATCCCGAAGATGATGAAGGAAAGGGCCAACGCAGGACACCGCAAACACACACCCCGACTCCACAGAAATGTTGAACAACGACAAAGGCACGGTGTGGATTGAAAAAAAAACCCAACACATTAGAAAGAGAGGGGCTTCTCCTCCTCCTCTTTCCTCCCTCCTTTTTCATTCCATACCCCAGATCGGAGGGGAGATAGGAGTCTTTGGTCTCGGGAAACGCAGCGGCCAGGGTTGGGGTTTGGAAAGGGGATCGCAGGATTTCGCCGTCAAGGAGGTAAGGAAAGGTGGACTCGGGGGGCGGCTCGACGGGGCAGGCTGGGGAAACTCCAACAGAAAACCACAGCCTTCTGCCATTCAGCAGCTTGGCGCAAAACTCTAGGTCTAGGTCAGAATCACCGTCAGTTTCGTCCGGGTCTGGAGCGTCAGAGTCTTAGGACACGCGCCTTCAGCCCCAAAGGGGAGCAGAGTAGTGCCCTTGAACCCTCAGGGCCCTTTCTCTCTCTTTTTCCCTCTCCTAGATCTACTCGTAGGCCTTTTGCCCTCTGAGTCTCCTTCCTGAGCTGGGTGCACCCCTTCTTCTGCATCTCCCCCCACCCCCATCCCGGCCCATCTATTTTTTCTTGACTCTGGGAAGTGAGTTTTCAGGGAACTGGTCAGTGTGCCCTCAATAGCTCTGGATACTTTTGAATTGAAAATTCACTGTGCATTTGGATTGGGGGGGGGGAGATGGTAAAAGGGATACAGAGGGAAGGGTTGCCACCTATATCTAACTGCACTTGCCAGCCAGCCTGAGAACTCCGTAACATGAGCGCATGCATCCCCGGGTTTTGCAAGTGGAGGAAATTGGCAGTCTTAAGGCTTTGCATTCATCCAGCCTATCTGAAACCTGGGCTGTCGTTATAGGTAGCTGGATGCGTTCAGAGGGCTTGGAGAATGAGCTAGCCTCCCTCATCACTTCCTGGTTGAGTGCTGGGCTCTAGGCTGATGGAGGGCACAGGGATCAACTAATTCTCAATAGAGTCAATTTGAACGCAAGACATGGTCTTGCTCTTAAAGGTGGATTTCTTTGATCATTTTCTGTACTGTCTAAACAGGCAGGAGTTGTTTGGTGAGTGGAGAATGTCTTCTAAACTTGGCATCAACACCTAGCAGAGCCCCATCCCCATTTTACAGATGGAGAAACTGAGGCAAGATTAACTTCAGTGCCAGAAAGAGAAGTCAGAATTCTCATATATTTGCCTTCTAGAGTCTAAGACCACAGGCCTTTTGGAATCTGGAGTTTTTCCACACTTATTTGTTTACATTTTCACATATACAGAGAGGCAAAAGCAATGCTTTCTCATTTTCCTGTTTCGGTTATTGATTTTCTCAACAAAGAATATGAAAATCCGATGTTTGGATATTTGGAGTTTGGCCATACAATGCTTGTTACTTCCAGCTTTCATTTACAGAGAAGGTGCAGCTGTTGAAAGGAGGCCCAATAAATAATCATGAACTTCACTTGACACTTTTGAGTTTCCACCAGAAACTTTATTTACAGCAAGAGAAACTGTGCCTCTCCCCACACACACCCACACCTAGTCCAGCCATAGGGTGAAAATAAGAATAGGCTTTTTTAGGAATGAACTGGAGGGGGAGGGCACTAAAAATGAAAACTATTGAAAATGCTTCAATTAGAATGTAAAAGAACACAATCCTTAGATTTTGGTAGGTAAATACAAGAGCTTTATGGTGTGCTTGCTGTTTGATTTCAATGACACCCATAAGCACCCATGAAGCTAAATGAGACATTTATTGAGAGGTGTCTGGTTTTATGTGGTTTCACTGACAGTATATTGGGATACACAGAACAAAAACCATCTCAACATCAGGGTTGGAGCACAGAGACTCCTTGGAACCACAGTTCCCAAGCTGATGGCTGGATTAGCTCAGACCTTGCACCTTTCAAACTCCAGCGTAGCATGCAGGGCCTTTTGAAGGCAAGCCTTAAAAGTGAGGGAGGCCCAGCTTGCTGTGTGTAGCTCTTAGAGATCCCATGACGATTTGCACAGGATTGGAGCTAGTGTCCTGGACAAGTTCACACCAGTCTACTCTCACTTTCTCTGATACTGATAATAGGAGGCTGTTGTCCACTTTGCTACAGAATCTTCACCTTATAAGGAGGTCTGGTTTCATTTCTGGTGCAAAGGATTGCAAAAGCATTTGGAAAATCATCTTGGTGCAATCAAATTACATGCAAATTGTAGCTGAATATACGTAGAGATCCTGGTAGTCTTGATAGATAGATATGCGTGTTATTTATGGTCCACTGTATACTCTCTCACATACACAACCAAGGGCCATATAAATGTCCCAATAAATTATATTATTTTCACCCACACTAAAAAAGTGTTATCCAAACACTGTCTCTGTTATTCAAACACTTTGTAAATCCTAAGCAGACTTGCTGTTCAGCTACTTTAACCCTAGGAAAACATTCCAACACTTACTGGTCACCAGTGCTTCCCTTGGACTCTGAGCAAACGTCAATAGGTTTTTTGTAGCTGGCTGTTCCTTTTACTATTTATCTATGGCTCTCTTTTTGTTATTGTTAACTTTTATTTCACCATCTCTGGTTCTCTCCTTCGAACTCCTTGTTCACTGATAGCCAGATCTGCCACCTTGGTTGTGTGTTTTCTGAGTGCAAGGTGGCTTTCATTCATGCAAGATTGTTAGTGTTTCATTTCTCTCCAAGTAAAAACCCCATAAGATAAGACGTCTGGCAGCCTTAGCAGTGTTGGTGCAGTGACTGGTGACAACTTCAGGAGCCCATACGGAGACAATTTCACTTAGATTTTTTTTTTTACTATGTTGCTGAAATACAATGAGCATTAAAAATAAATTAGAATCAATCTCTTTAACATAACATATAGGAACTGAATTAAATGGTATACCACTGTGTAATCTGGGTTTTATTTAAAAAAAAAAGATCTCAAATCACAATTACCATTACTACTCTCCTTTATCGGATAACTTTTCAAAGGCTAAAATTGGAGAGAAAAGTAATAAGCTCATAATTCTATTACATATGCATTAATTATATAGAACACTTTGCAAACCTTAAAGTGCTACATAAAGGCTAGCTATCAATAATTTATTTTGTTCATACTTTCTATGTGCTTACTATTCATATATTTTCTCCAATAAAATGTAAGCTTCTTGAGGTCAAAGATGTTTCATTTTTTGTCTTTGTATCTTCAGCATCTTGCACAATGCCTGGCATGTAGTAGGCACTTAATAATTGCTTATTTAATGACTCTTCAGCAAAGGCTAGGAGTTTGGACAAGTCAAAAATTACTTATTACAACTTAAACAGGCAACTTAGATGTTGAAAAGCCAACATTGTCAGAATCATTGAATAATCCTGATTTTGCCTGCTATTCCAAGAGACACAGGAGTTATGTCAGAAATTTCTGCCCTTTTGAAAAGTAAGCTGGAAAAAAAAAGCTTACAGGCTCAAAATGGAGAAAAAGAAAAATAGATAGGGTCATCACATTGTGGCACAGTAGGGGGCTTGTCACATGTTGTTAATTATGGAAAGTGCAACAGGTGGGGAAAGCAAGTTGACTGAAATGCTTGCATTGAAAAGCTTTCAATAAAAAAATGCTTGGGGGAAATGATATCCTTATGGCATGCGGATAATTATTTAATTTTAAAACTATGATTATTCTACAAATTCAAATAAGAAGGACGGTGCTTTTTGTGTGTATGTGTGTGTGCCTGAGAAGACAAAATTGACCCAGAAGGTGGTCAGGCTTTTAAGACTGTAACCATGAAGTGAAAGTATTCTTTCCAACAGGGAAGGAGAAAGCAGGAGTCCTCTTCCCCCCCCCCCCACAGAAATTACCTTGATCTTGAGAAAAGGCATTTTCTTTCTTTTTTTGAATATGAATGAACTTCCTCAAGTAACCCACTTCCTTCCATAGGTTGTTTACAAATGTCAACAACTATTAGAGGGGATTTTTTCTTTTTTGTAATGATTGGTCGAAGTGGGAGGGTTGAAAAACACAACAGATGGTGGATAGACAAAATGTTTAAGTGAAAGGATGGAGAGGGAGGACGGAATTAAAATCCATTGCATTTTATTTATATATAAAAAGTGTGTGTGTGTGTGTGTGTGTGCGTGTGCGCGCGTGCTTGCGTGCTGGGTTGTAACCAGAAGTGAAAACGAAAGTCAGCAGATGATACATAAAATAAAGGTTTAGAAAGAATACATGTATGTTAGGTGCAGGGACCAGGCTGTCTACACAACAGTTGCTCAGGATTCAGGTATCCTTAGTCATCGATCAAGAATTCATTTGAACAAGATCACAGGAACATAGATCGCAGGAGAACAGACTTAACATACTACGAGCATTTATGAAGCACTTAATGTGTACCAAGGCCATTCAGAGCTGGACGGGACCTCAGAGGTCAGCTATTTCAACCCCTTCACTTTAGAGGATGAAACTGAGGCTCAACGTTTGCAGTGCTATGGGCACACTCACACTGTAGGAGACAGCAGAGCTGGGTTTGGAAAGCAGGTCCTCGGACTCTTACCACCGAACCTGAGGTCCTGGGACACGGGTCTGGGATATTTGGGCAAGATTATCTCAGCAGCAGAGTCCTAGTTGTGGAGCAAAGGTACCTCTGCCAGCTGGGAAGAGCCAATTATCAGACTGTTTCTTCAGCATCTTCTACTCTTGAAGATGCTCTTGTGTTAGAAGTCGCAGCTTTGAACTCCCTAAGCCGTGAGACATCAAGAGTACCAATGCAAGCAGCTGCGACCATAGTGAGCTCGGTATCAGAGCAGGTCCTAGAGCCAGGCAGAAGCCGAGTCATCAGTATTCATTCAAAAAGGGAGGACCTTTGGCTACTGAGGAAGGAAATCAGAGCCAGAACAAATCGCTGGAGAGACAGCAAAGGGCTCAGAAAGGCATCTCCCTCTGCAGACCCCAGAGGGAAGTCGATTATCGATGCCTTCCTCATACAATAGACGACGCTCGCTTTGCTAATTTGCTTCTCTTGCAAGGTCTCTGGGAGATGAGCCGTATGAGAAGACTACCCGTTTACCTACAGTGTGGCCGCGAACAAAGCTCCTCTGATTTCTCTGAACGTTAGACTGCTCAGAAGGGGAGACTTAGGAAGTCCGAGCCGCGATGCACCATGGCACTGGGGAAGTCTTTGGAGCTTAGTCGGGCTCGGTTCCAGTTGAGACTTTGCCCCTTATTGCCTGTGCGACCGTAGGCAAGTCATTTAACTTCTCCGAGTTCAGGATCTCCATTTGCAATATGGAGGTGGTGGTGATGAGTATGAACTACATGACCTCGAGGTTCCTTCCAGCTCTGTCACGCTGGGTTCAGAAAGGGAGAGCGAATAGGAAGGCCTTGAAGCTGAACCTTGGAACAAAAGCTGATTAGTCCCCCTTCTCCATATTCCTCTTTCCTCCTCCCGGGGAGAAGTAGTTTAGCCCGAGACCAGACGATCAGACCTATAGACTTCAAAGCAAACAAACCCACAGAGCACCTCGAAGAGTCCTTTCTCTGAGGCTTGTTTTTCTTCCTGATTCTCTGAGGCTCCAAATTAGCATTCTGTTTTCGACCCGGAGTCTCTCTCTTCTGTCCCCTCTTTCCCATCCCCTGCAGAGCCAAATTTATGGGTCGACTCTCCTGCAGGGGCAGAGAATCCGAAGTGGTTGAAGTTTTTCTAAGCTGTCTATCTGCATATCTAGGAAGGTGATGGGGTGAAAGGACACAGAGTGGGGGTGGTGAAGAGTCTGGTCTTGGACGCTTACTGGCCGGCAAGTCTCTAAACCTCTCTGAGCCTCAATTCGCAGCTGCGAAATGGGCTTAAGGGTACCTGAGCTAGTCTTTAGCTGTTAGAAAGTGTTATCCATAAACACTCTTGGAGAATCTTGGCCCACCATTTTAGGGCGTTGGGGGAGAAATCGATGTGGCTTTACCCTTAGCCCCAACAACATTCCCTCATATTAGGACCACAGATACAGAATGGAAGGGATTTCGGTGGGGTTGGGGGGACACCTTATTTCGCTCAACTCCTTCCCCCATTTTAAAGATAAGGGAACTGAAAGAGGGTAAGACTTTAGTACTTTGCTACACTAACTCTTTTTTGACCTATTGCTGGGGATGGGTGGGGAGAGTAAGCTGGAGGGGAACTCCAACAGCCCCGGCTGAATCAATTTGGAGGGTTATTAATCATTGGTTGAGATACCAGAACCAACCACAGACATCATCACATCCTTCTGTCCTGGCAAGACTTGGTCTAAGAGACGTAGTGGAGGACGGGATGAAGTGTCTCTCTTGAGTTCACCGGGTTGATGTTTACCTATGAATGGGACCAATCAATAGCCGGACTTGCAAGCCTTCCAACTGGTGCGTGTGTCTGTGTGTCTTTCCGCGCTCGCGCGCAGTTCAGCAGGTGCCCAAACCGGGACTTTCAGGGACTTGGACGGTCTTTCCTAGTCTTTCCAATCCTCCTTGGGACGGAATTACTGAGGGAAAAACCATCCCCTTCTTCCCCCAAGGTTACCTGTTAGCTGGACTTCCTAGAGAAGGAAGACAGACGGACCACGGATTGGAATGGCCTCTTCTGGCATCGTATCGAAAGACTCGGAGCTGGATGAGATCTTAGACATGATTCCCACAGGGTTGGCCTGAGCCCTAGTACTTAGGGGGCCTACTCAAGTCTGTTCCCACAATCTCAACTACACCAGAGCTAGTTATCACACACTTAAGTACCCTCCCGTCTTCTAAAGAGAACTGGTTTCAGTGGTGGGGGTGGAGGTGGGGATGTGGAAGAAGGGAGTTACAAAGATAGGAACGCCACCTTAATCAGGTCAACTCTCTTATGACTGAGGCCATTTGGCCTCAAAGAGGAAAAGGGAGGGAGGGGTGGTGGAGGAGAGGCTGGGCATTCCCAGAGCTTAGCCCATTGCCTGACGCATTTCAAGCTCTTAATGAAGCCGTGTTGATTGAAGGATTAGATTTGCGAAGGTGGGGAATAAGGTGGAGAGACCCTTGGGCGGAAAAGTCAGGACACCTGGGTTCCACTCCCCGCTCTGCCACATAGTGGCCCTGGGACTTTGGGCAAGCTACTTCCTCTCTGGGTCTCAGATAGTCTGAGGTCCCCGTGAGCCCCAACGTTCTGAGTTAATGAACCACGCCTTCGTTTCGCTGCAAGGTTGGACTGGACCTAGGGAGGGGTACAAGAGGAGCTTGGCTGCCCCCAAACATTCTCCGGATCTGCTCTCTCGCTACCTCCTCTTCCCCCCAGCCTTGGGTGTGGCCCCTTTGGTGTTAGCAGATCAAGGGCCATTGCCTTTGAAGCAGTCCAAGCACTTAGTACTTTCCCACAGCAGCACACGCGGGAGCCTTTGATTTGCAGCGAAAGAGGCCGGAGGAACAAGGAAGAGCCGCGGGGAACCCCCGCCTAGACCTCCGCAGGCCTTTGGCTACATTGTTGGATCACAGCGGCGGCGGAGGCGGCTGCTCGTCCGGCTCCCTAACTCTGGCCTTGGACCTTCCGTCTCAGTAGCTGCAGGTAGGGAATAGCTGGGGGACGCGACGGAGGCGGGGGAGGAGGGGTCAGGGAAGGGCACGAGGCAGGGCCACGGCTAAGTCTGGCCTGGTGTCGAAGGTCCCCTCCCCCAAATCTTCCCCCCAATCCTCCACGCTCAGACTGGCTCCTCTAACCCTGCGGAACCAGCTCTGTCTCACTCTGAGCTCCTCAATATTGGTCAAATGCAGATTAGGCCGCAGGGTTCCGGCACGCGGATAGCCTCTTCCACTCCGCCATTCAACAAACATTAATTAAGGGTCGGCTTTGGGGCCCAGCCCTGTAGTGGGCTGGGTGCTTTCCTCCTCTCCCCACCCCCTCTGCGTCTTTGGGTAGACTACAGCCTTTAGAAGCGTATTTCAGATCCCCTCACCACTCCATCCCCCACCCCTGTCCAGCCACGGACTTCAGGGTGAGGTGACTCGAGAGAGAGAAGGCCAGTTCACAGACCTTTAACCATGTAGCCACTCAAACAAATAAATTTGTCAGACTGCCTGAGTGGACCTACTAAGGGCCCTGGGCTGGAACAAAGGCAGGAAAGGACGTGGGGAGTCAACCACTGAGATCTGCCCACGGCTTCAGCCTGGGCTCCCGGACGTCTGCTTAGATGTCTTCTTCAATCTCAATCAAGAAATATATATTAGTCACTTACTCAGCAGTTAAGAAGAGGCATCTTGCAGCAATTAGTGGGTAGAAGGCCAGTCTCTAAACCATAACAGCCTCATCTAAGTACAGTCTCCTCAGAATCGTACCGGTTGTAAGATCTGGGCAAGTCGCTGCACCGGTCAGTTCTCTAAGACCAGAGGTTTTTAACCTAGAGAATGTAAACTTTAAAAAAAGTTTCATAACAGACTTGCAATGTGATAGTTTCCGTTGTAATCCTGTGTGTTTTGTTTATGCATTTTAAAGCATTATTCTGAGAAGGTCCATAGGCACGCCATGACACACAAAAAGGTTAAGAAACCCTGCTTTAAGAACCTAGGTTGCAGAGAAGGTGCCAACCTGCATTGGTGGAGGGGGTTTCTTTACTCCAGAGTTCCCTAAACCAATAAAATCAGATTATCTCTAACTATTCCTTACCACAGATAGGCTATATGGGAAGAGTAGGGGAAAAAACACACACACACACACACACACACACACACACACACACACACACACAGGAAGTGATTCCTTTCTTCTAACACTCAACCTAGGCTTCTTTTAATTCAGTCAATTAGGAGGCATTCATTAAATGTTTACTGTATGCCAGGCACTGAGCTTGACTCTGGGGATTGTCATTGTTCAGTCCTTTCAGTGGGGTCCAATTTGGAGTTTTCTTGGCAGAGGTAATGGAGTGGTTTGCCATTTCCTTCTCCAGCTCATTTTACAGATGAGGAAACTGAGGCAAACAGGATTAAATGACTTGTGCAGGGTCACACAGCTAGAAAGTGTGTGAGGCTAGATTTGAACTCATGAAGATGCATCTTCTTGATTCTAAGTTCAGTAGTCTGTACACAGCGCCATCTAGCGGCGCAACAGAGTTAGTGGAAGTGGTAATGATTTCCAGGAAAGGAAACATTAGTGAAGGGGAAGTAGAACCATCAAAGTGGTCCTAACCTTATTCTTGATTCCTTTGCACTCAGAAGTAGATTGATATGGTAGAAAGATGGCTAGTTTTGGAGTCAGAGGTCCTGGATTTAAATCCTGCCTCTGACTACCCCTATGACCTTAGGCAAATCAAAATCTCTTTGGGCCTCTAAGATTGTTTTCTCATTTATAAAATAAGAAAGTTGGTGTAGGTGGCTTCTGGAGCCAAACCCTTCCAGCTCTAGACCTGTGACCATCAAGGAACTGCAACACAATATACACTTACTAAGTGCCTACTTAAAGTAAAGATTCAGAGCACTGTGCTAGGCACTGGGGTAGATATAAAATTAGATAAGACAAAGGAGACCTAGCAAAGGGTGACTGGAAGCACTAAACCAGCTCATTTTCTGGACAAGGTTAACTAAAACCCTGGACCTTGGTGGGCTATTTAAAGAATCAAGTGAGATAATACACACGAAGCACTTTGCAAATCTTGAAGCCTTATAGCGTCATTGCCATCATCATCATCATCATCATCTTATTCACATTTACTGAGGAAGGAATCAGGCATTGGTTAGACACCTACTACTACTATGTGCCAGGCACTGCTAAATACTTCACAAGTATAATGATGATAATGATAATGGTAGCTAACATTTCTATAGCACCTACTATGTGTCAGACACCACACTAAGTGCTTTACAGATATTATCTCATTTGATCCTCATAACAGTCTTGTGAGGTAGGTGCTATTGTTTTCTCCACTTTATACATAAGGAAACTGAGGCAGAGAAAGATTAAGTGACTTGCCCATATAGCTAGTAAGTGTCAGAAGGCTGGATTTGAACTCAGGTTTTCCTGACTCCAGGCCCAGTGGACTACCCATTGTGCTATCTAGCTACCAATATAAATTTTATTTTATTTTATTTTGTTTGCTTTTTGGTGAGGCATTTGGAGTTAAGTGACTTACCCAGGGTCACACACAGCTAGTAAGTGCCATGTGTCTGAGGCTGGATTTGAAGTCAGGTCCTCCTGAATCCAAAGCCAGAGCTCTGTTCACTTCACCACCTAGCTGCCCCTTAAATGTGTTCTTTCCATTACATTTTGATTTCAGGATTCTAGTCAATTTTTTTTCTTTTGTTTTGTTTTGGCTAGGCAATGGGGTTATGGAAAGACAGAAAAAAAGAAAGTTCTCATCACCAAAGTCCTTGGCACTGCCAAATGGCTCACCATCAATATTGTTTTACTAATGAAAATGGCCTTGAAGGAGAGGCAAGACTGTGTGCTTTGTTCCTGCATCCTAAAGACCAGAGGGCCATTCCATCTGATTCGCTGCTAAAAACTCCCATATGTATTATGTCCCCTGTTAAAACCCAAGCTTCTTGAGACCTTTTCTATTTGTATGCCTGTTGCTTTGCACATAGTAAGAGCTTTTTATTCATTCATTCCTTCATTTAATGATCCATTCATATTGCAGAATGTTACAGTTGCAATTCAATTTAACAAACCTTAAATACCTACTCTGTGCAAAGTTCTGCAAAAGTAATAATAATAATAATAATAGCTGATCTTATATAGAACTTAAAGCATTCCAAGGCACTGTACAAGTCATCTTTTTGATACTCGTAACAACCATGCAAGGTATATGCTACTATTATTTTCATTTTACAGATGAAGAAACTGAATCTAAAAGAATCTAAGTGACTTGCCCAGGTTCACATAGCTACTATGTGTTTGAGATAGATACTGAGGACAGAAACAAAAATGAAACAAGCTATGCCTCTATGGAACTTACCTTCCATTTGGTGGGGATTGGGGGAGAGGATACAATATGCAGGCAGATAAGTAAATTCAAAGTATCCACAAAATGATACAAAGTACCACTAAAAACTGAGGTGGGGTGGAGGTGGAGAGGAAATCAGGAAGGCTTCTTAGGAGGGAGAGTCTGAATAATTGTCTTGAATTACTGAGCCTTTATTAAATGTTTACTCTCTGTCAAACATTATGTTAGACACCAGCTATAAAGGCAAAAATGAAACTTAAGGAGCTTACATTCTATCAGAGTAAACATCACACTTCAAAAGCTCCAGAGAAGGGAAATTCTTGTGTAAGAAATGATGCCTGAGGTGAGCCAGGAATTCTATGGGGCAGAGATAAGGAAACAGAACATGCCAAGAATGGGGCACAGCCTTCACCAAGGACAGGAGGTAGGAGATAGAATATTGTATATGAGAAAAAAGAGGCAGGCCAGCTTGATTGGAAAAGAATGCAGAAGGTAACTAATGGGAGATAAATCCAGAAAGGTAGGTTGTAGCCAAATTGTGAAAGGCTTTCAATGCTAAACAAGGGAGTTTATATTTTATCCTAAAGGCAATAGGTAGCCACTGAAGATTCTTGAGTAGGTAAGTGACATGGTCAAACATTCTTTAAGAACATGGTTGGAGGCTTCATTGGGAAGGAAGAGACTACAAGGAGGGAGATCATTTAGGTCATTTCAGTCATCCAGCCAGGGAGGCACAGATTAGTATGCTTTTCAAATTTACAGATGATACAAAGCCATCAGATGTAATTAACACACTGAATGGTCCAGTCAGGATCCCCAAAGATCTTGATATTATGGGTATGAGTAAAATAAGATGAAATGTAACAAATACACGATAAAGGAGGCAGGGCATTTAGAGAAGCATGCTGTCCAGAAGGAGGGATGTAATATTCCCTTTGTAATCTGCCCTGGTCAGACCATATTTGGAGCCCTAAGTTCAGGTCAGTTTAGATTGAACTCAGAGGAGTTGGAGAATGTCTAGAGGAGGGCAATGAAGGTGGTGAAGGGCCTTGAGATCCTGACATAACAAGAGAGGCTGAAGCAATTAGGAATGTTTAGCTTGGTTAAGAGGAGATTTTGAGGGGACATGAAAGATAACTCATAACATTTTGGGAGATGTGCTGCAGCCTTTATTTTGCCCACCATATATCTTTGCATTTTATCTAGGGATCATTAAAGGTCAATTCAGTGCTTTATGGGAACAGAGGTAGGGATTTCCCAGGTTAAAGATGTCTAGCACGTGAAGATGGGATTCTTGTAAATCCTTCCGTGGGTCTGCCTGCCATTTGGTGGTTCAGCCTGCAGGTTCATATTCCACCTCAGTTAGGGCACTATGAAAAGGATGGTTTCTAAAGTCTTGTAAAATTCCAAGTCAAAACCATTTACACTGGAACAGAATTTTGTTCCTGCATGGCTCTGTCACTGGACACCAGACATTTAGGGGGACTGACTGAGGGACATTCACTGATGGAAAATTTTGCCAATACGTGTTCAAGGGCATCGACCTCTAATGCCTCTTAGAGACAAAGAGCTAAGGAGACATTTTTACACGTGAAAAACCAAGTTAATTGAATACCAACCAAATCTCAACTTGTTTCCCATCTCCCTCCCCACCCCCTTAAAACTAGGCTTATAGCAAATGATGTAGTGAATAAAGTGCCACGCTTGGGGTCAGTCCAGATTCCAACACATATTGGCTGTATGACTGCAGGTTAACCACTGAACTTTTTTATACCTCTAGGCAAATAAAAGCCTGAGACTTATCCATGAGTTGATTGAGTTTCCAGTTTGCCCCAATGGAAGGAGTTTTCCCATGCAGTTTTCCCTACCTGAATCGACTTATAGAACCAGGGGAAACAAACCACCAAACACATTTATTCTAGTATAATACAAAGACCTGGCATTATTGGCTGAAAACCATATGTGAATGTCAGCCCTGATGGCGGGAATGTGGCTAGTCATACAGGAATCTTCTTAGCTAGATGGTGTCATAATGCATAGAATGCTGGGGCTGGAGTCAGGAAGACTCACCTCCCTGCCTCAGACACTTGCTAGCTGTGTGACACTGGGCAAGTCACTCAACATCTGTTTACCTCAGTTTCCTCATCTGTAAAATGGGGATCAATAAGAGTACTTACCTCCCAGGGTTGTTATGAGGATCAAATGAGATAATAATTGTAAAACACTTAACACAACTTAGCCTGGCACATCATAAGTGCTATATGAACATCTGTTGTTGTTGTTGTAATCTGTTTCTTATTTATCCAGTAAGTAACTGGGTACACTGACTTTGATCATGGAGGACCACAGTAGACCTACATTTTCTTCCTCTCCCCCATTCTATCTGTACCAAAAGCTGTCCTTCAGGAAACTTTCCCTACCAGTGCAGAGCATCACCTGTTCTGCAGTTTATCTGAGAGTTTCCTGGGTCACCTGGAGGTTAATCTGGCCATGATATCAGTGAGAAATCACAGCTTCAGAGTTGGAAGGGATCTCAGAGGCTATCTGCTTCAACTCCCTCATTTTACAGATGAGGAAACTGAGGCCCAAGGAAATTAAGTGACTTAATTAGGGTCACCCAGCCAGCATCTGTGAGAGGATAGAGATGAATCTAAGTTTTCCTCACTACAAGCTTGGTTCTCTGTGCATTAGATCACTGTGCCCCTATGTATGAATACAGGGTGGCCTAAATGTCTTAGTGCATCTTTAAGCTATTAATAGCTTAACCTATAAGGGATATTATAATACACAATATGCTATCATCATATATATAAACATAAACATATTTTATTTCAACACAACAGACTTTGCAATAGACGTCTAAGCCATCCCTGTCTACCCCCTGTCCCTAAAATAAATTCCCTGAAAGCAGTTTGTTTCCTGATGCTTAGCAGAAAGGAAGGATGCACATGTCTTTTAACATTGACAGCATGATACTAGCTCTGCTTGTCAACAATATAATATTAATGAACTCCTTGGATTTCTGGCTTTTTGGTGGAGGGAACCCCAAAAACCAGGAAAGAAATCACAAAAATAACGTCTTCAGCAAAGTGCAGAGGACAGTGGCTACAGGCACCACTTGAGTTGCAGCGCCTGCTCGTGGGCTCCGAACTGTCCCAGATTTGTGTGATTCCCGGAGGATTTCCCCCTTTCTGAGCATGAAGAAAATGGCCAATTATTTTTCTGTCTGAAAGATTCTGGGATGTGTCAGAGGATGACAGCTGAGAGAGAAGACACTTCTTCATTAAGAACAGCTATTAAACACGCTGAATATTAGTTCAGGCAGCATCAAGATGTGACAGCACAAGCCCAAGAGAAAGGACTGCAGATCGCAGTTTTTATTTTTTGGTCAGCCACACTGGATGCCCCTGTAGAAGAAAGGTTCCTCATTTGCTCCAATATTCCCCTTTAAAGCTGTAGCCTGGCTATTAAAAAAAATCCTCCCCTAGACAGTTTGCCCAGATTAATGGAGGTCTGTTTTTGTTTTTGTTCTTAAGATATTTGGAGAAGACCAGTGTAGAACTCTGGGTGTCCATCTCCTTCTTACTCTTCTATCTCTTTGTACACAGTCCATTTCTCTTTCTGGTTGTAAACATCCTTCAGAATGTCTTTTGTGTCAAAGCAAGTCATTGTTGGAAGTGTGTTTCAGCCTACTTAGGCCCATCATGTGTCTTTCCATTTTGTCTAGGGAGAGTTAGAAGAGAGCTGAACCACAGAGCACATAATTAGAGAAGACAGATTAAGCTAGTCAAAAGGGTTAATTGAAGATTGTAAACTCCAAGATTCCCTGGGACCCTGTCCCGTTTGCTCTTTCTGCCTCCCCAAAGCCTAGTATGGCGCTAAGGATGTAGCATTTTTTTTTTATTGAATTGGAATAAACATTTTAAAATCATTTAAGAAAATTTAAAAACTAAGGGAATAACCTTTCTGGGGAACTATGGTTCTTTATCCCCAATTCTAGCTTCTCAGGGGAATGAAGTCCTCCCAAAGTGAGAATGTGGCAGAGCCAGGGCTGATGACTCAATAGATGCTAATTGATGATGAGTTCCAAGCTGTGCCTATCACATTTAAAAAATTCAGGTTAAGGTACATGCCACTGCTAGAGAAAGCCCAATCACAGTTTAATCCCCTCATCCCTTTCATAATGGATTGAAACACTGAAGCCTTTTCCTGGAAGGCTCAAAAACATATTTTGTGTCGATAAGAAAGAAGCTTGGCTGGGGATCTCATTATTCTGTTCTTAATATACATGTGCACACATCATATGCCTCAGAGACTAATGGGGAACAGCAGCTTCCTCAGAAACTATTTGTCAACTGATGCCTCCAAAGGCTTTAAAAAGAAACAGAATTCATGGGTGTGATTTTACACTCATTCTTTTTTCCTTTTCCTTTCTATCTTTCCATTTCTGCTTCCCTGTCTCCCCCTCAACGCCCCCCCCAAAAAAAAGTCTAAGGAAAGTATTGTAAGGGAAATGATTAAAGTGAATGCACATTTTCTGGAGAGAATTCATCATGATGAAGGGTCTGAAGACTTATAGGACAACAGATTCAGACCTTACAGGTCATGTAGTCCAACACCCTCATTTGACCGGTGAAGAAATTGAGTCTCAGAATTTCAGATTTTATGTAATATTTAATAACAAATATACTTTTATTATACATACATATCTATTCGGTCTAGCATTTATATAGCTCCTACTGTGTGCCAGACACTGTGCTGACTGCTTTACAATGATTATCTCATTTGATCCTCACAACAACCCTGGGAGGTAGGTGTTATTATTTCCCCCCTTTTAGAAATGAGGAAACTGAAGCAAACAGAAGTTAAGTGATTTGCCCAGGGTCACAGGCTATTAAGTATCTGAGGCTGGATTTGTTTATAATAAACACACTTTTAATAATAAAGCCGTTGCTTATAACCTGTCTTTCTAACTGCCCCATCTATTGAGCAAAAAAAAAAAAGACCCTTTATCATAAACATGCATAGTCCAGGAAAAAAAATCCTACATCGTCCAACTGGAAATATGTCTCTGCACTTTAAGTTCATTACTTCCCTGGTAGGAGGCAAGCGCATGTTTCATCCTCAGTCACCTGGATTTGTGGTTTGTCATTGTATTGCTCAGAGTTCAAAGTCTTTCAGTGGTGTTTTCCCCTATAATGGTGTTGTCATTGTATAAATTGTCCCAGTGTGGCTCACTTTGCTCTGCATCATTTCGTAAAGGATTTCCCAGTGAAACTCTCCTTGTCACCATTTCCTATGGCCCAATAATATTCCATTTCATTCATATACCACATTTTGTTTAGCCATTCCCCAGTGGGAGGACACTCTCCCCGCCTTAGTTTCCAATTTTGGCTATGATGGAAAGAGCTGCTACAAATATGTTTGTACATGTGGGTGTTTTTGCTCTTCTTTCAGAATCACAGATATAAAGCTGATAGGGAGCTTGGAGACCATAGGATTATGGGAGCATAGATTAAAGGGCATCTAATCCAATTCCTTCATTTTACAGATGAGAAGCTGAGGCCCAGAGAGGCTCACTGACTTGCCCAAGATTATATAGGCAGGATTTGAACCCAGATCCTGACTCCCAGTCAAATGCACTTTCCATCATGCCATGTAGTCACCATCTTTGTGTGCCGATCTCTTCCCAACTTTTGCTCTGTTTTCTCTGGAATATTTCCTCTTTTCTTTGATCCCAAAACAAAATGAAAGCCTAAATCATGACTAAAACTGAGGAGCAGTAAAAGTGATAGTGATGATGATGATGATGATGATGAAGAGGAGGATGAAGAAGATGATGATAATAATAAGTGGCATTTACCAGTGCTTTAAAGTTTGTAAAACAGGGGCAGCTAGGTGGCGCAGTCGATAGGGCACTGGCCCTGGATTCAGGAGGACCTGAGTTCAAATCCGGCCTCAGACACATAACACTAGCTGTGTGACCCTGGGCAAGTCACTTAACCCCATTGCCTAACCAAAAAAACCCCAAAAAACAAACAAAAAAAAAGTTTGTAAAACACCTTACAGAGAGTATCTCATGTGAGCCTTGAAATGCCTCTGTGTGGGATATGGCACAAGTATTATTTTCCTGAATTTGCAGAGGAGGAAACAGACTTGGAGATTTGTGATTTGCCCATGATCATATAGCTAATACTTAATCAGAATCAGGATTTGAAACCAGTCTTTTCTGAAAACCAAGTACTTTCTGGTCCTTTGCTAAGGAACATATGGAGCTCTGGGACTATGTGTTGTGTCGGAGATTATTGGTGATTGAACCAGGAAGGGCTACCCCTCCCCACCTTGGTGGTGAGAAGAGCTAGCTACTGGCATGATAACTGGAAGTGAGATGTGGGCAGCAGCTGACTTAAAAGATTCTACTTTAATTTGAGGATCCCAAAGAACTACAGAGCAAAGAACAAAAGGAGAACTAAATGGACTGGAAATCTGATGAAAGCAGCATCACTCAAACATATAGATTTGTCTAGTTCTAGCCTAAACAAAATGAAGGATGACCAGGTACTTTTGGCTGAGGATATCTGTTCAATGAAATACATGAATGGGTTTGCCTAGGTAGGCTCTGCCAAAGGAAGAAGACTGCATGCTTTATGTCACCTAAGGAAGGTCTTAGGGAGTCAGAATGTCAGAGCCCCAAAGACTATGAGGGATGATGGGGGTGGGGTGGGGATGAAGCATTTGAACTGATACAGTAACTGGTAAAAGACATTCCACAGCAGCATCATTTGTTACAGTGCAGAAAGCAAGCAGTCCTGGAAACTTTTGACTTGTTTTATTTCTGCATGTAAAAATGCCAAGTTCAAAGATCTTCCTTTAATTAGGAGGAAAAATAGGAGAAAGAATTTTGAGGGTCATTATGAACATCTTAATGGGATTCAGGAAATATAATGCTGAACTCAGGAAATAACTGATGGAAAAAATATTGTCCCGTTTGAAGCCAGCTCTTAAGGCTTCTAATTTCATTCTGTGATTGGTTGTGCTAGGCATATAATAAGTTCTATTTTCCCTCTACTGTTTTCTGGCTCTTATGTGAATGTTCGAATTCTCAATCTTTATATAAATTTGATTAATTTGATGCTTTCAATCATGTTATTTTCTCACTTCTCATTGAATTTGGACAAGTAGTTGGTTAGTGTGAACACTAATGATGAGTAATAGAAGCATTCTAGCATTTAGAAGTTGGGACAGGCTTTAGAGATGATCTGGCCCAACGCCTTATTATGAAATTGTATTAGAATTTTTAAAAAGAGATTTAGTATAAATACTTTTACAAAGCAACAGAAGCCCACGTGTTTTGGAATAATTTTCATTTCAACAAGGGAAATTTAACTTACAAATTGTCTTAACTTTTCAGTCATTCCCTCCATCTCTGTCAGGATGTATTTTGTTCTTTCATCTCATTCCTTCTTTAGTTTTAAAAATCATGAACATAACATCATTAACAAACCCAAGCATTTCACTATATAGAAAAATTCAAGAAAATTGTATAAGAAACTTTGAATATCAGAGTTTGTTTTTTAAAAATCATATCTATATGTGTACATATATAATTTAATTATATATAATTTAATAAATTAATATATAATTTAATTTAATAAATAGTAACAAAATTGTTCCATTTCTGTTCTTCTCTGAGCATCTTTTTGTTTTCTTCCGTACTGTTAAAAAGGTTTTATTGACGTTCTCAAAGGAAACAACCCTGCATACTAATGTATCGCGCTCTGACCCTCCCTCCCCCGGGAGACCTCTCTTGTAACAAATACCTATGGTCCTGCAAAAACAAAATCAACATGTTGGCTACATCCAAGAACGATTTTATCTCATTTTGCATCGCATATACTCACAATTAGTCTATATCTTGTTCTCATGGTTGTTTTTTTTTTCCTTCTCTGAAGAATTTTATAAAGGTTTTCATGTATTTCATTGTATTCACCAATACTTGTCCATTGTAATTACATTACTGAATTCCATTTCATCAATGCAATTTATTTACCTATTCATTCTTCCATTGCTGAATATTTATATTGCTTCCAAATGGTGTGGTGTGTGGTGTGTGTTGTGTGTGTGTGTGTGTGTGTGTGTGTGTGGTGGTTTTTTTCCCCCCCAATTACAGAAAATGCTGCTGTGAAAATCTTTGGACAGAAAGCTCTCTCTGTCTCTCTGTCTCTGTCTCTATCTCTCTCTGTCTCTCTCTCTTTTTCTGTCTCTCCCACACACACTGGTCTTGATTTTGACAACATTTTTAGGTTATGTTTCTTTCAATTTTAATTATTAAGTAAAAGGATATACTTATTTTTGTAACTTTTCCCATATACTGCCAGATTGCTTTCCAAAAAGATTCTACACATTTGCAATTTCACCAGCAATGTATATATGTACATGTTTCTCCATACTCTTGTCAATACTGTTTCTTTTATAAATAACATTTTATTGATGTCTTCTATTTCTTACATTATCATAGTTATCTTTAGTATCCTTTCCCCTCCCCCTTCCAGAGAGTTATCCCATATGACAAATAGTATTTTTTAAAGAGAAAAAAATCAATATAACTGATTGATACATTGAAAAATATGAAAAAATGTTCAATGGTTAATACTTGTGGATCTCCCACCTCCATGAAGAGGTGAGTTGGGAGAGGCTTCTCATATATTTTCATTTGAGTCATGGTTGATTCCTATAATTTTGTTACATTTACTTTTGAAGTTTTGGTCTTTCTACTTACATTGTAATTATTATATATTCTGTTTTCTTGGCTCTACTGCCTTCACTCTACATCAGTTCATGTTGGTCTTCTATGCTTCTTTGTATTCATCATATATATCATTGCTTACAGCACAGTAATATTCTATTACCTTCATGTATCACAATTTGTTTAGCCATTTCCCAAAAGACGACATCTCTAGGTTGTACAATGGATAGAGCACTGGCCCTAGAGTCAGGAGGACCTGAGTTTGAATCTGGCCTCAGACACTTAACACTCAGTAGCTGTGTGACTCTGGGCAAGTCACTTAACCCTGATTGCCTCACCAAAAAAAAAAAAGATGACATCTATTTTATTTCTAATTCCTTGCAATAATAAAAAAATGCTGCTATAAATGTAAATATTTGCTATAAATAAAAATTATAAATGGAAAGACTTTCTTCTTATCAATAGCTTCCTTGGAGTATAAGCGATGGAGTCTCTGGTTCAAAGGGTATGAGCATCTTCCTCACCTCATTTGCATAATTCCAAATTGCTTTCCAAAAATGGTCATATCATTTCACAGCTTCACCAACAATATATCAGTGTTCCTATTGCTTTCCAACCCCTCTACCATTGATTATTGTTATTTTTTGGGTGATTGCTGCCAATTTGTAGGATGCAGGGTGAAACCTCAGGGTTGTTTTGATTTGTCTTTTTGTTATTATTAGTGACTTGGAATACTCTTTCATGTAGTTGCGAATACTTTGCAATTTTTTTGAGAACTGTTCATATCTTTTGACCATTTATCTGTTAGGGAATGGCTGTTCACTGTACACAAATATATATTAATTATATGTAATTACATACAATTTTACACATACATGTATGTGTATGCACATACATATAGTCAATTCTTAACTTTTGTAGGGGTAACATTGCTAGAAAATGGCACAAAAGTAAAAAACACAATTGTTGATACATTGAACCTATGAGAAATAGGGGGTTAGGTTCCCATAACCACCAAAAACTGTGATCTTTCACTAGAGATTGCTGAAAATATGCTTTTCTGCATATAATTCTTTATAACAAAACATTAATTCTGATAACATGTACTTTTCCTAACCTGGTAACCATGAAATAATTCATAAAATGCAGTATACAAAACAAAATTGGTAACACGCAAAACATTCTTCTTATGAGTATTTGCCTAGAATTCTGTGAACTTTTTATATTAACATCTCAATAAAAAACATTGATTTCAGACAATACTCACTTTTCATAACACATGAAATCTATGGTACCATAAATACTGTATAGCAAATAAAATTCTTAAAACCAAAACATTTTAAAACCTGAATCTTACTTTTTATCATGTCAGATGGTGGTGTGAGGGCATTGTACTATATACTATACTCCTGTAAACCTCTCTACCCTGGCTACCTTCTGAAAACCAAAGGAGAGGTTGCTGGGACTTTAGTAGATGCTGTTGGAAGATGCCAAGACTGGTGAGGTCTTGATATTTATTACCTCTGACACTCACTTCACAAATGGTAGATAACATTGGATATTGGGAAGGATGCACCATCTTAAAATAATCTGCTAGCAACATCTGCTTCTTGCACTATTTGAGATTCTTAAGGGTCTTGGAATATGAGAGGTGAGTTGATGTTTTTCTTTGAGGCTGCCATTGATGATAGAACCAGCAAACAATGAAAACATGCAAGGAATGCATAGGGAAGTCTTTACAATGGGAGGATGAACAAGACTAGTGAGGCTCTTAGTAGGATATTCCACAAACTTGTGTACCTTGTGCTTCTCATTGTTTTCTCTACTGTGCATAGCCATGAATGTGCATGGTTGCCAATGAAAAAATAAAAATGAGGTCACTAATAAAATCATGCAAATGTTTGAAGTCATGAAAATTAAATGTGCAAATATTGAGGATTGACTACATATGATCATTTTCTCTTGTAATTTTTTGATCGTATGATCTTTTATATTGAAGTTGATTATCCACTTAGAATATATTGTGAAGTGTAAGTGTGAGATGCTGGTGTAAGCCTAATTTCTGCCTGACTGCTTTGCAGTTTTCCCAGCAGTTTTTTTTTAATCAAAGAAATAGTTTTTTCCCCCCTAGGTATTTCATGTTTTCCATTTTATCAAACACTGGGTTGTTGAATTTCATTGTTTTTTTAATTCTCCTTTGTCTAGTCTATCCCATTGATCTAACTCTGTTTTTTAACCAATACCAGATGGCTTTGATGACTGTTGCTTTATAATATAGTTTGAAGTCTAAAGTGCTATTTCTCCTTCATTCCAACTTCTTTTCATCCTATCCCTTAATATTCTACATCTTTAGTTTTTCCAAATGAATTTTGTAATTCTTTTATCCAGTTCTATAAAAGTATTTCCTTGGTAATTTGACAGGTAAAATAGAAAAAGTGTAAATTAACTTTGGAAGTATTGTCATTTTTAACATTCCTTCAGCTAAGTGTATTCTTCAATTCTTTAAAGAGCACTTTGCAATTGAATCTATACAAGTCTTTTGTTAAAGTCTTCAATATTGTGTTTCAATAGATCCATCTCTACATGGTTTATGCATTTTGTAGTTATTTGGAATGGGATTTCCCTTCCTATTTTTGCTTCTTGGGTTTCGTTATTATTACATGTTGTTCAGTTGTTTCAGTCGTGTCTGGCTCTTAGTGATCCCATTTGAGTTTTCTTGGCAAAGATACTGGAGTGGTTTGCAATTTCCTTCTCCGGCTAGTTTTTCAGATGAGGAAACTGAAGCAAACAGAGGTCAAGTGATTGTGCAGGGTCACATAGCTAGTAAGTGTCTGAGGATAGATTTGAATTCAGACCTTCCTGACTCCAGGCCCAACACTCTTTCTACTGCACTACCTAGCTGCTTCAATTATTACATAGAAATGCTGTTGATTTCTGAGTGTTTATTTCACAAACTATAACTTTGTCAAAAGCATTCATTGTCCCAATTAGTATCTTTGCTGATTCCCTAGGATTTTTCAAGTATACCATCAAATCATCAACAAATAGGGTAGTCTTATTTCCTCTGAACCTGTCTTTATGCCTTTAATTTCCTTCTCTTATCTTCTTGCTGTTCCTAGCATTTCTAGAATTATATCAAATAGTAGTGGGGAGAGTAGGTATCCATTTAATTCCCACATTTATTAGAAAAGGTGCTAGTGTTTTCACATTGCATATAATGCTTTCTTTTGGCTTTAGATAAATGATTTTTATGTTATTTTTTAAAAGGACACCTCTATGCCTATACTTTGTAGGGTTTTTTTTTTAGCATAAAAGAGCAGCGCTGAGTTTAATTGCATTAATTATTTTTGCCAACTTGTTGGGTGTGAAGTAGTACTTCAGTGTTGTGTTATTTTGTATATATTTGCTTATTAATGAGGCTGACATTTTTCAAATAATTAACAATTTGGTAACTTTTTTTTTGGAAAAGCATTGATTTCTATCCTTTCACTATATGTTCATTTTGGAATAGGTGTTGCTCTTGTAAATTTTAAAATTGTTATTCATATTTTGGAAGGTAAGTTCTTAATGTACTATATTTACTATATTTTCCCTAGTTCATTTTATTATTATGTTGATCTTGTTGCATAGAATTTTTTATTTTCAGGTAATCAAGAATATTTATCTCACCCATAGTAATTCTATTTATTGAATAGAAAACAAGTCACTTCCCTTCCATAGCTCTGATAAATACATTGTTCCATTTTCTTCCTTTTTTATAGTTTAAAAAAAACATTAAAGTCTATCATGTAGCTGGAATTCAGTGAGACACATTTTGAGATGAGGGTATAATCCATTTTTTGCCAAACTGCTAAACACTTTCCCAAGATAGAGTTGTGAATAATGGACTCTTTTTTCATTTTATTTTTCTGAAGGTTTGTCAGAAATTAATGTTTTGTACATATTTGGTTGGGACTCTGGTATCTTTATGATGGATCTGTTTCATACTCCAGTACCAGCTAGTTGTAATGATTATCACTATGTAACATGTTTCAAAGTCTGGGAGATGCAAGCTGTTCTTCACTTTTCAGCATAACTCTTGCTGTATTCTCACCTATTTGTTTCTCCACATAAATTCAATGCCAATTTTCTTGATGTCTATAAAGAAAGACCTTAGCATTTTGATTGGTATTTAACTAAACATACAGATCAATGTTAGGAATGTGGTGACTTTTATTCTATTGATAAGCACACCCCCAGCAACACTGAGTCTCCTTCCAAGTATTTGTCTTCCTTAATTCCAATTATTATCAATTACTTGTCTTTACATAGTTGTGTGTATTTCTAGTTAGACCCATCGGCAGACATTTGATGATTTTTGTTATTATAAATGGATTTTCAATGCTGTTTTCTAGGTCTATTGCTAGTAAATACTAATGTAAATGATTTCTTTGGGTTAATTTTATAATCAATACCCTTCCGGAACTCATTTACTGTCTCCATCGAATATTTGCTTTGGATTTCTTAGGTGTATCTTATGTCATCTAGGTGTAAGGACATTTTGACCTTTTGGTTTCTGATGCTAATCCTGTCTTATTGCAATTGTTAAAATTTCTGAAACTATATTAAATACCTTCCCCTTTAAGGTCAATACTTACAAGATCCATTCTTTTCATGAAATTGACATGTAATTCCAGTTTCCTCCGGATGCAGATCACAACTACTCTACAGCTTGATGGATGTTCTTTGGAAGCAATGATGACTGGGAAATTCATCATGTGCATGAGCCACTCTGAAGTTAGCAAGGGTGGTGCTCAGCCACAAAGAAGAGCCTGTCCTGGTCTCTCTGACCAGGGTCTCACTGCTTTGTAAGACCTGCCAGGGCTTGTGTAATGTGGGCACAGCCTTTAGGAACCCAGGGTCACTTGCACTCCACAATGATGCCTAGAGGATGTGATCCAGAGGAAGACATCAGTGGAGGTCTCATGGTCTTCTTAACTCAAAATCACTTGGCCACTGACACAGTCCTTCTTTGTATTCCTTCTAACCCACACAGTGCTAATCTCTTTCAGAAATTGCATTGATCCCTTCCTCTCCTTTTCCATTGCTATTACCTTATTCTAGTTCTGATGGCCACCATGGAATCATCAACGAGAAGGCACCTTAAAGGTCGCCATCTAAGTTTCTGCTATTATCTATCTGTTCTTTCTGTGGTCACTCTATTTGTCCTCCAATTCAGACTAAAAAAATAATCTTTGCCAATTAGTATTGCTTTGTAATTAGGGCAGCTAGGTGGCATAGTGGATAGAGTACTGGGCTGGGAATCAGGAAAACTCATCTTCATGAGTTCAAATCTAGAACTCAGACACTTACTAGCTGTGTGGCTCTGGGCAAGTTACTTAACCCTGTTGCCTCAGTTTCAGAAGGAAATGGCAAACCATTCTAGTGTCTTTGCCAAGAAAATCCCAAAGAAGGGTTGGAAACAACTAAATAACAACAATTGCTATGTAATTAATATTGTTGTTATGTTTTTCTATGCTTCTCTGTATTTATACCATTTGTAGTTTCTTATAGCACAGTCATATTCCATTGCATTTATGAACCACAATTTATTTAGCCATTCCACAGTCTATGAGCATATACTTTATTTCTAGTTCTTTGCTATCACACACAAAAAATGCTGTTATAAATATTTTGTTGTATATGGGGACTTCTTACCAATAATCTTCCTGAGGTATATACCTAGTAGTGAAAATTGATTTTATTTAAAACATGGTTGTCTTTTCTCCATCCCACTGCAAACACAAGCCTAACTTGTAATAAAACAAAACTGATCATCACATTGACCATCTGTCAGTGTGCATGCCTCATTACATACCTGAAGTCCACCACCTCTCTACCAAGGAAAGGATATCCAGAGTTTTCCCACTATACTCTGCTACCTCACCTGTAATAGCTTACATTCAACCTGAACCAAACATATTTGTCTACAGCTAGCACTTAACAAATTATTTGCTGATAATGCATACAGGTATCATAAAAGCAGAAGGTCTAGCTTTTTAGTCAAATAAAGCATTTGCAATAGCTAGGGACCTTAGCATCCACAGGTGAATAGTTTGCTTTCCCATAAAAAAAATTCATATAGAAAGTAGGCTAATAAATGATGTTAAGGCTCCCATTCCTAACAGGATTTACCAGTGTTAAAGCGTGTTGTCCAAGTTCATACTACATGTGATATTTTGGTATCTTTGCTGGATTGTGACAGATTCATATTAGACAGATGGCACTGAACACAGCTTTATCCCCCCCTGGAGAAAAGAGGGGACTTTTGCCAAGGCTTCATAACATGAACCTGCTCCTATTTCCTAAAGGGCAAAAATGATTCACTTTTTTCTTGGATTAAGAACAAGTTTCAGATAGGCACTGACATGGTTTATTTGCCAGAATGCAGACATTTAATACTGTATGTGATTTTTGGAAGGGAGGCTTTTCATCAGTCAAGGTTACTACTGTGCTCAAGTGGGAGTGAGGGTGTAGCAGAACAATGTGACATTAGCCATAGCTGTTCTTAATATTCTCTAGATCTTCTCACCAAGGAATTAAAAGAATTTCAAAGGTAGTTTGCTCATGCATTTTCACTAGAATCGTAGCACATGAGAGCTAAGTGGATCATAAAGTCCAACCTACTCATGAGGGCATGGGGGCCCATGAAGGCAAAATGCCTTGTCAAAGCTATGCAATAGTTTAATAGCAAGGCAAAGGCTTGCCTCCAGACTCCCTGACCCATATTGCAGCTGCCTCCATACTAGAAGGATCATAGTTAGAGCTAGAAGGGAACCAATATAAAAAGTAGGATGGGAGATCAGGAAGGAGATAGATGTCAGTGCTAAGTGAACTGTCAAGAAAGATCTTACAGAGATTGGACTTGGCTGCAAGGTCGGAAGGCTCTGGTTAGCCAGAGAAAAGAAAAACAATGGGTTTGGATTTATTTTTCATTTTCAGAGCTAATCATTGGTTTCTTCCACTAAGATATTAAAGAAATCATTAAAAACTGAACTGTCAAAAAGAGAAAATATGTTGAATCCTGGCTTAGACACTTAAAACCTGTGTGACCTTAGACAAATCAATTCACCTTGCCTGGCCTTAGTTTCTGTAATTGAAAAATTACCTAAGAGAGGCAGTATGGTATCATGAATAGATACTGGACTTGGGAGTTGGGAAAACCTGGGTTCATATCCCACCTCTATCATTTATTAACTGTATGACCTCGGGTAAGTCACTTAACCACCATTGTATTATTGCCTCGGTTTTCCTATCTGTAAAATAAAAGGGTTTGGTTAGATGGCCTCTAAGGTTCTTTCTGGCTCCAAATCTACGATCCAATGATTCTATGATTCTGTGACCTTGCTTGGTTCTGTGGGTGTAAAGACATTTATCATAGAACCCTACCTGATGGGGAAAAGATGGAATTTGTCATGAGGCTCTGGATCTCAAGCATGGCCCTACTTGATGTTCTCAGGATTTCATTGGTTGGAATCCTGTTGAAATTCCTGTGGCACAAGGTGATTGCAGCAGAAGGGTGACATGGATGTTGAGAAAGAAGGGAGACAGAAAGCTACCATGAACAGAGACAGATCACAAATGAAGTCATATAGAATAAAGCTCTCAAACGTGCTCCTGGAAAAGTAGGCTGAGCCCTATGGTAAAGGGCTTTAAAAGGTTAAATAGAAAATTTTATATTTTATACTTGAAAAAATAGGACTTTTTGAGCAGAGGAGTGATATGGTCATATCTTGTTTTAGTAATATGGCTGTAGGGATGATAGGATGGGGAAGAGAGAGATTTGAGGCTAGGAGACAAATTTTAATGGCCCAGGTGAGAGTGATGAGATTCTGACCTAGGGTGGTTATGATTTAGATGGCTGAACAAATTCACATCGCTACCAGCAATGTATAGTGAGTTGGCCTTCCCTCAGACTCGCCCACACTTCCTTCACCCATCATTTGTTACCTTTGCCAGTTTCCAGCTTGGTCTCTGAATCCCAGTTCATGAAGCATCCAAAAGCTGGCACCAGGAACACAAGATTTCATTTTTTTCTGTTGTGGCAAATCCACTGTGGACCAGGTGGAGAAGCTAAGTGGAAAAGGCAAGAAGGATCACAGGTATGGTATAAGCAAAGAGTTTCTAAATCACCCAGAGACCAACTAGATGGCCATGAAGAAATTCTGCCAAGGGTTTTTATTCAGCTAAAATCAATTCATTCACTTTATCTGTTTTGAACGTCCTGGAGAAGCTGCTGAAGATGTCACAAATGGTTAGAGCTGCCTGGGAATCGTAAAGGTGTCAATTGACCATATTTTTAGGCGCAGGAATGTTACATGGACACACCATGGATTTGCCAGTGAGGTTTTTTTTTTCTTTTTAAACACAACAAATGGACTCAGAAATCTACAAGGGAATAAAAATATCATGAGAGCAAAGCTGAGTTAAAGCAGGGCAACTCAGAATCAATATTTTGCTTTTAAACTCTTAAGGGGAGACCCAGGAGGGCTGCACTCATTTTGTCCTCCTTACTTATTATCCTCAGAGGATAAGCTCAAAAGTGACAAGACCATTCCATACTCACAGTAAAGATATTCCTCCCTAACAATCCACTTGTTAGAGTTCTTAGTTTTTGTTTCTGAAAGTGTAGCTTTCGAATATCTTTGGCAGCAGAATGAGTGAGAACAAAACTCATTTTTTTGACCATCACAAGTGGGATTCTGATCCAAATTTTGGCTGGAATGTCTTAAGAAGGCTGAGTCAGGAGCCAAATGGATGGGCCCATTGGGCAGCCTCCCTTGGGTGCAGTACACCTAAGCAGGAAAGGGAGGCGATCTTGCTAACCTGGCTCATTAGCTAGGCTCTCTGATCAAAGTCAGAATTCCCTTCTCTGAAGCCAACAAGTTGCTGTCCTCATTAATCAGTAGATCAAAGAATAGATTCTTTGATAAAAATGGACAACATTTCTATCCACTCATGGCTTCCCATCTTAAGTGGTGGGTTGGGATTTTCTGTAAGAGGAGATCAGGGGCTTGGTCGGGAATTTAATTCTAGGTAACTTTCTTTGTGATCTGTCTCTAAAAGTTCTGAGGTTCAAAACCCAAACCTGTGACAGGTCAGACCTGGGTGATGACATTCTCTGGAAGTTGAAGACCTAGATCTGGGTTTCTGAGATGTATCACTGATATCCCAACACTTTTTGCTCCTCAGCTCCCAGTCCATACCTTAGTCATGGCATGTGTTTTAAAAATTTTTGGGGAAGGGAGTTGCCCCCCCCACCATGGTAAAGGCAAGGAGAGATTACTAAAAGAGTCCAACAGCCTTCTTTTATCAAGGGAAAGTCAGATAAAAAGACGGAGCCCAAGGGTATTAATGGAATGCATTTCATCTTTTAATTAATTAATTAATTAAAGTTTGCAACATTCACTTTTATAAAATTTTGAGTTCCAATTTTTTTCTTTCTCCCTCCCTCCCCTCCCCTTTCCCCAAGACAGCAAGCAATCTGATATAGGCTATACATGTACAATCTTATTAAACGTATTTCCACATTAGTCATATTGTGATATAAGCATCAGGACAATGGGGAAAAATCACAAGAAAAAAAGTGAAAATGGTCTGCTTTGATATGCATTCAGATTCCATAATTCTTTATTCGAATGTGGACAGCATTTTCCATCATGAGTCTTTTAGAATTATCTTAGATCATTGTATTGCTGAAAAGAGACATGTCTATCAAAGTTGATCACTGCACAACGTTGCTGTTACTGTGTACAATGTTCTTCTGGTTCTGCTCAATTCACTCAGCATCAGTTCCTGTAAGTCTTTCCAGGTTTTTCTGAAATCTGTCTTAGAGCAACAGTTCTTAACCTTTTCTATGTCCTGGATCCCTCTTGCAGTCTGGTGAAGTCTATGGACCTTTTCTCAGTGTTTTTAAAGGTACAAAAAAAAAATAGGATAACAAAAGAAACCAATTGTATTGAAATATAATTTTTTTTTAGAGAAATGAGGTCTTTATCAGAGACTTGCTTAAATTTTTTTTTTCACAGTTACTATTGCTACTGGAATGCATGTTTTACCCCTTATGTACACCAATTAGAATGTCAGCTCCTTGACGTCAAAGATGCTGGTATTCTTTAATGTCTATATAATGTATTTATTATGAATTTTGCTTTGAAGATTATTCAGTATTTGCAGCCTAAGATTCTTGTTCTCTTTCCATTTCTGATGGAGGTGGAAAGATCAAAATCTTACATTCATGCTTATACTTTCTTGAACTTGATCATTCATTCCCTTTTTCCATTCATTGGTATCATAGTTAGATTGAGCAACTCTTTGGTTCTTTTTTTTTTTTAAGGTAATTGGGGTTAAGTGACTTGCCCAGGGTCACACAGCTAGTAAGTGTTAAGTGTTTGGTCTGAGGCCGGATTTGAACTCAGGTCCTCCTGACTTCAGGGCCGGTGCTGTATCCACTGCGCCACCTACCCGCTCCAACTCGTTGGTTCTTACAGCTTAAAGTTGCACAACTTCTTGTCACTGAGTGATTGGCTGCTTCCGCTGCTTGGTTTTCATTTTCCTGTTACTTAGCTGCCCAAATTTCTCAGCTTAACTGGATTATTGAGGAGCATTTACTTTTATTTCAGATCATGCAAATCCAGCCTAAATTCATAGACTTTTTTTGGATTTTTTATAAACACATTTCTCTTTCTCTCGTGACTCTCATAACTCTGCTACTAGGATTTTAGGTACACTTATTTGGATGTCCAAAAGGTATTACCTGATGAGGATGCTGGATGTCTTTTTATCTTGTTGATGACAGTAATAGTAGCAACAATTGATGTTTCCATAGAGCTTTAGGGTTAGATACATTTCCTCATTTCAGGCTTATAATAATACAGATATTAACACCCCCCCTTTTACAGATTAGGAAACTGAGGCTAAGAGAAGTTAAGTGACTTGTTCAGGGTCAAATAGCTAGGAAGTGTCAGAAGCAGGATTCAAACCCAGGTGCTCTTGAATCCAAGCATAACACCATTCATTATGCCGCAATGCCTCTGAGAACAACTCTATATTTCTGTTTCACGTATCTTTTGTGTTTCCTTTATTCTTCAGTATGGGCTACTGTGTAAACTAGCCCAGATATTTGGAGGCAATCTTCTTACTTTAGGAAATGTTTGTCCAGCAGAGAGGGCATTTGGGTGAGAATTAAGATCGTGTTTCTCAAAGATTCCTGGCAGGTCAGTGATTTTTCTGGGAGAGATTGGGCAGAATAACAACATCTTGGTGCAGTGACCCCTTCAAATAACCATCTCCCTCATCTCCCTCTCAGGGATGGGGTATTGTGGCAAGGATTAGTTACAGTTTGGCAGCTTGGACCTGGACGTGCGGGGTATCTAGTCCCAAAGGGCTGCAGTTGATCTCAATGCCAATCCCTGAGGAACAGCGAAAGGATGTGGGAGAACAATGAATAGTTCCCTCCATCTGTATATAGGCTAAGGGATAGTTTCTGTGTTCCTTCATACCTTTTCTCCAGAAGGTTTTTCTTCCTAGTCTATCACTTAGGTGAAATAGCAAAATGCATCGATTTTTGCATGGAAAGAGAGAAGGATTTTTGCTAATCGATCCCCTCTTTAATTTATATGGTTTTAATATATCAATTAAATGCTTTTGCTATTAAAAAAAAGGATTAATAAGGAACTGTAAAGGTGCAGGATGATCTTCCTTCCACTGCAAAGATTAGTGTCATCATCCTATAA
This sequence comes from Phascolarctos cinereus, assembly GCF_003287225.1. NCBI lineage: Eukaryota > Metazoa > Chordata > Mammalia > Diprotodontia > Phascolarctidae > Phascolarctos > Phascolarctos cinereus. The sequence goes on along the minus strand of NW_027555514.1, from coordinate 26,679,967 downwards.
CATTCTCCTCCTCTTGTCCCTTTGAAAACATGGAAGTATATGACTAGTGAATGCAGAGTACACAGAAGTGCCAATCAAAAGAGTCGATCAGAGTATTATTCTGTTTCTTTCTTCTTGCTCAGTCAGAGTGAGAACAAAACCTCCTAGGCTCTTTCTTTTCCATGTTGTCCTATTTCCTAAGTCTGATGAACGTCTTTCTGATTTTTCCTCTATCATCCATCTCCAATCTCCCTGCAATATGTCTCACACCCCTTCCCAATGTGATATAAATCTTTCATTCTCTATTATGCAGGTTTTACATGGGTCTCATTCCTTGGCATTCAGTTCTTCATGCAGAATCACTTATCATAACCCTTTCCTCTTCTTAGCTCTTGAAATCACGGACTTCCTCACAATATCTTTTTTCCCACCATCTCTTAGCAGAAAGTTTTACTTCCCCCTTCCTCTTTTTGTGAAGTTTCCAGGTATCTTCCTCCCGCCACAATAGGTCCCTCTCCAGCAATATCTCCTAAGTCCTGCAGAAACCCTACTGTTTGAGATAGAACAATAGGATCTCCTCCACAAAGCTTCCACATTGACAAAGGTATTAATAATACAAAGTCAAATTGGCTGAGGAGTCCTCCCTCCCCTAATGGTTGTGAGTTCCCAGCTCCCTTTGCGACTTGGGTCTGAAAAATCTCCAAATGAACCACACTGTCCATTTCTAGGGTGGCCCAAAGATTCTCTACCTGATCCAGCCACTTCTGAGGTCTTTATTCTCCCTCCCATTGCAAAGACTCTTGGGTGTTTCCTTGCAGCCTGTTAGCATGCAATGAGCTTACCTAGTTGAGGTGGTTTTGTTTGCTGAGTTGTTTGGGTCTGCAGGCCTATTGCCTCTGGGAACCAAGGTCAACAAGAATTTACTGGATCAGCACTTCCTCTCTCTGGCAGCTTTGTGCTTCTTTAATTAATTAATCTTTCCCCCACCCCCACCCCCAGTTTCTGCTCTCAGCCTTTCCCACTCTCCAAGTCCTTTGCTCTGGATCAGGCGCCTGATACTCCTCAAGCTATGACTTGCTTTGGGCTCCCCATGCTCATTCCTCAGCCTCCTTCAGTCATTTATGGTAGCAACAATTCCATCATTTGTGTAGAGTCCAAAGGAGTCCAAAGTCCAGGATGTACCCGGAGCAAGTTAAGTTGAGATAGTGAGTATGTCTGTTTGAGATAGGGAGCAGATGTAAGGGGAGGGGGGCAGCCAAATGGAAAAGGCAGCCTGCCCCCAAGAAGAGCTGAGGATGGGGCTGACAGTTTCCCCTCATACCCTTGGAGAGCCATGGAATAAGGCCCTGGCATGGCACTTCTCTCTCTCTCTCTCTCTCTCTGTAGGAATTGGTGGCCATCCCGTGTTCCACCCCCCCCCCAATATGTTAGTGCCCTGATCGAAAGCTCTGTTTGTCCTAAGCTAGTTAGACATCTGCATCCATCCCAGAAAAGACACAGGGGGGAGACTAACACATTTGGGGGCCCTCACACAGAATTCAATTTGGCAACAATTTATTAAGTGGCTACAGTGTATGAGGTATTCTATTAGGTCTGGAACTGCAAATATGAAAGAAGACACAGATCATGTCCTCAAGAAACTTACAATCTAGGTGGGTGTTGCAGTGGTAGAGGGGAAGCTGGGACACACAGACACACACACAGACACACACACACAGACACACACACACACACACACACACACACACACACACACACACACACACACACCCCTTATCATCATATTTGCCATAAGAATGCCCTGGGCTTAAGAAATCAATTTCTTGGCCTCATTCTAATTTAAGCTCAGGACAAAAGTCTTGTTTGAAATTTGGCATAAACAGATTTGGACACTCAAAGTCACATCTTACCTGTTCATGCTGGTTCTTTCTGGGTGGAAAATGGAATCAATGACGTCAGCCCCAGAGGGAAATGGACATACCAGTCACTGGACTGGGCATCTGTCCTCTAGCATTCAGCCTTTATGCTTGATGGGAAGGAAGAATTTAGAACTGATCATGAGCTTATGGAGCTTACAGGCCACCTAGTCCACTTTCCAAAATTTGCAGATGGGAAAACTGAGGATTCTGGAGGTTAAAGTGATTTGCCCAAGGCCACAGATTAAGTAACAGAGCCTGAGTTTGAACATGAGGGCGCTGACTCCACATATGGTTTTCTTTCCTCCTGAAATACACCAGGGAAAAGGCAGCCCCAAATTCTGAAGTGCCAGCTCTGTTCCTTATGACACGTTTCCTAATCTGTAAATTTGGAAGGCTGGACTAGATGATGTCCTCCCTGCTCTAAATCCCATGCTCTGATTCATTTTGACGAGCTTCAGTATCCAGTACTCCCATGCCTGGACACACATAGCCAGAGTGGCTTACTTATCGCTCTTCATATATAACGCCCCATGCCCCTCCCTCTGTGTCTCTGCATAAGCTGTTCCTCATGCCTACAATGCCCTTATCCTCATTTCATCCACTTAGGTTCTCCAGCTTCCTTCAAAGCTCAGGTCCAGGATCATGTCCTGCAGGAGGCCTTGCCTGATCCTTCAGCTGTGTCTCCTCCACCCTCGCCTTCTCCAAATTAACTTGTATTTGTTTCATGTATATTTTGTATTTCCTCATATGCATATATGTTGTTCCCCCCAAAGAGGGGGAGCTCCTTGGTGGTAGGGACCGTTTTCTTTTTATTTCTTGTCATTGTATTCTCCAAGCCTAGCACTGGGCTCCACACCTGACAGAAGCTTCATAAATGCTTGAGGTAGTCCGGTGATGCAGTGGATGGAGCACTGGGCTGGGAGTCAGCATAAGCAGGCCTACAGTGCCGGGGGGCTGGTGTGTCCTTGGGAATGTATGTGGAAAAGAAACCAAAGCCTTAGTACTCTGTTCTTTTGGCACATCTGTGAAAAACATGCCAATTAAAATCTAAGCATTTCTATTTAGAGGGAAACCCCCAAAGGGCAGGGTTCTCCATTCCTTTGAAAATCTCTCTGACCTAAGCTGTTTCTACCTAAAATTTATAGGATTCAAGAACAAAGACAAAATTCTATAGTTGAGATATTCAATGAGGGTAGGTGGCACAGTGAATAGAGCACTGGGCCTGGAGTCAGGAAGACTCATCTTCCTGAGTTCAGATCTGGCCTCAGACACTTACTAGCTGTGTTACCTTGGGCAAGTTACATAACCCTGCTTGCCTCAGTTTCCCCATCTGTAAATGAGCTGGAGAAGGAAACAACAAACCGCTCCAGTATCTTTGTCAAGAAAGCCCCAAATGAGGTCACAAAGAGTCAGATGCACCTGAACAACAAAGTTGAGGTTAAATTTTTTGATTTGTTTAAAGAAAACAAGAGTAACTTAAGTATGGTGCAAACCTGGAGAATCATTTCCCTAAAACCATTCATCCCCCTTTAACCCTTGTCTCTAGGGATTCTCTTTTTAACCTAATCAAAGGCAAACTTGAGATTGGTTTCTTTTAATTGAATTAATCAAAAGACAAAGCTGTTCTTAGTCTGATCATTATCCTAATTTCAGGGAAGAGTCCTTTTTGAGGTGATCAAGCTTTTCCCTTTGAAACTAGTTAAGTCTTCAGTGAGAATAAGGAATTATAGGTACTCAAACACCATTTCTTCAAAACTGATACTTAAAGAAAATGTGATAAGGTTTCTCATTCAGATTAGATGAACGACTTCAGATCAAGTTACTGTCCAAATATTATTTTCAATATTTTATAATATTTCAAATATTCAAAAATATTTTAATATTTAATTTTTTGATTTTTTTCTAAAGAGGAGCTGGAGGGGGTTGACTCCTTCCACAGGCACATAGTTATTTTGAAAGGATGGGTGGGACATGAATGGGCATGAAGGGCATTCCAGATTGTGAACAATTGGCTCATAGAATTCTCTGGGGACAGTAATGGCTAGTTTAGGGCTGGGGAACCTGCAGCCTTGAGGTCTTCTAGGTCCTTGGGTATGGCCTTTTGACTGAGTCCAAGTTTACAGAACAAATCCTTTTGTTAAAGGGATTTGTTCTGTGAAGTTTGGATTCAGTCAAAGCTACTAGTTGGATGAAGCAGATGTTTAACAGTGGAGAACAGTTGGATATAAAGTTAGATAGATCTATAGAACTGGAATGGACCTTAGGTATAATCTAGGTCTATTTAGTGTGTGTGTGTGTGTGTGTGTGTGTGTGTGTGTGTGTGTGTGTGTGTGTGTGTGTGTTTATTCAGTCAGGCTGCAACAGATTAACCCATAGGATGTGAGTTTCTTGAGGCCAGAACTGTTTTGCTTTTACCTTTGAATTGTCTCATCTGGCACATCTGGTACATAGGTCTGGCTCATTGTTTAGGTTAGAAGGTCTTGATGGTCTTCCCCTCCTAGACTGATATATTTGCCATGGTAAACTAGGCCATCTATTGGATCAATTCTTTTTTTTTTTGGCCAGGCAATGGGGTTAAGTGACTTGCCCAGGGTCACACAGCTAGTTAAGTGTTATGTGTCTGAGGCCAGATTTGAACGCAGGTCCTTCTGAATCCAGGGCCAGTGCTCTATCCACTGCACCACCTAGCTGCCCCATATTGTCTCAATTCTTACCTGGCCCTTAGTCATTAAATGGGTGTTGCCTCAAACCAAGACCAGGGACAGACTTTAATTTAGAAAGGCCAAGGTCACCCACTGCATCCTGGAGCACTGCCAGATTCTTTGACTTTTGTCTTGCCACTGGACTTTGATGACTCTGAAGGAGAGTGAGCTCTGCCTCACTAAAATCCAATTCATGCACAAATCACTCTGGTGATGTCATTGGTCCTTTTCCGAGAATGAAGGCTGAACAACAACAACAACATAGTAGGCACTTGACTACTTGCTGAATACTTGAATACTGATTCAAATTGAATTTAATTGTAGACATAAGTAACTCAGACAACAAACATTTATTAAACTTTTACTATGTGTCAGGGATAGTGTTAAGCAGTGGGGATACAAAAATGAAAGCAAAAGTCTATAGGAGCTTACATTCTAGTGGGGGAGACAAAATGTATCCCTACAAGCACATACATGCTATGTACAAAATGAATACATGGTAGTTTGGGGAAGAAGGGCAATTATAGCTAGGAGTCAGGGAATCAGGGAAGGCTTAATGTAGCAAGTATTGCTTGACCTGAGTCTTGAAGGGAATTAGGGATTTTAATTGTGGGGGTGAGAAGAGAATGCATTCCAGGAATGGGGATAAGTCAGTTTAAAGATATGGAGTTGGGAAGTGAATGTGAAGTGTTCAGAACATGTATAAGAAGACTGGAAAGGTAGGAAGGGGCCTGGTTGTGAATAACTCTAAACACCAAGCAGAAAAGTTTATATTTGATCTGAGGCAGTAGGGAGCCGATGAAATTTGTTAAGCAGGTTGATTGAGTGTGTATTATATTAAAGTGTTGTTGTGTGTGTGTGTGTGTGTGTGTGTGTGACTGATGATCAGAACTGAATTTCAGGAAATTACTTTGGTAGCCAAGTAGTGGCTGGACTGGAGAAGGGAGGATGTTGAGGTAGGGAGACCAAATAGGAGATATTGCAAGAGTTCAGATGAGAGATGATGAGGATCTGAACTATGGTGGTAGCTCTGTGAGTAGAGAAAAGAGAAAACAAAGAGAAGGTAGTAGCTGTGTGAGTAGAGAAAAGAGAACATGTGCAAAGTGTGGAAATAGAAGGGACAATGTTTGGCAACAGATTGGATATTTGAGATGAATAAGAGTGTAGAGTTGAGGATGCCTCTGAGGTGGAAGTGGGCACTGACCAGGTGAATGAGAGTGCTCTTGACAGTAGGTAAGCTAGGGTATATGGGGGGGGGAGATAATAACTTCTGTTTTGGACAAGTTTGTGAAGCCTCTGGGACATTTATTTGCAAATAGTTTATTGGTGGCAGATGCTTAAAAAGGATTTGTTTAAATGGAATCTCCAGATCATTCAATTTCAATTCTCCCTCCTTGGGTACTGATCAGACCAGACATAAAAAGGTTAAAAACACTTCTTTTTTTTTTTATTATGCTTTGCCCTTCTCTGTGTATTGGCAGAGCCCCAGTACTCATCTCTTTCCTCCATGGGCCCACTCACCCTTTCCCTCAGGGCTGATCAGATATCCCAGTGAACTGGGAGCTGGTGACATTTCCTCAGCATGGGGCCATACAAAACCTCCAGTTGGAATGAAAGAGCCTTTTTGCATTTCCCTAGCAGTGGAGTTTCAAGAGTGCTTCTTATTTACACAGGGAGGCCATTAAAAAAGGTGTGAAAAAGGAATGAAGATGGCTGTTTCGCATCTCCCAACAAAGGCTATATAGATATGTAGAGATATATCTCAACTCTCCTAGATACTGAAGACAAAAAACCGCCACCAGCCAGTCGGTAGGTCACATCGAATTTTCCTAAAGAACTCCTTGAATCTTTTGTGGCCCAGATATAAAATACTTCTGAAGCTTCGCCATCCTTTCTGCTTCCTGAGCTTTTGAAAAAAAAAAAGACCTTTTCTAGCATTGATTAATTTTGAAAAAAGCCCCCCAAATTCGTTATTTCAAGGATGTAGGTAGACTAGCTACTTCTAATGGGCTTAGACAAGGATGAGGAGCCTTGAGTGGTGTTCCTGAACTCTGTCACCTGAAGTATGTAATTTCCTGTGTTTGACATTGAGGGTGGAGCTCAGACCTGTGATTTCATTGGTCTGTGGAATTCCCTCTCCCAATGCCGGATGGCCTCTTCTCTTCGACTTTGATTGTTGCCTAGAGCTCTAGGAGGTGACTGAATAGTCCAGGGTCACATACTCAATGCATGTCAGAAGGTGTTCAAATGCTAATACTCTTGGCCAGGTTGTGGCCACAATGGTGTGCTGCTTACACGTGATCTTCTGGAGTTAAACAATTAATGGACAGATATTTCTTGAGTGCCTTTAATTAGTTTTGCTATATAGATAAGAATAATAATTATAAGTTACATTTATATAGAACTTTAAAGTTTACAAAGTACTTCTGAAAAACTCACTCAATACAAGTATTTTTAATTATCCTCATTTTAGGGATGGAGATTGAGCCCATTAGTTCATTGGCATAGGGAACTCCCAGATTAGGAATTCCCTCTACCAATGCAGGTTTCGATCTTTTCTGCAACTTACAGTCTTGGGGAGTTGCCCAGAGCATCGAGAAGCTAAGAACTTGTCCAAAGTCAGCTGTGTGGGAGGGCCAGCTATCCTGGCTGCAAGGCCAGTTCTCTGTTCACTGCAAATATGCTGCCACTCATCCCATTTAGGTCAGTTAATGCTTAGAATTCGTAAAGGTTTTTGTTGAATGAATGTGTGAGTGGAGAAAAGAGGCAAATGTACTGTGTGGAGATAGAAGGGGTGAGATGTGGCAACCATTGGGTATCTGAGGAAAATGAGTGCACCCTTTTGGGGAAGGCACAAAGAACACTGAGAGTTCTTCAGTCTATTCACTGCCTTGAATTCATCTTGAAATGGAGAATGATAATTTTATTTTTAAGTTAATCTTCAATATGGCAACCTTTGTTTATTGATCTATCAGCTCTTGGAGAGCTGATACTATCCCCCCCCAGCACATTGCCTTGCACATAGTAGGTGTTTAATGAATACTTGTAGACTGGCTGGTTAAGGAGTTAGAATACTGGAACTATAAGAGACCTTATTATCATTGTCTACTCCACCCATTTTACAAAGAAGAGACTGAGGTGCAGAGAACTTAAATGACTCGTCTAACATCAAACAGCTGAACTGAAACTCAAATCCAAGTCTCGTGACTGGGTCTTTGCATTGTACCATGCTAGTTATTGTCTGACACAATCCTCAAGCCCTAGAAATAAGTATTTGGAAACTTTGTTCCCTTAAAATGTACTGTGTTTAAAGTGGGTGAATTAATTCTGACACTGTGACTCAGTGTGAAACATAAATTCCTCTAATTTGGAGTCTATTTGAAACTTGTTGAATTTGCTCCACTTACTCAAGAGAATGAAAGTGTTTGGATCTTGCTTTTCTTTCTGAAATGTTGAAGATGGGCTTGTCTCACCTGCCCCAAGACGAGGCCCACCCTCTCCAGCTTGAGTTGGTGAAAAGAGCTGACGTTCATAGATCTGAGAAAACTGATTCGCAGATTTAAAATTTTTAAAAAGTAGGTGAATGATCTGATACCAACAATACTGATGAAGCAATTTAGGCTGCACTGTCAAATCATACATTCTATATCATATCCTCTCTATCCCTATCATATAGGCTCTTCCCTACCATATATTCTCCTGTTTCGCTTATCAAAATGTTTCCAGTAGACTGAATTTTTCCTCGTTCACAAAGAGGCAGGGAATGACTACAGATAGATACAAATGTCAGCTTGTAGAGGCTGGCTGCTGCTACCTCGGTGTTAGGCATTTTCCTAAGCTGAGGTGCCTTTAACAATGTTGTAATCAACATAGAAATTGTTCCTTTGGTTCTGCTCCCTGCCTCTGCATCATTTCATACAAGTCTTTCAAGGATTCTTTGAATCTCTCCCTTTTGTCATTTCTTACAATGTAATTAGAGGTATCCCATTACATTAATACATATGATTCATTCAGCTGTCCTCCAGCAGATGGGTTTGTTTCCAAACATGCTGCACAACTATTTCTGCATATATGGGGGTTCCCGTCTGTCTTTTATTTCTCTGAGATATAGTTCAAATAGTGGTATCACTGGGTCAAAGGGTAAGCACAGTTTAGTGACTTTAGGGGTATGATTCCAAATTGCTTTCTAAAATGTTCTGATCACAGCTCCATCAACAGTGCCTGTGTTCTCACAGCCCAACAACTGCCATTTTTCTTTTTTGTTGTCTCTGCCAATCTGATGGGCACTGGGGGAAACATCAGAATTGATTTCATTTGTATTTTTCTTATTACTAGTGAGCCGGAACATTTTTTCCCTTCAGGATTCTTGCTAGCGTGGATTTCTTCTTTTGAGAATTACCTACTGAAATCTTTTGACCACATATCTAAAAGGCATTGGCTGTTGTTCTTACAGATGTTATCACTTCCTTGTTTATCTGAGAGATTCTATCTTTATTGGAGAGATGAGTCACTGTCAACAAATATTTGTTAAAAGTGCTTACTCTTTGCCAGGCATTATGCTAATTTGCAGGGGATAAAAAGAAATCTGCTGTAATTTTTTTTTTAACCTAGGTAGTTGTTTCTCTTCTAATTCTGACCTCATTTATTTCATTTGTTCAGTAGCATTTCAATTTTATGCAATTGATGTAGTGAAAATAAACAATTAAAATAGTCCATTTTGTCTTCTGTGATCCTGTCTATCCCTAAAAGCTCTTCTCCGGTCTATAAAAATTAAAGATATCTTCTTTCCTGCTTCTCTAATAAAAGGAAAACACCAATACTACATCCTTTTACATCAAGGTCTTGAATTTCTTTGGAGGTTATCATGGTATATGGTATGAGATGCTGGTCTAAGCCTAATTTTCCTCAAAATACTTTCCAATTTTTCCAACAGGTTTTGTTGCATAGTAAGCCATCCTTGTAGTTGATGTTCTGGTGTTTATCCAAAACTGTGCTATTTTCCATGGTGGCTTCTGAGTTTTGAGTACCTACTGTGTTCCTCTGATCAAATTTTCCATTTTTAAACTAGTGGTTTGTACTTTTGATGATCACTGTTCTATAGTATAGTTTGAGATCTGGCACTTCTAGGCCCTTTTCTCTTTTATTTCATTATTTCCTTTTTGTTATTCATTGTTATTTAATTGAGCCCTATAAATTATTCCTTTTGACTGATTAATATGGCACTGAATCTACAAGTTACTTTATGTAGCATTACAGTTTTTAAAATTGTCATGACAATGAACAATTAATTACTTTATAATTTTTTCTTGATTTTTGTAAATGGTGTTTTGTAGTTTTATTCACGCTATTCTGGTGAGTGCCTTGGTAGGTGGACTCTCAGATATTTTACACATTCTGTGCTGATTTTTAATGAAATCTCCTTTTCTATCTTTTCTGTTGGATTTTTTTGGTAATATAACAGAAATGGTAATAATGTTTGCTGGGAGCCTTTATATCCTACCAACTTATTTAAGATGTTAACTATTTCAATTAATTTTTTTTAGCTGAGTCTTAGGGTCCTCTCAGTAAACTTTCATATCACCTGCAAAAAGTGATCATTTGTTTCTTCTTTGCCTGTGGCTATTCTTTCAATTTCTTTTTCCTGTCTTAATACTATAGTTAGAATTTCTATAACTATATTAAATAGTAGTTGTAAAACAGACTTCCTTTCTTTACCCTTGCTTTTATAGGAAAGTTCTATAACATTTCTCCATTAAAGGTAATATTAGTTCTTGGTTTTATATACATACTATCTAGGATATTAAAGAAAGGCTCATTCATATCTGTGATTTGAAATGTCTTAATCATAAAAATATTTTCTCAATGTTTTTCTGCAACTATTAATATAATCATGTGATTTTCTTTCTTTTTTTTTTTGCAATTAACATGACCTATTATATTTACAGTTTTTCTCATTTTGAGCCAGCTCTGCATTATTGGTATAATCTTTTTTATATATTACTATAGTCTTTTGACAAATATTGTATTCAATATTTTTATATAGATATTAATTAGATATACATACAAATACACATATACTTACACATATGTATGTCTATACATGTTTGTATAATTATTATCGCCCCATTACAATGTGAGCTTTTTGTGGTTTGGGATTGTTTCATCGTCTTGCATTTGTAATGCCATCATCTAACACAGTCTGGCATATAGTAGGTGCTTAATAAAAACTTGACTGATTGGATCAATTCAGTTCTGGCTATGGAAATGTATTATGGAGGACGTAGCATTTGAGATAGGCCTTGAAAGATGAACAAGAGGAAATGATGTGAATAAATGGGCAGGGCTCAGGAAGTGCAATGTCCATTTGAGGAATGATGAGCACTGAAACTGGAGGAATCACTGGGGGAGTATTGGGAGATAAAACCAAAAAAACTATCTTAGGGTCAGATTGTAGCAGGCCTGAAAAGCCAGGCTAACAATTTTGAATTGTATTTGACAGGGATTAGGGAGCCATTAAAGGTTTTTGAGGACTGACATGACCAAGATGGTTCTAAAGAAAGATGAGATGGTGATGGAATAAAAGAGAGACAGGGAAGCCAGGGAAATGGCAGTAGGCCAGGCCAGAGGTGGTAAGGGCTAATCATGGGTAGTATCAGGAAATATAAAGGAAAGGATACTGGGTCCTTCTAAATACATATTGACTAATGATCTAAACTAATCATCTAATATCAAAGTTAATCTTATCTAACATTTGATGAATTAAACACTCCAGAATATCACTCCAGGTAGGACATTTGATAGAGTTGAAACCTCCCTGTTCTTCTCCTACCCTGTATCCTGTAAGTATTTCTGGGGCCTTAATGGCACAAGATTTCTGCAGAGGCCCTGACTGCATTCTGCTGGTAAGGTAACAAGTTGGGTTTGGTTTTCTTGGAGAAGACTGTTGAGCTCATTCATTCATCTGGGCAAGTCTAGAAATAGTCAAATGACTCCATGAATGAGAGCAAGGGGTGACCCTCACAAATTCAATCCTGAGTGAGCTGGCTGACCACATTTTAAAAAATGTTAGATCTGAAAATCATAGTTAATACTTTCTTATTAGAAGTGCCGACAAATAGCTGATATTTATCATAAAGCTTCAATGTTTATCAAGCCCTTTATAGACATTAGCTCCTTTTGAACTTCAAAACAACTTCGTGAAGTAGCTACCCTAGATATTAGGCCCATTTTACAGAAGAGGAAAATGAAGATCAGATGATTTCCCTAGAGTCACACAGCTGATAAACAAGAGGAACAGGATTCAGCTCTTCTCTGATTCTGCATCCTGTGATCATTCCTCTGCATCATGCTCTATGCCTGAGCATGCAGGTTTCATTGACAAAGAATCCTGCAGGGGCCTTGATATTGCCTCTTACCATGCAGATTTAAAAACAAAAACAAAACATTTTGTCAGGATTAGTATGAATTAAAAACCCTGGAGCATTTGTTGATACTGTAAATACAGAATGTTTGCTATTGAACAGCAGTCACTCTGATGCCAGGGGAGAAAATTGTGACAGAGTCTGAACCAAATATTGATATGAACATATTTCAGTTTGGGTGAAAATATGTTCTCTCCTTATGGAATATGAAACAGTAAGGAGAAGGGAAAACAAGCAACACATTGGAGGAATGTGGAGCGAAGAAACTGCCTTCCTGCCACCAGAGCAGAACTCTGCCTTCTCTTTACTTTGGGAATTTTCATGGAAATGTCTTTGATAAGTTCACTTACACCCAGACAGGAGCCAAGATTCCCCTCAAAGACGATGGATGACAGATTTTCCCAGTCTCGGTTCACTGGTGGTGAAAAGACACACAAGCTGGCTGAGCTGTGGGCAGGTATTTCAGCATAATCCCTGACACTTTCCGGGTTCCAGAGAGGATTCGAAAGGATTGCACATTTTCAGGAACAGATTTGGCTTACGGCTTTTGTTAGCTGTTGAGATTTCTGTCTAAAAACTCTTCCCACCTTCCTTACCAAAGCCTGGCATCTCCTGTACTTGGAGGGGTCAAGAAAGAGTGCAGCTCATATTCTCAGTTCTTCCAAAACAGGGATGGTCAAACCATCCTTCCTCTCTACAAGCAGGGCATCATGGAATACAAATGATCCAGCTGTTCAGGTTCATGAAAATTAGATCCCAAAGATTTCTTCCCCACCTCCACAATGATTAATAACAATTGTTGTGGTTGTTATTGTTTGTTCTTTTTTTTTTTGATGAGGATCAGTGATATCATGGGGTGATATCTTGACTCATTAGTGAATTGGATCTAAGTGAGGCTCAAAGTCATCAGCCTCACTTCCTCTTCCAGAGTCATCAGAGTTCAGTGGCAAAAACAAACAGAAAACAAGATGGCTGGTGATGGCCAGGGGTGCAGTGGATGACCTTGGCATCTTTGTGTCTGACCAAGCTCCAAGTTCTCCACAGAACTTGATTCAACCACCTCATGGCCATTGGAACAAATTGTTCTCGTCCACTCATTCCACTCATCCACTCAATCCACGTGCTTGATGGAGACATCCCTCTAACTCACCGATGGGTTTGAGGCCTATTGGTTACCCTCAACCTGGTTTAGCCCCTCTGTGGAGATGGTTTTACGGGCGTGTGGCCCCGTGCTGTAGCTTCTTGGAGCCACAGGTAAGAACTGAGTGCCAGAAGGACACCAGAAGTGGAGGAGCAGCCCTGAAAATCTCCCTAGAGGTGTTAGTCCTCCCTGACTACCCTGTATGCCCCAAATTACAATAACTATTATTATTATTATAATAATAATAATAATATAATAATAATAATAATAATAATGATAGCTAGTGGCACAGTTAATGGAGGACTGAGCCTAGAGTCAGGAAATCTGGCCTCAGACACTTAATAGCTGTGTCACCCTAGACAAGTCACTTAACCTCTATTTTCCCTCAGTTTACTCTACTGTAAAATGAGAATAATTAACAGAATCTACCAGCCAGGGTTGTTGTGTGGATCAGATGAGATAATTTTTGTCAAAGCACTCAGCACACTGCTCGGTACTTAGTGTGCATTAAATCAATGCTCATTCCCTTCTACTTCTCTAATAGTAATAATAATAATAATTTTGGAAAGTATATGCTTTGAGGTTTGCAAAGTGGTTTACATACATTATTTCCCTTAATCTTTACAATAACCCTATGTGGTAGATACTACAGATATTCTTGTCCCCATTTTACAGATTAGGAAGTTGAGGCTCAAAGAGGTCACAAATTACTAAATATAGGAGAAATAATTTGAACCCAGGTCTCACTAAATATGAGAATAGAAAGCTATTCCATACTGCTCATTCAATCAATCAACCAGCTTAATTACATGCCCCAATTAAATGTTTACTATGTATACTATATATAGGGATACAAGGACAAAAATGAAATTGCTCCTGCCCTCAAGAAGATTGTATTCTTTTGGGAAATCAAGAATATTGTTAGTTTATAAGGTATGCACTAGAGAGATTTGGATAAAGTAATCTTTGACTCTGGAAAATAAGATAAAATAGTATATGTGTGTCTCTCTCTCTCTGTGTCTCTGTCTGTCTCTCTTTATTATATACCATCCACTTGTTTCGAACATATATACTTAAAGTACTGAAATGGAATCATAAATGGTGAAGAGCTTTGGTGTTCAGAGACATTGGGCAGGGTTTGCATGTTGAGAAAGATATTCCAATAACAGGTCACATTTACATAGAATGTCCTAACTTAAAAAGCTTGTTTTTCGAATACTCGGTACCTAAATCTTCCTGTTACCATTTTGTAGGTGAGGAAACTGAAGCTCAGGTGAGTAAATTTCAGGTAAGATGACTTTCTCAAAGTCAAAAAATCTAGTAAGTGACAGAGCTAAGACTCAAATTCCAGTTTTCTGATGGTCAGAGCAGTGCTCTCCTCCCTACACCATACATCCTCTCTAAAAGAGAGGATTGGAAATTCCTAAATACGTGCAGCAGCAAAGACAGAAAGAGAGAGAGAGAGAGAGAGAGAGAGAGAGAGAGAGAGATCTCAACCTGTCACGTTGCACAGCTAGAGTCAACCCAGATCTGACAATAAAAATACCCAAGATCCTCAAGCAGTGGTCACTTCCACTCAGCAACTCTGCTTATTCTCACTCTACATTGGAATTATGTGTGTGTGTACACACACATATACATATATATTTATACAAACATGTGTACACAAGCATACATACATACATAACATTGAGGCTGGAAATGTATAATATATATATATATATATATATATATATATATATATATACACACATAATATGCAAATATGTATATACATAAATATATACATGTATATGTATTTCTTTCCCAAGACTTGATTTTTTTTTTAATTTTAGGACTACATAGCTGTGAAAAACAAGGTTTTTGGCAGGTTCTGATCTTTGTGGGCTTTTTTTTTGTCACTTTCTAGTTATAAAATGGCTCAGTGTTAAAAAAAATGAAATTTGGCAAGTGTTCAGGCTTAGCATTGACTGGCTTTTATATTCTATCCTCATCTATCTCTGTTTCAGACGGCCTGATTTTATCTGTTGATAGAGGTGCCCCTCCTGGGAAGAAACCCGGATACAAGCAAAGTCTCATCAGATGTCCCAGTAACCAAGCTACGGCTTCACTTGGACCACAAATGTTTGAGATCTAGCTTTCAACAACGTTCTAGGTATCGTCCTAAAACTCTCCTGTGGCAAGGTCTGAGTTGCTAATTTATATAATATTTCAATGAGCCCACAAAATGTAGGTGATATTAAAAACAGATGATAATACCTGAGAAACAAAGAAAAGTAGAACAATCTTTCACAGGAGAGAAGATGGCAAAAATAGGAAGAAAAGGTTTTAGTGATTATCTTCGAAGACCATCTTCCTACCCTATTACACCCCATTGAGGCCACTGACTAAGTGATCTCCCTGGGGGCTTTTTGAAAGAGGGCAGTGTGGTACAATAACAAGAGCTTTGGGTCTGAAGTCACAGGACATATTTTCAAATTCTGCCTTATTGCGAGTCCCTGAGCAAGGCTCTTTACCCAGGCTTCAGTAAAATGCAAGTAGCAAGGTGGTATAATAGAGATTCAAAAGAAATTACTAAATTGAAGTCGGGAAGATCTGAGTTCAAATCCCGCCTCAGATATTGACTAGCTCTGTGATCCTAGGTAAGTCACTTAACCTTTCTCTGCCTCAGTTTCCTCATTTTTAAAAGGGGAGATAATAATACCTATCTCACCTAGGTTATTGTAAGGGTCACATGAGATAATACGCATAAGGTGCTTTGCAAATCTTAAAGTATTATATAAATCCAAGCTATCAGTCTATCAAGGGGCTGGACAAGATGGTCTCTGAGGTTCCTTCCAGTTTTAATTCTTTGATCTAACAAGGCAGTGGGGTCCAGTGGAAAGGTTACCTGGGGTTCAGTTCTACCTCCCCTGTTTATTTCCTGTGGGACCCTGGCTAAATCACAAAGCTTCTTTCTGTGTATTTTTTCTTACATTCATCTACCATAATATATTGAGCGTTTGTCGTCCCCTAAGTGCGCACGTACTTTCACGTCTAAAGAAATTACTAAATTCACTGATGACTGAGCTCCGAGAAAAGTCAATTCATTAAATATTGTGAGACAGTAAACTTTTATTACCCACTTATTACATGCCAGGCACTGTGTTAAGATCCAGGGATACGAAGAGAGGCAAAAGACCCTTCCCTCAAGGAGATCACAATCGAAAAGGGGAGCTGACAAGCAAACATATATGGACAGGAGCAACTATGTGCCAGATAAATAGGAAATCATTAAGAGAGGAAGGCACTATTCAATAAATATTTATGAAATACCTACTATTTGCCAGGCACTGTGCTAAGACTGGGGATACAAAAAGAGGCAAAAGACAGTCCCTGCCCTCAAGGAGCTTACAATCTAATGGTGAGGCAATATGTAAACAAATAAATACAAAGTGAGCTCTCTAAAAGATAAATAGGAAATCATTAAAAGAGGGAAATCACTGGAACTAAGAGGTATGGGAAAGGCTTCCTGCAGAAAATGGGATTTTAGTTGGGACTTGAAGGAAGCCAGGAGAACCAGGAGGCCCCTAGACCTGATGTGTTTCCCTCTTGTCTGGAAAAAAAGGGAGTGTGTCTTTCCTGGTTGAGTGACAAGGAGAGAAGAGAAAAAAGATAGCTAGAAGGGAACTTGAAGGCCCCCTAGTTCAACCCCTCAATTCTATAGATGAGGAAACTGAGGCCTAAAGACAAAATCCTAAGCTGCACAAGACCATACCTGTTCCAGGCCTCCTGCCTCCCAATCCAGGGCTCCTCGCCCCGTACCATGCTACTCCATCTTCTCCCAGAAAGGGGAAAACAGAATTGCAGCTGCTAAAAGAAAAGCCCAGCCATGCTCCCCCTCCTGCAACATGCCCCAAACCTCAAACACTTACACTGTGATTTCTTATGCTGTTAGCCTGGTTTGTCACATCTTGGCTCAGAGACATGAGGAAGTGAGGTGGTTTTCTGCCAGACTCCACAAAGTCTCAACTCTGCTCTGTAGGCATTGGAGAGCCACTGAATGTCTAAGAGAGTTGCTCACTAAGGGCAGTGGTTTAGAAAAGTTAGCTGGCTATGTACCATGTATATACGGACTAGATGGAGTGAGAATGGTGGCGGGGAGCCCTGAAGATAGTTCAAAAGTGGGAAAGGTGAGATTCAGATGGACAAAGGGACTAATCAGTCCTGGGCAAAGCAGGTTGAAACCCAGTTCTCAATTTTGATCCTTCACATTTTCCCTTACATCCTGTAGTTGCATATTTTTCCATGAAATATTTATCTAGAGTCACTGGTATGATCATTTCTTACATCCCATTCAAGGCCAACGTTTCTTCATTATATTTCTTAAGCAGGGGTGGCTTATTCATTCTCCCCTGAAAAGACTTTTTTCTTTTTTAAAATAAATTATCTTTTTAAAATTCTGAATTTAAGAAACACCCAAAACCCCTCAACCCATTTCCATATACAAAGTAGAAGAGAGATATATTGAACTGTGAATCTCTATTATGCTCCATTATACCATTTGCTTACCAAAAAAAGGGTATAATAAATTCTGTATGTTGCTTTCAAAGCTATCCAGCTTGTCTGTGTTTCCTTCTGAACTTCCTTCTGTTCTCTCATTTTCACTCATGCCATTCTCCCTTATCAGTAATGTTCTTCCTAGTCAAGACTAGGTATTTGAATTGCTTCAAGGTTTTCCCTCCTCCAAATAGCTGCAAAGATGATACCCCCACAGCACAGATCCGGCTGCATCACTACTATGCTCAATCAACTCTAATGGCTCCCTATTACTTTTAGGATCAAATGTAAATTCCTCTATTTGGCATTTAAAACTCTGCATAGTCTAGTTCAGGGGTGGGGAACCTGTAGCCTTGAGGCCATACGTGGCCCTCTAGGTCCTCAAGTGTGGCCCTCTGACTGAATCCAAACTTCACAGAACAAATCTGCTTAATAAAAGGACCATAATAATAAATAATAATACAATACATAATAATATAATAATAAATAATAAAATGTGATTCCAGTTCCAACCTAGCTTTCCAGGCTTGTTATATGTTACTTCATTTTATGATCAAACTGGTTTTGCTATTGTTTATACACATTACCTCTCCAGTCTCTTGTGCCTTTGCATAGACCATCGCCTTTGCCTGGAATGCACTCACTCCTCACCTCCACCTCTTAGAATTCCTAGTTTCTTACAGTAGACAGCTCAAATATCACCTCTATGAAGCCTTTCCTGACACTGTCTGCCCTTCCCAGCAGCTGTTTGTACCTCTCCCCTAATTTACCTTGTATTTAGTGGGTTATATTTACACACATATCAGCCATCTCTTCTGAGAGAATTTAAACCTCCTGAGAGCAGGAACCATTTTGTTTTTGTTTCCATATCCTCAGTGCCTGGCACACAGTAAATAGTCACTTCATTAATGCTTTTTGATCAATACCTTAACCCAATTGTATATATTCTCTGAGGTATGTTTACACCTAAGCACTCTCTTCCTCCTTTGAACTGATTTTCTGTATCATTCATTTGGCAACTAGGAATGGTTTTATATGAATGTATCCATATATGTACTAGACTGCGAGCTCTTTGAGAGCAGAGACTGTTGTCTCTTTTTTCCTTTTTTTCGGTGAGGCAACTGAGGTTAAGTGACTTGCCCAAAGTCACACAGTCAGTGTTAGGTGTCTGAGGCCGGATTTGAACTCAGGTCCTCCAGACTCCAGGGCTGGTGCTCTATCCACTGCACCACCTAGCTGCCATGTTGTCTCTTCCTGACCTCAGTGCTTAACACCGTGCCTGACACATAGCAGGTGCTTGATGAATTTGTATTGACTGACTGATCTGTATCTCCAGCTAAACTGTAAGCTTCTTGAGGGCACAGGTTGGTCTAGTACTTCTTTATACCCTCCTCAGTACTTAGGCATAAGCCTTGCATGTAGCAGATAGCCAGTAATGTGTTTTTAATGATAACTGGAATATTCAGTAGCTTGGCAGTGGAATTAGGGAAATCAGTTCTTTCACACAGTTGGGTAGTTTTCAACTTAGATGAAGAGAGTAGGACACAGTTTTCATTGAGGAAATAGTCTAAGACTCCTTCTAGTTTATTCTGTTCAGTTACTTTCTCCAGATGGCTTCTAGTTCCTGTGACATTCTTGTATGTGACTAGCTTAAGTGTAGAGCTTTCACTGGAAATCAAAGTGTGTGAGACTCTCTTCTCTCATCAACTCTCATCAACTAAGCATTCATTTCCTAAACCCTTCTTGCTCCACCTAGAAAAAAATCATATTTGATGGAATGGATAGGAATGGAAGCCATGACAATAAACATTGATCAAATACCCATTGCCTGTAGAATGTCGTGTTAGGTCTTAGGCCCATAGACGTAGAGCCAGAAGGAAGCTGGCAGGCCACTGAATCCAACTGTTATTTCACAAATGAGGAAACTGAAATCTAGAGAGGTTGTGACTTTCTCAGTGTGACCCGACTCCCCAGATGAGCACCCAATCCACATTCTGGGAGAGAAACAGGGTCTTTACCCTCAAGATTAGAAAAGACAAGACATGTACACAGATAAACTAAAAGTCGCACGTACACAAATAAACTAAAAGTCGCACCCACACACAATTGTGTAAGAGAGATATAGTCAAAAGGTATAAAAAGTAAGGAAAGGGAGAGTGGTTATGGAGGAAGGCTCCAAGTTACTCATTGGGGAATCAGAGGGGAGGCGCCATAGAAATATATTTGAAGATTAGTTGAAGGAAATGGGATGTTTAGCCTTGAGAAGAGAGAAAGGGGGATGAGATAGCCATCTTTAAGTATTTCAAAGGCTCTATCATTTAAAAGGGGGATCATTTGCTCGCCTTGGCTCCAGAAAGCAAAACTGGGAGCAATGCATAGAAGTCGCTGAGCAGCAAATTTAGGCTTCCTAATTGCGGGTATTGTTTTTCTGTACTCTCTCACTTGATGACCTTATCAGCCCCCATGGATTTAATTTAATTATCCTTTTTATGCACATGGTTCCCATATCCAGCTGCAGTTCTCCTGGTTTCCAATATCACATCACCAACTGCCTATTTGACATTTCAAACTAGATGTCCCATGGGCATCTCAAAACAGAAACCGTAATCATTTCCCCACAACCTGTTCTTCTAAACTTCTCTGTTACTTGAGGGTGGGACCATCATCCTTTCAGTCACCTACGTTTGTAATCCTGGTCTTGTCCTAGAATCTTAATTATTTCTCACCCTCTGTATTTCTTGTTGTTGTTGTTTGGTCATGCAGTTGTGTCCAATTTTTCATGATCTTGTGGATTGTATCACATCAATACCGTCCATGGGATTTTCTAGCAAGGATATTGGCGTGGGTGGCCATTTCCTTCTCTAGAGGCAAATAGGGTTAAGTGACTTGCCCCGGGTCACACAACTATTAAGTGACTGAGGCTGGATTTGAACCCAGGCCTTCCTGACTCCAGGCCCACAGAAGCCATCTAGCTGCTTATATGGCCAACTGCCAAATCTTGTTGTTTCTGCTTCTACAACATACTCATATATGTCCCTTTCTCTCCATTTACACAGCCACCATTTACACAGGTTTAGGTCCTTATCACTTCTCGCCTGGATTATTGTAATAGCCTC
This sequence comes from Phascolarctos cinereus, assembly GCF_003287225.1. Taxonomy (NCBI): domain Eukaryota; kingdom Metazoa; phylum Chordata; class Mammalia; order Diprotodontia; family Phascolarctidae; genus Phascolarctos; species Phascolarctos cinereus. Next base: position 26,659,150 of record NW_027555514.1, on the reverse strand, counting down.
CTAATTGGTCTTCCTGCCTCAAGTCTCTCTCCACCCTAATCCATCTTTCACTCAACTGCCAAAATGATTTTTCCTAAAGTCTATATCTGAGCCTCCAAACCCAGACTTTATGCAGTTTACTACATTAGTCATCCATCATCTCTAAGTTCAAATACAAATTCCTTTGTTTAGCATTTAAGACTCTTCACAATTTGGCTCCAATATACCTTTCAATCCTCATTACAAATTATTCCCTTCACCACAATCTATGGCCCAGACAAACTGGCCCTTTTACTGTTCCCCATGTGTATCAAGCCATCCCCCCATCTCTGTGCTTTGGCACTGACTTTCTCCCTGCCTGGAATGCACTTCATCCTCAGTTTTACCTCTTAAAGTCCTTAATTTCCTTTGAGACTCAGCTCAAGCATTACCTCTTGCAGGAAGCATTTTCTGATTCCCCCAACTATTTCAATCATTTAAGTTCCCCTCAATCATCTTGTATCTGTTTTGAACTTAGCTTTTATATACCCACATATGTACATGCTATTTCTTCAATAGACTGTATTAATGTGACAATTGATTTCCAATCATTAGAGCTGCCCCAAAGTAGAATGGGATGTCTGGAAAGGTGGTAGGTTCTTTCTCATTGGAGGTCTTCAATGGGTTAGATGATAATTTGTCAGTTATATTATAATGGGGATTTCACTTGGGTTTAGATTAAATTAGATCACTGATGAGCTCTCTTTCAACCCAAAATTCTGTGATTCTGTATGTGTTGGGTTATAAAAGATGGGTAGGAATTCAACCCTAGAAGAAGGATAGAGAAGACATTTAGCACAGCAAGGACAAAGGTATGGAGGCAGGAAAACAGAGGCATGTTTAGAGACAAAGAAAAACCTAGTTTCTTGAACCCTAGAATGAATGAATGGGAACTCATGAGACAAGATTGTAAAGGAAAGGGGACATTGATTGTGAAGAGCTAGGAATATCAGGCAGCTGTAGCTGAACTCTGATGGTATGGGGCTGATTTGGGAGCAGAGGAGGGCATATAGGTGAAGGTATCTGGTTGGCAGTTGGAGATGCTGATTTGGTGCTCAGAAATGATGTCAGGACCTAAGACAGAGATTTGAGAGTTGTCTATGTACTAGTAGTACTAGAAACCATGGGAATAAATGAAGTCATTGAGGGAAAGAATATAGAGGGAGAAGTGAGACATGAACAAAGAAAAATGTTTTGGGAAAGTAAAATTTCATCCACCTACTATATCATTGATACTTTCCAGAATTAGCAGACTTGGTGGCTTTAAAACTTCATAATACAGTGTGTAGAATTAACTACCTTGCATACCAACATTTGCCTCTTGGAAATATCAAAACAAAAGTAAAGCAATGAATCTGTTGGTGGGGAGAGGAGGAGATCTCTGCAGAAGGTTGGTTCTACAAAATCGACAACTATGCTTGGTAGAATTCCAAGCCAAAATACAAATTTGCTGTGCATTTGGGCCATGGTAGAGTCATTAACATAGTAAGTGAGCTGCTCAAATCATGGGCTATTCTATCAGAAAAAAAATCACGAGGTAAGAAGACAAGGAGTAGCTACCATTCATTTATGAGGTAGGAAAATGTGTAAGTCTCCGGGGTGCCCCTCATCTCTTGAATCCTACTGCTATGTAGGTTCTGGATGGAGCCTAATATTTGGTTCTTTGTCTCCACCCAGTGCACTCTACCAACAGACCAGGCAGAAACCATAAATCAAACAGGCGGTTATTCAGTTATGAAAGAATTTCACAAGAACAGTGAAAATCACTGGCCAGTAGAGTGGCTGTATGGATAGAGCACTAAACCTGGAGTTGGGAAGACCTGAGTTCAAATTTGACCTCAGACATTTACAAGTTGTGTGACTCCTGAGGTTAAGTCATTCAACCTCTCTGTGCCTCAGTTTTCCTATCTGTAAAATGAGATCATAATAGCACCTTCCTCTAAGAGCAGTTGTGAGAATAAAATGAGACAATATTTTTAAAGTACCTTGCAAACTTTAAATGATTATAAATATAAATAACATTATATAATGATTACACATATAAATAGTAGTTATGTAAATAACTTTTTTGCTTAATATTTATTGAATGAATGAATATAAAAGGATTGCTATTAAGTATGAAATAAAGCTGATAAATAGCAAAGAGGTAAAATGGTGTGTACAATAATGAAGCTAAAGAATGACTCAGAGATGTTGAAATACATATATAATGCCTTTGGCCTTTCTAAACAACTACTATTGTTAGAAACTTTCTCAGGCCCCATAGATACATAAGAATGCTTTCCTACAGATTTGTGAGGGATTATAATCTAAGGCTTCCTTTGTTTCTTGTTTCTTTGTTTCTTGCTGTGCAGCTGATTCCTTGTGACCCCATTTGGGGTTTTCTTGGCAGAGATACTAGAGTGGTTTGCAATTTCCTTCTCCAGCTCATTTTACAGATGAGGAAACTGAGGCAAACAGGGTTAAGTGACTTACCTAGAGTCGCAGGCTAGTAAGTGTCTGATCGCCCAGTAATACACACACACACACACACACACACACACACACACAGAGACACATATTATATTTATATCCCCTTGAGGCTGGATTTGAACTCATGAAGATGAGTCTTCCTAACTCCAGACCCAATACTCCATCCACTGCAACATCTAGCTGTCCCTCCCTCACCCCCAATTCCTCAGAATATCAGAAGATGTTATAAATTCTTTTTTGCTGGAACAGCTGACAAATATCTCTAATATCCTTTCTCTCTCAAACGAAACAACTTTTTTTTTCACTTGAGTGTTGTATCTTGTAGACTTCCTGAAGTTTCCCTATGAATTCGTCTCCTGCTGATCCCATCATCACACATCTCTGAAATATAATGTTGACGATAATTATGACCCCAGGTGGTACATTGGTAGTGTTGAACTTGGAGTCAGGAAACAGTGCGTTCAAATGCTATCTCAGACACTTCTTAGTTGTGTGACCCTAGGCATCACGTAGCCTCATTTTCCTCAACTGTAAAATGGGGACAATAATAGAATCTACCCCACAATGTTGTTGTGAGGATTAAATGAGATAACATATATAAAGGAGTACTTTGTAAATCTTAAAACACTTTATTGCCGCAAACCTTAAAGTGCTATACAACTGTTACCTATTATATTATCATTACAAATTACCATTATTTACATGTGTTTTACATTTGTGTTTCATTATTCCCACTTTACATAATGAGGAAAGTGAGTCAGAGAGAGATTAAGTGAATTGCTCACAATCACACAGCCAGTAAGAAGTGTCTGAATATTCAAACCCAGGTCTCTGCAGCTGTCAGCTTGAACACATAAGGGGGGTTTAGGGTCCTATATCTACCCTGGCAGAATGAAGCTGAAATAACTGGGCTGATTGTGAAGGGCTGAGCGTTCCAATGGAGATTAGTGCCGTCCAATATATTGGGGTAGGGGTAGGGGTAGGGGTGTGTGTGTGTGTGTGTGTGTGTGTGTGTGTGTGTGTGTGTGTGTGTGCGTGCGCGCTCATGAAGCAGGGTCTCTTGGTATTGCGAGCAAGGTGTTTTATAAGAAGCCCTATATAAGTCTGAGCTTCTGTTATTTTTAAACATTTTGTACAAATTGCCTTAAATATTTCAGGCTGAAGAGAAATTGGGGAGCTAAGTAGGTTGTAAAAATAAACCTGAATTCAACACCTATGAGGAATATTTCCTGACAAGGCTGTAATGAAAGCAAAGATAGCTTTAAGGAGTTGGTGGCTCAACTGGACTTATCTGCTGGTTCTAAGTGACCCCAGATCGGGCACCAGTCACTAGGCCTAGTTTTCATTTCAGACTGAGAAATTGCTTCCTGGGCGCCCAAGAATATCTTAAAATGTTTCTTAGGGAAGGCGGATGTAACTTTCAGGAAGTCCCCCTAAATAATCTGATGACAATCTACAAGCACTTCCCAGCAGGAAGGGGATGAATTATAGCAGCCTCCATGTTTATAGCACATAAAACTTTTCTTTTTACCACCACCCTTTGAGGTAGGCAGGGCAAGCATTATCTCAATTTTATTGTTTAGTCAACTACTTATGTCTGACTCTTCATGATCTCATACGCAGTTTTCTTGGTAAAGATACTGGAGTGGTTTTCTATTTCCTTCTCCAGCTCATTCTACAGATGAGGAAACTGAGGCAGACAGGGTCAAGTGACTTGCTCAGGGTCACAGCCAGTATGCGTCTGAGGCCAGATTTGAACTCAGGTCCTACTGACTCCAGGGCCAGCACTCTATCTACTGTGCCACCTAGTTGCCCACTCCCATTTTACAGATGAGGAAATTGAGGCTCAGAGAAGTGATTTTGTTCATGGCCATAGAATAAGAAAGTGTCAGGACCAAAATTAGACCCCAGGGCCTCTTGACTCCAATTGTAGTACTTTCTACTGGACCATGTTTCCATTCAGATATAGGGGAGCACCTATCTCTGTCATATTGAGTCCTCAGAAGAGCTAGTTTTGTTCAAGGTACCTTTTGGGTCCAAACTCACTCAAAATAATAGCATATGAGCCCCCCACCAGTTCATTTAATTTATGTCTAGACAGTGAAAGACACAGTTCACACAAAAAGCATTTAATGAAATAGCATGGTAAGAGAATTTGGATCGAATATTCCATCCCTCCATAACACAACAGGGCTCACTTTTCTACAAACATGCACACGACCAGTTTAGAGAGGGAATATCTATAGGGATCACACATGAGGAAACACGGGGAGGGACAATCACACCTTTGAGACTGAGGGACTATTGATTCTGGTGATGTCGCTGTGCTGCCCACACTAGCCAGCATCTCTGATGGGTGTGGTGCTCCTTTGATTACCAAGGCAGCCAGGTGGTGCAGCGGACAGAGTGATGGATATGGAGTCAAGAAAAAAGACTTGAGTTTAAATCTGGCCTGAGACACTAACCAGTTGTGTGACCCCGAGCAAGTCACTTGAATTCTGTCTACCTCAGTTTCCTCATCTGTAAAATGGGAATAATAGCACCTACCTTCCAGGGCTGTTGTGAGGATTAAATGAGACAATATTTGTAAAGCATTTTGTAAACCTTAAAGTGCTGTATAAACACTAGCTATCATTGTTATTGTAATTATTATTATTTCTCATTAACGGGCTTGTTCCTTTCTTAGCACCACATCTCTGCTGTCCCTGTTCCTCTTTGGGCTTATTGCCCTGGTGAGCTCTGCTGGTCTCATTGTCTACTCTGGCATCTCAGTTCTTCTACATCAATGTCAGTCTGTCAGGGCATAACGTCTAAAGTTGTTAGCTCTTTATTCATAGCCATCACACCAGCTAAGGAGAGCCAGGAAGAGTGCCCCAAGCTAAGATGAGGTCCTTCCTTTTCAACTCCTAAGTCGGAGTCAGAGATCAAAGCTTTCTTTTACAGATGTTATGACCCATTCCCAAGATCCTCTCTGAATTCAATCCACAACAAATTCCTCTTTTTATTACACATTTCTGCCAGTAGCAAAGTCTGATGATTTAGTAGCTATGTTTTGTCCAGCAACAACCTCACTGTCCCTACAATAATTATATAGGTGATGGTTTTGGGGCATGGAAAGTAGGAAATCTACTTTTGTGGGGGGTGACCACTGGACATCTTAAAAGGTAGCAAACAGTGATTGGCATTTTGAACCTGGTCAAACTCATTCTTTAGCAGCAAACTTCTCCAATGAAGAAACTAATAAGCTCATGGTGGTCCTCTAGAGACCTGGGTTCTTCCTCATAAATAAGCTCTCCATGGTGTCTGTTTAGTTCAAGGGTGACCAATGGTGAGGCTTCTCTGCTGTGTGCTGCATGTCCAAAACTTCTCGAAGCCCTTCCCTTTTCTCAGAATGTATTTACTCCAGAGACCATGGCCCTTAATAATACCTTAGAAACAAAGAGATCTTTACCCTGATCTATCAAATAAATTCTGCAAGAGCAGAACCTGAGGTCCATGAACTTGTCTTTTTAAAAAATATTGTAACAACTCTATTTTAACATATTTGATTTCCTTTTAAAATCCTATATATTTTATTTTATGCATTCGAAAACATCATTCAAAGAAGGGTAAGCTTTGCCATGATATTTTGTAAATTTTGTTAGATTCAAAGGGATCCAACTTACAAAAAGGTTAAGAATCCCTATTAGAATCATAGAATAATCGAATCTCAGAATTGCAGGAGAATTACATCTAAGTCAGGGGTTCATAACCTTTTATTTTGTGTTTTGAACCCCTTTAGCGATCAGGTGAAGTTTGTTTTTTTTTTTTTTTTAAAACATCCCTAATTGAAGGAAATGCTAAACTTCAGTTAGAGCTTAGTGAAAAGAAATATTTTCCCCCCAATTCATGTTTACAAACCCACTGAAATCTATCTACAGACTCCTGAGGTAGGGGGAGGAGGGGATGTGGCATGTGTATCCCAGATTAAGAATTTCTGATCTAGTAAAAAGCTCTTTGAACTCTGCCTCCTGCAACATAAGAATCCCTTCTACTTTGCCTGACAAATGCTAAGGCAACCTCTGCTACTATTTGAAGCAACTCATTCCATCATTTGACAATTCTATTTGTCAGGAAAGTTCTTGGTATTCACTTAGAATTTGACTCCCTGTAGTGTCTATACATTAGTCTCAGTTCTTCCAAATGAACTGACGTTGAAGATAATGTGCCCTTGAACCTGTTTGTAAAGGAGCATTTTTTTTTCCAGATGATATTTCACTGGACAGATTTTTTCCCTTTTATAGTCAATATAGTGTCTCTTGGCCATCAACATGCTTGGAAGACCCATAGTAGCTGAGAGATGGAGAGTGTCTAGAGCACTTAGTCTGTTTATGGGAAATCTACTTCTGTGGGTGGTGACTACTGGACATCTTAAAACGCAGCAAACAATGGTTGGTGTTTTGAAACGGTCAATGGTATGGCACAAATGAAGGCTCTAAAATTAGGATCTTAACAAGTCTTGCCTGAATCCTTTGCTTTCCTTCTTTCCAACAAACACAGCTTTGATGCCAGTGCCCTTGTTAGGGCTATTGGGAACAGCTCCTGCCTTCCTGCTTCATAGACCAGTTGCTTTATTTCCATGAGTTTGATAATATTACCTCGATGTGGAGGCTGTTTCATCCTTCTCTTCTAATAACATACAAGGACACAATTCATTCTCTACTGCCTCAGTCCTTTCTTTTTTTGGATGGGGTTGCTAGTAATTTGAACTAGAGGGCGATCTGGAGAGTGGAGACACCTTCAATCACCTGACTGGACAGAAATTCAGCTTCTTCCCTGTAAAATTGCAATAGCGCTCATGGAAACACCTAGTGCTTCGAGGTTTGCAATGTGTTGTGTATTTGGTATCTCATTTGATCTTCACAATAATCCTGGGAGATCAGTGCTGTTATTATCCCCATTTTACAGATAAGGAAACTGAGGCAGACAGACATTAAATGACTTGCCCAAGGTCACACAGCTAATAAGTGGCTGAGGCTAGATATGATCTAGCAGGTAATGGCAGCTTGCCATGTTACAGAGAGGGGATTTTCCCCCTTTAATCTCTCATGGACTAATCAGTAAAATAAAGTTTATGTGGATTTCCCTCACAGAATAACATGAATCAGTTCTGACCTTTCTATTGCTATTGCTATTTTGTTCACTCATAAAACACTCCCTGGACTGCAGGTGAGGGAACACAGCCCCATGCCACAGGAAGGGAAATCTCACCATATTGTTGTCAGGGTGGATAAGCACAGGAACACATGGACTGGAAGAACTCCAACTCTCATGGTCCAATTGGGCTCAAGTGGGCCCTGCTCCTGGTCAGAGTCATTAACACAGACTAACGAAAGGCTTTTAATAACTCAAGCTCTGCATGAATCTGGAGATCCCAGCACCTTGAAAGGAAGGCTGCAGGGAAATCAACTTCTCTCATTCCTCCCCTTTCCCTCCTTCCCTCCCTCCCTCCCTTCCTTCTCTCTTTCCTCCTTTCCTTCCTTCCTTCCTTCCTTCCTTCCTTCCTTCCTTCCTTCCTTCCTTCCTTCCTTCCTTCCTTCCTTCCTTCCTTCCTTCCTTCCTTCCTTCCTTCCTTCCTTCCTTCCTTCTTAGTACAACATACTGTTTCACTTAAAGGTGTGATGTCCTTCAGGACCAGATTCACTGCTGAGGAAAAGGCAGGCACACAAATCATTCCCAATGTGCTTCAGGTTAATGGATTATGTTGTTACATGTTAGAAAATGGGACTTTGCACTGGAGAGGGTCCCTCTCCAGAGTCTTAGCACAGCAATGAGGCATAATACCAGTGACTATTCTGAAGAGTTTAGAGATGAGTCAGGACCATCTTACATCAAAAAAACCCAATTCTGCTTCATCAGGTATGTCCCTAAGGGCAAAATCCTAGAGTTTTCAGAGTTGGAAGGGACCTTGGAAGTCATATCGTTCATCTTGTGACTGAGCACGATTCCCTTCTACTGTATAACCAACACGCAACCATTTGATCTCCTATGATAGTAAACATATTTTTCCAGGCATCCCTATATGTTTTTGACATTTCTGACTGTTAAGAAGTCTCTTTATGACACAGAAGTGAAATCTGTCTCTCTTTAACTCTGATAAAATTGTCCCTGGTCCTGCCATCTGGGGCTAAGCCAAACAATCTAATTCCTGTTTCATAGAGCCACCTTTTGAATACTCGAGGAAAGCTATAATGGATCCTCAAGGGGGTTTTCTTCTTTAGGCTAAATGTTCCCATGGAAGCCCATTTAAATGGCAGAATTCAAGTGCTGGAAGGAACCTCTGAGACTGATTACCACTTTTTCCTGCACAGGAATCCACTTTCCTACACAAGGGAGCCCAGTATCCCAGAGAAGGACTCCTTTTGTGACTACTGTGGTTGGTAATTCACTGGTCTTGTTTGCTTTAAACTTTATTCTCTTTCGGTCAACCTTAAATATCCTATCACACATATAGAAAGTCTTCCTTTCTGTCACCAACAAAATTCTTTTTTTAAAGTACCTTTCACATCTATTTGCTCCAATTGGACTTAAAAGATGTTCAGTCAATTTTCAGTCCTGTGACTTGGTGACCCCAATTGGGGCTTTCTTGGTAAAGATACTGGAGTGGTTTTGTCATTTCCTTCTCCAGCTCATTTTCCAGATGAGGAACTAAGGCAAACATGGTGAAGTGACTTGCCCAGGGTCACAAAACTAAGTAAGTGTTTGAGGCCAGATTTGAACTCAGGAAGGCAAGTCTCTCTGGCTTAAAGGCAGCACGGTAAAGCAGATGAACAGCCGACCAGGAATTGACTGCCTCAGGATTGGGTCCTGATTCTGATCCTCAGTAGCTGTGACTTTGAGCAAATTGTTTCCTTTCTCTGAGCCACAATTTCCTGCTCTGTAAAATGGGGATTATGGGGCAGCTAGGTGGCGCAGTGGATACAGCACCGGCCCTAGATTCAGGAGGGCTTGAGTTCAAAATCAGCCTCAGACACATAACACTTACTAGCTGTGTGACCCTGGGCAAGTCACTTAACCCCATTGCCTAGCTTAAAAACAAAACAAAACAAAAAAATAAAATGGGGATTATATACAGGTTATAACTACCTGGCAGGCCTGTTGTGAAAGAAGTACAGATACGTAAAAGCATGCTGCTACTACAGATCTTTTGAGACATAGTGTGAGATAGACCTTGACCTTGGAGTCAGGAGGTAGTATGATGCAACAGAAAGAGTGTTGTGTTTGTAGCCAGAAGTCTTGGGTTCTATCACTTATATTATGTCATCTTGAGCAAGTAGGTCACTTAACTTCTCTGGGCTTCAGTTTCCTCCCCCTTAAAATGAGGAGATTGGAATAGACAGCCTCAAATGTCCCCTTCCAGCTCTAAAGCTATGACCCTGTGTCTGACTTGTACTATCTTAGTCACACCTTCTTTTTGGGCCTCAGTTTCCTCATTTGAAAAGCAAGGGGCCTCAAATAGATGTACTCTGGTGTTCCTTCCAGCTTTAAAACTATAATTGTCTGTCTGACATTTACGAACTATTATGACACCATGGTCAAGTCATTTAGTTTCTCTGAACCTCAATTTTCTTCCCTGTATAACGGGGATGATTATAATAATCTTTGCTCTCCCTAGGTTCCAGAGTTGTGGTAAGAAAGATGCTTTGTAAACCTTAATGGTTAGAAGTTGTGTTGCCTCCCTTTGTAGGAGGGTAAGGTTTGCTGTTTGTGTCGCATGGCTCTGTTTTCTGATGCCTCATGGTCTGGTGAAAGTGTCCATGGACACCTGGTTTGGGGTTCTCTCTGCCAAGGGGCCTTCACCCAATGTGGGTGTCAAGTAATAAAAAAGGCAGTGGCACCAGTCAAGCAGTGATCAGCCACATGAATTAGGGTTTTATCTTCATGTGCATTAATCCACCTGCCATCTGGTTAACAACATTTTCCCATTATTTCTTATTATTTCACCTTCCTAAACACAGAGGGGTATCCCATAGTATGGCTCAGCCCATGGGCACTTCCTTCTCTTTCTCGTTTCAGTCCGAGGGCAGACTCATCATGTGCCCTTCAAGAAAACTCTGCAACAGAGAGGGAAAGTCTGAACAGTCCCCAGAGTTGGCTCCAGAGGCTGCCAAGCTAGTCACCTAGCACCCATTAATCCCTTCGGCTTGGTCTAAAATGCATTTCTCCCAACGACGGACCTCAGGCAGAAGCCTCCACAAACAGATGGTCCTTGGCCTGAAAGCCATTTGGCCTGTGCTCTGACAGACTGCCAGGAAGAAGCCAGGACCAAGTAATTCAGCTGGTCATCATCATCCTGAGGGGCCATAAGGACAGAGGTGGATGCTGAGGCAGGCAGAAGGTAGATTATTCAGCATACATTCAGAAAAAAGCGATTCTTGGACCTTAATACCAGGGATGGAGAATTGGGTGTTGACAACTTCATCTCTCACTTTTCTTTAGCCCTTTAAGATTTGCTAAGTATTTTCTTTTCATTCATTCATTCAACAAACATTAATCACTTAATGGATGCTGAGCACTGTGCTAGGTACTAGAGATATGTAATAATAATAACAGCTAGCATTTGTATAGTACGCTAAGGTTTGTAAAACACTTTATAAATATCCTCTGATTTTACCCTCACAACAATCCTGAGAGGTAGATGTATTATTACCCTCATTTTATAAGTGAGGAAACTGAGGAAGAAGCTAAATGACTTGCCCAGGGTCACACAATGGAGTACATGTTTCAGGCCAGATTTCAACTCAGGAATTTGATTCCTGACTTCGTGTCCGAGTCTCTACCCACTGTGCCACAAAAATGAAACGTGACCTTGTAAGGCAGGCACTACAAGCATCACGAAGAAGAGGAGGTGACCAATGTTCTCTAAGAGGTAAATGCAATTCAATTTGACAACTATTTATTAAGAGTCTACTATGCATGAAACACTAGGGATACAAAGGGGAAAACAGTGCAGTCCTTTAGAGGCTCACATTCTCTTAGGGGGTGAAGCATGTGTGCAAGGACACAAATGCAAAGTGTATGCCAAGTGGCTTTAAGACGGAGAGAACACCATGGACTGGGTGTGGGGTGGGGCATGGATCAGAAAAGGCCTCATGTTAGAAATCCCACCTGAACTGCAGTGAACAAGTCATTTATTTTTTGGGTTATAGCCAATGAAAATTTGTTTTGCTGCACTATTCATATCTGTTACAAGGATATTGTTTTTTATTTTCTTTTTTTTTCACTGGGATGAGGGGAAGAAAAAAATATCTATTTCTGTTAATCAAAAAAATTGATTAAAATGGCAATGAAAAGAAAGCAAGGGATTTTACAAGTAGAAGAGATGAATGTATTCCAGATGAGGGATCACCTCTGAAAAGGCATGGTGAAGGGGCCGGGAGCTGGAATGTACAGAAAACATCCAGAAGTTCAATCTGAATGACATGGACAGAGCAGGAAAAGAAATAATATGAAATAAAGCCAGCAGAAATAAGTGGGAGTAATAATGTGGAAAGCTTTAAGTGCCAGGCTGAGGATTTTTGTGTTTATTATATAGCAATAGGGGCCACTGAAGATTTTCAAGTAGGGGAGCGACAGAGATTTGTGTTTTAGGAATATTAATTTGGCAGCTTCATGAGGGATGGATTGATGGGGGAAGAGACTGGGCCAATTAGGCGACTACTGAAACAGGTTAAGTGATTTGCCCATGGTCACACAGCCTGTCAAAGTGTCTGAGGCAGGATTCAAACCCAAGCATCTTGACCCTAGATTCCACCTGCTATCTACTATGCTACTTTGATTTACAACAGTAATATCTTAGACTCACTCAGCCAGCAGAAGAAAATCATCGTCTCAGGAGAAAATGTTTTGCCAAGCCTATCAATGGATGGTTATTTAATAAACAGTTTTTCAGGATTAAATCTTGGCTTGGTTGCAGAAGGTAGTCTGATCTGGAGGTGATGGAGATCCCAGAGGGAAAATGTTTCTGTTTGTTAGACGGGGAGCTTTCTTGGTCATTGTGGAGAAGCCTTCAGGCTGATGCTGGCAAAAGTGCCAGACAGAAGGAATTGCTTTGAAGTTTTCAGTTTATGGGTCCTCTCCTCTTCCACCCACCTCACCCCCAACAGTGTTGCCCCCCCTGCTCCCCAGCAGTCATCTATGGTTCTGGAACAAATAAGAAGGCGTAAGAAGGAAGAGAAAGGAAGAAAAGGAGAATTCAATGATGTAGAACACATCACCTCTTTTCAAAGGGATACATGAAAAATACATTCATAGTAGGCACCTCAGAGTCTGGGAAAACCCTTACTGGTCACATATATACACAAAAGGCAGGAGTTTGAAATAAAGGATTGAGGTGGAGGATGGTGCCTCAACTGTGGCAACATCTGGCCTTTCTGTTCTTGCCTTTACTCCTCCCTTTCATTTTCACTGAAGACCCAAATGATCTTGGGAGAATTAGAAAAGATAGAATGTTTCAGATCCACTTGGACCTTTGTTAGAAGGCAGTCCTGAAATACCTTTGAAGAGATACACATTGATAATCAGTTATTAAACATTTGTTACAAGGGCTTTCTAGCCATTAGTCAGAAAGAGGCATGGAACAGAGGCGCTGAATTGAGCCAGAGGTAAGAAGCAGGCTCAAAGCTAGACTAAATACCTGAAGGAGGCTCCAAATCATTGGCTGGCTATTTTATGTTCCAAAAGACCTTGGACCCTGGAGCTAAGATACATGAAGCCTACAGAGAGTTCTTTGAATGGGAAAAAAAAGCTGCCCCCTCTCCTCCCGATCACGGATACATTCATGGACTGGATTTCTCATTGAAAAAGTTGATGCTTGACCACTGGGGCTCTAGGTGGCAAAGAGAACTTCTTTTCTTACAAAGAAGAGGCAGCACTTTACCTGAGGGTTTCCCAAGAGTGTGGTGGAGACAACACCAGAATTGGAGTCATAGACCTAAGTTCGAGTCACTTATAAACTACATGAACTAACCACTTTAAGCCTCAGTTTTTTCACCTGTAAAATAAGGAATTGGAACCAATTGACTTCTGATATTCCCCCCTGCTCTATACCTGTAATCCTAGGATACTATGTCTGCCTGAAGCCTGAAACCTGTAGTAGAGAGAGAGGCCAGCTGAGATCATGAGACCAGCAGGAGTAAGCTCTGACACCACCAGAAGACAATCAATTATCAATCAATACACATTTATTAAGTACCTGCGATGTGCCAGGCACTCTGCTAAGAGCTAGACAGAAGCATCGGAGGTGTTTGCATGGTCTCCCCACCTGGCATGCATGTTAACTCTGTGAGCACCCCTGCATTCATGTTCTGTAGGCATATCCACTCTTTTCACTAATGGAGGTTTCTTTGCCTGATAGTGTGCCGCAGGTTTATAGGAGGAGGTATCATTTTGCTACTTTTCTAATTATATGATTTCCTAAAATGCTTTTGCTTTCAATTATCCTCTGGATGACTAGTAAAAGTAAACCTATTGGTGGGGTTTGATGAACTATAGTTTTGAGTGGGTAAATCACTTAACCTCTGTCTGCCTCAGTTTCCTCAACTGTAAAATGGAGACAATAGCACCCACCTCCCACGGTTGTTAAGAGAATGAAGTGAGACCATATTTGTAAAGTGCTTTACACACTGCCTAGCATGTAGTAGATGGTAATAAAATGGTGTTTCCTTCCTTCCTTCCTTCCTTCCTTCCTTCCTTCCTTCCTTCCAACTACGCGTCATAGTCTGGATGATAGGTATTCGGGTCAGTCACCTCTCTATGGCCCTCTGTTTCTGCCCCTGTAAAACGAGGGGACTGGATCACATGGCCTCTGAAGGTCCTTCTAGCTTTAATTCTATCTATGACCCACCTTATCAAATGATTTTCCATATTTAACAAACAATAAGCACAATGAAATCTCATGTCCTCCACATCTGTTAGCCAGTTGTGTGATGGTAAAAATCCTATCTGTTGCAGAAATCACCTGTGAAAGTCTGAATTTCCCAGTTAATTCTCTCATTGAGGATGCCCTTTCTAAGTATATAGATTACTCTCATGAAAATTGATATAAAGATGATGAAGTCGGCATGTTGGTTGGTAGATGTTGATGATCTTGGGTTGTCTTTTCAGTATTAATAAGGTATAAAATATTTTCTGTGACCATTGTATTTTTCCTCTTTCAGATAGCTTTTCAATATCTAGATCCCTCAACACTTAAACAATTGTATAAATTAGAGCACAGATCTCCTCTACGGGCACAACACATATTCCAGATGGTTTTCCTGGTTTTGTTCTCCTTATTTCCACTTCTACCTAAAATAGCATCCAGGACCGTAATTCTGGAATCCAAGTCTGGTGACTCCACTGTCCTTGATGATGAAATCAATTTGTTAAAAGCATATTTGCAGATCTTTTCCATTTCCTCCTGTTGTTATCCAATTTCCCTTTTAATCCTTAAATGTTCTAGAAGTGACTTAGTTGTGTGTCTTGCCAAACTTTCTTTACACTGGTTTTACCCTCTACTGCTTTTCTTTATTTTATGAGAAACACTACTCATTATCTTCCATCATCTTTCACTGTAACATTCTACAAACATTTTTGTTCTAAACCAGTATTACCTTTAGTTGCCATATCTCTCTGGTAGACAAGGAAGTTACATTTTCTGACTGAGGTACTTTTCAGATTTTCAAAATTTCCTTAGTATGGAAACTGATTTTATACCAATTAAGCTCCCATGTGAAGTTACCATAGTCTATGTCTACATCTTTTTTCCATATTCTGTGTCCACCACCAATAACTTGTTTTAATAATCCATTGTTTCAGTTGCATACTATATATTTCCTCATTTTAATTTTTTCAGTTTTGTACTAATTTTGCTCTTTGCTCTTAACAAGTCAGCAGTCTGACTGTTCACAAAGGGCTTACACTGAAATGACTCACCTCAGTTATGTCATTTCCTGTCAAAATATGATCCAGTTCATTTTTGGCAATGTTGTTTGAGACTAACCATGTCAAGTGCCATTCAATTCTTTAATCAGAGAAATTATTCACCAGATATAGTCCTAAAACTTCTGAATAAGTTTTTGACCTTTCTCATAACATAACCTGAGCCATATTTTATGGTACAATTCTAACTTTCCTCCCCCATTTCCTCATTAATGTTATCAAGTATCAAAGTCCATGCAAGCCTCCTTTGGAGGGTCATAATTGAGTTCTTCTTCGAATTTCTTTTCATCCTTTCTAATAGATGTCAATGCAGAAGCTGCAATTACTTTCTTGGTGGTCTTTTGACAAATACGTCCTGAGCATTGTAATATAATTTGAACAAGTGTCTCATTTAAAAATATTCTTTACTTCCTTTGGATCTATGATAAAACCAATTCAATCAAGTCAATTATTTGCTTCTCCAAGGAGACTATGCTCCTTCCTATCATTTGGCTACAGATTCTTTCTTCTGGTTCTGTTTAGAGAGAAGGGCAAGATTGACATAAATTTAGCTCCTATGATAGTACACATCCACTAGTTGGTCATTGGGCAGTGATATAATTAGAGCACCAATCACCAAGGTCAAGTTTATAGAAGGCTTAAAGACCATGTTAATTTCAGAACCCTTTTCTTCCCTTTTTTACAACTGTCATCTTTACCACAAAAGCAGAAAGGGGCTGCATGAAACTGAGGACCATTGATTATTTCTCTTTATTTTAATGGGTGGCCATGATGAAATGGATTCCTTGCCAAGTGGCCAGACTATTGGTGCTGAGCCTTTCTCCACTTCTCTAGGGTAGTACTCAGGAAGCAGACTGTATTCAAACCCTTGCCTGCATGGTAGAATCTGATAGAGTTTATATTACACTAGCATGGCCTTTGAAAGCTCAAGGTCTCCTCTGAGCCACATGGGAGATATCAGAGTAGGATTTTGTGAATGGCTACAAATAATATTAATAAATCAAGATTTATTGTTCAGCTACTAACTAGCCTTGTGGATTTAGGCAAGCGTCTTCACCTTTTCCAAAGCAAAATAGCACTCCTTCAATGTATTGTCTTCTCTATTAGAATGTAAGCTCCATGAAGGCAGGGACTGTTTCCACTTTTGCATTTCTATCCCTACCACTTAGTACAGTGCTTGCCACGTGGTAAATACTTAATAATTTTAAAAAATTTAGTCATCTTTTTGAGACTCAGTTTCCTCATCCATAAATGAGGGGTTTAGACTAAGTGATCTCTGAAGACCTTTACTTCCGTGATAGTTATAGGACCATAGATTAAGGGCTGGAAGAGACCTTAGAGAGGTCTAGTCTAAACCTTTCATTTTACAGATTAGAAAACAGAGCCCAGAGAGGCTAGGTGATTTGTCCAAGGTCACACAAGTAACAAACAACTGAGGTGGGGTCCAAAGCCAGGTCCTCCAGCTCAAGACCAGTACTCTTTCCATTGTACCATGTTCTCTGAACCAGATTAGAGTTGGAAAGGATCTCAGAGATCCCCTAGTCCAAAGTGCTCATTAAAATTACATCCCACAATGCTCTCCTCTTCCCTTCTGTCTGACCATATGCCACTTTGTGGTCTTGGGTTTGGTTATCAGGATTTCAAGGGGGGAGATTGAGCTCTCATGGAATGGAGGCCACCTCTTTTCAGAAGCATTGAGTCTCCCCATCTGGGATCTCTGAGACTATATGCTCTTTTAACTACCCTCCAGGTGTTTCAGGACAGACCCTCTCATGTGCCAAAGGGAGATCTCTGCAGTCTCTCAGATAGCAAGTCTTTCAGCTCCATAGATCCACAAGAGAGGCTGTGGGACTGCCTGGGGGAGAAGGCTCACAAAATGATATTTTTGCAAAGCACCCGAGTGAACATTTTTTTTACCCTCTAAATATGCAGAGACACTACAGCAAGGATCACAGGTTTTTCCTGGTGATGCAATCAACAACACTTAATTATCAGTTCTCCAAGCAAATTAGGTGAGAAAATTACTTGTCTTTTTATATTTACTTTATTTTCTAAAAGGAATTCAAGAAGAGGACAAATCTACCACTACCACATGGAGTGCTTCCTCTGCATCTCTCTTTTCCTCTCCCTCTTTTTCTTCCTTTTGCAAACTGTTCTGTCCCTTCTTCACTGTGGGAAAGTAAGTGGCTCTGTATGCTGTTTCTTTAAGGAATCTATTGGCTCTGTCTGATGGCTGAGGGAGCAGCAGCCGCCTGTGCTGTTTCCAAGGCTTGGCAGCAAGGAGGAGGGAGAGAGAGGGAGGATCCACCTAAGTGTACCTTCTGCCTCCTTCCCCCCAAGAGGAGGTGCAGCCACAATCCTCCATAGCTCTCAGTGTGGTCCAGCTCCCATGAGATAATGTTTGTGAAGGATAAGATGGTCTCTGAGGTTCTTTCTGGCTCTGAGTCTACGATTCCATATGGTTCTACCCTGAATCTCTTCTCCAGCCCCCCTATTTCCAACTATCTACTGGGTGTCTCCACCTGAAGAGTCTCTTCAAACTGATTCATTCAGTGAGCATTTATGAAGTTTCCATCTGGTTTGGCTACCTTTATAAAGGTCTTTTCATGACTCCCAAACTCCTCCCTGAAACAAAGGTCCATCTTTGTAATGCCAATATTCCACCGATGCTCTTGTACAGTTGTGAGGGTTGACAGTGTTGGGATGATGAGGTCTGAGAGGCTGTGACCCCTCAAAGACTATAGTATAGGACAGAGTTGTCTAGAATGAATTCACAGACTCAAGCATTCTTTAAGTCAAGTTGGCAAAAAGTTTATCGTTACACTTTTCAACGGGCAAGGATTCTTAAGGAAACTGAAATCTTAGAGGGGTACAGTTAAAGTTTATATAGGATAAAATACAATAAAACATGTGCCAAATATGCTAACTAGGTGACCCAGGGTGGGATCAGGGAGTGGTTAAGGGAGTGGTCAGTTCTCAAAGGAACATACACTTCTTATATCTACCTCACAGGCGTTTTACCCAGAGTTCACTAGGAAAAGCCCACAAGGGGCGCCACATGGAGGTGTGGTTTTAGGACTGCTATGTCACTAAGTTAACTAGTGGTCAGGGGTAACTGAGAGTTGTCCAGTCTGCCACCAGTCAGTGTCTTGTTTGACAATATAGATAGTAGGGAGTATACATGTGCCTCAGGTCTAGAATATAGATAATGAGGAGTCTAGGATGCAGATAATGAGGTAGGGCAGTAGTATAGACAGTCCAGTGGGTGAGATATCTTTATGACCCAGTGCAAAGCCAGTTCAAACTAATAATTCCTTCAGGTGCTGTTTGTTACTGGGCACAGTGTGCTTGGGCTGGGAAGAAATTGTCAGAGACAGTGTTTCCGAGGTTAGAAAGAAATTGGGGTCCAAGTACAAGCACCCTAACACAAGCACCCAAGCACCCCATCAGGGAGAGTTAAAAAAAACACTCAGAGAACAACAGAGAGGCCTCTTGGAGGTGTGAGCAGGCTGCAGCACCTAACAAATAAGGCATGATGGAGAAATGAAGTCAAGCCTGTTATCAAAGACATTTATGCTGAAAAAAGAAAACGGGCAGGAGGACCATGTGGCAAAAGCAAGGAAGAAACCTTTTAGAAATGGACAGCCTACTGGCTTTCCAGAACGAGACAAACTGAGGGACATCCCTGGCATCTTGGGTGAGCCCCCCTGCAGCAAGACAGTGAGAAAAGATCAAGAAGGAGAGCTGCCTGGCTCTGTAGGCATGGATGAGCTGTAATCTGCATTGGGGGAGGGAACATTTCCCAGAGGGAGATCATAGACCCATTTGGGTATTTGCCAATGGGCCAGACCCTGGGCTAGGCACTCAGGATACAAAGATGAAAGCAAAAGGGTCCCTGCTTCAAGGAAGGTATAGTCTACTGGTGACACACAAGCTACCTATAATTAAGCAAATACAAAGTCTTTTGTAGGCATGGGAAGAATAGTAACGGCTGGAGGAAGGAATCAGCAAAAGCCTCATATGACAGGCAGAACATGAGATGAACCGTGAAGAATGCTAGACCTTCCAAGACCTGGAGAAAAGGAAGGAAAGCATTCCAGGCTTGGGAGATGGCTGTTGCAAAGGTATGGAGGTGAGATGTGTTCAGAGTTGAACTCATCTTCCACCCCAGACTTGCCACTCTCATTTCCCTATTACTCTATATCTGTTGAAAAGATCACCCTCTCCTCAGTCAACCAGGCTCAAAACCTCCCAGTTCTCTTTGATGATTTTCTATCTCTTCCTCTACACCTCCTCCCCTTCCCATCATTGGTCAAATCCTGCCAAGGCCTTTGTAGCTGTTCTGAACATGTAATCTCATTTGTTTTTATGTATGAGTTAGAAAATGGCTACTGGTCCCTTCTCAAATTCTTCTAGGAACTGACTTTTGCCAGGGAAACTTCCTATGTCCATGCAAATGAGCAATTATTCTGCAACTTGAGGGTCTTAACAAGAGGCCTGGAGGCACTGAAAGGTTTTGACTCACCCAGGGTCACACAGCCAGTAATGTCAGAGGCAGGACTTGGGTCTCCATTGTCTTCACTGTGAGGCTTACCTGTCTCACCCTACACTTCTTCACCTGTTCTATGTTCCATCCAACCAGGACTACTCATCATAGCCTTCTCTTTGCTGTCTTCTCCCATTTCCATGCCCATTACCCTGTCATCCCCAGCTACTTTGTTCACTTTCTAATCTATCAAATTCCTTTCCTTTCTCTGAGGTCCCACTTGGCTTCTACTTCTTCAGGGAGTGCTTCCCTGACTCTCTCACCCACTCTGACCTCTCTGTCCTCAAATTTCTCACAATGCTTTGCCTGGATCTCTCTCTTGCCTTAATTACTATTTCCCTCGTAGTTATCTAGGGACACCAGTTATATAGTGTATATAATAAATATATAAAATAAGTAAATGTTATACCTATATAGTATACTTACAGTATCATAGTTAGCTGGGTATCCTTTTTCTCACCATTAGACTATAATCTCTTAGAGAACAGGGCTTATGTTACATGTCTTTGCGTCCTCAGCACCTACACAGTGCCTTGTGCATCTCAGCTATGGGATCCATATTTGCTTAACTGAATCGAAGTGCATCCCTGGATAAGGGCAACAGCTGCTTATACAGGTGGTTATTCTGCCCCCTGGTGCCAGAGGGTAGAACTGAGATCAGTGGGTGGATGTTACCAAGAGACAAATTTAGGCTTGACATCAGGAAAAACTCAGTCAGTTGAGCTGTCCAGGAGTGAAATGGGCAGCACTGGAAGGGTAGAGGTTCCCTCTCATTGGAGGCCTTTGAGCAGAGGCTTGCTGACCACTGTCAGCACTTTTAGAGAAGGGATTCTTATTCTGGTGTGGGTTGGACGAGAGGCCTCTGCTCAGATTTTTGGATTCTGTTTAGTCCTCTGGAGTCAAGTCTCCTCTTCCATGAGGCTCCAAATGTGGAAAAGACAGTGCATCAGTCTCCCTGGGCCTTAAGGATGGGCACTATTGCTTTCAGTGCTTGGCAGACCCCCCTATATACCATCTGCACAGTGCTTAGCACCTAGTAGGTGCTTAATAAATGTCTATTCATTGATAGTAATTGACTTGGCCATATTCCAGAGGGTTCATCCCTAGGGTCCTTAAGTTCTTTGAGCTGGGAGGCCACTTACTCTGGCATCCTGAGTTCTTCTCTGAAGGCTATTCCTTATTGTGCTCCACCTAAAACCCTGTCTCACCTTGAGCTCTCCCATTTTACTGAATGGAAATGAGCAAGCTGCAAAAACTCTGGCTCAGGGCTTTATGGTTGTGGGATCCTCCTGTAAATACCTGGTGCCCCAATAACTCATTGTGCTCCAGCCCTCATTCTGCTCTCGGCATCTTGTCTTTATGACTTCATAGATCACCATCCATTAGGTTAGCATCAGTTGAGGGCGGCCCCCATTAGAGCGGCTGCAGCATAGAGCCTCCTTTTTCATGTATTTGCTCATGTGGTTCCTTATTGCTCTCTGAGTATCAGGCAAGTTCCTTAGCTTGGTACTTAAGACCCTTCGCTAACTGGCACAGCCTCTCTTCCTAGATTTTCCCTCATATTATACCTCTCCCAGCCCTTTATACTCCAGCCAGAGCAGACCACTTGCCATTCCTTGGGTCTGTAGTCACACTTCCTTAAGCCTGGATGGCCCTCCCTCCTTTCTTTCACCTTTTGACTTTCTGCCTGTCATTGAAAGTCCAACTTAAATGTTACCTCCTCCATGATGCCTTCCTTGATCCCTCGACAGAGTCCCTGAAAGGGAGGGAGTGAAAGCATTAAGAAGCCTCTTTGACAAATGGGAAAGGTTGGGCTGAAATAGGTTAAGAGATTTGCCTAGAGCCTGGCATGGCAGAGTCTGGACTGAACCCAAGCCTCCTGATTTCAAGCCTGGTACTCTCACCACTATAACCACACTGTCTCTTTGACCCTGTGAGATCTCAGAGGCCTGATGAACTAGTTGGGAAAGGAATACACACTCATTAAATAATTCCAATTCATGATTTGGAGGCAAACTATAAATTGGTACAGGGCCACACAAGTTATTGTAGACAAACCTTTGTATCTCCAGCACCAGGGAATACAAGGTGCCCTTCATACAGTATGTACTTGAAAGAATGCAAACTCCTCAAGAGGGCAAGGATGGTATTAGGTCTGTCTTTGAATCTCCTGTACCTAGCACTATGTCTGACAAACAGTAGGTGCTTAATAAATGCTTGCTGAATGAAGCTTTGAATAAGTAACTGAAGACAGGTCCCAATTTTAAGTCAATAGGGAGAAGAAAAATGACAGGGAAAGTGCTGTTTATTTACCGTTCAAAAAAAGAAAAATCCCCTTTTCATCTTGGGGAGAGAAGCTTAGAATTGTTGAACTGACCTTTGATGTTGCCCAATTTGGGATTCTGGGAGCTGAAAGCTGCCCCGAGAGGTCATCTAGTTCAGTCTTCCCATCCTACAAAGGAGATAACTCAGAACTAGGGAAAGTCACACAGCTACTTAGGGACTGAGCTGGGACCAGAGCTCAGGTCTCCTGATTCCCAGCTCAGCTCTCCCCAGATCCCATCATACAGCATGTATGACACTGTCTAGCTGTCTCTTTTTGGAGTCCAGGCCCCATCCTACTTCCTCCTTGAATATTATTTTGCTGCCCTATGACCACCAAACACTTGACATTTATCATAAGAGGTCCGAGCTATTCATTTGACAATTAAACATCCTCCAGGGGCATGCTGAGAGCTTGGTATTTGTGTCTGTGTTTTTACTCCCAGTCCTGGGTAACCCTTTGTTTCCCTGGGTGCTTGCAGCAGGCAGTGGTCAATAGACCAATGAGGGATGTGATGCTTTATAATCCTCAGGATGGGGCCTAGCTTAGGGGGCACAGTGTGGATTCTGGGAAGGACTGGGGGGAGAAAGGAATAGGAATTTATTTTACTTTAAGGGCAAACCCCACTTTTACTAGAAATAGCCAAGATCAGAGAAATGACTAGAACACAGATTCTCCAAATTAACGAGCTATAACCATATTTCCATCCATCCTTTTCAGAGCTGCCAACAGAATAAGCTTCATAAAATGCTGCTTGCATCACACCATTTCAGTGTTAAAATAAACCTTCAATAGCTCCCTGCTACTTAGAGAATCATGCCCCAACTGGCACTAGCCAACCTTCCTAGTCTTATTTCTCATGGTTTCCCAAACAGTTCAACTCATTGTTTTAACTGGTTCAAAACTCACCCAAGCAGATCATAAGATCCTTGACGGCAGAGACTGGATTTCAAACTTCTTTGCCTTTCCCCCCAGGGCCTAACCACACTGATGAGTGTATAGCGAATGTGTAACAAATATTTGTTAAATGAATGAATCAATAAATGAGTTGGGATTTTTCTCCTGATTATTCTTTTAAGTCACTTCCCTGTGAAACATTTTTTTTCCTACTTTTCTTCTACATTTGTTCAAAGAATATATATATGTGATATATGTATGCATATAAACATGTGTGTATACATATATACATGCATATGTGTAGATGATAAATCTTTGTTTAAAAATTACATGCCAGGGGCAGAGCCAAGATGGCAGAGTGAAAGCAGTGACTTGCTTGAGTTCTCCCCCAAACCCCTCCAAATACCTATAAAAATAGCTCTAAACAAATTCTAAGGCAGCAGAACCCACAAAAAGACAGAGTGAAACAAATTTCCAGCCCAAGACAACCCGGATGATTGATCAGAAAGGTGTATCATGCCGGGCTGGGACCTGAGTGCAGGGCAGCGTGGGCATGCAGGCCACAGCGAACCTGGAGCAGGCCTCAGAGGACTGAATCGCGGGCAGCTGTGGTGGTTTCCAGACTCCTCAATCCACCAAGGCCAAAGACAATTTAGAAGGTCAGTGGGAAAAGTCTGTTTCTACGGTGCTGAGAGAGGAAGATGGGGTCTCAGCTCTAGTTCCCCAAGAATGTGACACTGGGGTGGGCCGAGCTTCCCGAGCTTCTGGCCCACAGACTGAGGGGGAATCGAGTGGCTGATCAGAGGGGGACTGCAGGGATCTCTCTGCTGGTGCTGAGGCAGGAATCTCTTGCTTTGCCCATGCTTGGATCTGGGTCACATTTCTGGACAGGGGTCCTGGGGTAAGGAGGAGCGCTGGCACGGTGGAGCTTGTAGTGGCTGTAGACAGGAAACCTTCATCACAGTTCCAGGACAGAAAGGAGTGCTTGTGGTCACTAATAGACCAGAGCACAGGCCAGGAAAGGAGTAAACACCTTGCCCCTTATCATACCACCTTGCAAGAACTGAAAATTTACAGGTCCCTACAAGTATCTCTGAAAACAGCTATATAAACCCCCGAAGCTTGGGACAGTACATTCTCCACATTGGAAGCAGACTCTTACCTTAACAAAGAGTTTAAAACTCAAGTAATTGGCCGGGATCATGAGCAAGCAGCACAAAAAGAGTCAGACTATATTATCTTACTTTGGTGACAAAGAAGATCAAAATACACAACCAGAAGAAGACAACAAAGTCAGAGCTCCTACATCCAAAGCCTCCAAGAAAAATATGAATCAGTCCCAGGCCTTGGAAGAGCTCAAAAGGGATTTTGAGAAACAAGTAAGGGAAGCAGAGGAAAAACTGGGAAGAGAAATGAGAGTGATGCAAGAAAATCATGAAAAACAAGTCAACAGCTTGCTAAAGGAGACCCAAAAAATACTGAAGAAAATAACACCTTAAAAAAGAGCCTAACCCAAATGGCAAAAGAGGTCCAAAAATCCAATGAGGAGAAGAATGCCCTAAAAAGAAAAATTGGCCAAATGGAAAAGGAAGTCCAAAAGATTACTGAAGAAAATACTTCCTTAAAAATTAGAATAGAGCAATTGGAAGCTAGTGACTTTATGAGAAATCAAGACATTGTAAAACAAATCCAAAAGAATGAAAAAATAGAAGAGATGTGAAATATCTCATTGGAAAAACAACTGACCTGGAAAATAGATCCAGGAGAGAGAATTTAAAAATTATTGGACTATCTGAAAGCCATGATCAAAAAAAGAACCTAGACATCATCTTTCAAGAAATTATCAAGGAAAACTGCCCTGATATAGTAGAACCAGAGGGCAAAATAGAAATTGAAAGAATCCACAGATCTCCTCCTGAAAGAGATCCCCAAAGGAAAACTCCTAGGAATATTGTAGCCAAATTCCAGAGTTCCCAGGTCAAGGAGAAAATATTACAAGCTGCCAGAAAGAAACAATTCAAGTATGGTGGAAACACAATCAGGATAACACAAGATTTAGCAGCTTCTACATTAAAGGACCATAGGGCATGGAATATAATATTCCAGAGGGCAAAGGAGATAGGATTAGAACCAAGAATCACCTACCCAGGAAAACTGAGTATAATCCTTGGGGGAATGGTCATTCAGTGAAATAGAGGACTTTCAAGCATTCTTGATGAAAAGACCAGAGCTGAATAGAAAATTTGACTTTCAAATATAAGACTCAAGTGGAACATGAAGAGGTAAACAGGAAAGAAAATCATAAGAAACTTATTAAGGTTGAACTGTTCACATTCCTGCATGGAAAGATGATATTTATAATTCATGAGACCTTTGTCAGTATTAGGGTAGTTGGAGGAAAAAAATTATATGTACATATAGGTAGACAGACAGACAGACAGACAGACAGACAGACAGACAGATAGATAGATAGACAGACAGACAGACAGACAGACAGACAGACAGACAGACAGACAGATAGACAGATAGATAGATAGATAGATAGATAGATAGATAGACAGATAGATAGAGGGCACAGGGTGAGTTGAAGATTAAGGGGTCATATCTGGAGAATAAAATTAAGGGATGAGAGAGGATTATATTCGGAGAAGAAGAAAGGGAGAGGTAGAATGGGGTAAATTATCTCACAAAAAAACCCCCAGAAAATAAGATGCTCTTACAGTGGAGGGAAAATGGGGGAAGGTGAGAGGGAATGAGTGAATCTTATTCTCATAGGATTTGGCTTATGGAGGGAATAACATACACATTCAATTGGGTAAGGAAATCTGTCTTACCCTACAGGAAAATAGGGAGAGAAGGGGACAAGAGAGCAGGGGGGTGATAGAGAGGAGGGCAGATTGGGAAAGGGGGTAATCAGAAGCAAATATTTCTGAAGAGGGACAGGGTCAAAAGAAAGAATAAAATAAATGGGAGGGCAGGATAGGATTAAGGGAAATAGAGTTAGTTTTTAACAACATGTCTACTATGGAAGTGTTTTGCATAACTGCACATGTATAATCTATATTGAGTTGCTTGCCTTTTCAATGAGGATGGGTGGGGAGGGAGGAAGGGAGAAGATTTGAAACCTAAAGTTTTAAAAACATGTTTAAAAAATATGTTTTCACCTGCTACTGGGAAATAAGAAATACAGGAAATGGGGTACAGAAGTCTGTCCTTCCCTACAGGAAAACAGAAGGGGAAGGGGATAAGAGAAGGGGGGAAGAGATAGAAGAGAGAACAGACTAAAGGAAGGGATATTCAGAATACATGCCATCTTGGGGTGGGGGAGGGGTGAGATGGGGTGAAAATTTGGAACTCAAAATCTTGTGGAAGGAAATATTTTAAACTGAAAATAAATAAATTTATATATTAAAAAATTACATGCTGTTTTCTTTAAATTTGATTTTAAATATTCTAAAGAAAGAGGGCTTGAGTGCTTCAAGAAAGTCCTTTGAGTCACTGTGCCCATCATTAAATCTGAGTTCCAGACTTCTAGAAGCCTACAGGGTTTAGTTATTGAACTAATGTTGTTTTGATTTCCTCTGATTTTTGTGATGGGGAGAGTAAAGTGAATTGCTGAAGCTGACCACCAGGGAAGCCTTTGATGGAATTGTAAACATGAATACTAGGGGTACAATTTTCTTTTGCTCTTCTTGGCATTCCATGGGAAAGAAATATGGAAGATGCAGGGTCCAGGAGGTGGGTCACTTAGGAAAACTTTCTTTGGAAATTGTTAGGCAGAAAGCTGTTTTGCTAAGGAGAAGTTCACAGGTTGAAATCTACCTGTAAGGGCTTTTGAGAGCAGACTGTTCTGAAGCACTGGAGTCAGTGTCAGGATGATATACTTACACCTGAGGGTTTTCATTTCTATGAAGATTAGAGATGGGTATTTCTGCCTACCCACAGGAGATAAACTCAAGATTAATGTAAGTGGTTGATTAAAGATAGTGATTACACTTATTTTTAATTTCTGTAAATTGTGATCAGGAAGAGTTGTTAGGGATCATCTAGCATCATTTTGAAGATAAAGAAAATGGAGGCCAAAAGAGGATGAGTAGCACATCAGAGATTGTAAACAGAGTACACAGAATTTGAACCCAGGCCCTCCAACTAAACCTAGCACTGTTCTCACTCCATCACCTTCTCCCCTCCCCCCCAAGATGAATGAGAGTACAGAAAATAAACTCAGTTTAAAAATATTGCAGAAGATGATGGTTAAAGATTATGAGCATCCTAAACCCAGCACCCCCCAAAAAAAAAACCTCATTGGAAGGAAAAATAGTTCATCCTAAGCTTGGCAAAAGAGCCAAGTTAGATCAACCCAAAGATGAAATGGTGAAAATGAAAGGAAGACAACAAATAGACAAAAAAAAACCAGAAAAGATCTATTTAGATTTATAGAACAAACTGTTCTCTCCATCAACAGTGAGGCCACCATGTTTAGACCCTTACATGATATTCCATGATGTGCTTCCTAAGGACATAGAAATGTCATTTGAAAAAGATAGGAAGAGCAGCTGGACTAACCCAAGAGGACATCTGTGGTGGAAGAAATCCAATTTTAAGTGTTGAGGCATTAAGATCATCAGTCAATAAAGATTTAAGAGCCTATTATGTGCCAAGCAGTGTTCTAGGCATAGCTGTATCTCCAGGAATATGAAGATAAGACTGTCCCTGCCCTCTAGAAGCTCCCAATATTTGGGAGGGAAGACAACATTAAAAAGGACATCGAAAAGGAGGGGGCAGGAAAGAAGGCACCTGGCATGAGGGGTATGGTACGTGATAGGAAATGAAGAGTTGACTGCACCCAAGGAGCCTTCTTTAAATGAAGGCTTTGGGAAGAATTCTTTGCTCTGTTATCTGGCCTTCTAATCAGAGTGCAAGGGAAGTGAAGGGTACTGAAGAACTGTGAGTACCAAAGCTGATTAAATCTCATAGCATGAGGAATTTGTTGGTGATAGATTTCCTGGGGGGCTGATCATGATGCAGTCCAATCCAAGGAGTGAAGTTGGTAGAAAATGAGATGTTTGAGAGAAGGGAGGAATTAAAGACTTGGGGAAAAGCTCAGATCTTATTATTGCCTCGCCCCAACAGGTGGCCAACAAAGTATCAGTAACCATGAACCCACAGTCCTCCTGCCCTATCGCTACAAGTTTTTTTTTGAGAAAATCTACTCATACATCAGAGGCATCCTTGATGATGGATAAGAATGGAACAGGTAAACTTTTGAGCCTGATTTTGGACAACAGAACATGTCTTTACAGTCTGAAAGGTAGACAATAGGAGATCCCACTGTTTGTTACTGGTTGCTTTAAAAAAAAAGCATTTGATTTTGTATGGCAAAATGTTGCCTCAAAGGCTGTCTTTCAACAAGGTGTCTCCCACACACGTCAAAGTCATCAAAAGATTCCTTGAAAGATGTAACAACAGAACACTCTCTGACGACTCTCTGATTGGAACTATCAAGACAGGCATAGATAGGGAGACATCTGTTTGCCAAAGGTATTTGCCCGTCATGGAGATTTCCCAGTGCAGAATCCAAGTGGAAAAGAGATTTTTTTCCCCCAGAGATTATGAGGTTCCTGTTCATCGGGGACATCGTGGTGGCTGTATTAAGCCCTGGAGCATTACAGAACCTTCTCACTGAGATCCAGGATCACTCAGAGGAACTAAGGCTGCATCTCCATATGGTAAAAACAAGGTGAATGAAAGATGTGTGCTGTCCAAGCTTTGATATAGTCACATGGACAACCCAAGACGCTCTTCTATCAGCACATTCGTCTTGGACCGGTACTGAGCACGGGGAATGGATTGGGACCAAAAGTAGATAGCGGAAGAGTCAGTGGGATAGGAAGTTATACGGTAATTGTCATGACTTCAAGCTTCGAGAAACAAAGCTCATCTCTTCCATGTCAATATTCTGGTGATACTGAATTACAAGTTCATGGAACACCATAAAGTTGTGGACCACTCAAAGGGCAATGGAGAGGCATGCAGTGAGTACAAAAAGACTGCACCATGTCAAGAAAGAATTATGCTAGAAGAGCAGTATAAAGGATTCCATCAGAGAAACGCACGATAGGAAAAGGAGGTGAGCTGGCCATAGAACGAAAGCAAATCCATCAGCTCTGTTGGCGTGTATACAATATGAACGTAGGCACAGGAAGATGCCAAACGGGTTGAGGGGACTTTCTAGGCAGGCTTTACAGGAGGATGTGAACAAGAATTGCAAAGGATAGGTGAGCAGGAATAGGTCGGGTTCTCTGCCACTAGAGGAAGCTCCCACTTCCATGAGATTTCTGATCCATGAGAAACCATGATCCTTAAAAAAAAATCAGGGTTGGGCAATTGTTATTTTTGCCTTTTTAATAAAGGCTTTTAAGATCTAGAACAAGTATATCATACAATTTCACTCAAGGATCCACAGCTGTGGGAGGCCAAGCTGTTGGGGTCCATATGACAAGGGATGGCTGCCATGGAAGGTGGCGGCTACAGATGATGACAGCTGGTAGGCAGAAGATGGGGGAGGAAAGAAACAGCCACCAGAGCAGCAGACTCACAAAATCGAATTTGCCAAGTGTGAGCTAATGCCGTGTCTTCTCAAACTCTTCCCCTCCAGGAAGTCTTCTCTGACTCGCCAATAAGCTGATGGAATTTATCCTGCATTGGCACCCAGGCCAACCTCAAATTCTTAATTTCTACATCTGAAGCCTCACACCTCCACTCAACATTTAATTACTGAGAGGCTCTGTGACGGGGATGGTCTTTCTTTGTGTGCTTTATAAACTGCATACACCTATGGCCTCTTAGAGGCTAATCCATTAGTGGCATTGCCCATTTTATATTGGGAGTTCCCAGAAGGCAGGGGTCCATACCTGTTCCCCTCCCCCACTTTGTACAGTGGGATTAAACTCATGTGGGATAAATAAGACGCAATGGAAAGAACATTGAATTTATAGTCAGAAGACGTGCGTTCAGATCCTGTTTTCACCACATACTACTGGGTAATGCTAGGCAAGTCACTTAACCTCTTTCATTCTCAGTTCCTCATCTGTAAAATGGGGGGTGGGGGTGGCTCCCAGCTCTAAATTAATGATCTTAGGCTTTTTCTGGAAAACGGTAGTTTCTAAATTCTAAGACATCACGGAGCTTATGTCTACACAATGCTTGGCCAACTCATTGGGGAATGGAAGAGGGAGGGTATGGGAGTGGGTTTGTTAAACCAATTAATTGATATCATCTAAATAAATAACTGGGGTGGCTAGGTGGTACAGTGAATAGAGTATGGGCCTGGAGTTGGGAAGACATCTTTCCACGTTACAGTCTAGCCTCAGACACTTACTAGCTGTGTGACCCTGGGCAAGTCACTTAACCCTGTTTGCCTCAGTTTCCTCATCTGTTAAAATAAACTAGAGAATGAAATGGCAAACCATGACAGTATCTTTGCCAAGAAAGCCCCAAATGGGCTCATGAAGAGTCAGACAGGACTGAAACAACTGAACAAGTGATTAACTGAATGTTTCTTCTTTTCAACCATTTAGACAAAACCAAAATTAGCTGAGGCCATGTTTTGGGGGCCAGATTCTGGGTGTGGAAACTAGACACTCCTCTGTAAGAGTTTCAGAGAATTCCCTGGGGCACTGAGCATTTAAGTGACTTGCCTGTCACCTAGTCCGTATGTGTCAAAGGCAGGCCTTGAACTCAGGTCCTGAGTCTTCCTGGCTTCAAAGCCAACAAACCCTCTATCTGCTTTGCCACAGCTGGATATGTAAAAAATAAAAACAAAGAAAAGTGGATTCTCTCTCAGAACGGGGATAACTTTCCCTCTCAATACATACACACACACAATTTCATGTACAGATTTTGCTATCTTCATGCTACAAAAAATGACCAAGCTTTACGTCCTCAGGTCCCAACATCAGAGTTTGCCCCCATGTTGTCTGTCCCACAGATTCAGCTGCAGAGTGGTGACAGGCTCGGGCTCCTGGGTGAGCAAGGACGCGCTGGGCTGTGATCCTGCACCGCCTGGAGGGGTGCGATATCGATTGAAGCATGTTCTCTGTGTGTCATGTGTCAAGGATGATATGTCAGCCAATCACCCCTGAAAACCATTGGAGGATCATTTCCAAATAGTGGCCTAATTATGAATGAATGCACAGCAGCATTACTAAAGAGCATCCCGCTGGCCAGCCCTGTAGCAGGCCAGGACGGCTTTCTGCATTGGCTAACAGGCTACGAAAGGCAACGACAGAAAGGGAATTGGGCATCCTAAACGGAGATCTGGACTTCACATGATCTCCACTCTTCCTGTCACTTCTGTGGGAGCTCAGGAAACATTTCATGAAGCCCTTCCAGTTGGGGAAACAGAACAAACAGGTTAAAGCCACAGGAGAATATTTTCATTGGTGCATCACTAATGTAAGACTCCTCAAGGGCAGGGATTTTCAATTTTTTTTTTTTTGGCTTTTGTATCCTCAGTATCTATGTAGCACAGTCCCTGGTACGTAGAAGGTGCTTAAACTCAGTTCAAATCCAGCCTTAGATACGTACTAGCTGTGAGACCCTGGGCAAGTCACTTAACCTTTGTCTGCCTCAGTTTCCTGTCTCTGAAATGGGGAGATATAACAACGGCTATTTCTCAAGATTGGCATGAAGATCAAAGAGCATATTTGTAATGTCCTTAGCACGGTGCCTGGCATATAGTGGGTGCTACATAAATGTTAGCCACTATTGTCCTCATTGTCATCTTGTTGAGTTGAACTTTTCCAGCTGGGATCTCCCTCTGATGTAGATCTGACTCCCTTCCACGTGCTCCAAGTGATTCTTTTCCATTTCTTTCCCATGGAGCACCTCCCCCAAGGCTCTGAAGGTCTTCTTCTTTTTAGGAAGTGAATCTGAGTTGTTTTATTCCAACACATACAGAATGCAGAGGAGATGAAATCTGATTTCCAGTTGTATAAGCAACTAACCATGGGATAAGCAGAAGAAAACAGACAATCCAAACAAGGATGACAACAAGTAAATGATAACAATTACAAAACAATTACAAAACCATCTTTAAGATGGCATCTCGGAGCAGTCCTTGGGCTGTATTGGGGAAGTCCTTCCTGTTAGAGAGACTGAAGGTTCATATGCTTTCCAATTTTTGTTTCTATTTTGTTTGTCTTGGAATCTTTGATCATCTCATGGCTACCAGTGAAACCCCAAGGCTGCCATCAATGGACATTCTTATATTCACTATGGCTGTTCTACAACCTTTTCCAGTCTTTCTTAAAACTGTAGAATGGTGGATATGAGAGGGAGCAAAGAGACTGCCTAGTCCAAGCTCATCTTATGTATGAGGAAGTAGATGTTCAGAGAGGTAAAGGTCACACAGGAAATCAGGGGCGGAGCCAGTTCTCAAGGCCAGTCCTCCTTAGCTTCCACCTGTCTGTTGCTCTCCCAAGTCACTAAGGTATTGCCACTATTGTGATAGTGTCATCAATACCATTGATACTGCTACTAATAACATGACAGTCAGCTCATACCTTCAGGTGTCTTTTTTGTTTTCTTTTTTGGTGAGGCAATCAGGATTAAGTGACTTGCCCAAGATCACAGCTAGTAAGTGTCAAGTGTCTGGGGCCAGATTTGAACTCAGGTCCTCCCGACTCCAAGGCCGTAGCTTTATCCCCTTTGCCACCTAGCTGCTCCTCATATGTCTTTCTATGGCAGTTTCCAGGGCCACCCACAATTTGACAGAGTTTAGCCTCCAGAAAGCAAATATTATAATGGAACAAATATTCCCGTGAATGGAATTTGTGATATATAGAAAAATATCACCCAAAGACAGAGAATAAATATTTGAAATGCTTCTTTCAGATGTAATATGTGGTCTTCATTTGGGCAAAATTAAGATGGATGAAGAAGTCTGATTGTGAGTAGGCTTTAAATAATACTGTCAAAGGAAGGAAAAACTTGAGAAGTGACTCATGCTTTCTCCTCCCTCAAATTATTTATCTGTTTACACGTTGTCTCTGAATAATGATAATAGTAATAGGGATAATCAGACATACATATCCATCCACATCACATTAAGGTTTACAAGGGACTTTGCATACGTTGTCCCCAGTGATGCTCATAACCCAGTGAAGTATGTGCTTTTATTATTATCCCCATTTTAGAGATGAGGAAACTGAATCTGACTTGCCCAGGGTGACATACCTAATGGTATCCATGTCAGGATTCGAACTCAAGTCTTTCTGCTTCCAAGTTCAATGCTCTAGCTCCTTGAGGTCAGGGAGCCATTTGTTATTTTTGCTTTTGTATAAACAGTCTCAGCCCGACTACCTTAAATGTATAGGAGGCACTTAATAAAAGCTTTTCAGTTTGATTTGTCCACTCATTGTCTGGAGCTCAAGTCTCCTGCATTTGCCGGACAAATGACCTCAGCCACATTACTTGCATTGCCACTAGGCTGCTGTTTCTGAGAAAGAGTTTGGCTCAGAGAGAGCCCTTATTCACTGAACTCATGAAGTCACATAAAGAGAACTAGCAATCCTTAGGTAGCTAGGTGGCAGCAGTAGGTAGACCAGAGTTGGGAAGACCCGAGTTCAAATCCTGGCTCAAATACTGTTGTGTGACCCCGGGAATACTGCTTTAACCTCTGCCTGCCTCAGTTTCTCCATCTGTAAAATAAAGATAATAGCTCCTAATTTGCAGGGTTGTTGTAAGGAGAAAATAAGGTAATGTTGGTAAATATTTTGCAAGTCTTAAAGCACTATAAAAATACTAGCTATTATTTAGAGATTAGTCCAGGAATAAAAAATACCATCTGAAGTTGATGAATATAGGAATAGGCCATACCTATTTATGCTCATGGCATCTCCTTCCATTGAAACAGGAGCTCCTTTACAGCAAGGGTTGCTTTCACTTGTTCTTTGAAGGCCCAGAACCGAGCACGATGCTCAACACTCAGTAGGTGTTTAATAAAGCTGTGATTGTGGTTGATTAATTGAAGATGGAACATGAGGAATCTGGAAAAAAAATTTAAAATGGGATAGATATAACTCAGACTTATCTAGCACTTTATGAAATAGCTATACTATGCAAAAGTCTTTTTCTTTTTTTGTCACAACCACCATGAGTTACAGTTAACATAATTATCTATTTTACAGATGGGGAAACTGAGACTTTGAAGTCACTTGCCCATGGTCACACCATTAATGGTGACCACTGCTTAGATCTGATCAGAGCTCAGCCTATGTTTTTTCCCCTCACTGATTCATCCCAACAGTAGATGTTAACCAGACATTGGTTTCCAAGGCAATACAGCTATAGTGGCAAATGGTGAGCCAGCCCAGAAGGAAGAAAGAAAAGGATGGCTTTGTTTAGTCTGGTGAATGATGGTTTGATGGAAAGAAGTGGAAGAAAGTCAGAGTAACCAACAATTGACAAACAGAGTGCTGTTCTGATAACTGTTTAACATCCAGGTCCTCCCTTCCCCTAATGTTCCTGCAACACACATTTCAATGTTTAATCTACATTAACATTTGTCATTTTAAGTCTAGAAAATCAACAACAAAAATTAATCAAACCCTATTTTATAGCATTTGTCCATTTTTAAGATATAAATGATTACACTGAAATTTTAACAATAGGCTCTTAGGACCTGTTTGAACTGACTTTATCACACCCTCAGATACTCTCTGACTTTGAAAGCCAGTGCTAAGTTTTACATGCCTACAAAGAAAAAATATAACCCACGGCTCAAAACTGCAGCTTTGGGCTACCGAGCACCAGGTTTGATCTTGAAGCCATTTCCTCAACAACTCCTTTTGCCTAACCCAGAAGCAGTAAGCATCTAGCAGCTATGCTATGCTGAAGGGAAAAGATGGAATGCTGGGAAAGATAGAATACAGGCTGGAAGGGAACATGCTCACACAAGCCAACACTCTGGAGAGAAGGAGGGGGCGGAGAAACTCTAGCAGTCTTCCTCACTAAGGTTCTCCCTGGAAACATCAGAATCCGACTCATTTCTAGGTCTCCCTTGAAAGCAACAGGTTCAAAAAGCAAGAACAGATTTGTATTAAAAATGCATATAAAGAAAAAGGAGGGACTAGCATTTAACACAGTGCCAAGCACATATTAGGTGCTTAACGTTTGTTGACTAACTAGCATTTTAACTTGTTTAGAAGGTGACCATTTACAGCCTATCTCTCAATGAAGGTTGTTTCTTCCCTAGCCCTCTGGGTCTCAGACACATAGCTCTCTCACAAGTAACTCACAATACTAATGGGCAAAGTCCCAGTATGGTTAAGAATGGTGAGTATCTTCCCATCCAGTTTGCCTTCTGCCTTTCTCCATTCTTGGTCATGCATAGAGCTGTCAAATTTAACAGCTTTCAGAACCCTGAACACGGCTCATGAATCTTTGGCATTTGCTTGGTAGATGCTACCTTCGTCTTTGTTCTGTTAATGGCTGATTCTTTGGTTCGCCTTAACCCAGGAGCACCTCAACCCAGGAGCACCTCTTTCCCAGAAGCCTTTACAACTGACTTTTTAACGCACATGTGCCCTGGGGCTTCTCTTCTATCCCAAGCATTGGGGGAGCAAAGGCCCAAATCCTTTTGGAACTTGCCAGACGCTTTGGCCCATGCCTCCTCTTTGCACGCGTCTGCAACATCACTTACATAATAATGTGTTTGAAGGGACAATTCAAATAGATGCTTCTTATCAAAAGTGAGACTTCTGATTTTGAAAAGCCAAATAAGCAAGTATATTTATTTTTCAAGGCAGAAAACCCCAAAGCTCAGGATTATGGGAGGCTACCTTGTGGAGTCGACTTGGAAAAGAATTATTAGCAGAAGTCATTTGTAGCTTTCTTTCCTGAGATTAGCGATCCTAAGACTTTTCCTCAATTTTCAGACTGTGCTCTAATTCAGTGTAACTGCTTACATTTTCAGACACATATTCGAAGTGTTATATTTTTTATTCCCCCCTTCCCATCATTTCTTCTTCCTTTCCTTTCCCTACCATATCTGGGTAAATCACAGGGATAGCATGTAATATTTTGATTTTCAGCTTAAATGGCCATGTTGTGGTCAGAGACTGCCCCAAATCTGAAATCCACAAAACTTTCCTTCCTTGCCTACTCTCTCCACCCCCTCCCCCATTTCCTTCAGCAATTTAGCACCTCTTTGTAAGTCACACATAGTGAAGACCCAGAAAGAGTTCTTAACACCCCTTTGGCAAATCACATGGAAGGCAGCTCAGTATTTTCTATTTTCAGTGCCTCGGGCAAGTTAGATTCCAAGCAGATAATACTCAGCCCAGAACCGAAGGGCATCATTGGAAAAAAAAAACTTCTCCCCTCTCCTCTCCTCAACTATCATCCTCGGGACAGATATACTGCAAAAAGTAAAAGAATCTAAGATTATATTTTCATGCAATAATGTAAAGAAACACATACTAAAAGAATTGTTTTGGAGTATTGTGTACACGTAATAGAAATTATTACAAAATTTTAAATATGTATAAAACACATATTTCATGTGGTATAGATTTTTATGTGTGTGTGTGTGTGTGTGTGTGTGTGTGTGTGTGTGTGAGTGATGAGCCGCTTTGGGAGTCTGGTGAAGCCTATGGACTCTTCCTATAGATAACATTTTAAAATTCATAAAATAAGGTACAAAAGAAATAAATTACTTCAAAATATAGTTATCAAAATACTTAAAAACCAAGTTCATGAATTTCAGGTTAAGAATCTTTGTCTTAGAAGAAAAAAAGTCACTTTGTTAAAAAAAACACAACCTAATATACTATGAGGCCATAGTTATTTTAGAATTATTCTTCCAATAAGATATTTAAATTGAAAAGATAAGTATTTTTAACAATATAAAAATTGTTTGAAGTTTCATGTGCAATCATCTTTTTTATTATACTACGTTATGGACATACTTGCTTTATTCCATAAATTAAAAATAAACTAAAAAGGTTTTATTGCTAAATGACTCTTTTCATTAATCAGCCTTGTTTGTAGTCAGCTTCAGTATCACCATATTCTTCACCAAAGTCCTCCTCAGATGCCTCATTATGGTCTGGAGGGCTTCCTGGGTTTTGAAAGGTTATACCAGAGAAGCAAAAGTTCTGGCAAGGTCCTACTGGGTGGGAAAGAGTTTGGGTTTGAGCCTGGTGAAAAACGGCAGCCTAGAAGACACCTGCAACAGCTGACACGTGCGTGGGCTTACCTTCTCACCTGCAGAGTCTTTATGAGATAATCACTGTATTTATCAAAGACATCTTCAATTGAAATGTGAGAAGGGAAGAGGCAGACTTTCACATGGAATTGTCTGCAGCAGAACAATCTTCACGGAGGCACAATTGACTGAAAGGCTGAGTCCTTAAGTTGCCTTTTTTCAGTGTCTACACTTTGTCTTCTTTTCTCCCGGCCCGCCACTTCTACCCCCCGGCAGGCACTGTTGTTAGTTGATGCCGCTTTGGGAACACAGCTACTGATGTCGATGGGAACCTACATTTTCTGAGCTTTTGAAACTGACGAGGCTATCCTTTGGTGGACTAAGGGGTTGTAGCGGACGTATGACGGCCCTGCTAGACTTACTCTCCACCCCTCGCACAGGCATGAGGACCTGCATCCTCAAGGCACTCCTAAGCCTGGAAGCCCCCAAAGCCCGCCTTCTGTGTTCAGATACCTTCTCTGATAGGCCCAGAGGTGTGCCGATTAACCAATCCCAATCTGTTTTTTTTGAGTAGCTCCAATGGCTGAAAGTAGTTACTCCTCTCCAGTTGATTAAGGACTTGATGGTACCTAGTTCATGCCTTTTATTCGATGATTAATTCTGTAACTCAAAGAGTCATTCTCACCTGTAAAAGGCATGAGGTTTTAGAGCACCTGATTACTTACAGTAATCGGGGCGGATGGTGTGAGACACCCCTCTTATGCAAGCATTCTACCTTCTACTACCCTTGTGCCTTTGCTAACGTATGGCATAATGCTGCTTTTTCTCCAACCGTCTGTTACGTCTTCTCCAACTGTCCCCCCCCCCCCCCCGCGTTGGTTTTCTCTTCGAAGTGTGTCTAATATTCTTTCTAGGGGAACGTCATTTTCCCTAATGACATGGAGAATTGTGGAGTGTTCTTCCAGTCCTAGGATACAGACCAACTTGTAGTTTGTGTATGAATAGAAACTCCCTGGGAGGCAGCTAGGTGGCTCAGTGGATAGAGGCTAAGTCTGGAGTCAGGAAGACCTGAGTTCAAATCCAGCCTCAAATACTTATTAGCTATATGATGGCTCTTCTCCTCAGCACCTATCTTCAGGTTGTTAAGAGGATCAAAAGAGATAATATGTGTGAAGCACTCAGCACAGTGTTTGGCACAGAGCAGGCATTTAAAGGCTTGTTTCCTCTCCTCCCTCCATACTTGCTTGAGGTGGTCTCACTGAGGCAGCACCCTTTACTGATCTTGGTAGGCAATAGCTGTGACAGATTATTTACCACACCTGTCTGCTCAGTCCTTTGAGGCCTAGTTTACTTACCTGGGCTTCCTACTTCTTTGGGGGATCAGAAAACACAATTTGTTCTGTCACTTTAAATTGATAGCAGTTTCCTACTATTCTCTAACACATAGAGAAGGAAACAGAGGTAAAGCTATAAGCAGAGATCCAGGGATCTAATTCGGGCTACCTACATTGTTTCTGCTTGCAAATCATCTCCAGAAGTCTCCCAGGACTTCTGATCCATTAGGTTCTCTGTCCCCACTAGGAGCATGAGTGGAAGGATAAATTTGCTTGGCAAATAGCCAACACAAGACATGAGTCCGTGAGACATTCAGAAGCAAATGGAATCTGACCCCAAAGTGGAAATCTAATTGTTAGATCTACCTATCTTGTCTCTGGTCTCCAAATGTGAACATAAGCTTCCCTGATCACTCCACTCTCTGACTAAATATGAAGGCTCATTAAAGGCCTTCTCTATCTCACTAACCCAGATGTTTTCAACCTTGTTGGTGTCATAGACCCCTTGGGCACTCTGGTGAATCCTATGGACTCCTTGTGAGAATAATATTTTTAAATGCACAAAATAAAAATACAGAGAATTACAAGGGAAGTGAAAGGCTAGTGAAAATAAGGATGTAATTTTATTCCCCATCCAAGTTCATGGTCCCTCTGAAATCTCTTCAAGGACCCCAGATTAAAAACTGCATAAATGATTCTTTGCTTAGACTGCAATTTTTGGCAGGTAAAGAGTTTGAATTCCCTTGTCTCTCCTGTGCCTGCTGGTATGCCAGAAGTACTGTGGCTGAGAGTGTAACTTGGTCATCTGACCTTGCATGTTCATGAATCAAGGATGGCTTTTGATATCACCTCCCTATTTATGAGAAAAACTGATGACAGAAAAATAATACCTTTCTATCCCACCACCATGGAAATTCAATCTGGCCAAGTCATTGCCATAGAAAATAATGGAAATATTGGCTTTCTGAATCTGAGTCTCAGCCTTTGCTTGAAGACCTTCAGGAATGAGGAACTCACTACCTCTAAAGGCATCCCATTCCCCTTTTGGATAACCCTAATTTTTAGGTCTCCCGACCCACGTACATCTGCCTCTCTGTGACTTCCCTTCAATCTTCTTTGTTCTTTTCTCTGGGGCAAAGAGAAGATATCTGTTTCTTCTTCTACATGGCCATCTTCACTTGCTTGAAGGAAATGATCATGTTCCCAGAGGCCTTCTCTTTTCCCAGGCTGCACATGCTAAGTTACTTCAGCGATGATCATAGGATATGAACTCAAGGTCCTCCTCGTCTCCCGGTCCTGTGCACCCTTCAACTTATCAGCTCTCCTTAATAAAGGTGGCCCCTCTTCCAGAACTTTTCTGGCCAGGGCAAAACTTCGAAAGGCAATGGCCTGACCTCCACGCTAGTATAAAACTTCGGCCATAAATAAAGATGCAAGTTCTCAAGAGTCTGAAACCAAAGACATTTTACCTGGCACCAGGGAACAGCAGACCTGGCTACCAGTTGAGGAATGTATGGCTGCTAATTTATTTTGACAAGTGTGGGCTTGGTTTAAATTATTTATGATAATGCTTCACAGTATATTTTGTAAAAGTAATGAAGTCTCAGAATGTCGGCCTTCGCCCCAGCTTTGAGCTTTGAAAGCTTCTTTGAAAAGAGAAGTGAGAATGCTGTGGATTCTTTCTAAAAAAAAAGTATAAAAATGCTGTTGGCTAACAAAGGAAAGAGTTAGTGTGGCCCTGTTGTATTAGGACTACCTCCACTGACATCCATTCAAAAGCAGAGATTTGCATCTAGAATCATACAATTTTGGGGAAAAGATAAATTGTAATATACAGAAAGAGTATTGGCTTGGGGTGAAGATAGCTTCTCTGTGAGGCTCTGCCACTTTGGGCAAGTCATCTGACCTCACTGGGCCTCAGTTTACTTATCTGGAAAATGACGGAGTTTGGTTTAGATTCTGAATGATATCTAAGGTCCTTTCACATGCTAACATTCTATGATGGTATATGGTGTTACAATTGGAAGGGACATTGGAAAACATCTGGGTCAGCCCTTTCCCTAAAACTATCCTTCCTAATTCCCTCTCATCTCTTCTTGTGAATAACACATTTATTCCTGGTTAACAGAAGGAGAATCAAACTCCCTTTGCAAGTCTGTGACTTTCTTCTCTTATATGATTATAACCAAAGGAGAAAAGAAAAAGATTGGGCTTCACTCCCTGTGATTACAGTCAAATGCCAGAGACTGAGGAGAGACGTGGTTTCTCTTAGCCCGCACAAAGGCTGAAAACCTGCCAATATTTTTTAGATCACGTCATTCATTCATTCATACATATACATGTTTGTTGAACATAACTCTGAAGGCATAGTGATAAATAAGACAGAGTTCCTGTCCTCAAGAAGCTTATAATCTAGTAGAGATTTTATACATATATGCATATGTACATGTGTGTATACATACATATTATATATGAATGTATACATACACAAATAGGTGGTGTCACAACAGTGGTGTCAAAGTCAGATAGAAATAGAGGCCACCAAACCATACATAAGGATCCCAATGGATCCCAGTGGGTCAAATATTGACTTAGAAAACCACCTATTAACTTGATTAACATTTTATTGCATTTTTGTTTTGTTAAATATTTCCCTATTATATTTTAATTTGGTTTAGGCTGGGCTCTGGGCTTTGGGCCACAGGTTTGACACTTCTGTACTACTAGGTAGACTGCAATAAGTTTCATAAGGGAGGTCAAACATGGTGTTATGAACTTCAGAAGGGAGCTCTGATTTCTGATTGGGGGCCTAAGGGAAGAGTTCACGGAGGAGGTGGCTTTTGAAATGTCCCTGGAAGGAAGGGGAGGGTTTTTAACAGATGTGGAGTAGGAGAGAATTCCTGATGGAGGGAATGTTGTAAAGAAGGTGAGGAAGGTGGGAAAGCACAGAATGAAGGAGGCAGGGGGAGCTGAGCTATGGCAGCAGCAAGATGTTAACTATAATCAGTATCCCTAACCAGGAACCAAGTTTCTCACCTACTTTGAGGCTGCCTGTAGGTAACATATAAAAGCAAGGAGCACATTACCTTCTGTACTGATGTTCTTTAAACCGGCTCCTAGGCTGTTATCTACAGAACATCAAGAACAAGAAAGCCAGATGAGGTCTTTTCATTCTGAGTGGTAGAGTTCTGGGGATTATTGTTTTGGCGAGACCTTATGTTATTACTATTTGTTTTCCCTTTTGTTGTGTGTGCTTCTGGAATCGTCAGGTATCAGGCTGAGATCTCAGATGTAGAACACAACAAACAACCGGCTAATGATAGCTCTGCATCACAAGGTCAAAAACAAGCGGGGCCTTGACAACGCCTTCTGAGTCCTTCTTCATTGTCTCACCGCACTCGTCCTAGAGATGAAGACCCTCTGAGCCTTGGTGATTGATGAATCTGGATAAAGGCCTTCCCTGGATAGAAATTTTCCTTTAAGATTGAGCTATTAATTTAGTGCCACACAGAGATAATTAATATCATTGATTATAATGATGATCTAAGGGATTTGCCAAACCATATTACAGAAGTCAGTAGGTATTTCCATGCTGGGAGATCCCTATGCTAATGAAACCAAAGGTCTGATAACAACAAAACATTACAGATAAATATCATTGTGCTCCAAGAAATGATGCAACAGATGGTTTCAGAAAAAATTGAGAAGACTTGTGTGAACTGATGCAGAATGAAATGAACAGAACTAGGAGAACGATTTATATCAAAATAACAATATTATGAAGACTAACGACTTTGAAAGATTTAAGAACTTTGCTCTATGCGATGACTAACCATGATTCTAAAATACCAGTGATGTAGCATGCTACCGACTTCTAGACGTAGAGGATGCAGAGTAAGATGTATATTTTGTGGACATGACCAGTGTTTCTCTTCATTTCTCTTGACTATGCTGTTATGATGGCTTCCCTCCCCTTTTTCTCAAGGTGTGTGTGTGTGTGTGTGTATGTGTGTGTGGAGGTGGGGGAGGATTGGGAGGTAGAGAAAATAGATATTTGTTAATTGAAAAAATAAAATTACATTTTAAAAATAAAAAATTACTGATTTACAAAACAAATCATTATAGTTTCATGGTACATCTCACATTTTCAAAGACAAACATATTTTTCATTGTATATCTTTACCAGTTTTTCACATGT
The DNA here is from genome assembly GCF_003287225.1 of Phascolarctos cinereus. NCBI lineage: Eukaryota > Metazoa > Chordata > Mammalia > Diprotodontia > Phascolarctidae > Phascolarctos > Phascolarctos cinereus. The sequence continues at coordinate 26,616,190 of NW_027555514.1, read as the reverse complement.
CTAAGAAGGTTAATAATCACTGAAATCTCTTTATTTATATTTCATTGCTTGTAAGTAAAGTGGTATAGAAACATGAACAAGCCTAAACCAGCTATGGCAGTAGCAATGTATGACTGTGAGAGTTTGACTATAAGGAAAGCTGAGCACAATAGTATCAATGCTTTCAAACTGTGGTGCTGGAGGAGACTTTTGAGAGTCCTTGGATGGTAAGGGGATCAAATCAATCAAAACTTAAAGAAATTAATTCAGACTATTCAATGGAAGGTACAATACTGAAGCTGAAGCTTAAATACTTTGGCCACATGAGAAGATGGGACTCTTTGGAAAAGACCCTGATGTTGAGAAAGATTGAAGGCAAAAGAAGGGGACAGCAAAGGATGAGCTGGATAGACAGTGTCATGGAAGCAATGAACATGAACTTGGACAGACTTTGAGAGACAGTGGAGGACAGATGGGCCTGGCATGCTATGGTCCATGGAATCACAAAGAGTTGGACATGACTGAATGGCTGAACAACAACAAAACCTAGGCCAGTGGTTCCCAACCTTTGTGAATAATCAGACCCCTTTAAAATGAAAACAAACAAACAAACAAACATCATAGGCCCCTATTGGATTCAGGTTGGTCTATGGAGTAGCCACTGATTGAGGAAAAGCATGCCTGGATTTGCAGCTTACAGCATGGGAATCTAATGCAGGGATTTCAAACTGAAATAGAACCAAGGGCCATTAATCCATACATAAGAACCCCTGCAGGTTGCATACTGACTTAGTTTTAAAGTATAATGTTATCTATATTTGATTGTATTTTTATTTATTTTGTTAAAATTTTCCCAATTACATTTTAATCTGATTCACAGCACATGGCTCCATGTTTGATGCTTCTGCTCTAGACTTAAGAGGTATAACTAAATTAATCTTTTTGGGATAGGTTTCCTAGGACAGGGGTTCCATGAACTTTCTCAGGAGCTGGTCCCAGTGGCTGATAACCCTTAAATGGAAGAGCCACCTAGCCCTCTGTGCAACTGGCTACTGTAAAAGTTTCATGTATATGAATTTTAAATAGTTTCTTCAAAACAGAACTGGCAGGTGGTATCTTCCAATTTACCTACAGTCCTTAAAAGGTTCCTTTTCACGTAACAAAGATAACCCCTCCAACATTCTGGAGAAAAACACTCTTTTTATGGTCACCCAATAACTACATTGTTGTTATTCAGTTGTATCCGACTGTTCGTGACCCCATTTGGGGTTTTCTTGGCAAAAATACTGGAGCGGTTTGCCATTTCCTTCTCATTTCTTTTATAGATGAGAAAATTGAGGCAATCAGAGTTAAGTGACTTGCTCAGGGTTATACAGCCAGTAAGTGTCTGAGGACAGATATGAACTCAGGTCTTCCTGACTCCCGGCCAGCACTCTATCTGTTTCTCCACCCAGATGCTGATACCCATACAGGATCATAGATGTAGATTGAAAGCTCCTCAGTGCTATTGAGTCCAACTCCCTCAGATGAGGAAACAGGGTGAGTTTGTGACTTAGCCATTGCACACGAATACTAAATGTCTGACAAGGGGTTTGAACCCATCTTCATGACTCCTGAGACAACACTCTATTCACTACATCACTACCCCACATAATATTGCCCCAACATGATTTCATTAAGACCTCTCCAAATCCCACTAGAACATCTATAACTTCATCAGCTGAGAATAGCCCCACTTAACCCCTCTTCCAACATCCATGAATATCTTATTCCCCAACCCTTTTGCTTTTTCCTTGAAATTCTATTCCTATTGATATAATTGGATGTCTGCAATGTCACCCCAAGTAAGGTTGTTTTTTATAGTACCAATTAGATGGGCACATTCTTTTAAGGGAAAGATGCATGTATATAAGTTGCAACGTAGTGGCCAATGAAGAATTAGGCACCAAAAGTGGTGTAAAAAGACTCTTATTCTCTAATGGATCTGTATTCAATGGATGTTGCTGCTGCTGCTACTGCTGCTGATAGCTAGCATGTCTACATCATTTTATGGTCTGCAAAGCACTTTATATGTTTTCTCATTTGATCCTCATAATAATATTGTGAATCATTTTAGAGGTGAGGAAACTGAGGGAGAGAAAGGTTAAGTGACTTGTCCAGGGTCACACAGGTAGTGTCTAAGCTAGGCAGTATTAGCACTCAGGTCTCCCAAACTCTAAGTTTGGCACTCCATCCACAGTACCACCTAGTAGCCTAGGTTCGAACTGCAACCCATCTATACCTGCTCATCTTGTGTGATAGCCACTTTCCCCATAAATTCATCATAGGTTGCTCATCCAATGTGCTTGGTGTCTTCCTTAATTACCTGCCTTGACATTTCAAGGACACCAGTGTTTCACCCGGGAAATGTGTGATCAGAAAAGGAGGTAGGCCAGTCTTGTAGAGATAATAGCCCACATTTTCCACATTTCGGTATCCATGTTGTATCAAGGGATTTAGAGGAAGCAGCCTGGTGGGTTGTGATGCACACCCTTGGAGAAAGCACCCACATTGACAAGATCACACAGCCATCAATGTTTCCACAGATGCCTCTTTTAGCATGTTAGAGATAGACCATATTTCCATTAGGCTTCTTGCAATCATCCTCATCTCTATTATTCTTGATTTTGTGGACTTCAGTCTTGTATCTTCTCAGATAGCATGTTTCCATATAAAGAAGTATTATCTTTAAGCTTGTCCTCCCATTTGACCTTATGTAATGGGCTTTCCTATCCTCCTCTGTCTCTTATTTTCATTGTCATCTTATTTGCTCTTTCTCTGGGACTTTTCTAGCTCAACTGTGTTCTCTTTGAATCTGTAAAATAAGGGCGTTGGACTAGATGATCTCCAATGCTTCTTCCAGGTCTAATATCATACGAATTTCTCAAGACATGAGGATGAGGATTGTGGACAGCATTCTGGTATGCAGGCAATATGGTTTTGTGCTGTGACAAAGTGTCTTTTGTTGTTTCTAATGAGGCTTTTGGTGGCTGTTTTGAATCATTGGCTCCATGATGAGCCAATGACGTTTTACGTATGGTGCTATGATTGAGAGACAGCATGATATGGTGGAGGGTACTGAACTTGAGGTCAGGAAAACCTGGGTTCAAATCCCATCTCAGACATTTACTAGCTAGGTGATCTCTTCCACCTTTGGCGGCCTCACTCGGGGAATTAGACTCAATGGCTTCTAAGGTCCTTTTCCACTTTAAGCCCATGAATGAATGGAAAAAGCATTTTAAACACTTATTATGTGCAAACTACTGGGATAATGGCTGAGGGGGCAAATAAAAAAGAGTTCCTGAACTCTAGGAACTCATACTCTAACGGGCAACACACATGGAGGATTTCAGCCAAAAGTCAGATGGAAAGGCCCATGGACCTTATGGTATAGGAGCAAAGCAGATGGCAATGCCTTCTTCTATGTCATCTCCACTGATAAAATCACTTCAGGTTCTAATGTTGAACCACTTCACAGTGCCAAGGACTTGGGTAGCAGGAACTTTTTTTTTTCTCTCGCTCTTAAGCAGCTATGGCTATAGCCCCGATGGGAGCAGATGACAGGCTGCATCTCCACCAGAGCTGCTCCTCAGGATGAGGGTTGTGAGCACTATGATGGGAGCATGACTACTCCCAAGGCTCTTGGGTTCTGGGTCCTGGGCTGTCTCGACTGGTGTCTGAGGGAAGATAATGGGCAGGGTGATGGTGGTGGTTTGACTTGCCTGGCACTGTTTCAGCCAGGTTGGCTTGCCTGAGCTATAAATGGCAGTTGGTTGGCAGCTATGATTCTATGCTTCCTGAATCTTTTATGGAGGGAAGGCCTTAATTGGTAGCCCAGGGACTGTTATTCTACAAGTACATTTTAGGGTATTTCCTCCCAAATCTATTACCCTATATAAATGTACCTGCACTGATATAAACGGCTTTTCAAGAATCCTTCCTGTCTCTGTCTCTCTGATTCAATAAACACTGATTAAATCCCCAAGGCTGTGTTGGCTTACTAAGCTTCCTCCATTTTCCTTACTAATCACACTGTAGCCACATGCTCTAGTTCTTACCTTTTGGTCCATCCCGTACCTTTCTATTAGCCCAGGAGAACACAGAAACCCACCTCAGCCCAACAGGAGAGTGGCTGAGGTACAAATCCAAGTTATCTTTCTTACCAGTGACAAATGAATCACCTAAGTAGTAAGATGAGAGTGTCAGATGAGAGAATCACATAGAGGACTTGGTCAGCGTCAATGCAAATCCTTCCACTAGAGCTGCAGGTAGGTGGCCCAGTGGATAAAGCAACAGATCTGGAATCACAAAGACCTGAGTTCAAATTCAGCCTTGGGCACTTATGAGCTGTGTGATCTTGAGCAAGTCACTTAACATCTGTTTGGCTCAGTTTCCTCAACCATAACATGGGGATAATAATAATATCTATCTCTCAGGGTTGTGAGGATCAAATGAGACAATATTTGTAAAGCACTTGGCACGGTGCCCGACACATAGTAGGCGCTCTACAAATGCTAACTGCTATTATTATTATTGATCTTTTCTGGTCCCACCATTAATGCTCAGTGAGCCAGAAGTTTAGAGACTTATTTCATCTCCACTGTTTAGAAAGGCAGAGATCATGAAGAGGGATGGTGAGCAGGGACGCTGCAAGGTGAGTGGTAGCTAAACACGCTTTTCTGTTTCACTTATGAAAGAATGTACAATAGTTTTTCCCAGCAACCCTTTCACCTAAAACTCCCCAGTTCAAGTTAGGATAACCTGTGGTAACATTCTGACAAATGAAAAAAATACACGAGGATACCCCCTGCTATACACAATAGTTGTGTATCTAACAAATTAACTGTGAATCAAATTTTAGTTTAAAAAATCCCAGATGAGCTCTTCATTGCATGTTTATCCTCTGCCAAGCCCCTTACTCTTATTAGGCAGCTCTTTCTTCAGCTATGAAATTCAGAATTGGGTGAGATACTCAAGCTCTACTATTCCTTCCAGTTCCAAATATGTTCATCCTTTATCATGGCAGGCTGGAGCTGGAAGAGGCCTCAGAGAACATCTCTGACCTCATTTTACAGAGGAGGAAACTGATGCCCATCAAAAGAAAGGGGTTTGCCCAAAGTCAGTGACTGAGCTGGTGGCAGAGAGGGGACAAGGAGCCCATTGCCCTGATTCCCGGTCCCGATGGTTCTTTCACTCTGAGGTGCAGCTGCAGGGTGGTCTGCGGGGCCTCTTGCCAATGTGCTGTCTGCCATATTTGCAAGGAATGAGCAGGGGACAGGATGCCCTGACCTTCATTTATAACTAGAACATGCTTTGCAGAAGGTGAGGAGTCAGATGGGAAATGAAAGTGGGAAAGAATAAAATACAGCTCCCCAATAAAATGTAACTAAGGAAATATCATGTAGGTAATAGAGCACTGTATTTGGTTGGCTCATGAGATCCTAGATTTAGACTGGAAGGCACCTTGGAGGCCATCTAATCCAACCTGCTCATTTTAAGAATGAAGAAACTGAAGGCCAGCTTGCCCATGGTCACATAGCTATGTAAGTGTCAGAGGCAGGATTTGAATCCAGATCTTCTTGTCTCTGGAGAAAATGAGTGGGGTTGAACTCCTTCCTTTACTACTTACTACCTGTGTGACACTGGACCTCTCAGCCACAATGTCTTCATCTGTAAAATGAAAGGTTTGAATTGAATAATTTTCCTTCTCCAATAGTAGAGCTCTTTTCTCCAGGGGTATCCACCCTATCCTATCAACCCTGGGGCTGCTGGTTCCCATCAACAGTAGCCAATGCTTCACTTCCTCCATAGTGGGAAGGTGAGGTGGAAAGGAACTTGGTGGCCTGGGTTTCAACTCTGAGCCAAGTGGAGTGACGAAGCATGCCCATGATGGGTGATCAAAATATTTCTGAGGGTGGCAGGCTGGATTGATGGGTGTCACCCTCAGAACATGAGCTGTCAGGCTTTGGTCTAGCACATTTCAAACCGTGCTTGAGAAAAGTATGCTAGGGAATTTGGGGGAAAAGCAATGTAGCTTCAAGAGAAACGTGGAAAAGTACCTATTAAAAGAAGTGGCAGACACAAGTGTGTGGTGTGGACCAAATCACTACATTTTTAATCTCTGCACTGAAATATCTGGAACTCTATAAATGAGAGCGAAAAGCAAGTTCTGTTGTCATGATAGACAGCTGCAAACAGCCTGCCAGTCAATAACTCATAAGAAGCTTTCTCATCCCATGGATGAGAAAAAAATATTTTGATGTGTCCCCTTTTCTTCAGTCACACGGCCACCACCCTTTCATCACTTCACCTGGACTATTTATTGCAGAAGACTCCTCATTGGTCTCTGTGTCTTGTCTCCTCACTTCAATTCATCCTCTGTGCAAATACCAAACTGATGCTCCTAAAACACAGATCTGACTATGTTATTTTCCTGCTATCTCTGGAAGCAAATATTATCTTCTCTGTTTGGTTTTTAAAGCCCTTCCCAGCCTGGCTCCATCCTACCTTTCCAGATGTCTTGTATGGGACTTCCTTTCACATACTCTTTTTCCATTAAACTGGACTTCCTCATAAATGTCATCCCATCTCCCACCTCTTTGCCCTTGCATTGGATGTGCTCATGCCTGAAATGCCATCCCTCCTCACCTCCATCTCTTAGAATCCCTGTTTTCCATCAGTGCTCAGTTCAAATACCACATGAAACCTTTCCTGATCCTCCAAGTATGAAGACCACTCCCTCAAATTACTTTCCACTTATTTTGTATGTATTTATTATGTGTACATTGATGGGCACATGTCTCCACTAATAGAATTCGAGCTTTATTTTTTTTTGGGGGGGGACTATTTCATTCATTGTATCTGCATACTAAACACCTAGCACAATGACTGGTACCTGAATGATTGATGTCCTGAGAATGAGAAATGAGCAAAATGTGTATAAAGGCTATTCGATGAGGCTCTCTAATCACAGAAAACTCACGGAGACAGGAAAGGCTGAGAAGTGATGGGGATGGGGAATTCTTGGGATGGCACTAGCCTCTGGACTATTGTCCCTGAGAGCTCCAGCAGAAAGAGTCAAGAGGTCAAGAGCCCCGGGAAAGGTTAGTCATATTCTCATTGTGAAGTTGTCCAATTTGACCAGTAGATGAGTCACTGCCTGCCTCTCCAGGTCCATTAAGTCCTCCTCCTCTTTGAGGTGTCCCCACCCACTCTAGGTCTTTGAAAATGGTCCTTTTTTCCTACTCGTCATGTGATTCAATCTATCATGTGGTCTTCTGCAGGGGGGGAGGGGGGGCTATACTGATTGTATCATGTGCTAGTTCTTCCTTTCTCCCCAGCTCTTTGTATTTCCTATGGCTTTTCTAGGTACTTAGAACAAGGCATATGCATGGGAGGTGTGGAAGTAAGCTCCTTGAGGGCAGGGGCTATTTTAGATTAGGGTTTGCATCTCCAGTGTCCAGCACAGTGCCTAGCACAGAGTACTGCTTAATAAATGCTGAGTTGAGGGGATGAATAGATGAATGAATGAGGTATTCTTGTTGATATTTGACAAATTTGATATTGTGATATGTTGTTGACAAATAGATTGAGGAGAAGATAGAAATGAGGATGAAAAGAGAGTGGTGGAAGGAGAAAGAGAAATACTATTTTTATTCTACTTCCAGGGGATTTTCTACTTATACAATTTAAATTAGACAAGAGAAAAGGGCCTATTATAAAATCTCATTGTGACCTGGATGTGATGCTGGGTTCTTAAGGGCTTTGCCAATTGACCATAAGCTCTGGAAGATTCTCCTATGCTGAAGACAATTCAAACATTGTCCTGGTGGCAAAATATTCTAATGTCCATGACCCAGCCTGCCTAATGACAGAGGGGCTCATCACCAATGGGTTGGCCACTGGGTGATGGATTCCTTGGTCCTGACAACCTAGGGAATCAAGAAAAATATGAGTTGGTCCTCAGTTCTGCTCAGCCCACTTCTACTTCTGCAGTGATGGTGACAGAGAGGTGGGAAAAAAGGGAGAATGTCAGTCAAAAAACATTCATCAAATGCCTACTATATGCTGGGGATACTAAGGTGAAAATGAAACTATACCTGCCTTCAAGGAGCTTACCTTCTACTAGGAGAAAACAACATATACACAAATGCTGAGTAATTTGGGTGAGGAGGTGGGGAGAGCACTTACCTTTGGGGTGGGGTGGGCAGGAAGAGGGTATCAGGATAGGTCCAAGTTGAATCTTAAGGAAACTGAACCCCAGAGTGGGGAGGTAAGTCAATGTCCTGGAATGGTCAAGGACCTCATACCCCACCATAACCTTGGTGAACACTCGATAAACATTAGCAGGCTGACTACTTGAATGATGTCAGGGAAAAATAAGGCAGTCAGCTTCCTGTCTTCAGAGGCAGGTTGGACTGGGTGCAGTGCAAAGCAGTTTTGTGGCCGAGTGCGTGTGTGGACTGTGGTTTCCTGCCAACCACTACATCAGTTTTCAGCTTCCCCAGCTTTCCCGGACCTTAGGCTGACTGATGTTATTACTTGCTCTTCTCTCTCCCTCCCTCTCTCTCTCTCTCTCTCTCTCTCTCTCTCTCTCTCTCTCTCTCTCTCTCTCTATCTCTCTCTGTGTCTCTGTGTCTCTGTGTCTCTGTCTCTGTCTCTGTCTCTCTCTCTCTCTCTCTCTCTCTCTCTCTCTCTCACTTTTTTTTTTAAAAGAAGTACTTCTACCTACATGGGGAAGGCAAGCATATATAGTATAAAGAACAAACTCAAATTATCGTTAAAGTAGATTCCAAGGCCATAGACAAAACCCAAAGCACTATGGGGCCCTCATCCTCTAAGGAGCTCTTCCTTTCTTGGTGCTACCCAAAGATGGTATCAGGACAGTGGCAGTGTGAACACGGTATTCATGGAATTTGTCTGAGTCATTATTCTCAGAATATACTCCTTGAACCACCAATGGCTCTATTCTGAAGGTTGGTCCCCTATAATACCAATATTTTATAACATTATAGCCTCCATAATAGCATTTCTGTTGTGAATAATTTAACTTTTGGTATTTAACATTAATCAAATTTTATTTGAGTCCTTTCATGATGTGACTCTACCCTCTCTATTTAGACTTATTTTTCATCATTCCCCTTTCATACACCCTACATTCCAGTAAAACTTCCCCTTTTTCCTCAAATTCAGCATTCCATTTTTCATTATCTACTGTTATAAAAGCAGTGCCTCACATTTGGGGTATATGCTCTCCTTCCAGCTCTCATAATTCTTAACTTCCTTAAAGTTCAGCTCCACCTCCTTACAACTCTAGTTGACAGTGCCTTCTCTTTCCTCAAATGAGCTTGTATTTATTTTCCTTTGTACAGGGTGTATAAGCCCATTTCCAGGAAGCTGGCCATAAGGAAATGAATTATTTGTCCATGGTGATCCATGAAGCTAATAAAAATGAAAAATGGCCTCCAGTGGAGTCTAGTGCCCTTTCTCTTCTTCAGGGAGAATGAAGGAAGGGGGCACAGGGACACATGTATTCTTAGACCAATTGAAAACATTCATTCAACTTTGGTACTCTTCATATAGGATTATTGATCCTTGACATTCAATTCACCAACCACAGTAAAATGAAGGAAGAAAAAAAGCAAGGAGAGAGGGAGGGAAGGAAGGAAGGAAGGAAGCATTTATTAAGTATCTACCATCTGCCAGGCACTATGCTAAGTGCTTTTTACAAATATCTCATTTGATTTGCACAACAAACCTGCGAGATAGATGCTCTTATTATCCCCGTTTTACAGTTAGGGAAAAAGAGGCAGAAAGAGGCTAAGTGATTTGCACAGGGTCACACAGCTACTAGGTGCCTGAGGCAGTATTTGAACTCATCTTCCTGACTCCAGGCTCAGCCCTCTATCCACTACAGCACTTAGCTGCCTTGATATAAAACTGCACATGGAAATACTACTGTAAGAATAGAACTGTGGAGATAGATAAAGACAAGAACTCCAAGACCAATCATATCTATTTTTTCTCTAAACAAATAATCCATTTAATAAAAAAAAATTTTAAGCCACCAGAAAGAATTAGTCTCCAAGGCTATTAAAAAGCTAAGAGCAGCTAGCAAGAAAGTTAGAAGTAATGAGCACAGAGATTTTCTGGGGTCTCGAGGGCTCACTACCAGAGTCCTAGAGCTGACTTTCCATCTGCCTTGCCCAACAGTCACACCCATGTTGAATTTCCTGCAACAAATGAAACCAGAAGACAAAGATGTTATAGCTAAGTGGAAGGAGGGCTCCAGGGTTCTCCTAGGAGAGGGAAATAAAGATGTGGCAAAGTTGGTTACACTATGTAGCCAAAAATAACAAGAAGCCCCAGTGCATGGGACACTTGATCATCTTGACTTTCAATGAGCACAAGGAGAGTCAGCAGAAGGCAGGTTACACATCCACAAGCATTGTGGAGATCAAAAAGGTAGAGGAATTCTATGAAGGAAGACATTGAAAAGATTTTCCAAAGCCAAAATATATTTCAGTGACTTTATTGTGAGAAAGGGCACAGGGGAAGATGGCAAAAGAAATGCTGGAAAACATGGTTTGGGATCATGAAATGAAGGAAGTCAAATGAAGGCTTAGACTATTCAGAAACTTCATGTTGGCAAACCTCATATAGGAGCCTGAAAGATTAGTGTGTGAAACCTCTATTAGCAGAGCGCAATGGGTTCCTCACATAAAGTCATTCAATCGAGAGACTTTTCTACTTAGTCTTACTTCTCCCTTCCTGTCCTATCTTTTCACTTCCCTTCCTCTCCCTTCATTCATGCCTCTCTACCTACACTCCCCCAGAGATCTGTTCTTCCTAATACCTTTCCAAAGTACACAGGAAGTATAGACTTATTAAGTAATCTTGGGTAAGCCTCAAATTCTATGGCATAATAATTCAATTTAACAAACATTCATTGAATGCCAACTATGTGTCAGGTGCTAGGATTCATACAGGGATACAAATGGAAAAACAAAACAACTCCTGTCCTCAAGGGACTCACACTGTACCATAGTTAAAATTTATACAGATAAGTACATAGAAAACACAGAGTAAATATAAAATAATTTTGATTGGAGAAGAGTGGTAGTGTTTGTATCACTTTCCTCATAGAGCTACAATGAGGAAAATGCCTTTTGGTTGTAAGTGCTATTTAAATCTGAAATATTATTATGATCATTTTATTCAAAGGATCCAAAGAGGTAAGACAAAAACTGAGATGGAGATGATCTTTGGAGCTGTCACTGACTTTCTTTGATTGCGTGCACAATTTGTTGATTGTTCTCTATGTTTGTTATGTGGTTAGAGATAAAAAATTTCCCCAAAGAATTGCTTTAACTGTGCCTCAGAAATTTTGGTAAGTTAGCTCATCACTATAATTTCCTTTAATATGACTGCTTTTTCTATGATCTAATATTCTTTGATTCAATCATTATTTAGGATTAAGTTATTTTCAATCTCCATTTAAACTAGTCATTTGTTCACATTGCCAGTTTTAAATACAATTGTTTCACATTCTGTAAAGAATCTGCTTAATATTTCCCTTTACACATTTGAGTTCTTCATCTCCTAGCATATGACCAAGCTTATAAAGGCAGATATGGCACACTCCTGAGAAATAGGCATAGTTCTTAATATCTAATTTTGGTTGTTGTTAGTTCTAGCTAGATTCTTAATTTCTTTCCTGTTTTTTTTGTTTGCTGAAATTTTTCTAAGTATGGGGCATGTTGTAGCCTTTAGCAATTGCTGACTTATTAATTTAGATGTTCCAGCAATTCAGTTTTGTCCTTTAAGTACTTAAATGCTATAAACCCCTTGGTGCACATAGATTTGATGTCAATATTGTTTATTATCTATGGTGCCTTTAAGTATAACATACTTTCCCTGCTTGTCTCTCTCAATCCTATCTATTTTTACTATTGCTATGTTTGCGTTCAAGTTTGCTATTCCTGCTCTTGTTTCAGATTCTGCTGATACATAATAATGTTCCACCTCCTCATTTTAAATGCACATGGATCTTAATGGTTAAAGAATGTTTCCTGCAAAAACAGAAAAAGAATATGGAAAGGCCACATGAGAATGGTTGAAAAGCTAGATAAAAGAATGAAAGGGAGAGATAAATAGTAGAATAAGTTGCCTAGAACAGAAGTTGAAGAAACTTGGCCACAGCCATGAAAACTTTGAAGAAAAGAATAGATGAAACAGAGGTAGAAATTCAATGACACAATAAGATATCAAACTAAGGTCATAAAAGATGAATTGGAAGAACATATAAGGTGTTTTTTCAGTCACGTCTGAGTCTTCGTGACCTTATTTGGGGTTTTCTTGGCAAAGATTCTGGAGTGGTTTTGTCATTTCCTTCTCCAACTCATATTACAGATGAGGAAACAGAGGCAAACAGGGGTAAGTGACTTGCCAAGGGTCACACAGTAAGTATCTGAGGCTGGATTTGAACTCAGGGAAAGGAACTGACTCTAGCCCTAGTGCTCTACATATAAGATAGCTGCTATCAAAAACTAAATTTTTTTCTTGAGTTTTTTTTTCCCCTCCTGGGATTTTTTTTTTTTAATGCCATAAAAGGCAGCTAGGTGGCACAGTGAATAGAATGCTGGGTCTGGAGTCAGGAAGACCTGAGCTCAAATCCCGTGTCAGCCACTCTGTCTCCCTAAATTTCCTCATCTGTATAATAGGGATAAAAATAGCATCTACCTAGTAGGATTGTTGTGACGATCAAATGAGATAATACTTGTAAAGCATTCAGCACAGAGCCTGGTCAATAGGTAAGTAATAGATTCTTGTCCCGCAGTATTTTTTACTGTATCAGAAGTTTTCCTTTCTTTGGTCACTACACAATAACTTGTCTCACCTCTACGTGGGGGAGGGGCTTAATTCCTGTTGAGGGCTTGAGCACTAAAATGGAATCATTGTTGAGGAGCCTCTGTTAGGAGTGACTAGTGAAGGTCCTTGGGGGAATGTCTGCCCTTTCTAAAGTTGGTTTCAAGCCTTTTTGACTTAGTACCCACCTCTCTGACCCAGGAGTTTTTGGTGAGGAGGCTTCCACATGGCCCAGCGTGGGGGTGGTTAGCAGGGAACCTCTGCCTATGATGGATGCTGGGATGATTGGTGAGGGCCTTTGGGGTTTTCCCCTCCCCTGCTTTAGTTTCAAGCTTTATTTGACTCAGTAACAGCCATACCACCTTTCTGATTAAGGAGCCTACAGAGGGGTCAAGATTGCCACAGAGGGTGGAGTTGGGCAAGTCACTTTGCACAGTGCCAGGCAAAATGCTTCATAAATCCTCGTTGATTAATGTGTTGATTTACTTAACTTTCCTGGGGCTTAGTTTCCCTAGCTGTAAAACAAAGAGTTTGAACAAAATAATCTCTTTGGTACTCACTAGTAAGAGAGAGTTGGCTGCCTCCAAAAGCAAGACACTCAAATGGGACAGAGACCAAACTGCTTCTCCTCTTACACCCTCTTGAGTGGACAATAGTTCTGGCACAGCTGCCAATCATCTTCCAAGCAAAAGGGCAGAGACAAAACCACCCCACCCCATTTTGGCTCCCATACCCTAATTAGGTGAGAATATTTCTCAAATAGTCAATCAAAAGACAGACTGGCTAGGCTAAGGAGACTTGACCAGTGCCCCAGGAATCATCTATAAATGATCAATCACGTTGAGAAGGGATGGAATTCTAGAACTTTGAATAAGTGGGGAACTCTGCCTGAACTCTTTGAGAAGGAACTGATCAAGGGGGAAGGAGAGATCTTGGATTTAGCTTCAGAGGGTGCTCCTTCTCCTTTCCCCTCACTTTGACTGGAGGAGAACCTTCCAGCTTAAAGTGTTCAGAGGATGGTAGACTTTCCCTCAGGGTCCTAAGCTGGGTCCCCAGGTCATGGGGATGTCTGCATTGTCAGAAGCCAGGGACAGCCTGGACTCATGGGCTTTAACAGGAGCCATTGAAAGTGGCCCAGAGGAGCTTCTTGAACACCTCACAAATGGGAGAAAAGGATGTCCAGCAGTCAGGAGCAATCACCACTTATGTCCTCTAAGCTGAAGCTCACTTTCCCTTGGACTCTGAATGCACTTGGGGGAGTGTCTAGACATTGAAGGATTTAGCTGTGTAAGGCTGGCCGACTAAATGATTCTTAACTGAGAATGAGTCTTAGCATTGACTAGCCCATAGTAAGCACTTAGCAAATGCTTGTTATCTTGTTGATTTGATAATCTTTGGGGAAAGTGTACCATCAGAAACTGGGGGGCTCAAGCTAATGACATTACAGAAATTTAGCCCTGATACTGTGTGACCCTCTGGTGCCTAGAACCCTGAAGAAGAGATATAGTCAGCCTAGCTCTGAGGATCTGGCTCCTCAGTGACAGTGGGAGCTGGATGAGGATACCTTGGAGCTTAGATGGGCTACAGATGAGACCTCAGTCCTAGGGATCAACCAGGAGTTTCTGTGTGATGCACATCCTTTAGCAAGGGATTGAGAGTGCAAGTCACACTGAAGTGGCCAGAGCACAGGCCTAGTGTTATAGGAAGTGCTCCTGTTCACTCCCTGTATACCATGAGCCTGTGACTCACCTAAAGCCTCGTTGGTAGATAGAGAGGTTACATTTCTGTAGCATTTTAAGTTTGTGAAAGCATTCTCCTTCCCCAAATCTTGTTTGGTAGGGAGGGCAAGTATTATCACTCCCATTTTTATAAATAAGGGAACTGAGTCTCTGATGAGGTGACTCACCCATAATCAAAAGTCCCATAGACAATAAATTCTGAGACCAGCTTTTAACCTGAACCTGTGCTTTTCCATCTAGCGTACACTGCCTTTAAAAAAGCCTTGACCTCCCAACGCGAAATACTTGTTCCGATCTTGTGCAAACACATTCTTGTATCCACAGTTCCGTTTTACTGTTGGGTTGTTTTTTTCCCCACCTGCTCATCACCTCTCCTGCTCAGTGTGGAGGGATCTCTCTCACCCTGAGCCCGTTAGCTCTGCAACAAGGGTCCCCTGCACCTCCAGCCAAATACCACAGCAGCTTTCTGGGAAGGAATGCAAGATTACCTTCACACACACACACATCAAATCAAATCCTCCCTTCTCTTTCCTAGCCTTATTTTTGAAATTTAACTTAATTTTTCTAATTAACAAAAAGCTCTTTTTCCCTTTCCCCCACCTTGAAAAAAAGAAAAAGAAAAACTAAACCTCTATAACAAACATACATAGCCAAGGAAAACAAATTCCCACATTGGCTATGACCATTCTGCAGTGAGAGTCCATCACTGAGTCAGGAAGCCCCAGCCTTAGCCTTATCTTCAAAAGAGCAGAAAGGTTGGCAGACATGGTACCTTGGCTGGTGGCATATTAACATAGTTCTCTGTCCCCTGTCCCTTTCGGAAGCTAATTGAGGTGTGTGTTCCGCTTGGGGTATGGGGAGTAGCTGGCATTCTCCAGCATTGTGTGACCCTGGCCCTTTGGTCACATTTCCAAGGTAACATTTCTTCTTAGGGGGTCCTGTAGGCATAGGTTGGTTTCTGATGTCCCTTCCAGCTATGAGATTCTATGATCCTTACAATGTCACAAGCCACTTTGCTTTGCTTTTTGACATTCCTTTCTTATATGAGAATGAATAAAGTAAATAGGATATGGTGGAGTGCGAAGAAGACAGGATCTGGAGCCAAAGGACCTTGGATCCCCAGTATGACCATGAGTGAATCACTTAACCACTCTGGGCCTCAGTCTTCTCATCTGTGAAATGGAATATTAGTCTGTCTAGATGGGTCCCTTCCATTCCTGAATCTATGATCCATTCTGTGAGTGTTTACAGTATGTTTATATGGAGGGAAATATACCCATTTATTGAATGATTTTTTAAAAGGCAATTTACCCATCTCCTAACAGAGGTGACATACTCATGGTACAGAGTGGATTTTTTTTTCTGTTTTTGTTTTTGTCTTTTAGTCATAGCCAACAACGGAATTTATTTTCCTTGACTATGCACTTTTGTTTCAAGGGTTCTATTTTTGTTTCTGTTTTTCATTGCGGGGCGGGGAGTTGGGAGACAGAAAAAATAGATTTTTGTTAATGTGAAAAACATATTAAAAATAAAAAGAACCTATGGGCATAGATTAAAGGCTTTGGGCCTTTCGGATCAAAGTTACAAAGATGAATGTCAGGCAAGGAAAACAACAACAACCCAATGCCATCTTGGGATGCATTAAGAAAGGCATAGCTTCTAGGAATAGGGAGGTGATAGTTCTGATGTAATCTGCTTTGGTCAGGCCTTATCTGGCCTTGGACCAATGCTTGAGATGTTAGCCATGGGGATACCTAGATTCACACTAAAGGAGAGGGGTGAAGCACAGGAAAAGACTGTCGTGGTTCTTCAGGATAGCAAGTACCATATGACCCTTTCTTAAGCAATAAAAACAAAGCTTTCAATATTCATAGCTTTCTGAATGAACCAAGCTAGGAATGAGTCAATCAGACCATCAGCATCAGAACTTCCCCCTACACTGGTTGATATAGATCTAGCCTATTCCTGGGTGGGAAGTTAACTAAAAAGCAATACAGGTACAGTTATACCACAAAAAAGACTGTTTCCTACCTAACTGTATCTTTGCTTCCCTAGCTGTTTCATTTGGGAAGGCCAGAAGCCATTGACAGTTTTTGACCACTTGATGTGGTCCAGGGGAGTCATGCCAACCACGCATGTATTCTTGAACTTCAGAGTGTACCGTTTGTGGGGTTGTCCCAGTTCTCATCTTTGCAAACCCCATGCCACTGAGATCATCCTGGATGAACCATCACAAAATAGAAAGTACATCCTATCACTCTCTTGTTCAAAATCTTCAATGGCTTCCCACTGGCGGAATGGTGAAATCATGGAACCTCGGAGTCAGAAGGGATCTTGGAGGCTATGTTGTCCAACACATATGTGGACAAGAAGATACTCTACAACAGGGCAAAATTCCAAAAAAGTAAAAATACGTTACACTGAAGATAATATTAACTTGTGATTTTCTAGGTCAACATGCAGCCTCCAGGGATCCATTTGCTCTACGACATACTCGACAAGTGACCATTCAATGAGGGAGCTACTACCTACAAAGACAGCCTCCCCTTTTCACCCTCTATGATTCTTTCGGATAACTATAATGATTAGGAAGTTTTTCTCTATATCAAGTCAAAATCTCCTTTTCTGAAATTTCTACCCATGGTTCTGCTATCTGGGATCGAGCAGAAGAAGGCTTTTCCCTCTTCTTATAGCAACCTTGGTGGCACGTCCCCCTTAGGTCTTCTCCCTGGGCCAAACATCCCCAGTGTCTTCAACTGATCCCCAGATGGCCTGATCTCAAGGCTCTTCATGATTCTTCTTGTACCCCTCTAGACACTCTCCAGCTTACTCAACCAATCAATAAAGATTTATTCAGTAACCTACTACGTGCCAGGCACCGTGCTAAGTGCTGGATGGTGGCACCAAGAACTGAACACAGTTCCCTAGATGTGGGCTGACCAGGGCAGAGTGCAGTGAGACCATCCGCTTTTTTAGTCCTGAACACTTGGCAATTCTTATTATAATCTCAGTTTCTATTAACTTTCTTATGCATTAGCTTTTCTTGTGTAAGATGGCTGCCATATCACATTGTCAGTTCATATTAAAATCAATACAAAGGTCATTTAAGGCCTCTGTAGCCAGGCTCAAACTTACCTTTTCCAACCCTATCTCCTACAGTCCAACCCAAATCATCTACTGCAGCCAGATCTAAGGAGCCTTCCTGCTTACCTCCCCACCCCCATCTCACTCCATCTCAACAGAAAGAAAAATGGCCAGGCATGTCTCCCCTTCCAAAGTCACCCATGCACTTACCCAGAATGCCTTGCCTTGCCTATACTCATCAATGAATCTGACCCTTCTTTCCAGGTCTACCTTGGGTCCCATTTCTTTCCTGAAGCCTTCCCTTCTTCATCTCAAGATAATCGCTCACTCTTCTGAATAATTCCCATAGTGCTGCCAGCCTACAGCATTCATCTGAATGTTAGCCTACACATGAGTAATATTTTTACTAATCTGCCCCATCTCCCTAGATTTAGGAGCTCTGTCTTGAACTTTATGGTGTCTTTCACGGTCCTTAGTAAAGGATCTTGAGTAGGTGACAACCAAAGCATTTGGGGATGGATTTGGCTTTCTGACACTTACTGGCTATGTGATCTAAGTAATTTCATCTCTCAGTTTCCTCATCTGTGAAATGAGGATAAGAATAATACTTAGAACACTGACCACTAGATTTTGGGGAGTCTGGCATTTATATAGCGCTTTCAATTCACAAAGCAAATACACACACACACACACATAAATATACATGTTACCTCATTTAATATTCACAATAATACAGTGAGGTAGGTACTATTATTATCATCCCCATTTTATGGGTAAGATGGGTAAGCTGAGGCTCAGAGAGATTATGAGACTTGCCTAGGGTCATGCACAGCTAATGAGTGTCTGAGATAGGATTTGAACTCAGGTCTTCCTGAGTCTAAAACTAGCACTCTCCCTACTACTCCAGCTAAGCTGTCTAATCTTTACTGCTGGACCGAATACATAAAGGATGGCAACATTCATGGTATATAAGAGACCCAGAGCATAAGATGCTAGTCAGTTTGTCTGAGAATAAGCTCACAGCTCGAGGTAATCCTAAATTGTCAATATTCCTTTAGACTCTAGACCCACTGATTTCAGGGCCAGTTTAGAATAGGGGGCGATCATCTGTTCTTGAATGGCAGAGACCCTCCACTTAGCGTACTCAGGCTGGGAACAGAGTCAGAGCTGGAATCTGCCTTGACACCTCATCTCTAACACAGCTGCCACCTCTGGTCTCTGTCCTATTTTAACCGCAGAGTGCCAGCCTAGAATTTTTAAACCTAACTCTGAATTTCTTGATTCCATGGGTTTAAGATAGAAGTTGGACATGATGATTTTGAAATGGCTGCTTTGTTGGAGGTAAGAAAGGAGGGGGGAGGAGAGTGAAATCAGTGGGCTGGCTTTCGTACCTGCTTGTTCTCCACAGGGAGCTGCAGGATGAGGAAGGGGCTGCAAACTCGCATGTCGGGGACAGTCCTAATGGCCGGGTCGTAACTTCACAAACTCCAGGCCACAGTCTGCTGCAAAAAATCCCGATGGTATGATGGAAAGAACATGGGCTGCGGAGCCTTCAGGGACCTGGTTCAAATCCCTCCTTTGATGCTCACTAGCTATGTGAGACCTGGACCCTTCTTCAAATGTAGATGGAGGGGTTTGGACTAGATGCCAGTCAACAAACATTATTAAATACTATTTGTCAAGTGCTGTGTTAGGCATTGGTCCCATGCCCTTAAGGAGCTCATATTCTAACACAGGATAGCATGCTAACAGCTATGACTACACAAATACACACACACACACACACACATACACAGATAGAGATAGACAGAGACAGAGAGACAGAGGCAGAGAGAGACAGACAGAGCTCAGCCTTGGATTCAGCCATTGAAGTAATGATACAAGGACGCCTCACTTTCTTTCCCGATTTTGAAAGTCACTATCTTTGGCCCCAATATGGAAACAAGAGGTAACATTTATAAGCCTGCTAATGAATCACATGAAGCAGTGACTGTTAGAACTAGAGAAGTCCTTAGAGGTAATTTAGTCCAATTTCCTCACACACATGAAGAAACAGGTCCAGAAGTGATTTACTGAAGGTCACACTCATATTGAGTCAGGTAGAGATCTAAGGGTTAGATGTCGAGACCAAAGTCTTATATTCCAGACTCCCTGAGTCTCAGAGTTGGGAGGGTCTCAGGAGCCATCCAGTCCAGAACTTGTCTCTACATCTCCCAACAAGACCATCTAGCTATCATCTGCTTGAAGATGGCTTGTGATAGGGAACCCAGTAGCTTCAGAGGAAATTTATCCAATTCTAGGCAACTCTAAATATTAAAGAATTGAAGAGATTCAACCTGCCTGTCCTTTTTGTCTTTGGTTCATGTTCCAGCTCTGATCCTTATCACCTGGGAGAGCTGGGGAGAGGCAGGTAACCTCTCTCTCTGTGCTCCATTTTCTTCCCCTCCCCCAATATGAGGGATGTGTGTGATTAGATGATGACTATAACTCTTTCCAGTTTTAACATTCTATGAGTGAGACTTTCTCCCCAACATGGTAATATTTGCAGTTTTCTATACTTTCTTGGAATACTGATACTTGAAAATATACTTATTGAGCACACGCTCTATAACATTGGGGTTGAACATAGGGATAGGTACTTGGCTTGTGATTTCATTGATATGAGGAACTCCCAGGGGAGGAGATGCCTTCCACCAATTCAGGTCTGCACCTTCTCTAAAATTTTGTCGAATCCTGGAGAATTGAAGTGATCTGCTCAAGGTCACACAACTGGTCTTTTCAGAGGTGGGCTTCGCATCTAGGTCTTCCTGACAACTTGACTTCCAGCCCCACTCTATCCATTCTGCCACACTGTCTCTGAATACAGTAGTTAATAGTTTCAGCTTAATAATACTTTTAACTGATCATAAGTTGGTTAAATAAATAATAATAAATAATTCATTAGATATTCAATAGTAATTGAGTTAGTAAATAATTCCATTAAGCTTTAAAGATTTAGAGTTGTCTCTAGATGGGATAGGATGCCTCATTAAGTGCTGAGCCATCCTTCTGAAGATGTATTTATGTAGGGACTGGGGAGGGGAGGAAAGAAGAAGAGAGAGGAGAGGGGAAACAGAGATACAAAGTTATGAGAAGAGAGCAGGAGGAAGGCTGGAAGGAATTTCAGATCACCAGGACAGCTTGAGATGTTACACCTTGGATTTCTTATATACTTAAAAAGAAAAGCAAGTTGTATATAATAAAGATTTGCACTTTTATGTACAAGCTCATTCTTCTGGTCTGCCATGCCTATGGAAGTGCTCATTTTATTTTGTCAAGTTCATATTTTAAAAAATGAGAATTTTTAGAAACGAAAAAAACACTTGGAGACCATATAGCCACTTGGGAATTCAGGCATGAGGGGGGAGCATAATGTGGATCAACTAAAGTTACAACCAGAAGAGGCTTTCGAGATCTAGGGTAGCTCAGTTATATTTTACAGGAGAAGCCTACAGGTGGAAAGTGACTTACCCAGGGTCACCCAGCCTCCTCACTTCTATACCTCACTGCCTTCAATTCTTGTCCTGGGAAGTTAAGGCCAGGCCTGAATTTGTTTCCCCAACTTTCCTTTCTATTGAATAAATGAATGCATCTTAGGCATATACATACCATTTTTCTCCTCTTGGCTTTCTTCCAACATAGATTGGCTGGCCCCCAAAAGGCTACCAAAGCCCTCCATCATGGTCAACAATCAGCAAGGTGACCCTTGTGCTCCTTCTCCTTCTCAGACTGTTCCCTCTCTGAAATGTTTTCCTGGACAAAAATATTGAGGGCAGAAGACCCAGGTGTATTTATGTGATTGACATTAACCCTGACGTTGTCTTAGCTAACATGGCCATCCTCACTGCGGTCACTGCGGGGAGGCCCCTCCATTGTTCAGGTGATTTGCAGGCCTAATTGCCAATTTGTTTCTCAAATATAATTGCCAATTTGTATCTAGAGTAAGCAGCCTGAGTGTTTCCTTTGATCCCTGAAGTTACCTTTATTTTTCACTTTGAAAGCCCTGGTAAATCTGCTTATTATCACCTCCTGTGTATTGGCCCATCTCCTATACAGCCTCAATCGCACGTCAGCTAAAAATCTTATTCACACTTTTGTATGCTTGCCTTGATTATAGCAGTTTTCTATTTCTACTGCCTCCTTGCCTCTGCTTTATTTCAGAACTATTGATATAATCAAAATGTCAAACAATGCTGCTACCCACCATCTTCCCCGCTGCTCCCCAAAAGAGAGAGAAAATATACACGTCATTGAGTAGAGAGAAATAAAGGGCCAAATGAAGCACCTTTGGGAACATGGGGGAGCTCAGACATCAATCAATCCATCGATTGGCAAGCGTTTATTAGGCATATCCTGTGTACCAGGCCGGAGAAAGGAGTTGAAGCACAGAGAGTAATTGAACCGGTGGCCAGAGGAGCTGGGTTCAAATACAGACTCTGCTACTCAGATCTTGGTGACCCTGGCCACATCTCTGGGCCTCAGTCTCCTTGTCTATAAAATAAAGGGTTAGATTAGATAGTCTCATAGTTCTTGCCTAGTTCTGCCTCTTGGGATCTGACTGGCAGGATCACTGGGGCAAACAGGAGAGGCAAATGGAGGCACTGAAACCTCCCCTAGGCCTGGAAGAGTTTCAGCCCATTTATTCTTATTTAGATTTCTGATATTGGAAGTAAAGGGTGGTCCTACATCCAAATCCCCCTAAAATTTATTAAAGATCTGGTGGTGGGGGAAATATATATATACATATAGATGTGTATATAGACATATATGCATATGTTTGTCCTTGTGGGTCAATTGTTTCTGTTGTGTGTGAAATTCCATGACCCCTATTTGGGATTTTCTTGGCAAAGATACTAGAGTGGTTTGCCATTTCTTTCTCAAGCTCATTTTACAGATGAGAAAACTGAGGCAAACAGGGTTAAGTGACTTGCCCAGGATGACACAGTAAGTGTCTGAGACTATATTTGAACTCAGATCTTCCTGACTCCAGGCCTGGTGCTCTATCCCCTGTGCCACCTCACTGCTCATGTGCACATATGACTATATACACATATGTGTGAATTTACACAATAAAACAAGCATATATCATAGGACCATTAACGTATAACTGAAGGGATGTCAGAGACCATCTAGTCTAATATTCTCATTTTACAGATGAGAAATTGAGATGTAAAGAGGTAGGTGACTTTCCCAAAATCATATAGGGCAAAAATAGCTGTGCCGAGATTTGAACCCAAGGTCCTCTTAGGCTGCCCCTTTCCTCTAAACCTGAGGCTACTTGGGCTGGAGCTCCATGTATTTTACAGATTACATTATAGACTTTTTTTTTTTGTGGGTGGGGGGAGGGAAGGTATTTGGTACTAACTATTCTTATGGTAGCACCTTAGTGAATACCCCTTTCTAAAAGCTATTTAGGTCTGGTTGACATTGATTCTCACTGATCATCTTGGAGAGAAGCCACTGATGGGGGCTCAAGTATTAGTGACTCACCCTTGACTCCCTAGTGGTATCCTCAGAACCCTGAGGGTGAGATGGAGCATTGGTCTGAGATCTGAGACTCATTCTGCAGAGTGGACATTTCTTTCTGTCTTGATCTCCTTGATGCATATGTCTAGCAGTGGAATTCCCAGATCAAAGGATATGGACTTTCCCATCACTTCTTGTTTTCCAGAATGCTGGCATAATTTACATGCAGTATAGTGAATAGAACACTAGATTTGGAGTCAGGAAAACCTAGGTCCAAATCCCATGTCAGACATTTACTAGTTCCATGATCCTGGGCAAGTCCCTTGGTGTGGTTTCCTCACAGGTGAAATGGAGATAATAATGGCACCCAACTCACTGGGCTATTATGAGGATTAAATGAGATCGTCTATGTAAAGAGCTTTGTACACACTAAAATGCTACATAAATGTTAGTTGTTCTTTTAGAGTTCTCTTGAAGGTCATTGTTACATTGAGTCTATTGGAGTCTGTTTGGCCTGGCCAGTACAGCAAGCAAAGTAATTTCAAAGTCCTCAAACTTCTAGAAGTATCCCTGAGGAGCTGGAGTGTGTGTGTGATTCTTTAATACCACAAAAGAAACTCGGGAATTCTCTCCAAGAAATACTTAATGCCTTATTAGCCATGGTACAGAAATAGTAGTTCCACTTTCAAGTCACTTGATCTTTCTGCATCTAGGACGTCCTATTTCTAAGATGGGGGTGGGTGGAAGCTGGTTTGCACCGGGTTGATGGTCCCTTCCAGGTTTAGGTCCTAAGACTCTGTAACTGTAGATGGGATGCTTCTGACCCCAAAGCTTCATCAAGGCAGGGGCAGATGAGTGGTTGGTTGTCCTTTGCTCTTGAAGAGGACCAAAATGACATCGCTATGTTAGAGTCAAGTTTCAGTGTGTCTGACTGTGGCTGATCAGACCAATATGAGCTCAGAATGCTCTACCACGGGTCAGGCACAAATAGTTCATATGAACACATGGGATGGGTTCTCTAAATTTGTACATCTTGCGTTTCTCTTGAGCCTTTTCAATTCTGCTTTGCTCATAGAACAGAGCACCTTCTCTGATGTGGGCACGCCATGTTAGGCGGTCCTGTGTCAATGTCTTTCATGTCACACAATCAATTCCAAAGTTCTTGAGAAACTTTAAGAGTATCGCTGTGTCACTTCTTCTGACCGCCACGTGAACACTTGCCCTGCGTGAGTTCTTCATAAAATAGTCTTTTTGGTAAGTGTACATTTTGCATTTGAACAACGTGGCCAGCCCATTGGAGTTGTGCTCTCTGAAGCAGAGTTTGAATGCTTGGCAGTTTAGTTAGAGAAAGGACCTCAATGCCTGGCATTTTATCCTGCCAAGTGATCTTCAGAATCTTCCTAAGACAAATTAAATGGAAGCGATTCAGTTTCCTGGCATGGTGCTGGTAGACTATTTAGTTTTCGCAGGCACACAACGATGAGGTCAGACAACAGCTCTATAAACCTTCAGTTTGGTAGTCAGTCGAATAACTCTTCTTTCCCATACTTTTCTTTGGAGCCTCCCAAACCCTGAGCCAGGTCTGGCAATGGTT
The DNA here is from genome assembly GCF_003287225.1 of Phascolarctos cinereus. Classification (NCBI taxonomy): domain Eukaryota; kingdom Metazoa; phylum Chordata; class Mammalia; order Diprotodontia; family Phascolarctidae; genus Phascolarctos; species Phascolarctos cinereus. The sequence continues at coordinate 26,591,383 of NW_027555514.1, read as the reverse complement.
GCATCAACCTCATTATGAATGTGTACGTCCCTGAAATGTACACTACCAAGGTAAGCAAACTTATCCACAGCAGCTTTGTAGCATCTCAGCTTCAGAGGCTGCATTGAATGCACAATTATCTGCAAACAGAAAATCATGCACCAACACTCCCTCCACTTTGGTCTTGGCTTATAGCTTTTTCAAGTTCAAGAATTTACTGTCAGTGCAGTAGCTGACCTTGATGCCTGCTGAGCCTACAGCTGTTACTCAACTTGGCTTGGCTGGCTGCCAGGATATGACAGTTTTCAGGATGGGGCTGAAACCAGGAGAAACTGGGCTGGGGTCAAGGGTGTCAACTGTTGTATACAGCTGTGCAAGCTGCTCAGAAAGGGGGTAACCATACTCCAGGAAAACTGAAAGCAACTTCATCACCCACTGAGGGCCCCAGTCTCAGTCCAGTCTGGGTCAGTTACAATAAAAGGAAAGAGGGAGAGAAGAACATTAACTCCTCTAGACCACCAAGCAAACTGCCTGGGCAGAGAGGGCTGCAAATAGCTCCTTAAACCTGCCAAAAGTGTGATACACTGAAGTCAGCTGCTTTCCTGAGACCCAGGGAATGTCTACTTTGTATCTCTCTCTCTCTCTCTCTCTCTCTCTCTTTCTCTCTCTCTCTCTCTCCTATTTTTGTGCCTTAGAAAAGAACAGGAAGAGGCGGAGTTTGCAGGAGTGGTGGGGTAGTTATTTTTGCCTCAAAGAATAATCATGAAAGGTTTGGGAACTGCTGGCTTCCTTGGGAGAGGGCAGGGTCAAGTTACTTGTTCCAGCGAATACACTTGACCTTCAGGAAGGACTCACAGGATGCCCTGTTGGGCCCTCTTGGCACTGATATGGAGCCACTCAGAGTTAGCTTTGAGAAAGCATCTAGCATCCCTCCTCAACCTGGTGCCTCTACTCTACTCACACTGCATAGAGTATTCAAATCCAAAGTTTAAAAAAGACACAGGATTATCTTTTTTCTTTTCAATTTTCCCTCCCTCCCTCCATTCCTTCCTTCCTTCCTTCCTTCCTTCCTTCCTTCCTTCCTTCCTTCCTTCCTTCCTTCCTTCCTTCCTTCCTTCCTTCCTTCCTTCCTTCCTCCACTTTCAAATTGATCTTTCTAAAGCTTAAATCTGACCATATCACTGCCTTGTTCAGTCACTTCCAGTGGCTCCTTATTATCCTAGGATCAAATATAAAACCCTCTGTTTGTCCCTTAAAGCCCTTTATAGCCTGCTTTTTTCCTATTTTTCCAGTCTTCTGACATCTCGTTACCCTCCACGTAGTCTTTACTCCAGTGACCCTGGCTTCTTTGCTGCTCCTAGCACAAGATCCCATGTTTCCTGACTCCAGGCATTTTCCCCAGCTGTCACCTGTGTCTCAGGCTCTCTCTCTGCTCATCTCTATCTCCCGGCCTCTCTGGCTTCCTTTAAATCTCAGCTAAAGTCTCATTTTCTACAAGAAGACATTCTGACTCCTTCTTAATGCTAGTGCTAGTGACCCTGGGCAAGTCACTTAACCTGTCTGCCTCAGTTTCCTCACCTGTAAAATGAGCTGGAGAAGGAGATAGCAAACCACTCCAGTATCTTTGCCAAGAAAACCCCACATGGGGTCACGGAGAGTCGGCCATGACTCAACAACAACCACAATAGCTGCCCAGAGGCTGGTTATCAGGCTTTTTAGAAAGCTAAGTGTGAAGAAGCAACATCAACAGCTGGTTGTCAAGAATAATTCATTAAAACAAGACGCAATTCACTTCAGTTCCATTCACTTACTCAGCAATCAATCAAAACGCTTTTTGGTCAACGTATGGGATAAGCCTCATGAAGTAGTGGGTACAAAATTAGACTTGGAGTCTTAGCTTTGCGGCATCAAGGAGCTAGATCGGGAAGGGGCCTTCGAGGTTGTCTAGTCCAATCTTGTTATCTTACAGCTGAGGAAACTGAGGCAAACAGAAATACAGTTACTTAGAAATTCTTGGGTTCAAATCTTGCCTCGGACATTAACTAGCTGTGACACATTGGGCAAGTCACTTTATCTCTCTCATCCTCAGTTTCCTCGTTTGTGAATAGAACTAAGCAACGAGCATTTATTAAGCTCTTACATGTGCTGGGTGCAGCGCTGAGAAGGGGATCCCAAGGACAAGCAAGACCACTGACTCTCCTCAGGAAGCTCGCATTCTAATGAGGGGGCACCACACGACATGTTCATAAATTGTACAAATTGGATACATACAGAGTAGATGGAAAAACATACCAGAAGGAATGACACTTGCAGTCCCCATTGCTGAAGATCATTGGCAGGACTGAATGAGATAATGTGGGTAAAGCAACTTGGACCTTGAAACATTAAATGTCAACTGTTATTACAGAAGGAAGAGAAAGGAGAAAAGAGAAAGAAGGAGGAAGAATGAAAGGAGGAAGAAGGAGAAAAAGAAAAAGGAGAAAAGAAGAAGAGGAAGAAGAGGAGGAGGAGAGGGAGGAAGAGGAGAAAGACAAAAAGGAGAAGAATAATAATGAAAGGCAGGATGACGTAGTGGACAGGGCGTTGGCCATAGAGTTAGGAAGACCTGGGTTCAAGTCCTGCCTCTGACACACACCAGTTGTGTCACTTAACTTCTCACAGCTGCAGATAAACTCTCCGATGCTCTTAGTTGCAGAACAGTTGCTGACCTACTTTGGTAGAGGGAATTTACTCACTGGGCAGTTACCTTATACAGATGAAATCAAAGATCCTGACCCTAACAAAAAATTGTTAAAGCCCCATTATAGGTAATGTGGGCAATAGAAAGAAGAATTAAACACAGTGCCTGCCCTCATGGAGCTTCCACTCTATTTGAGGAAATAAGACAACACACACACAAAGTATCTCACATACACAACATAAGACAGTGTACACATACAATACATATGATGTATGTCCAAAATGAGGCATGGAAGTGAAAAGTAGTGGGAGAGGGGGTTTAGAGGAAGCACATGCACGTTGGGTTCCTGGCACTTGACATAAACATGTAACATACATAGTCTTGATTTTTCATATTTCTTCTGGAATCTACTTATGGAATCCAGTTTTAGAGTGGAATTCAGGCTCATGTCCTCCATCAACCCCTTAAGTTTTGTTATTAATTCTTCATTGAGAAAAACCCTTTTTAACCTTACCTTTAGCCTACTTTTTTTTTTTACCAGAAGTCATGACAAAACAATGAGCAATTCACTCTCTGTAAAGGTCACCTTTGAAATTTCTCATGTAGTGGTTTGTGGTTCTGTTATCAGTAAACCCAACCACCTACGGTTTCATATCCTTGTTCTGTTCCAGATGACTTTCTGAGCTCCAAAGGGCAAGGTGCACCCTTTTTGAACTCATGCAGAAAGCAACAAACAGATTTGTGAATTAAACGTTATCAGTGTGCATCACAAAAGAAGTGACAAGTTCTTGTCTATGGGCAGAGAGACTTCAGGGTTTGGAGCTGAAGGGAGGCTGGGAATTGGTGATTTAGTGGTGGGGGGTATGTTGAAGGGGACCTGAGAGAGAGAGAGAATGAAGCTGCAAACTAAGATCTTCCCCTAGGGAGAATTATGCAGCGGTTGGGTGAGGGCCATGTTTGCCCTTGTAAGTTTTTTTCAACTTTGTCCTTTAGTCTTTCATTGAGAATCTAACCCAATATGGGGACAGGGAATGCATTGGGCCTTATAACGTTCCATCCAGTTTATCCCAATGTTTTCATGGAATCATAGAGCTGGAAGGAATCATTGAGTCCATCGAGGCCAATTCCCTCATCTTACAGATGAGGCCCAGGGACTTCCCCACTTATAAGTATCACTGATGGTATCTGATCTCAAATCTTACAGACTCCAAGTCCAGTACCCTATTCACTATACCATGCTGCTTTCCAAAGTAGGACCACATTGTTATCATCCCAGTTGCAAATCTATTTTTCTCTGCTAATACACTTAGAGGAAGAATAAAATCTAATAGAATGTAAGCTCTTTGGGGGCAAAATCTATTTTCACTATTGGCTTTGCATCCCTAGGGCAGAACACAGGCTCTCACACATGCTTTTTAAGTGCTCATTGCCTTGAAAGAGATTCTGCAGTTTCTCATAGAAGCAGGTGTAGTATCTAACACCTGGATGGTCAGAAAAGCTATTCTTTCCTTGACTTGATTCACTCCTTTATTATAGGCAAGGTACCACCTTATTGACTCTAGTCCCTCTGTCCTTGGACTCACTACTGGAGCCAGAGAATCACCCAGATACCTTGAGAAGCTGTTCTGTGTGGCTCCAAGAAGCTGTCCAGAGTATTTATTCTCCAATGTGGAACTGGAGAGAGAAAGAGGGAGGGAGACAGACAGAGAAGGAAAGGGATGGGCAAAGAGATCAAACAAACAAGCAAACAAAGGCATCTATGGCAGGGGACCAGGAAAGCCTGAAAGGAGGACACAGAAAATAGGAAGAAGTCCAGCTTGTTGCTGTCTTTCTCCTTGTTTATCTCAGGGCTCAACCATTATGCCATGCTGCTGCCTAACATGTAGACAAAAGGGGAATACTCTCTCCCTGGTAGGTTATGGAAGGATGCCTCTAACATCTTCTAGATAATATAGTTTCTTTACTTGAAGGACAATTAGATGTATTATGTCTAATCTAAATCCTCTACAATGCGAGTTATGTCTACTGCTTCTGAAATTGTCTTCCACTGAGATGAAGAACAACCAAACAATATCCATTCATATTTAAACATATAAATAACCATTCAAGTAACAATCAACAAGCATGTATTAAACACCTACTGTGTGCCAGCTGCTGTGATTGGCATTGGGGATACAAAGGCAGAAATGAAATAGTCCCTGCTCTCATGGAGGCTACATTCTTTTGGATGGAGACATAAGTAAGAATACTCAAATATTCAAATGGATCCGAGTTCTCATTGATGTTGGCGTTCCCACCAATGGTGCAGAGTGCAGCCCATTCATGCCTGTCCATCCTGGACGACTCTCATCCATGAGCTCCCCAAAGTTTGTCACAAAGGGCCTTTCTGCTATGCTGGAGGCCTTCCAGAATTTCTCTCCTTCCCATCACAAAGGCACCAGTGGGGCACTCTTGCCCTCCACTTGACATCCCTGGCTCTCTCTGTGTGGCCAGCATGTCTTTTCTTCCCATCACATATCTCCTTGACGACATCTTTTGCCCCATCCTTCTTCAGAGTCCTGGATGATTATATGTCAGATCAGAGCCTGCTTCTACCCACAATGCACCTCTCCATTGTCCTCTTTGTGCTTTCCAGTTCCCTTAAAACCATCCAGCCCCCTCTCCTCACCTTTTCACTGCCCATCCCTATTGTCTGTCCTAGAGAGGGGGAGTGGCCCTGATAGATCTGCTTTCACCTTTCTAGGAAGGAGGAAAAGAACAGCAAAGACAATCAAGATACCAAGTCTTTTTCTCAGTGTTTCAGGTTTCTTCTCTGCAAAATGAGGTCAACATTCTTTCCCTTGGAAATGAATAGCATTTACATAGTTCCTTAAGATTTAAGGGACTATGGGCAGAGAGACTTCTCTCTCTCATTTGGGCCTTATATAACAGCTTTGTGGGGGTCAGCGCTATTATCCCCATTTTATAGGGGGGGAGATTGAGACTCAGAGAGGTTGAGTGAATTGCCCAGGGACACACGGCTAAATGTCTGAAGCTGGATTTGAACTCATTACCTTCCTGACTCTAAGACTAACCTTCTGTCCACTCAACCACCTATCTGCCCCAGCTGCTACACTGAAGATGGTAGTGTGGGAAAGAATGGTGGTTATATGGCTGTGGACTCAGTATCTAGTAATGAAGGTTTCTGATGGAAGGGAGATGATGTCATCTATAAAGGGAGGGGGCTGGACTAACATAGGATCATCGACTGAATGCTGGAGGGGACCTCAAACGTTATTTAGTCCAGTCTGGAAACAGGTTCATAGAGGACTCTAGGATCACTGATTTAGAGCCAGAAGGGACCTCAGAAGCCAATCCTCTTCATTTTACAGATGAGAAAAATGAAGGACAGGTTCTCCTCCATCTCTAAAATTCTATTTCCTAGCATTTCCAAAGGTTCTTGTGATAGGAAGGTCAGAATTTAGGATTGGGAGTCCTGTACTTTGAGGTCCTTGAGTGAAGGCAGTAGAACCACGGAGGGGTTTTCTACTGGTCTCACTGACGCCCCAATATCATTAAGCCAGACCTGCAGAGAGCTGCTTCCAAGCTTTGAGGCAGACAATAACACTCCTGTCAGGAGTGTGAATTACACCCCACCCTTACAATTAACCTCAAAGAGGTGCTAACTTCACAGCCAAATGGAGGACCATTTAAATTCAAGCAGTGTAAGAAAACATGCATTAATTTGGAACCCAAAGAACACTTCATTTCTTGCCTCTTACATCTTCTGCCTCCAATTTTCCTAGGACAAAACTGAAGCAGTCCCATATAGGAACAGTCTTGCCTTTCCCCCCTCCCAAGGTAACATTTGCAATAATAGTCAGCATGTATAGTACACATTACAGTTTACAAAACTCCCTATATACATTCTGTCATTTGTGAGGTGAAGAGTGGACCCCTCCAAAACCCTGCAGGGCAATGACAAAAACGCAAAAGGGTAAGAAATGAATAATTGTAATCAATTGCAGCTTTTCCTTGGGAAAGAAAGAAGTTTCTACACACTCCCAGACACATTTCTTCCTGGTCTTCTCTTTCCTTCTTACATTAAGATGGGAGGCAGGATTATGGTGGGAAGAGGGCTGGGTCTGGGGCCAGAGGATTAGGAATCCTGGCTCTGCCTAGATTTCCTATATGATCAGGGGCAGGTCACTGCCCCGATCTGGGACTCACTTTTTTTAATCTGTAAAATGAGAGAGTTAGACTTGCTAACTTCTAAGGTCATGTCCAGCCTTACCTCGACACCCATTTCTGATCCCCAGCGAGCAACAGTTTTAATCTAGAACAGTTTTAATCCCTCTCCAACTACCAAATTTTCACATTTAAAAACAACCTTAGAATGAGAAGAGACCTCCAAGATACTACATTATACCAGGGGCTTTTAGCTGTTTTTTGTTCTTTTTTTTTGGTCATGGTTCCCTTTGGTGATCTGGTGAAGCCCTGTGGACTCCTTCCCAGAATCATGTTCTAAATGCAGAACATAAAAATCACAAGATCAAAGGAAACCAATTATACTGAAATAATATTACCAAGATTAAAAAACAAAACAAAACAACAAAAAAGAACAAGTTCATGAACCCTAGGTTAAGATGATAAAGTCCAGCTCACACATGACCAGGAGTCACTTCTATAAAAATTGCAGACGAGTGGTCATCTACCTTCATTTGAAGACTTTAAGTGACAGCCCAGCACCTCTCATGGCAGCCTTGCCCTTTTCGGACAGCAATCATCGTTAGATTTTCATCAGTGCCTAAATACGTCAGTGAAAACCTCCATGCTGAAACATTCCATTCTGTATTAGCACAGAACCTCCCACAGAGTAGGCATTTAATAAATGCTTGTTCCTTTTCCTTTTCCTCTTCCTTTCCATCTCCCTTCTTTGCAGAGCAAAGAAGAGCACATTGAACGCCCAATGGAAATGCTGGCAGTCCAAATACTTGAGGGTAGCTATCATATTCTCCCTTAGTCCTCTTGTTTCCAGGTTAAGCCCCATTTTCTCTGCTGGTTCTTATTTGAATTGGTCTCTGATCTTTTCATCATCTTGGTCACCCCCTCCAGATGCTCATTTGCTTTTCAATGTTCTTTCCAAAATGTGAAATTGAACACAGTATTTTAAATATGGTTTGGCCAGAGGAGAGCCCCCCTCCCCCCGGCTGTTACCTCCTTAGCCTTGAACCTCTTGAGGCAGATAAAGACCTCCTTAGCTTCTTGGCTAGCCTGTAGCACAGTAGGTTCTTAAAGAATTTGGAGTCCACCATACTCTGGCCCTGGATATTTTTCCAGTGAATCATTATCCAACCATGCCTCCATCATTGTGGAGCTGTGGATTTGTGAACCCAAGTGTAGGTTTTCTAATACATTTCATCTTAGGAGGTTCAGCCCATTAGTTTTAGCCTGTCAAGATCCTTCTGGATGCTTATGTGTTAGCTATCCCTTACAACTGGGTCATCTGCAAATTTTGTGAACCTGCTATCTGTGAATTCATTCAAGTTATTGACAAAGGGCTCATATAACAAAAAGCAAAGCACAATTCTCGGGGGGAAATGAGCTAGAGACCTTCCTTCAAGTTGACATTGATCCATTAATTACTATTTGGGAGGGGATCTGGTTATCAAGGGGGTAGTGGAAAAAGTGTTACCCTCAGGGTCACAGGATCTCCATCCACATCTTGGCTCTGACACTTAGAACCTGTATGGCAATAGGCAATGTTTGTGCCTCAATTTCCCCAACTGTAAGTCATTTAACCTCTGTTTTCCTTAATTCACTGAAGAAGGGAATGGCAAACTACTCCAGCATCTGCCCAAAATGCCATGGACAGTATTGGCGTGCTGTGTATAGGCCACAGGGTCACTAAGAGTGATTCAATGACAGCAACAACAAAAATGAGGAGCTGGACTGACCGACTTCTAAGTTCCCTTCTTGCTCAAGTCAGTGAGCCCGTGGTCCCAGGCTTTTGTCTAGACCATGTCTTTTCTTTGCCAAAGTCTTTCATGAAGTCTAACTAAGCAGCATACTGCATTCTCCTGAGCTCCATGCCTTGTGGCTGTGTTAAAAAATGAAATCCCATTAATCTGGCACAATTTATTCTTGCTGAAGCCTCGTGGGCCCTTACTGATCACTGCTTCTTTTCCTAGACCATACGAGAATTTGACCTCAATTAAAGTCACTGACTTATCATCTGGCCAGTTCACTCTCTTTCATTTTCAGAAAATAAGGACATTGCCCTTCTTCAATCCTCTTCTTCCTCTCCCATTATCAATCTGTGTCAGAGTCTGGGTAAAAGCTCACATTATGAGATTGTGATTTTCTGTGACTCCAGTCACATAGTATCACTGGAGGGATATTGGTATTAAAACTCATGGGCTTTTGGAATCATTGAAGGCATTACAGAATTTCCCAAATGCACTCCCACCTTCTTTTTTCCTGTTTGATTCTGGGCCCAGCTCACTATCTATCTGCTGTGTCTAAGACATACTGATGGACATACTAACTTAATGAACTGCACATCCAGCCATGTATCACAGTTTGGATAATAGGTGTTTTTCATCCATTTAGTTTTTCCTCTTTGGATTTTCACATGGATGTGTCTTAGGTGCTATGAATCATCGTGAGGATGCCCAGAGATAACTAAGTGGCTCAGTAGATAGAATTCTGGGTCTGGAATCAGGAAGACCTGAGTACAAATACTGCATCAGAAACTTACTAGCTGAGTGACCATGGACAAGTCACTCAACCTTTGTAAACAAGGATTTATAAAATGGGGATAATAATTAGCATCTACCTCCTAGGGTTGTTGTGAGGATCAAATGAAATATTTACAAACTGCCTGGCACAGCACTGGGTACATACTAGGTGCTTAATAAATGCGTGTTCTTCTCTTCCACCCCTTCTCCCCACCTCCCACCAGCCCCCCTTTTCTACATAGAGTAATCTGGGATTGATGCATCCAGCAGAATATCGCCTACCAATGAGCACTGGTAGGACCTCACAATGTGCAGGGAATCTGCCTTTCCTTTGGATTCTGCACAGGACATCCATCATGGCAAAAGTAAGCACCTTATGTCTCCCTGTTTTATGTCTCATTTGATAATCAAAAGAACATGGAACATAGTGACCCTCGTGGTCTCAATTTCCTAGTCAATTGTGTGACAGAAGTCTTGGTGGGCCAGAGAAAAATCACCTATATAAACCTTCCTGTTCACTTTTTGTATTTCATCAAGGATTACCTTCCTTGCTTATATGCTTGTAGCATCCTCCTCATAAGGCTTCCATAACAATGACATCATCATTTTGTCAGTAGTTGCTGCTGTCTTCTTTATTTCCCTTTTTGGTAATAATACCTGTGACTTTTCCCCCACTTTTTGATAGTTTTCTTTTAATTAAAATTTTGCCCTTTGGTCCTTCTTAGTCTCCTTAATGCCCTGAGATTCCAATCTACCCTGTATTTATCTTGTAGGTACATAGATGTCTCCCTGTTAGACTGTGATCTCCTTAAGGGCAGGGACCATTTGTTTATCTTTGTATCCCCAACAGTACAGTGCCTGGCATATAGCAAATGCTTAATTAATGCTTGTCGACTGACTGGATCTATTTTTGTTGTTTAGTTGTTTTTCACATGTGTCTGACAGATTGTGGCCCCATTTGGGGTTTTCTTGGCAAAGACACTGGAGTGGTTTGCCGTTTCCTTCTCCAGTGAATTTTGCAGATAAGGAAACTGAAGCAAATGGTGTTAAGTGACTTGCCCAGGCTCACACAGCTAGTAAGTGTCTGGGGCCAGATTTGAACTCAGGAAGATGAGCCTGACTCAGGGCTGGTGCTCTGTGCACTGCAGCACCACCTAGCTGCCCTAGCTGGATTAGATGCTTTCCAAATTGTGTTGCTTCCAACACAGGTTTCTTCTGTATGTACTTAGGTCCAGCTGCTCTTCCCAACTTCTTAATGGCCGTTTCTGTTTTCCTACAACAGGCCTTGAGATGTTAAAAGCCAAATGACATTGTTCCACGGTTGTCAATGATGAGAACGAATCACTCCAGGAAAGCTGGCAAATCCATTCCATTTTTGCATCTATTTGTGCCCTCTTTCCATTTTCAGCTACAATTGCCCTTACAATGATTGGACTTTCTTGATTTTCATACTATTTGCAGGCTCATTTTCACCTCTTTTCATTGTTTTGTGAGGTGATGCTCTTTGTTATCAGCTTGTATCCTCCTGAATAATGTTTTGCAAGTAAATTTGTACCATAAGCCTGTTTTTTGGACGGCACAGTGATGTAGCACTGGGCCTGGAGTCAGGAAGACCTGATTTCAAATTTAGCCTCACTTACAACCTGTGTGACTCGGGGCAAGTCACTTAACCTCTGTTTGCCTAGGAGGCAGCTAGGTGGCTCAGTGAACAGAGCACTAGGCCTGGAGTCAGGAAGACCTGACTTCAGACACTTACTAGCTGCGGAATCCTGGGCAAGTATCTTAACCTCTATTTGTCTCAGTTTCCTCAGCTGTAAAATGAGCTGGAGAAAGAAATGGCAAACTACTCCAGTATCTTTGCCAAGAAAACCCCATGGACAGTAACCCCATGGACTTCCATGGGGTCATGAAGAGTTGGACACAATTGCCTTGTCTATGTCCAGTAGGCAAGGAAATATACATCTTTTTATATATCTACATCTATGCATATACACATATATGTATGGGGTGTGTGTGTGTGTGTGTGTGTGTGTGTGTGTGTGTGTGTGTGTGTGTTTTGACTGAGATAACTGCTGGACACCCAGACTCTTCACTGTAGCAGGTGCTTTACGTGCGTTAACCTTCTCTGAGCAATGGCGGTTAGTAGAGTTGATGTATTTACTGTTACCCATTTCCCTTTCAGGTCACAGTGGAGCTGCTGTGATCTCATCTATTGCCTTCTTTCATTTGTCCTTGATTCTTTCTTCTAATTAGACATTGATTTTGACTTTACCTCAAACATTATGACTGTACAAAACAGCTGATCTGGAAATTATTTGAACATCATTAACCACTTGTTTCCTGTTTGTTAAGATGGCCCCTTTATTCTTTTGTTTGTTGTTTCATTCTCTCCAAGTTCATTGCCCTTTGTGTACCTGCTTGAATAATAAGTAGACTTTATACGCAGCCTATAAGCCATTGGCCTCTCTCATTTCTTAATCATGAACCACCTGTTTTTCACCATCTTTCCCTGCGGTCACTTTTGCATTAAAGCTGCCACTTTGTTGGTCTGGAAGCTCTCTTCAGGTTCACAGAATTTCTTTACTTCATCCTTTGCAGTAGATGTTGACTAATTACTTTTGTTGTGGCTTAAACAATGCTCATCAGATCAAGTATTAAATGTAATGATTCCATTCAAGTGAACACATGGATGGAGCACTCCCTATGTATAGGGTACTATGCCAGGTGCTGGGCAGAGGCAAAAACGAAATAATTCCTGCCCTCCAGAAGGTTACACTCTATTGAAAGAGACAATATGTAAGTGAAAGGTAATTTGCGGAGAAAACCTGAATAAGTTGGGGAATTCAGGAAGGCATCCCAAAGAAGGTGGTCCCTAAGCTGAGCCTTGAAGGTAGGCAAGGCTTTTGAAAGGCTGAGTTGAGGAGAGAACATGATTTAGGCAGGGAGGACAGCTCATAGAAACCTACACATATAGGAGAAGGAAGGCCAAGTTCAGCGAAGGGTTGGTATTCATTTTGGCTGAAATAATGAAACCAACTTTGTCAACTCTCCTACTGACCTCTTTGAAGAGGACACTTGAGCCATCCTTCCATTTAACTGAACTCCTCCACGTCTTCTCATTCCATTTATTGCAACAATATCAGTACTGGTGGATTTCAGTTCCTTCAGAAGTATAGCCACTTGTTCTTTGGGCAACATTCTCATGTTAAGAATATTTATAATGTGGAGACAAGATGGTGAAGAGGAACCAGAAAGTTGTCTGTGCTCTCCCCAGTTTCCCTCAGAAACAATTTTAAATCAAGCCTCTAAAAGAATTTTGGAGCAACATAATCCACAAAAAGATGGAATGAAAGAATTTTCCAATTCAAGATAACTTAGAAAGACTCCAGGAAAGGTCTGTCTCACTTGGGTAAAGAGGAGCACAGTCCAGTGCAGACAGTTTCCAGGCAATCTAGCAGGAGGCTCTTAGACACAGCAGAGATCAGCAACTGAGGCCCTGTGGTTCTGGATCAGCAAGCTAATGGCACAACAGGCCAGCTATGAGGACTCTAGCGTCAGAACAGCAGGCAAACCCAGGGCACAATAGGTACAATGATGCTAGGCCACCCTAGCAAAGTGGGCAGGCCACTTGACCACAAGGCCCTGGCGCAGAAAGTCAGTGACCAGCCTTCTGGCCCCCAGTGCAAGAAGCTTGGGACTGTGCCCTCTGTACCCCACAAGCTGGGCTCAACTTTTTAAAAAAATGGGCAGAAAACAAAAAAAGAGCCCAGATCATAGAAAGCTACTATGGGACAGGGAAGATCAAAATGCAAACTCAGAAGAGGACAACAATGTCAAAATGCCTACATGTGAAGCCTCAAAGGTGAACATGATTTGGTCTTAAGCCTAAAAAGTCCTCTTGTAAGGGTTTAAAAAGGATTTTAAAAATCAAGTAAGTGAGATAGAAGAAAACTTGGGGAAAAAATGAGAGATATGCAAGAAAATCATGAAAAAAGAGTCAACATTTTTACAAAGGAAGCACAAAAATTGACTGAAGAAAACAACTCCTTTAAAAGTAGAATTGGCCAAATGGAAAAGGAGGTACAAAAGTTAACTGAAGAAAATAATTCCTTAAAAATTAGAATTAGGCAAGTGGAAGCTAATGACTCTATAAGACATCAAGAATCAGTCCAACAAAATCTAAAGAATACAAAAATAGAAGAAAATGTAAAAATACCTCAACAGAAAAACAGCTGACCTGGAAAAGAGATCCAGATGTGACAATTTAAGAATTATTGGACTACATGAAAGCCATGATAAAAAAGAGAGCCCGGAGAGCGTCTTTCAAGAAATTATCAAGGAAAACTGTCATGATATCCTAGAACTAGAGGATAAAATAGTCATTGAAAGAATCTACCAATTACCTCCTCAAAGAGACCCAAAAATGAAAACTCCAACGAATATTGTAGCCATATTCCAGAACTATCATGCCAAGGAGAAAACACTGTAAGCAGCCAGAAAGAAACAATTGAAATATCAAGAAGCCACAGTCAGGATTACACAGGACTTAGCAGCTTCTACATTAAAGTATCTGAGGATTTGGAATATAATCTTTTGGAAGGCAAAAGAGCTTGGATTACAACCAAGAATCAACTACTCAGCAAAATTGAGCATAATCTTTCAGGGGAAAAGATGGGTATTCAGTGAAACAGGGGATTTCTAAATTTTCCTGATGAAAAGACAAAAGCTGAACAGAAAATTTGATCTTCAAATACAGGACTCAAGAGAAACAGAAAATGGTAAATAGGAAAGAAAAAAACTTGCCTTGTGGGCAAGTGGCTTGCCCACTTTGCTAGGGTGGCCTGGCGTCATTGTACCTATTGTGCCCTGGGTATGCCTGCTGTTCTGAGGCTAGAGTCCTCATAGCTGGCCATTAGCTTGCTGATCCAGAACCACAGGGCCTCGGTTGCTGATCTCTGCTGTGTCTAAGAGCCTCCTGCTAGATTGCCTGGAAACTGTCTGCACCGGACTGTGCTCCTCTTTACCCAAATGAGACAGACCTTTCCTGGAGTCTTTCTAAGTTATCTTGGACTGGAAAATTGTTTCATTCCATCTTTTTGTGGATTATGTTGCTCCAGAATTCTTTTAGAGGCTTGATTTATTCAGTAAGGTTAAAATATTCATCGCTTTACATGGAAAGATGATCCTTATAACTCTTAGGAACTGTATCTCTATTAGGGCATTTAGAAGGAGTATACTTAGAGAGTGTGGGTATAAGTTGACTTTGATGTGATGATAAAAAATTAATTAAGGGGTAAAAAAAGATCGTACTGGGAGAAGAGGAAAGGGGGAGGCAGAATGGGGTAAATTATATCACATGAAGAGGCATGAAAGACCTATTATAGTAGAAGGAAAGAAGGGAAGGGGTGAGCATCATTTGAAACTTACTCTCATCAGATTTGGCTCAAAGAGAGAATAACTTACACATTCAGTTGGATAGAGAAATCTATTTTACCTTATAGGGAAGTAGAAGGGGAAAGGGGAAAGAAAAGGGACAGGGGCTGATACAAGGGAGAGCATATTGGGTGGTCAGAAGCAAAACACTGGTAAGGAGGGACAGGTTGAAAGGAGAGAGAAAAGTATAAACACTGGGAAAAATAGGATGGAAGGAAATACACAGTAATCATAAGTGTGAATGGGATGAGATCTCCCATAAAACAGAAGTGGATAGCAGAGTTGATTAAAAATCAGAATCCTGCAGTGTATTGTTTACAAGAAACACATACAAAGCAGAGACACACACACAATAAAGGTAAAAGACTGGAGCAGAATATATTATGTTTCAACTGAAGCAAAAAAAAAAAAAGCAGAGGTAGCAATCCTGATCTCAGACAAAGCAAAAGCAAAAATGGACCTAATTAAAAGAAACAAGGAAACTATATCTTGCTAAAAGGTACCAGAGACAATGAAGTAATACCAATACTAAACATGTATGTACCAAGTGGTATAGAATCCAAATTCTTTTTTTTTTTTTTGGCTAGGCAATGGGGTTAAGTGACTTGCCCAGGGTCACACAGCTAGTGAGTGTTATGAGTCTGAGGCCAGATTTGAACTCAGGTACTCCTGAATCCAGGGCAGGTACACTATCCACTGCACCACCTAGCTGCCCCCCAGCATCCAAATTCTTAAGGAAAAGTTAGGTGAGTTATAAGAAGAAATAGACAGTAAAACTATACTAGTGGGAGACCTCAACCTCCCCCTCTCAGAGCTAGATAAATCTAACCACAAAATAAACAAGAAAGAAGTTAAGGACATGAATAGAATTTTAGAAAAGTTAGATATGACAGACCTTTGGAGAAAACTGAATGGGGATAGAAAGGAATATGCCTTTTTTCACTGGCACATGGCACCTGCACAAAAATTGACCATGTATTAGGGCATAAAAACCTCATAACCTAATGCATAAAGACAGAAGCATTAAATGCATCCTTTTCAGATCTTGATATAATAAAAATTGCATGTAATATAGGGCCATGGAAAGATAGACTAAAAGTTAGTTGGAAAATAAATAATTTAATCCTAAAGAATGAGCAGGTCAAACAACAAACCATAGAAACAATTA
This sequence comes from Phascolarctos cinereus, assembly GCF_003287225.1. Lineage (NCBI taxonomy): Eukaryota > Metazoa > Chordata > Mammalia > Diprotodontia > Phascolarctidae > Phascolarctos > Phascolarctos cinereus. Next base: position 26,575,404 of record NW_027555514.1, on the reverse strand, counting down.
ATAATTTCATCAAAGAGAATGACAATAATGAGACAACATAGAAAAATTTATGAGATGCAGCCAAAGCGTATTTAGGGGAAATTTTATATCTCTAAATGCTTACATGAATAAAATAGAGAAAGAACAGATCAATGAATTGGGCATATTAGAAAAAAAAAAGCTAGAAGAACAAATTAAAAATCTTCAACTGAATACCAAATTAGAAATTCTGGAAATCAAAGGAGAGATTAATAAAATTGAAAGAAATCTATTGAACCAATACATAAGAGCTGGTTTTACAAAAAAAAAATAGATAAACCTTTGGTTAATTTGATTTTAAAAAAATGAAAAGGGTGAATTTACCACCAATGAAGAGGAAATTAAAGCAATAATTAGAAGCTATTTTGCCCAACCGTATGCCAATAAATCTGACAATCTAAGTGAAATAGATGAATATTTACAAAAATATAAATTGTCCAGATTAACAGAAGAGGAACTAAAATATTTAACCCCCTTATAGAAAAAGAAATTTATATCAATGAACTCCCTAATGAAAATTATCCAGGGCCAGATGGATTTACAATAGAATTCTACCAAAAATTTAAAGAACAATTAATTCCAATACCACATAAACTATTTGGAAAAATAAGCAAACAAGTTCTACCAAATTCCTTTTATGACACAAATATGGTGCTGATACCTAAACTAGAAAGAGCCAAAACAGAGAAAGAAAATTATAGACCAATTTCTCTAATGAATATTGAAGTAAAAAATTTTAAATAAAATATTAGCAAAGAGATTACAGCAATTTATAACAAGGATAATACACTATGACCAGGGTGGATTTATGCCAGGACTGGTTCAATATTAGGAAAACTATTGGTATAATTGACCATATCAATGACAAAACCAATAGAAATCATATGGTTATCTCAATAGATGCAGGAAAAGCTTTTGCCAAAATACAGCACCTATCAATTGGGGAATGGCTGAACAAGTTGTGGTATGTGAATGTAATGGAATATTATTGTGCTATAAGAAATGATGAGCCGGCAGATTTCAGAAAAACCTGGAAAGACTTATATGAACTGATGCTGAGTGAAATGAACAGAACCAGGAGAACATTGTACACAGTAATAGCAACACTGTGCAATGATCAACTATGATTGACTTAGTTCTTCTCAGCAATAGTAAGATCCAAGACAATTCCAAAAGACTCATGATGGAAAATGCTATCCACATCCAGAGAAAGAACTATGAAGGCTGAATGCAGATTGAAGCCTACTATTTTCACTTTGTGTGTGTGTGTGTGTGTGTGTCTTTTCCCTTTTGTTCTGTTTCTTCTTTCACAATAAGACTAATGTGCAAATATGTTTACATGATTGCACAGGTTATACACTGCTTGCCATCTTGGACAGGAGAGATGGGAGGGAGGGAGGGAGGGAGGGAGGGAGAAAACATTTAAAACTCAAAATCTTATAAAAAATAAATGTTGAAAACTATCTTTACATGTAATTTGAAAAAAATAAAATACCATTTACAAAAAAGAGACTTCTCATAGTTAAATGAATGTCTGTAGACTGTCCAACAAATGCATGATATGTTAGCACCCTCTGTCCCCTTTCTGTTCCTCCACCAACATCATAAAGGGTCATACTACTATCATGGCTTTCCATGGCCAAAGAATTCAAGTAATCCTCTTCAGCGATCAACTTGCTGACCAACTAGTTGAATCCTGATTTCCTACTCCTGCCACTAAAACGTGGCAGTCTTGCATGGTCCTGTCCTTGGAGGCCTTCTCTCTCTCTTTTTTTTACACTCTTTCCTTAGTTGTTTAATTCATTTCAATGACTTAAACTATCACCTCTGTGCAAATGCCTCTGCTCTACCTCTCTTTCTCTTTCCCTCCATCTATCTATCTATCTATCTATATCTATCTATCTATCTATCTATCTATCTATCTATCCAACCCAATCTCTGCATAGAGCTCCAGTCCTACAGTACATCCAACTGTTTGATGGGAATCTCTTTCTAGATATCTTTAAATAAAACATATGCAAAACTGAAATTATCATCTTCCTTCCTAAACCTGCTCCTTCTTCCATCCTACTTCTGTTTATAGTTCCATCATCTTTGAAAGTTTTAAGTATTTATTTTATCTATCCCTTCTCATCAATCCAAATATTTGCTAAATCTTGGGACATCTATTCCCACCATATTTCTTGTATCTGTGTCTTCTCCATTTGTGCTGCCATCACCATCTCTCTTCAGTCTTTCCCCATCTCAATCCTTCATGATGCTGTCAAAATAATCTTCCTAGTACAAGTTCTAACCATGCTATTTTCCTGCTCAAAAAACCTTTGTCTTCCTTTATTGCTAAGAGGGTAAAATGCATATTTCCAAACCTAACACTAAGGCCCTTTATAATCTGGCCCCAGTCTCCTTTTCTAGACTTGTTATCCTCTTTCCCTTCACACTTTTTTGCCTTCCACCACAAATGGATGACTAAGCGTTCAATGTTCTTGTCCTATATCTTACTGCTTTTTGGCATTGGTATAAACTGCACCTTCCTTTACTGTCTGCCTTCAACCTCCTTGGGACATATGCCTAGCAAAGAGATCTACCTGGATCAAAGAATATAGACAATTTGGTCCCTTTTCTAAATTACTTTCCAGAATGTCTAGACCACTTCACAGCTCCAACAATAGTAAATTACTGGTCCTGTCTTTCCACAGCCCTTCCAACATTAACTATTCCTGGCTTTCTCCATCATTAACAATTCACTATTGTTTTGGTTTGTATTTCTCCAATCGTTAGTGATTTGGAACAAACTTTCATTGTTAATAGTTTGCAATTCATTTTAGAACCATGTATTCTAGCCATGCCCTGTGTAAGAGGTGTGCAGGGCCACGGAGTAGGTGCCTTGAATAAATCTATTACATTTGTTACCTCAAAAAGTGCTGCAATCAACAAATCAATCAAAAACCAACAAGCCTTTATTAGACAGAAATGAAACAATCCCTTCCCTTCCCACAGGAAACATTTTCTAAAGGTTATAAGTATATACAAAATACTTGATATTAGCAAGTAGGGAGAATCAGTAAAGACTTCAGGTGAAAGGTGACATGTGAGCTGAGCTTTGAAGGACACTAAAACCTTGAGAGGCATTACTAAGGAGGAAGTTATAGGAATGCTTCCAGACACAGAGGAAGTCTATGCAGATGCAGGGAGATAAGTGAAGCAATGCCACATGAAAGAATAAGGTGGCTAATTTGGCTGGATAGTAGAGTGTGTACAGGGGAGTAATTTAAAATATGGCACCAGGTTGTGAAGCATTATATATGCCAAACAGGGAAGTTTGTACTGAATTCTAGTGGTAATCTAGTATATATGCATATGTATATGACCATGTGTATACACACACATATATACATATTTACATACATACATATGTCAGACCTATATCTTAGAACTATCACTTTGGCAATTTGGAGATTAGACAGGATGCAATTAATATTTTGGTATATCTGAGACTTTTATTTCTGTTTTTGGCCTCTTTGGTATTTATGCCTAGCAGTAGGATCTCTAGATCAAACAATACGTAACATTTTGGCATATGTTGTACCTTCCTTTTTTTAGGAATTGTTTTCATTCTGAACCTTATAAACATAAAATAAAATGAATCTGCCATAAAAAAGAAAGAACCATGTGTTCTAACCAGTTGCATCCATTTTTATTAGTAACTAACAGCAACTGTTAATTATTCCTATAAAAGGATTTCAAATTTCTCTTGACAGTGGTGACTGGTGTCTATCATGACATAGAAATCTGGCACCTCGGTGCTTGTCATGGATTACATTAAGAGTGGGGAACAGAGAGTCAGGCTAACAGAACAAGGAGGGAGGAATGGTAATTTTGTCAGTGACTTAGTTGATGCAGACAGTGACTCTGTGACTCAGAGGGTGAACAATAATATGAGATGTGATTGTGAGTCAGTGTGAATGGTTTGTGGGCATGTCCAGGTGTGGTTCACTGGCAGTTTGTGGTACAGATACCTAGAGTGAACCTTGATTTGTGGGAGTGTGGAGAGAGTGGAAATTGGGTCTATGCTGCCTGATGCTTTCAACTTTGTGAAGTTTGGCATCTTGCTGCCCCCTATACAACAAAATTACCATCTGAGGTTTAATGGGGAATGAGCCCCAAAATGTGATATATTTAACTGGAAGAGTTTTGAATCTTTAGTAGCCTCCACAAAGAAAAAGTGAGAGCCTTGGGACCATGTGGCCTAAAAAGTGATTGAAATAATGGGTCAGTGAGCCTGAAACATACTGTGACCCAGCTGAGAATAAAACAAAGTCTTTGTCTTTCTCTGTATCTCTCCCTCTGTGTCTCTCTGTCTGTCTCTCTCAACTTTCCCAATTCCCCTTAATAGTAGTGCCTTCCCTCTGAGATTATCTCTAAATTTATCCATCTATATTTTGTTTGCACATAGTTATCTGCATGTTATCCCCCCCTTTAGATTGTGAGCTCCTTGAGAATGGGGTGATTTTTTTTACCTTTTTTTGTAATGCTAGTGCTTATCACAGTAGGCCTAGCATATAGTAGGTACAGAATAAATGAATTGACTCCACTTCAAGTATTCAAAACTCCGTCATGTGGAAGAGGAAAAGAGGAATTAGATTTCTTAATCATGGCCCCAAAAGATTCAGAGCAATGATTGGAAATGGCCAAGGAGCAAATTAAGACTTTATTCAAGAAAAATTTCAGACAATTAGAGCTCTCCAAACATGGATCCTTCAGAGGAGAGTGGGTGCCGCTCCCTGGAGGTCTTTTGGCAAAGGATAGATGATGCTTTGTAGGGTTTGATGTAGAGGGGATTCTTGGTCTGATACAGTTAGCTGCATGACTTCTGGGCTCTTTTCCAACTCAAATTCTGTGCTTCCAGTTAGCCCTTAAACTCCTTCACAACCTGGCTCCAGCCTAACTTCCTATACTGATTTCACATTATTGCATAAACCCGCTCTCCCCAATATACTATGTTCTAAGTCACTGACTGACTTCCTCTTTTCCTAGCCTGAGATTCCTTTTCCTTCCTCCTTCCTCCATGCCTAGAATATTTCCCTCTTCAGCTTTATCTCTTGGTATCCTTTGCTCCCTATAAACCCCTGTTGGGGAGACACCTCCTGCAAGGGGCCTCTCCTGGTCATCCCATGTGTTAGTATACTTGTCTCTGAAGTGTTTTTGTATTTCCTCTACATGTATTTTGGATAGATTTATCTTTATTTCTCTTCCATAGAGTATAAGCACCTTGAGGGCAGGGACTCTTTTGCTTTTGTCTTTCTAGTCCTAATAAATGCTTGCTGATTCAATTTGACTTATTATTAAAACAAAAAACCCCCCACAAAAGTCCCTCATTTCAAGCATCCAAAGTAAGTCCCACTAAAGCTGGGGTTGCTTGTTGCCAAATATAATTCTATATATTTTTTACCTATATCTACATATACAGTCTCCTACATGCTGAAATTTGGCATATTTTCTCAAAATCTGTAGAGGAAGGGAAGAAAGGAAAGAGGAAAAGGAAGAAAGGAGCTGTGTTCTAGGGAAACAATCAGACATCATAATTTCTTTAAAAAGAACCCAAAGCCAATCTTATTCGATCTCATTCTTGCTCTATTTCCAGACTGTATGGACCATGCCTTTTATCTTTAGCATGTGTCAACATATATGGAAATATAAGGGTTTCAAAATAGATTTCTTTTTACACAACATATTTCTTGTGAGCCTCAGAGGAAACCGACAATGTCTCGGAGGCTTCCATGTTAGAAATTAGAAAAGAAAGTGGTTAGTATCTTTCTAAAAGAGAGAAACATGATACAGCACCTGATCTTAGCAAGCATGCAAGAAATTATTCTCTTTCACACATATATTTAACAAGATGAAGGGTACAGAGAGAGGGGAGATGAGTCTGCAGAAGGCAGTTTGGCTGGTCTGTGATTCAGCAAAGATTGTTTCTGGCCTATTTCCTTTACATAGAAAATTGGTTTTCATTTACTTTACAGACCCATCCCCTGACCTGAAGCCCATATGACCCAAGGTTGTACAAGGACTGACCTCTCTCTACCTGCCCTTTCTATAATCCTAGGACCCCAGAATGTGTCTTTGGTCTGGGAGAACAGTCTTGAAGACATTTCTCTAGGTTGAGTTCACATACAAATAATCTCTTTTTTCCCCTCTACAGCAAGTGTTGTCTTCTCATGGGTAAAGGTATAACTAAGGAAGATAACTGTGGCTTTGGCTCAGGTCACTGAAATGTACAGGGTGCTGATTATACTTCTGCTCTCTTTCTCTGTCTCTCTCTCTCTCGGTCTCTCTCCTCCCACTAGCAGCTGTACTCCCAGGTAAGTTTGCCCTGTGATCCCAGGCCAAAAAAAAAAATCCAGATTATGTCTTTGCTCCTTTGATTTGATGTTCGAGGTCTAGAAGACCCTTCTGTCTGAATACCAGTGATGTCATTGGTCTAGGGTACTCTGGGTGAGAATCTGCACCTGTTCTGCAACTTATCATCTTCAGGAGTTCCCTGGGCCACTTTGTGCTATAGGTAGGATTTGAACCCAGGTCCCCTTGACTTTGAAGCCAAGCTCCTCAAGGTACAAAGAAATGGCATGACTTGCCCAATGTCATACAATGACGGAGATGGTATTTTTGGACAGCACAGTGGACCAGCAACAAGGAAGACCTGGGTGTTAATCCTTCCGCAGACTCTTACTATCTCTGAGACCCTGGGCAAGTCACTTTATCTCTGTCCTTCAATTTTCTAATCTATAAAATGAAGGAGTTGGACTCAATGACCTCTGAGGTCCCTTTCAGTTCTAAATCCGTGATCCTGTAACTCCTATAACACTGGGCACATGGCGGGTATCCCATTAAATATTTGTTGATTGCCTGAAAGACTCATCTTGCATCTCTATGTCTAAGGTAGCCTAGTTGGGATGGGTCCGATATTAAATTAACTGGTATCTTTTTTTTATCCAAATGTTCAGGAGAATGAGTTCCTTTAGGCTGAAGCCATCAGCATGGCTGATGGTTCTAGGAACAGAAAAGGCAGAAGGTTTCCTGGGGGCCAAGGCCAGACCAAAATTATGCCTTCTAACCATGGTTTTTGTTATGCCCAGGTGCAGCCTCTGGCTATGGGAGTTCTCCTACAGGGGATCATTGGTCTGATTTTGATGCTATTGGGCAAGTAAGTATTTAAACTGGAAACCTTGACTCAGATGTTATTGTGGGTCTGGAACGCAGTTAGCTTCACACCTAGGAAGCTCTGTGAGGCTACAGCCCCAGCATGGTTAGACTGGGTGACTCACACTTGTGAAGATTCATATTTTAACACTTGACAATCAGAGGCAGCATTTAGACATTTAAAGATGAATGCTGATGAAATCGGAGAGCTTTGCTATTGCTCTGGGCCTGTGGCATACATTAGAATCCTAATTGCACAAGTGTGACTTAATTGCTTCCTACCGCATTTTTGATTATTATTCCAGAAATCTAAAGAGACAACTTTGCTTTTTTCAGACAGACTCACAGAACCTGACCCGGCTAGATTCCCTGAAGAGGCAGGACTGAATTCAGGGGCCTTACTCCCTGATGCGGGCCCTCCAAAGAGGGGGTGCAATGGACAGAAGAATCCTGAGTGGGAAACCCAGAAAAGGCGAAGAAAGTTACAACACTAACTCAGGCCAGGCTCATGAGGATTTGTTAAGGAAAGGGGTTTTCCTTGATTGTGTGAAAAGTGCTTTTTGCATGATGGAGAAGAAAGGAGGTTAGGCTTCCTCAGCTCCCTATTTCTCAGCCCCAGAGAAGCCTCAGAATACTTTTCTAGGGAGTCTGCAGTATATATTTAATCAACTTGGTGTGTGTGTGTGGATATATACATATAAATATAACCATACATGTATATATATACACATGCACATATACATATGTATATATGTATGTGTATGTGTGTGTGTGTGTGTGTGTGTGTGTGTGTGTGTGTTTGTCTGCATAGAACATTACAAAGGCTTGGACACATAAGATGGGAGATTGACTCCCTACTCTGACACTTACTAGCTATGTGACTCTGGGCAAATCATTTATCTTTCTCAGGCTCCCAGTTTCCTTATCTGTAAAATGGGAAAAATAAGGCTTATACTTTCTACTCAGAAATGTTATGAGGTAGAGTTTCATAAATCCTAGAGGACCATATAGAGATGTGGCAGGGTCCAGGCATCAGACCTCAATGTCTGGAAGACCTGGGTTCAAGTTTTTCCTCCAACATACATAGACAGCTTTGTGACCCTGTGCAGATCATTTACCCGTGATTCAGATCTGTCTTGGTGATCTTACATACGTTAAATCATAGGTCTTGTAAAAAAACAACAACTGCAAAAATGCTGTCTAAGTATTGATTATTAGAGGCAGCAGAGGACAGTGAATTGAGTACTTGATTTGAATCATTAAGACCTGGAATCAAGTCCCAGCCCAGTGACTTAATCTCTGTGTGACTCGGGGAAGGTCATCACCTTCCTCTAGGTGTCTTGTTAGTAAGTAGTCACCAATGTACTCTCTTGCTGAGTGACTTGTCTACTTCCTTTTCTGATTGTCTGTTTCTTTGATGATGGTATTAGATACATCCAGAAAAAGGGGTTATTTTCAGAAATAATCACTTGAAAGGATTTTTGATATCAGAAAACAAAGTAGAGGACATATTTGTCATCATAAAAAAATACTGATACCAACATTTAAGAGAAAAATACTAGGAAGCCACATTCTTCTTACCCACAAAACCCAAGTCAAACCCTGACTCAGATGTAGGTTAGAATATGACCTGGTGCCCACCAAAGGTTCAGAGCATTTTCCAGTATTACAAGAGTCCTATTCATTGATATCCTGTAAGGAAACTGTAGTGAGAACCTCAGGTCCTGAGTCGAAAGGTGAAGATGATTGCCGGGCAAAACGATTCCATTTTAAAAGATATAGCCAAGTGAGAAGGCAATGTGTTGTAGGAAAGAATTTGGATTCAGGAAAACTGGGTTCTAATCCCACCACAGGCACTAACTAACTAGATGGCTAATCCATTTCCTCTCTCTCTGCCCCAATTTTCTCAACTGAAAAGGGAAGGAGGGTTGACGTAGAAGGCTTCAAATCTTCTATGAGTCACAAAATATATACATAATACGAGTCAACATTTGAGGATGCCTTATAGATGGTGGTTTTTATTTTTTTCATGATTTGGAATGATAGCTTTTTTTTTTTTTTTGCCTTTTGGTAAGGCAATCAAGGTTAAGTGAGTTGACCAGGGTCACACAGTTAGTAAGTGTCATGTGTCCAAGGCTGGATTTGAACTCAGGTCCTCCTGACTCCAAGGCCAGAGTTTATCCACTCCACCACCTAGCTGCCCCAGAATAATAGCTTTTGCATACATTTTCCTGTTAATTTTTTAATATGTCACACACAAAAATAAGGCTTTGGATGTGTCTCTCTCACTCTTGTCTATTCATCGAATCTGATCAAAACCTTCCTCTTCTAAAAGAAAAATCATTTTCCTTTTAGCAAGATGACACCATTCCTAAGCATGATTCAGTCACTAGGGCTTTTCCAATTACTTCACAAACAAAAACGAAGCTTGCAAAGAGCTGCAACAGTTCCATGAGTCCCATTTTCCTGGTCCATATCTTCGAAGTCCTATTTCCTTGACCTCCGCTCTGATGCTCTTGTTTTGTTTGTCAAGGAATTTTCTGTCTCCACTTGAGGACTGTGGCAGGAGCCTGGCTTGGGTTGGAAGCCTGACTTCACCTGTATTCCCCATGCTTAGCACAGTACGTGGTTAGTGCTTAATAAATGCTTGTTAACTGATGGACTGGTCTCAGGATTTCTTAGGGCTGTGAAGGGCGTTTCCAAAGAAATTGCTTCCTGCCTCCCCCTTCACTATTTTTTTGTATTGCTTCTGAGACACAGTTTCTCCTCTTAATAATAACAATAATCACAACAGTAATAATAATAGCTAATTTTTACAAAGGCAGCTAGGTAGTGCAGTGGATAGAGTGTCAGACCTGGAGTCAGGAAAACCTGAGTTCAAATGTGGCCTCAGATACTAGCCGTGTGACCTTGGGCAAATCACTTAATCCTGTTTGCCTCAGTTTCCTCATATGTAAAATAAGCTGGAGAAGGAAATGGCAAACCCTGACAATATCTAAACCAAGAAAACTCCAAAGGGGTCATGAAGAGCTGGATATGATTGAAGATGAATAAAAAACAAGAACAACAATATTTATATAGTGCTTTAAGATTTTGCAAATACTTGACATCCTTCCTATACTGTAATTTTCCACGTCTGAAATATGGCCTGCTTTCCCAGCCTTGTTAATTTAGTAGAGACACAGAAAACCAAGGGCAAGGTGTGAATCATCACGTGAATGCAGAGAGTTTGGGAAACCCATGATCCACAGGCCAAGACTTTTGGGGGTGATGAATTAAGAGAAATTGCAATGCCAATGACATTCCAGCTGTTTTACATGGGAAAGCAAAGGAATTTGGATTTCCATGTACACAAGACCCAGATGACAAGAAGCATGGTGGAACCATAGTAGGAACACGGAAGTTGAATTTGGAAAGATGTTGGCTGAAATCATGAGTCTACTACCTACTACTTCAACCTCCCCTGGGCCTCAGCTTCTTCATCTATAAAATGAAGACTAGACTAGAAGGCTTTTACTGTAACTTGTGATTCTAAATCTATGATCAAATAAAAGGGGATAGGCACTCTGATTTCACTGGAACAGGGAACTCCCAGGTGAGGAGATTCCTTCTACGGCTGCCATTTGGTGCCCTCTCTGCAGCTTACAATCTTAGAGAGAGTTGTCTAGGGCACTAAGATGTTAAGTGAGTTACTTAGGGCCGTAGAGTGAGTATGTGTCAGGGACAAGACTTGAATCCAGGTCTCCCTGGTTTCCAGCTCAGTTTTGTATCCACCCCTCCTTGCTACTTCTCTATGATCTTATTTTATTTTTTAAAAAAATATTTAGTATTTTATTTTCCCCTAATTATACATAAAAATGATTTTCAACATTCATTTTAAAAACTGAGTTCCAAATTCTCTCCCTCCCTCTCCACTCTCCTCATTGAAAAGGCAAAAAATTGGCTGTAGGTTGTAACCAATATAGGTATACATAGGTTACATACAAATATATGACTATCTGTGTAGTCATGCAAAATATATTTCCCTATTAGTCATGTAGTAAAAAAACAAAACAAAACAAAACCATAGGCCAAAATAAAAACTCAAGAAAAATAAAGTAAAAAAAAAGTATGTTTTGATCTGTATTCAAACTCCCTCGGTTCTTTCTCTGAGGATGGACAGCACCATTCATCCATCCTAAGTCCTTCAGAGTTGTCTTGGATTATTGTATTGCTGAGAATAGCTAAGTCATTCACAGTTGATCATCTTACAATATTGCTGTGACTGTGCACAATATTTTCCCCTATACGATCCTATTTTAGTAAATCAGATAATAAACAAATATTTTTGAGCACCTGCTATGTGAATTGACATCCAAGAATAATTAACGTGGCCAGCTTTTTGGTAGGAGGAAGAACAGGCCGAACCTAAGAAACTATGCTTATTCAGTATGTTGGTACAATAACACAGAGCACTCTGGGGAATCTCTCCTTTATTTTTTTTTAAATACACAAGAACGGACATTCCACTGTCTTCTATTAAGGCAAAAGCAAAACCATTTGTAGTCTCATAGTTGGTTTAAGAAACTGTCCCGGGCTGGTGTCTTGAAAAATGCTCTGATTCTTCAGACCAAATAGGTATGAGAGAAGCCTGACCCTCTGTGGAAATGAAGGCTGGGGAGGCTCAGAGTCATCATCAATAATGCAGGGCCGGTGGAGGGAAGGCATGAGACGTGGGAAATGTGATATCTCAGTTCCAAGACCCAGGTGGACCAACTTGGCAGCCTCAGATAGAAACAGAAGAAGTGTGAGAAATCACTCATCCCTAATAAATGATAGTTTCATAGACTTTGCTGGTTGTGAGAAGCATTCAGCCCTGGCAAGTCACAGACGACAAAATGCGCATTTATTCACTTTAGGGGTTTTCACCAGTTGATTAAATCCAAAAAGAGGGAGCTTGGTGGGAAAGAGGAGCCGGCTCTCACTTCAGGGAATTCAGTTAAGCCCTCCATGATTCAAGTTCATGTCTTAGCTCCTGGTCTCTCCTAGCTAAGAGCTCACATCACAAAACCACTGTGAAGGAATTGGCACAAGGTGGCAGAATGGATGGTGCCCATTGGGATGGAGAGGGGATTGAGAACAGTCGGTAGGGAAGGAGGACAGAGGAACAACGAAAATGCCATTGTCTCTTCCTCATACCCTGGGGTGGTGGTGGTGGGAGGGGTCTTAGAGACCTGGACAAGTTTGCGATGTTACTACCCAGTCTGATTAGAAATCAGTACATATTCATAGGAAACAAGAAAAGGAAAAGAGCTCAGAAAAATACTGGGAAGGGACTAGGAAAATCATAGAAAACGACTCTTTCCCTGCCTCGATTTTCTCTCTTTGAAACAGGACCAATAAATTATTGCCTGGATTATAAAGATTAACAGAGATTCACAAAGATAAATTACATGGCTATTTTTTTTTAAGGCAAAGACCCTTGCAATTATCTTTGACACACAATTGCTTTGAGCCAAAAACACTATTACATCTCTTACATGTGTATCACATGAACAGTCTACAAACAGTACAGTAGATAAACTGCACATAAGAGGCAACATTGTATGGTATAATGGAAAGAATGTTGAATGTGGAGTCAGAAGGCCTGGGTTTGCTTTCAGAATCTGCTTTTATTAGCTGCACGGCCTTGGGTAATGACCTCATTGGGCCTCAGTAATGAGGTTGGATTAGAAGGCCACCAAAGTCCTATTCAGCTATAAATTCACGTTTGCTGAATGCCAATTAAAACCTCTTGCATTTTAGTTCCAGGCTATCTTTCCTAGATGTGGTACATTATTGGTAAGAGAAGGGGTGGTACATTCCCTCTTGTCTCATTTCCCCAACTTCTGTCAATTATTTCATGTCCACTTACCCTCTCCTGGGCTGCCTTCCCTGCCAATCCCAGGGAGGCATGAGAAACCAGAGATCCTTGAGGCATGAGGCACCAGGATTGATGCCTCCAAACTCTCGATGTCTCCTTCCTAGAAATCTGCATTTGGAATAAAGTATTGGCAGCCTTACCTTGATTATGGCCATGCTTTAGGAGATGTGTGATCAAGCTAAGAAACGCCTAGAAGGTACAAGCAGCCCATGAGGTTTAGCCCGGAGCTTGGGACTATATTTCTCATCTATAAAATGAGGGGGCTGGGCTAAATGAGCTTGAAAGGCCTTCCATCTCTTAAAAATTACAACATGAATTCTGAGGTTGATTTGGTGACCCCCTCAAGGCAAGAAAGAGCCTTCCTTTTAGTATTTTTGCCCATTCCAGATCCTGACTCCATATGTCCCATTATGGACCAGTTTCAACAAACTCTTTACCTACCTTCCTCCCTCCTGAAAATGAATGCAAATCCTTCCCCCGTTATTTCATTTGCTCTTCACAATAGCTCTGTGAATTAGACAAGATGGCTAATGTGTGTGTGTGTGTGTGTGTGTGTGTGTGGTGTGTGTGTGTGTGTGTGTGTGAGTGTGTGTGTGTGTATGAAGGAGCCAAAGCTGATTGTTAAATTTTTAGTGTAATCACTTACACCTCAGAAATCAGCAAACATTACAAATCAGAGTTTGGTTTTGTTGATTGTCTATACTCAAAAAAGTGCTGGAGAAAAGTGTGTCGTGTGCATAAGCTCCCCTCCCCACCAGCAGGATGTTAAACACCATCACACCCATGCTTCTTATCATCTCTAGTTTATAGATGACTGGCCTGAGGAGGGTCAAAAGGCTCAGATCACACAGCTAGCAACAGATATTCTCTTTTCTTTTTGTTTCCAGTGAATTTGATGAAGGTTTTAAATCGCATTCAAAGGTAGCAGCCTATTCTACCTTCAATGATCATTTGAATAGGATTTGCATAATATTTACCAGAGAGCATCTAGAGCAAAGGTTCTAACCTAGGGCCTATGGGGAGTCCAGAGACAGATTTCAGAAGGTCCATGACCTTGGGTGGAAAAAAAATCACATCTTTATTTTAACTGACCAAGAATTGGAATGTAGCATTTACTTTCATTACTTAAGCACATTATTCTGAGAAGGCTTTCATTGGCTTCATCAGACTGCCGGTGGGGTCTAGGAAACAGAAAAGGCCAAGAATGTCTGCTCTAGAGGCTGCCACCCAGGATCATAAAGGGCCTCGAGTTCATGCTGCCTGAGAATCATCTGAAGGAGCTGGGGATGTTGAGGCTGGAGAGGACTCAGGGAGGATGTATTCTCTGCCTCCAGGAATTGACAGGGCCGACAGGAACCCAGAGGACAGAATTGGAAACAATGGGTGGAAGGTACAGAGGAGCACGCTTTGGTTTAGCTTAAGAAAGAACCTTTTAGCAAGCTTTTGGTGGAATGGGCTGCCTTTGGAGGTAATGAGTTCCTCACCACTAGAAGTCTTAAATCAAAAGGTGGTTAACCCAATGTTGGGGTTCAATTAAATTCATCAATCATTTATGAAGCACTAACTGTGAGCACAAGACTGGACAGCACTGGGTTTATAAAGAAAAAGACATCATCCCTTCGAGTGGCTTTCATTCTTCTATGTGGCAAGGTATTTCCTTATTTAGGTACAGGTTGGAGTAGATAGTCTGTAAGGTCCCTTCCAATGCTGAGATTCTAGGATGTAGCAATGCTACCATGACCCTAATCATGCAGCTAAGCATTACTCTAAATGTATATAGCTCCCGATTATCCCCTCCTCTGGTATATTTTGAATTTTCATACAATTATATTTATATAGTTTGTTTTTGTTGCTGAGTCATTTTAATTGTGTCCAACTCTTCATGACCTCATTGGGGTTTTCTTGGCAAAGGTACTGGAATGGTTTGTCATTTCCTTCTCTAGATAATTTTACAGATAAGGAAACTGAGGTAAACAGAGTTAAATGACTTTCCCAAGGTCACTCAGCTAGGAAGTGTCTGAAGCCAGATTTGAACTCACAAAGATGGGTTTTCCTGACTCTACACCCAACACTCTACCCATTGAACCACCTAGCTGCTGACTTCATAAATCATTTGCACCCTCTCCCTTTTGAAATTACTTTGAATTACTTATTTGTATCATTTACTTAGATGTTGGGTTCCCTTTACCCCCTTACCCGACCAATAGAATGTAAACACCTTGAGACAAGAGATGGTTGGTTTGTTTCTTTGAATCACCAGAACATAACACAGAGCCTACTACATAATAAATTTGTTGAGTTGAGGTGAAGTGAGTTGAGTCAAGATCTAGGGTCTCCCAATATCAACTCCTGCTCCGCTGTGCATAGCAATTAATTTTTACATTTCAATTATAGTTGTCATTCATGGATGATTAAGAGTGAGGAGAAAGATGATATTGCTCTTGGGAATCACCTTTCTGTTATTCAGTTATCTTGATGGTGATGCATTATGGAAGCATCGAAATGAGTGCCTTTATTAGTTTCATTGGAAAGTGGCAGTTACCAAATCCATTGAAGCTACAGACGTTTTTCAGAGAGAAAAGAGTCAGCCAAAGGAAAGGGCTAAAAAGTAGAAAAGGATGGATACTCACTCTTTTTGCACTGCCTAGCCAATGATCTACCTATTCTATCATGACTTCTGGGTTAGTTTTTGGCAATATCCTTTAGTTACTGGATCACTAAACTTTATAGGGATAGATGGATCAAAGCGGCCACTGGTGGGCATCTGACTTAAATATCTTGGGTAGAGGCTACTGAACCTGGCTCTAAGGCTAACTAGGTCCAAGGAATCAATGATAAGGAAGTGATATAACTATCAAGAGAGCCAACTTACATGGAGAACTGGGCTTGGCATCTGGAAGACTAGATTCAAGGCCTATCTCGGATTTACCAGATGTATGACCCTGAACAAGTTACCACCTTTCAATGCCTCAGATAACCTCTATCTAGGACTTTCTTTTACTAAGCCACAGATAGACTGCTGATCTGTCTTGGGGTAGGGAGTTTCCATAACTGGAGTTTCCCAACCTAATGAAATCACAAATCACTTTGAGTATTTGGGTATCAATGGTATTGGGGAAAAGGCCTCTTTCCCCACTACCCAGAAGTTTTTAACAGTCTCCATCACTATCAACTGCTGCTTGAATTATTACCTACCACCTTTTCCCATGTAGCCTTGAGAACACCAGCCCAAATCCAAACAACTAAAGTCACTGGGGAAGAAAAATTCTAGTTAAAAAACAAAACAAACAAAAAAAGCCTCAGATGTCAGACAGAACAAATGGTCTTTGTGTGATTTCCAAAAATAATGGCAGGGGCTAGAATTCACACTGCAGGATGGAAGCTTGCACATGAAAGAGAATTTTAATTCCTAATCCTAGAAATCAAATAAGCATCTACTTGGATAGGAACCTATGGACCATGAGTTCTGGAACCTAACCACTAGAGGGCACATTTCAGGATTGCCAAAAACCAAAAACAAATAAAACAAACAAAACAAAACAAAACAAACAGCCCCCCATCTCCCACCCCCAGGAAGATCTTGGAGTTGGGATGCATTGGGTGGAAGAGGTCACTGAGGGCCCTTTGCCCCCACAGTGTTATCTCTCTCCCAACACAGCATCAGAGTAGGTTCAATTAAGAAGAATATCATAGCTTAGCGGAAGTCTTTCAGATATCTGCAACTCAAAATCCAAGCAGTTTCAACTGGTCTTTCATCAGGCACGTTCTCTGGCTATCCTCCATTCCTGGAATGGTCTTTCTCCTCAGCTCTGACTACTGCCCTCCTTGGCTTCCTTTAAGACCCAACTAAAATTCCCTAACCTTTTTTTAATTCTAGTGCCTTCCCTCATTAACTATGTCCTATTTGACCTGTACATAGCTTGCTTTGTATATATTTGTTTGCAAGTTGTCTCCTCTGTTAGACTGTGGGCTTCTTGAGAGCAAGGACTATCTTTTGCTGCTCTTTCTATCCAAGTGCTTAGCACAGTCCTTGGTACATAGCAGGGACTTAATAAATGCTTATTGAATTGAAGTGAAGACTTTTTCATTATGTCCCGTCATCTGTGTGGAAGTCTACCTTCGAGCTGTATGCTGGGCTATGTATCTGGCACATAGTAAGCACTTAACATTGATTGATCATCACAGGATTGTTCTTAACTATGTCTGGAAAATCACCCTGGCATTGGATTCCAGCTAACCACTCCAAGCCGAGACTTGTTTCAGTGGGCTCCAAATAACAGCAGCATTCTGGTTTTCACCAGTGTCCCACACCCCCTTTTCCCTAAGAGAGGATCTAGCTTCAGATCCTACCTTTGATACTTGTTAGTTGGGTGGTATTTAGCAAATTACTTAACCTTCCTGTAAAACAAAAGGATTGGACTGTTGCTGAGGTCCTTTCTGGATTTACTCAATATGTATTTCTTTCTTGAAGTATGTTATTGCTTGGATGGGAATAGCTATAATGTGTCATTCTTTTTGCTTCCAGGATGGTGCCGAGCAAGACTGTAACTCCCCACTCCTGATGTCCCCACTCCTGCTGAAGTCCATCCACTTTCTCCCAGTTATTCCAGGGGCCCCACTGGTACAAAATTCTCACCAAAGATCCTTCTCCAAGCCAGCAACAGTTCAAGAAACAATTATTAAGCATCTGCTAAGTGCAAAGCACTATGTTAAACCTGAGAGATATAAGGATAAAAGAACTAAACAGTCCCTGCCCTCAAGAAGCTTACATTCTACTATAAACTCAATTAAGCTAAGCTGAATTTTTCAGCTAAGCAGGCTTACCCAAATGACCAAATGACAAAAATTCCACTTAATCATTCCATTATACTGTATATATCTTGTATGTACATAGGTAGATGGATAGATTGATAGATGACAGAAGGATGGATGGATGGAAAGATAAATGGATGAATATATGGATAGATAGATGCATGAATGGATGGATGGATAGATAAATGGAGGGATAGATAGATAAATGGATGACTTGACAGATAGACGGATAGATAGAATATTTATTAAATACTGTGTGCCAGGCATTGTGCTAAAGTCTGGGATTATAAATACAAGCAAGCATGACAATTTCTGCCTATGCAGAGCTTATATTCTTAGTAAGGAAAACAATCACATAAAGAAGAGCTGGAAATGAATGAATTCAAAGAAAAGGACCAACCCACCCAACCAGACAAGGCAACTGGCGTGAATGAGGGGGAAAAAGCTTCAGAGAATGGCATTAGGAATGGAGCAGAACATTACAGGAGCCACCTGAAAGTGTTCTGGGCAAGGCAGTCACTCATCAAGAGGGGGTGCCTCAGGGTGAAGGTGTCTCTATGGTGGCAGATGGTTAAATGCTTGTTGACTGACTTCCAACAGAGGTAACTGGTTGATCAAGAAACTGCCTCCCTTGACCTCTTCTCTCATTCTGAATGCTGGATCCACTCAACCTAGCTGCCTTCTCTGTGATAATTATATCACTGAACCTTTGTAGAGTCCTTTTAAAATGGGTAAAGAATGGTCACATCTATTCATTATGATCTCATCACCTTCACTCTCCAGTTTAATTTCTCTAACTAGAACTGGGAGTGGCATTCTATTGATTCATGTTTCTCTATTCCAGAAAGCCAGTCTAAGGCTCAGATACCATGAATGAATGGGCCCTAACTTCAAGTCCTTGTTACATCCTTTGGCCTAGATGATTGTAATAGCCTCCTACCTCTTCTCTCTACCTCCAATCTGTCTAATATAATGAAGTCAGATTGCTCTCCTAATGCATAGATCTGATCACTATTCTTTTCCTACGACCTTCAAAGCTCCCCTTTCTCACCTGCCTTCAAAATAAAATCCAATTATCTTAGCATGACATTGAAGCCTCCCCATCATCTATCTCCACCTTACCTTTCCAGCTCTTTGCAGCCAAACTGAACTGTTTGCTGTTCATCGAATACAACCCATGTTTTCCTACTTCTGTGTCCTTGCTTCATCTGGAACGCCCTCTCTTGCCCACTTTTTCCAGCTCACAAAAAAGATGCCCTATCCCTGCCTCTATTTTGAGGCTTAGTTCCAATGCCATCTTTCCATGAAACTTTGCCTTATCAACTCTGGCTAGAATTCATCAATCCTTTCTCTGAATGTCCATAACAGATTGTGATGGTCTCTTCCTTGCTACACTTTGACTTTCTACTTTGTACTAGAGCTGCTTGCTCATGTCTTCTCTTTTACCAGTCTGTAAGCCCCATTTGGGCTCATGTCACTTTTTTTGTTTCTTAACATACATCTAGGACAGTGCTTTACACATCAAAGATATTCAACAAATCTTTGGGAAATGTTGGATGTTATAAAGCTCTCCTATACTTTGGCTTTTTTCTCCTTCAAGTATTTGATGGAGTAGTTAAAGAATAATCCCCGTGAAAAAGAGCTAGGGGCTTTAGTGGACCATAAGCCCAGTATGAGTCATGTGTGACATGTCAACCAAAAAGTTTAGTGCTAGGCTGCCTTAAAAGACAGAATCACGTGTTCAAAATCAGGTAGTGGGTTCTGTCCTGGTCAGATTAAATTCAGTCCTAGGAGTCACGTTTTACTAAGGGCATGGACAACGTGGAAGCTCTTCCCATTTGATTTAGCCCATGCTTTGTCAATGACACTGACAACTGACCAACTGACCTCAAAGTCAAGAAGACACAAGTTCAAATCTGGCATCTGACACATACCTGTATAACTGTAGGCAAGTCACTTAACTTCTCAATGTCCAAGGCAATTCTCTAAGACTTCAACTTACTGAGAAGGTACCGACCTGCACTGGTAGTAGGAATTTCCTTCCTCATATGGGGGTTCCCTACCCCAATGACGCCACACATCCAGTACCTATGCTAAGTCTATTGGCCCAGAGTACTTGGGGGAAGAGTCACATGGTTCACATGCCTCACTCTAGTTAGTCCTCTTCCTACTCACTTTATGTTTGATTGTAGAGACTCATGTCAAAAATGGATCATTAGTCCTTTGAGGTTGTCTTGCACCATTGTATTGCTGAGAAGAGCTAAGACACTCACAGTTCTTCATGTGCAATGTCGCTGTTACTGTGTACCACGCTCTCCTGGTTCTGATCACTTAACTCAGCATGAGCTCATGTCTTTTCATGTTTTTCTGAAATCATCCTGCTTATCATTTCACACAGCACAATAATATTCCATTACAATCACACACCACAGCTTATTTAGTCATTCCCCAATTGATGGGCAACCCCCAGTTTGCAATTCTTAGCCACCACCAAAAGAGCTGCTATAAATATTTTTGTACAAATAGGTCTTCCTTCACTTTTTAAAAATATATTTGGGATATAGACCTAATAGTTCAACTACTTTAAAAAAAATATCTTTTATTGGTGGTTTTTGCCTTTGCATAACATTTATTTCACATTCTTTATCCCCATCCTTAAATTGCCACAGAGGAAACCAGTGTAAGTCACTCTCTCTAGACTGTTCTTTGCTTTGCTAACTTGTGACCTTCAATCCAGCTTAATTTAAGAAATGTAAGGTTTTCTTCCAATCCGAGTTCTGACTCTCGTCTTTTAAAGACAGCTTGATAGAATAATTGTTAATGAAATATAATAACGCTTAGGAATATAATTCCAGTAAACTACCTTTCTGCTGTGGTTTTGGTGGGGCCTTCATTTTTTGTTAGGTTCCCCTTCCATTCACTCCCAAGTAGTTTCAGCTAGAGGGAGCTCCCACAATGACCCCAGTCAGTCCCTCTATTAAGAGAGCTACCTGGAGAATTGGGAGTAAAGGTTCTTACCAACTTCTCCCCCTAGTCTTAATTGTTTTGGTCTAAAAAATATTAATAGTAACCCCACTCCAATGGGAGTATGACAGGTGAACAAATGTAATCTGCTACTACTTACTTATTAATGGATTATAGGGACAAGTTTGTTGATAAATGATAGAAGAATCTCATTTGACTCTTCATTTGGGAGAGGGAAATATAATAGTTTGTATAAATAAAGAATACTGTTTAAATTGTTTTTTTAAAAAAAGGAAACCAATTAGTAAAAGCTACTTTTACAATGACCATGTCTGGCAGTATATGCCATATTCTATCCCAGTATTCACCACTTCTCTGATGAGAGGAGTTGAAGACAGAGCTTGTGAGCTCTCTACAGTATTCTTTTAAGTGTCCTGAGGGAAAGCAGCCAAATGGTACAGTCAGCTGGGTGAGACATTTGATTTTGACTCTCATCTCAGACACTTATTAGCTAACAGATCACGGAGGCTCAGTTTCCTAATCTGTAAAACTGGGATAATAATATCTGTTAATAAAGACCTGGCAGTATTAACATGAAGCTCAAATGAGGTGAGGTATGTGAAGTACTTGGCAAACTTAAAATATCAGCTTTCTGATGAAAAAAAGAAGGATCTGAATAGCTATTTTGAGAAGTCAAGATTAATACATAAGAGAGTAGCATACACCTGCTCCCAATATCTCACTCTCTCCGTGATCTCTGAGTATACTTGTTCCTGCTTCTTATCCTCACCTTTGGCATTCCCAGGTACTGTCTTTTACTGTGTAGGGGCTCAGAAAATGCTGGTTCACACAAATGGTGAAAGACCAGATCTGATTAATGACCCCTCATCCTTGCTTCCAAAGTGTTATCAACATGAAGAGGGGCACAAGGGCCCAGAGGCTACCCAGTCTCCAAGACTATAAGTACCAGTGGAGCACACAGATGCTCAGCTTGCCCTAATCAGTTGCTCAGATGAAGGCTCACTTCTCTACTCTACACTTTTGCATAAAGATCAAGGTCTGATGCTCCCAGACACCCTCCAATTCTCTCTGTGTATAGTAACTTCATTCTTTACTAGGGATGAGACACTCCACTACAATTCTAATTTTCTTGCCCCATATAGGGGCCCACACAACCAATGGCTAATCTTCACCACCGGCATCTAATGCACATCCCAAAGCTCCTAAATAGGATTGGATTCACTTGGCAGGTATGGACAGTTGTAAGCCTTTGTGTTTCCTATACACAGCTGTTCTTTCTCTAGTGGCACTCTCAAACACTAACAGAGAGTAATACAATATAACAAAACATAACTCCCTTTGAAGTTATGTAATACAGGGACATCTTTCTTCACCTTCATTAGGAGGAAGTGTGGTGTACTAAAAAGAGCTCTAGATTTGGAGTCAGGAGGCCCCAGGTTTGAATCCTGCCTTTGATACTTAGTAGCTATGTGATCCTGAATAATGTGACAAAACCAAAAGTATCA
Source organism: Phascolarctos cinereus (assembly GCF_003287225.1). Lineage (NCBI taxonomy): Eukaryota > Metazoa > Chordata > Mammalia > Diprotodontia > Phascolarctidae > Phascolarctos > Phascolarctos cinereus. The sequence goes on along the minus strand of NW_027555514.1, from coordinate 26,552,985 downwards.
ATAAAAATAAGTTATATTTAAAAAAAATAAAAATATCTCAGTGAAGTAACATTTTAATGACTTCCACTGTCTACAACTGTCTAATAAACTTGAACCTTTCTTGTTATACTCCTATAAAGAGACATTTGTAGATGTGTGATGTACAAGCTGGATGAATACATGTTCTCCTATTTCCTTAGACATGGGAGACATTGTGTTACAATGGGAAGGCTGCTGTATTGGGATCACAGGGTCATAGATTTAAAGATAGAAGGGATCTCAGAGGCCACATAGTCTGACCCTCACATTTTACACATAAGGAAACTGATGCCTAGAGAGGTTATGACTTGCTGAGGGTCACACAGATAGTATTACTGGAGGCAAGATTTGATCCAAATATCTATGAGTCCAAAGTCAGTGCTCTTTCTACTATACCAGCTCTACTGCCTATTGTCTGTGTGAATTTGGGCAAGTTCCTTTACCTTTCTTGCCTCAGTTTCCTCATCTCTAAATTGAGAGGGTTCAACTAGATTTCTTCTATGGTCCCTTTCAGCTCTTAACTATGATCTTCTGTATATCACATATAATAATAGTAAAAGCTATTGCTTGTATAGTGCTTTCAGGTTTTCAGAGCTTTTTACAAATATTATCTCATTTTGTCCTCACAGTTACTATCATTATTATACTTATTTTTGTATATGAGGAAACTGAGGCAGAGAGTCACATAGCTAGTCTCAGGTCTTCCTGATCCCAGGTCCTGCTCTCTATCCACTATACCACCTAACTGCCTCATGTATACATGTATAGCATCCCATAAATCCAATATTTCCTAATTAATATTAGTGGGATACAGCCAAGGATATACTGGAGCCAGCTCTAACTTGCCACAGAAACTCTTAAGAGCAGTCTGCCAAATAGAGGGTGGAGGGAACGCCCACATGGACAAGCAGCTGGCTCCTTGGAGTACTGAATTTTCTTTTAGAAACTGGCCTAGATGACAGGCTTTGACCTGCATTGTTTAAAGATACCTACTTGTTTGGTGGCCCTGATCAAGTCACTTAACCTTGGTTTCCTAAATTTCCATAACATTTCCTTAAACTCTACAGCTCTGGGATTAAATTTACTACCCCATAAATGATAACCCTCTACATCTGCTCAACTTCTTGATTAAATTCAGAAATTGGAAGTTTGGAGGATTCTTCCCAGTCACCTCCCTTATCGTGCTATCTGCCCTCTTGCCAGCATCCTCATCTCCCCACTACCACAACCTTAGACTCTGCTCTTGGGTATCTCTAGTACAATAGGTGAATTTTCTCCTTATCTGTCCTGGAACTAGGTCTCCACATCACTTCTCAGCCATCTTCTCACAAGGCTGCATTCCCCTTCTGCCTCACCAGTTCCCCTCTATGTGTTGTCTTCCTCTTCTTGAACGCAAGAACAGCCTTGTTTATTATACAGTATTTGTATTTGTAAAACTTAGTGCACTGCTTAGTATACAACAAGTGATTAATAAGTGCTCTCTCTTTGCCTGCCTCTCTGTCTGTCATTCTCTCTCTCTCTCTCTCTCTCTCTCTCTCTCTCTCTCTCTCTCTCTCTCTCTCTCTCTCTCTCTCTCTCTCTCTCTCTCTCCCTCCCTTTCTTTCTCTCATGGACTTTCTATTTTGACTCTTGCCACAGGGAAGGAAGAAGGAGGAAGTAGAGCAAGGGATTTCTGGCCTGTGACTTGGAATCCCAACTCTCGGATTTCAGCTCCAAACTGCAACTTCCACAAAGCAGGGGGTGTAATACTAAGGTCAAAGCAGTGGACCCTCAGAATCATTGAGTCCAAAGTCCAATTTTGTCCAACATGTCTTCAATGGGCTGTTTCGTTGTCCTATTTTGTCTGAACACAGAAACTCACAAGCCCCCAAAACACCAAGAGTGAAACTAGGTCCAAACCACCTAGCTTTTCTTTTTCTTTTAAATCAGTGGTTTTTCTTGAAACATCACTTAGATTCGCTTAAAGTGGTATGAAACTTGAAAAGAGGGAGTAGTTTCAGGTTCAGAGGAATATCTCATCTTGTGAAAATGTGACTGTCTCTAGCACACTGTTGGGAGGTTTCTCCATGCAGAAGCAGGAACTCAGCATTCAAAAGAATGCCAGAGGCATGGCTGCAGCTGTTGGAGAGCTATAAGAGCTAGTTATTTCTGTTCCCATTTGACTTGGCCCATGCAGGCGCTCTGACAAAGGGGTGAAGGACAGTGCCAAGTGAGCCAGGGTTTGAAAAATGATCTCTTCTTTTGCTTAAATTCAAGGCTTCTTTTGGATCCTGTTTGTTTAATTTTATTGATGAGTAAAGGTCAGTGAAGAGAAAGAGAGGTAGATAAAGGTGACTAAAGATGGATGATAGATAGATACATTACAAAAAGTTGGATAGGTAGACATAGAAGGATAGACAGATAGATAGATATGTAGAGAGAGCTAGATCAATATCTAGATTGATAGAATCTGAGAGTAGAAGAATACAGAGAGATAGGTAAATAGAGAATAGATAAATATAGCAGGTTAGATAAGTAGGTCGATCGATCTAGATAGATGATAGCTCTAATAGATGATAGAGATAGATAAATGGATGGAGCTAGATGAACAGATAGATAGATACATAGATTAGATAGATGTTGTTCAGTCATTTTCCAGTCATGTCCAACTATTTGTGACCCCATTTAGGGTTTTCTTGGCAAAGGTACTGGTGTGGTTTGCCATTCCCTTCTCCAGCTCATTTTACAGATGAAGAAACTGAGGCAAACAGGGTTAGTGACTTGCCTAGGGTCACACAGCTAGTAAGTATCTGAGTCCAGATTGGAACTTAGGAAGGTGAGTCTTCCTGATTCTAGGCCTGACATTATCCACTGTGCCACCTAACTTTCCCAGTTAGATGGAGGCAGATAGATAGACAGACAGACAGACAGACAGACAGACAGACAGACAGACAGATAGATAGATAGATAGATAGATAGATAGATAGATAGATAGATAGATAGATAGACAGATAGATAGATAGATGGGAAACTTCTGTGGGAACCCATTGTAAGCTTTTCTTCTCTTGCTCATTTCTCCTCCCCTTCCCTCCCCCTTGGGAGATACATCTTCCTTCCGGACTATTCATATCCCACCTTTAGGCCAAGCTCAAACTCCATCTCTTCTATGAAATTCTTTTCTTTTCTCACTGCTAGAGATGACTCCCTTCTCTGTGCCTAGCACAGTGCTTTGCCCATGGTAGGTACTCAGCAAGCCATTTAAGAGATCCATATTGTGCTTCACTGACTGCTTAATATAATGGAAGAACACTGAGAGTCAAGGGTTCTAATAAACCATTAACTTATTTCTCAATTGGCTGAGCCTCAGTTTCTTCACATGTGAAGTGAGAGGGCTGGGCTGGATGACTGACTGACTGATTGACTGATTTTTTGGATGATTTCTATGGTGCCTTTCAGCCAAGGAATCATTCATTCTTTTTAAGTTTTTAAAACACCTAGGCAAAGCACTGAACTAGCTCTGGTGATTAGACAATCAGACAAAGGGTCCCTGCCCTTAGGAGCTCACCTTCCACAGGGAGACAGCTCTAGAAGGAGGCAAGGTATTACTCAAGTATTTCCAGGCTCTTTCTTATCACCTAGAATCATATTCTTAGGCTTTTCCCTTTGCCTCAATGATAGAACATTGGCTATTTTTGTCCCCACACAATCTGGCTCCCACCTACCTTTCCAGTTTTATTTTACATGAATTACATTTACTTGCTCCATATACCAACCCCACTGGAATATACTGGCTCCCAAATTGGACAGAACATCTCCCACCTCTGCATTTATAGACACTTCTTCCTTCTAGGGAAGTTCGGCCTTTTGACGGAATCTAAACTTCACAGAACAAATCCCTTTAATAAAAGGATTTGTTCGGTAAAACTTGGACTCAACCAAGGATCTAGAAGGCCACAGGTGCCCCACCCCTGTTCTAGGTATTCCCTTATCTCCATCTTTTCATATCCTTAAAGGTTCAGCTCGGATGCCACATCCTCTGCACGGCTTTTCTTGATCTCCTCAGCTAGAAGTGTTCTCTCCCTTCTACAAAATCTCACTACACTTTATCTAAGTCTTTCTTTCCCCCTTATCCAGCCCTATCTTTTAATATGCTCATCTTTGTATGAGTATTGCATGTCTCTCTACTCCTATCCTTATCTCCTTAGCAAGTAGAATGTAAGCCCCTTAAGGGAAAGGTGGATTTCACTGGTGTTTTTCTATCCCCAGTGCCTAACACAACATCTGGTACTTTGTAGGTAAGAATAAATGTTCATTGAATTGAACTGAATGCCCTCAGCCAGGCCAAATCTGTTTACATTTCCAGCTTCCATTTGTTTTTTTTATAACTGATCCACTATGCAGGGTCTGATTCTTTGTTTTGTTTTGTTTTGCCCACCTGGGAAATCTAGTTTTCTAGTGATTTGAAAATTTCAGGATGAGAAGGGAATAAAGCCTTTCTATTTTCTAAAACTCCTGGACATGTGACTCCCTCCAGTATCGCCTACAGGTACAGTCCAAGCCTCAGATCCAAATTAAACCCATCAGTTCAGACGGACTGTGATGTGGTCATAACATTTCGCCACATTAAATGTGTGATAACTTTTCACTGGCATGTAATGCGATCTGACAATGTTCACTGTCAGGATGAAACTGTCATTTATGAATTCTTTTTCTCAATTTCAGAGTTTTGATGACCATTCCAAGACTTTCTTTTAGTTTAAAGCCCATTTTATGGCAAATAAATCTTATGTGGATGGCCAGACCAACCAGATTTCAGTTGACGTGCTAATTGCCTTCCCTGGAGTTGCTACCATCTTCCAAAACACCATATAGGTGTTTTCAAACCAATTCTATTCTAAGCATGATTGTCTGCTCATTGCATGGTTAAATCAAAGCAAGACTATGGTCTCCATCCCCTGGCCAGGCAATCAATCATTAAAGACCTACTATGGTCAAAGGCATTGTGTATCAACTACCCATAGTAGTGCCTTTCCTCTCTTGGTTATCTCCAACTAAGCCTATCTATAGCTTGCTTGTGCATAGCTGTTTGCATGCTGTCATCACCATTAGACTGTAAGCTCCTCAAGAATGGGGACTGTCTTTTGCCCTTCTTTGTATCCTCAGTGATTAACACAGTGCCTGGCACATAGCAGGTACTTAATAAATGTTTGTTGACTTGACTTGCTAGGCATTAGGGATGCAAAGACAAAAACCACAACCAGCCCCTGTCCTCAAGAAGCCTCCTGTCTATTGAGTGTATCTGTGCTACATATACATTTACAGGTCTTTCCAGTCACTTCAAAATCACCCTCTCAAGGTAATTATAAGTTTTCCAGCTGCTAACACTCTCCTTAAAATTACACTGTATTATTTTATATATACCTTATGTTCACTTGTCTGTGAGCTCCTTGATGACAGGTACTGGTTTTCTTGTTGTTGCCTCTGTGGATACAAAGCTGGCACATAGTATGCACTTAATGCATAAATGAACATTATTCTATTTCTGTCAACTCAGACCACAAGCTGCAGGTTTTGTGCCTTTGTATCGATGGTCCCCCAGGTCTGCAATGTACTCTCTCTGTTTCTCCATCTCTCTTTGTCTTTGTCTCTGTCTCTGTCTCTCCCCCTTAGAATCTCAAGGTCTTTCAAAACACCTCTCAGGTTCATGTTTTGTTCAAGGCCTTTTTGAATCTCTCCAGCTGTCACTGCTTGAAACCTCTCACACTTTCCATTGATTTGCACATACTCTGTATCTACTCTACCCTGTCCCCTCCAGAATGCAAGCATCTTGAGGGCGGGGACTGTTTTCCTTCCCTTCCCCTACCTGGATCTTTAGCACCCCAAGGAGTACCTTGCAGAGAGTTGGTGCTCAATAATTGTGCATTGGACTGGATTGAAATGAATTACATAAATGAGATCAGAGAAAATAAGTTATCTGATACCTCTGTGGGAATAACGAATGAGGACTATTTACTTTTTAGAACAGGTGTGTGCTAGTAAATTTGACTTTCAGCAAATGTATTTACCAACTCATCTCTTCACAGATTAATCAATTAAGCATCCAACAAGCATTTATTAAGTGACTACTGTGTGCTAGGTACTGGGGATATAAAGGCAAAAGTCAAATATTTCCTGCTCTCAAGGAGCTTACATTCTGAGGTGGCGGACAGGGTAAGAGGTGAGAGACAAAGAGAGCTGTGTTTCCAAAGGAAAATTCCCACAATAGGTCACAGGGCATAGAATGCTAGAGAAAACTGCTGAGCAAGCGGCTATGGCGAGGGCTGTGGTAGTAGTATGTTCGTTCTCCCCTTTCCTTTCTCACTGAAGTCTAGGTCCAAATTATACAAAGACAATTTCTCACACCCCTGGAGAACTTGATTCCACATTGGGAGCCCCCTTAGTGTAGCTAATCTTTCCTTTTTGTCTGGATGGATACAATGTCCAATTGAGCTAGGCTGCCATAACACACTTCACACATCCAACACTGTGTGACAGATCACAACATTAGAGCGAAAATGGCCGCTGGAGGCCACGTAGTCCGATACCCTCATTTTACAGATGAACGTTGAGACCGGGAAGAAAAGAGATAGGGTTTGAACCCAGATCCTCTGAATCTAAAGCCAGCACTTTTCTCAGTATACCCACCTTTTCTGTTATTGTATGTCACGATCAGTCAATCAATAAGTATTTAGTAATAAATATCAATTAATAAATAAGTATTTATTAAGCACCTCCTATGTGACAGGCACTGTGCTAAGCGCTGGGGATGGAAAAAGAGGTGAAAGGCAGTCCCTGCCATTGATGGAGGAGCTCACAAACCCTCTGAAAATGGCTCTAGCTTGAGGCTTTGGAGTCTGTCAAAGAAACTCCTTCCTTGTTCTATCTGTTTTGAGTGTCTGAAATTTGGAGCTCCCTGACTAAAACTATTCCTTTCCTTGATGTTTGCCTTTGTGAATTACAATAAGCCAACACAAAACAACAAAACCGACAACCCCCACATCTGTAATTATCATCCTTTGATTACTCAGAGGCCAAACTTTGGGTGAAGAACTGCTCTAGTTGAGGGGTGGGGAACCTGTGGCCTGGAGGCCACATGTGGCCCTTTAGGTCCTCAAGTGAGGCCCTCTGATTGAATCCAAACTTCACAGAACAAATCCCCTCAATAAAAGGATTTGTTAATAAAAGAATCTGTTCTGTGAAGTTTGGATTGAGTCAAAGGGCTGCACTTGAGGACCTAGAAGGCCACATGTGGCCTCCAGGCCACAGGTTCCCTGCCCCTGCAATCTGATCAAGGCCCTAAAAGACAGACTCACAACCCATTGTGACTCTGAGGACAATACTCAAAGCCTTTCTAGCTCGGAAGGATTTGTCTTTTCTCTTCTACCTTTCCCTTTGAGAGTGCAATGTTACCTCTCCAATCCAATGAGGCATTGGAGTAGAATGGTAGTGGAGGAAAAGTTTAGTTAAAAAAACAACCTAATGCTACTTGTAGGGATCATGTCTTGGAATATGCCCACAGAAACGGCCCCTGGAAAGATGCTTTAAGAGAAAGGTGGTAAATGATTAGAATCCGATGGTGGACAATCCGTTGGATAGCTCTTCACAGCAGATGCTTAGTAACTATTTGCCAGATTGAATTACACACCCACTCATATCTTTGCAAGGATATGCTAAAGATAAACAAGAGGATGCAGGTTCTCAGAAATGCACTGAGCTATTTGGAAGTGAAATGCAATCTACACGGTGTTCTACGTTCTTTTTTTTTATTCTTTACAAACAAAAATGCCCCCTTTGGCTTCTCACTTTTCCAGTAACCACTGCCTCTGATAAGTGTGATTGCCTTTTGAGAAACCACAGGCTTTTTCTGTAAAAGTCAGGTTTATAATTACACTATTTTCTCACATGTCCCCTTACCACAAATCAACAGACAAAGTCTCAACTGCTCTGAGCCTCAGTTTCCTCATTAATAAAATGGGGATAATAATCAATTGCCTCTTTAAGTGCCTAGTACGCACTGCACAAGAGAAAGACAAAAAAATGAAATTGCCTCTGCCCTCAAGGAGCTTACATTCTATAGGATAAAACATTAAGTATACAAAATATACACAAAATAAGTTCTGTGGCTGGAGTGGGATGGGGTGTAGAGATGTTTTGTAGGAGGGGGCACCTGAGCTGAACTTTGAAGTAAGCCAATAATTCTAAGAGTCAGAAATGAGAAGGGAACACATGCCAGGCACATGGCTAGAAGATGGACTGCTGTATGCAAACCAATAGCAAATGGGCCAGTGAGGCTAAAACACAGAATGCATGTGGTAGAATAATCCCTAACCCCTCTTAATTTCAGTGCTTTCCCTCTTCTAATTATTTCCTATTTATTTTGCATACGGCTTGCTTTGTGTACATTCATTTGCATATTGTCTCTCCCATTAGATTGTAAACTCCTCGAGGGCAGGGACTGCTTTTTGCCTCTTTTTGTATCTGCGGCACTTAATAAATGTTTGTTGAATTGAAAATTAATAAACCTGGAAAGATATGCTAGAAGCAGATTGCAAACAGAGTCAAACAGCAGAGATTATACTTTATATTAGTAGTAATAGGGAGTTGTTGAAGTTTATTGAGTAAGGGAGGAACACAATCTGGGCCACTTTGTAGAGGACATAGAAAGGGGAGACTTGAGGCTGAAGGCAAATTAGGAGCAGAAGGCAGTAGTCTAAGTGAGAGGGGATGAGGACCTAACCTCGGGTGGTAACTGTATGAATGGAAAAAAGGAGACACATATGAGAGATGCTGTGGAGATAGACACAATGAAACATGGTAACTGACTACACATCTGGAGGGGGGGAAGAGGATGAATGAGGGAGAGGTCAAGGATAACACTGAGGTTACAAACCTGGCTCCCTGGAAGGATGGTGGTACCCTCTACTATAACAGGAAAGCATGGAAGAGGGACGGTTTGGATGGAAAGAAAACCAATCCTACTGTAGAAGTGTGCTGGGTTTGAGATGCCCACAGACTATCCAATTTGAAGCATCTAATAGGCAATCGGTGGGACTGGAGCTTGTGAAAGAGATTAGGATTGGAAGTGATCAGCCTAACAATGAAAACTGAACCTATGGGAGGTGATGAGGTCACCGAGAGAAACTGTAGAGAAATAAGAGGCCCAGGACAGAACCTTGGAGGCACATGCTTTAGGTGGTCCATCTAAGGAGGCTGAGAAAGATCATTCAGTTAGGTAGGAGGGGAATGAAGGGCAATGTTGTAAAAACAGAGATGAGACGAGAGATGTGAGAGAGATGTGAAATGAGAGAGTGTACAGGAGGACAGGGCAGTCAACAGTGTCACATACTACAGAGAGGTCAAGTGTTATAAGAAAAGAGAAAAGGCAGAGAACAGTGGCAGTTTGAAAGATAGCAGCTTCATTTGACATCGGAGTGTGGAGCCAGGTTGCAATGGGTTAAGAATAGAGTGAGGGCAGGAGGGGAGACAATGAGCTGGACAGCTTTTTCTAGGAATTCATCTGTGAAAGGGAGGAGAGACATAAGACCTTGGCGAGAATGACAGCAAGTGAGATAATAGAGGGAAACCACTTTGCATGCAGAAACGAAGGTATTGTTATAACCAACAGACATCTACGGCCTCAGTTGCACTCAGAGGAAGAAGAACATTCTAATCAGAAAAGCTCTACATTTTCTTGGTTTCTAAGTTTGTTCCCTTTCCTTCTATTTCTTCACACTTAGAGGGACACAGATGCTAGGCTACTCAGACCCCAACATGCCATGTCACTCACTGGGACTCCCTTGAGAGAATGCTTGGAGCATTCTAAATGAAAAGTGACAAGGCTGGAGTTGGCGGCAGGAAAGGGATAGATTCACAAGTCCCACCAACCCCACTTCCATCTCATCTACTATGACCGGCAAGATGTCAGTATGTCACATACTGCCCTTATAGTCAGACAGGAGCCCCTCAGGTCAGAAGATACTCAAGACACAGGGCTATAAAAGTCGACATCTTATGGATAATTATTTAAAAAATCTTTTCACCTCATTTCCATCGACCCAGATGGGCAAGTCAGAGCCACCAAGATGCTCAGGCAAAAGTGTTAGGAAAACACCATATTTAATAAAGAGGCCATTTCCCTTTCAAAGATTTTATTAAAAATCCAGCAAAAAGATTGTGTGTATGTGTGTTAGTTCATGCAGATTGGGTTTGACTTTCTAGATAGCCAAGTTTAGTTGATGTGGAAACTGAGGATCAGAGCAGCAAAGTGATTTGAATGTATGAAAATGTGCTTACTATGTGCTAGGCGCTGTACTAAGAGCTAGAGATACAAACACAAAAGCAAAGATGGTCCTTGCCTTCAAGAAGCTTATATTTCAATAGGGAGAAATACTACATACAGGGATGTCATGGCCAAGGAGGGATATTTTGGTTTGGAAAATTACACGGATGGATTGATTTATACCTGGAGAAGACTGCTACTCCCTCTTCAGTGACAATGGCAGAACTGATTTGATTCAGGCCCCAGGGTGAGAGTGCTGCAATAGTGAAGGAGTTAAGTCCTCTAAGGACTAGTCTCTGGTCTGGGTAGCAATGCAAGGAGGGAGATAGGCAAGACGATCAGGGAGATCACAGAGTACCAGACCTAGGATTTACATCTGGGTCTCCTGTCTCTGTCTCTCCCTGGCTCTATGTATCTTTTTTTGTCTCTGTCTCTCTCTGTCTTTCCCTTTCTCTATCCTTTCATAGAGGGGCTATTGAATACACTAAACAGAGGTCAAGAAAGATGAAGAAATAGGCTACTGGTGACTTTGGAGGGAGCAGGTTGCAAGAGACTGATTCGATTTGTGAGAAGAAGGTGAAGAAACAAAGGCATAAAGAGCTAGCAGGTTCTCCCCGCCCCGGTCCCCCAGGAGTCTGGCTATTAGAAAACAGAGGTATCTGGGATGATACGTAAGTTCTAGCAGAACTTAAGCTCCTTGAGGGTAGGGATGGTACCCTTCTGTCTTTCTATCTCTGGTGCCTTGCCATCATATAGTAAGGTTCTCATAAATGCTTGCTGATTGATCATGATGACAGCTTGAGGGAGGATCAAGGGAAGGCTCTCTTAAGGATGAGGGAGACTTGAGTGTGCTTGTGGGCACAGGGAATGAGCCTGTTGGAAAAACTGGAAAGGGGGAGGGGGAGGAGATGGAAAGGGAGGGGAACAGAGACAGAGAGAGAAAGAAAAACAGAGAGCCTCAGAATGATCAGTTAGCGCAAGCTCCTGGGGGACGCCAAAAGGAGTGGGAGTAAGGACTCAGCATCTCACACTCCTGATGTCACATGATCATGTCACCACTCTACTGACTTGGCTGCCCCCTGCCTCCAGCATAAAACGCAAACTCCTCTGTTTGACATTTAAAGCCCTTCAAAGTCTGGTTCCCAAGTGTCTTTTCAGGCTGCTCTTATGCTATTCCCTCTCATTCACTCTATGTTTCAACCACGCTGGAACCCCAAATCTTTGAACTCCAATGGATTTGCGATCTCATCAACGTGAATGTTGCCTCCAGTAATGAAGATTCGATTCATCCAAACCTGATTATCTTGGCCATCTGACCTGCTGGGAGTCTTCCCCACGTTCTTCTTGCCTCTTGAGCATTCCAGTGGAACACACGTGACCGGTAAGAAAAAAGTATCCACGCACCTGAAGCAATAGCAGATGGAACTGGGACCCTTCTCTTTCCAGAAGGCTTTGAATTCACAGTAAACACAAAGAAAAAGAAACAAATTAACTCTTCTTGGAAAGTAGCTCCAAAGGTGCTGGTGTCTGCAAAGACTTGACAGCTGGAAGCACCCAGGAGGCAGCTCATCCAACCACATGTCAGAGCCAGAGGGAGCTCCAAGGAAGCCAGCGCCAGCCACAGCCCCAGGACCTGTACTTGGAGACAGATGCTGCTCTTGGAAGGCCATTTGTCCACTGGTTGGGGTCTGTCTTCCTTGACTGTCATTATAAGGAAAAGAAGAGAAAGTGAGGCAAATCTGGGGTGACAGAAGGAAGTCCTTGGTGAGCAGTCTTTTTCTTCTGTCTCTTGAATAAAAGAAATATATTCTGGAGTTGGAAATACAGATAGATAAATGAGAGTTTTAAGAAACGTTTCGATGTGAAAACTTGAAAAGAAAGAAAAGAGGAGCTACATAAGTAAACTTGAAATGAAAAAGGGAAATCTTAGATAAGTCCTTTGCTGCCTGCTCCTGGTCTACCTAGAGACATGGGATCATAGACTTAGAGATACAAGAGGCATTTGGAGGCTATCTATTCCAACCTGCTCATTTTACAGATGAGGAAACCCAAGTGAAGCATCACATAGCAAGGGTGCATTAAGATAGGCACTCAAACCCTGATTCTTCTCATATCTCTCTTCTCTCTCTTACCAGAACATTCATTAACTATGGAATCTTATCCCACAACCATTTTAGACAAATGGGAATGTATGTATTTGGAGAGTGGCACTCGATGGCAAGTCTAGTTTCCTTGAGACATGGGGTAAAGAATCAGTAGGGATGAAAAAATTGCATCAATTATTTCCAACCCCCTTCTTCCACAAAGGGATAAAATTAATTGATTTGCTTTTCTCCTCTTTTGTTATCCTTTGCCTTTCTCCAAAGGAGATAAGAAAATAGAACATCCAAGAAACTCAGTACCCCACCAATTGGATAATTGCCCTCTGAATAAATTAAGTCTTGCCTGTGTGTTAAAGTTATTATTTTTATCTCTTTCAACTTTGTACTCCAAAGACAAAAAGAAAGGGACTTCAATGAAGCAATAGATTTCACCCAACCAGAAACTAGGAGGTTCTTCTTCAAGTCACTGTCAAGGTCATACATACAGTTATGAGTATGGACCTTATAATGATGATCTATTAACATTTTCATTGTTATTTCAGTGCACTCCACCAGTCCAGATTATAGCCTATTCTGGACTTAGAAGAGTGTCATCATAAGTAGTTCTGATCGAAAAGGTCATATCCTAGTGATCAACCTTCTGGTGATCCATCTTTCCAGACAGGAGGAGGCTGATCCTTAACTGACAGATGAAGTGTTTTGTTCATCCCAGACTTGAAACTTTCATGAAAGTCCTAGTCCAATGTCTCACTATGATGTGGAAATGACCTTGCATTCCTGAAGCTTTCTCTCGAAGAATATAGCTCACATATGTTTGGAGACATTCTTATTCCAACTCCCACTCTCACAAATATGTTGGGTGACCAGTGCTTGGATAGCTACTTTCCCTTGGGGTTTTAGGGGAAGGATCAGGTATAATTCGGTAATGCCATGGGTTTGAGCCCCCATGAGTGGTTCCCCCTATTTTTGTCAGTCAGCCTTAAATAGGTTTTAGAAAAGACTATGGTGATGCATTAAGAAGAGATGGTACAAAACATGCTCCCAAAAGTCTGTGACACATCCTCTTTATCTCTCATGTCTGTATAGAAAGCAGGGGGAAATGGGCTCAAACTTATAAAGCTCAAATGACAAAGGGGTAATACAGCCCCTGGGTACCGAAAAGTCCTTTCCTATCATTTATAGGGAGCTCAAGAAATTCCCTTTAACCGTGGGGAATCTGTATCTATTTTTGTCCCTGGTTTCTGATAATGTAGACACTGCCACCATTTGATCCTAGGACAACATTTAGAACACAAACAGGAAGACGGGAAATCCAATATCCTCTGAACTCTTCAAAGCTGGAAAGTTTTCTTTCAGTAAAATAGAGAATTTCATTCAATTTGTGTATTCTTGCTTACTAATATTACTTTTAATATATAATTAGGAAGGATTTTGAAGATGGATAAAGACCCTTGAAGGTGACCATCCCCTACTGTCTCCATCAAATTTCAAACTTAATCATAGTAAGAATAGTAATAGTAGAGAGTCAGTGTGATGTAGTGTATAGAGAGCCAGCTGTGGAATCAGGGAGACCTAGATTCAAGTCCTATTATGACACACACTGGCTATGGAGAAGTCACTTAAACTTTCAGTACTCCAGGCAACTCTTCAAAAATATAAACTGCGGGGATATGTTGATCTGCATTAATAAAGGAATTTTTTCACCCAACGCTCCCTACACCAAGGAAGCCACAGGTCCCATCAAAAGCGGTAGTAGTAGTAATGGTAGTAGTGGTGGTGGTAGTTGTAGTAGTAATCATAGACATCATCATCGTAGTCACTACAGTAGTACTAGTAGCGATGGTGGTTGTTGTTGTAGTGGTATTCGCTGTCATTTTTATCATAGTCATTATAGTAGTAGTCGTACTTGTCGTAGTGGTAATGGTGATGGTGGAGGTGGTAGTCATTGTCATTGTTGCAGCAGTAATAGTAGTGGTGGGGGTAGCCGTAGTCATCATCGTTGTTATTGTAGCAGTAGTAGTAGTAACTGACATTTGTATAGCACTTTAGGGTTTGCAAACATTTTACATACACTATCTCATTTCAAAAACCACAGTGAAAGAAAAATGGTACAACTTCTAAGAATCATCTTTTTATTGTGTAAGCCTTATGGCTAATCTTGTGTCGGTTATTCAATTAAATTCTCTTGCACTGCAAATTAAGTCCATTTATTCTTGTTGTATCTTCACTGAAATAGTATGATCACTGTCCTCTTTCCAATCGTCCCTCAGCTATTTGAAAATTTATCATTGAATCGACACAATCTATTCTCTAGACTAATCCTTTGGCCTTTTTTTAAAACCACCCTTTTTATATCCTTTAATTCTTCTTATTAGAATTAAAGTTTGAATAGTAACCAAGGTAAGTGCGATACCCAGCGAGATTTCAAGCATTCTCTTTAGACTACACTAGCAGTTCTCATATATTTTGATCTTAGGACCGCTTTATACTCAAAACAGTTATTGAGAATCCCCTGCCAAAGATCTTTTGTTTATATAGGCTATATCCATTGACATTTATCATATTAGAAATTAAAACATCTTAGCATTATTATGAAAAGAGTTTAACTCTTAGACTCCCTGATAGAGTCTCAGAGAAGCACAGGGTTCACCAAACCACACTTTGAGAACCATGAGCCTACAAAAAAGGATGGAACCTCCTATGGGGCCTGAATGGAACATTGACCCAGGGAAAATTTTAAAAAGGAGATGGAGTTTGCTGCATTATTGGGGGGGGGAAGAGAGAGAGAGAGAGTGTGTACATGGGGCAATATTAAAGAGAAATCAGACAGATGGATTCTATTATTCTTTTGACTTACTGCTGTATTGTTTCTTGATGTCTCATGAACTTCATTAGCTTCCACTTGCCCAATTCTGATTTTTAAGGAATTATTTTCTTCAGTAAGCTTTTGTATCTCTTTTCCCATTTGGTTAATTCTGCTTTTTAAGGAGCTATTTTCATGAATGAATTTTGTACCTCTTTTTCCATTTGTCCAATTCTGTTTTTTAAGGGGTTATTTTCTTCAGTATTTTTGTGTGCCTCTTTTACCACACTGTTAATTGTCTTTTCATAATTTTCTTGTTTGCTTCATTTTTTTTAACATAATTATTCCTCTACCACTCTTATCTGATTTTGAAAATCAAAATTTTTAAGCTCTTCCAGGAATTCTTGTTGGCCTTGTGTCCAATTAACTTTTTTTTTCTTTTGAGGCTTTGCTTGTAGCTGTTTTGGCTTCATTGTCTTCTGTTTGTGTCTTGATCTTCCCTGTCATTTCCCCACCCTCTTTCTTGATTTTAAACTTTATGTTACAGTTAGGCTCTCTTCCTGGTTGGGGAGGGGACAGGAAAGAGTCACTGTCTCAAGCTTTAGGCTTTTTTGAACTGCTGTTTTCAGAGCTAGTTCTAGAGGTTTAGAGGTTTTTGGTGCTTCCAGGTGGTGCGATCTGGCGAGAGGTATGGTCACTGCTCTTCTGGTTTTCATTCTGGTCCTTACCCAGGAAGGGTCCCTGATCCCTACGACTGGAAGTGATTCTGCTTCTCAAGGCTCCCAGTCCCTCTTGACCAAAAGTGTTCCTCTCTGCCCTTGAACTGTGACCCTGAAGTGGGTATAAGCAGTGGAACTGCCAAATGATGTCTGGTCCTGCTTTCAGGGGTCTCCTACAATCTCTTTCTGACCTCTTGCCAAGTCCCCTTACGATCTGTGGCTTGAGAGCTCCCACAGCTACCACCTAGTCCTCACCACTGGCATTTCATCCACATGGGCTCCAGGGCGGCCTCCACCCCTGCGTCACAGCTCTCTCTTTCTGACCTCTTGCCAAGCCCCCTTACGATCTGTGGCTTGAGAGCTCCCCCAGCTACCACCTAGTCCTCACCACTGGCGTTTCATCCACATGGGCTCCAGGGCGGCCTCCACCCCTGCGTCACAGCTCTCTCTTTCTGACCTCTTAAGTTGTCTTGGGCTGGAAGAATGCCTTACCCTGACCTCTCATTGGCTCTGCCACTCCAAAATTTGATTTGAGATGTTATTTTAAAGTTGTTTGGAGGAGAATGTTGAGAAAGCTTGATTGAGTGCTTGCTCTGTCCCACCATCTTGGCTCCACCCCCAGCTTCTAATCCATGGTAGACAGTTCTGAAGAAGGTAGGTTAAACAGACATCAAGAGTTTAAGGCTTAGAACCCTGATAGAGACTTGGACCAGTGGATGGACACACTATTTTCTCCCATGGACCTTGAAATAAACACTAACATTTTTTTCAGGTGGCCAGAAAAGAATTTAATTTGTTGACTGAGGAATCACTTGACTCTATTTTCCCTCTCTTTAATAAAATATGTAGCACCTTTTCATTTGAATAGTTTTATGGTGAAGGATTTCTGCACAAACATCTCAATTTTTGAAATATTATTTTTAGTGCTCCATATCCGACCAGCTTCTGACATATTCTTCTTTTCTACAAGTGTTTTCTTTCCAGAACCTCATTTTCTTCTTGCTTTTGCCCCATCGCACCCCACCACTCCCAACATTTCAAAACCTGCTCTTGGGAAAGAGAGACGGCCTAATGAGATCCACAGAGGGACTTCGGAATCTGAGATACTGGTATAGCTATTGCGACCTCAGGAAAGTCATTTTGATCCTGGGGGTTTCAGTTTCCTCCTCTGAAAAATAGGAATGGGTTGGGCCAGATGAGCTCTAAGGCCTCTTTCAGTGAATTCCTCTCACTAATTGTAAAATAAAAGGCTTCATTTCTGTTGAAGGAACTTCAGGCATCAGGGAGAAGGTAGGAGAGGGAAATGTTCCCTGAATCTCAGATGTCATACTGCACGTTGCTTATAGATCAGTAATAACAATATTAATGATGATGGCTAACATTAGTATAGTGTTTTAAGGCTTGCAAAAGAGCTTGCCATTTGTTACTTCATTTGCTATCCAGCACTTGGCCCAGTGCCTGGCACACAACAGGCATTTAATAAAAGTTTACTGACTGTGAGGTGTCTAGAGCGTTCATGGAGGACTTGCACCTCTGGTGGGGGTGGGGCTTGCTGAGCCCTTCTCAGAGCTGCTCATCCACCTTTGGTGTCCATCTGGCACTCAGCTCTCACCTGCTGCTCCAAGAAGCTGGAGCATGCTCAGTGGCCAGACACGGTAAAACTGTCTCGGCAGACAGGCTACCCCAGGTTGAGGGTAATGGAAGGGCTTCAAAGCCATTGGTGAGTAAGGAGGTTGTCTACCCCAAGCATGTAAAGACTTGCCCCAGAAGAATGGGAGGATAAGAACCATTTGTTCTAACAGCCATGAAGGCAGCTGAAGCAGGCACTGTGGAGTGCTTAGAGTGCGGGCAGACATTGAACATGCCAAGGTCATCTGCTGCACCGCAGGCCATTGCCAGTCGTCCTGACTTTTGTCTTGCCACCAGACTTCCATGGCTCTGGAGAAGAGAGTGAGGCTGATGACCTTATACAACTTTGCCTCATTTAAATTCAATCCCCGGGCAAGTCAAGACATCACCAGTAATGTCATAGGTCCTCTTCAAAACAAAAGACCAGCACCACCACCACCAACAACAAAGGAGTTACTGCCTGGCACATAACAGGCATTTAACAAAGCTTTGTTGGCTGACAGACACAGTAACCATGTGTGGTACGTTCCATTATTATCCCTATTTTGCAGATGAGGAAACTGAGGTTGAGAGAGATTTGCCAAGAGTCACATAATTGATGTGTCTGAGGCAGAATTTGAACTCAGGTGTTTCTGACTCCAAGTTCAGCCATCCTTCATCCACTTTACTCCCTAGTTGCTTGGCTGATTGTATTTATAAATAGCCAGCCCTGTGTAGGTTCCCTATCCAAGGGTGGACTGGAGCCACCTTAAAACTGCTGGCAAGAGTTGATTGTTAAATTTTCAGTGAACTACTACAGTCAGGGCTGGATTTGTTGTTTATCCTTTGTCTGGAGGAGGACCAAATTGTTCTCATTTGCCCATTTCACCAGGGGAAGTCTTCACATTCTTGGAGCTGACACTCCCCCTATCTCACCAATGGGTTTGAGACTTGTCCATTACCCTCAACCTGGTTTAGCCCATCTCCCAAGATGGTTTTCCTGGGGTGTGGCCGCTGCACATGTGGCTTCTTGGAGCCACAGGTGAGAGTTGGGTGAAGGTGGACACCAAAGGTGGATGAGCGGCCCTGAAAAGGGCTTGGCAAGCCCTCCCACCAGAGGTGCTAGTCCTCCTTCAACACCCTATAGACCACATGATTTATTGTTTTGCTGATTGTCTAGGCTTAAGAAGGTGATGAAAAAATGTAAATAATGCAGAATAAACTTTAAAAATGTGTCATACTTCCATTTCCTTCCCTCTGGAAATCTGATTGTTGAACATTTACCAACACACCCCTGCTATAACCCCACAAGACAAAAAATGCAGTAACATTTATCAAGCACCTACTTACTACGTACATAGCACAGCTCCAGATCTAGCAGAGATACATGGTTTACTCTAGAAGCTAACAGTCTAGTAGAAGGATAAGACACATAGAGATCACTGTGATCTATAATAATATGTTGGAAAAATACAAACCAAGTGCTATACATAGTCTGAGTAGGAAGGTCCAGCCAGTGGGGATTAGGCTAGACCCCTTCAACTGGCTCTGAGTGGGCAGGTCCTTAAAAACACACACCACACAATCCAAATTCTGAGGTTTGCACTGAGTAGGCACTTAAGCAAATATGTGTTGAGTGGAACCGAAATAGAGCTTTCTTACTTTTAAGAGCACTGATCGTACTCCCTTTTGTGCCAAAAGATGGCAGCCATTTGCATCTTTTAAGGACATTTCCAGTTTGGGTAAATCAGGGTCTAAGTATCCCTGTGCAAGATGCTCAGTTTCAAAGGATGATGGGGAGCCAAAGATTCAAAGTCAACCCAGAACCAAAGATTTCAGAGAAAGGCTCCCTGTTTGTTCCAGTACGAATAAAGTCCATAGTCCTGACGAGTGTCAACATGAGGCCCAAGGCTGAGAGTAGGAATGTGTGGGTATTCAAGCACAATTCAAGTTCCACAGCGGTCCTGGAGTTAGGTTAGACCACTTGAGAACTGATTATTAAATTTTCAGCATGAGCATTTACACCTTTCAGCAAATGCTACAAATCAGGGCTTGACTTACTGTTCTGTTCATGTTTAGAGTTAAGAAAGCAGTAGGGAAAGTGTTTATAATGCAGATCAAACTTTTAAAATAGGTTCATTTTTCCTTTTTCCAAGAACTGGTTGTTAACTATTTACAAGCACGTTTTTGGTTTCACATCCATATTTTTCCTCCTGGATGGTCCTGCTTTGATAACTGGTCTAAAGCTCAAATGACCTAAAGAGCATAGATTATGAGAATTGGAAGGAACCATGGCTATAAATTTAATCAATCCCTTCTTTTTACAGATGAGGAAACTGAGGCCCAGAGAGGTTAAGCAATTTGCCCGAGATAACACTGCCAGCCATTAACAGAGTGAGGACTCTGGCCCCTGCTTCCTGCTCCAGTGCTCTGAACCATGTCACACTAGCTCTGCAATGAATATCTGGTAATTAAACAATCTTTACTGTAATTTTTCATTCAGGTATTTTTGGAAAGCAAGGATATTTGGGTCACTTTTTTTCTAGCTGTTTCCTGATCCACAGCTCTAAGTCCCTGGTGGTTGCCAGACCTGATTACTGTATAACTAACAGGAGGAGGACGTTTGGCTCATGGCAAAACAGAGGAGCCCCAGCCTGGACCACACCAGAAGGCTTTTTGTAGGGGCGCTGATGAACAACAGCCTGTCTGAAGAGCAAACAGGAACCAGAAAGGACAGAGAGAAGACCAGCGTTTTGTGGAGAAAACGGCATTGCCTGCAGAACTCTGGATTGGTGTTAAATCCCGAACTTTAGTGAGCAGGAGATGAGCCGGGTTCATCTAACACCAACAAACACGTGACAGCTGCAGGGCCTTTCACCCTGGCTAAATACCAGATGAATTAAAGGCTGCCGCTGTGGGCAGCTGTGATGAATGTCAGCGGGGATGTGCCCTGATTGCTCTCAGAGTGCTATGAGTGAAGAATGTAGGCTCCTTCTTTGTTAAGGTCAGCTCGCATTTCCAATGGTTCAACTGCGAGGCTTGGCTGGAGGCATCTTTGGGAGTACAGGTGCTGAAAAGGTCCATTCCTTTGTAGTGAGAATCGGCGTAGGTAGGATGGTCATGGCCGTGCTGCTGGATGAGATGTGGCAAGGACAAGCCGGGCCCTTGGCAGGAGGCGTCTGCAAATCTGGGACATGTGGGGAAGCTAGGGAAGGAGGCTGACTTCTGAATCAATCTGATTCAATTCAATAAGCATTCATTATTAGATACCTCCTTTGTGCCAGGTACAATGCTAAGTGCTGGGGATACAAATAATACTGGCTAACATTTATATAGCACCTGCTATGTGCCAGGCATTGTGCTAAGCACTTTACAATTCTTAATTCATTTGATTCTCACAACCACCCTGGGAGGTAGATGTTATTGTTACCCCCATTTTACAGATGAGGAAAATGAGGCAAACTGAGATTAAGTGCAAAGACCTAACAGCTCTTGTCCTCAAGAAGTTTACTTTCTATTGAATTACAAAGACCCACACAGAGTAAAGTGCTTTGCCAGCCTAGAAGCATTATGTAAATATGAGTTCTTTCCAACAGGTAAAGAGAAGTAAATACTGTACAATGAATAGGGGGATGGGGATTGGATCCGTGATTTCACTACATAGGAAACTCCCATATGAGGAAACTCATTCTACCAACACAGGTTATATCCTTCTCTGTCATTTACAATCTTAAAAGTATTAACTAGGAACACAGAGGTTAAGTGGTTTGCCCAAGATTGTACAGTTGGTATGTGTCAGAGGCAGGATTCAAACCTAGGTTTTCCTAGTGCCAAGATCAGCTTTCTATCAACTAAGCTATCCTGCTTCTCAATACAAAAACAAGTAAATACAAAGTAATTTCAAAATGGAGAAAGCTCAAGCAATTGGGTGGGGGGGAGATTGAGAAAGGTCTCACATCAGGGCTGTGCTTTGAAGGAATTATAAGGAGAGGTGAGGAGAGATTGCATTTCAGAGGGAGGTACTATCTGGGCAAAGCCCCTGAGGAAGGGATAGCATGTCGCATACACCGAATGGCAAGTGAGCCAATTTAGCTGGAAGGTAAAGTGGTGAAGGGGAGGGCTGTAAAGCAAGGCTAAGAAAGGAGGCTGGAGGCGGACTGTGAGGAGGCCACTCTGTTCTTTTCTTTGAAACTTCCAGAGTTTCAAAATTCTCCTTTAGAACAGAATGTTCAAAGCCCTTTTCTAAGACATGGTTACAGAGTTTGGGGGGCTTCATGGGGGGCTCCACTGCCAGGCACCCACCAAGTCCAGAAGGCACGTGGTAGGATGGGAAGGGCTGCATTTGGTCAGGAAACTCCAACACAAACCTTGCTTCACACACATACTTGAGCGACAGCAGTCCGCTTACAATTCAGTTTCTCACTGGCAAAATGGGGGCAGTAATAATATTCTCACTATTGGCCTCACAGGGTTTTTGTGAGGAAAGGTCCTCACAAAATTTAAAGCATTTATAAATGCTGAATCATCATAAATAATGATTTGTTGTGCTGGTGGCAAACCCGTTCTGCTCAGCCCAGCTCCAGGTCTCACCTGAAGCCCAGGAAGAAACAGTGAAGATGCTCCTCACACAGCAGCAGCTGAAGGTGTGGGAAAGGCTGTTGATGAAGCAAAAGTAGTTGGAAGACACCTGTAGCAGCTGAGAAGGGGGTGGATCGAGTCGGGGGTGGATCGTGGCAGAGCCTTGTTGGGTGGGAGGTGTGATTGCGTACCTTCCCAGCTGTTTCCCTTGTCAGGACCTCAAGGAACTGTCACCAAGGCTCTTCTCCACGCCCCCCCTCCAACCTCAACCGCCCCAGGTGTTCAGTGCTATTGGGCTACATCTGAGATAGTCACAGGGGTTGACAGTGTTCATTTGTGCATTTCCCCTAATTACAGAAATTAATTTCAGCTTTAGTGATGGGGAGTTCTGTTCTTGTGGAACGCTGAGTGAAATTCATCCACACAAAGCTGAAAAAATATGATTGCTCCCTTCTATGTGGCCCCTTGTCTTAACATCAGACTCACAGAGATTTTCCCAGAATATGAATAAACAAACCTATTGTCATTGTCTGCCTTCCAGAGGGGGTGAGGAGTTGGGGAATATGTAACAAAAGTTCCTTTCCTCCTCTTCCTGTGCATTATCTGTTCAGAGGGAATCTTCTTAGACAAAGCTTTACAATATATTAGAAGAATCCTAAATAGAGGGAATTAGGAGACTGACTGGTTAGTTATCCTTGGCAAAATATTCATCTTCTGTTGACATTCCTTACCTTCTAGCTGCTTAGAACTAGGGCACTGCAATTTACCTCTGCCCCCTCCACACAACAGATTCTAGAAAAGAGGCTGGTCACAAGCCACGGAACTGGATTGAGGAAGCTTTCTGTTCCCAAGAGGGCTTGGACCTCCTTGATTGTGAACTGATTTGTCCCTTAAAATGGGTCAACGCCTCCACTGTACCACGTGTACCTCACTTTTGGCAAAGAGTTTAAACCATGGAGTGGAAGGGAGCTCAAAAGCCAGGTAGTCCAACCTAGCCTGGAAAGGAACCCCAACTCTAAGATACCTGACAAATGGTCATCCAGCCTCTAGGGGACTCCACCCAGGAAGGAGGACCTGTGACCTTCAAAGAGGTAGCTCATTCCGTCTTTGGAGGGTTCTACTTGTTATTCACTTATCAACAAACACTAATTAAGTTCCTACTATTTACTAGGAAGTGGTAAGCACTGGGAATACCAGTTCAAAAAAAGAAACACAGTCTCTGTCCTCAAGGACTTTACGATCTAATGGGGAAAGACACCCCCCCAAAAGGAAGCTGAAAAGGGCTGAGGGGAGGAAAAGAGAGATGTCCAGAGGAGGGGAAGGGGAGATGAAGAGATGGCTACCCTGGGGGCAGCCTTTAAATGGAAGTCCTAAGAAGGGCACTCTGGCCTCCAATCAGAGGGGCCCTGGGGGAAGTGGTTTGAGATCCAAGGCGCTGAGGACTTGCAGGATGAAGAGGTTCTTGGATCATGACGGAGAAATCCAGAGGAGTGTAGCCAGGTGCTAATGAAGAGGCTTCGGGAGGTTGTCCTCACATCAGGCCTCCACTTCTCTTCTTATAACCACTGCTCATTTGCTCCCAGTCCTGCTCAGTCTAGTCCTTCCTCCATAGGAAGAGCCTTAAGATGTTGAAAGTTCACCCGTCTCCCCCTGAATCTTCTCCAGGCTAAACCTTCCCACTTCCTTGAACCAGGCCGCATCTCCTGGTTGCCCACTTGCAGATGCACTCCAACTTAATGACCTTCCTGAGAGGTGGCGTACTGGGCATAGTACACCCAATGTGGCCCACCCAGGGCAGAACACAGTGAGACTCTCATCTCCCTAGTCTTGGACATTCTTTGACTTAATGCTCCCCAGCTTAGTGTCAGTCTTTTGGGCTTCCATATCTCACTACCAACTCATATTGAGTTTGCAGTCCACTAAAAGCCCCAGATCTTTTTCAATTCAATTAGCTATTCAATCAACAAGCATTTGCTAAACCTCTACTATATGCCATGCACTTGGGATACAAATAAAAATACACACACACACACACACACACACACACACACACACACACACACACACTTGAACTACTCTATGTTCTAGCCACACTTTCCCCATCCTGTACTTGTGGGATTGATTTTTTTGAACCCCAAGGAAAGACTTTTACATTTATACCTGTTAATTGTACAATTTATTCTTAGAGCAACCAGGTGATGCTGTGGATAGAGAGCTGGGAACTCATCTTCCTAAGTTCAAATCTGACCTCTGACAATTATTAGCTGTGTGACCTTGGACAAGTCATTTCACTCTGTTAGCCTCAGTTTCGTCATCTGTAAAACGATCTGGAGAAGGAAATGGCAAACCACTCCGGTATCTGTATTTTTGCCAAGAAAACCCCAGATGGGGTCAAAAAGAGCTGGCCACAACTGAGATGACTCGACAACAACAATGACTTATCCCTGTGAATCATGCTAGACTGCTGAGAACTTTTGAGATTGTGATCTCCCTCATCCAGAACCCTCTCTCCTAGTTTTGTGTCACCTGTTCATTTCACAAACACATCACCTATGCTACTCTCTCCCTAAAATACCTACCATTTCTCAGACATTCTATTTCAATGATCTGAAATCAATACTTCACCAGCCCGATCTCTCTGTCTCTGTCTCTCTCTGTCTCTCTCTCTATTTCTGTCTCTCTCTGTCTCTGTCTCTCTCTCTCTCTCTCTCTCTCTCTCTCTCTCTCTCTCTCTCTCTCTCTCTCTCCCTCTCCCTCTCCCTCTTTCCCCCTCCCCACACTTCCTCCTCTTCCACTCCCCAAGCCAAGGCATATATCCTAGATGCCTACTGAACATTTGCTCTTGAATGTCCCACCATCACTTCAAACTCAATGACTGAAGCTTAGCTTTTCATCTCCCCCTCAACCAGGAGCTCACACTCCTGATTTCCCCTTCATCTGTGGCTCCATCATTTTTTCATCTGCCTCTAGCTCATCTTTCACTATGTCTTTTTCCCTTATATTCAGCCACCAAGTCCTGTCACTTCTTCCATAACCATCTCATGTGGTTATTGTACAGTTATTATTATTATCATTATTACTACTGCGAAATATCTTTCCCATTCATTTTTTCCTTTCCATTCCTGCCGCCTCTATTTCTTCATGCCAAATTTAATAGAACAGCCTTTTAATTGGCCTCCTTGTCTCTGCTCACTCCTTCCTCCAATCCATCCAGCCCACTGCAGCCAGAACAATTTTTCTAAACCACCGCGTTTGTCATATTGCTTCTCTCAATTTCTCCTCATTTTCAATAGGACAAAGTCCACACTCCTTAGCCTGGCTTTGAAAACCATCTGCACTCTGACCCCAACCTATCTTTCCAGCTGCCTATTTATTTATTCAACAAGCATTGCCAGGCACTATGCTAAGTATATGAACACAAAACACAAAACCTTTTCTGTCCTCAGGAAGCTTCCATTCTACTTCCCATGTCCTTTGGCTCCAGAGTCCCTGTCCATTCATTATATCTAGACTTGACTTTATCCTCCCTTCACTTGGCCAGTACCTGATGGCCGCTGTGCCACTGTGTGCTTGCCTTCTCTCTCCATTTCCATTCTTTTGGAACCATAAGCAAATTAGTTCCTAGTCACTGTTCCTGGAAGGGGCATGTCAATCTTTTCTTCTTGAGCCTCACTCACCATCCCAATAACTTTTCAAACCAAAAAAGCCTCCTTGACCACCATTCCCCTAGATGCATTGTCTCCTCCTATTGGATTGTAAACTCCTTCCGTTGAGGAAGAATATTAACCCTTTTATGACAGAGAGATGATGGACTAAAGATGCAGGATGAAGCACACATTTTGAACATGGCCAATTTGGGAATTTGCTCTGCTTGACTGAATATTTGTTGCAAAGATTTTGGTTGTTTTTTTTTTTTTTTCAGTGGTGGGCCAGGGTCAGAGGGATAGTAAATAAATGCTTTTTAACTGGAAAAAACAGACCTTAGGTTAAGAAAAGAATGTAAACTCCTTGAGGGCACAGACTGTTTCTTTTTATATTTGTATTCCAAGTTTCTAGTTTAGCAAATAGTAAGCACTTAATAAATGCTCTTTCAGTCATTCATTCATTCATTCATTCATTCAATTAATTAATCATTCTTTCCATTGTACCAAAACTGCCTCACTCATTAAACTACTTTCAGCCTCAGTTTCCTCATCTATAAAATTATGGGGTTGGGCTGTATGATTTCTGAGGTCCCTTCCAACTTTAAATGTGTGATCCTATATGTTTCTTTCATAATAATAGCTGATATTTATACAGGATAGCACTTTAAATATTCTCTCATTTGAGTTATACAACAATCTTGTTTGGGTAGTTACTGCAAGTATCATTGTTTTCCCCATTTTACCAATGGGGGGGGAGAGAGAGAGAGAGAGAGAGAGAGAGAGAGAGAGAGAGAGAAGAGAGAGAGAGAGAGAGAGAGAGAGACAGAGAGACAGAGAGAGAGACAGAGAGAGAGAGAGAGAGGCTATAGAGTCAAGAAAATCTGGGTTCAAGCCCCATCTCTGACTGAAACTAGCTTGGTGACTCTAGACATGTCATTTGCCTTTTCATTGCCCCACCATCTCTAAGAGCAAATTGAAGAGCAGGTGCCATTGTGCACCGGCAAAGGGAGCTCCTATCTGCAAACTCCCTATACCAATTAAATCACAGGTTTAGTAAAAAAAAAATACATAGCCTGTATGTCTTTTCTTCTCAGCTAGAGAGTATGCTCCTTGAGGGCAGGAACTGTGTCATTCATTAACTTTGTATTCTCAGCACCTAGAACAGGGCCCTTGAGGAATGAGGCACTTGATATGTTCGTTGAATTGAAGGACCACAAATTCTAACATGTAGGAGACATATAACATATTTGGGAATAGATTCTGATCTCTCCTAAGAGCTCATTGCTACTCATACCCCTAACCTCTCTTATCTCTAAACATCTTTTCATCATGACTCTTCTCACCCGGATAGAACATCCAGTGAAGTAATTTCACCTCTCTTGGTGTCAATTTCCTCATCTATAAAATGGTGGTGTTGAACTGAGTGGGTTCCAAGGCCTCTCAGGTCCCTGCATCCTACAAGTCTAAGACCTTATGACTCTTGGTGCTTTAGAGCCCAAACAATGTGGCATAATTAGGGAAGGGGAGATTAGAGCTCCTATACAGCTTGTGGACACTCTACTTCTCACCAGAATGTACCCGGCCTTCAGGGATCACTATTCCTTATAACCTGACAATGAGAAATTCTGGAAAGGCCGTGAGTTTGTGGCTGTATTAACTGAAAACTCAAAGAAAGATGGTACAAAATCCCCTACAGACCAAAGATGGAATTTGCCTGCTGTGTAGGTAGCTGTTCAGATAGTTGTTTTCACACTTTTTTGGTGGAGCAGTCATAATGGGCAGGTTTGGTGAGGAAAAACAATTGGGGTTAATGTTGTGTGTAGGTGATTCCGAATTGGGGGTGGGAGCTGTTTTCAACAGTCAAGTGTAGAGAGAGAAAAGGGTAAAAAAAAATGCCCAAACAAACCCAATAACAAACCATCTCTAACATATTCAAAGGAAAAACTGTAAAACCAAGGACTCATATCATAAGATGCTCAAGTCCAAGACTATTATTACAGATGGAGAACTAGAAAATGATCTTTGAGATCAGTTAATCTGAGCCTTTCATTTTACAGGCGAGGCTCAGTTTCAATTAGGGTCTCAATTTTCTGATTCCAGACCCAGTGGCCTTTCCACTGCACCCCACTGCCTCTTCCAGCGATGACACCTATCTTCAGGGTTCTTCTGACCTCTGAGGTCCAAATTACTTAGAACCACTGCATGGGAACCTTATCCCTTTGGGGAGCCAAAGATGGTCTAATTTAGTGCCCCCATTTTATGGATGAGCAAACAAGGTGGTTAGTGCAAGAATTATTATCCTTATTTTATAGATAAGGAAACTGAGGCAGATAGGTGAAGTGACTTACCCCCATGACCACTCATCCAGTTAGGACAAAAACTTGGGCTGGAACCCCACCTGCCTCCATTAATGGTTGTTTCTTTATCCTTCCCCATCCCCCTAGTGATTCCTTCTGGGACTAAGGGAGACTATTAGTAATTATGAGTCTGACTCAGGTCTTAACGAGGTATATTAAAAATTTGCTAAAGGATTTGATCAATCATCCAGTCATTCAACAAATATTGATTAAGTGTCTACTACATGCCGGGCACTGTGCTAAGCACTGAAGATACAAAGAAAGGCAAAATAATCCCTGCCCTCAAAGAGCTCACAATCTAATGGGGAGAGACAGCAAGTAAACAAACATGTACAGACAAGCTACATACAGGATAAATGGGAAACAACAAAGGGAAGATGCTAGAATGAAGAGGAGTTGGGAAAGATTTCCTGTGCAAGGCGGGATTTTAACTGGGTCTTAAAGGAAGCCAGGGAGACCAGGAGGGAAGATGAGGAGGGCTACAAGCAGAAAGAACCAGACAATCCTTACTTGTAACGAGCTTACATCAAATGGTAAAGACCACAAGGGGAGATAAAATACATACAGCATAATAAAAACACATGTAAACATGCACACACATACCTACACATATATACAATCATATACATATACGCACATGCACACACATACATACACACATATAGACATACACATACATTCACACACACACACATATATAGTAGCTAAATCCAAGGTGGCTTGGGAGGGAGGACAATAGCAGGCAACTATCTGAGTAGAAGATGATTCTGGAGTTGCATCCTGAAGGAAGATGAAGAATGTAAGCTCCTTGAGGGAAGGAATGTTGTAGTTTTATCTCTGGGGCCCTAGAACCTAATATAGAACTAGCATACAGGTACTTAAGTAAACCTTGTCAAATTGAAAATCGGTCCCTTTGCCTAGAATGCTCTCACTTAAGTCTTAGATGTTGAATTTCCAACTATTCTTTTAAAGCCTAATTCAAATACTTCCTCCTCCAAGAAGTCTTCTCTGATCACCCCCACTGGAAAAAACCTCCTTTGGAGCCAACCCAGCATTTTTCGGGTGCCCCTTCAACCTCTGATAAGTGTAGCATTACGTAACAGCTATCAGGGTCTGGCTTTTATTGCTTTGCTAGATTGTGTTCTCCTTGAAGGTAAGGACCGAGGTTTATCAAAACTTCGTATCGCTGGAAC
Source organism: Phascolarctos cinereus (assembly GCF_003287225.1). Lineage (NCBI taxonomy): Eukaryota > Metazoa > Chordata > Mammalia > Diprotodontia > Phascolarctidae > Phascolarctos > Phascolarctos cinereus. The sequence goes on along the minus strand of NW_027555514.1, from coordinate 26,523,666 downwards.
TCCATAAATAGCAAGACCTCAGTAGTTTTTAATTTGGAGGTGGGGTGGGAGTGGGGAGAAGGTTGTTTTAAGACCTGGATTAGGATTAGAACCTGGAAAGACTGATCAAAGTCAATGAATTTTCTGGGCCCCAGTATCAATTTCACTCTCACAAAAATAAGCAATGATTCTCTTCTCCAGTGGGTCCCTACCCTTCTTCCTTTTTTTTTGGAATGCATAGCTGAGTATATGTTCAGGGGAATCTGGAATGTGCCTGATCACCTCTCAACCTGGCTCTTAGAAACGGAGTAGAAATTCTTCCAGGGAACTTTGGAGGGGTGATAGGAAGATAGGCTCAAAAAGAAGGAAGACAGATGCTGTGAGCTGTGACTCTGTCAGACCCTCCTGGAATTATGCAAGAAAAGTCATTCCGTTTTACATCCTTGGAACTGGTGATCCCATTATATGACTTAAAAGTCAAGGAGGTCAAAGGCAGAAAGGCCCTAAATTTGGCTAAATGTCCAAAGCAGGACTTTTTGTGGTAGCAAAGAACTGGCAACGAAATGGGTGACCATCACCTGGGAAATAGGAAATACAATTATTTATTGTGGGACATAAGAAAAGCACTGAAACGTGGAAAAATTTCAGCAGCTAGCACAGCGCCTATGGTAGAGGCTTAACATCTTCTTTATTGATTGACTGCGTACATGTACGCATGTATGAATGAATGAATGAACGAATGAACAAAAAAGCATCTAAACATTTTCTTTGTGCCAAGCACTGTGTTAAATGCTAGAATACAAATAGAAAAAAAAATTATATAGTCTCTGCTCTTAAGGAGCTCACCCTCTAAGTGGGGGAAGTTAGTGCAATCAAGAAAAAAATATATACACAATTATGAAGTGAAGGAAAAAATACTAAAAGGGCCCCAGGATTCTTTAGAGTGTCTTCCTTCTCTTGGTAGAGAGGTGTGTGAGGCGGGGTGCTATGGGTGCAGGATGCTGCATATGTTGCTAGATGCAATCACTAGTTCATTTGGTTCTGCTCAATTTTTTTTTTTTTGCTACAAGGGAGGGTTCGCTGTGTGTATGTCTGAAATGGAGAGAAGGTGAGGCAATGTGTTGGGAACTGACCAGGGTATAGAAACTAAAGGCGTCAATACAACCTTTAAAAAGCCCTTCTTCAGAAAGGGCCAGCTGGGTTTTTTGTACTTGGGATGGCGTGGAGGGAGAGGTCTTTTTAGAGGCCTTTTGTCTAAACGGTAGGACATGGAGAGCAGCCATTTCCAGTCCATCTTCTTCTGCTGGCTGTGGGGCAGGGAGCACGCTTCATTGGCAGAGTCTGGGCCAAAGCAGGCCCTGTCCTCCTCATTGATTACCCGATATCGAGTGCCCACTGTGTGCCTGGGAATGGCACCATCTTCCTCTGCTGCGGTCAATACTGTCTTTATAAGTCAAAGAAGATTTCCTGGCTTTCATGCCAGCCTTTTGAGTGTCCATTGAACCATGACTTGCTGGGGAGAATTTTCTAGAAATAATAATAATTTTTAAAAAAAACCTCTAATTTAATAAAATAAGTAAGTACTCCCAGAAAAGATGAAGAATAACTATGAGAGAGAGAAAGAGAGAGACAGATACAGTGAGAATGTCTCTCTGTGTGTGGGAGGGAAAGAGAGAGAGAGAGAGAGAGAGAGAGATATGAAGAGAGGGAAGAAAGAAAACAAGGAAGGAAGGAGACAGATGAAGAGAGAGAGAGAGAGAGAGATCCCTCTCTTTCTAAGTGTAAAGGAAAGCTATGAACACAGTGCTTCACATAGAACAAGATGTCACATTATCCCCTATTATTGTCATGGAGCACTGAAGTCTTCAGGCCAGATCTCTCCTGTATTAACCCTAGAACTGTCGGGCTTTATTAGAGCTGGCAGGTCTGACAGTTCTGTTGGACTATTCTGAGTGTCAGTCTGTTTTCTCTTGATGAGCACATTAAGACAAACACATCTGCATTTCTCCACCCTGAGCTGGGATCACCATGGCTCTAGTCAAAGCATTCCTTGATGCTGTGAGCTGGGATGTCGAAGTAATTACAGTGATGGAGGGCGAGGTCTGCTTGGAACAGAGAACAGAAGCTGGTTGTACAGCTAGGAGAATGACAGTGTTTTGTAAAATGTAACTGAGTCAGTGTTGTGTGTCGCTTGGCGTCTGAGGTTAGAAATGGACCTGATGGGAGTCCTATCTGTTTTTTTTTTTTTAAGGAGGGAGTCCTATCTGTGACCCTCCTCTCTGATAGCAGGAATACGTAGACTTGTCTCCTCTGCTTGAAAGGCAAAGTTGTGGGATTTGGAGTAAGAGGACCTGGGTTCAAACCCTGTATCTGCCACTTAGAACCTGAATGAATCCCTTAATCACTATGGGTCTCAGTTTCCTCAACTGTAAAATGAGGGGGTTGTACTAGATGACCCCAAAGGTCATATCCATCTTTGAATCTAGGATCCTTTAAGACAAATTGTGCCCTTGGTAATGAGTTAATGCTAGTCTCCTGAGTCTTCTGTGGCATATGGTCTTGATCTGTCACTAGACAAAGCATTGTTATTTAAAAAGCAAAATCAAGGCGATAAGGCAGTATGGTGCAGTGGGAAGAGAGAGGTAGGGTGGGACAGAGAGAATGTGCTACATTCAGAGTCAGAAGATCTGGATTTGAAATCTGGCTCTGCCACTTACTACCTGTAGATGACTTTAGACAAATCATTTAACCTCTGTTTGACTCAGTTTCTTCCTCTGTAAAATGAGAATTGTAACAGTATTTACTTCATAGGGCTGTTGTGGATTTCAAATGGGATAATATCTATAAAGCACTTTCACAACCATGAAGAACTATATTGTCGTTGTTGTTCAGCTGTGTCTAACTCTTTGTAACCTCATTTGAGGTTTTTTGTTTTGTTTTATTTTGGTTTTTGTGTGTGTGTGTGTGTGTGTGTGTGTGTGTGTGTGTGTGTGTGAGGCACTCAGGGTAAAATGACTTGCTTAGGGTCACACAGCTAGTCAATGTCAAGTGTCTGAAGCCAGATTTGAACTCAGGTCCTCTTGACTCCAGGGCTGGTATCTTTATTGGCAAAGATACTGGAGAGGTTTGCCATTTCCTTCTCCAGATCATTTTAAAGATGAGGAAACTGAGGCAAACAGGCTTAAGCGATTTGTTCAGGGACACACAGCTAGTAACTGTCTGAGGCCAAATTTGAACTCAGGAAGATGAGCCTTCCTAGTTCTAAGCCAAGCATTCTATCCATCGTGCCACCTAGATGTCCCATAAAGAATTATATGAATGCTAGTTATTATTACCGCTTCTAAGATTGAACTTTGCACATGGTAGACATTTAATAAATGCCTGTTTAATTGAACTGAAATTCTTTGAGGAATAATATGTATGTATATAGAGATCTCTGAAGTTGATAAAGTACATTCCTCCTAGCCACTTTATAAAGTAGGTAGTGCAAGTGTTATGATCATGTCCATTTTACAGATGAGGAAACTGAACCTCCTTACCCATTTGGACCAGGGTGACTCAACTAGGATTTGCCAGAACCATTGGATTGAGCCTAGGTCCCTTTGCTTCCAAGTACAACAATCTCTCCAATATCCCATGCTGGGGGCAGTGTGAGGTCTGATCAGTATGAATAGAGTGCTGTATATCTCTGCTTTCCTTTTCCTTTTTTTAAAGTTGCTCAGGATTCTAGATGTAGGTCTCAAAGGGCTTTAGTGCTCAGCTGGCCGCAGAGCCTCAAATTACAGATGAGAAAGATGAGGCCTCTAGAGTGTAAGTGGTTTGTCCACATGGATGGTAAGTGCCAAGGCTGGGGTTCGAAGCTTTACCTTCAGAGCACACTCTCTTTCTACCACATCATACTTTCAAGCCATTTTTAGAAAGAAAAGGTGCTCCAAGAAATGGCATCTGTTACAAAGCCATCAGGGTTTACTTCTGTTGGGTTTACTTACTATATGACCTTGGACAGGTCATTTATTGGATGGCTCAGAATAGAGCTCCAGTTTTCTCCCAAATTTTACTCATATTAAAAGTCAGTGTGGTCTATGATTGTCTGTTTTATGGGAAAATGAAGGAGAGAAAAGCAACAAAAATAAATAAGGTAAATAGGACTGAGATCTACATTATAGAATAGGAAATAGGGTAAGATGATAAAGATAAAATTAACCATGTTTATTTAACTGGAATTTTTTTTTTAAAAAAGAACTTTAGCAGTCAATATATTTTAATGTGATGACACAGGGGTTGATTTTAAAAATATAATTCCAAATGTATATTTAATTAAGCAAACATTTATTAAATATCTACTATGTGCCAGATACTGTGCTAAGTGTTTGAAAGGCAGCTGGGGAGGTGGGGGAGGTGCAGTGGATAGAATGTTAGCCTCAGAGGCAGGAAGAGCTGAGTGCAAACACAGCCTCAAAGACTTACTGACTATATGATCTTGGGTGAGTCACTTAGCTTAAGCTTCAGTTTCCTCATCTGTAAAATGAGGATAATACTAGTACCTACCTTCCAGGATTGTTGTTAGGATCAAATGAGATAATATTTGTAAAGTGCTTTGTGGATTGTAAAGCACTGTGTAAATATTGTAATAATTTATTATTTTTTAAAATTTTATTAATTTATTTTGGTGTATCAACAATGACTTCCATATGCTTTTGAGTTTAAAATTTTTCTCCCCCCTTCCTCCCCACCACCCTCTCCTAGACAGCGCACAATCTCATATAGGCTATACATTTACATTCCTATTAAACATATTTTCACATTAGTGAAGTTGTAAGTAAAAATTAAAGCCAATAGGAGGAACCATTAGAAAGAGGAAACAAAACTCATCAGAAGAGAAAAAAAATGATAGCGATTCAACTTCCATAGTTCTTTCTTTGGATGTGGATAGCATTTTCCATCACGAGGCCTCTGGAGATGTCTTAGATCCTTGTATTGCTGAGAAGGGTTAAGTCTATCAAAGTCAGTCATCGCCCAACATGGCACTGTACAACCTTCTCCTGGTTCTGCTCACTTCACTCAGCATCAGACCATACAAGTCTTTCCAGGTTTTTCTGAAGTCAGCCTGTTCATCATTTCCTTATAGCACAATAGTATTCCATTACATTCATATACCACAACTTGTAATTTATTATTAATGACCAGTGTGTCTAACCATTTTCCCACTGAAATAATCCGAGGTGTTAAAAGATAATGGTGTCCCTCTAATCTAGATTTGGAAACATTGACTTTACTCGCTATTTTTTTCAAGTAAAAGGGGAAAATTATGCAATAAAAATCATGACAGATTGACATTTTAACTTTAGGTCTCACCTCAGATATTTACTTGGTTGTGTGACCCTGGGAGAATCACTTAACCTCCACCAGCCTCAGTTTTCTTATCTATAAAATGGGGATAATAATAACACCTGCCTCATAGGGCTGTTGTGAGGATGATTTGAGATCACATTTGTAAAGTGCTTTGCAAACCTTGAAGGGCTATATAATGCTAGCTATTATTTGGGATTTACACAAAAACAATTCCTGCCCTCAAGGAGCTTACATGCTATATTAGGTAGAAATAACACTTATATTAGGTGATTATAAAATATTGACAAAATAAATACAAAGTAATTTCTGAAGTAAGTGGAGGTATTGCCTAATGAGTGGGAGAATAGGGAAGGTCTCTTGTAGGATGTGGCAAGTGTGATCCTGGGAGATTTGCATTTGAGGCACTGGGTAGTGTTGCTGGTTGAGGGTTGCTTTGCCAACTGCACATGCTCAGTTGAAGCCCTGTCTGCTAAGCCACTTCCTTTGCACATGTAGTTTTTCTCCCTGACCCTGTCATCTCATTCAGAGGCCAGTTCCCTTGGAGATATCATGGGAAGACTCTGAAAATGATGACCCGCTCAAACCTCTCAAATTAAGAGCTGCTATTTGCTTCCAGCCACCAACTTTCTGAGGTTATCATCTCTTTCACAAAAGAGACAGAAAAAGGGGTCTAGGAACAGCCCCAGATGTTTCTATGAGGTTTATGCTGTTCTATCTTCTCTAGTCCAGCTCTGTTGGAACAAATGTCTCTCATACATAAAAAGAGGATTTTCTCTTCTCTCTTATCTTTATATACAGCTAAGTCTTGATTAGTGTGAATAATAAGTAATAAATCTTATTACATAGCTATAAGTTATAGCTTATTATATAGCTATAAGTTATAGCATCCATTAACTATATAATGGTAAACAGCTTAGGGTTTTATTGGCCTACAGGTTTTATCACAATATTAAAAGCTTATGAGTGAACACAAGCATTAAGGAAAAGAATCACATTCCTAAATCCCCAGCTGTCCTTTTCAAACAGTCAGAAAAAGACAATGCAGAGCAGAAAGGAAAAGATATGACTACAGAAATTTGCTTTCCCCCCCTGAACTGGAGAAGAGAGGGGACAGACCAGCACGTTGTCATCTCCCCTTGATGACTCCCTCGCAAGCAGCAATGCCATCTTTGGCCACTTGCTCCACAGCTCATGCCAGTGGCCCTGGGACCTTGTTGTGCTCATGCTGACTCCTCCCAGCAGCCACTCTTAAGGTCTTCCTCCTCCTTGGGGCTCCCTCCTTCCAATGGCCTCTTTCAAACCCAATGCCCCTTGGGCAATTTGTCCCAGGTCACTGGGACACTTGAGAGGAATCTTGAGGGGAAAAAACCTAACACTGAACCCACTTGCTCCCCATTACTCCATCACTATGCCTGTGGAAAGGGCCCCAAAAATGTAACAGAAAAACTAAAAAAAAAAAAGTAATAATGACCTAAAAAGCTAGCCATAGAGTCAGGAACCTCGCTTCAAACCTAACCTCCAACGCATATCATATGTGTGACCATGGGCAAGTCACTTGATTTCTTACTGCCGCAGGTTCCTGACCCGTGGCCCAGACTCTCTAAGACTATAAGTAAGTAGCAGAATGATTATCAATCTACACTGAACAGAGGGCATTTCCTAACTAGGAAATCATGCACAAATAAAATCACCAGTCTACATTTTTAAAAAGATAGTTATTTTTTATTGTATACCTATATGTGTGTGTGTATAAATATATACATATATATTATGTATATATGCATATATATATCATGATATGTTTTGGTTTTTGAAGGCATCAAAAATTTGGGGTAATTCTTTTTTCACTATATCTATATGTATATACACATATATGTGTGTGCATGTACATGTGTATGTGTATGTACAATTTTCCTTCCACAGACATTTCATTTTAGGGGTGTGATTTCTATTGGGGTTGGCCTACATTTGGCCCAGGACAATGCCTCACTACAATTCTAACCCACGCGTGCTCAGTCTTCCCTAAAGTACCTCATCATTAGTCTTTTCTGCCCTTCCCACTTGTCCTCCATTTATTATTTAGGGCCTAATGGGCTCCCACCCTTACCCGTAGCTGGCTGAAGACCCAGATCTAGTTTCAAAGGGTGAGAACGTCCCAAGAAGTCAGGTTAATTTTGTGTGAAAGGTTTATTTCTGGTTCGGGCATGGGGTGGTTACCTTCCTCCCCCATGGCTTGACACAACAGGACAATCAACCACTTCCCCATGCCATCTCACTAGATGGCCATGTTCTGACTCACAGTCACTGGCTACATACTGTTTCTTACACAATGGTATCTAGGCAGCCGATGATTTTAAGAAAAGATAACAATACAATTTATCTAGAGCAATAAGGTTTACAAAACTCCTGCTTTATATTATAATGATAATATACCAACAATTCATTTATATAGTTTATGTTTTATACTTGCAAAGTACCCCCCACATTTACCTCCATGATCTTTCTCATTTATCTACTGAGTCATTCATCTATCCATTCGTTCATTTATTTATTTCTCTATTAATTTACTTATCTGTTCATTCATGCATTCATCTATTTATTCAATCATTCATCTATCTTCTATCCATTCATTTATCTACTTATTGATTTATTTTTGGGCCAAACTTCTAATTATATTGGTGTAGGGAACTTCCCAATGAGCAGACTCTCTCTACCAATGGAGCTCACCACCTGCTTTAAAACTGACATTATTAGCAAGTAGGTATTAAAAAGCATCCTCATTTTACAGATGAATGAGTGAAAAAGCATGCATTGAGAGCTTACTCTGTGCCAAGCATTTAGGAGCAAACTGAGACGCGGAGAACTTTAGTGATTTGCCCAAGGCCACATAGTAATAATGGTGGAGCAGTGGACTCAAATTCAGCTTTGCAAGCTCTCTGCATTACCCTGCTTCATCTCTTTCCTAGTGAACCCTAATCACAGAACCCAATAATACCTTAGGGATTATGTGGGACTCACTAGTTTAAGCTCTAGAACATTGAGAAGGAAGGAAGGAAAGAAGGAAGAAACAAGCATGTATTAAGTGTCCATTAGGTGCCAGCCACTGTGCTAGATGCTTCACAGATACACTCTTTACAACAATCCTGTGAAATAGGTGCTATTATTATCTTCATTTTATAATTGAGGAAACTGAGATAGTTAGAGGTTAAGTGACTTGCCCAGGGTCACACACCTAGTAAGTGTCTGAGGTCAGAACTGAATTCAGATCATCCTAATTCTGATCCCTATGCTCCGTCGTCTGCACCACCCAGCCCCATATACATTAGGTTCTGAAGAACAAAGGAGCCATTGCTAAACCTATGAATTAGGCAGCAGGATAGTCAAATTCCCTCACTCATATTTTTACCCATTGGGCTAAACTAGAGACACTGGGCCAATGGAATAATCGGTTCTTCAAATGGATTTGTGGTTTTACCAATTTGGGAATTCCCTCCAATGATTCAGATCTCATCTAGGTTGGCCCATCTTGAGTGACTCTTATTCACTCGGTGGGTCAATAAGCATTTAAGTTCCATCTGTGTGCCAGGCCCAGTGGGGGACATAAAGGTGGGAAGAGGTGGTCCCTGCCCTGGAGGAGGTCCCAATCCCATTAGTTTGCCTCAGGGAGTCTATCCTGTGTGTTGGAAGCCCGCCTCAACTTCTTTGGCCATCCCAAGGATACATCCATGGTGCACATGAGCTGTCTACTGGTTGGTTATCCTTTGCTCCTCTCACGTGACCAGTCCATCTTCTTATACTTCTTTGATAGCATCCTTTCCTCTAGTTCTTCTTAATTCTTTATTTGTTAGGTGTTACAGACTTCCATGACTCCTATATACCACCTCATTGACCAATGGGTGATAATAATGACCTGTCAGTCCATAGGATACATTCTGGCCTCCATGACAGCCCTTCTTGGGTGCTATAATTTTCTTGGCCCCCTGACAACTATTTTCCTGCTCTTTATTTAAGGCAGCAATTGGGTGAAATTGGACCTGGACTAACAAAGACTTTCCCATTTATGTAATTATTTCTCCCTTGAAATCAGATGTTCCCTTCCTTTATTTTTTTTCTTTTACTGGCTTAAGTAAAGGTGAGAGTTGCAAATGTTTGTGCATCTTACAAAACATTTTTTGTCAGTTTGCTTTTTTGCTGGGAGGATTTTTCCCAGCTAGAGAAATAATGCAGCAGGTCTCAGAATAACAAAGCAAATTATCAGACTTGGCAGCCAAAAGACTAAAAAAACACACCCCAACATCTGCTAAGGTACATCTGATTCTAAGAGAAAAACAGATGAACCCCAAGCTTCTTGGATTTGTCTAAACTCTGAAATTGTATTTGTTGTCTCTTGGATTAGAAGGAAACTTAGAAATCATCCAGGCCAACCCCTTCATTTTACAGATGAGGAAACTGAGGCTTAGAGAATCTCAGTGACTTTCCCAAGGTCCACAGGCAGTAAGTAAATCGTGAATCCACTGAATGTGAGGAGTGACTAAAAAGCAAAGAGAAAGTGGCTTTAACAAGGCTTTCACTTAAAAAAAGAAAGAGTAATGCTTAAGTGTGAGTTAGAGTCCTTCAGTCTCCTGTGGTAAGCTTGTCTCACCATCACATGAAGATATTGATCATCAGGCATGGAGGGAGAAAAAGAGGTCTGGGTAAAACCTTTAATAGTTTTGTGAATTTTGATCCCGTGCTCCAAGTACATGGGAGTATAGAAATGGGTGATTGGATTAGGAACTAATACTCTTAGGAGAAAGGTACCTGTTGGGGACAATTATAGGGTAACTTGCAATGAGTTTCCTCTCCTGGGGTTCCCATGTGTCCCCACTATAAGTTTAGTTGTCATTCAAGAGATAGCCCTGGAAGTCCACAAGAGGATGAGACTCCCTCTCTACCATCATGACAGTAAGGGAAAGGTGAACTGGATGGGGCTATCTCTGTAAACTTTTTTATGGGATCCCAACTTAACTTTACTCAATGTAATCTCTAGCCTGATTTGTACAAACCTAGAACTCCAGTCTTCCAACATTTATGAAGTCTGAGCCTATTGAGTAGACAGGAATATACCAAAAGCACTGGCAAGAAGAATAAGAGCTGTCTTTTATGTCCACACACAATCTCAGATCTAGAACTGGAAGGGACTTCAGGGTTCTTTCATCTTATCAATGAGAAAACTGAGGCATAGGAAAGTAAAGTGATCTGCTCAGGGTCACACAAATAATAAGCAAAAAAGTTAGAATTCCAATTCAAATCCTTGCACTCTAAACTAATGTCTAAAGGTTTACAAAGCTTTTTACATACATTAGTTTACATACATTGGAGCTATGCGGTAGTTGCCACAGGTATTATCAGCCCCATTTTTTAGATTAGGAAACTGAGGCTCAGAGGTTAAGGTGATTTGCCTACATTCATACCACCTTTTGTCTCAGACTTTGTCACTGATTGTCTCTACCTTTCCAGCTGGTCTTCAGATATCCAGACATCTTTAGGGTCATCTAATAACCTGTCTATAATTTACTAAGTACGTTGTGGTTAATAAGTCTCTCCTATGAAGAAGAAGACTCTAGCTCTTTCAGGCTACTCTTTCAACTTTCATCTTGCCACAGCTCTAATCTTCACCTAAGATACTATCTTCAGAACTACTTGCTATTATATCTTTCGATGGCCCTTTCAGACAATGATGATGTCTTCTGCTGTCTTTGCTCAGTTTTCTCAACCAATGAGTAAGGAATTTCTCTTTCCCTTAGACTCTACCAGGAGGTATAGAAGCTGAGGCTAAGACCATGTCTACTTTTTCAGTTCTTTTTAGGGGAAAGGAAAAGGAACAGGCATTTATTAGGTGCCTACTAACATGCCAAGCTAAGTACTAAGAACTTGACAAATATCTCGTTTCTTCATCACAACAACCCTTTTCTATGCTGAACTCTGTGATTCTTCTGCTATCTAAACTACTTTGACTACTTTCTCCCAAGTCCTTCATTTCAAGTATAACCTAACTTTTTTGGTAAGAAATTAATTTGAATTCTTAAGTGTTACAACTTCCTTTCTACATGACTATCTCAAGGGCTCTACTTCCTAAAAGCACCAGAGTGATATTGATGAGGAAGCTGTTTTAACCTCCCTCTCATTATGCTCCTCTGTTCCATATTAAAAAAAAAAATCTATGACTGAGTTGATTAGAGAAGCTTCAAAGTGCTGACTTTTTTCCTACCCTACCGCCTCCTTATACAAAAACAACGTGTCACAGCCTAATATCTTTACATATTTTTGGTTCCATTACTAAATCTTCAATTAAACACAAACATGCATTAAGTGCCTACTGTTTTCAGGGCACTGTATTGGCAATAGGAAGATGGAGACAAAACCAAACCAATTCTTGACCGAAAGGAAATGACACACAACATTAAAGATATGGCATGAATAAATGCAAACTAGTTTGACAGTGGAGGGACAGGTGAGGGCACCTGGGAGGTGGGGTCTGAGATGAGCCTGAAATGAAGAGAAGGAATCAGAGAGTGTGAGGTGAGGAAGGACAAACATGTTCCTGGAACCAGCAAGTGGGGGTAGGGAGGGGACTTGTTAGAATATACCCAGTGAGAGATGGAATGTTCAGTTTTAGGAACAGCTGGCAGTTTGGAATAAGTCAAAAAAGCCGAAGTCTAGGGCTAAAAGGGCCCTCAGGAGGTCCTCTAATCAAAACCCCTATTTTACAGGTAAGGAAGTTGAGGCCCATGGGGGTTCAGTGGCTTGCCTAAGATTATACAGATACTAACTATTAGAGGCAGAATTCAAACCCAGGTCTTCTGACTCCTGAGCCAATGTTCTTTTCACTGCCTCCCCTAATTGCCCCATCCTGAGCCTCATAGATGAGTGTCCTCATCTATAAAATAGGATTGTTATTAAAAATATGAGAAAATATGCATAAATACAGCTTCTCTTTAATTTTATTACCACAGAGTCACAGCTCTAGAACTGGAAGGAACACCAGAGGCCATTTAACTTAACCCCCTTGTGTTAAAGATGAGGAAACTGAGAGCGTAAATATCAATGGAGGGATTTGAATCCATGTCCTTTGACTTGCAGAGTCAATGTCCTTTGCATTGTACAACACCGCCTCCCACTTCCCCATCCTGAAACTCAGTGTCCTCATTTGTCAAACAGGTTTGATAATACCTATTATGCATAATTCTAAGGGTTGTTGTGATAACATAATGAGAAAATGTACACAAAATCACCTTAAAACACCTGAAGGGTCACACAAATAAAGGCAGTATTATGATTTGCTAATTTGCTGCTCTTCTTTCAGTAGTATGGCCAATCAAGAGTCATTTCTCTTTCAATAAATAGTTTTAACTGAAAGATATGGTTTACATTATCAAGGTAGCCTTCCTAAAGGCACCTGCGCTGCCCTGCATATGCCAATTAATTACATCACCCCATGGATGGGCAGTTGTCCTTTCCATCCAGTCCAAATGGGCATCACTACAAATAAGTAATTGCCCTGCCTTTCATCACTCCCCTAAATCATTAGAGCACAAGATTATTAAACCAGAGCCCTATCAATTCAGCTCCTCCTGGATAGAGTCTATTAGACCATCTGCTACCTTATCAACACTAGTCAAAGCAAATCCAGGGGAACTTTATACCCAACATGGATGTCAGTGGCAATGCTATTCTTCCAACTGGTCCATATACTAGAATGTGTCCTTATAAAGGATGGCTATTTAACTGGTAGAGATAACAAGCCATCTAACAACTGCTTCTCAGCTGTCAATAGGACCTGCCAAAAAGGACTGGTTGGTCAGAAAGAGCCATCATGCAGCTTGAGATGATGTTTCCTATCATACAGCTTTTGCTAGATATTAAAAAGATTCTTTTGTGGAAATCAGTAGTTTGAAATATACAAGGGTTATGAATGATTCTCTCACCTAGGCTCTCTCTCAATATGTACAATGATTGAAAAGTAAGATCCATGGCTTCATAATGTAGAAGTAAGAAGGAATACAGGTCAAACTTTCTTTTACGTGCAAATCTGTGTCCTCCAAAATAGAATGAGTACCTGGGAGCCTTACAGATGCAAAAATTCTTTCTTTCTTTCCTTCCTCCCTCCCTTTCTCTCTCCCTTCCTTCCTCTCATTTCCTTCTTTCTTCCTCCCTCCCTTCTTCCTTCCCTTCCTCCTTTCCTTCTTCCCTTCCTCTCTCTCCTCCCTCTCTCTCCTCCTTCCCTCCTTCTCTTCTCCCTCCTTTCCTTCTTCTTCCTTCCCTTCTTCTCTCCCTCCCCTCTGTCTGTCCCTCCCTCTCTTCCTTCTTTCCTTCCTTCCTTCCTTCCTTCCTTCCTTCCTTCCTTCCTTCCTTCCTTCCTTCCTTCCTTCCTTCTTTCCTTCCTTCCTTCCTCCCTTCCTCCTTCCCTTCCTCCCTTCCTCCTTCCCTCCCTTCTTTCCTCCTTTCCTTCCTTCCTTCCTTCCCTCCACTTATTCTATGTTGTACCTCCTTTCTCCTTTCTCTGCTTTTCCTTTGTTTTCTCCTTTGGCCTCTTCCTTCTCTACTATAATTTGAAGCCCCAGTGCAAGCAGGGGCTGTGTCACATTCATCTTTGCATCCAGCAAAGTATCTGGTGCTCAGCCTCCTTCTGTTTTCATCACCAACCTGCTTTCCTTTTTTCATTCTAGTGTCTCTGTTATCTATAAGCCTACACATTCTCCCTCTCCCTCTCAAGTTTTTCCACACACTCTGCTTCCCTCTTTTTTTTCTCCCTTTTTTGCTCTTGATATTCTCCCCCATGTACCCTCTTCTTTCTATGTCAGCTCAAGCTACTCTGTTACCCCTTGGTTTTTTGCTACTCATAAATCCCCCTCCAATTTGTTGCCCCTCCATTAAATACCAGGGTATCCATGCATTGCTCTTTGAGAATATGCACACACAGAGGTAGACATGGAGAGTAGATAAGGGTTGATTGCAGAGTGCCAAAGACCATAAGGAAGAACCAGCCATGTTAGCGGCTCCAGGTCAGCGAGAGGCTACAAAAATAGATATGGAGGTTCCGGAGAGTTAACAAGCTACTAGAATCTTGGGAAGGGCAGAGTTAGTAATTGAGGAAGAAAGGAGGTGGGGGAGCAGGTGCTCAGCACTGTTCCTCTGGCTGGAAGGCTGCTAAGAGCCAGGAAGAGGACAATAAGACCCCATAGCCAAATGCTAGTTAGCTTCACGTCCTACCTACTCACTAGATAAATAAGGTATTTATGAAGTCCTTACCATAGGTACTAATCCTGGGAAAACAAATATATGCAATTAATATAGTCCCTGCCCTCCAGAAGCTTACATTCTAATAGAGAAAGACAATACATAAAAGGGAGCTGGAAAGAGGAGTGGACAAGACAGTATGGTGTGGAGATATTAGGGCAGTATTAGGTCAAAGCTGGCCCATCAGAACCTGGTGTGGGAGAGTGGAGGGATGAGTGTCAGGGGCAGAGTCAATTCATCAGTGGGAAGGAGGCTGAGAAAATGGCCTGTGTACGGACTAAATTGTTTTTATTGCTTCTCCTTCATTCTCAGAGAGGACCATGACATCAGGGAGGTGCTGTCATGACATGCAAGTGAATTGGATTTAAGTGAGGGAGGACTGTGTAAGGTCACCAGCCTTACTTTCTCCTCTGGAGCTATCTGGGTTCAGCGCCCAGATATAGGTCAGGACAACTGGAGATGGCCCTGGATGCAGGGGGAGACATTGGCCTTTCTAAGCTCTGGTCTTTCCCATGTCTGAGTTTGATTGAGACAATACCCAATTAGTGGTTAAGGCTCAGTAAGACTTGAGGCAGAGAATGGCCTCTTCACTTAGTTAAAAAAAAATCAATCTGGGAGAGAAAGACCCTCTGGTTTCTGGCCAAAACGGAAACAATTGCTATCTACATTCACTCTGAGCCAATTAGGGCCTAAATAATGACCAAATGGGTCTTGGCCTGGGAACTCTTGTTGCTTAATCAACGAGAGCCAGAGTGATTTGGCTTTAAGGTGAGGTCCATAAGAAGAAAAAAAAAGTTTCAGGGATCAACATTTATGTTCCTTTGGGCAAAGGATCCACAAATAAAATTATGATATCCTATGGTAGACAGAGGAAATGGAAAGAGAGAGAGAGAGGGAGAGAGAGAGAGAGAGAGAGAGAGAGAGAGAGAGAGAGAGAGAGAGAGAGAGAGAGAGAGAGAGAGAGGGAGGGAGGGAGGGAGGGAGGGAGGGAGGGAGGAGGGAGGGAGGAAGGAAGGAAGGAAGGAAGGAAGGAAGGAAGGAAGGAAGGAAGGAAGGAAGAAGAAAGAAAGAAAGAAAGAAAGAAAGAAAGAAAGAAAGAAAGAAAGAAAGAAAGAAAGAAAGAAAGAAAGAAAGAAAGAAAGAAAGAAAGAAAGAAAGAAAGAAAGAAAGAAAGAGCTGGCTAGTTCCAGTTGGGTCCCCAGTGGGGCAGGTCCTGTTTTCTACTCACAGAGGTTATTGTTTGTCCTTCATTCTTGAAGAGGACCACGACATCAGGGAGGTGATGACATACAAGTAAATTGGATTTAAGTGAGGAAGCGCTGTGCAAAGTCACCAGCTTCACTTTCTCCTCCAGAATCATCTGAGTTCAGTGGAGAGACATAGATCAGGATGGAAAAGAAATGAATGGCCAGTCAGTGCCTCCCTAAGAACTTTCCTGGCTAATCCAGGCCACCAAGACCTCCATTTCTAAAGCATTTAAAAGTGCAATTCCACTTTTATTAGAATCATTTTGTGGTTTCAGTAGAAAGCCTTGCCCATTGGTGACCACATACAGTTATTTAGCCAAGTGTTCTTCAAGGAAAGAGTGTTGGATACAGCTATAGTTAGAGGACCTGAGACTGGACCCTGGCTCTTCCAGTTACTATCTGTTTGACATTGGGTAAGTTACTTCATCAGCCTGGTTGGTGTAGATGACATTTAAGGTCCCTTTCAGCTCTGTGGAGGCAGTGTGGCACAGGAGATCAGCTGGATTGGATTAAGAGGAAGAGGGTTCAAAGGCCATCTCTGCCGTTTTTCTATCCATGTGACTTGGGGCAAGTGATAACTTCTCTGACCTCAATTTCCTTGTTTGTAAAACAAGAGGGTTCACTAAATGGTCTTTAAGGCCCATTATACCTCTAATACTATGTTCCACATTAGGCAGATGGCTGGACCTCAGATCTCTGTCCTCATTGCCCCCTCTTTTCTATATCAAGTGTATAACAGTGCCAAGTTAAGACTTTATGGCTGAAAGCAGCAAAAGCATTCAGTGTGTGCCTTAAAAGAGAGGAGATTTTGCTAGAAGAGAATAAAGGATGTATTTTCTCTCTACTGTCCCTTCCTCCTCTGATTACTCCACCCTCCTCCAAAAACCAGACAAACAAACAAAACTTCAACACTTTAAAATATTTAGCAACCTCTCTGGTTAAGAGAAGCCCTGACTCTCTTTTTCAGGGACAAGGAGATCTTCAGACAGGAAGCCAAGTCCTCTTTTCATTTTTAAAAAAGCAACACAAGAACTGATTTGGAAAATGGAGCCTAAATGTGTGATGTGGCAAGAGGCCAAAAGCCCTTGAAGTATGTTCAGATCCTCCCTGCAGAAACTTTTGCCAGCTTTGGAGGGCAGGTTCTTGTCAGCTGAGAGCTCAGCAGGCCCATGACAAGGCTTGGAATTTTGGAGGCCCCTTCTCCTCCCAGCTCCACTCTGTCTCCATGTTTGTAAAGGAACCCAGGCCCAGGTCCTGCAACTGAGAGGTGACCACGGGCATTCTGACTGGGGTTTTCAGCTGGATGTAACTCCCGGCTTCCCATCAACAGTCAGCCTGATGTGTGAGCTCAGCTTTCTTAACTCCTCTTTCTATGAATTTATAATGGGTTCATATTACTGCACCATTTCAGGGTGGTGGGAAAGCTACTTGTCATAAATATTATCCCCACACTTCCTCTGCTGTTGTCACAATGATCTACATAAACTTCTCCTAACCCTTGTTGTCCCCTCCAGAAAGGCAGTGCCTTTTCACATGTGGTCCCCTACACCTGAAATGCATTTCCTTCTCACCTCTAGTTCATAAAACTCCTGGCTTCCTTCCAACCTCACACCTCACACACAAGGCCATTCCTAACCCACCTTCCAATAGCTATGCTCTCTCCCTCTTGCAACTACTATATCATCTATCTATCTATCTATCTATCTATCTATCTATCTATCTATCTATCTATCTATCTATCTATCTATCTATCCATCCATCCATCCATCCATCCATCCATCCATCCATCCATATCTCTATCTATCTATCTATCTATCTATCTATCTATCTATCTTTCCTTCTTGACATCTATTATTTCTCTGTCTATCCGTTCATCAGATATCTATCTATCTATCTATCTATCTATCTATCTATCTATCTATCTTTCCTTCTTGACATCTATTATTTCTCCGTCTATCCGTTCATCAGATATCTATCTATCTATCTATCTATCTATCTATCTATCTATCTATCTAGTGTCTGTGTAATATTAGGCACCTAGATGACATAGTACACAGAGTGCCAGGCCTGGAGTCAGGAAGACTTGAGTTCATGTCTTGCCTCACACACTAGCAGTGTGACCCTGGCCAAGTCATTTAACTCTGCCTCAGTTTCTTCATCTATAAAATGAGCTAGGGAAGGAAAGGGCAAACCATTCCAGTATCTATGCCAAGAAAACCCCAAATGGGGTCACAAAGAGTTGGACACAACTGAAATAACTGAACAATAATGACATCTCTGCAATAAAAGGTAAGATCTATGAGAGCCAGAAGTGTCACATTTTTATTTTTGTGTCATCAGCCCTGCTGGGGCCTAGTACATATGGAAACCTGATAAATGTTTATGGAATTGAATTGCGTTGGTCTCAAGATAATTCAAGACTATTGAACTCATGGGACCTACACAATTCCCTCACTTGATGGAGAAGAACATTAGATTCATTTTGACCCCAACCAGGGGTTTGGGAAAAGTTTGTAGGATCATGGCATTAGGGAAAGAATCATCTGGTCCAATCTCCTTACTTTATGGAGGAAGAAACTATGAGGCCCAGAAAGTTCCCTAAAAATCACAGTTCAAAAAGCACAAAGTGGCAAAGTGGCATTGGAAAATGTGTGCTGGCCTTACAGCATGAGAGCCCTGAGTGTCTGCCCACTGCATAACCACAGAGAAGTTACTTCATCTCTCGGTCTCAGTTTGCTCATCTATAAAATGGGGAAAATCATGAAAAACACATTACCTATCTCATAAGGTTGGTACCCACATCAACTGAAATAATGTTGTGTCTAACATTTTGCCCACTTCAAAGCTATAAATATTAGAGATTATTGTTTTCCTGTTAGGAATGAAGACATATTTGTCACCATGTGCCAAACACGGGCTCAGAAGTTGTGTACAACCCAAGTCAAGTGTCTTCGGTATTTTTTGAGCTTACCCATAGGACATGTTGAAATATCAATATAATTTCCAACAAAAATGGGGATGGTGCTCTTCCTCTTACCTCTAAAGCAGAAAGTCCTCAAAATATAATGATAATGATGATGATGATGATGATGATGATGATGATGATGATTTAAATAGCACTTTAAAGTTCACAAAGTGCTTAAAATTATTATCTCTCAGAGCAACCCTGTGAGGTACATGCTATTATCATCCTCATTTTATAGATTAGGAAACTGAAGAAGACAGAAGTTATATGACTTGCCCAGGGTCATACATTTAGTATTTCAGGCAGGATTTGAATTCAGTTCTTCCTGAGTCCAAATTCAACACACTATCCACTTCACCAGGTAGGTAGGTGAAACTTGTTTTCTTAAGGACCGCACCTCAAACCCAAATCACTCAGGTTCTCGTTGATTGGCAAACAATAGGTCCCAGACCAAGCCCCACTTGGTCACTGATGGGCCCTGATTGGCTCCGAGTGAATGTAAATACCAATGGTTTCTGTTTTGTCCAGAAACCCTGAGGATCTTCCCCTCCCAGACTGACTTTTTTTTTAAAACTGGTAAAGAGCCCGTTTTCTGCCTCATTTCTTACCTAGCCTTTGTCACTGAATGGATGTTGCCTCAGTCAAACAGACACTTGGGAAAGACCTTAGCTTGAAAAGGCCAATGTCTCCCACTGCATCCAGGACCATCTCTAGTTGTCCTGATCTACATATCACCACTGATTCAAGATGACTCTGGAGGAGACAGTGAGGCTGGTGATTTTGCAGAGCCCTCCCTCACTTGCATGTCGTGGCATCACCTCCCTGATGGCATGGTCCTGTTCAAGGATAAAGGACAAACCACAGCAAGTAGGTGCCAGGAAGCAAGGTTCTGGTCTTCTCGCAACTCAGATGTGATCTCCTAATGAAATTATCAAACTAGGAGGAACCAGCAGCTTCTCCCTTAGTTTTATTTTTATTGTATTTTTTTTTGTTCCTGCCTCTACTAAACTTACTTTAAAAATAAAAATATTCTTAACCACAGAGTATTCATCCCAAAGGCTACTCATCTTTCAAGGCCCAGTTCTACATTTAACTACTCTATAAAGCCTTCCCTGACTGCCGCAATGGTAAATGTATGCCCTGGACCGGCTCCAGCTGTCTTCATCTCCCAGTCTCTTCTCAAGCGGGGAAAGTACATCACTATTTGTCTTCAAAGTTTTGTTGACCTGGTATTTTTTTTCACCACAGCTTTCCCCTAATATTGCCACTCTATCCCCCCAAAAAACCCTCCTTTGTAACAAGGTAGGTAAGTAAGGTCAACAGTACAACAACTGACTGACAGGTAGCACAGACAAGAGCTGGCAGGAGGAGTCCCCTTGCCCCCACCCGCGGAAGTCCATGCTACATCATCCATTCTCTGGGCTCAGGTTGGTCATGGCATTAAATGTGAGATCCACTGCCTTTTAGTTCTATTTTTGTTTGTATTATTATTATAGTTGTCATTTATGTTATTTTACTACTTCTTTTTTTCCCTTCAGCATCAGTTCATATTCCCATGTTTGCTTCAAATTTTAAATTTCTTGTATCTATCCTGTTACATCACAGTAATATTTCATTATATTCCTATGCTTCAATTTGTTTAGACATTAAAAATGTGGGTGAGGAATATCCACCATTATTATTATTAACAATAATTATTAACAGGCTAACAGACACCCATCATTATCATCATCATCTTTATTGTTATCATCATTAATAATAATAAAGTAGTTCAGGGACACCCACCACCACCACCAACACCACCACCACCATCATCATCATCATCATTATCATCATCATTATAATTATTAACCAAATGGGTGAGGGATACCCACTTGATTAATAATAATAATAATAAGCACAGTAGTGATAGTAATATCTTGTATCTGCAAAGTGCTTTAAGGTTTGCAAAGCACTTCACATAAGTCATTTTCATTGATCACATTTCACAACACTGTGAGATAGGTGCTACTGCTTATGCCTGTTTTACAGATGAGGAAACTTAGGCTCAGAGAGATTGAGTAGTTTGCTAAGGTTACACAGCTGGAAATGTCTGATGCAGGGGTATGAATTCAGGTCTTTGTGGCTCCAGGGCTGGTGTTCCATCCACTGCACCACCTTGATTACTCTTTTAGCCTGTTGACTATTTGAAATTCAAGACTTGACCCAGAATCCTGGAAGGAGCTAGAAGGGACACTATAGACTGGTGAAAACTCTGCATTTTGCAACTGAAGAACTGAAGCCCAATGAGGTAGAAGGATTTGTGAAAGGTCATAGATCGGGACAGAGCCAAGAGCTAAGGCAAGAAGCAGAGAGTGCTGGACCTGAGGAAGCCCTGAGTTCAAATCCTACCTCAGGCACTGTGAGCCTGGATGAGTCCCTTAACCTCTCCCAGACTGTTTCCTCATTTGCAAAATGGAGATAATAATAGCATCTATCTGCTATGGTGGTTATGAGGATCAAATGACATAATATTTATAAAGCACTTTGCAAACATTAAAGTGCTAAATAAATGCTAGCCATTATTATCACATTATTATTGTTATTATAACCTAGTTCTTCTGACTTACCACATGGTCCAGGGCTCTGTGACTATAGAGAAATAAGCAAGGTTATGTTAGTACTATATACCTATGTACTGTTGATACAATAGCTGACATTTCTTTCAAGTTTTCAGTGGGTTTTACATACATTTTCTCATTGGACTCTCTCAATAGCCTTTTTAGGTAGATACTACAGATATTATTTTTATCCTTCTTTTTACAGATGAGGAAACTGAGGCTCAGCAATCCAGTGATGTGCCAAGGGTCACACAGCTAGTGTCAGATGTAGGATTCAAACCCAGGTCTCTCTGGACACCAAGTCCAACACTGTCCAGTCCACCATGCTGCCAGTAATATTAAATGGCCCTATAAAGGAATGTTCATAAGGAGCAGTGTCTAGTTTGTTAAATGTTTAAATGTGTTCACTCTGCCAACAGTTGCTAACCATTCCCCTGATTAATGATATGGTCCTTGAGCCTCACTACCAAGCCAGCTTGGGTTTTTGGATGTTTTTTGCAGGTATGGGGTATGTGTGTGTGTGCGTGTGTGTGTGTGTGTGTGTGTGTGTGTGTGTGTGTGTGTGTGTGTGCCTGCATGTACATGAGTGTGGGTGGGCAGGTGGGTGGGAGTCAAGAATGTGTCTTGGTTCATTCCTCCAGCTTCTCACTTCTGCTGAGGAAATAGATGCAATGAAATATATTATTTCTTCTCTTCAAGTTCTTTCCTCTTTTCATCTTCAGAAGCACAGATAGAAAGCAATAAATTCCATTTTCACAGGATTCCTTACCAAAATAGTTTGTGTTTATATGGATTTTAGGGTTTTCAAAGAAGTTTATGTACATAATCTCCCTTTGACCCTTCCTAATTACTACACCAGGCAATGAGTACAAGTATCAGTTATCTCCATTTTGCAGATGAGAAAAGTGAGACCCTGAGAGCTCCTGTGACACATAGTTGGTCACTGGACTCATTCTCAGGTTTCTTTTATGTTTCATTGTACCATGGGGCCTCTCTGATCATTGGAAATGGGGTTGTACTGCTCTTCCCTCTCCATTGAAAAAACATTCTTCATAATTTTTATGACATTATAGACTGAGAGCTGGAAAAGCAGAGTTCACCTAATCCAAGCTCTTTGTTTTACAGAGCCTAGGAGAGTATCAGAGATCTGGAGTTTGAGGGAACTTCCTGAAGAACCTCTGTCACTGGAGAGCTTGATATGGACTTGTGTTAAACCTGAGCTTATTGACTTCACAGGTTTTCTATTGTCCTTTCCCCTATGTGGGCCACTCTTTTATGGTGAACACCCGCTCAAAATGTGATAACCATCAGCTTAATTTTATCAGGAGACAAAACCTATTATAAACATAGACAGCAAATAAATAATACATAAAGAGTGCAGTAAACTCCTAAGGGCAAGTAAGACCAGTTTGCCTGCAAGAAACAAGGCAGGGAAGGGAGGAAGAAATAGAAAGTGGATGAATTTACAAGGTCCAAGTAGCAGTGAACAAAACACAGAAAACAAAAGTTTGTCCTGGCAGATCAGTCCTCGAGCAAGTGAGTGAGCCATGCAAGGCTCCAGCATCTGGTGAGTATATCCAATGTCGGATAGCAGCATCCTTCACTTGTAATTGGCTTAGTACAGGTACATATCATCACCTTCAGCCCCCTTCCTCTCCAAAAGCACCTGGCCTCCTCCCTTCCCAACTGACTTCAGTCTCCTGTGATTCTTTAGTCTCTCTTTCCAGCTGAGCAAAACTATACTTTCATTAGCCCCTCCTGAAGGTAAGGTGCTACATTCAAAAGCTATCTCCTTCACTCCCCTCATTTTTCAGAACTGATGTTAGAGTGGTTAAGTGAATTGCCCTACATTATAAATGTAATAAGTGGAAGAGCTAGGATTCAAACCCTGGTCTCTGGCTCTAAATCTAGAGCTTTTTATTTATCCTATGCTGCTCCTCACATTCTTAGACATCAATCAATCAATAACCATTTATTAAGCACCTACTATGTGCCTGGTACTGTGCTAAGCAGTGAGGATACAAAAAGGAGTAAAAGACAGTCCCTGCTCTCAAGGAGCTTACAATCTAAAGGGTGAGACAACATGAAAACAGATATATACAAATATATACTAAGCAAACTACATTCAGAACAAATAGGAAATAATTAACTGGAGTTAACAGGGATTGAGGAAGACTTCTTATAGAAGGTGGGATTTTAGCTGGGACTTAAATGAAACAAAGGAGGTCAGGAGCCAAGTGGCAGAGGAAGAGCATTCTAGGCATGAGAGAATGGGCAAAAACACGTCTTTTATCGGCATTCTTCACTGGTATATTTGGTTTGGGGAATGGTTGGTCAGTTCCTATCTATTTTTAGCTGGGTCCAGAGCAGTCATAAGGGGAGAAGGAGCATCTACCACTTTCACCCACCTTTGCCCTTATTCTTGACCTATAGACATTTAAATTCATCATCATTGAATGTATTTATTGCTTCTCCCATGGCTGCTAAGTTTTATTTGGTTCCATCTTTCCACAGTCATTGCTAGAAATGTTCAGAATACCTTAGTGAAAAGAACAAATACATTTACACAAGTTGTTTTCAAAGCAAGAGAAAAAGGTTGGCCTGGAAAAGAAAACATCTCATTTGCAACTTTGCCATTCTTCCTTTTTACCTGTGAAAACAAAAGGTGATGTTTTGGAACCAAGATGCTTCTGTTTTTTTCTACAAATGGCTTTTGCAAAGCAGCAGTTTCTCTCTTCCCCCAAAGTCTCACACTTCTGAAAATGGAAGAGTCAGAAGGTTTCCCATATGGAAATTTACAAACAAAACACAACCGTGTTGGTCCAGTCCACCCACTTTTGCAATGTGCTTTCTTCTTTGTCTTTTCTCCTTCGAAGAGTTCAACTCAGAGAGTGTTTCTGAGCATTTGCATTTTGAGTCTTAAACTCAAGTAACATTTTACTAAGAGCTTTGGAAATCTGTTTAGAGCCAACATCGCTCCCACTGCCAACCAAAAATGGCCTAGACAATCTTTGGCTCAATTTTTTTTCTTCTAGTCTTCTAGGGAATTACAGAAAAATTTCAGGTCTGACCCCAGTTCTGTCTCCGGTCTCCCTTCAAGTCTCTACTAAAATATCACCTTGTACAAGGAGTCTTTCCCGGTCCTCCTTAATCACAGTGATTTCCCTCAGACTACCCCCAGTTTATCTCTGTCTCTCCTATTAGACTGTGAGCTTCTTGAGAGCAGGGATTGCGTGTGTGGTTTTTTGGAGGGAGCTTTCTTTGTATCCCCAGCATTAGCAAAGTTCATGGCACACAGTACGTGCTTAATACATGCTAGTTAACTGCTTGACTTACATCAATACCCTGCTTAAGAAGCCTCAGAATCTCCCTATTAGCTCTCAGCAAAAGATAAACTCCTCTGTCTCCAGTCTATGTTTCTATCTGATTTCACATTACTCACCATTATATAGTTATATGTCCCTGTGAAGTTGACCTGAACCAAACAAATATGCCCTCTACACACTATTCCATCTCTCACCACCATGCGCCTTTGTATGGCTGATCCCCGAGCCTGGGATACTCTTCATTTCAACTTGTCTGTCTGCCAATGCTCATACCAAAACCTACCTCCTGTAAGAGACCCTTCCTGACACTCCCACTCAGTAGGGTTCCCCTTAAAATTTTGTTGCTCTCCAGTTGTTTTCAGTCATGTTCAATTCTTCCTGACTCCATTTGGAGTTTTCTTGGCAGAGAACTGTAGTGGTTTGCCATTTCCTTCTCCAGCTCATTTTATAGCTGAGGAAACTGAGGCAAACTGAAACTTAAGTGACTTGCCCAGGGTCACACAGCTAGTAAGTATCTGAGGCTGGATTTGAACTCACAAGGATGAGTTTTCCTAACTCCAGGCCCAGTACTCTATCCACTAAGCTACCTACCTGCCCATCGCTTTACCAATCCAGGTCAGCATCTTTTCTGCAACTATCAATCTTAGAAAGTCACTTCAGGTTAAATGACTTGCCCAAGATCACACAGCCAGTGTGTGTCAGAGGTGGGATTTGAAACCAGGTCTCCCAAGCTCCAAGGCCAGCTCTACCTACAATGTTGTGCTGAATGTCATGGTATACCATAACATATTGTAAAAATGTATTACTTATTCCTCAATGCCAAATTTATTTGAGGTATGACCCAATGGCTTTCAGCTTCAGGAACCATGGAATCCATGCTAATTTATACTTCAGGATTGTATCAGCCAAAGAATCATCAACTACCCATTTTCTCTCTTGGCTCTAAAAGATCTCCTTTTGCTTTTGTAAGAGAAGGGAAGAAGGACTTTCTCAACTGGGACAACAATATACACAATGACTATAATAAGGTCAACAGCAGCTGAACTCTGTCTAAATGTAATGACAGCTTGGTTCTAGTGGAGAGATGGTGAGTTATGCCTATATCCTCTCAACAAGGAGGTGAGAGCCTACGGGTGTACAATGTTGTATGTTCTGTCACACATCTCTAGGTTTGTTGGTTTTGCCTAATGGCTTGTCTTTGTTGCAAGATTTTGTGTGTGTGTGTGTGTGTGTGTGTGTGTGTAGGGAGAGAAAAGGGAAAAGAAATTAGGAAATAAACTGTTACAAAAGCAGAGCAGTAAGCCCCTCCCCCTTTAAAACCATGAACCTTTCAGGATGATTCTAAAAGCTATGTCACAAGTATGGCAGTTGCCCATCTAAGTCTGCTCTTGGAACAGAGAAGGCCTTTAATGAATGGATCATCATATTTTAGAGGGAAGAAGGACCTTAGACATCATCAACCCCCTCATTTTATAGATCAGGAAACTGAGGCTGAGACAGGGGAAATGACATGATAAGATCACAGAAATTGCAAGGAAGAGACCTCAGCCTTGGACCTGGGTTCTCTGACACCAAAATCAGTGTCTCTTCTATTACGCCACACTGCCTTTCCTAAGGTAATGGCTTTCTGTGGAGAAGGCTGCATGTACTTCCTCCTTTGTAGTGATTTCAAGTGTCCCTTTTGAAATTTAGGGCCTGTCACACAATACAATAAATACTTGGTCACTGTTGACTGACTGACTGGTATTGAGAGACAGCATAATAGAGAGAGTGCTGAGGCTTACTTACATCAAGAACCCTTGGGGCTCAATCCTTTCTCTGACAATAGCTAGCCAAGATATTCTGGGTAAACCCCTCTGAGATGAGGTGCTATCTACTAAGTCACAGATGGGTAGTGATCTGCATTGTTGGAGGGAGTTCTACTGGGAGTTTCCCAGACTGAAGACTTATCCTAGAGCCTTCTCCAACTGGTGTACTAAGGAGACAGGATCCTCGTGCTCTCTCTGCAATCTTTCCAGAAGTCACAGAGTTTCAGGCTAGATAAAGGCTAGGTAAAGGGTCTCTCCAGTTAGTCCTTCCCAAAGTCTGAGTGGGAGCCCCCAAGGTTCACAAGAAACAGGATGAGACTCCTGCTTTATTCCCAGTACCATTACATGAGCAACTGGTTAACACCAGGCACATACAATGGGGGAAAAGAAGCTTTATCAGTATGCAAATGTGGTGCCAACCACACACTGTTAAACTCATCTTTAACCTAAATGTAGGAATTCAGCCTCATTTCTGGCATAATCAATTCATCCAAGACAGAAAACGTGGGTGATAAAAATCCACACCCCATCAGACACGCAAGGCCTTTACTGCTGCAAATTAAGGCAAGAGCGGCTTCCGATAATTTGGAATAATAATACCCCCAAACACAAAGCCTTGAGCAAACAAAGAACATTTCGGGCTACTTGGAAGAGCGTAAAAAGCTTTAAGCAGATGGTCAGCTCCGTCCCGAGCTGCAGACAAACCATCCAGATGAATGTCAGCCCTGTGGTTTTCGGGCTTTCTCCGAAATCCATTTCTCACTCGTTTGTTTCAATCCCAGGCCATCGCATCTCCACTTTGGTTTCATCTGGAGATGGCTGGGCCAGACAGCCCAAACAAAAGCCTGACGCAAGGGCTCATGGAGCCCAAGGGCAGGCTGTTTTCAGTTCACCAAAGGCACCACACAGTCCACCTGGGAAGTAGGCAACACCTAACATCATGTTTCTTTTAGCCTTTCCCCTACCAATTGAAGCCAATGAGGGAGCCTTTAGGAAGGTCCTAGCAGGGCCAGGCAAGCTGCTGGGGGCCAAGGTGATACAAAGACAAAAGAAAAAATAGTCCCTGGTCTCAAGAAGTTTGCATTCTAGTGGGGCGATGCAACAGTGTATATATGTGTGTGGGGTGTGTGTGTGTGTGTGTGTGTGTGTGTGTGTGTGTGTGTCTATATATGTCTATATGCGTGTATGTGTATATGTATATGTATGTGTGGGGGGTGTATGTGTGTATATATGTCTATATGTGTGTATGTGTGTGGGGTGTATATATTTGTAAGTCTGTATATGTCTCTATATGTCTGTTTGTGTGTGTACATATGTACGTATATATGTGTATGTGTAACAGTATGTGTGTGTGTGTGCACATGCTAGTAAACATTTACCAACCAATTCTCCTAAATGCACCAACACACTTTTAAGCTTAATCTGCATCACAAATATTTTCTCCAGTACTTTCTCAAGTCTAGACAACCAATAAAACAATAAATCAAATCCTGATTTGTAGCATTTGCTGATTCACTAAGGTGTCAATGACCACATTGAACATATAACAACCCACCCTCAGCAAGCCATCAGAGACTACTCTAGTACATACACATATACAACATTTAAACAGAGAATTTTTGTTGTTCAGTCGTTTCTGACTCTTTGTGACCCCATTTGGGGGTTTTCTTGGCAGAGATACCAAAGTGGTTCACCATTTCCTCTCCAGCTCATTTTACAGATGAGGAAACTGAGGCAAACAGGGTTAAGTGACTTGCCCAGGATCACATAGCTAGTAAGTGTCTGAGGGTGGATTTGAGCTCAGGTCTTCCTGACTGCAAGCTCAGCCTCTGTCCACTGCACCACCTCGATGCCCAAACAGAGCATGTATGTGATAATTTGAGGAGGAAGAAAGCGCTAATGACTAGGACAATTATGAAAGGCTTTGTGAGGGAGGTGGCACTGGAGATGTCCTTAGCAGGAAGCTCAAGATTCTTCAAGGAGGAGTTGAGAGGAAGTACACACCAGGCACGGAGGCACAGCCCAGGCAAAGACACGGAGGTGAAAGCTGGCATTCTGAAGTCCAAGAAGGCCCTCTGAGGACAGATGGCTGGTTCAGTAGACAGATCACTGTTAAGAACATAAACTAAGGTCTCACCTCCAAACACTTGGTATAACTGTGTGACCTGGGACATTGAACCTCCCTCAGCCTCAATTTACTGATCTGTAAAATGAGGGGCACGTGCTTTGTCTTAGAAAAAAGAGAGAGGCACAAATGATTCCTGAACATAGGAGTCCGACGTGGGCTTTCTGAGGATCACTTTGGCAGTTGTGGGGAGGATGGGTCAGAGAATGGAGAGACGGATTGAAGCCCAGTGAGACGGTCGTTGAGGTGAGAGGCTGAGGAGGTGGGAGCCACCTGAGAGGGGAGAAGGGTTCAGAGGGCAGGCATGTGGCGGAGGCAGAGGAAACCAGATGTGTCCTTTGTACATGGGAAGTGAGGGAGAGGGAAGAACTGTAGAAGGCTCCCCTCCTCCCTGACATTCTCAGGCCTGACCTGACCCTTCCAGCTCAGAAAGGATTCTCTCCTTCTCCAGACTTTCCCAGAACACTTGGCTTCAGTCTCTCCTTTGACCCTCTTATTCTCTGCCTTATAGTAGATAGCATATTTGCTATAGTAATACATGACAAATGTTGTAGTATTTATCTGTGCATAGGTTGTATTTCCTAGTGGAATGTAAGCTACTTGAGGCAAAGACTAGATCATTCTTTACATTTTTACATCCCTAGTGCCAATCACCACAACTCGGACATAGCTGTAGAGAGAGTACTGGCTGTGGAGACAGAGGTTTAAATCCTGGCTCTTCTTCTGACTGTCTGCATGGCCTGGCACAAGTCATTTCAACTTCCTGTGCGTCAGTGTCCTCATCAATATAATAAGGGAGTTGGACTAGATGCTTCCAAGGCCCCTTCCAGCTCTAAATCCTACAGACTACAGCCTGAATTGAAATTCCCTCTAAGGCTGCAAGATAAAGCCAATCACTGAAAGACCTCTTAACATCCAAAGTAGAAAAATGTAAAGAAAACAGCACACATGTGTGTGCGTGCACACACACACACACGCTATTCTGCAATAACAAAACCTTCACTTTAGACTTGGTCAAGCTCTCCAACTTTCTCACATCTCTCACAATTCCCAGGAAGAAACAAAAAAGGTAGCGGAGGGGTCACTTAGCTGAGCCATTAGCCCATACACACGTGAAGCCAGCTGTAAAAGGGCATCCAGCAGTGCCGTTGACCATAAACTCGTGCCCCCTTCAAGTGCCTGCAAAACTGCCCATGTGCTGACCTGCCCACACTTTCCCCTGTCGTGATTGTTCATCTCTCTTCAAGCCCCCCCATCTCTCCCGTTCATCTCACACCTCTCTTCCCACTCAGTAGGCTTTTGGCCTCCAGTGTACATTGACCTTTGCTGCCGGCTTCCCAGCAATGGGAGTAATTGCCTTTGCTGTCCTCCAGACAGTTCAAGTTGCTTCCCACTAGTTTACAGCAATTTCCTTAAAGCCCATTGACGTTGTGCACATGACGGTCTCCAGACTATCTAGTCACTCTATTTATTTTTTTCTGGTATTTTTGATGTAAATTATTTTCATTTATTTTATGATTCTATAGACATCATCCAGGTTGCTTCCCCTCTCCTCTTTTTCTGAAAATGTACAGGGCCTTGAATTTCCCATAAACCTGCTCCTTTGTTTCAAATACCTGCTAAAAAGAGGCTCGTAGCAAAGGCCCATCCCAGGGTGGGCATGGCAGGAGAAGCAGTCTGAGGGACAAAGGAAAGGACAGTGGTTTTGGAGTCAGAGGAGTCGGGTTCAAATCCTGGCTCTGTCACTCACTCTCTGCATGACTCTGGGCAAGCCACGTCCCCTCTCTCAGCCTCGGTTTTCTCATCTATAAAATGAGGGCGTTGGACCAAATGTCTTCTTCTAAAGACCCTTCTGTTCTAAATCTATGATCCTGTGAGTAGGGGTGGAGGAGGTCTGAAAGAAGGGAAGAGGAAGGGGGAAATCCTTAGCAGCAAATGAATGTAACCTCACAAGCACAGTTAAGTTCACTGAGAGTCTAAGTGACATTAAACATGAGAAAAGAAAACACAAACACATTATGATTTACTAGGATTTTTATAGAAGCAAAGAATTTCAGAACTTGTTGGACAGCTATCAGGTCAGCCAAAGGATAGATCAATTACCTCCAAAGTGAGGAAGCTTCAGAAGGTTGCCCTCAGGACTTCTCCTCCATTAATGGGGCTGAGCTCATTAATCTGCCCTAGTGACCCCAAGCTGAAAATAATAGCTTTTTTTTTTTTCTGTTCTAAATCAAAGGGTTTGGAACTGTGTTCATTAGACCCTCAGGAGGCATCCTTTGGGTTCCATTACTTCCTTTCTTCAGGCAGAGGTGTTTGATGTGCGATTACTACAACAGTTGATGGACTAGAAGCTCCTTGAGGGCAGGGACTGTTTCATTCTTGCCTTTATATTGCCAGTGCCTGGTTCGCGGTAGATGCTCAATAAATACTTGTTCACGGACTGCTTGATCGACCTCAGACTCCGCAGGCAGCTTCGGAGAGTAGGAGTGTGCCTGAGGCACACCGCAGAAAGAGGCTGGACAGTGGACATGCCCCAAAGCCAAGAGACAAGGTTAGGAGATGACAGCTCTCTTCCAGACGTACATATTATAAGGGGCAGCTAAGTGGCACAGTGGTTAGATACAGTACCAGCCCTGGAGTTAGGAGGAACTAAGCTCAAATGCAGCCTCAGACACTAGCTGTGTGACCCTGGGCAAGTCACTTAACCCTGATTGCCTAAAAAAAAAAAAGACTTACATATTATCAGAAAAGTACGGGTCTACCTTGGATGCAATCCATCTCCTCTGAGGAGAGAGAACTCGATGGCACAGCCTCCACAGAAGAACTTTGTAATGCCAAGAGCAACATGACACTAGTCTGCACGGATGTTCTCTCCCACCTCTCTGTGCGCTCCTGCACTGACTCCTTTGTCCGATCCTCCTCCTCCTCCCATAACTTAAACTTGGGTGTCCTCCAGGACACTTCTCATTCTGCTCAGCCTTCTCTTCTGTTTATTCCTTGCTTCCTTGGCAATTTCATCCACTCCAATGATTTCCATTATTTTCTCTCTCCAGATTTGCTGCAAATCTCTATCTCTAACCTCAACCTCCTTCTTTTCTCCAGTCTCACATTTCAGATTTATTCAATCCAACAAGTGTGTATTCAGCATTTACTGATAGTATGTCAGGGACTGAGATATTCAACAGGACACAAAATGAAACAGTCCCTGCCCTCAAGGAGCTTATGTTCTACTGGAATGTCAACTATCTGCTTAGATAATAACAGTGACTATAATCATGACGACAGTTGACAAATACATAGAACTTTGAGGTTTGCAAAGTGTTCTGTGCAGGTTACACCTCATCTAACCCTCATAAGGAACTCAAGAATTCACGTCTCATCAGCCCCTCATTTAGCCCACAACAGCCAAAACTGAACTCTTCATCTCCCTCCTGAAACTTGCCTCTCACTGTGACTTCTCTATTTCTGTTGTTGTTACCCTGGACAAATAACTCTCTCAGCCTCAGTTTTCCTCATCTGTAAAAATGGGGATAATAACAGTACATACTTCACAGAGTTGTTGGGAGGATCTACTGAGATGATATAGATAAACCTTAAATTAGAGAACATATGTAAATAATATATTATAACCCTTAAAACACTATATAAATGCTATTAGCTCTTAGCAACCAGGATTATCAGAGAAGTCTTCCTGGAGGAAGTGGCATTAAATTAGACTTTAATGAAAGAGTAGGTGATTAATAGGCAAAAAGGTAGGTGGAAAGGGCATTCTAGGTATGAGAAACAGTGTGAGCAAAGGCATGCAGGCAGGAAAGTACAGGGAATGTTCAGGGGAAAAGAGAAGTCCAGTTTGGCTAAGAATATAAGAGTGTATGGAAAGGAGAAGTAATTGAATCAGGATGCAAAGTTGGAGTAGTGCTAGGTTGACCTCATCACCTTCTCCCTATGGTTATATGAATAAAATCCCTTTCCCATTCCTATCTTACCCCTCAAACACATATTCTTTCTCTTCTTCTCTCTTCTCTCCCCTCCCCTCCTGCTCCTTTTCTTCTTGTTCTTCTTTGTCTTCTCTTTCTCTCCCTCCCTCCCTCTCTCTTTCCGCCTGTTTGTCTCTGTCACACACACACACACACACACACACACACACACACAAGACTGTGTCTCTAGTACCTAGCACATAGTAAACACTTGAAAATTTTGCTGGATTTTGATGAAAGTTTCTGGAGGTTTCATTCTTCATGAAGTTTAGAAGAAAAGCGCTTTTTTTCAAAAGCTGGGTCAGTGATTTGCAGCTGTATTTGAAATTGTGATCATCCATCATTACTTGTCTGATTTCCTGATGCCTCCTCCCCTTTTCCACACCCTCCTCTTTCCTTAAGTTCCACAATATAATTTAAGAAAATTATACTAAGTTAAAATTTGAGAATCTTTCAGCTTATTAGGTTGAGGTTAATTAGACTCCCCAAGGTGTCTTCAAAATTATTAAAAGTATTAAACAATCACTAGCTTTAAGGCTCAGGGGCTAGATTAAATGACTTCTTGAGCTTCCTGCTAGTATTAGGATTCTATAAACATGGCGTTCATTCAGAGCAATTGAAGAGATGTCATGCTCAGTGAGAGATTTCATGGCATTAGTGGCCTAAGAATCAGGAAGACCTGGGTTCAAGTCCTGCTTTTCATGTGTACTGGATGTGTGACCCTGGACAATTTAGTGCCCCCAACAACTTTCTAAAAACAGTAAGTTGGTAAACATGCTCTCTTGGTAGAAGGAATTTCCCATACAAATGAGCTCATAGGTTCATCTAAAACCCAATAATAATCAATAAAACAGTAAGGGCCAAATATAAAAATGCTTTACAGAAAATTTTTTGTTTCAGTAGAATTTAAGCTCCCTGAAGGCAGTGCCTGGCTTTCCTCTCTGTTTTCTTTTTTTTTTAAATCTCCTCCAGCTCCTCTCATAGTGCTTAGCATATAGGAGATTCTTAAGAGAGATGTACTGAATTGCCCTCAGTTGAACTGAATTTCACCCCTGACAATAACCAAGCACTGTTTCTCCTTTCCATGTTATGCCTGGATGTAGCCCTTATTGAAAATTTCCAATAAGTTCTGTCTCTGCCCCCATGGGATTCAACAAATTTAACAGACACAATGAAGTGCTTACTATGGGTAAAACTGTAGGTGGGCACAAAGACTAGTTTCAGATTTCAGAGAACAAGCCAAGCTTTCTTAAGAAGAAAATCATAAGATCATTGATTTACATCATAGGCAATCAGTTCCAACCCCCTCATTTTACAGATCAGTCACATGTGGAATCTGAGGTAGTATTTGAACCCATAACCTGTTGACCCTCAATCTGGTACCCTATTAACTAGGTCATACAACTTTTCAAGTGAGAAGTTTTCCTGACTGGTTATTGGGTCAGCCCTCAGTGCTGAGGTCTGAATTTTCTTTTTTCTTTTTTTTCTTTTATTAATTTATTTTGATTTATCAACAATCACTTCCATATGCTTTTGAGTTTAAAATTTTTCTCCCCCCTTTCTCCCCCCACCCTCCCCAAGACGGCGCACAATCTGATATAAGGTTTACATTTACATTCCCATTAAACGTATTTTCACATTAGTGAAGTTGTAAGTAAAAATTAAAATCAATAGGAGGAACCATCAGAAAGATGAAACAAAACTCAACAGAAGGTAAAAATAAGTGAGAGCGATTTGACTTCCACAGTTCTTTCTTTGGATGTCGATAGTATTTTCCATCATGAGGCCTCTGGAGATGTCTTAGATCCTGTATTGCTGAGAAGGGTTCAGTTTAACAATCTTAGTCATTGCATAACGTGGCTGTTATTGTGTACAAGGTTCTCTTGGTTCTGCTCACTTCACTCAGCATCGGAACATACAAGTCTTTCCAGGTTTTTCTGAAGTCGGCCTGTTCATCATTTCTTATAGCACAATAGTATTCCATTACATTCATATACCACAACTTGCTCAGCCATTCCCCAGTTGATAGGCATCCTCTCAATTTCCAATTCTTGGCCACCACAAAAAGAGCTGCTATGAATATTTTTGTACCTATGGGTCCTTTTCCCATTTGTTTGATCTCTTTGGGATCTAGCCCCAGAAGTGCTATTGCTGGATCAAAGGGTATGCACATTTTCGTAGCCCTTTGGGCATAGTTCCAAATTGTTCTCCAAAATGGTCGGATCATTTCACAACTCCACCAACAATGTATCAGTGTTCCAATTTTCCTACATCTTCTCCAACATTTATCATTTTCCTGTTTTGTCATGTTGACCGATCTGATAGGTGTGATGTGGTACTGAGGTCTGAATTTTCAGACTGATCAGTTTGCATCAGCTATTGCTATTCTTATCTTCCCAAACAAGGAGAGGAAGGAGCTTATCTAATTTTCAGGAACCAGAATACAATCCTGCCTTATATATGAGAACTATAATATACCAATAGCTCACATTTATATAGCACTTTAAGGTTTATAAAGTGAATTATTTATATTATCCCATTTGATCCTCACAATTACACTGTAAAGTAGGTACTACTATTATCCCCCAAGTGATAGATGAGACAAAAGTTAAATGACTTCCCCAGGGTCACAAAGCTAGTATGTGTCCAAAGTCAAATTTGAATTCAGATCTTCCTGACCCAGGCCCAGCTCTCTGTCCATTGTACAGCATGAGAAAGGGTAAATGGATCCTTGTCTTATGGCTCTAGAGCAGGAAGGGACTAGTAGCCTGAGCTCTTCATTTCATTAAGGAGGAAACTGAAGGCCTGAGACAGGAAGTGACTTCCCAAGGTCATCTAGGCACTAAGAGGAAGGGGCAGGGGCAGGGACAGGACTGGCTCCCGAGCCCACTGCACCTGACTGCCTCTGATGGACCATGTGCAGTAGCACTGGAGGGAACGCCCACATCAACAAGACCCCAGATCCTTCCCAGAGCATGCTGGGCAGAGCTGCCAACCGAAGACCCCTGCGCAGGGGTCACAAGGAGGGGAGGGGCTTGGCTGCTGTCCACCCCTTCCCCCAGTTCAATGGCTGCTTGGTGCCAGATTCAGGGCTGATTCAGAGGATGATATATTTAGGTTTCATAATCACTCCTTCAAGTTTCCCACTGATTTCAAAGAACTTTAGGGGGAAATTCTTCTTGATTTGGGGTTTTGAGCTCAGTAATGAAGGTAGGTGAGGGAAAGGAAACGGTGGTCCCTGAATCATGTCCAATATAATGATGCTGGCTGACCAGGGTACCCCGAGGATAGATTCATGAGCAAACCTGAGCATGTGCTCCTTCTGAGATCCTTGATAGGGTGGGAAAACGAAAAAAGAAGAAATGCATCATCCTTGTAATTAAACTAGAGATATTCAGATCGGAGAAACTGAAAGAAATATTGAAGCCAAATAGGCCCCCCGAGGCTCCATGGGGACAAGCCTCAGGGGATCACAGATATCAGTTTGGAAGGGACCTCCGAGGCCATCCAGATCAACCCCTTCATTTTAAACATGAGGAAACTGAGGTTCTTAGAGGTCATTTAGTCCAACCTTCTCATTTTCCAGATGAGGAAACGGAGGCAGACAGAGGTTAAATTACTTGCCCAAGCTAACAAATATCTGAGGCAGGATTTGAACTTAGGTCCCCTTGACTCCAGGTCCATTGCTCCCAGCCCCTATACCAAGCTGCCTTTCAATTCTGCTATTTCCAGAGATGACTGAAAATATGGTAACAGAAACATCAATACAATTTAATAAAAAATTGCTTTCTGATTTGGATCGAAGTACACAAGTATGAAATACAGCTGTGGCAAGGGGGAGTGTTCCTAGCCTTCCCAACCCTCCTAGAGAGGCAGTGTGGTGCAGTGGAGAGAGCACTGGATTGGGAATGAGAAAGACCTGGGTTCAAATGTGAGGCAGGGACTAATTGTGTGAACCTCTCTGGGCCTCAGTTTCCTCATCTGGAAAATGAGGGGTTTGGATTAGATGGCCTCTGAGGTCCCTTCCGGCTCTAATCTATGACCCTATGTGAGGTCACCTAACCACTGTCTGCCTCAGTTTCTACATCTGTAAAATGCAGGGGAGGAAGATAGACTGGAAACCTCTGGGGTCCCTTCTAGCTCATAAACCCTGAACCCTCTGCCAGAGTACTGCTCAGGACCCAAAAGGGCTGCAGCTGGAAAAGGGCATGGCCAAAAGTCTTTGGGGGGCAGAGGGCTGGATTAGACGGCCTCAGAGGTCCCTGGACCTCTGGCTCTCTGGTTCTTCATGTTACAGATACAGCTTCAGAAGACACTTGACTGTTACTAAATGTAAGCTCTCTGGGACCCTCCTTTCTCCCCCAGCTCTGTCCCTGGTGCCCAGGACAGTGCTCTGTGCATAATGCCCATTTAGAGGATCATGCTCTCTAGACTCAGGGCTCTGCCCGCTATAGCACACTCCTTCTTAGCAAACGCTTTTGTGAAAAATACAACAAACCCAACCCTGGGCCTTATTGGGTGATGAATGTGAAGAAGAAAAAAGGTTCCAAATGCATCTCTTCAAACTCAAGCCAAGTCACTTAAACATCAACCCAGTTAACCTCACCAACTGTAATCTTCCCTTTAAGAATTTAGTCTAAGAAAAGGATTTAGGCCCCCAGGATGGACAGACAACCCAGCAGACCACACAGACAATGGGATGTTGCACTCGGTGATCCCAGCTTCTAGATTCCTTTCAACAAGCAGATTTCCGATAAGAAGGTCACAGGTCAGCCCACCAGTTTTCATGGTGTGCCAACGATATCAGAGGGAGTCACTAACATTTCACCATCACACAGCATCGGGAAGCCATTTAAACAAGCTGATTTCCAGCAGCATCCCTGAATGCATCGTCCTCCCTCCTTTCTCCCCACCCATCCACCCACTGACACCTTGGGGCTCCCTAATCCAGTCCTCCTGCTGACCCAAGAACAATAATTCTTCTTCATGCAGAAGGAAATGGGGGAGGGGAATGACTGTTGAGTAGACTCTGATTTAAAAAAAACCAAACTGTCATATGGTGAGCCCGCCGTGGGTCTCTGTGCTGTCACCTATTGAGTTAGCCCAGATGAACCAGAATCCCCATTTCGGTTATCTCATAGCTCCGGGCGAGAACATGTCACCTTCTTTCTTTCCAGGCCCCAGCAAGCTGCTGAGGCAGATGCTAGCTGTGGTCCTCCCTGCCACGCTCTGGAGAGTGGCCTTTGTGGGCCTTAATTGAGCCCCCACTCCAGTTAATAGGCGGCTGGAGCCTTATTGAAACAGAGCTAGTGCCGCAGGTTAAATACGCAGGCCGTGCTCTCGTTAATCCTCTCATTAACGGAGCTGGAGAGCTTGTGGGGAGCTGTGAGTTTGCATACATTAGCAGGGAGCTCTTCACTCCAGTGCCATCAAGAAAATGACAAAGCCAGTTTGCAAATAGTGACATCAACAGGAATGCAAAAGTGAGATGCCTAACGATAATAATAACAATAATACATATTTTCATAATGGATTAATCCTGGCTTCATGTTGGAAGGGTGGATGAGAGTCATGGGGAAGGGCTCAGAGCAGAAGTGGGACCCTGGCAGACCTGAGCTGGGCTGCACCAGAGGATGGAGTTTAACCTAGAAAGGGTTCGAATGGGGGATGGAGGCTAGACCCCATCTAAGGAACCACAGAAATATATGGAGGGTAAGGGGCAGAAGAAAGAATCCTAATCATGTGCACAAGGGGAAACACATAAGACGTGAAGGAGCACAGGAGATCCCAAGAAAAGAGAACAAACACAGTTAGTTCAGGACACATGGCCTCAGTGATGTACCCACCTAAGCCATGATCAAATATGCCATTAGGGGTATTTGTTGTTCAGTTGTTTTCAGTCACATCCAGCTCTTCATGACCCCATTGGGGTTTTCTTGGCAGAGATACTAGAATGGTTTGCCATGTCCTTCTCCAGCCTATATTATAGATGAGGAAACTGAGGCAGACAGGGTGAAGTGACTTGCCCAGGAGGTGTCTGAGGCTGGATTTAAAATCAGGTCTTCCTGACTGTAGGCCCGGCACTCTGTCCTGTGTGCCACTTAGAACAGATAAAGGGAGTTTCTAAGGATTTGGCCCAGGTGGATACTCAGCTAGTTGGAGAGAAAATGGAAGGGGATTTTGGGGACAGAGACAAATAAGTCCCCAAAGTAAGAAATGAAAGGCAATGTTATCTGTGACCTTCTCTACTGTGTCAAGTAGATACCCTTGGCACCTGGGAGAAGGACAAAGGAAGTCGGAGAGGCCCTCCAACAGAGTGTTAAGCTCTAAGTAGAAATTAGGGCTGAATGAATACCATAGTCAAGTGTCTTGGGGAAAAATACTGTGTACATTTTTAGGGGAGAAAGACTCCCCTGGGGCCAAATTGTCAAGTAGCAATAGCTTAGAAATCTTTACTTGATTGAAAAAAAAATAGTCCAGGGATAGGAATGAGAGAAATTACTGGGGAATTTCTGGATTATGGAGGAAAATTGTCATTTTGTGATAGCCATTTCCCCTCATATAAAAATAAAAAAGCACTTATATAATGCTTTAAGGTTTGCAAAACACTTTACAAATATAATTTCATTTTGAAACCTAGAGAAGCGTCAATATCCCACAAAGGTCACCAATGAAAGAACTTTCATTTTGGGGGAAGTTTTAGAATGAAATCACCATATTTTAGGGAATGGGACTCGACATACAATTTTTTTCTCTCTTTCTGTATGTATTTACATATATACACACACACACACAGATACATACAAATATGTATATACACACATATACACATATGTAGTTGTAGGCTCATGAGGCGTCATTAGGGTGTAGAGGTCATAGCACTGTGAATTTTGACTTAGAAGTGTCATTAGAGGTCATCAGATGATTATTTTACAGATGAGGAAACTGAGGCCTAGGAATGGGAAGCAGTCTGCTTACCATCACACAGGTCGTAGAGGGAGGGTTTGAACCCTCATCCAGGCATCTTTCCACTGTAATGTACTGCCCCCTGGGCTAGTGACCCTCAGTTCTCAGAATCTATGCCTGCAAATGACTACATGGCCTCTTTTTGTGTACAGACCCAGGGACAGGTTGCACACTTATTGCTAGAGCACCAGCCCTTCTAATTTCATAGACATGAAGATCGACAACTAAGTAATGATATTTTTTCCTCAGCTCTAGTAATCAAGGGAAAGAGTCTGCTAAGTGCAGAAGAATTTGGTAATAGATCCATGAAATCATTGCATCATAAAATGGCAGCTAGGAGGGACCTCAGGGACTCTCTCTTCTCATTTTACAGATAATCAAGTCTCAGGAAGCTGTGACCTGTGTCAAGGGTGAAGGGTGGGATCTGAACACAAGTTCTGGGACTCCACAGTACCACTTGCCTCCCTAATCACAGATCTTTTGAAATTTTGGAATGTGTTGCATTAAAAAACCCAAAACCAAATAGGACCCATAACCTGCTGCTGATCGGATGTGTTGCCCCTTCACAGAAGGGAAGGGGTTCCGACTGCTGAGTGTGCTCTGACTTTGACTAGACCTGAGCGGTGGTCCCAGCTTTGCTGCTAGCTAGCCATGTGGCTTTGGGCAAGTCTGAGGTTTCACTTTCCTCATTTGGGGGATGGATGAGAGCAGTGTTAAAAGCTCTCTCTGAGAGTGAAAAAATGAAATCAACAGCCTTTGACTAGCATAATTCTTACTCAGCCTGAACAAATGGGATTAGGACCATTATGAAGGCCACTTTGTAAGTGGGGGTTTTTTAAGATTTTTTTTTGGTGAGGCAATCAGGGTTTTACCCAGGGTCACACAGCTAGTAAGTGTCAAGTGTCTGAGGCTGGATTTGAACTCAGGTCCTTCTGACTCCAAGGCCAGAGCTCTATCCACTGTGCCACCTAGGTGACCCTTTTAAGAGGGTTTTGATGACTGTTCAAGTTCATTTAGCCTATACAACTAACAATTGAACACTCAGTTGTATTTTCCTTCTTACACAAATATTGGGGCTTCTCCCCAGGAAAGTTGAGATTTATTCCAGCCAAGGTCCAAACTCCAATATTTCAAGGGATTTCCCTCATCACAGACCCAAATGCTTCCTGGTCATCGGTGAGCTGCTTTTTATATGATTTTGTACATTCAGTTTTGTATATTCAAGTCAACACTGCAATTTCAACCCAACATGCCAGCTATTTACCAAGGACTGTTAAGACAGAGAAATGATTAGTCCCTGCCCTCAAGGAGCTTACATATTAGCGGTTCATGGAAGAGCCATATGGCAAGATGATTGACATGACAGAGAAGATAGAAAGCTGAGAGGGGTGGAAGACAGGATGTTGTTTTGGTTTGGTTGTTGTTTTCTTGTCCCTCTCTTTCCCCCCCCTCCATCCCCTCCCCCCCAAAAAAATAAGAGTTGATAGGGAGTTTCCTGGAGAAACACCTTGTCATTTCACCACTCTGTAAGAAAGCTGTGGCATCTAAGAGGGTAATTCTGACTTGAGAATTTCCCATGATCATGCTACCCCCAAAATTGAAACTGATCAAATGTATCAAACAGTACAGATGTGTTAATCTTATGCACTGTTACAATAGTTAATGTAAGCAAGAGAACACCTACCTACTGCAAGAACTACAGGCAGAGTGGGAATGTTGAGGAGAGATGAGAACACAAGCCATCCCCAAGCATCTTCAAGGAGTCTGCCTGCAGAGCTCCATTCCAATGTGGCCGAGGTAGAAATGGGACTTAGCTGACCAGGAGTGGCCAGGATTGGCAGCGCGTCTGATCAGGCAAAGGCTAACTCTAGATAGGTCTAGGAAAGAAAAGAAGAAAATCCAGAGAAGTTAGCTAAAGGGGGCATGATGGCCCTGGGCACATAAAACTTAAGCATCCTATCAATCAACCAATAAACATTTACTTATTAAGCTCCTCCAATTTGCCAGGCACTGTACTAGGCACTAAGGATACAAGGACAAAGAACGAAACAATCCCTACTTGCAATGAGCTTACATTCTAATGATGGAGACAATTATATATAAAAATGAATACACGTTAGTACAATTATGCATACACACACACACACACACACACACACACACACACACACACACACCCCCCCCCCCATAGATATACCAAACAGTGAACATAAAGCAATTTGGGAAGAGAGTAGAATTCAAATTCCTTAAGGATAAAAACTGTTTTTGCTCTTTCTTTATGTCCCCAGAACTTAGTATAGTGTCTAGAAAATATTAAGCACTTAATCAATGTTTTTCAATTAATTGATTGATTTTACTGTTAGATGCTGTCTGTTTTGTGCAGACAGCACAAAGGTCTGGGCCCTGGGTATTAATTAAAGCCAGAAGGAAATGGAAAGACTTAGAGGTAAATCTTTCTTGTTCTGATTGGGGATGGGATGAAGGTGTGGAGAATCATGAGAAGAGATTCAAGGATATTCACACTCAGTGTCTTCTTGGTTTGAGGACCATCAAATGTTCAGGACATATGAACAGGTCCTTTCTTTAGTTAAGTTTTATTTATGTTTTCCTGCTCTAATCTTATGATTCAATGAATTAGAGGTACAGAGTATCAATATATTTGCTTTCTGGACCACATTGTTGACTTTTCAAGAGCATCACTTCATCTTTGAGCT
Source organism: Phascolarctos cinereus (assembly GCF_003287225.1). Lineage (NCBI taxonomy): Eukaryota > Metazoa > Chordata > Mammalia > Diprotodontia > Phascolarctidae > Phascolarctos > Phascolarctos cinereus. The sequence continues at coordinate 26,481,328 of NW_027555514.1, read as the reverse complement.
GGAAGAAAGTTGAAGATAATAGATTTAGGACTGGAAGAGACTTCAGAGGTCATATTGCCCAGTACCCTCAAGTCATACTGTCCAGGTACTGTGGCATCTAAGAGGGAAATTCTGTTAATTCAATTAAATAAACATCTACTAAGATTAGGCATGTGTGTATATGTATGCAGCTACGTATAGGTGTATAGGTGTATGTATATACATAATGTAAAGGTGGCCCAATAGATAGACCTCCAGGCCTAGAGTCAGGAAGACCCGATTTCAAATCTGGCCTCAGCCACTTACTAGCTGTATGACCCTGGGCAAGTCACTTAACCCAGTTTGCCTCAGTTGCTTCATCTGTAAAATGAGCTGGAGAATGAAAGGGCAAACCATTCCAGTATTTTTGCCAAGAAAAATCCAAATAGGGTCATGAGTAATTAGACAGTACTGAACAAAATAACTTCAGCAAACTTGCAGGATACAAAATAAATCTACAGAAATCATCAGTATTTCTATATAATGCCAATAAAACCAAGTGGGAAGAGACAGAAAGAGAAATTCCGCTTAAAATTACTTTAGAATGTATAGAATACCTAGGAGTCAACCCACCAAGATACACACAAAGACTATATAAATACAACTAAGAACCACTGTTTATAGAAAGAAAGATAGACCTGAGTAATCGGAAAAAAATACTGCTCATAAGTAGGATGAATCAATAAAATAAATTTTTTTTTAAATTATGCATAAACAAATCAATAAAGCTAAGGTTAAAAGCTTCTCTGATAAAGGTCTTTTTGCAAGATACGTAAGAAACTGATCCAAACTTCTAAGAATAAGAACCATTCACCATCTGATATATTGTCTAATGATGTGAACAGAATTCTTAAGATAAGAAACCCAGGGGAGCTATTTCAATATGAAAAAATGCTCCAAATCACTACTAATCAGAGAAGTACAAATTAAAGCAATTCTGAGATTTCACTTCATGCCCATCGGATAGGTTAAAGTAACAAAAAGGCACTTTTTAATTAAAAAGTTTTATTGATGTGTGTTGTTTTTATATTACAAACATTGCCAGATTACCCCCACTCCATGAGAGGTACCTTTCAACAAAGTAAAAGAAAAATAAAGCAAAACTAACAGCACAGTGACTTCATCTGAAATAGTGTTCAACATTTTATAACTGTGGCAAATACTCATCTGTCTAAAAATGAGTTTTAATGAATAAACATCCATTTTCTCTCCCTCTACCACCTCATTGTGGGGAAAGTGGAATAAAAATAAGTTACTTGTGACAAATAAGTGACTTGTGCACAGTTAAAGCAAAAAAAAAAAATCCCACACTGCCTGTGTACAAATACACACATAGACATACATACATATATATATATATATACACACACATATATATAATATACATATACATATACACATACACATACACATACACATACATATACACATACACATACACATACACATACACATACACATACACATACATATACATATACATATACATATACATATACATATACATACACATATACATATACATATACATACACATATATACATTTGTATCTTGTTCTTCATCTTAAATTAATCACTTTTCTGGCAAGAGATAGTAAATTTCATAATCCTTTGGAGTCATGGATGGTCATTATATTGACCATAGTTCTTAAATCTTTCAAAGTGGTTTCTTTCCAATATTATTGTGTAATTTGTTCTCTTGATTCTGCTTATTTCATTCCTTATTGGCTCGTATAGCATAAATTATTCATTTGGTTCTGTTCACTTCACTCTTCATCAGTTCCTAGAAGTTTGGCTCTCTGAAGTCACCTATTTCCTCCTATGGCACAATAGCTATCCCTCACATTCATAAGCCACAATTTGTTCGGCCAGGCACTAGGCACTGAAGAGAAAGAGAAAGAATGAAATAAACTCTACTTCAATAACTACTGATTGATTGATTAATTGATTGATTTGGAGTGATACAAGGATAAATAAAAAACAGTTTTGCCCTCAAGGGGCTTATCTCCTAGTGGGGGAAGTGAGACAAATGAACAGAAAACAAATGAAGGTGTGAACGTTCAGAACAGGCACAAAGGAAGGAGCTAGCACATACACTCGCTCTTTCATTCATTTGCTAAATATTTATTTCGTCCTCCAAGTTTGTGCCGACTTTGTTCTCAGAGAGTCTCCAAGATCTTGATGTACTGACAGCCCTCTAGGGGCCAGCTTTTCCCACGTGGAAACCATTGGGGGCTCAAGAGTGTATCATTCAAAGATAAAGCAGCTGTGAGGTCTCTGCTCATTTCTTTGAAGTTTCTTGGAGAGAGGGCACTGAAGCCCAAAGATGTCCTCTTTTCCTGCTCCTTCTCTGTCTCTCCAACCACCATAGTCTTCCTTCCCCACTCATGCCCAAGGATTGTCAGTGGCTGTTAGGGGAATGACTTGTACCTGGTGGACTTCTTGGCACATAATAGTTGCTTCATAAATGGGTGTTGAATGATAGGCATCCTCAGAAATTAAGAGATTATTGAGCCCTGTCCTAAAGTGCCAGTCAGAAGCAATTTCAAGGGGAACAAAACAATATCTTTAACTTTGATAAATTTAATATTAAACTTGGTTGAGGCATTGGAGGTAGAGAATTGGGAGGCCTGGATTTTGTGTCCCTCTCTGCCATGTAATCTACAAGATAATTTGGGGTCTATCACTATCTATGGCCTCTATTTTCTCACACTGTTTCTAGCTTTTTGTGCTCTAACAAATAAGAAGAGAAATTAGTGTCTTATTACTTCTTTAGGGTTTTTTTTGGGGGAGGGGATAGTAATAGGGAATTAGCAGGATGGGAGAAGGCCAATGAAGGAAATGAAGGGGATTAGAAAATAGACTCTTAGATCACCTTTATTCCAACAACTCAATGTAAAATGTTATCTTCGTCTCTGAACTTTTGGTTGTAGGGAAAATATGGTCTGTCTCTCCCACCCCACCCTGACCCTTATCCCAGTAAAATCTATGTTTGGTTTAGATACACATAATTTAGCTATAAGCATAAGCAAAGAAAGGTAAGAGAGATTGAATCATCTTAGCTATTGCCATCACCAGCAGCAAAATAGAAAATGGAAGAAATTATTGGAAAAAGAAAATTGTTTCCTCCCTAAGATGTTTCCCCATCTTGTGGTTTCCTGATTCATAACAACAGTATTTCAGTTTTCGGTGGGCTACATCATCAAAATGACTAAGATGGGAAAAAAATGTCTTGAACCTCCTAGCACCCTTACTTTTGTAAGACATGGGTTTGAGGGACTGCAGTGGGGGAAGGGTTAACCTTACTGAGGTATTTACTGAATATTTAGAGAGTGTTCAGAACCTGGAGACTCTGTAGAGATAAATAAAGGACTTAATTGCTTTCAGTCCACATAAGTTCAGAATTCCTGAGGCAGGCGATGTAGTGGATAGAGCGCTGGGTCTGGAGTCAGGAAGACCTGAGGTCAAAGTTGGCTTTGGACACTTATTTGCTGTGTGACTCTGGGCAAGTCAATTCACTTCTATCTGCCTCAGTTTCCTAATCTTTCCTGTCTTCTTACACTTTACTCCTTACCATGAACTCTTCAGTCCAGGGGTGCTGGCCTCTTGTGTTCCCACAAACCAGGCTTTCCATTTTCTCTGCTCCATGCATTTTCTATGGTGGTGCCCCATGGTGGGAAATGCTCTCCTTTCTCATCTCTGCTGACTGGTTTCCCCAGATTCCTTTAAAGCCCAGACTAAAATCCCATGTTCTCTAAGAAGCCTTTCTCAACCCCTCTTAATTTTAGTGCCTTCCCTCTCTTATTTACTATTCATCCTATAAATAACCTCTTTGTACTTATTTGTTTGCTCATTGCCCCCCCCCATTAGATTGTGACCAGAGAATGTCTTTGCCTGTCTTTGTATATCCAGTGTTTCATGTAATGTCTGACATGAAGTAGGTGCTTAATAAATATTTACTGACTGACTTCTATGCTTTGTTAATCAAGAAACATTGATTAAGCACCAGGCAGCATCTCAGATCTCCTCCATTAGGATAAGAAATCAACAGTTGGCCAACTCATACTCTTGCCCAGATATTCCCAGCTATACCTGCAGCGACTTCTGGGCAAGATTTCAGTCTCAGAGGAAAAAGTGAGACTTCCCTCTGTGTGTCCATGCCAGCATGAGATTACAATAACTCTGAATAAGAAGTAAATAAGGGCAGTGTGGCCTCGTGAATAGAGGGCTAGCTATTGAGTCTAGAAGACCTGGATTCAACTCCTGTCTCTAATGGGGGCTGCCTGAGACCATGGGCAAGTCTCTTGAGCCCTCAGAGTCCCAGGCAACTCTTGAAGTCCATATGTTAAAGGTGATTTACTGCAGGAATATAAATAGATCTCCATCTCTAGAGGGAATTTCCACAGGAGAATTTTCCATACAGAAATCACAAATCCACATCAACGTATAATTAATATGATATAATGTAACACAACACAACACAATATAATACAATATATGATACAATCTATGACATGATGTGATATAATCATATATTATATCAATTAAATTGTACATGATACATATTATATGTTATTATAATATTATATATTATATGTCATATATTCAAGTGATGGATTTGAGAGCAGTGAAAAGAAGAGTGAGAGGACAGAGAGGTCAATCACTGAGTTTCCCATGGACCCATTGAAAATTTGCTGTCAGAGATGCAGCAGAGTCTATATCTGCCAAACTCCTGGAATACATGCCGGCCATTTGGTGGGAGAGGATGATTTTAAACCACAGATCACTTCGGGTCTTTCAAACAGATATGAGAACACACTGATCAAAAAACTGTTCTGAGGCCACCCCCATCAACGAGAGGGTTAGCACGCCCAGATAAGTCCTTTTTTACCCATACATGATGTCCTGGTTTTAGAATCCTGACTTTGCAAACCTGGTAGCAGAAAGTGATGATAACTACCACAGGCTGTTCAGCCCATTCTAGTAGATTGTAAGCTCCATGTGAGCAAGAATTGTTTTTTCTTTTGTCTGTGTCCCCAGCACCCCAGCCTAGTAACTGGTATGTAGTAGGCACTTAATCAATGCTTATTGGTTTGGACTGATGGATGTCAGACTGATGGACTGAAGATTAAGAAACATCCTCTAGTTGTGACAGATTCAAGACCATGAGTCTAGAGGAGGGGTTTGTAACTTGGAATCCATGAAGTGGTTTTTTTAAAAAATATACACATTTTGATAACTTGATCAACATAATTGGTTTCCTTTGTCATCTTTTGTATTTTATTTTATGTATTTAAATACCTTATTCTGAGAAGGGGCTTAGGCTTCACCAGAATGCTAATGGTCTATAGAATGTTTTGGGAGATGCCTACCCAGAAGCAAAGTAATGGACTAAATGAACCCTTTTCCTATCATGCCAGTGCTTAAGGCATAGTTCTTAGCACAGTAGGTACTTAATAAATGCTTAATTACTGACTGCTTTTTCCCTAATGAAGATACAGGAGAGGGTCCATAATTCAATCTTTAGACTGGTTCTTTCCAAGTACTACTTTTAGAACTTTCTGTAAGTTCATGGAAACAAGCTTTTTTTCCCCTTTTAGCTGAAAATTCTCATTTCAGTCAACATTAGCCTTGAGGTTTGGGAAGGCCATCCCCAAATGGGGTGTTAGGGTTAGAAATGACAGATTGAAAGAAATTCAAGGGGGAGGCTATATTTGGTTAGCTTGAAATGCTCCAGTTTTCCATATCTGTTTCAAAGTCAGATAGATTTTTTTACTTTCTCAGCTTTAAGGAATACCCAGTCCCTCCAGGTGTTTAAATAAACACCCCTAAAATGGGGACAGAATTGCTGTTGGGTAGGTTGCGGGTGCCTGAGGATCAGTTTTCTTTCTTTTGTCCTTATTGCTGCTATTGTTTCTGTTTTTAAGGCTATGCCCCCAAAGTTACTTATGCTAAAGCTATACAGTCAGACCAGTCAAAGTGAAAGAGATAAAGCGTCAATGGAGAGGCAGAGCTTCCCACAATCTTCATGGAGGCTTTTCAAAATCTTGTGATGACCATTTTTCTACACACATTGCCCCCCATCAGACAATACCCACTTCCTGCCACTGGAACTTAGGTGGGAAATTTTGTAAGCTGGTGGAGGTGAGGGTACTTGTGGGGGAGGATTTATATCCTTAAATCTAACTTGCATGCCAACCTAATTTCTAAAAGAAAACAGAAGAGATCCAAAGACTGGGACCTGTACATCTAGAGCAGTGGTTTATAAATGTAGTGCATTCAATTTTTTTTGCCATGTAAAACAAGATGCCCAATGTCTGTATAGAACTTTATGGATCAAGACAAGTATTTCTCACCTATTGCTGCCCCCGTAAATTAAAGCCCATTTTTCTTGCTTAAAAAAGCAATTTTATTGACATCTTTTGTTTTTACATCACCTAAATTTCCTTCTGTATCTCATTTTGTTTCCCCTCTATGATTCCCATTTTACAGATGAGGAGACCTAGGCTGAGACTCAGATGAAATGACTTGTCCATCATCACAAAGTTGGGAAGCATTAGAAACAAGATGCAAGCTCTGGTCTTTCTGATTCTGTATTTCTTTCCACCTTTCCACTGCTGCTATCCACATTGTATAGAAGTACAAAATCATCATCATCATCATCTTCATCATCATCATCCTCATCACTAGTATTTATAAAGTACCTCCTATGTGCCAGGCACTGTGTTAAGCATATTACCAATATTATCTCGTTAGATCTTCATAACAGCACTGAAAGGTTAGTCAGAACTGAGTCAGACAGAGGTTAAGTGACTTGCCGGTGGATTTCATGCAGAATATGTGGAAAGTCCTTTAATATATCAGCTTTCCTCTGTTTCCTATTTGGAGCTATGGCTCTTGACTTCTTCTAATAAAAAAAAATATCACTTTTTCTCTTAAATTTTAGAAGAGATGGGAAAATGCCCCCTCCTTCCCTTTATTGGTGAGACTTTCAAGGCAGTGTTTCATAAATAAATCAATTCTAATTATTCATTTTATTTTGGTTTTTGCATTCCCAAACTACCTCCATTTTTCATGATTTCTCATTGCTGATACTTTTCTTATAATGATATTGAAGTATCAATAGTGACTCAACCCAAACATGAGAAATCCAAATGATTACTTCCAAAACATGAATGAAATAAGCAAAAATTTTTTTAGAGTTTTCACTGATCATTTCCTGATGATAAAATGCTTTTATATAATAGTCATTTCTAGCTATATCCTCATACCCTCCCTTTCCACTTACATTGGTAAGCCTTTCTTCATAGCAAGAGGGAAAAACAGTTAAGCAAAGTCAGCTGGCACATTGGCAGCTGGTAACATAGTGAATAGAATATGTGACCTGGAGTCAGGAAGACTTGAGTTAGAATCCTGCCTCAGACACTTCCTTGCTGCATGATCCCAGGTAAGACATTTAACTTCTCTCAGTCTCAGTTTCCTCATCTATGAAATGGGGATAATAATAACCTTTACCTCACAGGGTTGTTGTAAGGATCAAATGCGCTAACATATGTAAAGCACTCTGCAAATCTTAAAGTGCTACATAAACGCTAGTTAATGTTGTTATTATTTTTACTGTTACTAACTGCATATGATACTGCATGCAACAGTCTGTACCCTCTGTTTTTTTTGCAGTTTCTACCCATTCTTCATAGTTCTTTCCTCTGGGATCAAGCAGAAACATCTGACCTCTCCTTCACATGACAGGCCCCAGTGCTCAAGGGCCTCCCCAGGCCAGTCTTCTCTGCTCACAGTGAAATACCTCTATTTCCTTCAACTGATTCTCCCATGTACTGAATGAACTCAAAGATCTTTATCACTAAAGCGAAGGGATGGGACTAGAGCACAGGAAAGAGGTCAGGACTTGAGATACAGACTCGGGAGTTTCCCATATAGAGATAATGACAAGTCACTGTGGTGGGTAATATCTCTAAAGGTCCCAGAATGGCCCCAGGGTTCAAAGGGTATTCTCATGTGGACCATCTCCATGGGAGGAAATAATTCCAAAGTATTTTCCTTTTCACTTGTGGTATTAGTTGTGCCAACTTCCATTTTGTAAAAGGGAATGACCAGGTTGGTAATGATGTTGACAATAGAGTGCCTCTGCTCATGCCTAAAGAGAGATGCCAATGACATTTCTTGATGTTCCTAATGGCCCACGTCAACACTTCTGCTCCAAACGCTAAACATCCCAGCAGTCTGTGCTGCCCAATTTACCTAACAGGACTGAAGTTCTCCTTGTCTTTCCATTACTCTTAGCCATAGGTGTTGACAGGTCTCATTTAATTCATTCACTCAATACTTATTGAGCACCTACCATGTACAAGACTATGTCAGACTAAAGGTGATGAAAAAATGAAAGATCTAGTCTCTGGTCTCCAGAAGCATCCAATTAAATCCCATCTTATTTTATCATAGAATCACAGAATCTCAGAAGTCATCTTATCCTGCCTCCCACAAAACTTAAGGATCTCTTAATAGTGAATGTGACCAAGTCAGAGAGAAATTACATTTTGGACTGAGTACAAAGGAAACTTACCAGGTAAATGATACCAAAGGGATAGAAGATGAGGAAATGATCTACATCCTGAAAACAGTCAGGGCCACCCTTCCCTTCCTTTATTGAATAGCATTCTATATGGGACTAACTTTCTTCAATGAAGACCCACTTAAATAGCCTTGCAGAGAACATCTCTCTCCAACTCCACTGAAATAACTAATTGGCCTGTCTGTTAATGGAGGACACTCAACTTAGTGAAAATGAGGATAACTGAGTAAAGTGGAGCCAAGAAGACCTACAAGATGATTACGGTGATATAACAAGGAAAAAAATGAAAGTCAGTGCTGAAAAATTATAAAGAGCAAGAGTCTGACCTCAGAGAAGAGATAAGAAGACACTCACACTCCATTCCTTTGCAGAATGGGTTGAGGTCGGGTGGAGCATGGGTGTAGAGCAGGGGTGTGGAGGTGCTAGTGTTATAAAAATGCAAATTAGTATTACTCAAACACAGAAAGGTTAAATCTCATCCATGTTCCTCTAGTTAGGTGCAGAGGCAGGATTTGAACCCAGGTTTTCCTGACTTCAAGCCTAGTAGTCTATCCACCAGGTTACACTGCCTCCATCACTATGCAGCCATGTTTGACTTATGTAAATCACATTCCATTCAATAAACATTTCATGACCCTGCATGGGGTAGGGATGGAGGTGGGGATTTTGGAAATCTCTGCTCTAGGGGAGGAGGCTGGGTGCTGGGGCCAGCTCTGGAGCGGCCCTGGGATTCGGCAGGAACAGGAGGCTGAAGATTCAAATAGGTCAGCATTTTCCCCCAGCTTGGCTTTGGTGAGGCATGTTTTCTCCAAGTTCTCCATAGCTACGTCAGAGTTCTCCCCACCCTGCTGACTCTGGCAGGGAGAAAGGGAGAGACAAAGATTAAGGCCTGCCACAAAGCCCAGGTGCCCCTTAATGTAGCACAATGTGCCCACAGCAGGGCCTCTCTGCTGGTCGGCCGATATCCTCGGGAGCGTTCAATTAAAAGGGACATTTGCTGACGTCTATAGCTGGGTTTCACAGCCCTGGCAGCCCCCATGGGCTGGCCTCTCACAACACTGCTGACGAGATTTGGGACCTGCTTTTTTCCCTCCTTTAAACACGGCAATGCTCACATTTGTACCCAAGCAAATGCAGCTCAGAAGGATTTCTGGATGACCCAAGATGATGAAACATTAGAAACAAGGCTAGGAGTCAGGAGGAAAAGAGAATAAAACTCACAAATTTTCCAGCAACAAGTCAGCAGATTTCTAGCTCTGACTCAAGGCTCTTGTCATTTGGAAGGTTTAGTTTACTCGCTCACACTTGGCACAGTTAGAATGTACTCCCATCCAGGCATCTGTTTCGGATTCCAACTAGGTCACTTATTACTTGTGTGGGCAAGTCACTCAACCACTCTGTGCCTCTGTTTCCACATCTGTAAAATGGGTATATTGGATCAGCTAACCCAGGAGTGTCCTTCCTGCTCTAATCCTATGATTCCATGGCTATAATTGAGCCCTTGTCACATTATACATGACTATGTCAAACTATAGTGGGTTAACCCCATGAGACCTCTAGGCATTTGTCTGGTGGCTTGTTTTAAGGTCAGACCTTCTGCAAAGAGAGTTCTAGAAGAAAGTTTGGGGTCAGGGAGCTATTCCTGGAAACTGCTACTTTGTTTGCTGTTAAGTCATTTTTCAGTCGTGTCCGATTCTCTGTGTTTGGGGTTTTATTGGTAGAGATGCTGGAGTAGTTTGCCATTTCCTTCTTCAACTCATTTTACAGATGAGGAAACTGAGGCAAGCAGGGTTAAGTGACTTACCCAGGGTCACACAGCTAGTAAGTATTTGAGGCCAGATTTGAACTCAGAAAGCTAAATCCTGCTGATTCCTGGCCTCTCGCTCTATCCACTGTACCGCCTCGTTGCCTTATGCCCTATGTTGTTATTAACTCATTATTTCTTCCTTCAAGTCTTCTCTTCCATTTATTTTAATCCATAATATTTATTCATTGTGTTGGTATTTTTTCTTGCTTACTTATTTCTGTGATGGCTCCTTTTCCTTTTTTGAAAAATTTTCAATTTTGTTTTACAGTTATTTTTCATCAATTTTGTCTGGCATTTGCTGCTGTTTGTTATCTAGGAGCTGACCATTTTTGGACCTCTGACCTTCCCACCTTAAAGGAAGAACCATGGTGCTCTGCACATAGTAGGTACCTAATATATGCTTGATGTAAAATTATACTGTTTCCATTCATATTTATATTATTATTTTAATAAATAGGTAGGTGATAGATGACAGACAAGTAGATAGGTAGAGAGATGATAGTGATAAATAGGTAGATAAAGTGATTATAGACAGGCAAACAGGTAGATGAGACAGATGACAGATCAACAGACAAGTAGATAGATAGGTAGATAGATAGATAGATAGATAGATAGATAGATAGATATAGATAGATAGATAGATAGATAGATAGATAGATAGATAGATAGATAGATAGATAGATAGATAGGAAGAGAAAGTATTGATGAAGTACTCACTAGATGTCAGGCACTGTGCTAAGCACAGAAATTACAAATACAAACAAGCAAGACAGTCCCTGCCTTCAAGGAGCTTCCATTCTAATGGGAGAAGACAGCACATGAAGGGGAGTTAGAAAGTGAGTTGGGGTGTCTGGCGAGGAAGCAGAGAAGTCCAGAGAGTGAGCCAAAGAATGGCTGAGACTGCTGCTGAAGTGATGGCCCCCAGGAGGAAGGGTAGGGTCTCAGGATAGAGTTTTCTTCAGAGTGGGAAGGCAGTTTGTCAAGCATGAAAACATGAGGCAAGGCAAAAATGATTTAACATTAATGTTTAAATTGGAGACTACGTAGGGAAATATATAAAGGAGTACAAATATCTAAATAGAATTGTTCTACCTTACTCAGTCCAGGAGCGTGTGGAATCCAGCTTCATCAGGTCTCTATTAAATTTTCAGAAATCAGTGAACACTTACAGGGCTTGATTAATTGATCTATTGATTAATTGATCTGTTGATTATCTGGACTTAAGAAAGTGATGGAGAAAATGATAATATGCAGATTAAATTTAAATGTGTATTGAGCTTACATTTTTTTTTCCTGGAAAGCCAGTGGTTAAATATTTACCAGACATTGATAGGTCCCAGCAAATAATCATCTCTTGATATGGTAATACTCCTGACTTCTTTTCTCTAGACTACACAGAATTTATTGTTATGGGGCTCATTTGGAAACTCTATACAGAGCAGCACTTTTTAATCTTCTCTGCTGTTCATCCATAAGATGGGAGGAAGGGTTGTGGATTAGAGGTTCTCTACTGCTCCTTACAACTTTAAGAGTCTGTGAGCCTCCATCACTGATCTGTCTTCTTTCCCAAATCCTGCTAAGTGATACATGGCCCAGGGATCACATGGAGAAAGTAGAATGAGGAACTTGACATTCTAGTCGACAAATGAAATGATCATTATTGCCTGATTTGATATAATTGCAAGAAGGAGGCTGGCACGGAGCTGGCCCTGGAGCCAAGACAGCCCCGCCGGAAGTCCTTCCTGCTTGGCCCCCCCTCTCCATGTGATCCTGAGGAAATGGCTTGACCTCTCACCGCCCCAGGCGGCTCTCTAAGATTGTAAATTGCAAAGCAAGTACTAATTTTCATTGGTTGAGGAAATTTCCTCACTGGGCTCCCTTCACCAAGGATATCACAGATCCAGCTTGAAAAAAAACCCTGGACTGTGCCATGTCATGGACGTTGTAGGCATTTAATAAATGCTTTAAGTTGAGTTGAGTTGAGACCAGGGCAAAGTAAAGAACTAGTCACCTCCCTCATTCTAGGCACCGTGACTGTCTTAATACGGTCTAGGACGGATTAATTTCTTGGGCCGACACAATATGGTATTGAGTTGTATTGAGATGACAACCCACTAAAACTCAGACTTTCTTTAAAACAAGAGCTGTTATCTAACTCCCATCCCATGTGCATGAGGCTGACTTTCTGAACTCAAGGGCAAATTTTTTATGTATCTCTATCCAGTTTCACCTGATTTGTTATAGCATATGGTTCTCGCCTGTTGAGACTTGGTGGCTGTTAATTGTTCTGATGTCAGCTAAGTTTTGTGTCAGTTGTAGGTTTGACAAGCATGTAGTCTATGCTTTCATTCAAGTCATTGATAAAAATGTTAAACAACGCAGGGCCAAGATTAGATCGAGCAATCATCATTTATTAAGTGCCTCCTATGTACCAGCAAGTGCTAAAAGCTACAGACACAAAGAAAAATTTGAAACAGGAAGCCGTTTAATGCGAATGATGGATTTCCCTAGAGGCCCCATTATTTGAATTTGCACTTCCTATTTGCATGGGCCTGGAGCCAGAGACTGTATTTCACATAATTATATTTCTGAATAGTGTCAATTTGAATACATGCAACTACTCCAGGGATCCATTATTTGCATTAATCAGGACATATATGCAGTCCCTGTCCTCATGGAGAATATATTTTATTGGGAAGATAACATGTATATAGAAATCTAAGTTTCCTCATCTCTAAAAGGAAGGGGTTAGAATACTCTACAATTCAAGTCAGTGAATATTTATTAAACTCCTCAAGGTCACTTCTAGCTCCTAAATACTATGATAAGGGTGGGCAGAAGATACTAAGTACTTGGTGAGATCAAGGACGGGAACAATAGGAAGGTGATGAAAGTCCAAATGCATGGGAGGAGAAGTGATAAATGTTACCCATTTCATATTGTGAGTAAGGTCAGCTGGGGCTGCTCTATCAGACAGAAGTGTCAGAGAAAGAACCAATGGTGAAAAACCAAGAAAGAAGATAATGGAATAAAAATTTCATAGGATAACGGATTTCAAGTTGAAAGGGACCTTGGAGGTCAGAAAAATGGAGCCCAGAGAGGTTAATGACTTGCCCTAGATCACTCGGGAATAACAGAGTCAGGATTTGAATCCAGGTCCTCTGATTACTGAGCTGAGGAGGGTATCAGAGCTCAGAATGGAGAAGGATAAATGTGAGAGGGTCCCCCTGAGCGTAAAGGGCTGTGTATTCAAAACAAAGCCTAAATGAAGACTGATGGGATTTTCTCTGTCTCCAGTATAATTAGTATATATAATCGAGAATGGGCTGAATATACAGCTTTCCTGTACTCCTTAGAGTTCACATGAGGGTAATTTAAACTTTGTTGGGTCACCCATTTCCTTGGCCTCCCTGATAATTAGCTGATAAGTCATCCCAGGCTCTTTTAAACGAGAAATGTGTCTCTTTTTCTTTCTTCCCTTTCTTATTTTCTTTTGTAAGCCACCAATACTCTTAAAAAAATAAAACCACCAGACTCCCAGAAGATAAAAATCCATTCTCTCTCCCTGTACACATAAGTGCATCCTCACATATTCACATGCTGCTGCAGATTTTAATAAGTTCCCATGAGCAGGGCTCTTCAAATATGGGCAAAATGCAAAGAGAGGAAAAATGTCACATTTAATGAAAGGCACTACAAAAGCAGGGTCGGGGCAGACACAGGACTCACAAGTTGCTCCAACCAAATTACTGTCCCTGATCATTGAGAATTTAAAAAAAAAGAAAGAAATTATTTTATACTTCTCTCTTGGTTTTTGATTAAACGCTTAGAAATGAACAAAAGCCGCGTTTTTCTTGGTTGAACAGGATATGCTGCTGGTGGCAGGAGACCCTAGGACCAGTATTTCCCAAGAAAAAAGGCTGCAATAGTGGTATTCTTTTTAAATATCCATAGGATACACACTTAATACAATAAGCTGCCATTAGGAACATTCATATACAGAACTCATTAGTGATGCTTGCAGGAATCAGAAGGACCAGGCCAAGGCTCCCTTGTGGAGTGTTATGACCAGCAGAGGTAGAAGGTAAACCATGAGGCTGGAGGAGAGGAGTTCCATTTAGCCTCAAACTCTAGAGCATCAGCCTCTTTGAGGGGGATGCCCAGGAACAGAGATTCAGAGGTGCTCCAGAGTTCAGATTAGAGTTGATACTTGGCAGAGCCAGATCTAGGAATGTTTATGCCTGGGTCAGTGTGAGAGTTTGGGGTAGGCAGAGTCAGGTAGCTAGGTAGCACAGGAATAGTGAACTAGACTTGGAGTCAGGATGGTCTGAGTCTGAATCCTGCCTCTGACACTTATTAGCTATGTGATCCTGGGCAAATAATTGATAACCTCTCTAAGTTTCAGTTTCCTCATCTGGAAAATGGGGATAATAATAGCACCTACCTCTCAAGGTTATTTTGTATGGATGGATCAAATGAGATAATATATGTAAAAGAACTTTGCAAACTTTAAAGTGCTATATAAATGCTAGCTATTATTATTATTGCTATTATTAACCTCAGGTATGACCACCAGGGGAAGGAAATGGATTACACAACAGTGCTATAGGAACCTGCTGCTGAATTTTAGCACCTTGGGTCAAAACTCCCATCACTCCACCTTAGCTACAGCTATGTCATGTGGCTTCACTTTTGGCTCCATGGCACGGCAACTTTTTACACATTGCTAAATCAGTTATTGATGACCACTACTGAGCCATCGGACATGAAGCTTTTTTAAAAATGGAAATGGAAGGGTGGAAAGATGAGCTCAGCTCACTTAGATCTGCTCAATGCTATTGAAAAGCAATGCTTTTACAAAATAATAAAAGAATAACTACCCTTTATATAGAACTTTACAGTGCTAGAGATGCATTCTCATTGGATCTTCATGGTGACCTTGTGAAGGAAGCACTTTAAGCATTGTTATTCACAAATGAGAAAATTGAATCTCAGAGATGTAAGGTCATACATCTAGTAAATGTCTGAGGTTAGATTTTAAACCAAGCATCTACCAAGTTTTAGCCCAATGCCCTTTCCACTACACCATATTGCTTCATGAAGTCCCAGTTCAAATTTCAGAGCAGTATGGAAGAAATTAGATTTAGACCAACACCTCACACCTCATGCCAAGGTAAGCTCCAAAGGGATAGGTGACCTAGATACAAAGGTCACATCATAAACAAATGAGAGAAATGTGGAAAAAAATCCCTATAAATCTACAGATAGGAGAAAAGCTCATTACCAAATATGATATAGAGAGAATCACAGAAGATAAAATAGATAATTTTATTCATTATATCCATATAATGGATATAAATTTTTAAAAGTTTTACACAAAGAAATCCAATAAAGCTAAGATTAGAAAGGAAACAATTAACTGGTAGAAAACTTTGTAGCAAATTTCTATGATAAAGGTCTCATCTGCAAGATATATAAGGAATTAATTCAAATTTATAAGGATAAGAGACATTCTCACAATTGATAAATGGTCTAAAGATAGAAAGGAAAGGAAAAGGAACAAGCATTTACTAAATGTTTACTATGTTCCAGGCAGGCACTATGCTAAGAGCTGTACAAATATTATCTCATTTGATCTTATGGACAGGTAGTTCTCAAGGAAGAAACCCAAACTATTTATAAGGATATTTTTAAAATTATCTGAGTCAGGGCTAATTAGAGAAATTCAAATTAAAGTAATTTTGCAATTTCACTTCACACCCATTGGATTGGTAAAAATGACCAAAAAAATTACAAATGTTGGTGGGCTTTTGGTAAAACAGGCACTTCTTGTACTGTTGGTGCGTCTGTGAATGGATGCAACCATTACCGAAACACTTACAAATTACAGGTAAAAAGTTCCTAAACAGTACATGCTCTTTGACCCAGCTGTACCACTGCTAGATTTATATCCAAGAGAGATAAAAGAAATAGGAGAAGATCCAATATGTACAAAAATAGGTATAGCAGCTCTTTATTTGTGGTAACGAAAAGCTGGAAACTAGAGGATGTATGCCAATTGGGGAATGGTTAAATAAGTCATGGTATTTGAACGTGATGAAATATTATTGTGCTTTAAAAATGAGGAAACAAATGATTTCAAAGAGACATGGAAAGACTTGTATGAACTGATGCAGAGTGAAGTGAGCAGAACCAGGGGAACAATTTATACCATGACATCAACATTATAAAAATGAATCATTTAAGAGATTGTTATAAACTGATGAAGAATGAAATGAGCAGAACCAGGAGAATAATTTATATGATAACAATAATACTGTAAAGACAAACAAACTTTGAAAGTTGTAAGAACTCTGATCTACACAGTGGCCATTCATGATTTCAGAAGACATGATGAAACACTGGACACATTACAGGGAGGTGATGGATTTACAGTGTAGAATCACACACACACACACACACACACACACACACACATATGTGTGTGTATGTAAATATACACAACCAATAAGGGAATTTGTTTTGCTTGACTATGCATATTAATTACAAGGAACTTGTTTTCTTATCTCTTTTTTTCCCAGTGGGGTAAGGAGATAGGAACAAGAGAAAAATCTATTTCTGTTGATTTTTTTAAAAGAGAGATTGGGGGCGCTATACATATGGAATGTTGCTTGGGTTTTCAGGTAAGGTCATTGTATTATAGGTTTTGCTTAACTATCTTACTTTGTTACAAGAGATCTCTCAGCAAATGGCAGTAATCTGTATCTATATCTATATCTGTATATATACATATATATCTCTGTATATATACATATATATCTGTGTATATATATATGTATATGTATATACAAACAAGTCATATGTAGGATAAATAGGAAATAATTACGAGAGGGAAGGCACTAAAATACTAAAATTAATAGGGGTAGGAAAGATTTTCTGTAGAAGACTGGATTTTACTTGTGACTTAAAGGAGGCCAGGAAAGGCCGTTAAATGGAGAAGAGAGGGGAGAACATTTCCTTCATGGAAGACAGGCAGGAAAATGCTCAGAGAATCAGAGGAGAGAATGGGCATGTTCAAAAGATGGTGCAAAGGTGAGGTTGACAAGCCTTGGCAACAGCTTGGACATGGTGGATGAAAGATGGTGAGAAGTCAGAAATGACTCTTAGGTTGTGAGCCTGAGAGACTGGATGTTGTTACCATTTACCACAATAGGGAAGGTTTTGGTCGGGGAGATTGGGGAAAAAATAATGAGGTCCATTTCGAGGTGTTAAGTTTAAGATGTCTATTGGACAACCAGTTGGGGATGTCTGAAAGGAAGTTGGAGATGTGAGATTAGAAGTCAGTAGAGAGGTTGGGGCAGGACTCGTTGATTTGAGAATCATCAGCATAGAGATGGTCATTAAGTCCATGGGAGTTAATGAGATCACCAAGTGAAGTAGTATAGAGGGAGAAGAGAAGAGGCCCAGGACACTTACAGTTAGAGGGCATGATCTGGAGGAGGATTCTGTTAAGGAGACTGAGAAAGAGCAGCCAGGTAGGTAGGAGAAGAACCAGGAGAAAGGAGTGTCCTGAAAACCTAGAGAGAGGGGCAGTTAGGTGGCACAGTGGATACAGCACTAGCCTTGGAGTCAGGAGGACCTGAGTTCAAATCCAGCCTCAGATCAACCACTTGACACTTACTAGCTATGTGACCTTGGGTAAATCACTTAACCCCAATTGCCTCGCCCCCCAAAAAAAATGCTCTTAGAAAATTTCCTACTGAATTGGCAAACATTACTAGATTATATTTTTAGTGATCTCAAATGACTACAAATTATAAGTATTGATTGTGAATAGTTACTTTTAAAATTATTTAATAAAGACCAATTAATGTGTAAAAAAAGTAAGTGAAAGAATGGAGATGACAGAAAGGCAAGCTGTTGGAGGAGATGAGATGGAATGGGATCACCTGAACAAGCAGAGGGGTTAGCCTTGGTGAAGAGTAAGGTTATTTCATCATGGGAGACAGAGGTGAGGGAGGAGATAGTGGCAGAAAGCACCTGAGTGATAGGAGATGAGGAAGAGAAGAGAGGAGGGAGATCACAGCAAATGGCCTCATTTTTTTTCTGTAAGAATGAGGCAAGTTTCTCAACTGAGAGACAAGGGAGAGGGGGTGCCCTAGGAGGTTTGAGGAGGGATGAAAAGGTTTGGAGACAGGGTAGTGAGTTGATAGGGCAGGTATAGAAGGACTGCCTCTCAACAGTGAGGATTCTGTTGAGGTTTGTAGTAGACCCGTTACACGATTTCCTCCCCCCCTTTTTTTTTTTGGCAAGGCAATTGGGGTTAAGTCACTTGCCCAGGGTCACACAGCTAGTCAAGTGTCAAGTGTCTTGTCTGAGACTGGATTTGAACTCAGGTCCTCCTGACTCCAGGGCCAGTGCCCTATCCATTGCGCCGCCTAGCTGCCCCTCCCCTTTTGTTTAACAGCATATGTGTAGGAGCAATGGTGGGAGCCATCCAAAGCTGAGGCTTGGCTGGGCATAATCAACAACATGCTAAAGGATTCAAGAGAGGAGGACAGCACAGGGTTGAACTGGTTCACCAAGGGGTCAAGATGAGAAAAAGAGGACAAAGTGTGTAATGCAGGGAAGCTGGACAGAATTGAGACCTCAAGAGATCACGGCACAGGTGAAGAACAGGGTTTTATAAGGGAATGCAGAGGAAGAGGTGATAAGGGGATTTCAGGATTCTTGAACTGGAGACAGTACCTTTGTGGGTGATCACAAGATTAAGGGTATAAGTACTTTGTGTGTGGCTGAGGTGGGTGGAGGGAAAGGTCACAGGAAGGGATAAGGTTGAAGAGTGGTTTGGCTGTGCATTGAAGTCTTCTAGTATGAGAACAGGACTTGAGGGGAGAAAAGAATTGTGAGCACTCCTACGCATGCAATGATGGATGTACTGGGGCTGGCTCTCTGCAAGAAGTCCTTCTCACCATCACATGTATATTTAAGGAAGTGTTAAACCTGTAAGTTATGGAATAAAAGAAATTACCAACGACAAGTTTTAGAGATTTCCCAGAAATCTTAGGGAAAGGCTGATAGAATTATCTACTTCATCAGTGACTTCACAAAATCATAGAATATCACACTTGGAAAGAGACTTAGAGGATTAGCACAGTGCCCGGCACATAGTAAATGCCTGATAAGTACTTCTTTCCTCTTTTCCATCTAATCCAACTAAAAAAAAAAACTCTACAATGTCTCCACTAAAATTCCTTCCCACGCACTCTATTGGGCCAAACTGGCTTCCTTGGTGTTCCCTATTCACAGAATTCCACCCCCAATATCACTCCTTATCATTTCTTTTTGAAACTCTCCTCTCCCTTCAAGGTCCAGCTCAAGTGAAACCACCTACATGATGCCTTTCCTGATCTCCCCAGATGCCTCCTCTCTTCCAAAATGAGTTTGCATTTCACTTTGGACACATTTAGCACAGGTACATGCATACACATTTCCTCTAATAATACAGACATTGCTTTAGGGCAAGGATTATTTCTTTTCTGTGTGTTTGTATCTTGAGTGCCTGGCACACAGCAAGTGCTTCCTAAACACTTGCTGATTGATTGGTTGATTTTGCCTTGCAAGTATTTTCAGTATAGACAGGAAGACATAAGCAAGGCAGGTAAGGGGCTCAGGCCCAGCCTAGCTCCTATGAGAAGATCACATTCTCACTCCTTATCATCATCCTTACCTCTCTTCCTGTGGGGATGCCCTTTCTTTCATCTGTCATTGAGTCATATGTTGTGGGTGAATCTTTACTTCAAAGGATCAGAGCAACATCACAACGTAGGCATCTTAAAAAGAGCAGAAAACCTACCATACGTAGGTATTGTTGCCAACAGAAAATATTGTTTCTTACCGGGAGAAAAAGTTTGAGTTAGGGCCAATCCTCCCAAAAGGTTAAGAGATCACTTAGACCATTTACAGATAAGGAAACTGAGGGCTAGAGAGGTTTAATGATTTACCCAATTTCACTCAAGTAGTTCTACAGGTAGCAGGGTCAGGATTTAAACCCAAGTCCTGTGACCCCTCAAATCCAGTGCTCTATCCAATACAATATCTGTAATCTGGGTAAACTGGAACAATTAACAAGGAATTGTGAATGTCTCTGACTGCAAGGCTTATAGTAGTATTTTTCAAAATATAGCCTATAGCAAGTTTGAGGAAAAGTCTTTAAGTAGTTTGGGAAGCTCCATAACCCCAAATTGAGTCTTGCTAGCAAAACTTCTTGGCCATACCACCCTCCTCTCAGATTCTGACCATCACAGGGCTAAAAGGGACCAAAGAGGCCATGTGGTCTACCTGGCTCTGAACAGTAACACTTTCCACAACATACCTGACAAGTGCTCTGGTGCCCTTTCCTAGGCAGAGCACATCTGAAGTATATTATGATTAGTTCTGGGTGCCACGTTTTAAGGAAGATACTGATAAGCTGGAGAACACCCAGAGAAAGGCAACCAGGATGGTTAAGGGCTGTGAGTCCACACCATTTGTGAATTGGATGAATAATCTAGGGATGTTTAACCCAAAGATGAGAGAAGTTGGGGGAACCTGACTGCTGCCACCAAATATTTAGAGGGTTATTATGAGAGAGATGGATTTGACTATTCCCTTTGACCCCAGAGGACAAAACGAAAACCCCGGGAAGAAGCTTCAAAGAGGAAAACTCAGACTAACTGTTAGGAAACTTTCTAACAAACAGAATTATTCTAAAGCGGTGTGAATGCTTCTTTCTCATTAGAGGTACGTGACTATTTGTCTGGTACATTCTTTTCCAGGTGTGATTTGAATTAGATGTCCTATGAAGTACCAACCTTTCTAACTCTGAAAATCTGTGACTGTGTAATTCTTGCCATCGTGCCTGTAACTGAAGATGTGGGTCAGAAACTGAGCACACCATCTTGTGTTAAGCATAGGACCTCCTTGCCGTGCTTCCTACCCCAGTGACCCCTCCACAAGAACATCCTGTAGGACTACATCTGTTCAGGGAGACCTCAAAGGTTCCATGATTTCAGGGTCAGATTAGTCGTTCAGGTTAAGGTATCTTACCTAATGGGCCACCCCATTTTGCAACACCCCCTCCCAATCTTCTTTTGCCTGAAGCCTTCTTTCTGTTTTGTGGTGTAAGCAAATATAAGTTTAGTCTTTTTGTTCCTTGTGGACTCTGCCCAGGTGGTTGGGGGTCTCTTACTAGTGAACTAGATAAACTCCAAAAGAAGTGTGATATCCTGTGGTCTCATTATAGCTGCGTCACCCACAGTTGGTGGTAGGGACAGGATTCCTGGTGAACCAAGCCACTGGGTCATCTTGGAGTTACAAACCAGGACGATGGCAGACTCCACCTACTTGGAATTGCCAGGTCTGGTGATGGAAATCAGGAATTGGGTGAGCAGAATTTATTTCTACTCAGTTTTTTTGAGCAGATGGGATTCTTGCTTGGGCAGGTTAGAATTGGCCAAATCACTCTCATCCATAAATGACAGTGTCCTCGACTTGATCAGCTGAGGAAGAGGTTTGGGCTAGGTGTAGAAAACACTTTTGTTTAGATAATTGACTTTACCAGCAAATATTCATGTTTAATAGGCATGTATATGGATAGCCTATATCAGATTGCGGCAGTCTTGGAGAGGGATGTGGGGAGGGAGAGGGAGAAAAATTAAAAACTCAAAAGCTTATGGAAATGATTGTTGATAAATCAAAATAAATTAATCAACTATTTTTTAAAATATTAATTTGTCTGCCTGCTTTGTGTCTGATTTCTTTTTTTTTTTTCAAATTCTCTAAGAGAGTTGTGAGTTGGTCTCCCAGCCAAAGAATTCCTTGTCCTTGAACTGTGAATCCCTGATCATATCATTAACATTACTTAGGCATAAACTGGCCACCTGCCCTAGCACAATGACTGATTGCAACCACCCAGAGGCTATGTGGAGCTTGGTGCTATGATAGCAGTCTTCATAGAAAGGGCCACCAACCAGAATACAGTAGACTGCCAGGAAGGACACCATGCTAAAGCATCCTGGGCTTCATTTAGATTCAGAAGCCAAGGATTAGGTCTGTGACCCTGCTCCCAAAGACAGTCACATCTACTCAGTCAGTTCGACTGAACCTCAGTGGAAAGCAAGGGATGGCAGACTCAGTCAAACTATGTGATTTACCCCTTGGACAGGGACCCCAGGAAGGATTAGAGATAAAGTTCCTGGTATTCTATTAACCTCTCTACCTGGCCAGGGCAGTGAATTCTGCAGGGCTATCCTGAAATCCGTGCCTGTCTTGTCTGTCTTGTTTCTATTGTACAGTCTGTCTCGTGTTATAAAATGGGCCCAGATCAATCTAAGCCAGCTGAGGGGATGCCCAAGCTATACCTGGTCTGTGACTGGTCAGTAGCCACTGGGTATACTGGTGAACATGGGCAATAGTTCTACACTCATTCATTTAGGATGACCCAAGGTTGGTGAAGGAAATTTGTATCTGGCAGGCAACTAGGTGGGCCTGATGGGGCTTTCACTGCAGAAATTCTCTAGCATGCACAAGGTCTTTTTTTTAACCTTGGAGAACTTCATCATCACCATCATTATTACCCATCCCACTCTTGGATAGTTCAAAAACATTTTTAAACTCTTTCTGTGGTCATAGAATCATAGGATGATGGATTTTGAGTTGGGACCTCAGAGACCATTGAGTCAAACCATCTCAGAAAACTGAGGCACAGAGAGAGATCAATGGACTTCCTGATGTTTCAGAGCCAGAAAGTGCTTGAGGCAGAAATTGAAACCTGATGTTCCTAGACTCTAAGTCAAATTCCCGATCCACCGAGCAGAACAAAAATGAGCTCCTTAAAGGCGCGAGTTATCTTGTTTTTATCTTTGTATTCCCCGGGGCCTAATAGTGCTAGCTCATTGTTTGGTACTTAACGTGCACAGAATTGCAGTTCCCTGGGCAGAAGCCATATTTTCCACAGATGAAAAAAAGTCCCCAGAAGGGCTCTTGAGACCCCAGGTCATGAGACGGTCTCTGATACAATAATAAAGCCAGATGTCTATCCTTTTCTACAAGGGAGGAGCCCACTCTCAGCCCCTTGGCTGCTCCTGACCCAAAAACTTAAAAAATATGACCGTAGGAGTTTTGCACCTAGCGTCTCCTTAAGGTTGAAATTCAAAACCAAACTCACAATGAGTGAGAACCCATCAGAACAGAGAGAAGCAAATGGAGTTTGTGAGGATTGAAACTGACAAGTTTCTCTTCTCTTAAATATGCAGCACCAGATGAAAACCCCCCACCCTCAAGTAGTGATGGCTTAGGGAAATCCACACAATAAGAGGGAATATTCAGATGAATCACTGTAATTGTTTTGATCATAGCTGATGAGTTAGCAGGCTAAGTCTGATATTACTCATTCCCCAAACTTTCTGTCTTGGTGACTGACAGCTGACAGGTGGCATTCCTTGGAAAAATGTATGTGCAATGGCTCAGGTTCTCCCAGTGCTCCCAGGATCTGAGATCATAGGGAGCAAACTGAAAAGCCTGTTGCTGTTGCTCAATCGTTTCAGTAATTTCTGACTCTTTGTGATCCCATTTGAGGTTTTCTTGGCAAAGATACTGGAGTGGTTTGCCATTTCCTTCTCCAGTTCATTTTACAGATGAGGAAACTGAGGCAAACAGCCAAGTGACTTGCCCAGGCTCTCACAGCTAAAAGTATCTGAGATCAGATTTGAACACATTGACTCTAGGTCCGGCGTTCTATCCACTGTGCTACCTAGCTTCCCATCTTAAATTCACCCATTGCCACTTGGCGGATATAGTAATACACGTGGCATGATGGGAGAAAAGTGGAGTGAAGCCTAGAGATGTGGGTTCAGATTCTGAGGCTAGCATTTACTATCTGGCTGCCTTGAAAAGTCATTTAAATTTCCTGGACCTCTTTTTCTGCAGCTATACCAATGAAATCACAGGTCTGGTAAAAAAAAAATTAGGCTAACCACCACCAATAACAATAGGAAGCATTTATTACGTACCTATTGTATGCTAGGTACTATACTAAGGATACAAAGATGAAAATAATTCCTGGCCGAGGAGATTATAGTCCCACTGAGGAGGAGTAGCAATTTTTCCAGATAAACAAACACAAAATGGGTACCAGTACAGATGATCATGTAGGGAAGGGCTGACAATGGGGCCATATCAGGAAAAGTGTAATAGAGGAAGAGGCAGCACTTGAAATGACCCTGGAAGAAATCGAGGGATTCTAAGAGACGGAGGGAGGAGGTACGTGCCCTGCAAGCCCGGGAGACAGACAGCCTGGGCAAAGGACTGGAGGCAGCAGGAGATGGACACCAGGCTGATTGTAATGGGAAATGGCTAAAAGGGAATAAGTACAATTAGTCTGGGAAGGCGGGCTTGAGCCAGGTGGTGAAGGGCCTAAAATGCCAAGCCAGGGAGTCCACATTTGCTCCCAGAGGCAATAGGGGGTCTCTCTCAGAGCAGGGTTTGTTTTTTGCTTTTCTATGCCTGACTGTGCTTCATAAAGCTGACTGACTGACACCCTTATCACTCAGGGGTCTTGTCAGACAAATGCCATATAAACCTTGAAACCAATATAAAAATATAAGTCACTATTACTATTGATGTGAGGCTAGGACACTGAGGCTACTTTGCCTTGGAGATCTTGTCCACCATTCCCAGAGGATTTCTAAGAAGGGGTGAGATAGGAGACAATGATAAACACTTACTATTTAATTTCCATTAAGTGATTGTTATTTCTACTCCTAGTTTTTGTTTTTTGTTTTTTAGATATGACCTTAGAACACACACTCCTGGGATCAATGAACAGTAAACATTGTGGGCAGAAGTCCTCCTAAAGTACTAACAAATTAGGTGAGTGCTAACTACTGGATCTCTCTAGCACTGTCTTCTGCACTTTGGAATTCCCATATGTCTTATTTTTTGAGAGGTATAGGGTACAGAAATCAGGGTATGCAGGCTGGGTCTGGCAATGTCCCCTCTGAAAGCCAACTCTGAAATTTATTGCGCAACCATGGGGCGATCACTTATTTCTCAGAGCTTCAGTTTACCTATATGGTAAATGGAGATAATATTCATGATACCTGCCTCATTGGGTTCTCTTGAAGGTCAAACGAGGAAATATACATAAACACTTCGTAAACTTTTAAGTGTTATTATTACTTCAAGGAGTTCTAACATGGCAGTGTTATGTTACTAAAAAGATTGCAATTTTAGAACTGTGAAGGACTTTAAAGGGCCATTTAGCTCAACATTTTCATTTTACAGACAAGGAAACTGAGGCCCAGAGGCATTTGATGAATTACCCAGGATCGCACAAGTACTGACACGGCAGAGCCAAGCATTGAACTCAAATCACAACCTTACAGAATCCTACATCTGAAGCTCAAAGAGAACTCAGAGGCCTTCTGGTCCAACCTCTTCATGTTATAATTGAGAAGACTGAGCCCTGGGTGGGGGTAGGGGGGTCAAGTGACTTGTTCCAGTTCCACAGATAGTAAGAATCAATCAATTAATAAACATTTACTAGGCACCTACTCTGTGTCAGGCTAAGTCCTAGGGATTCAAAAAGAGGCAAAGACAGGCCCTGCCCTCAAGGAACTTACAGTCTAACGGGAGAGACAGCATGCAAGCAAATATCTACAAAGGCCCTATACACAGCATAAATAGGGAATAATTAACAGAAGGAAGCCCTGGAATTGAAAAGGGTTAGGGAATGTTTCCTGTAGAAGATGTGGTTTCAGTTGGTTCTTAAAGGGAAGTCAGTAGTTGGAGCATAGGAGGGAGAACATTCCAGGCACAGGGGACAGCCAAAGAGAATGGCTAGAGCCAAGAGGGGGAGGGGAGGCCTGGGTATCACTAGGTCAAAGGGTATGTGACAGGGAGTAAGGTGGGAGAAGAGTGAAAAGGTAGGAGGGGGTCAGGTTATAAAGGGCATTGAATGCCAAACAGAGCATTTTATATTTGATCCTGGAAGCAAGAGGGGGCCACTGGACTTTACTAAATATAACATAATTGGACCCAGGCCCTCAGACTCCAAATTCAGTGCTCTTTCCACTGTTTAGGGCCGCCTTTCTACCCCCATACTGACAGGACTTGGGAGTCAGAAGACCTGAGTTCAAATCTCAGCACTTCCTCTCACTTGCTGGGGGCCTGGACAAGTCACAAGCAGGTAGTTGACAGGTAAGCCAGGTGAACATGATGAAAATTCAAAGGTGCTTTTGTGACCTCCAAGAAAATGAAAGTGGAATTTTGGTTTGTTGCTGTAGTCTAACCCAGTTGGTCCTTTCAAGCTAGGAAGCTATAGCAGTCATGCCCAGTAATTTCTCTCTCTATCCTAAATTCAATAAAACATCACCTGCCAATTACAGGAGTTCCCAAGGAATTTACTTGAAAAAGGTGTGAACTGCACAACCAAGCCAGTTCTGTGGTTACTGTTTGTCACTCAGGGTCTCTTCTCTAGTGCTTTTGCCATTCACTTTCAGCATCCCACCAAAGAGGGAAAACCACGAGCAAAAGAGGATATCTGCACCTCACACCATCTGCCAAAGAGGAGCCAAGCACTAACGATTTCATTTCTTCCCAGTTGTCATCCAGGTTTATTGGAAATTCACGCGCAACCATCAGGTCAAGGGAACCCATAAGGAACTGTGATGTGATGGGAAGACTTCATCTGAAGTCAAAAGAACTGGTTTGGAATCCTAGCTCCTCTGCTAACTACCTATGTGACCTTGGGCACATTTTTTTGTGTTTACTTCAATTATCACATCTAGAGTGGTAGTGAATAATAATAATAATAATATCGTGTGAGTTGCATACAGCAATATTGCTTCTCCACATCACATAGGGACTGTTATACAGTGCTAAGAATTTGCTTGGGCAACTATCTTGCTAATTGCAGTTCCTCATATGTGACATTCCATCTTCCATCATCACGCTTCTGCACAGGCTGTCCCTTGGGCCTGAAATGCACTCCTCCCATCCTATCTGCCCCTTGGAATCTCTAGTTTTCTTCAAAGTTCAACTCACATGCTTTCTCCTATACAAGGCCTTCACTATATCCTGAGCAGTGAGCAACTTCTACGAAATTAATTTATATCTATTAGGTATGTAAGCATTAGGTGATTCAGAAGTCAACACTTTACCAATCTGCCAGCACTGGGACCATATCACTATGCACTGTAACCACTGAATTCTATCCTACCTGTATGACCTTGGATAAGTTATTTAACTTCAATGGATGTCAGTTTTCTTATCTGTAAAATGATGGTGTTAGTCAAGATGGCCTCTGAGGTAACTTCCAGCCCTACATATGTAATCCTAAGTTCAATAATAATTTTTAAATACCTGCCTCTGTTGTCCTGACTAGAAGTTTCACTCACAGTGTTGGGGATGTGATGGTTTATCGACACCCTTCTCTTTGGGGAGCATTTTCAAAGAAGCATTCTGCCAGATCTGGGAGGTGAACAGTGCGTACACCACAGGAATAAGGGGACAGAGGGATCGGTGTTCATGTGAAGGAGCTATGGAAACACAATGGATGTTCAGTGAAATAGCATGTGGTGGGGGATGGTGGAGAAAACAGAGAGTTGCTCAACTCTTTATTTTGCTTTTGTCTGCCAAGGACAATGATCTTTGGATGGGACAGGATGAAGCAAAATGGTTAATAGGGAGTTGATGTCCAAGATTAGTCAGCAGAGAGTTAGACAGCAGTACTCCATTGCTTTTTTTGAGTTCAAATCCCCTGGAAGAGATGAACTACATTTTGGGGGTATTAAAAACATTGGCAGATACAATTGCTGAGCCTTTGGGATCTTTGAAAGATTATGGACAGCTCTGCACAGTGGTTGTATCATACCTAATGAGGTTTATATGAGGTGCAATTATTGCTAATTGAAAGATGATGGACAATGGAAAAGAGATAGAAAGATGGAAGAGGTAAAAATATCATCATCCTACCTTCTCAAACAAAGGGAAGAGAATGGATGTGGCAAACTATAGTCCATGGAGCTCAATTTTTGATTCTAAAAAAATCCTAGAACATTTTATTAAAGGGACAACTAGGAAATCTCTGGTGTGATCACAAAGAAGCAGAATGGCTTCATCAAGAACAGGTCATAACCAGCTGATCTTATTTCCCTGTTTCCTGATGGAGCTCTAATTGATAGAACAGGAAAATCCAACCTAGATTTTTGCAAAGCATTTGACAAAGTCTTACATATTTTTCCTGTGGCCAAGATGTGCAGACAGTACTAGGCAATAGAACAGTTAGGCAGACACAGAACTGGTAGAATGACTGGACTCCAAGGGCTGTCAATGATTTGATGTCACTTGGAAAAAGGTATCTAGTGGAGTGCCCCAAGCCTGCTATGTACTTGGCTTGGTGTTTTGGGGTTCTGTTTTTAAACACTGTCATCAAGGACTGAGAAAAAGCCATCGATGATATTTTTATTCAACATGTAATTATCACAAAGCTGTGAGGAGGGGTTGTCAAGCAAAAGCTAGATGACCTGTCATCAGGAGTGCATTGTAAAATGTTCTTATTCAGGAATGAGGTGAACTGGCTGACCACTGAGGGCCCTTCCCACTTTGACAGTCTGTGATTCTATGGAAGCACTTTCAAAAATACAAATTGTTATAAAGGAGAGGTGGGGTGCAGAGTGGCTAGAGGGCTGGCTTTGGAGTCAGGAAGATATGGGTTCCTATCTTGTTTCTGACCTATCCCTGCTGTGTGACCCTGGGCATTTCACCTAACCACTCAGTGCCTGCAGGCAACTCTCTTGAGAGTATAAATGGCTCATAAGCTGCAACTCCACATAGGTGAAAAGTTTCTACACCACGGAGTTCCCTACAATGATGCTATCACATGTCTAGGTCCAGTATATAGACGAAGTATTATTTATTAAGGGACTTCTCACAAAAAGCAATGAAAAACTTTAAGTGGCTGCAGAAGTGAACAGGGTCTGCTTAACAATCATCTGGAAGCTTTAATTCCATCACAGAGTCATAAGGAATAAATTTACACCTGCCATCAGCACACAGACACATACATCTACCCATGAATCATTCAGTGCCCTTGGAAAAGTTCAGCTATGCGGTCCGCTTCTTTCTTTCCTCAGAAAACCAACAATGGAATTACATGCCCTGCTCCCCCAAAGCCGTGGCTGTCAGAAGCAGTCCCCATCACCAAGTTTCTCAGAGATCTAGCTTCAAAAATGTTTTAACAGCTGTGTCCCAGGCCCAGACTATAGGGTCTATGTGTAGTAGATGTGGACCCTGTGGTGGGAGACAGGGACCTCAACATTTTGGCCAGCCTTGCCATCACCTGCCTTTCCCCATCACAGCTGCTACTACAGCTAAGGATGACATGTGATGCGGGCTTCAGACATTGGGGAGATGGCACACACTTCCAATATCCTCAGATAGTCAAAGAGAGGCCAGCAGTGACAAGAACTTCTCTGGAGAAGGGGGAGTTTTCCCATTCCTTTCCATCTTAAAGTGCCAGATGTTCATTACAAAAAAAAGTCTCATTGAATGTCTACATACTATTAAAAAGGCCACTAAATGGTTCAACATCAAATACTAAGAACTGGGCATTTTGATTACGAATGCAGAATTCAGAGAACCACCCCCCTCCCTCACATTCTAAGAATGACTCATTTCAATTCAGAAACAATGGTTATGATGTCATATCCTATACTTTTTTTTTTGAAGACTGAGTCTCTCTCTTTCACTCAGGCTGGAAGTGCAGGGTCACTCCTGAACTCGCTCCGTGTCTAACATGGACCTGTTTGCCTTCCATTTCATTCCCATATTGATGCCGGACTGAGTATGGACCCCCAGTGGACAGAGAGCCCACTACAACTAATGACGCTCGTGCTCAAGCTACCCACCAGCCTCAGCAGCAGGGATTACAAGCACATCCCGCCACACCTGGGTGTGCCACACCCTGTAAACATTCTGTGAATAGCTACAGATGCAAGATTCTAGACCTGGAGCTGATAGGGACCATAGAGGGCATCCAGTCCAGCCTCTTCATTTTACACATGAGGAAACTGAGACTCAGAGAGGTTCATTGACTTGCCCAAAGTCACACCGTTGATAAGTATCAGAGGGAGAATTTGAACCCAGGTGTTCCTGACGTAAAAACCTGAACCAAGATTCAAACCCAGTCCTCCTGCCTCTAACTCTAGTAATCTTTCCAGTGTACTGCTACTGTTTGGTTACCCAGGAGAAACAAGCAGCTTAGACTGGAGTATGGCTTTACACTCACATGCTGGGCACTGCCAGATCAGCTGAGTTAAAATCATAGCTTGGTTACTTATTACAATGAAATGCGTGTGAGCCCAAATGTTAGAACTCTCTAACAATTTTGGCCCCCAAGCAAGCAGAATGCAAGCTTCTTTCAAACCAGCTTCTAAAGACAAAGCCTATTGGGTTAACTTGTCAAATTAGGAAGTTATTTCACTTTTCTCCAGTTGGCCAAATGCCAAACAATCCTCTCTCCAGCCTGGTCCTGTCATAATCCCTCCCTAAATAGTTCAGGAAGAGAATCAAGGACACTACTTAGGGAGGGATTATCCATCATACTGGCCTAGTCTAAATGTTCATGACCCTCCATCTCCTGTCTGTACATGTTTACACTGGCACCTCTCCATTCCTGGAACGCTATCTTTCTTTAGCTCTGCCTTCTGGAATCCCTGGCTTCCTTTAAGACTCTGTTCAAGTACCGCCCTTCTTCTGTAGGAGGCCTTTCCAGGTCCCTCCAGATGCTAGTACCCTCCCTTCTAAGGTTACTTTGCATTTGGTTTGTATATGTCCTGTACATAACTACATATGTACATAGAGTCAGAATCTGGGAATTGGAATAAGACCTCAAAAGCCATCTTGTTTGGCTCATGCTTAAAAGGAATCCCCTTATTACACACCAACAGGTGGACAGGCAACCTCTGCTTGAAGATGTCCAAGTTCCAGGAGGATGCCACCATTGCTGGAGGCGGCCCAATCCACTTTCTAATGTTTGGAAAGATTTTTCCTGCCACCAAACCAAAATTTGCCTCTTTGCAACCCTTGACCTATTAGAATGTAAGCTCCTTGAAGGCAGGGGCTGTTTAAATTTTGTCTCTGTACTCTCAGAGCTTAGCATAGCATCTGGCATATAATATACTAGTAATAATAAAATAACAACAATAATAGTAATAGCTAGCATTTATATAGCACTTCAAGGTTTCCAAAGCTCTTTACAAATATCATCTCATTTTAGTCTTAAGACAACCTCAGGAGGCAGGTGCTATTATACCCATTTTACAGATGAAGAAACTGAAGGAAGATGGAAGGTAAGTGACTTGCTTGGGATCAGGGCTAGACTGGAGCCCGGGTCTTCCTGAGCTGAGTCAAATATTCTATCTACTCTGCCACCTAGTTGTCTCATAAATACTGAATAAATAGCTGTTGATTGATTTGGTGAGTACCTCTTTGCCAAGTCTCGGGGCTAGTTAATGAGCAGACAATCATGTTATGCAAACTACAACCTATGAAAACTGAACACTCATGAACATCGTCATACTGTAATAATAATTAATATACTTTGCATGAAGTAGGAAATTAATAAATGTTTGAGCAACTGAATCAAATTGAAGCAAAAGCAGGAAGCTGCTCCAAAGCCCTCCAAGACCACACCATATGACAATTGGTAGAAGGAACTATGGGGGCTTTATCAAGAGAAAAGAAGATTGGAGCAGTTAGCTCTCGTCAAGATCCTGAAGAGCTGCCATGGAGGCGAGGGGCTGACATTGTTCTACTCGGCCTCACAGGAATCTACCAGAGGCCATGGGAAGAGGCTCATGGAAGGTACATTTTGGTTCTGTGCAAAAACCATCACAGCAACAGGAGCTGTCCAAAGGTAGAACTGGGGGCAGCGAGGTGGCGCAGTGGATAGAGCACCAGCCCTGAAG
Organism: Phascolarctos cinereus; assembly: GCF_003287225.1. NCBI lineage: Eukaryota > Metazoa > Chordata > Mammalia > Diprotodontia > Phascolarctidae > Phascolarctos > Phascolarctos cinereus. Next base: position 26,448,903 of record NW_027555514.1, on the reverse strand, counting down.
TCGGGAGGACCAGAGTTCAAATCCGGCTTCAGGCCAAACACTTGACACTTAATAGCTGTGTGGCCCTGGGCAAGTCACTTAACCCCAAATGCCTAAAAAAAAAAAAACAACAAAAGTAGAACTGGTGGGCATGGGAAATAATGAACTCCCTAAAGGCCTTCAGTTAGACACCAGATGACCACATATTGGGATTAGTATAGAAGGGATTCTTGTTAGGGTAAGATTGGACTAGCTGACCTCAGAAGTCCCTTCCAATTCAGAGATTCTGAGACTACTAGATAATTTTCCTTCCATTGCTATTAGAGGAAAAACTCCAGCACCCAAGGCACTGGAATCCTCAACATAGTGGATCCTGCATCCTTCAGGCGGGCAAAGCCCCCTATCACTGTACAAGTTATCCTCACTTCATTAAGTGGATGGACAGAAGCTCTGAACTTCAGCATGCTCAAGTCTCCACTTTCCCACTGGCAGAAGATGTGATGAAAACTCATCAAAATAGTGGCTGCTGACTCTTCAGACTTCTCTTCTAAGAAAAGGAGATGGAGGGAGCTCAGCTCTCCTGCCCTTTCCAAGACCATAGGCCTTCATGGAGATCTCTGAGCAGTTTCCTATTCCAACCTGCTGTCATTGCCTCTTCGTTCCCCTATAGCTACTAGCAAGGGTAGGGCAATGGCTTGTGACCAGTCACCTGTTCATTTATTTCCCATAGCTATGAAGGCCATGGAAGCAGGCACTGTGGCATGCTTAGAATGTGGTCAGATATCAAAGACGCCAAGGTCATTCACAGAAACCTGGGTCATCACCAGTTATCTTGACTTTTGTCTTGCCACTGGACTCAGATGACTCTGGAGAAGAGATTGAGGCTAATGACTTTGTGTAACTCTGCCTCACTCAAATCCAATGCATCCATAAGTCAAAATGTCACCCCATGATGTCACTGGTTGTCTTCACAAATGAAGGATGAACACCAACAAGCACCTACTATGTGCCAGGCACTGTGGTAAATGATGGGGATACAAAGAAAGGAAAAAGCTTAGTATCTGCTCTCAAGGAGCTCACAGTCTAATAGAGGAGACCTCATACAAACAACTACATACCAAGAAGCTACAGACAGGACGGGGTGGAGATAAAACAACAGAGGAAAGGAACTACAAGAAGCCAAGGAACTCTGTGGTCCCTCCATTCCTTCTCTCACAAATAGGCCAAGTAGGCTGAATAATACAAGAAGAACCTTGTTGTCTTGATAAAATAACAATCCTCAAAATAGGAATGTCACAAACAGCTGCAACAAAAGGAGATATTTGAATGCCGAATAGCAAGGAAGCAGGCAAAGGCATTTGGGTGAAAGTCAAAAAGGAAGAAAAAGAAAGAAACCAGTATGACTTTACCAAGCTAGCAAACTTGCCAGGGCCTCAGTTTACTTGTCTGTAAAATGGAGTTGTACTAGATGACCTCTAAGGTTCCTTCTAGCTGTAGATCTACGTTCCCATGGATCCAAGATATAAAAGCATATGTAATGTAGCATCATGCATTTTCTAAGATGCAGAGGTCTAGTGAATCAAACCATTATTTAACCTAAAATTACTCGTTTCCCTTTTAACAGCAGCAGTTAAGCAGTTAAGGATCTCAACTCTATACCAAGCACCAATAAGTAGACAACAGGCTCTCATGAAGCCGCTTGAGGTGAGGAAAAGCAACTGAGTCACTTGACAATCACTGCCTTCTGTTCTTGGGGAAGACCATCTTTGAGTCACTCTAGGATTGTATTAAGAGGGCTCCCTGCCAGTATTCAAGTTATCTAATATCTAGCCGGCCCTAAGGTCACATAGGGATTGGCATTAGTCACTGTAGCGTGACTAAGAGCACCGAGGTGTCACCTCACCAACGAGACCAAGACCGTAACCATAACAGAACCAGGAAGAGAAAAAGAGAAAGGAAGCCTGAGATGTAAAAATCCCCCATTCTATTCACTAGCAGTTGAGAATTTCCATACCCCTCCTTCATACACGTTTACCCAAAGGAGATATCTTATTTCCCTATCATTTATATAAGTCTGAATGAAATGGGCCCTCGTCCCCTCTTCTTGGGGCAAATATAGCTCCAAATAATAGATTTGCAAAAAAAAAAAAAATGTGTATGCATATATATAACATGAATATATGTATATGCACATTATATTTTCTATGTATATGTACAGATATGAGACTTTATATAATTATATATTTCATAGTGTAATATAATGAAATTAATATAGTACTTACATACTACACATAATACTTAATGCATATCATACAACATAATACCTATTATATAACATGTATAATATAACATATAATACATGAGATATAACATATAATGCCTATTATATAATATTTAATACATGTTATATATATTTATAATTAATAAGAAGCACTATGGTGTAGTGGGTGAGTCTTAGAGTCAGAAATCCCTAGTTCTAGCCTTTCCTCTGATGTTGTCATGTGACCAGAGGTGAGTTACTTAAGCTCTCGGTCCTCTAGGCAAAGCTCTCGGATGAGTTGCTGTTCTGTATCTGTATCTGTAAGTTTTTATTCTGGGAGCTCCCCACACCAATGAAACCATAGATTCCAGTGCATTTATAACATGGGAATTAACGATACTTCCCCCACATACCGTAAAGGTTGTTGTTAGGGTTGAATTTAATTAAAGGGCTTGGAAACTGAAAGCCTAGGAGGCAGCTGGATGGCTCAGTGGGTAGATTTCTGGGCCTAGAGTCAGGAAGACCTGAGTTCAAATCCAGCCTCAGAAACTTACCAGATGTGCGACCCCGGGCAGGTCACTTAACGCTGCTTGCCTCAGTGGCAAACCACACTAGTATCTTTGCCAAGAAAACCCCAAAAGGGGTCACAAAGAATCAGGCATGTCTGAAAACGACTGAACAACAACATTGTTGTCACTGTAATGATTACGTTTAATGAGTCTGTGCCCATGAATCTAAAGGAGGAACCCACATCAGTTCTCTGAGACCATTGGGTTCATGTAGAAAGTGATTTATTCCGAGGTATTGCCCAAGTATTGGAGTATGCTTTTTTTTGGCCTTTAATCAATCTTCAAAGGGTGAGTATGTGGGTACCATGGAGGATATGAAAAAGAAAATGAGGTCGTCTCCAAAAACTAACCTAAATGGAGGAATTCTAAATATGGTTTGTGATTGGTGGTCACTGGAATGAGGGTCTAGTCCCCCAAAGTGCTTATTTTGGAGGTAACACTCGTTCAGATCCCAAGTCTTGGTGTGGTTGTTACAGGTCTTTCTCCAAGAAGTGGCAGTGATGTTGGGTTTTCGAAGCTGAGTCGGTAAGACAGTCAGTCAGTCAATAAACGTCTAGAAAGCACCCACTATGTGCCAGGCACTATGCACCAACCTGGGGAGGCGTCAAGCACCACAGCAGATCTCTTGTCTGAGAGCCAGCGCAGCCTTGGCTGGAGAGGCTCCCTCCCAGGTTGGCTACGTGGAGACACTTTTTTAAAGGCCCTCAAAGTTTCTATAACTATCTACAAAATTGTGAAGAGGAGATGATCAGCACCCGTGGAGATACAGAGAGAACAACTACATCAAAAATACTAAAGACACTGAAAGCAGTCCCCTTCACGTGGTACTTTGCCTCAGTTTCCCCTTTCCTGGGCCAGCATATGCTGCTTATTTTGAGAGGATCATTAACACTTACAAGTCCTCAGCTCACACTGAGTAAAGAGTTCTATCTTGATACCCTAAGGAATTAATGTTTCATTTGGAGCACCCTGAGAACATTTTCAAAGATCTGCTCCACAGCAGCACTGGTCTTGCCATTCTTCATCCACAAAACTCCATTTCCCAATCCCATGCCTTTGTCCCTTACCTGAGGAGGGGTGTCCCACATGGCTGTCCCCCATGCTTGGAATGCTCTCCTTCCTCTCTCCACCTGCAGGTTTCCCTGGTTTCTTTCGAGTCAGCTTCAATCTGATTGTCTGTAGGAAGATTTTCCCAGACTTATACCCTACTTGCGATTTCCTTTTGAGATTACCTCTCATCTACTCTGTATAAGTCTTAGATAGAGATAGAGATAGAGATAGAGATAGAGATAGAGATAGAGATAGAGAGATAGAGATAGAGATAGAGATAGAGATAGAGATAGAGATAGAGATAGAGATAGAGATAGAGATAGAGATAGAGATAGAGATCTAGCTGTCTATATGTTGTCACCCCCATTAGAATATGAGCTCCTTGAAGCTGCAAAACATTTTGCCTTTCTGTGTGTTTCCACTGATCATAGAGGGAATAATCATCAGGGATTTACATAATCAGTTAGCCAGCAAACATTTATTGAGCACCAGCTAAATGCCAGGTATTGTACTAAGCCCTGGAGATAAAAAGGAAAACTCATCAGCTACTGTTCTCAAGGAGTGGGGGAGACAACAGGCAGACCTCCATGAATAACCAAGATATATATGTGTGTGTATCTATACATACATACATATGTACACACACACGTGCTTGCACACACACACATATGAATGATAAATTGGATAGAAGAACAGCACTATCATTGAGGGGAGTTGGGAAAGACTTCTTGCAGGAGATGGAATTTTGCTTGAAACTTTAAGGAAGGCAGGGAATCTTGGAGAAAACTCCAGGCATGAGGGCCAGCCAACGAAAGTACCCAAAGTCAGGAGACGGAGTAGTAGATGACTGTTGAGGATTGACTGACTGACTGATCTCTCACATGCCTGATCATATGGATAGCTATTATGAGGATTTCGTGTCATAACAAAGAACAGGAAACTAAGGGGGGTGCCCATCAACTGGGAAATGATTGTACAAGGTATTGTACCTGAATGTAACAGAAAAGATTGCCGAAAACCCTGGGAAGACTTGCATGAACTGATGCAGTGAAGTGAGCAGAAGCCAGAGAATAATTAATGCAATAACAACAACATGGTCAAGGAAAGACAAGAATTATCATTTTATGCAAAAATCTAAAAATGGAAACCTAATTATACAGAGAGAAAACTGGTAAGGCTTTTTATCAGTGAAGCCCAGATCATTAGCTAATTGGCAGACTCACTGACAGAGCTTCTATGCCAAATTTTCTTTGAAATTGTCTGTAAAGATAATCTTAAAGACTATTCCCACTAGGTTTGGGGGAAAGTATGGGGAAGTGGACAGAGAGCCCAGTTTGGAATGCCTTCCCCCCACTTCCTACACCCTCTTTTCAATCTCAAGCTCCCTTCAAGACTCGGCTCAAGCTCTGCCTCCCCCACAGCCTTTCTTGCTCTCTGTCCATGGCCAAGTTATTAATGCCCTCTGACATCCTTCAAGATGATTTTGTATTGACTCATACTTATGCTCTCCTCTCCCTCCATAGAATATAATCTCCTTGAGGGCAGGAATTGTTTCATTTTTGCCTTTATCATCCCAGCACCTAGCCTAGTGTCTAGAACATAGTAGGGGCTTACTAATTGCTTATTGTTTTGAAGACCGGGGCTGAAACCCCAATTTTGCTACTTATTGCTGCTATCAATCTTGGTTACTTCTCCTCCCTTGGCCTCCCAGAGCTTAAGAAGGCTAGATGACATCTAAGGTCCCTTGTGTCGCTTGTGCAGCTGGCTATGGAACACCACAGTTCAGGTCAAACACCAATCCAAAATCGTATTTCCCCAAAGTGAGCCTTTACAGTAGATGTTGTTTGCTTTTCTTCATATCATCCCAGAGCAAGTGCAACATTTGTAACATGAGTAATTAGCACCAGGCTGTTCTTTCTAAATTGCAAGCGAGTATTTCTATCTTTTTTTGCCTTTAATTAATGCTAATACATACTGTCCTATAAGAATTTGCAAGCTGTACTGAGAAATAATGCAGTGTGAGTTTGGTAATTTAGTGCACTGAGCACATTTGTGCAAAAGCTTTGTAAACTGGGCCCATGGTCAAAAGGAGCAATTAGCACTTTGTTAGGATGCAATGATGTACTAATCTCCACAGTCCCCAAAAGCAAGTGTCTATTCCATTTTGCCCTCGTGCACAAATTTTCCACAATGCATACAACATTGCTCCAAGAATAACTTTGTGGCATGGTGTTGTGAATCACGTTCAACCAAATGACAAATACATCAATTAGAAAACATTGGTTGGAAAAACACAAGAGAGTGTCCTAGCATGGAGCTCCCATGCCCATCAGAAAAAAGAAAGAAGTTATCACATAACACCCAATGAACCTTTTGGTTACACCCTCTAACTGACCAAAAAGAGACTCCATCTTCAGAACGAAGTCCACGAGAAGAGAATCAAACAATAATTAACCTTCTACAAAGCGATGCTCAAGTTGTCAACTTCACGAAGTCTGGAGATTTACAACACTAGAACATGAAATGCAAATATTTAATTAAAATTGACTCTTCCATCCTATTATTCAAATAGCACGTGATAATTTTTTCTCCACTGATTACATCATTAATAGGATACAAGTTCATGTTGAGGTACCACATTTAAGAGGTGTGGACAGCTTTCAGAGCTTCAGGAACTCTCAAGGACATGAGTAATGGACTGGAAAATGGGGCCTGTAGGGGAAACATGTGAAACTTTCAGATCATATAGCTGAAGAACGAGAAGGCAAATTCTAGCTCATGAGTTGACCATTTGTATCAACAGAGGACGTTTCTAAGCCAGGAGGGAATAATAATGATAATCATTCATTATAATACTTCAAGGTTGGCAAAGCACTTTACAGATATAATTTTATTTGCTTGTCACAACAAATCTGTGAGATTGGGCTATTATTTTCCTCATTTTACAGATAAGAAAACTGAGACTGAGAGTGGTTGGATGATGGTGATGACAATGATTCATATTATAGAAGTCACAGAGTTTTTGAAAATGTATTATTCATAATGGAGATGGCACAAAGATCATCTTCATTCTACACATAGAGCTATCTCCTTTGCAGGATAAGAGCCCTGGACAGGGCTCCGTCCCTCTTTCTCTCTATTTACTCTCTGGTTGGTTTTCTCAGTTACCATTGGCTCAACTCTCATCTCTCTGCAAATGACTCCCAGATCTATGTGCTCAGCTCTCCTCTGCCCACCCAGTTCCAGTCTCACAGCCCTAACGACTCACTAGGCATTTTACCTCTTTTTTTTTTTTTTGGTAGAATTGTCATTTTTATTATATTAGTTTGGCCTAACCACAAGCTTTTTTGGATGTTTTTCCAGTTATTTAGATCTGACTTTATTTGTGTGAAAAGTATTTTGTAATTGTGTTCATATAGCTCCTGGGCTTATCTTGGCAAGTAGACTCCCAAATATTTTATAATGTCTACAGTAACTTTAAATGAAATTTCTATTTCTATCTCTAGTTGTTGGGCTTTGTTAGTAATATATAGAAATGCAGATGATTCACATGGGTTTATTTTATATCCTGTAACTTTGCTAAAATTGTTATTATTTCAACTAGTGTTTTACTTGATTCTCTAGGATTCCCTAAGTATATCGTCATAGACCTTTACCTCTTGACATTCTGTGAACATCTCAAACCTGGAAAGTCTAAATCAGATCTCATTGCCTTTCTCCCTCCACCTATTTGTGTCCCTCTCATCAATTTCCCTATTGCTGTCGAAGGCACCAGTATCCTCCTAGTCACCAGGTTTGCCATCTTGGAGTCATCCTCAGTTGGTCCTTCATCTTTCCCCCATCCCTGCATCTGGCCAGTTGTAATGTCTTGCTGGTTTTTCCCCCACAAAAACTCTCCCATCTCTCCCCTGTTCTACTCACATAGCCAACACTTCAGCTTAAGCTCTCATTACCTTTCACTTGAACTACTGCAATTGCCTCCTCATTGATTTTCCTGCCTCCTCTAGCCTCTCTCTCCTCCTCCAATCCATCTTTCACACCACTGCTGGGCCATAATTCTTAAGGACCAACCCTTGCCATTGCATTCCTATGCTGAAGAATCTCCTCTGGTTCCCTATTGCTTGCAGGATAAAATACAAACTCCTTGGTTTGCCATTTAAAGCCCTTCCCAGGCTGGCTCTAGCTTGTCTCTTCTAGGACATCAGTGGCCCTGTTACATGAAGTTCTGGCCCAATTCACCCATTTGCTCTTCCTTATACAAGACATGCCATATCCCATCTCCATGCTTTTGCCTAGGCTGTTGCTCCTGCCTGTAATGCTCTTCCTCTTCATCTAACCATCTTGTAACTCATATCCCCCTTTAAGGTTCAGCTCGAGTACTGTCTCCCACAAGAGACTTCTCCTGGTTCTCTGAATTGTTAACGAACTACCCACCAAATTCTTCGTATGCATTTTGTATTTAATTATCTGTATACAAAAATAAAATGTAAACTCCACAAAGGCAGACTATCTCCTTTTTGCTTTTGTTTCCTGGTGCCTGACACAGTGCCTGGCAATCAACAGTCAAGGCATTGATGGGGTACAGCTGTAAAGCAGAAAGGGGGGAAGGGTACAGGCATTTATTAAGCACCTACTATGTGTCAAGCATTGTGCTTTACAATTATTATCTCATTTGATCCTCACAACAATCCTGCAAGGCAGGTCCTATTATTATTCCCATTTTACAGTTAAGGAAACAGAGGCAGAGTTGAAGTGACTTGCCAAAGGTCACACAGCTAGTAAGCGTCTTAGGCTGGATTTGAACTCCCATCTTCCTGACTCCAGGCTTGATCCACTCCAGCACTCTAGCCACTGCACTACCAGCTCACTCGTAAAAGGTAATGTAGACATTACCCAGTCCAACACCTTTCTTTTACACCTCAGCCATGGCCGCGTAGCTAGTACTGTAAGTACTATAACTTACAGTGATGGCCGAGTCCTCAGCCAGTGGTGCCAGGACTCAAACCCAGGGCCCACACTGCTGTATCGTTTACTGACCATCTGCTGCTACAGGTGCACTAAGGTGCCCAGTTCTGAGCACAGAGGATGGCACAGGAAAAGAGGCACTGAGATCTGGCCCAGAGCTGCCTGTAGCTAGCTGTGGATCTTCAGGCAGGCACCTCATGTCTCTGGGCCTTCAAGAGTAGGATAAAGATTGGGTCCAAGGAACACTGTGGTCCTTCTTTACTCTAAATACAACTGTTTTTACTATGCATATGTATCCAAATTTACATAATGTAACTTGGGGGTAAATGATTGTGCATCACTGTTTCAAAGATGTTTTATCCTAACTTCTGACTGATTTTTTTAAATGGATAGTAATTGTTCACATTTCAGTTTTATGTATTTCTCCATTACCCAGGGTCTGCTGCTGACTATATACTCTTGGACAAGGGACAGAAAGGGTCACATTTCCAGGCAACCAAGGTGCCATCTACTCCAACTCCATTATTTTATAGATGGGGAAACTGAGACTCTGAGAACAGAAGTGACTCACCTAAAGTCATACTGCTAATACCATAAGTGGTAGAGCTGGGATTTGAATCCAGTCAGAAGAGTCAGAAGACTCCAAATGGGAACACATTTCACTGTACCAACCCCTGTCACCTTCCCTCATGGGGTCTCAGTTGCCTCAATTATGAAATTAATCCATTAACAATCAATTCTTACATTATCAGACATTACTTAGTATCTAGTGCATACCAGGCTCTGTCTTAGGTACTGGGGAATACAAAGACAAACAACAACAACACGCCCGCCCTTTCCTTCAAGTTGCTCAAACTCTAACGAGACTAGACCAAATAATCTCAAAGGCTCCTTCCAGCTCTAACATTCTATGGATTTTCTTGGTTAAGTAAACAATGCTTAAAGTAATTTAAGGAGACCCTCCAATAAGTGCTTTTGTAAAAGAAGGCAAAGAATATTTTTAGTATGCAAATAATCACCAGTTGATTTTAGTCTTTGGTAAGCCTAGAGTCTCTTATATTGTTTTTGTTTGCTTTTTAAGGAGATCACCCCTATGTCTTGAGAACACTGACTTTTTAATATTCAGATGATTAAGAAATATGATGGTTTCTCAAAGGGGCTCCATAGCCATTGTTAGCTTTCAGATTGGCATCAAGAAAATGTCCTAAACTCTTGAGCTACCTAAAAGTGGGATGGGATATGCTGGGAGGTTGTGAGTCCTTTCCTTACTTCGGGCCTTCTAACAAAGGCTGAATGCCCATTCATCAGAGAGAAGATAGAGAGGGTTCTTCGTCAGGTATGGCTTGTACAGAGCTTCCAAGAATAAGGAGGTGATTGTTGCTCTGCATCCTGCTCTGGTCAGACCACATGTGGAACACTAAAGTCAGCTCTGAGTGCCACATTTTAAGAACATTGATAAGCTGTCCCAAGGACAGCTAGGTGGTGCAGTGGATAAAGTACTGGAGCTGGAATCAGAACCATCCATGATTAAATAAAGCCTCATACACTTACTAACAGTGTGACCCTGGTCAAATCACTTAATGTCCCTCAGCCTCAGTTTCCTCATCTGTAAAATGGGAATCATAATAATATCTACCTACTAGGGTTGTTACAAGGATGAAAAGAAATAATTTTTGTAAAGTCCTTTGCAAAATCTAAAGCACTATATAAATGCTAGCTGTGATGATGATGACAATGATGATCATGATGATGCTGGTGAGGACGATGGTTCTGAGTCTTAATGAGTCCATGTCTCATGAGAATTAGTTGAAGGAGCTAGGGATAGATTGCTTGAAGAAGAGAAGACTTAGTGGGGACATGACAACTGGCCAAGTATTCGAAAAGATGACAGCAGAAGCAGGGTTAGTCTTGTCCTGTTTGATCATGGAGGGCAGAAGTAGGAGCAGCGGGTAGAAGTGGCAAAGAGGCAAATTTAGGCTAAGCATAAAGAAGACTTCTTAACCATTAAAGCAATTCAAAAGTAGGACAGGTTGTACCAGAAGGCACCTGGGCCTTTTTCTCTGGAGGTCTCCCAGGACCTGGACGCCCATTTATTGTGTACGTTGTGGTGGAGGGCAGTTTTTGAACGCGAGACAGACTAGATAACTATGGAACTCCCTTGCAAATTGGAAATTGTGTCTCTGGAGGAATGGCATTCCTAAAGGAAGACAAAACTGATGCCAAAAAAATACTGACAACATGTTTGTGCCCATCAATCAGCAAACATTTATAAATGTTTGCTTATAGATAGAAAGATAAAAAGGAAACAGTTCCTGCCTTCAGTAATCTTATAATCTGTCACCAAACTAAAAGAGCTATATTTCCTCACCATGTTTCCTTATATATCATCCCCAACCCCCACATCCATTCACCCTCACACACCCATACACACACACACACACACACACACACCCCATCAAATCTTCTGAAAACCTTGTTTGTGCATGTGTATATGTATGGGCACACATACACATATAAATGTACTTTGGGCCCGGAATTTCTTTTTATCGATTTCAACTAATAGTATACATTTGAATTATAATGACTTTTTGTACACATGAAGACTAGTTTAGAAAATACTAATCATGAGGCAATCCATGCTCATGCTGGGAGAAACAAATAAGGATGTTTTGTGCAGTGGAGGATGCCCTGAACAAACACTGCTGGCCCATGCCTGCCTCCCCACCCCCAATCGGCATGAGCAGAGACTCACAAACTCATTGCTGACATGAATCCTTCAGCAGAGATACCCTAACATATTTGGCAAACATTACGGGAGCAGGAGTAGCATGAGACCTCATTACAGCTCTTGGCTATGAAATCTTTGTTGAGAAGTGGGGTGAGACTGCTGGGTTTTCTGTGAGAAGTATTGAGTTTGTGGATTATTAAGGAGGTGAGAACTAGTGAATGAGGGAGGTTATTCGGTACAGCACTTTTCAAAACCTATTCCCATCGTGGAGGTTCAAACTGTTAGAGACGTGGTGAATCTACCAAGTGGTGAGAGCCTGCAAACAGGGATTAGATTCTTTCCCCTGCAGTTTTTGTTGTTGTTGTTACTTTAGATAAATAAGTCTTAGAAGTAGAGCAGTTAATGTAACTTGTTGCAGTAGCAACATTTTTAGAGCGGAAGGAATCATCACAGCATTATAGTCTGGAAGGGGATTCTTCAAATACCATCTAGTCCAGTCTTCTGCCTTCAGGCAGGCATGGATGACCAATTATGTAATTCTCCTCTTCAAAAACTTTCCATGATTACCTGTTATAAAAAACATACTAGATTTTGAAATACTTTGATATTCCTTGGAATACTCTTCAGATTGGTATTTAAGGCCCTCTCTAATCTAGCCCCAAGTCGTCTTTCCAGCCTCATTCATTCAATCACTCAACACATTTTCTGTGGGATCTGATACAAGCTCCTCCTGTTGAACATTTAAAGCCCCTCACAGTCTGGTGTCCACTTTTCTACACCAAAGCTACATGACTCCCTCTCATACATTCTGCAAATTAGATGGAATTGGCCCACCTAGTGGCCATCTTGCCCTTCACGCTTCCTTCAAGGCTCATCTCCTGTTCCGCCTCCTCCATGAAGTTTTCCCTGATCATCCTGTAGATTACTTTGTGCTTATATTTGTTTTTACTTCTATGTACTTACATACCTGCTCTTTCCATCAAGTAGAATATCAGATCTTCAAGAAGGGCTGTTTTTGTTTTCATCTTTGTCCTCAGTGCCTGACACATAGTAGACCCTTAATAAGTGCTTGTTGAATATTGAATGACTGAACCCCATTCAAGTCACAACTAAAACAGAATTCTGTTAAAAAAAAATATACACAAGTAGTCCTCTAGGCTTTGCTTAAAGACCTGAAGTGAAGGAAAATCTGCTACCTTCTGAAGCAGCTTATTCCACTTCTGGAAAGCTCCAACTGTCAGGAAGTTTTTTCACTGAGGTGGTACAGTGGTTGGAGTGATGAACTTGGAGTCAGGATGACTTGAATTCAACTCCTGCTTCAGACACTAGACATGATATCTTGGGCAAGTAACTTGGGTCCTCTCAGCCTCAGTTTCTTTATTTGTAAAATAGGGATAACAGTAAGCACCTACCTCTTAAGGTTGTTGTGAAGCTACAATTTACTAATATATAAAGCACTTTACAAACCCTAAAGCATTGTATAAGTGGGTTTGCCCTCTGGAACCAAACAGAAAATGTCATGCCCCTTTGTCAATAATTCAGTGGCTTCCTATGGCCCTGAAGATCAAGAACAGAGACTCCTGTCTGGCCTTCAATGCCTTCATACCCCAGCCTAGCCCCTTCCTATCTTTGCAGCTTCTTCCACCTCAGTCACCATCACATACTCTTCGATTCAGTGATACTGGCCTCCAGGCTGTTCCACAAACAAGGCACTCCATCTCTTGGTTCCGAGCATTTTCTCGGGCTCTCTCCCATGCCTGAAATGCTTTCTGTCCTTGTCTCCATCTCCCAGCTTTCCTGACTCCCTTCACATTCCAGCTAAAATCTTGTTTTCTACGTAGTCTTCCCCGATCTCTCTTAATTCTTGGTGATTATTTCCAATTTATCCCCCGTATAGTTTGTACGTACATGTCTTCCCCATTAAAGTGTGAGTTCTTTAATAACAAGGACTACCCCATATCTTTTTTTTGTACATTCCATACATAGCACAAAACCTGGCACATAGTAGGTACATAATAAATATTTATTGACAGACTGACTGATTGATTGCCATCCTATTGATTGAAGACAGTATGTACAAAATGAGGAGGCTAGTTTAGTTTGAAGAAAGAGTGTGAAGGGGAAGGGTGAAATCAGTCTAGAAAAGAGAAGTTGGAGCCAGGTTGTGGAGGACTTCATATCTTGAATCTGTATTATATTTTAAAGGCAATAAGGAGTCACTAATGCTTCTTGAACAAAAGAGGCTCATGGTCAGGCCTGTGCTTTATGAATATCAATTGACAGCTGTGTAGAGGAGAGATGAGGGAGGAGAGATGCTTAGATACAGAGAAACCAATTAGGAGACCATTTCAATGGTGCAGTTAAGAACTGATGAGCGTCTGAACTAAAATGGTAGCCATATAAGTAGAGACAATGGGATGGATGCAATAGATGTTGAGAAGATAGAATTAACAGGTCATTCAGTAATTGGAAGGAGGGTGATGCCCTTGACAAAACTAGGGATATTAGGAATTGGAATGAGATTGTTGTTTTTTAGTCACTTCAGTTATGTTTGACTATTTGTGACCCCATTTGAGGTTTTCTTGGCAGAGTTACTGGAATAGTTTGCCATTTCTTTCTTTAGCTAATTTTATAGATGAGAAGACTGAAGCAAACAGAGTTAAATGACTTGCCCAGGGTCACAGGATGAGTCTTCCTGACTGTAAGTCCAGTGCTTTATCTACTCTGCCACCTAGCTAAAGAATTCCATTTTGAAGATTTTGATTTGAAGTAGAATCACAAGATAATAAGTTTAGTGTTGGAAGAAAATTTAGAGGTCATCAAGTCCAACCCTTCATTTTACAGGTGAGGGAACTGAGGCTGAGAGGTTAAATAACTTTCCCAACATCATGTATGAAGGAGGAAGTCAGGTCTTCCTGACTCTAATCCCAGGGCTCAATCCACCATACTACCTTGTGGTTTATAGGACATACAAGTAAAGCTGTCCAGGAGGCAGTTAGTGATGTGAAACTGGGGGCCAGAGGAGAAATGAGGGCTGGATATGTAAATTTGGGGGCTGTTTGCACAGAGATGATCATCTAATCTATGGAAGCTGATGAGGTCACCGAGAGAGGATATAGAAAGAAAAAAGAGAGCCAGGATAGAGCCCTGGAGTACATTCACATGTAGGGGGCGGAACAAGGATGATGATCAAGCAAAGGAGACAGAGAAAGAATGTTCAGACAGTGAAGATAAAAAATGGGCCAAGAACATTGTGGAAAGAGAGAGTATCTGGCCAGTAGGGTCAAAAGCTGCTGAAAGCTTAAGAAGAATTAAGACTGAGAAAAGGCCATTGGATTTAGAAATCAGGATATATCCAGAATGACAGACATTTTTGGATATGGCCAATATTGGGATTTGTGTTCTGACTGTGCATTTGTTACAAGGATTTTCTTTTCCCCAGTGGGGGAAGGGAAGAGAAAATAAGTGCTTCTTATTTGGAAAAATACAATTAAAAAATTTTAAAGACATATTTGGTAACCCTGGAAAAAGTAGAGCAGTTTAAGTTGAGTGGGGGGCTGGGGTAGAAGCCAGGAAATATCTACACTGAGAGAATTCCTTCTTAATTTACTTTCTCAAGTAGGACTGAGATATTGGGTTATTGTTGTTTTGTTTTTTTTTAAATGAGAAGGCATGAATATTACACATTGGCATAGACACAAGCCTTAGTTTTGACACCTCTCCTCCAATTTTCTGCATTTCCACTAGTGGCCACACCATCATTCCCATCACCTGAGGTTGCCCTTTTAGAGTCATCTTGACTCTTTCTTACTTCCTGGCCCCAAGAAAGGACTCCATCTTCAGCATCTAATCTCATCTCTTTGCAGCCTGTAGCCTAAATCAAGTGTTTAGCACAGTTTCCTCATCTATAAAACTAGAAGACTTCAAAAGCAGGGGTTCTTGGGGCAGCTAGGTGGTACAGTGGATAGAGAACCAGCCCTGGAATCAGGAGGACCTGAGTTCAAATCTGGCCTAAGACACACAATACTCATTAACTATATGACTCTGGGCAAGTCACTTGATCTCAATTGCCTCACCAAAAAAAAGCAGAGGTTCTTAACCTGGAGTCTATACATTAAATTTTTTTTTTGGGGGGGTGGCTAGGCAATGGGATTAAGTGACTTGTCTAGGGTCACATAGCTAGTAAGTGTCATGTGTCTGAGGCTGGATTTGAACTCAGGTCCTCCTGAATCCAGGGCCGATGCTCTATCCACTGTGCCACCTAGCTGCCCCTAAATTAATTTTTAAAATATATTTTGATACTTGTATTTCAATTTGATAATTGCTTTCCTTTGTAGGCTTATGTTTCTAATTTTGTTTATTTAAAATGTTTATTCCGATAAGTCCTTAGGCTTCATCAGACTGCCCAAGGGGTCCTTGACATAAAAAAAATTCCAGAATGTCTGCTTTAAAATCTCTTCTGGTTCGTTCCATTGGAACTGATGAAATCCATTCCAGAGGTAGCTCTGCGGCCCAGTGGACTTAGAGTTAAGAAGACCTGAGTTCAAATTCAGCCTCAAACATTTCCTAGCTGTGCGACTCTGGACAAGTCAATTAATCTCTCCTAGCCTCAGTTTCTTCATCTGTAAAATGGGGGTAATAATAGCACCTACTTCCCAGGGTTATTTTAAGAATTAAATGAGATAATCACAAAGCACTTTGCAAAACTTAAAATGCTATACAAATGCTAGCTGTTGTGATGATGATGGTGATGATGATGATATAAATGAGAGAGGAGAGAAAAAGAGAGAAAGAAGACCATGACAGAACTCTAAAGTTCTGCGGTCACATCCCGCCAAGACTATTCTCTCCTAATTGCTCTCACTGCCTCTAGTCTCCCCCTTTTACAATTCACCAGCACTTATTTGCCACCAATCTGGCACATACTAGGCACTTAATAAATGGTTTTTGATTGATCTTCTGCCTACCTGCCAAACTGATAGTCATAAAAACCAGGTCTTACCTTTTTCCCTACCACTTACTCACTTTACAAATAAAGTAACTGACATCCAGAGAAAATGATGTCACTTGTTTAAGGTCCCACAACTAGCTCATGACAGAGCCAGGGAGAGAACCTGTATCCCTTGATTCCTGGGTCAGATTCTGCCATTGAGCCTGGTTAGCAAGTGCAAAACTCTGTGGAAAACTTTTATTTGGAGGGGAGGGATTAGGGAAAAGGTATTGGGTGAAATATGGGAATCATGGCTCTGGAGCTAGAAGGGGCCTCAGGGCCATCTCATCCAACTGCCTCATTTTAGAGCTGAGGGATGTTGAATGAGTTACTGAAGGTCAAACAAGCAAGACATCGAGGCAGAGCAGTAGATGGAATGTGGGGCAGTGAATCAGGAAGACCGCATCTGAGTCCTGCTCAGCTACTGTGTGATCCTCTGTAAGTCACTTTAGCTTCTCTTAGCCTCAGCTTTCTCATCTGTTAAATGAGGAAAATGAATCTCTATTGGGTCAGATGGTCTCTAAAGGTCCTTGCATCTCTAAACATGTGGTCCTGTAGTGACTGGAGGTAGAATTGAAATCCAGATCCTCTGACTACGAAACCAGTGCTCTTTCCACTGACCAGGGGGCTGTAAATTAAGAGAAAGGTTGCTAACCTCAGCTTACAGGGCTATTTCTGCACAGCTTGACCTGGAGTCAAGACGGACTGCCAGGATGCTACTGACAGAGGCAGAGCTTCGCTTTGTACACACAGCATTATAAAAATCTGAACTAAATTAAAGATCTTTTCTAAGAGAAGAATGACAGTCTTTGGGAGTTTGAAATGACTGGGAATACTCTGCTTCTAAAAGCAGTGAGAACAAAGATTGCTAAGGAGCACAACAGCCAAGGCATTTGCTTTCTTCCCCCACCCCCCCATCTTGGCATGTAGTAAACTCCTATTGAGTTCAGGGAGAAATGGACATGAATGCTGATTGCCCACTACAGATGGGCAATCTGCAAGTGTCATGGTCACCTCATGCTGCCAGGATAAAGAGGCCACCACCTCTTTTTGTCAGGGACAAAAGAAGGTGTTTATGATTCCTGTCTCCTTTCTGCTTCCAAATTTGCCTCCTGTTACCTGTAACCTTCTTCTTTGCTCACCTGTGAGCCTAAGAGTTAGTCTATTATCTCAAGGGCCCACCACTGTCCTTCAGAAACCCCTATTAAGAAGAGAATCTGGAAACCGTGGATAGGAAGTGTCAGGCCAGGGAGGCAAGGAGTCTTCTGGCTACATCTCCTAAAAGGTCTCTCTTCATGTAAACAATTTGACCTCCACCCCCACTTCCTCGCAGGCAGCACTGTCATGCTTGGATAGAGTCTAACAGGTATGATGAGAGTTGCCCACTTCTAAGCAGTCAAATAATCTCTGTTACAAGAGATCTCAAAGGTCACAAAGTTTAACCACAGTTTAGCAAACATGCCCCCAGTTCAGCCCCTGTTGGAAGGCCTCCAGGGAAGGAGAATACCATCCCTTCCCAGGAAGTCCATTTCTACTTTGGGTTAGCTCTGCTAGCGTGTTTTCTTTTATATGTAGTTGAAATTTGCCTCCCTGTAACTTCTGCCCACTGCTCCTAGATCTACCCTCTTCCACGTGACATCCATTCAAATATTTAAACAGCTATCATGGACTCCCTAAGCTTTCTCTTCTCAGACAGCAGTCCTAGCTCCTTAACTAACCCTCATGTGGTACAATCTCCAGCTTTTTCACAATCCTGGTCACCCTCCTCTGGACACACTCTAGTCTATCAATGCCTTTCCTAAAATATGACGCTTTGTGTTTTCTTGATTATCCTTGGCCCCTATCAGTATTTTTAAACATATAAAAACATCAAAACAAATGTCATACATAATCCTATTTCTTTCTCATTCCCTTCTAGGATGAAATAAGAAGAAACAACTGTCCAAACCCAAGTGGTCCCTATAGCCCAATTGTTGGCAATAGATATAGTGGCTTTGTCAATAGAATGGTTCACATATGAAATTTCCCAGGGGCATGGCAGATGTTCTCAATATCCATGGAACCAAATGCATACAAGTAGGCACAGAGAAAAAAAAAGACCATACATTCAAGTACATAAAAGCCTATCCATTAAGAGATGCAGGATAGCTTGTCGATAGGGTACTAGCCTGAAAGTCCAGAAACAATTGGGTTCAAATCCCACCTTAGGCACTTCTGAATTGTGTGACCCTGGGCATTTTTGCTCACTCTATGTATCTCATTTTCTACATCTGTAAAAGGGTGGGTGAGCAGCTTGGATTTGAAGGCTTTTAGGCCCTTTCCATTTCTAAATCTATGCTCCTATAAGTGGAGTCTAACCTTTGGGATAGAAGAATGTTTTGTCATTATTATAGCTATTAAATTGGACTGGGAGATTTATTTCCCTAAATGAATCCCATACCAAATTGCCAAGATTAGCCTCCCAAAGCCTGACATTGAATATTTTCATAGTCCTATAAACCTCAAGAGTTTTCAGATGACTTATTTTTCCTTTATGTCTCCTTCTTCAAGGGCATCTGAAACAGGAAATGAGGAGAAGGGGAGGAGAGGCACTGTGGAATTGTGGGGAAAGCACTCGATTTTACATCAGAAGACCTGGGTTCCAATTCTAGCTCCTACTAGCTGTACGACCCTGAACAAGTCCTTTTCTCCTGCTGGGCCTCAGTTTCCTCATCTGTACAATGACAAAGTAAGATCCCACCTTTGATGCTTACAACCTGGGTGACCTTAGGCAAGTCACTTAAACTCCTGGGCCTCATTTTCCTAGTTAGACTAGATGGTCTCTGAGATCTCTTCCATTTCTGATTCCAGCCTCACAGAATCATTGTTTTATAGCTGGAAGGGACCTCAGAAGTCATTTAGTCAACCTCTTCATTTTGCATATGAAGAGACATTTTTTCCTTTTTCTAGGTATTTGGAGGGCTTTAGGGGAGAGCTCAAGCAAGCCACTGCTTTCACTCTGCCATCCTCTGTTTTGCATATGAAGAAACTGAGTTCCAGGGAAATGAAGTAAATTGACCAAGGTAATAAGGTAATAAACGGCAGAGCCAAGACTTAGATCAAGTCCTTTGACTCCAAATCCGGAGCTCTTCTTCCTTCATCACACTTCTATGATTAGATATTTCCCAAGGCTCCTTCCAACTTTTGATATCTCCTTGGGTTTGGAGATTCTTACACTCTTTATGTTTCATATAAGACAAAGAAAAGAAGAGAAATAGTACACGTGGCTTTCAGGAATGATGTCTCTGATTTTAAAAAAAAGCAATATTGATGGAACTCAGAGACATGAAAGGTAAACAAACATCAGCCTCCATACATTTTTAAAAAACAAAATCATAGCCACAATTGAAAGAAAACAAAATTATCATTCCCATGCCCAGAAGCACAAAGCCTCTGTGAGTTGGAACTTCAGTCCAGTCAGGTCTCCATAAGGGCAGAGGAACACAGACACATCCCCACAAAATACGAGGCTACTGGTGGGGGAGGGGAAGGCACTTCAGTTTTTTTTTTTCAGCTGTGATGCAGCACCTGCCATGAGCTAGGGCAGCTCCCATTTTCATATTGTCTGACAGTAGCAGTTGGACAGCGCTCGAGCCAGTGAGACTGAGCTGCAGACTCCCTGCCTCCACAAAGCTGAATTTAATAAGATGAGAACAGTATGCCAAGATGGTGTGCACCCTCCCTAGCACTTATCATGACACTAGTCACTCAGCAGGGCCCTTATTGCAGCGGTAATCTGGGTGAGCCTGGCAGAGTGTCCTTCTTACAAGTTCAATATAATAGAACAGCGGGGTTCTGGGGGGCCTGGCAGAAAAGCTTAGCAAAGTTAAAGCCCATTACTACATGCTTGAGGAAAAATGGCTCACAAAATATTAGGACCAGAGAAAAACCCGGCCTTGCCAAATGTGGGGCCTCTGTCCATAATGGCGTATTCATTATTCTGTAGTGGCAGGCAACAGTGGATTTAAATGTTTTTAACCCTGATGGAAATGTAGATGCAAATTTCCCCCCATTATTTATCTCTGTTTGAATTTAATGGGCCACAGTACTGTATACTGTATATGTCAAACAAAATGATGCCTTTTTAATCTCCTTTTAGTTGCAAGATGATGGCAAGAGTTTGGGGGGAACATGACGGTGTATTGTCTTTTTTTTAATCCCTCCTATGATTTTGCATTTAAAAACCTAATGAGAGAAAAAGCAGGGACAGGTTCTGCCTTGTAAAGGAGCACAGCCTTCTGTGCCCAAGCCTTGCTGAGGCTAATTCTGGGCAGCTCAGAACAGATTTTGGCCATGTGCTTTTAATGAAGACAGTGCTACCAAGGAGCCTATTCAGAGGCCAAAGTCATAATGTGACAGCCTTCCTTTGGAGCTCTGTATGGGGACTTTGAATGCCAGAATATCCTCAGGGAATCAGGTTGCTTGATATGGGGAAGACTGAACACATCAGAACCAGATCTGAAAAGCCACAATTCCTTCTGCTGCCCATAGATTCCACCTTTCTTCATAGGATAATCTTAGGTTATACAAGCTACTGTGTGTCCTTACTATGGCAAGGTCCACCAGGACTCATGAAAAGCTAATAAAAATTCTCCATCCCTGCTTGTATCCAGAATTTTTCAGGGATTTTTCTTCTGCTAGTTATGTCAATGAGAAAATATGTCATCTTTGAAGGTTCTATCTCAGGGAAATTTTCATCACAGATAAACTTAAAGTCATTCCCTAGACCAGCTGCTGTAGAAGGCAAAGAAAAGTGGTGGGAGGGGAGGCTCCCTAGCTGAATATACCATATTTTAAATGGGTTGAAAAGTCCATGTGAATGAAATTCTTCATCAACTTCTTCTTTTTTTCTGGCTACATGTTCTCATTCAAAGAATTAAAGAATTTCAGAATTGCATAGAATTTCAGAGTGAGACATGACAGTTCATCTAATACAAATCATATATGAACAAGTAACTGCTTTATAGCGTTCCCAGCAAGGGGTCACCTCATCTTTTCTTGAAGCCCTAATGCAAAAGAACTCACTACTAACCAAGGCAACCCATTCTACTTTGGGATAGCTTTCATTATTTGAAATGTATTCCAGACATTGAAACTAAATCAGTTTCTCTACAGGGCCCACTCTTTGCTCCTGTTCTATTTTGGGTGGATGAAACAGAATAAGTCTAACCCCTCATTCAAATTACAGCCTTTCAAGTTCCTGGAGATAGCCATTGTGCCCTTACCCCCCCACCCCCCACCACCAATGACATGAACTCAGTAATGTTCACCATCTTGGTTTTCTCTCTCTGGGTGATCTTCCTCTTTACCTGCATTCATGAGATCACCAAGATGGAATTATTCTCTCCCTCTGACCTTATCTAGACCTTAGGAAACTTAAGCATCTGTTTTTCTTGAAGTTCCTCTTGACAATATGTTCTGGGGGCAGCTAGGTGGTGCAATGGATAGAGCTCCACCTTGGAGTGAGGAGGACCTGAGGTCAAATCTGGCCTCAGACACTTGACACTTACTAGCTGTGTGACTATAGGCAAGTCACTTAACCCTGACTGCCTCACCAAAAAGCAAAATATGTGTGTGTGTACATGTGTGTGTGTGTATATACATATATATATACATATATATATATATATATATTCTGAATGTTGAGATGCTTTCCTTCATTGATCTAAAGGATAGATATTTCAATGGATCCATGATCTCCTCAATGTGGAGTACTCTTCACAATGTGCAGATAGCACTACTCATCAACATTTTATCTTCCTATGTCATCCTAGAAGCCATGCAGAAGAGCTCCACCAAAGGGAATTGTCTTCCCCAAGATCTCTTGATATATACTTTGATACTCAATGACTTGAAGGAAAAAGTGAGCACAGAGGAAGACAGGATGGTTTAGAATCCAAGGCTTGTAGACTCCTCAGAAGTCCCAGATCCCTGAATTATGAGTATATTCTTCGAGAAGAAAAGTGATGGTTCTGGATGTGATTAGGTACCAGATAACATCTGTTATCTGTCCAACTGATTAGATTTTTCTGTATTTGAGAGAAAGGAACAACTCAGTGCATCTCACTCAAAGTGTTAAATCATTTACTATAGAGAAAAGAGAAAGGAGAGGCTTATATTTCATCCCCAACAGTAACATTTATCCCAGTCCCTCCCAATTCCTAAATCAGGGCATATAGCAGGTTTGTCCAACTGGAAGGACTCTGCCTCCTTTCGGACAACAGCTTGAGTTGAATGATCCAATTCCCTTTATTTACACCTTTATAATAGTCTCACCATAGAAGTATCCAAAAGCAGAGCATCACCTATGTCAGATCAGTTGTTGCCATGGTGATTGGCTAGTTCACAAGGATCCATTTTCTTGGGCTGTAAGCTCCTTGTGCCTATCCCATGCTACCATTTAGTATATGCAATGATCTCTAGATTAAATGAAAAGATGTGGGTTTCTTTCCTTCTTTTTTTCCCTGGATGATCAGATGGATACATGCAAAAATCAATTAGTCCTACATCCCACTGATTAAAATATGCAAGTACTAAGATATATCAAAAATGTTGATCTATGATGTCACCTATCATCCCAGAAAGGATTCACTGACCACTTCTCAGACAGCCATGTGCACCAATACATGTATTCCCAACCTGAGACGACCTTCAGACTTTGTCATCCTATAGAAACTAATCACAAGATGATAACAAATGAAATCAGCCATATCTTAAAAAGGAAATTGGCTACTGACATAGAAACAATTTCAGAATCAGTCATTTAGCATAGTGAAATCATCAGCTGGCTACAGCAAAGGTCAGAGTAAAATATCTAACTAAAAGAAAGATTAAAGATGAGAAGACACTCTGTAGTCTGGCATACAATTTTATCATTAAGCCAAAACTGCTCTTTCCAAAGTTACCAAAGGCCCCTTAATTGCCAGACCTTATGCCTTCTTTTCTATCTTCACCCTTCTTAATAACTCATTATTATTTGACACTGTTGACTACCTTCTCCTCCTGAATACTCTCTTCTCTCTGGCTTTTCATGACTCCACTCTCCCTCGCTTCCCCTTCTAAATCTCTTTTGCTGAAGCCTAATCCATGTCATGCCCATTAATTGTGGGCATCCCCAAAAATGTTGTCATGGGCTCTCTCTTTTTCTCTCATTAGCTCAGGTGGGTTCAATTATCATGCATGTGCAGATGATTCTGAAATCTGTATTTCCAGCCCTAATTTCTTTTCTAAGCTCTAGTCCCACATCACCAACTACCTTTTGGACATTTCCAGCTGGATGGCCCACAGTCATTTCAGACTCAATATGTTCAAATAGAACTGTCCCCTCCCCCCAAAAAAACCCTCCCCTCTTCTGACCTAGCATTTTACCATCAACATACAGCTTCAAATCCTTGGTATCATCCTTGATAGCATCTCTCCCTCACTCCATTAGAAGCTATGTTTGCACTACTGTGCCATGTGTCTTGGGAGAAAGTCCCAGTATTTCCTCTTTGTGTGTCCTCTCTCTCCACCCCCAAGAGATCCTTAAAATATCCACTGATGGGGAGCAAACTCTGCCCTCCAGTCCTTATTTCTCTTCTTATATCTTTCCCCAAACTGAGAAGAAACACACTACCAGGGTCTTTAACAACTTAGGCCCCTTTGTAAGGCAGTCCAAGCTTTGCCAAAATGGCTTGTTACATGGTTTTTGCACATGACACTATACCTACCATCTTTGCGCCTTTGCCCATGCTTCTTCCCATGCCTGACAATATTCTTCCTCACCACCTCCAACTTTTAGAGTTCCTGGCTTCCTTTAAGAATCAACTCAAGTGACATCTCCTCCAGGAGGCCTTTTTTGGTTTCCCCTGCTGTTCATGCCTCCCTTCACCCCTCAACCCCTCTGATAAGGTTAGCTTTCGCATCCTCTGTATTTATTCAGTAAGTCCTCATTTACATGTTATCTTTGCTATTAAACTCCTTGTGGGCAGAAACTGTTTTTGCTTTTCCTCTGTGTGCCCACTGCTTAGCTTCCTGCCTGGCACAGAGAAATCACTTAACAAATGTTTATTGATTGATTACCCCTGCATCCTGAGCCACTGCCAGTCATCTTGACTTATGTCTTGCCACTGGACTCCAATGACTCTGGAGGAGAGAGTGAAGCTGATGACTTTGCACAGCCCTGCCTCACTTAAATCCAATTCACTTGCAAGTCAAGACATCACTCTCCTGAAGTCATTGGTCCACTTTGAGAATGAAGGATGGACAATAACAACAACAATTGATTGATTAAGATTATAACAGTTCTAACTAGACCTGTTGGATAAGCTTCCAATTCTGAAAAGGGGATATGGAGAAAATTAGAGTAGATTCTTCCAGTCATTATAATAAAGTGGCTCAATGAGCTCAGAAAGCATCTCAGCAAACAAACATATAACCTCCTTGCACAGAGAAGAGATGTGACAGCCAAGGACAGACACTTCCCTTTTGGAGTACCAGTTCATTAACAAAACATTTTGGAGGAGGATGAAAACAAAAGATTATGAGCAGCATCACTTCCAAAAATAGTGCTGAGACTTTGGGTTATAGATTCAGCTGATCCAGATCATCCTTAAAGCCTTTGTATGTGAATCTAGCAGGGGGATAACAAAGAGATGTGAATTGGAACTGATCTGCTGGCATTTTTACATTGATCTTTTTAACTGGCAAAACCCACCATATGAGCTCTACCATGTCGATACCGAAAGTACTAGATAAGGAAATGTCAAAGGGCATTTAAAATGATGAAGCTGGGAAGAGTGGCTGAATCAGACTGAAAACAGATAGAAACATCTGTGCAGGAGGCAGCAGAGATTTTAATGGCATCCAGAGCTCAATATCCAGCAGAGCAAGGGATTACTAAATGTTTGTTGGCTGATTTCAAGACACCTCAGAGAGGGAAGGCTCCAAAAGAAGAGAGAAATCATAGATGGTTCTTCTCCCAAAAGGAAGATATCAGCACGTTCCCTTGCTCATCCCCATGCAATCTTTATAAGAATGATCTGTAGTGCAAACACTGAAGGTAACCTTGGAAAACAGGAAACAGTCAGACTTTCACTGAGATTTTTCTATGACAATCTATGTTTTGTGGTCACACATCTGATGGCAATGTGTAAAGAGTCTATTATCCTGCTATCTATCCATCTATCTATCTATCTATCATCTATCTATCTATCTATCTACGTATCTATTTATAGTATATTGGTTTTAAAATAATATTTGATTTAATAGAACAAAAGTCAGTTAAATGTTGATGTGATTTTGATAAATATGACTTTGTAGCTACATTTATTTAATGATCTGTTCAGAACCGACATCAAGTGAGATGTTAAACAATGCGATATATGTGCCCCTAAGCTATTTGTAGGTGTCATCAAAGATTCTATGCACAAAGTCCAAGAAAAGAAGTTCCAGTTGATGGTGAAATCAGACAAATATTCTTATTTACAAATGACACTGCATTAATTGTGTCAGTCCTTGGAACACTGCAAAGCCACACAAGAGAAATCTATGGCAATGGGAAAAATATTGGTTTAACCTTCTATGGTAGAAAAACAAAGTGGATGAAAATATAAATATTGCCCAAATTAGGACATGTAACTTAATGGGTAACCAATCAAGCTAATTCATCTCTCTCATACATGTGTACTCATAGAGACATGTGCAGATAAGAACTGGATGTATGATTTCATTTTTTTCACATAAGGAACTTCCAGGTGAGAAAACTCTCATTACCAATACAATTTGGCATGTTCTAGGTTACTTATAGTCTTAAAGAATTGCTGGGGTGACTGAGGGGGGAGGAGTACACTGTGAGGGTAAGTAATTTGCTCAGGGATACATAGCTTGCATGTATGAGAGGCAGGTCTTGAACTCAGTTCTTTCTGGCTCTGAGGCTAGGTCTTTATTTGCTGTGCTATACTGTTTCCCATATGTGATGATTTATATGTGTATGTGTATGTACTAATTATATATAACACATATGATACACACATATATATGAGGAATACACACATGTATATAAATGTATTGTGTATATGTGTACATATTTATATATGCCTATCTCTATCTCTGTGTGTGTGTGTACTCCCAACATCCTCAACAAGCAGTCATTTAACAAATGTTTATGTGGCACCTACTACATACCAGGTACTGAGGATACAAAACCCACTCATTCATTTAACAAGCATTTATTAAGCACTGACAATATACAAGGCTCTGTGCTCAACGCTCTGGATGCAAAGGAAAAAAATGCAGTAGTCCCTCCTTTCAAGGATCTTATACTCTAGTGGGGGCTGTCATTCATGTGTAAGTGAGAGTATTTGCAAGTATATGTATAATGTATCCTTGCCAGAAACTGCAGATGGTCTAGGCCCAGAAGTGAGTTAGATTTCACTTGGGAAGGTGTGTAATGCTGCAGAAACCTCACTCTTTGATGCCAGTATTCTCCCAGAGATGCATTTTGGCTACATATTACCACCATAGTCTTTGAAGCAACAGAATTACACACACACACACACACACACACACACACACAGAAATACAGACACATACACACAGATGTTAACAGTCTTAAAGGCCAATGGAGATGCATGACAGGTATAAGTGAGCTTCAGCAGCAATAGGCCCCAGTGCCTATTCATGCTTTTAAAAACTGGCATAAAATATCCCATTAAGGACATAGGACACAATAATAAGGTGACTAGTTATATAGTGAGAATGAAAGACAGTAGACATCCATCCTGAGAGTGCAGTGATCCCCTCTGAGATCATGAAAGAGCAAGGAAGGACTCCATTATGTTGGTTGGATGCTTTGTGAGGGATTTAAGGAAAGAGATGGACAAGGATCACAAAGGTTCAGACTGCAGGTTGGATGTGTGTGTGTGTGTGTGCATGTGCAGTGTGTGTGTGTGTGTGTGTGTGTGTGTGTGTGTGTGTGTGTGCGCGGTGGGCAGCGGGAGAGGTGACATAGAAAGGACTGTAGTTCTTAGACTTTTTCCAGCTGGAAGGAAGCTCAGAGATCATCTATCCCGACCCCTCTGCTTTACAGAAGAAGAGACTGAGGCCATTAAAGGGAAGTGACTTGATTAGGTGCCGGGGATAAAAAGGAAGCTATCTCTGCCCTCAAAGTGCTTACATCCATTGGGAGAAGAGAGACAAGAGAGACAAGTTTCTGAAACAATGGTTCACACTTCCTGGCAAGCTCATCAAACTGATTAGGTAAGATCCCTGACTGACTCCCTTCCATACTGAGCAGGTATGCCTCCATTCTCTACAGTGAGAGCCGTGGACAGTCAAAGCGAGGCTCACTTCCTTAGTTAGAACCATGCAAGTGATTGGGGACCACTCCTGACCGACCTTTGCCTGATGCATGTAAATGATCACTATTGTTATAAAAACCACACACAGTTTTAAAGCTCAGGTGCGAGTACAGTCTGCTAGTATAAACACCTTGGGTGGGAAAGAAAACCCAGCCACCCATGGACAGTTCTTTTGGCAAGCGAAAAAGGCCCCACCAACCCTGCTTCTCCCTAAATTAGCCTACCATGATAAAATGTCGAGGTGCCATTGAGACAGCCCCCTTAGCTACTCGCCTTGGGACCTGAAAAGTAACATGGAAGGGATGCTTAATGAGTTGGAAAAAGAAAAACCAGCTGCATTAGAGTGGAAATGATGGGCTGCGTATGACCAGAAAAACCTAAAATGTGCTAATTGAACGCCCTCGGATCCCCTTCTCTGTTCCTTGCTCCAGAGGGGTGGCACCAAGGCTCATCTCAAACCAGGGCCTAACGACAAAGGGAACAGCATCGGTAGCTAGAGACGGAAAGGGACCGTTTCTAAGCCATGCCAGAATTCCTGGTCAGGAAGCTTGAAGGCTTGGGGAGGCCAAAAGTACCTGAGAGAGTGTTCAAATACAGAAGAGAAAGGGAAAAAAAAATACATACGGGGTGACTCCGAAAGGCTCAGTGAAGTTTTAAGCTTAATAAGGTTAGGAGACACCCTGTATGTTTAAAGGAAGCAATAGCTCTCAAGGAAATGTCCAAACCTGTGTGAATTTGAATTACACACATCCCTCCCCTCCTGGAAAAATTACACATGTGCTCCTCCAAGATAGCCATGCAAAAGGTTACAAATTTTTGCCGTTTTTTCTTAGTCTCCCCTGTCACTGGTACTGATCCTACTGCTGAGGATCTTTGTTTTAGATTTCAGTTACAGTAAAGGTGACTTAGAACACTTTTTTTTTCCCTGTAGTATATTCATCATGTACATCTCTCTCCCCTACCCCCATTCCAGCATCCCTTTATTTCTTGTAACCCCATTAGAATGCAAACTCCCTGAGGGCAAGAACTTTCTTGCTTACTTATATTTGTATCCCCATTTCTTAGCACAATGTCTCACATATAGTAAGTGATTAATAAATCTCTCTCTCTCTCTCCCTCCCTCCCTCCCTCCCCATGTCTCTCTTTCTGTGTGTCTGCCTGCTTTCGTCTGTCTGGCTCTCCCCAGAGCTAACATTTGTGGTTAAACAACCATACCAAGCTATGAAAATAGTTTCTCTCTGCCCTCTAAATTATGAGAAGAATTCTTGTCTGCACTATTTTTTTTTTAGAAAATAGCTATCTTTTTTTTTATTTATGGAATAAAACAAGCATTTCTGTAACATAGTATAATAAAAAATATGATTACAAATGAAACTTCAAATCTATTATATATAACTTGCTATTCCTTTTAAATATATAATAAAGTTATCTTGTACATTTTTTCCTTTTTTCTTCCTGCCCTAGAGATGGCTACCATTACAAACACACACACACACACACACACACACACACACACACACACACACACACACACACCAGTTCTTTCTCTAGATGCAGATAATGTCTTTCTTCATACATTCTTTATAGTTTTTATTATATCCCTGATGGAACAAATTTTAGATAAAGCCAGTGATTGATAACCATTGAAAATTTCTAATATATACTTTTTTGAGGGGATTTAATCACATAGCATCTTCTTATTATTATTGTTAAATAGCTTCCTATCTCTGTTTTTTTTCTCTCTCCACAGAAAGGGCAAGCCCCTAAAGCCAAGAACACTGTCTTACTCTTCTTTTGTTTGGCTCAAAGGATTTGGAGCTGGAAGAAACTTTAGAGACCATGTGTTCTGCAAAGGAGAAAACTGAAGCCAAGTATAATTTGCCGGTGGTCCCACAAGTGGTAGGGAACAGACCTAGGATTTGAACCCTGACTTTTTTACTCCAACTCCAGAGTTCTTTCTATTGAACCATCCCTTCTAAACAACAATTTGCCCATAGTAGACACTCAATACTTACCAGAAGCCCTTAGATCTGTAGCTAGAAGGGCTCTTAAAGGCCAGCTAGTCAAACCCTCTCATTTACAGGTGAAGAAACTGAGGCCCAGAGAGGTTAAATCACTTGTTCATGATTATACTGCTATAAAAGGACAGAGGCAGAATTGGAACCCACCTCTTTTGCCTGTTGCTTTTACCTATGTGGCCTCTCTCATGGCATCCCTGTATATGCCCCTTTCCCTCCTTTGATGCAGCCATTCCCCTACTGCAGGCCTCCATCACTCACCCCTAGACTACTAAGTAGCTTCCTGGTTAGCTATCCAAGTGCCCTTCCTACAGAGCAGCTCTGACCATGCCATCTCCCCCCTTTTAACTCCAGGACCACCTAGAAAATCCTCTCCTTGGCTTTCAAAGCCCTTCAAACCTTGCCCCTTCCCAGTCTTCAGTCACCTTCCCTGAGATACTCTGGGATCAGTGATACTGGGATGCTCGCTGTTCCTCACCCATGCACCCTCATCTCTGGACTCTGGGAATATTCACTGGCTGTCCATGCATGGAATTCTTTCCTTCTTCATCTCTACCTGCCAGCTTCCCTAACTGCCTTCAGGTCTAAGCTAAAATCCCACCTTCTGCAAGAAGCCTTTCCTGATCCCTTAAATACTAGTACCTTCCCTCTCTTTATTAGCTCAAATGTATCCTGTCTATATCTTGTTTTCAGAGCAAGTGGCTTCTGCTCGTAAGCTCTTTGAGGGCAGCGGCTGATTTTTTTTTGTCTTTCTTTGAAATCCCTAGCATTCATCACAGTCCTTAGCACACAGTAAGTACTAATTAAATTCTTGTTACCTTGACTCGACATTCATATACCACAATATTTTGCATATATTATTTCATTTAATTGTCACAACAACCCTGAGAGGCACCTGTTTTACAGATGGGGGCTTAGAAATTGCCCAGGCTCCATCTACTGGACACGTATCATATGCCAGGGACTGGGCTAAGTCCTAGGGGGTGGGGTCGTCATTGCTGTTATTGTTCAGTCGTGTCCAATTCTCCATGACCCCATTTGGGGTTTTCTTGGTAAAGATACTGAAAAGGTTTGATATTTCCTTCTTCAGCTCATTTTACAGATGAGGAAACTGAGGCAAATAGGGTTAAGTGACTTGCCCAGGGTCATTCAGCTAGGAAGTGTCTGAGGCCAGACTTGAACTCCAGAAGATGAGTCTTCCTGACTTCAGGTCCAGCACTCTATCCACTTTGTTACCTAGCTGCCCCAGAGGGGAACCAGGGACAAGAGGGGATTGACAGAGATCGAGGGGAGGGGAGAGAAGAAAGACAAAAACAAAATACTTCTTGCCATCAAAGAGCTGCCATTCTACCAGAGGAGTTAGATAGGGGAGAATTGTTTGGAATGACTTTCCTCAGGTACTACCATAGTCCTTACTACCAAGATGAAGGTTCATTTTGCAATAATTCCTAGGGCAGGAAAGTAGCCCAATGTATTTAAGCCAAGTTTTCAGTCTCAAGGATCAAGTCCATGACCATGCTGACGCATTGTGGGCATAAATATCCTTTGTCACAGGCATTTGGTAATGTGCATGTCCCAATCAGAAATCTTCCACTACTAACCTCAGTTTCTTATAAGCTAGAAAGGGAAAAATTAAGCAACAGATCAATGACTTGGTAATTCCGGCTGTTGCTCTGCTATTTTTGAAACACGGGAAGTATACACATTTTATTCTCATACTGCTGTCTGCTGTATCTGCTGCCCAGTTCTTAGGCTTGATTGGGCACAACTTAATGGGTGAGGTGATAGATGGTTCCAACAGGCCCACAGCTCCTACTGGAGGCACTGAATCATCAGAGTACCCTTTCCAACGGTGTTTACTATAGCTGAATCTTGGAGCAGAACGTCCAATAATAATAATACATGGAATTTATAGATCACTTTAAGGTTTGCAAAGTGCTTTATGTGTTATCTCATTTCATAAAACATTCTTGTGATACAGGAACTATTATTATCCCCCATTTTACAGGTGAGGAAACTGAGGCTGAGAGTAACTAAGTGACTTACCCAGAGTCACAGAGCTAAAAAAAAAGTCTGAATAAGTATTTGAACTCAGGCCTTCCCAACTCCAAGTCCAGTGTCATATTTAATATATGGTGACTCTAAGGAAGAATAGTCAGTCAGTCAATAATACTTATAAAGAACCTACTGTGTTCTAGGTATCATGCCAATGATGCGAAGAAACGCAAAGACAATTCCTGTTCCCAAAGAAGTTGCAGTCTAATGGGGAAGACAACATGTAAATAACTATGTCCAAACAAGATTTCTATGTGACAAATTGGAGATAATCTCAGAGGAAGGACACTAAAATTAAAGGGGATCAGGAAAGGCTTCTCTTAGAAGACAAGACTTTAGCTGTAACTCAAAGGAAAGCAGAGCAGCCAGAAAGCAGAGTTGAGGAAGGAGAGTATTCCAGGCATGGGGAATAGCCAACATCTGGAGATGGAACATCTTGTTTGAGAGATGGCAAGGAGACCAGTATCACTGAGTATATGAAGACGAGTAAGATAGAAGAAGATGGGAAAGGTTGGATACCAGTTTATGAAGGGCTCTGAATGCCAAACAGAGGATTTCATATTTGGTCCTGTAGGGAATAGGGAGCCACTGGAATTTTTTGAAGGGGAGATGACATGATGACAGGAGCTACAGCAGACTATGAGAATAAGGAATAAAACAAATTAATCAGAAGATTAATTTGACAGCTGAGTGGAGAATGGACTGGAGTGAGGAAAGACTTGAGGCTATTGTGACAGTCTAGGCATGGGGTAATAAGGGCCTGCTACATGATGGTGCCAGGATCAGAGGAGAGAAGGAGGAAAAAACAAGCGATGTAGCATAGATAAAATCATTAGGACTTGGCGACAGATTGGATATAGAGTGAGGACGACACCTAGACTGTGAGCCTGAGACAGTGGTGGTATGCTTGCCAGTAATAAGAAAGTTGGGAACTGAGGAAGTTTGGAGGGGAAAG
The DNA here is from genome assembly GCF_003287225.1 of Phascolarctos cinereus. Lineage (NCBI taxonomy): Eukaryota > Metazoa > Chordata > Mammalia > Diprotodontia > Phascolarctidae > Phascolarctos > Phascolarctos cinereus. The sequence goes on along the minus strand of NW_027555514.1, from coordinate 26,415,956 downwards.
ATACTGAACTCCATTTTGGACATATTGAGTTTAAGATGACTATGGGACATCCACTATATGTGAGCCTGGAGGTTAGGAAAGGCTAGATAAGTAAATCTGAGAATCATCAACATAGATGATAATTGAATCCATGGAAGCTGATGTGATTACTGGGGGAAATAGCATAGAGGGAGAAGAAAAGAGAGCACAAGATAGAGCCCTTTGGGACACCCACAGTTAATAGGTATGTCGCCTGTTCTTCTGCCTCCCTTCCCCCAAGCAAGAGCATCAGAAGATTATGGTCACTCACACACACACACACACACACACACACACACACACACACACACACACACGGGAGGTAGATACCCAGGGACTAAAACCACTAGATCCATGCTGTCTTGCCAAGAGAAGATTCCTATCCTACTCCTTTCCTCTCTCCTCAAGCAATGATTGTCTTCATTGAAAGGGGGTGATATCTGCTTTCCTCATACTGCTATTTGTCCCATAACTGTGGACTTGAGCCATGACCTCAGCCTTGTGGATACTCTCTCTGTTAGTGCAGATTACAGCTGATTTTGGCTTTCTTATCCTATGAGATTCGCCTCCCTGACTTTCTGTAGGATCTGTCCGATGTGCTGAAGGCCTTCCCAGAGGTTTTTCAGCATTTTATGATTTTCTGTCCAGCACTAGGCTCTCTATATCCTTTCTCCCTCCTATATAACCAGCCCATCTTCTTTCCAAGTCATATCTGTCCTTGATATATTTTGCATGAAATCTCATGCATGTATAAGGATTAATACACTGCCAGTCTACAGATACCTAGAATGCATCTTTCCAGTAACCTCTGTGTCACTTGTAATTTTTATTCTTCTGAGACCCCAGTGTTTCATGATTCACAGAATAATTAATAAAAATAAGAGTAACAAGAATAACAGCTATTAGTTGTACAGTGCTTTGGGGTTTGCAAAATGCTGTCTATAAATTATCTTATTTGATCCTTACAACAAGCCCGGTAGCTAGGTGCTGCTATTATCCCCATTTTACAGTTGAGGAAACTGAGGCTGAGAGCGTTTAAGGGATTTGCTCAGAGTCACGCAGCTAATAAATGTCTGAAGTGAGATCTGAACTCGAGTCTTCCTGGCTCCAAGTTCAGTGCTCTATATATTATGTCAGGCTCTACGCAGCCATGTAGCAATGCTGGGAGAATATTGGTTTTGAAAAGATGAGTGTGCAGGCAGGGAGCAGCATAGGGCCTTGGAAAGCCTTATGGGTGTTCCCACTACTGCCTAGTCCATATTTCCCCCAGTTTAATTCTGGGCCCAGCTCCTTATCCCTCTACGGTCACTGTCCAAGTTATAGATAATGATGTGCTAACTCAATAGTCTATCCATCCAACTGCATGTCACAATCTAGACAATATGTAGCTTCCTCCTTTTAATTTATCATTTATTTTAACATAACAAGCAAACCACAAATTACAAAGCTGACTTGCTCCAGAAGAGTTAGTGATTTCAATGATCAGGTCGTGCCACCATATTTTAGCAATTCACAGTAGTTAAAAGGAGAAAAAGTATGTGACATCCATTGTATTTAACCAGAGTTTTGTTGGCATTTATTGCTTTCTTTGTTTATATAGTTGCAGTCAATATGTATATGGAGGTTTTTGTTTGTTTGTTTCTTTGCTCTTCATGCTATGTCTTTTCATACAAATCTTCCCATGTTTCACATTCATCATTCCTTCCAGCACAGGAACATTCCATTACATTTATATACCACAATTTGTTCAGTCATTTTTAAGTGAATGAAGACAATGTTTGTTTCCCATTTTTATTACAACTAATATTGCTATAAATAGTTTTGCACAGGTAGATCTTTTCTTTCTGTCAATAACCTCCTTGCGGATATAAACCCAGTAATGGATTACTGAGGATTACTGAGTCAAAGGGGAGGAGTGATTTTGTCAATTTTCTTACGTAGTGTTGAATTGTCATTCACAATAGTTGAATGAATCAGCAGTTCTTCCAACAAAGAAAGAATTAAGATTCTTTCATCTCTTACCATGTGTATGGCAATATGTATATATTTTATTCACTTGGTTTTTCCAGTGGTATCCTTTACATGACTATGGATCTGATAAAGGCCTACAGTATTCTCATGCTGAATTTCATTAACATCTGCAAACAGAAGAATCTTCATTTATAAAGAGTCTTTTGGGCTTTCCACAAAATATCCTCCATAGGATTATAGATTTAGAATTGGAAAGGACCTTAGGGCCATTAGGTCAAAATCCCTCATTTTATAGATGAAGACTCTGACGCTAAGAGAGGTTTAATAATTTGCCTGAGGTCAAACAGCTAACAAGGGTCTGAGGCAGGATTTAAACTCAAATATCCTTGACCCCAAACCCCATGCTCTACCCACTGTTCCACCCTTCTAATTCCATGACTGTGGAGAATACCTCTGCAGGGAATACTAACTGTCTTATGGTTCATTTGAAATCACAAATCAGAAAATTATTCAACAAAGATTTTCTCAGTGATTGCATTGATCAAGGAATCTTGAATGATCTTTACACAGACATAGAAAAGAGACATTTATACTCTTAAGAGAGTTGCCTGCAGGCACTGAGTGGTTAGGTGAAATGCCCAGGGTCACACAGCCAGGATATATCAGAAACAAGATAGGAACCCATATCTTCCTGACTCCAAAGCCAGCCCTCTAGCCACTCTGCACCCCACCTCTCCTTTATAACAATTTGTATTTTTGAAAGTGCTTCCATAGAATCACAGACTGTCAAAGTGGGAAGGGCCCTCAGTGGTCAGCCAGTTCACCTCATTCCTGAATAAGAACATTTTACAATGCACTCCTGATGACAGGTCATCTAGCTTTTGCTTGACAACCCCTCCTCACAGCTTTGTGATAATTACATGTTGAATAAAAATATCATCGATGGCTTTTTCTCAGTCCTTGATGACAGTGTTTAAAAACAGAACCCCAAAACACCAAGCCAAGTACATAGCAGGCTTGGGGCACTCCACTAGATACCTTTTTCCAAGTGACATCAAATCATTGACAGCCCTTGGAGTCCAGTCATTCTACCAGTTCTGTGTCTGCCTAACTGTTCTATTGCCTAGTACTGTCTGCACATCTTGGCCACAGGAAAAATATGTAAGACTTTGTCAAATGCTTTGCAAAAATCTAGGTTGGATTTTCCTGTTCTATCAATTAGAGCTCCATCAGGAAACAGGGAAATAAGATCAGCTGGTTATGACCTGTTCTTGATGAAGCCATTCTGCTTCTTTGTGATCACACCAGAGATTTCCTAGTTGTCCCTTTAATAAAATGTTCTAGGATTTTTTTAGAATCAAAAATTGAGCTCCATGGACTATAGTTTGCCACATCCATTCTCTTCCCTTTGTTTGAGAAGGTAGGATGATGATATTTTTACCTCTTCCATCTTTCTATCTCTTTTCCATTGTCCATCATCTTTCAATTAGCAATAATTGCACCTCATATAAACCTCATTAGGTATGATACAACCACTGTGCAGAGCTGTCCATAATCTTTCAAAGATCCCAAAGGCTCAGCAATTGTATCTGCCAATGTTTTTAATACCCCCAAAATGTAGTTCATCTCTTCCAGGGGATTTGAACTCAAAAAAAGCAATGGAGTACTGCTGTCTAACTCTCTGCTGACTAATCTTGGACATCAACTCCCTATTAACCATTTTGCTTCATCTTGTCCCATCCAAAGATCATTGTCCTTGGCAGACAAAAGCAAAATAAAGAGTTGAGCAACTCTCTGTTTTCTCCACCATCCCCCACCACATGCTATTTCACTGAACATCCATTGTGTTTCCATAGCTCCTTCACATGAACACCAATCCCTCTGTCCCTTTATTCCTGTGGTGCATGCACCATTCATCTCCCAGATCTGGCAGAATGTTTCTTTGAAAATGCTCCCCAGGGGCAGGTAGGTGGCACAGTAGATAGAGCTCTGGCCCTGGAGTCAGGAGAACATAAGTTTACATCCAGCCTCAGACACTTGACACTTACTAGCTGTGTGACCCTGGGCAAGTCACTTAACCCTACTGCCTAGCCAATAAAGCATAAACAAAAAGTTAAAAGTGAGTATAGCATGGATTCTATCAGAAGCAAGACTTGAATCCAGATCTCACTGACTCCAAGGCCAGTTGTCTGTCTACCATGCCACATTTCTTTTCTAGCAATATTGTAACATGATAATTTTTCCGATTTTTTATCTGAATCCACTTGGGTACCTGAACATGGAATCTTTGGGGATAGTAGGATATTTCCTTTGGAAGTTAATATTCTCTGTGGATTATTTTATCTTCTTGTGAAACGTGGTTTAAGCAAGGGCCCATCTATATCTAACTATGTGTTGCACATACATAGTTTAATTCAAGCAATCAAAAATAGTTTAGGACAAAGTCATCCATGGACATTCCCCAAAGGTCTTAGTGTAGCGCCAGAAGTTGTGGCAACATGAACCTAGTGACATTTCCAATTTGACAGCTTACTCGGCGGTCTCATGGCCGGTGGCTTTCTTCACTCTCCTTCCCCATGTCAACAGATGCCTTGGCCCCAGTGTGGGAAGAAAGGAATTTCATTTTTTATGAAGTATCAGCTACATTAGTAATGACCTCAGTAGTACTGTGGTTTTCCAGATTCCTTTCTGTAAAACACCTGTCTTTACAGAGCCTTGAAATCACAGATTTGGAAGGGACTTCCATGGCCATGTAGTCCTGCTGAACCTGAACAGAAATATCCCTTATGACATCCCTGATAAATGATCATTTGGCTTCTCTTTGAAGGTCCTCAGGCCTGGAAAACCCATTGCCACCTCCCAAGACAATCCCTTCTACTTTTTGGTAGCTCTGTTAGGGATGTTTAAATTTATGTCAAGCCTACATCTGCCCCAGTGAAACCTCTACCCATTCTTCCTAGCTCTTTCCACTGAGGCCAAACAGAACTAGCAAGTGCTGCCCTTGGGGCCAAAGGGTCTGGGCTCATATCTAATTTCTGACCTTTGCTAGCTGGCTGACACCGGGCAAGACCTAGAGATTGTGCCTGTAAAGGAACAAGGAAATAGTGGCTATCTTTAAGAATTTGAAGAGCTGCCACTTGAAATATAAGTCAAATTTGGTATCATAGGCTTAGAGACAGAGTGAACCTCAGAGGGCACCTAGCTCTACCTCTTAATTTTACAGAGGATGCAATTGAAGGCTTGGAGAGGTAACCCTTCTCTTCTCTAGTCTTAACCTCAGTAGATCCTCCTATGGCATGGTTTCTAGGCCTTTCCCCAACCTGGTTCTTCTCTACTGGATACGTTCTCATTTTGTCAATGTCCTTCCTAAAATGTGGTGCCAGAACTCAAAACAGGACTGCAGACGGTGTCTGACAACGGCAGAACAGAGTGGGCCTATCTCTTCCTTAATCCTGGAAGCAATGGTGCTCAATGCAGCCCAAGATAAGGGCTAACATTTACACAAAGTCTTAAGGTCTGCAAGTTATTTTATAGATACTATCTCATTTGATACTTATGGTAACCCTGTGATCTAAGTGCTATTATTACCCCAATTTTACAGGTGAGGAAACTGGGATTGACAGCAGTTAAGTGACTTGCCTATGATCCCCTGAGGCAGGCTTTAAATCCACATATTCTTGATCCCAAGTCCAGCATTCTAGTCACTGTGCCAAACTGCCTCAAGATTGTATTAGCTTTTTTGGTGGCTATATGACACTACTGACTCATATTGAAGTTGTATCCAATAAGTAAGTAGATCTTTTTCACATGAAGATTTTCTATCAATGTCAATTCTGTCCTTGTGGAGTTGAATTTTTGAGCCCCAGATTAGAGATTTATATTTAGCTTATTTATTTTGCCCATCATTTGAGTCTAATTCAATTCCTTTTGGTCACTGCTACATTCACCTACTCCTTCCACATTGTGAGACCAATAGAATCCAGCAACCGTATTCAGAAATGCCTCACATGGATCAATTTCTTCTAAAAGCGTGGAAGAACAGAAAAGAGAGGCAGGGGTCATTGCCTAAGTATTATTTAGGGAGGGTCTGATTTGTTTTAGGTCTTTGGTAGGTACTGGAATTAACATTACTGAATGAGAACAGTATGATTCAATAGCATAACAATGAATGCCCTCCCCAATAATAATATGGTCTTTCTGTGACACTCATTCTATTCTCCACATGGGTCAGACTGTATCCAGTGCCTTCTTTTCAGTTCTGATAGCTACATTTTAGGAAAGACATTAATAAACTAGAGGGCACCCAAAGGAGGATGACAAGGATGCATGCCGTATGAGGGTGGACTGAAGTAACTGGGGAAGAGAAAACTCAAGGGGACACAGTGGCTGCTTGGAAGGAATCACTGAGCTGGCACACAGAAGAGGGAGAAGACTTGTTCTGCTTGAGCCCAGAACTGGAACTAGGAACCAGGAACAACGGATGGAAGTTACAAGGAAGCAAATTCAGGCCTCATGTAAGGAAAAACTTTTGAACAATTAGAGCTGTGGAATGGGTTGCCTTGGAAGGAAGTTTTCTTTTCTCTCCTTCCTCCCTCCTTCCATTTATTCTGCTTCCTCCTCGTCCTCCTCCTCCTCCTCCTCCTCCTCCTCCTTCTTTTTCTTCATCTCATGTTCAACTTCATCTTCTTTTCTCCTCCTCCTCCTCTTCTTCCTCCTCCTCCTTCTTCTTCATTTCTCTCTGTCTCTCTCTTTCCTGGGTCTCCCTATCCTGCAGACCCAATCCTATCGCAGACTGGCACAGAAGCCTTGACCTTCTCTATTTCCAGCCTGGGCAGGTTCTCTCCTCCTTAGGTAGTCTGGTGGCCCCCCCCTACTCCTGAGGGCACACCACATTGGTGCCAGACACAATCAGCTTAGCCCCCTGCAGCTTAGAACTCCCAAGTTGAAGAGATCTGGCATCCTCAGCCTCCCTAGTAACAAAGATTAAAGGCATGAGCCACTACTCCCAGCCTCACCCATGAGTTTTCAAGCAAAGGCCAGAGGACTACTCATCTTGGTGTTGTAGAGGGAATTCTTACCCAGATGGCCTTAGAGGTCTCTTCCTTCCCTGACCTGTTGGGTCATTCTAAGAGAGCTAGAACGTAGAAACCCTGCTTAACCTCTTACAAAAGACAGCAGATGCCATTCAGGAGCCGGAGCTCATAAGGAGAAGCATCATCCAAAAATATCCTCACATGCTTCATTATTCTTCAGAGATGAAGCTCAGCGAGGGAAAGCTCAGGAGCCCTTGGACTCCAGCTCTCTGCTTCAGTGGATCACTAAGGTGGAGGAAAGTCAACAGGCAGAAGCCTAGAATTTAATGAGAAAAGGGAACCAGGCCCTGCATCATGCCTGGGTTATTGTCAGGGGATTGATTCAGAAATAAAAGGCCAAAGTTTCAGCTGGTCCCAAGCTACTGAAAATTTTGCACCCACAAAGCCGAGCATTTGCTGATGCAAATCTGGTAATTGGGCCCTTAATTACCCCATTTGCACACACAAATGAGGGGGTGTGCATGGGTAAAATTAGAACCTACTCCTGAAACTCTGGCCCCAAAGAATGGAGTCCGCATGGTTTTGTCAATAGTTAAGTTGATTAGAATTTTGTTGATTTCTACTCGTGTCATGTATTTTCACTGCAGCCTGATGTCTATTGAGTTAAAAGCTTGGTTTAAAAGAAGAAGAAGAAGAAGAAGAAGAAGAAGAAGAAGAAGAAGAAGAAGAAGAAGAAGAAGATTGGACACAAAACCCAGAGAATAACTGCCATGGAAGCGCCAAGAATCCATTCATCTCCATTAGCAGATACGAGGTCAGGATGAAAAGAAATATTCTTTGTAACCTAGTCCACTTGGACAGAGCCAGCCGTCCTACAGCCAGAATAAAGACAGAAGGGCTTTTAAAAGAAGACTTTCTGTGGATTTCCCAGCAGTGATTACTGCCTCCTAGAAGGACCCAGGCATTGAATTTTCTCTTTTCCTTAGGGCAGGTAAATGAGTCAGTTCTCTCTGAATATCCTCTAGCCAGCCATTGTTGAAGTGTTTCCAGTAAGAAAGGATGCTCCGTGAATGAGAGGCATGTGGTGGGAGCAGTCCCTGCCTGGGCACTGATTCTCCAGCCTCCTGGACAGCTGCCACACTACCTCAGGGTGTTTTGTCCCAAACCCAGGAGCACCAGCCACTGATCTTGGAAATTTTTGTTTCCTTCCTGCTGTTGATTCTGGGTTATTTTCCATTCCAGAGTTGTTGGGGTTTTTTTCCCAGCTTCAGCTAAAGGACCTAGATTGTTCTCCATACTCTGAATTTTTTAAAGATCTTTTTGTTAACTTCCTAATAAACACAGAATTAACAGTCTAATTATTTGGTTTAGTTTCTCTCACAGAAAGGCAAACACTTCAGGATCTGATCACAAGGATTCAAGGTTCCCTGCAGTCTATAATCAATCAAATAACAGTTATGAAGTGCCAACTATGTGCCAGGCACAATGCCAGGTGCTGTGGATACAAAGACAAAATGACAACAGCTCCTGCTGTCATGAAGCTCTGCTTCTTCTTATCTGTGTGACCGTAGGTACCTGCCTGGCCTTTACCTCTTTCAGCATCTGTAAAATGAAAGGTCTGGACTGGATGGCCTCTAAGATTCCTTTCAGCTTTAAATCGATGGTCCTATGATCCCTTCATTTGTTGCTGTTGTTCAGTCTTTTTTTGTCATGTCCAACTCTTCATGACCCCTTTGGGGGGTTTTCTTGGCAAAGATACTAGAGTGGTTTGCGATTGCCTTCTCCAGTTCATTTTACATATGAGGAAACTGAGGCAAACAGTGTTAAGTGACTTGCCTAGGATCACACAGCTAGGAAGTATCTGAGGTTGGATTTGAACTCATGAAGAGGAGTCTTCTTGACTCCAGGCCCAGCAGTCTATCCACTACACCACCTAGCTGCCCATGATTCCATCAACAGAGACAACAAATACACATATAAATATATGCAAATATATATATATATATATACACACACACACACACACACACACACACACACACACACACACACACAATAATATAAGATTCCATCCTAGATAAATCAATGAGCCTAGTAGGATGAGTACCCCAAAATTCAAGCCAGAGTCATGTCTCAGGAATGATGCAGAGTCATGAAGCCAAATTCAGGAATAAGGGTGTAGGTCATAGTCAAAAAGTCATGTCATCATGGGGACCAGACAGATGGGATCTATAGTTCTTTGTCATTTCAGTCTCCTTATTAAGAGTGACCCAGACCTAATTGCCAGATCTCAGAAGCAAGGTCCAGGCAAAAAGACATACAGCAGCTGGTCCTCTCCAAACTCCATCTCCTCCAGAAAGAATTAGAGCAGCCCCGAGGACTGCTGGCTTGTTCCCAAGACTCTGACAGCGATTGTTGCAATAATGTGGAGAGAACAACAGAGATGAAAGTGACTTGCCCAGGGTCACACAGCTAAGAGGCAGAGATCCTTGAGAGTAGGAATTGTTTTGATTTTGTCTCTGCATCTGCAGCACCTAGCATTGTGCCTGACACACAGTAGGCATTTTGTAAATAATCTTTCAGAAGACCACTACTTTCTGAGCATTTAATCTAAACATTCTTTTCCTAATTCGTGAGGTCCCACTATTCCTTCCCTAGGCTCAGCTTCTTCCCTTTGTTCTCTTCACTCTCCTACTTGACATTGGTCCAAAGGCAAAATATTGTAGCGAACCCAAGCATGAACTACTGTCATAAGGGAGAGTTCCAAGGGATTGGACTCTACAGTAGGAAAGCCTTCTCAAGTTCCAGCTTTACCCTGGGTAGGTCAGAGGTGTCCAACATGTGGCCCAGCTAGCCATGCCCCACAACACTCCTGAATGCTGCCAAAACCAGTTAAAAATGTAACTGGAAAATGTTTCGTAAAATAAAAATACAATACAACATAGATAATGTTAATTCATGGTTTTCTAAGTCAATATGCAGCCTCCAGAGATTCCATTTGGGTTTGATATCACTGCACTAAAGAGAAAGATTTACTCCTTGAGAAAGTGGCTAGTTTCTAAATTCTAGCAATGCTTAAATGTTCTGACCAAGTCTCCAGAAATTGAAAGTTTCTTCTTTGTCACAAGAAAGAAGATAGAGTATTATTTTCCGGATAGGCTGTAGATTTATATGATCAGCCTATCATAGAGGTGATAATTGACCGAATCAATCACCCCACCCCACTTAGAGTAACTAACAAGATGCTATATCCCAATACCTGTTCCCAAGTGAGAAAGCCTCTAGTGAATCAATTGATTAAATGTATTAGGATAGGTTGAGGAGAATCAAGGATATTTTGCGGGGCTTGTATAAAATAGCAAGGCAATTCAGGACCCAGGCATTCAAGTGGCAGACTGGCCTAGAGAAGAGAGAAGTCTATCTGAGCTCTTGAGACAGAATCACTTGGGGAAGTGGAGGAAGAAAAGAGCCTCCATCGCCTTTCACTTACCCCCTTGACCAGAGCATGAGCGTGGGGACTTTCAAAGCTTGTGGACATTTTAGATTTCCCATGAGCTTCCTAGCAATGTCTCCTGGTCAGCTGATGACAGTGTCTACATAGGGAATTGAGGACAAACTAGAAACACTGAGAAGGGGCAGCTTCATAACTCTACAAAATGCCCAGAAGAAAACTGCACTGTGCCTAAGGAGAACATCCTGAAAGCTCTACAAAAGGAGAAAAGCACTTTGGTCCAACCATGATCTATGTTTCCCCTTTACCACATGTGCCCCCTTTCTTCTGGACATTGTTTATACCCGTGAGAAAGTGTGCTTCAGACTTCTGGGGAGGAATCTATACTACCTTAGTAAATATCGATTTCTAAAAACTGAGAGTATGGCTGGCTGATATCAACTAATAATCATTGAGGGAATGGGGAAGCACACCAGGGGGGCTTATGAGCTATAGTACTAGAAAATCTGCCTCTGGTCCATTGTGGCCTCTAAAATCCTGAAGAGAGAAGAGGCCAGCTTCCCTTAGGGAACTTGCCTGCCAGGGAGAATGGAAGAGTAGCCACAGAATCTACACTACAGAACAAGTCACCTGCACTACCTTCTCCCTCATTGTAGGGGTAAAATACCTCCCAAAAGGGAGAGGGAGGTTTTGGGGGGTGGATAGTAAGTTTCTTGGTCTAAATTACACACTTTATTCATTTAGAGCCATTTTTTATGAGTATTTGGAGGGGTTTGGGGGAGAGCTCAAGCAAGTCGCTGCTTTCACTCCGCCATCTTGGCTCTGCCCCTAAATTACACACTTTAGAAGGTACTACTGTTTTTTCACATCACCAGTATATTTGTTAACTTATTCATCCATTCATTCAACAAGCATTTATTAAGTTCCTACTCTATGCTGGTGGCTGTGCCTGGTGCTGAGGATACAAAGAAAAAGAAGAGTCCCTTCTTTAGCTTACATTGTTGAGGTGGGGGGGCAGCAGGAGGAGAAGAAAGGAGAGTGAACATGAACATAGAAAAGTAAATGCAGACTCTCTACAAAACTGATATAAAGTAACATGGAGGGGAGAGGTCACTAGCAGCTTAGTGGATCTGGTTAGGTAGGCTTTCTGTAGGAAGTGGCTTTTGAGTTTATTTCTCAGTATACTTTTTTAATTGTCTAATTATGCCCACACTTGCCCAAGGTAACTACCCCCTTAACTATTGATTAATTTACTCAGGGGCAGAGTCTAACAAACCTCTACTATGTGAAGAAAGAAAGAAAGAAAGAAAGAAAGAAAGAAAGAAAGAAAGAAAGAAAGAAAGAAAGAAAGAAAGAAAGAAAGAAAGAAAGAAAGAAAGAAAGAAAGAAAGAAAGAAAGAAAGAAAGAAAGAAAGAAAGAAAGAAAGAAAGAAAGAAAGAAAGAAAGAAAGAAAGAAAGAAAGAAAGGAAGGAAGGAAGGAAGGAAGGAAGGAAGAAAGAAAGAAAGAAAGAAAGGAAGGAAGGAAGGAAGGAAGGAAGGAAAAGAAAATGCCAGTGGCACTGTGGAAAGAACTCAGGGTTTGGACTCAGAAGCCTTGCTTAGCATCTAGTTGGACACCAGCTGTGTGACCTTGAACAAGTCCATAAGCCTTAGTTTTCTAAATGTCAAATGGGGTTAGTAACATATGATCCACCTCACCGGCTGGATGTGGATCAGACCAGAGCATAAGCAGGATGTGCTTTGTAACGATGTGTAGACTTCCAATTGGCCACTTGTGATGTTGTTGTACTTAGGGTAGTGGACAATCAAATGAGACCGGCTTACATGGGCACTTGGTGTTTCACAGCTCTTACCTGGTATTTTCAAACAGCAACTGTTAACTTCATCCTGGGCACAAACAGGACAGTGTTTGCTTTTTTTTTTCCCCGCGTGTCTTTTTCCTTTCGAGTCCCTCACCTATCCTCAGTGTTATATTACAAGTGCGGATAATCCTAGAAAGCTTTGTTTACAAAACGATGGCCATGACAATCCTCCTGCACATTCCTGTTAGGACGAGTCCCTCTCTTCGAAGTTACCTCCGTTCAAGGCCCAGTCTGTAGCCAGGAGCCGAGCTATCTCCTGATACTGATGGGCTCATTCCTCCCACTGAGCTTCAGCCACTCACCTTCGAGGCCAGGAGGGGAAAGGACACACATTTCACATAACCTCTCTCATAATCTCTTTAAACTATTCTATGCCAAACAACAAAAGATGCCTTTTATACAGGGACAGAGATCTGACCCATGATTTCATTGGTATAGTCCCAGTACCTCTTTACATTCTTAACCCCACCCCCCCCGATTTTTTTTTCCTTAAATGTGGGCTATATCCAGGGATGTGTTTATAACTATTTAAAAACCCACTCCCTGAAGAAAAAAATGTTTGCAGGACACACTTTGAAGTGTAAACTGCATAGTAACATTTTCTCCATCACTTTCTTAAGTCTAGACAATTAACAAAGCAATAAATCAAGCCTTGATTTGATGCCCACAATACAGCTGGGAGGCAGATGCCATTGTTATCTCCATTTTATTGATGAGAAACCTGAGGTTCAGTGGGGTTAATTAACCCTCCCAGGATCACACAGCTAGTGTGTCTCTGAAGAGAGATCAGGGAAAATTTCATGGAGTAGGTGGCCCCTAAGCTGGTCCTTCCATGGTGAGATGAGACAGGAGGGTATATTCCATAGGTATGCGGGGCAAGCTGTGTGGCTGGCTGAAGGCAGAGGAGGGCACAAAAAGAGGGAAGCAAGGCTGGCAGTCCAGTTCTGCTGGACTGCCTGAAAGGGAACAGTGTGGAAAGAGGCTGGAGTGGAAGGCTGAAGCCTGGTGTTGATGGACCTTACACCGAAGGGCAAAGGAAATCAACCAATACGCATTTCTTGGAGATCTCCAATCTGCCAGGCCTCCTGTGGGGTACTGGGATACAATGACAAAAAAGGAAACAGTATGGCCTTCAAAAGCTTCTTTTTATTGGAGGAGATATGTCCATAGATATAGATTGTTTATAAAATAAAGGTGAAGTAATTTCTAGAGGAGGCATGAGAAAGTGGGAAGAAATCAGGGAAGGTTTCATGTAGAAGGGTGCTGTTGAGCTGAGCTAGGAAGAAACTAGGGGTTTAAAGAGACACCGATGAGGAGGCAGGGCTCCAGGCCCGTATGATGGCAGAGATAGGAGGAGGATAGTGAAAGAAACCAGATGCTGTGCTCTGGAAAAGCCAGGGAACTCTTCAGTTTCAGGTACGGGTTTGTCACTTTTTAATCACCTTTCATCTCCTCATATTGAGGTGACCTTTAGGTAGAACAGCTAATGGTAAGAGGCCACAGCAACAAAGGCAGCTAATATGGGCCTCTTAGCCACTCCTTTACCAGGAAGCTTGGTGTTGGAGGGTTCTCAAGTACAAGTCGAGTGGCCCGACACCCAGCTAATTTCCATTTAAAGCTACTCAGCCTCTCATATCATAAAAGCTGAAAAGTCTCAAAAGCCCCAGTGTTGACAGCCTGGAAAAAGCAAAGTCAAACTAGGCTTTGAGCAAAATGGAATTTATAACTTAGAATGAACCTTCATTAGACAGATTTTATAGGCAGCTTGGTATGATCAAGGTTCATGGGGATTTGGAATCAAAGGATAAGGGTTTGAATCCCAGCTCTCCTTATTTCCTGGGTGACCTTGGACAAGTCATTTAACTTCTCTAGATCTGTTTCCTCACCTATAAAATGAGGAGGTTGGATTTAATGGCTTCAAAGTTTCCTTCCAGTTCCAAATCTATAATCATATTTTGTTTTGAAAACAAAACAAAAAACCCTGCTAAACTTGAATATTTAATGAAAATTTAATTAATTTTGTACTTATAGAGAAATATAAATCTAAGCATTAATTATATTAATTTAGAAAAATGAATGGTTTTATATATCTAGACTTTATTGTTTTTCTGATTTTCCGATTTTGCTTTACTTAAAAAAAAAAGGCGAGAGATGTTAAGCATCTGGTGCTTTGGAGGTCAGAGATGCCCAGATATAGTAGGATCATAGCTTTAGACCTGGAAGGGAGCTTAGAGGTCATCTCATCCAGTAGTCTCAAGGTGCATTGTTTAACTCCTGCAAATAGAAGCTCCTTGAGGGCAAGAGCTGCTTCGCTTCCATCTGTCTATCTCCTGCACTTAGCCAGGTTTTAGATCGTAGATTTAGTGCTTGAAGGGGCCTGAGGGACTATCAAGGCCAACTGCCTTACCTGACAGATGAGGAAACTGAGGCCCAGACAGACAAAGCAAATGTTTCACACACTGACTATGGACTGCAGCATTTGTCCAAAATTTTTTCTTTAATCTTGACTTCCTTTGAAGTCACTGAATTTTCTCAGAAACATTTTTCTTTGATTATACATTGACTCTAAAGTCCAGCCTCAGCTCAGCTGGCACACTCAGACATGCAACCGACGTGCAACAGAGGTGAACCTGTCATCTAGGTTATTATTTTGCCCAGCTCTCCCACCAGGAAGGCTAAGGTCTAATCTGCCTGGATTCAGCAGCACCCTAGTAGTCATTGCCCACCCTTAAAGAAAATAGACCCACTTATTCTCCCAACCGCCTCTCCCAGAGGATCGATGAACAGCAGTGTCCAGACAGGCAGAGATAAAATGGCGACACACCTCAGAGCCCCAGACTGACACAAGTGCACTGCTGTGCCCCTTCTATTAGTCCTACCTGGCTTGTGCTCCTCACACCTTCCTCCCCAAGCTCTCTCTGCAATAGCTATGACGGATGGGTCACTCTGAGTTCACTAGAAGTGAGAATCCAACTTGCAGCTTTCCTGAGCTGGCTCAAGGCAGGCCCAACATAGACTGGTCTAGTCCTTAAGGACATTATTGCTTTACAACTGTTCCCTTGCTATCCCTGGAGCCCAATTTCCCCTGCCTTTTCTACTCTCAACTTCACAAGCATAGAGATCCACAAAGGAGCTCCATGCTCTGTAAGGGTCCAGAACCATCTCTGTGGGACCACCCCTTAAGGCACTAGCTCAGAAAGAAATTAATGAATTACTAGATTTCATAAGCCTTTATTCAATGCTTATTGTGTGTAAAGCACTATGCTAAGTGTTAGAATATAAATAGAAGAGAAAGACAGATTCTGCTCTCAGAGCTCACATTCTGATAGAAGACCACACATATTCAGCTGAAGGTCAGATGGCAAAGTCTCATGATCCTTAGGATGAATTGGCAAAGTAGATCAATCAATAAACATTTATCAAACACCTACTGTGTGCCAGGCACTAAGATGAAGACATAAAAAGAAGCAAAAGACAGTCCTGCCCTCAAGGAGCTTACAATCTAATGATAAGGCCTCCTTTTTAATGTCATTTTCATGGATGGAACCATTTAGGGCAAAATGGAGCTTGGCCCCCAAGTTCCCTGGGCTGAGGTTACAAGGGGATATGGATTCCCCTAAAGAGTTTTTTCTCTGAGAGACAGAGCTCTGCCACCCTCTTCCCCAGGGAGAAAGGATGGGCCCAGTGCCTCTCCAATTGGCAACAGAGATTTTCGGTTTCACTGCGACAATCCCACCTCCTGCAGATACAAGAAGGCAGCTCCTACAGCACAGTTCCTAAGCGTGGCTCCTGGTGGAGACCAGGTGGCCATTCTCCTTCTCATTCACTGCTGCTGCTCTCTGACATCTGAGTTTTCTTTGCAGCTTAGTAAGGACCTACCATGTTTGTGGCAGCCATTGCTCAGTTCCATATCATAGATGAAGCATTCTTTGCTGCTGAGCCATAGATGCAATAAGACCTTTTCCCACTAGATTTCCAATTAATATTTTTTTCATGAGAATGAATGCATGTTATAAATTTGAGAGACATTATGGTACAATGGAAAGAACTCCAAACTTTCTCAGGGAACTTGGTATTATGGGACCTGATCTCAAATCATGGCTCTGCCTCTTACTACATGTGTGACCCTCAGCATTTCTCTGGTCCTCAGTTTTCTCATCTGTGAAATGAGCAGTTTGGACTAGATGGCCTGTGAACCCCCTTCCAGTTCTTAAGCTCCAATCCTATGATCCTATTAATTCAGTGGGTTTAACACAGATGAAAGACAGCTGCAGACTTGGAGGCAGAAGCCCTGGGTTTAAACTTCAATCCATTACTCCTTTTGTGACCTTGGGCAAATCACTATTTCTCCAGGTCTCTGTTTCTTTGTCTATGAATTGAAGAGGCTGGACAGCATGGTCTGCAGAGTGCCTTCTGGATCTAAACTTATGGGATCCTGGGAGTATGGAAATCATGATTCTGTGGTGATGTTGAAAGCAATGTGCATTTCCATGTGGAATGTCCTTTAATCCTGTTCACAAGCACAGAAAGAGCTAGGAAGGAAGTAGGGCAAAAATAGGCTGCCTACCAGCAGCTCAGTTTTGTGCTGGGTACTGGGGAGAGTCTACAGAAGTCTATCTTCTATTTACTTCAATAAATGTGCTGCTTAAGAAGCTTACAATCTAGATGAACTAAAGCCAAGTTCTCTGAGTACCCAATGGGTTTCTGAGACATTAACAAGAAACAGATCACTTATGGTAGCAAATCATATGCTTGAATTAAAAAAAAAACCTATTATTGATTGAGCTAGCTAGGTTTTGTGGTTTTGGGTCTTCATTGTGTAAATTTTACATTAATTTAAATGCCAGCTTCTGGTGCACTGGTGTGTATAGAAATCATTCTGTCTCCTGATCTCTCTCATACATGCAATGGCCAGGGTCCAACATTAGCCAGAGGGATTATTGAATGTTCTGTGTAATTCAAAACAACAGAAAAGGCCCACATGAGGTGTGAACAGTTCAATTTATGAGGTCACCACTTGGAGAGGGCAAAGGATCACAGAGTTAGAACTGAAAGGGACCTTAGAGACCAGCCTCTTCAATTGACAGATGGGGAAATCAAGCCTCTGGGAGGTTATTATTGTCCAAGGTCTTTCACAAAGTAAAGACCAGAACTGAAATTTGAATCCAGGGCTTCTCTTCTCTAATCCAAGGCACTTTCCCCTACTGGACACACACACACACACACACACACACACACACACACACACACACACACACACACTTTTTAGAAGAGTATAGGACTTCAGAGACATTTAGACCAAAACTAACTCCCTCATTTTACAGATGAGAAAACCGAGGATCATGGAAGTGAGGTGACTGGCCCAAAGTGCCAAAGGCAGTAAATATTGAGGCTGTATTTAAGCTTAGTTCCTTTGACTCCAGAGTCAATGTTCCTTCTGCTGTACATATGAAAAGTAAGACAGGCCTTCCTAGGATGGGATGGGCCAGGTTCAGCAAGGATTAATAAGATGTACATGAGAGACTCTTCATGCCAGCCAGGGCTAGGAAAGGACAATAGTTTCAGCACATGTATTGAGATGGGCTACTTAGAACAGAACCGGACAGGTTCTTCATCATGAAAGCTGGGTCCAGTGCCAGAATGGCTTTACTAAGGATAGGTGCATTGGTGGTGGTGGTATAGTATGAGTTCAGAATATCAGTTAGGACAGAAGCCACACAAAAGCCAGCAAACTAGGTGTGATGGTAGGAGGTCATACTGGGAAAGGATCCTGAACAACTGGTAACATAGAGAAATGAAAGGCCAAGAGGTTGGGTCACAAATGAGAAATGAAGAAGTTGAAAAGAAGATTATCAGACCAAGATGACTGGCAATAGTCAGGATCTCTCCTCAAAACCAGAGTTTTCCAGGAACCCCTTGCACCCTCCCCAGGAAGCAACTGCTAATCTTGACTCTAAGGGGCCCTAGTTCTGCTTGGGCAGTATCCTCAGTGTCTTCAGCCCTATTCAGACATAGAGGGCAGTGCTAGATCATCAGGGCAGATGGGAGCTCTTCTGTATACTGGATGTTTTGTGTTTTCATGCCATCACTGTCTGATCTTGCTTCCAGAGCTAGAATGGAGAATTTATCAGGGCCCCTGAAACAACTCAATACAATGTTTAACATTAGCTGATTAACCTTCAGCATTAGTCTGTTGTAGAATGCTAGCTGTGGCATCTACCTACCATATCCATCTAAAAATATAGCACATCCCTGCACATTTCTGTAACTACCTTGAAAGGGGGAGATCCACCAAACCTTACCTGGCTCAAGATAGTCTAAAGTATATTAAAATATGCTATAATGCCTTGTACATACTAGGTCCTCAATAAATGTCTGTTGGATTAAAATTAAATATCCCTATTTTCTTAGAAAACCCTACAAAATTATAAGAGAAAAATATCAAAATTTTATTTTTTGAAGGAATGGGTATTTTTATTATGATTTTTGAATAATCCCTTCTCTTCATCTGTTGACTTTGCATATAAAATCCCCTTTCATCCTTCTTAACATGGAAGATAGTTGAAATATAGTTGTCTTTATCTAATGTCTGTGAAATTCATATTGCTGAAAATGTTGACCTTTCTTGGCCTCCATTTCTTTATCTGTAGAAAGGTGAGACTGGACTGGAGGATTGCTAAAGTCCCCTTCAGTTCCCAATCTAGTCTCCCATGATTCCATGTGTCTTTATATGTACATATGCATGTAAATGTTTATAAATCCAAAACACAGAATAGGAACAGTATAAACAGACATGACCATCATTAACAATGACCACACTGAAACAAATATAGAGCTAGAAGTAGAGAAAAATTGAAAAATATTACATGCCTGCAGCAAATCCTTACAGCTTCTGTTTTGAAAATTGCTTAGCATTTGACCATACCGTAGACACTTTAAATAAATCTTTCCTGACTTTACTCAAGTTCAGGCCTACCTCCAGAGATTTTTTTTTCAGTCTTCTCAGCAAATTACACATTTCAGGCCTTCTCTCCCTGTCCATCCATCTGCTTATTTTAGTTGCTTCTGCCTCGCTGCTGGATCTGGTAACGAAATCCCATCTCCCTCCTCTCTGCCCTCCCCCATCCACTGCTTTAAACTCTCCCCCACAGCTCTGTCTATCCTCTCTGTCAGTGTACTGGTACCCTCTGTTCAGATGGAGCCTCGCCCACCTGTCCGGGCCCCATCTGTTCGAGAATGAGTCCCAATGTCCCACAGACCTGGTGGAGGAAATTCTCCTCTGAAGGATTGACGTCATGAAGTGTTCTCCTGAGGGTTGTGCCCTGAAGAATTACTTACGCTGAGGGAGAATAAAGGGCATTTCGGCATGGAGGAGAGTTTAGCCAAAGAACAGCAATGAGTAAAACACAGCCCTCTCATGCCACCACAGTGAAGGAAATCAGCTCAGGCATATGTTATGTTCACAAAAAGATGAAAAATAGGGGGCAAATTGGGAGTTTAAAAAGAGATGACTTCCTTGGTCCAAAAGGGAAAAACAAAACAAAACAGTCCAGTTCCACAGTATAAGAACAAAGGAAATAAAAGTAACTTTAGAAATTCAAGATGAATACAAAATTCAGCTTCCATTTTATAAATGTTCTGATGTTTTCTAAGGGTAAACAAGATAGAGTTGGAAGGAACTTCAGAAACCATCTACTCCATTCCCCTCATTTTACATATGAAGAAACTGAGGCTTAGAGAGGTTAAGAGATTTGCCTGTGGTCAAACTTGTAGTAATTGGTAAAGGTGGGATTTGAACCTAGTTCTTCTGAGTAAAAAGCCATTGACATGGGCTCCATCCCTTTCCAATACGTGTATCATGACAGAGCAACCTTATTTTTTAAAATAGCTAATGATTTTTCTCTCTGATGCCATTAAAAATACCAGTTTCAAAGAATGGGGCGGTGGTGGGGGGAGATCCAAGAAAAATACTCCCTGAAAGTGAGAGAACAGTTCTCCTTAGAAAACCCTAGCTCTCCACAAGACATTTCTCTGTAGTCAAAGAAGGGAAGGGAAGACCCATCATTTCATAGCATAATAAAAATGGATTTTGTTCCTTAAATGAACTGCAACTGATATTTAACCCAGATTTATGGAGTGATTTACACAGACCAAAGGGCCAGTAAGGAGACAGGATGGGCACAGTCGGCTTTGGTGAGTGAGTCATTCATGCCAGGAAATTTGTGTCTTTTCTACAAATCTTGATGGCAACTGAGATAACCTAAATTCTAATTATTTTATTGGAAAGTAGCAGTCCTGTTTAGGATGCTGGCTCCCTCTGCCTCCCCCCAGTCACTGCAAGGGACAGAGGGACTTGAAGCCTTGTTTATCTGGCCCCTCCACAATATTGTCAGGATGCATTTCCATTTTCCAAGTGACTGCCGCCCCTGTGCCACAATCTGTGCTCATTTCTCGAGCAGCTAAACCCTTTGACACTGTGGTTTTTAATTAAAATTACATTAAAGTTAATCAGCCAGAAAGGGGCTGCTAGAGAAGGCAGGTTTGATTGCAACCTGCAAAGGGCACAGAGGCTGCCAACTTGCTAAAGATGTGCCGGCAGATGCCAGGCTGCGTGCAAGGGCCCCATGGTTACAGAACTGCTAGGGGAGAGGTCAGGCCTGTTTGCATGGCCAGAGCTAGTTAGAAAGTTAAAAATCAGGCTATTATCAAGCTCATGGTGTCTGACTACATCTTGACAATTCACAATACTGGTAAGAAAAAGTCCTTAATTCCTCAACCACCAGCCTTCAGGAAAAGTTGCGCTCAGTGGTTCCCCCCACCCAAAAAAAAGCTTTTGGATTTATCTATTATTGTTGGTTTGGGGTATTTTTGAGGCTATATTTTCAGAAGAGATTTTCTTCTTTTATGAAAAAAAAAACTGAATTAAGGTCTCCCCCCAACCCCTGAGGTCAAGAGAGGGAGGAGATACTGTTACTTTAAAGAGTTTTTCTTTTTTTGTTCAATTCTTCAGTGTTTGCTCAAGGGGGCTCATGGGATCATAGATTTTGAATTGGAAGGGACTCTGGTTTGTAATCTAATCTCCTCGTTTGGCACAGCATATAATTGAGGGTTAGAAAGGTTGAATAATTTTCCAAAGTTCATGTAGTATAATGGGTAGGGATGGTTGGCTCATGCCTAGATCGCCTAAGATGGCATCACTCACATGGAAGATGCTCAGGGACCTGCTTCCTAGAGACTGGAGAACTGGCACATGTGTGGGCATCCTACAATTGGTCTGTCATGCAATTGAGAATAGCCTCTCTCCATTGGCTATAGAACCAAAACTGCATCTCTAAACCTGCCTGCCTGAGCCCATAGGAGCTTTTCTTACATTCCTGTCTGAGAGAGGACTCCTTCACTTGCACTATGTGGTAAGGGGGGAAGATCAGAAGGCATCCTCCTTCCTTCTCCCCACTTCAGGCTACATGACCTCAAGAAATGACCCTGGGGTTTGGGCCTCCTTCATGTCTTCTCTGCCATTGGCTCAAGGCCCCACTAGTTGTGTTTTCTCCACTCTGGGGGGCAAGTGACTAGCAACACAGCTTCATCTAGCCACTGAACATCAAATTCAGTTTTACAAAGGGATATTTACCTCAAACATATTACAAGGACAAACATATAACATTTCTCCTCCAATCCTAACTATTATTTTGGAGGGCACAATTCCCCTCCATTCCCTATGCCACCTGGGTCTGGGACCGTGTGTGTGTGTGTGTGTGTGTGTGTGTGTGTGTGTGTGTGTGTGTGTGTATTAGGAGACCTAGCTCTCAGCTCAGCTCAGTTCCCATGGCATACAGTATTAGTACCACTGAATTCAAGTCCAAATTTCCACTAGGCAAAAGTTCCTGGGCCTTTGTTCTCAGGGTTTCACTGCTGACACAGATACTCAGTCTGGATTTCTGGACTCCTGGATCTCTGTGGCTCAACCAGTAGGGTCAGAGACCCTACTCCCTTCACCCTGAATGGAAAAGGATGAAGCAAGGGTTGGGGGAAGATGATGGCTCTCAGTCCCCATCCCTTCCTACATGGTGTGAGTGAAGAAGCCTTTTACCCTCAGAGAAGAATGCAAGAAAAGCTCCCATGGGGTTCAATCAGGCAGTTGTAAAGATGCAGACAGGTCTGGATTTGGCTACTCCAGCCATGTGGTAAACCAACTGCAGAATGCCCACACATGCTCCAGTTCTCTAGTCCCCAGAAGTAAGTCCCCCATGAATGAGTCTTTCTTAGGTGGTCTAGATATGGACCAACCCCCATTTGAGTAGTAAGTAACAGAGCTGGGATTTGAAGCCACACTCTTTAACGGCAAATCCAGCATTCTTTGAAGTTCCTTGGAAAAATGACTGCAGCTAAACAATCTCCCTGTTATCAGTGCACAACTCAGAGGGACACCAAGTAAAAAGTCACTTCAGAGATTTGTTTGCTGGTTGTTTCAACCTTATTTGTATTTTAATAATTCTGAGATTCATAATGCAGTATGTATTCTTGCAAATTACTGATGCAGAAGGTATCATTGGATTTTGTTCACCATCACTATTTACATTTCTCTAGGTATTTTCCAAAGTTTGTTTTTAGAGGATTACAGATAGAGAGCTGGGAGGGATGTCAGAGGCCATGTAGCCTAATCCTCTCATTTTAGAGATGAGAAAACTGAGGCCCAGAAAGTTAATTAACAAGTTGTAAGCATCAGAGGTAAGATTCAAACTGAGGATCACTGATGTTAGAAACACCGTTCTTTCCACGGTTTCAGGAAATGTTAGGAGAAAGTGAAGGAGCCCCCAGCATGTTGGGCAGAACCTCTGTGGTAAAATTATGGGAGGACATGGACAGGAGCTGCATTGAATGAGCAAGTATGGAAACAGCTGTGATTGGTTCCATTGGAAGGACTACCCATATTAACTAGATCAAGGAGTCACTGGAGGACTTGAGTATTTTTTGAAGCTATGTAGCCAGGGTTAACACTGAAGGCTTGAGTACTGGATTCGGTAGTAGGCTCATCATGTTCTCATGGGTTCAGGGGTGTTTGGGGGGATAGCGAGAGCCTTTTGCACTCCAAAGATCAGGTGGTAGGTTCAGCTTATGTTAATGTGGGTGGAATGATCAGTTCCTTTCCTCTCTGGGCTCTATAATGCAGTAAGACACTAAAAACACACAACATCTTCACTTTTGCATCCTGGGTTTCACTTTGATTCAGCCATACCCACAGGGATGCACATTCCACTAGGTGCCATCTTCATAAGTGTGAGATGTGGGGGCCTTCACCTCCCACACACACTCCCAGTGAGTGTGCTTGTTCAGGTGCTATCAGGGGGAAGACTTGCAGGCCTGTGGATGCATTTGTAGGATAGCCACATTAGTGTGCCACATCTCCATAAACTCTGTCAGGGCAGGGACCACGTCTCCAATTCCATACAGTCCCACAAGTAGTGTACAACTAAAAGCCATTTGATACAAACTTTCTAATCTTCTGCCTGTAAAAAGTGCCCTTAAATTGGAGATCTGTTCTTCAGAGAAAATAAGGTGATTATCCTGCAAAGACTCATGTATAAAATACAGACCACCTTTCTAGCCTTCTCTTACACTACTCCCTTTTACACATCCCTTCATACAATTACACCAGACCATTTTTTTGTTACCCTGACAAAGAGATGATGTGGTCATTGTGAAAAGCATTGACTCTGCCAGCAGAGGACCCAGCTTTCAATCCCCACTCTGATATTTACACCAGGAGGACCTGGGACAAGTCACATTACTTCACTGGGTTTCAGTTTCCTCATTCTCACTGGCCTCTAAAATGGCCTCTAAAGTAACTTCCAGCTCTAGGTCTGTGGTCTTATACTTTCCCACCTCCATGCTGTTCCTATGTCTGGAATGCCCTCCTTCCATAGCCCCACTAATGGATAATCCTACATATCCTTCAAGGCACAAATTAAATATAAACCTCTTCCATGAAGTTTTCCCAGATCTCTTCAACCAGGAACGATATCTCCCTACTCTAAGAACTCATGACAAGTTCACAAACTACTTTCCATTGTATTTCCGTACATATATAGGAGTGGGTGGGCGGAGACAAGATGTCTGAGAAAAGAACTTGCTTAAGCTCTCTCAAATTTCCCTCCAAACAACTTCAAATAATTCCTCCAAATAAATTCTAGAGCAACAGAAAATGCAAAAGGAT
Source organism: Phascolarctos cinereus (assembly GCF_003287225.1). NCBI lineage: Eukaryota > Metazoa > Chordata > Mammalia > Diprotodontia > Phascolarctidae > Phascolarctos > Phascolarctos cinereus. The sequence goes on along the minus strand of NW_027555514.1, from coordinate 26,391,406 downwards.
GGAGTGAAACCAGACAACTTAGAAGATCATCAGGAAAGGTCTGTCACATGGGTGAGAATGAAGCGTGGTCCAGCACGGGATGTGCAGCATAGGCCAAGCTCCAGCAAACCAGCAGCAGGCCTTGTAGGGGGACTGAATCAGGTGCAGAAGCAGCAGTTCCCAGAGCTCTCAGATCACAGAGATCAAGGAAGGCAGACAATCGGTCAGAAGGAGATTACAGGGGCCCCTTTGCTGGCACTGGGTGCAGGACTCTGTTGCATAGATCACACTTGGATCTGGGTAGCACTCCCAAGGTGAGGATGACCACTAGCACACCAGAGCTTATAGCCCCAGGGAGCAGGGACCCTGGTCACAGTTCCAGGGTGGAAAACAATGCTTGTGGTTACTCACAGACCAGAACACGGGCCAGAAGAGTAATAAACAGACCTCTCCCTAAACCATACCACCCTGTAAGAACTGAAAACTCACAGACACCCAGAACTAGCTCTGAAAACTGCTGCATAAAAAACCTGAATCTTGAGACAGTGCCCCCTCCACCCCAGGATCAGGGATCAACTTTAACATAAAGTTCAAAGTCAAGAAATACACACAAACATGTGTGTGCGCGTGTGCACACACACACACACACACACACACACCCCTTTGTGTCATCTTTAGGGTAAGAGGAGAGGGAAGAAAAAAGTGGAGGGTAATAAATTTACATGATAATTTCATTATATATTTAAAAGTAATAGCAGGTTGTACATAATCAATTTGCAGTTTTATGTGCAATCATAATTTTTTATTATTCTGTGTTATGGAAATGCTTTTTTTATTCCACAAATTAAAAATAAAAAAGTTTATTTTTTTTTAAGAAATGGGCAGGAAAAAATGAGCAAACAACAACAAAAGAGCCTGACCATAGAAAGTTACTAGGGAAAGTGATAGAGAAGATCAAAACACAAACTCAGAAAAACACAACACTATAAAAGCAGTTACATGCAAAGCCTCAAAGGAAAAATGTGACTCTGTCTCAGGCCCAAAAAGAATTCCTGGAAGAGCTCAAAAAGGATTTTAAAAAGTCAAATAAGGGGGCAGCAAGGTGGTGCAGTAGATATTGCACCGGCCCTGGAGTTAGGAGGACCTGAGTTCAAATCCGACCTTAGACACATAACACCAATTAGCTGTGTGACTCTGGGCAAGTCACGTAACCCCAACTGCCTCACCAAAAAATAAACAAAATAAGAGAGGTAGAGGACAAACTGGGAAAAGAAATGAGTGAACAGAGTCAACAGCTTGAAAAATGAGGCAAAAAAAAATTGAAGAAAATAACATTTTAAAAAACAGAATAGACCAAATGACAAAAATCTACTAAAGAGAAAAACTCCTTAAAAAGTAAAATTGGCCAAATGGAAAAAGACGTACAAAAATTAATTGAAAAGAAGAGCTCCTTAAAAACCAAAACTGGCCACATGGAAAACAATGTCCAAAAAGTAAGGAGAAGAACTCCCTAAAAAGTAGAATTGGCCAAATGGAAAAGGAGGTATAAAAGTTTGCTAAAGAAAATAATTCCTTAAAAATTAAAATGGGAGGGGGCAGCCAGGTAGAAACTTACTAGCTGTGTGACCCTGGGTAAGTCAACCCTGATTACCTCACCAAAAAAAAAAAAAAGAATTGGGCAAGTGGAAGCTAATGACTTCATGAAACCGTCAAGAAACAATAAAGCAAAATCAAAAGAATGAAAAAGTAGAAGACAATGTGAAATATCTCATTGTAAAAACAACTGAAAAATAACTGGAAAACTGAAAAATAACAAACTGGAAAATAGATCCAGGAGAGATAATCTAAGAATTATTGGGCTGTACAAGAGCTATGATAAAAGGAAGACTCTGAATATCTTGAAATTAACAGAGAATTGCCTTGATCTCCTAGAACCAGAGGTAAAAATAGAAATTGAAAGAATCCATTGATCATCTTCTTAAAGAGATCCCAAAATGAAAACTCTTAGGAATATTAGCCAAATTCCAGAGTTCCTAGGTCAAACAGAAAATACTGTAAGCAGCCAGAAAGAAATAATCCAAATATTGTGAAGCCACAGTCAAGATTACACAGGATCTAGCAGCTTCTACATTGAAAGATCAGAGGGCTTGGAGTATGATATTCCAGAAGGCAAAGGAACTAGGATTGCAACCAAGAACAACCTATCTAGCAAAACTGAGTATAAGCCCTTAAAGGGAAAATGGATATTCAATGAAAAGAGGACTTTCTTTTTTTCCCTAAATAATTAATTTATTGTAGTTTTCAACATTCACTTCCATAAGCTTTTGAGTTTTAAATTTTCTTCCCCTTCCTCCCCAAGACAACATGCAATCTGATATAGGCTCTCTCTATATATTCATATTAAACATATTTTTCACATTGGTCATGTTGTAAAGAAGAATTAGAAGCAATAGGAGGAACCACAAGAAAGAAGAAACAAAACAAAACAGAAGAGGGAAAAAAAAGGAGCAAATAGAAGGCTTCAATCTGCATTCAAACTCCATAGTTCTTTCTGTGGATGTGGATAGCATTTTCTTTTGGAGATGTCTTAGATCCTTGCATTGCTGAGAACAGTTAAGTCTGTCAAAGTTAGTCATTGTACAATGTGGTTATTACTGTGTACAACATTCTCCAGGTTCTGCTCACTTTACTCAGCATCAGTCCATACAAGTCTTTCCAGGCTTTTCTGAAGTCCACTTGCTCATTGAAATAGAGGACTTTCAAACATTCCTGATGAAAAGACCAGAGCAGAATAGAAAATTTGATTTTCAAATACAAGACTCAAGAGAACTATAGAAAGATAATCAGGAAAGAGAAATCATAAGGAATTTAATAAGGTTAAATTGTTTACATTACAACATTGAAGATGATACTTGTAACTCCTAAGATCTTTCTCATTATTAGGGTAGTTAGAAGGAGTATATGTAGACAGAGGTCAGGGTTATGAGTTGAATATCATAGGATCATAACTAAAAATATACAGTTGAGGAGTGACAAGGAGGAATGCACTGGAAGGAGGGGAAAGGAAGAGGTAGAATGGGATAAATTATCTCACATAAAAGAGGTACTAAAGAGCTTTTACAGTGGAAGAGAAGATGGGGGAAGTAGGGAGAAGGAGGGTTTGAACCTTACTCTCATTGGATTTGGCTCAAAGAGGGAATAACATGCACATTTAGTTGGGAGGGGAAGGGGATAAGAGAAGGGTGGTTTGATAGAAGGATGGGAACATTGGGGGAGGCAGTAGTCAGAAGCAAAATACTTTTGAGGATGGACAAGGTGAAAGGAGAGAGACAATAGGATAAACAGAGGGGAAATAGGATGGAGGGAAATACACAGTAATTATAGTTGTGAATAGAAATTTCACTGTTTCTCTGATGAAGAGGACAGAGTCAAATTTATAAAAAAATGAGAGCCATTCTCTAAATGACTAGTGCTCAAAGGATATGAACAGGCAGTTTTCAGATGAAGGAATTAAAGCTATCTATAGTCATATGAAAAAATGTTCTAAATCACTACTGATTAGAGAAATGCTAATTAAAACAAACTCTGAGGTACCACCTCACACCTATCAGATTGTTTTATATGACAAAAACAGAAAATGACAAATGTTAGAGGGGATGTGGGAAAACTGAGATACTAATGCACTGTTGATGAAATTATATACTGATTCAACCATTATGTAGAGCAATTTGGAACTATTTCCAAAGAGCTATAAAACCATGCATACCATTTGAACCAGCAATACCACTACTAGGTCTGTATCTCAAAAAGATTTTTTAAAAAAAGGAAAAGAACCTACATGTACAAAAATATTTATAGCAGCTCTTTTAGCCATGGCAAAGAACTGGAAGTTGAGGGGAGGCCCATCAATTGGGAAATGGCTGAACAAGTTGTTATATTCAATTGTGATGGAATACTATTGTGCTATGAAAAATGACGAGCAGGATACTCTCAGAAAAACATAGAAAGACTTACATGAACTGATGCAAACTGAAATGAGCAGAACCAGGAGAAAGTTGTACATAGTAACAGCAATATTGTGTGATGATCAACTGTGAGTGATTAGCAATTCTAAGCAATACAGTGATTCAGGACAATTTTGAAAGACACGATGAAAAATACTATCAAGAGGCAGAACCAAGATGGTGGAGAAAAGTCAGAAACTTCCCTGACGTCTCCCTAGTTTCCTTTGGAAACAACATTAATTAAATCAAGCCTCTACGCAGATTCTGAAGTGACAGAACCCACAAAAAGATGGAGTGAAACAACTTTCAAGCTTAAGATACCTTAGACTTCAGGAAAGGTCTGTCTCACTTCGGTAAAAGGGGAGAGTGGCCCAGTGCAGACAGTTTCTGGGTAAGCTAATGGGAGGCTCTTAGCCACCACACAGAACAGTAACTGAGGCCCCAAGGTCCTGGCTCAGCAGGCCAGTGGCACAGTGGGCCAGTCGTGAGGCCTCCAGCCCACAGAAGGACAACTTCCAGCCCCAGTACTCCCCAGCACAACAGGAGAGAGGAGGCCAGGTCACCCCAGTGCAGTGGAAAAGCCAGTAGCACTCGAAGCCCTGGTACAGAAAGCCAGTGATCAGGCCCCTGGCTTCCAGCACAAGAAGCTTGGAACAGTGCCCCCTGTGCCAAGGAACAAAGCTCAACTTTAAAAGTCATGAAAAATAGCTTATAAAATGAGCAAAATCAGAAAAGAGCCTGACCATAGAAAACTGCCATGGCAACAGGGAAGATCGAAACACAAACTCAGAAGAGGACACCAATGCCAAAATGCCTACATGCAAAGCCTCAAAGGGGAATGTGAATCGGTCTCAACCCCAGAAGGCCTTCTTAGAAATATTCAAAAAGGATTTAAAAAATCAAATAAGAGAGGTAGAAGAAAAATGGGAAAATAAATGAGAGTTATGCAAGAGAATCAACAGCTTGGAAAAGGCAGGACAAAAAACAGAATGAAGAAAACAATTCCTTAAAAAATACAATTAGCCAAATGGGGAAAAAAAATCCACTAAAGAAAACAATGCCTTAAAAAGTAGAATTGGTCAAATGGAAAAGAAGGTACAAAAGCTAACTGAAGAAAATAATTCCTTAAAAATTAGAATTGGGCAAATGGAAGTTAATGTCTCTATCAAACATCAAGAATCCGTCAAAAAAAATCAAAAGAATGAAAAAACAGAAGAAAATATAAAATACCTCATTAGAAAAACAACTGACCTGGAAAATAGATCTAGGAGAAATAATTTAAGAATTATTGGACTACCTGAAAGCCATGATAAAAAAAAAAGTGCCTGGACAATATATTTTAAGAAATTATCAAGGAAAACTACCCTGATATCCTCAAATCAGATGATAAAATAGTAATTGGAAGAATCCATCTATCCCAAAATGAAAACTCCAAGAAATATTGTAGCCAAACTCCAGAATTATCAGGTCAAGGAGAAAATACTTCAAGCAACCAAAAAGAAATAATTCAAATATCAAGGAGCCAAATCAGGATAACACAAGACTTAGCAGCTTCTACATGAAAGAATCAGAGGGCTTGGAAGATGATAATTCCAGAAGGCAAAGTAGCTTGGATTATAATCAAGAATCAACTACCCTACAAAACTGAGCATAATCTTTCTGGGGGAAAGGTAGACATTCAATGAAAAGGAGACTTTAAAATGTTCCTGATGAAAAGACCAGAGCTGAACAGAAAATTTAGCCTTCAAATACAAGACTCAAGAGAAGAATAAAAAATAATCAGGAAAAAAACACATTATTCAATAAGGTTAAACTATTTATATCCCTACACAGGAAGATGATATTTGTAGCTCTTGAGAACTGTAGCTCTATTAGGGCAGTTAGAAGGAGTATACATAGACAGTGGGTGTGAATATAAGTTGACTTTAATGTGACAAAAAAAAAATGGGGGTGAAAAAAAGGATTGTACTGAGAAAAGAAAAAAGGGGGAGGCAGAATAGAGTAAATTACATCACATGAAGAGGAGCAAAAGACCTATTACAGTAGAGGCAAAGAAGGGAGGGGGTAAGCATTGTTTAAATCTTACCCTCATTGGATTTGGCTCAAAGAGGGGATAACATACACAGGGTACTGAAATTTATCTTACCCTATAGGAAAATAGGAGGGGAAAGAGGTAAGAAAAGGGAAGTGGGGCTGATAGAAGGGAGGGCAGATTAAGGGAGGCAGTGGTCAGAAGCAAAACACTGGTAAGGAGGGTGAAAGGAGAGAAAAAAGTATAAATAGGAGGAAACAGGATAAAAGGAAACACACAATTAGTAATCATAACTGTGAATGTGAATGGGATGAACTCTCCCATAAAATAGAAGCAGATAGCAGAGTGGATTAAAACCACAATCCTACAATATGTTGTTCACAAGAAACACATGTGAAGCAGAGAGATACACACAAAGCAAAGGTAAAAGGCTTAAGCAGTATATATCATGCTTCAGCTGAAGTTAAAAAAAAAGTGGGAGTAGAAATCTTGATTTCAGACAAAGCAAAAGCAAAAATAGCTCTAATTAAAAGAGATCAGGAAGGAAACTACATCTTGCTAAAAAAGTATCATAGACAATGAAGTAATATCAATACTAAATAGATATACACCAAGTGGTATAGCATCCACATTCTTAGAGAAGAAATGAAGTAAGTTATAGGAAGAAATAAACAGCAAAACTATACTAGTGGGGGACCTCAACCTCCCTTCTCAGACCTAGACAAATATAACCACAAAATAAACAAGGAAGAAGTTAAGGAGGTGAATGGAATTTTAGAAAAGTTAGATATGATAGACCTCTGGAGAAAATTGAATAGAGATATAAAGGAATATACCTGTTTTTCTCAGCAGTATGTGTCACCTACACAAAAACTGACCATGTATTAGGGTATAAAAACCTCACAATCAAATGCAGAAAGGCAGAAATACTAAATGCATTCTTTTGAGATGATGATGCAATAAAAATTACATGTAATAAAGGGCCATGGAAAGATAGATTAAAAACTAATTGGAAACTAAATAATCTAATCCTAAAGAAGGAGGGGATCAAACAACAAGTCACAGAAACAGTCAATAACTTCATCAAAGAGAACAACAATAATGAGACAACATACCAAAAGTTATGGGATATAGCCAAAGCAATACTTAGGGGAAATTTTATATCTCTAAATGCTTACACGAATAAAATAAAGAAAGAGCAGATCAATGAATTGGGCATGCAACTAAAAAAGCTGGAGCTAGAAAAAACAATAAACAAATTTATCTGGAAGAACAAAAAGATCAAGAATATCAAGAGAATTAATGAAAAAAAAATACAAAGGGAAGTGGCCTAGCCATACCAGATCTGAAACTATATTATAAAGCAGCAATCATCAAAACTATTTGGTATTGGCTAAGAAATAGAGTGATGGATCTGTGAAATAGGTTAGGTACACAAGACACAGTAGTAAATGACTATAGTAATCTATTATTTGATAAACCCAAAGCCTTCAGCTTCAGGGATAAGAACTTGATATCTGACAAAAACTTCTGTGATAACTGGAAAATAATATGGCAGAAATGAGGCATAGAACAACATCTCACACCATATACCAAGATAAGATCAAAATGGGTACATGATCTAACCATAAAGGGTGATACCATAAGCAAATTAGGAGAGCAAGGAATAGCTGCTATGCTTTAAAACCAGGATTAACAGGAGAAGAAAGGAAGAAGAGCAAAAGAGGAAGGTAGAGGAAAGAAAAACAAAAAAGGGAAGAAGAGAACAAAGTGGAAAGTAAAATCCAGCCAGCAAGAAGAGATTTAATGTCCTGGGGAACATAACGACAAAATTAAAACATTCCCTGCCCTAGAGGACCTTAAAATACTGCCAGGAGGAAGCAATCTATATGGAAAACAAAAAAGGAGGAGGAGCCATTTTATAAGGAATGAGTTATGCAATGAGAGACAATAGTAACAATGATGGTGATTTTATAGCATTTTATGTAGCTTTATATGGCATTTTATATATTTAAATATGCATTTACATAGCATTTTAAGGCTTACAAAGCATTTTATATATGTTATCTGATTTGATTCTCACAATAATCCTTTGAGATAGGTGCTATTCTTATACCCATTTTACAGATGAGGAAACTGAGGCTGAGAATCACACAGCTAGTAAGTGGCTGAGGCTGGATTTGAACTCAGTGTTTCTGACTCCAGGCCCAGTGTTCTTTCAATGGAGAGAGCCACCTAGCCACCTCCATGTTGTTTCTGCCCTTTGTATTTCTCCCAGTGCTTAGCCCAATTCATCGCACAAGGTAGGCAATGGATAAATGCTTGTTCAATAACATAAGACATATCAGAAATTAGTGTGGCTAAGAAATGAACCAATCTGATCCAGATCTCAAGCTGCAGGGGACCTCAAAAAAACTTGTAGTACAAACATCTCATTTTACAGATGAGGAAACTGAGGCCAAGGAAGTTTAAGTGACTTATCAAAAAGTCATACAGATAGTAATTGTCACCAAAGGGGACATTATTCCTTCCTCAAAATTAAATTGACAAGGCCTTAGGGGCATGGAGGGAAAGTCATGGAGGGAAAAGTGCTGATATGACACTTTTTAAAAACATGAGTGAACAACATTATTGACAGAATCAGCAACTGAATTAAAGAGCCTGTTTGTGCTGGTGTTAATAAACCTGGCATATTTTCGGTTTAGATTGACACTCCTCAATCTGATGTTTGTCAGTAGGACTAGGAAGGGAAATAAAGTACGTACATATTGAATGTCTTGTTTTTTCCTAAATAACATATAAAAACAATTTTAACATTTTTTTTTTAAATTTTGAATTCCAAATTCTCTCCCTCCCTTCTTTTTCTCCCCCTTCCCTGAGACAGCAAGTAATTTGATATAGATTATACATGTATAGACATAAAAAACATATTTCCATATTAATCATGTTGTAAAAGAAAACACATACAAAAAACCCCAAGAAAAAATTTTAAAAGTTTTAAAAAAAGTATGCTTTGATCTGCATTCAGACTTCATCATTCTTTCTCTGGTGATGGATAGCATTTTTCTTTTTTTTCTTTTCTTTTTTTCTTTTTTGGTGAGGCAATCAGGGTTAAGTGACTTGCCCAGGGTCACACAGCTAGTAAGTGTCAAGTGTCTAAGGCCAGATTTGAACTTAGGTCCTCCTGACTCCAAGGCCAGAGCTCTATCAACTGCACCACCTAACTGCCCCTATCTATCTTTCTTTTTTGTTCGATAGCATAATTTTATAATTTTGTAATAGTCCTTTGTTTATATCAGGATTCTTTTTTGTTGTTGTTTATTTTCAACATTCATTTTTATAAGATTTTAAGTTCCAAATTTTTCTCCCTCCTTCCCTTCTCCCCCCCCCAAGACAGCAAGCAATATGATACAGGCTCTACATGTACAATCATGTTAAACATTTCCACATTTAGTCATGTTGTGAAAGAACAATCAGAACAAAAAGGAAAAAAAAATCACAAGAAGGAAAAAAACAAAAAAATAGTGAAAATAGTAGGCTTTGATCTGCATTCAGACTCCATAGTTTTTTCTCTGAATATGGACAGCATTTTGTATCATGCGTATTTTGGAATTATCTTGGATCATTTTATTGCTGAGAAAAGCTAAGTCTGTCATAATTGATCACTGTACCATGTTGCTGGGGTTTTGTTTGTTTGTTTGTTTTTGAACTGGGAAAAAGAGGCCATTCTTTGTCTCATTTCTTACCTATCCTTAATCACTGAATGGGCATTGCTTCGTGAGACCTGTGAAGGACCTTAGCATAAGAAGGTCAAGTGGGGGCAGCTAGGTGGTACAGTGGATAGACCACTGGCCCTGGAGTCAGGAGGACCTGAGTTCAAATCCAGCCTCAGACACATAACACTAACTAGCTGTGTGACCCTGGGCAAGTCATTTAACCCCAACTGCCTCACCAAAAAAAAAAAAATTAAATTAAATTAAGAAGGCCAAGGTCTCTACTGTGTCCAGGACCATCTCCAGTCACCTTAATCTATATCTTGTCACTGGACCAAGATGGCTCTGCAGAAGAAAGTGAGGCTGGTAACTGCACAGCCCTCCCTCGCCTAAATCCTATTCACCTGTAACTCATGGCATCACCTTCCTGATATCATGGTCTTCTTCAAGAACGAAGGACACAGGTTCCACTTCTGGGAGCCAAGATGGTAGAATAAGAAATAAGTCACTCTCACTCTCCTTTATTAATCTCTGGGAGCCCAGAAAATATCACCCCATGAAAAACTGTGGAACTGCTGAACCAGCAGAAATATGGGGTGCACTAGTCCTATAGCCCAGGAGCTTGGGGGATTAATGGGAAAGGCCCCTCTTGCTCCGGGGGAGTGGGAGCAGTACAGAATGAGAGGCGTTCCAGCAAGCTAACAGAAAGGCCCACCTCAGCATACCAGGAGGAGAGCCTGAACCTCAGGTGGTGGAGCAGGCAAGCATCAACACCAGGACCCCTGAGTGCCTCAGTATGGGCAGAGGAAACAGTGGAAACTGGCTTGGAAAACCACAACATGCCACAGATGGCATTTTCCAGCAGCCAAGTGTCCTGGTGCCTCAGCAAAACTCTGGGAAACACAACTCCAATGTGCCAGGAGGAGAAACATCCTGTATCAGAGAAACATCTATCTGCAAGAGCCAAAGAAAGGAGCAAAAAGCCCTGATGAGCAGCCATCCTCCAGTGTTGCTGATTCCAGCCCAATACCAAGTAAGCTGCTAGAACCCTACAGCCTCCAACTGCCAGCATCTAAGGCCCTAGCACACAAAGCCAGTGACCAGTCCCCGGGCTCACAGCACAAGAAGCTTAGGTCAGTGCCCTCTGCTTCCCAGCAGGAGAGCTCAATTTTTTTAAAGTCAGGAAATAAGCAAACACCATGAGCAAAAAGAAATGTACCATGACCATAGATTCTTATTATGAGGACAGTGAAGATCAAGGCAGAAATTCTGAAGAGGGCATCATTGTCACCAAACCCACATCCAAAACTTCAAAAGGGAATATGAACTGGTCTGAAGCCCAAAAAGCCTTCTTGGAAGAGCTCAAGAAGGATTTTAAAAGTCAAATAAAAGAAGTGGAAGAAAAATTGGGAAAAGAAATGAGAGGTATGCAAGAGAGAGTCAATAGCTTGGAAAAGGAAGGACAAAAATTAATTGTAGAAAACAAGTCCTTTAAAAATACAATTGGGGGGCAGCTAGATGGCACAATGGATAGAGCTCAAGCCTTGGAGTCAGGAGGACCTGAGTTTGAATCTGGCCTCAAACATTTGACACATTCTAGCTGTGTGACCCTGGGCAAGTCACTTAATCCCAATTGCCTCACCAAAAACAAAACAAAACAATACAATTGGACAAATGGAAAAAAAGTACACTGACAAGTCCTTAAAAAGTAGAATTTGCCAAATGGCAAAGAAGGCACAAAAACTCACCAAGGAGAAGAGCTTAAAAAGTAAAATGGGCCAAATGGAAAAGGAGGTATAAAATCTAATAGAAGAAAACAATTTGTTAAAAATTAGAATTGGACAAGTGGAAGCTAATGACTCTATGAGAGAGTGAGAATCAGTCAAACAGAAACAAAAGAATGAAAAAATAGATGAAAAGGTAAAATACTTCATTAGTAAAACAACTAACCTGGAAAATAGATCCAGGACAGACAATTTAAAAATTATTGGTCTACTTGAAAATCATGATGAAAAAAAGAGCCTGGACAGGATCTTTCAAGAAATCATCAAGGAAAACTGCCTTGAGGTTCTAGAACTAGAGGGTAAAATAGCTATAGAAAGAATCCACCAATCGCCTCCTGAAAGAGATCCCAAATTGAAAATGCCAAGAAATATAGTAGGCAAATTCCAAAATTACCAGGTCAAAGAGAAAATACTGCAGGCAGCCAGAAAGAAACAATTTAAATATCATGGAAACACTGTCAGAATTATGCAGGACCTTGCAGCTTCTACATTAAAAGGCCCTAGGGCATGGAATACAATATTCCATAAGGCAAAGGAGCTTGGATTACAACCAAGGATCTACTATCTAGTGAAAATGAGCATAATCTTTCAGGTAAGGAGATGGACAAAATAGGGGACTTCCAAACCTTCCTGATAAAAAGACCAGGGCTCAAAAGAAAATTTGATCTTCAAATACAAGACTCAAGAGAGACATAAAAAGATAAACAGAACAGAAAAAACAACATGTTATTAATAAGGGCAAACTGTTTACATTCCTACAAGGGAAAATGACACTTGTAACTCTTAAGAACTGTATTGTTATTACACTATTTTAAAGAGGTATACATAGACAGAGGGGAAGGGTATAAGTTGACTTTGATGTGCTGATTAAAAACAGTTTAATTAAGTGTGTTACATGGATCTAAGTAGGTGGATTAATTGAATCTAGTTAAGGGATTGTACTGGGAGAAAAGGAAAGTAGGAGGCATACAAGGGTAAATTATATTACAGGAAAAGGCAAAAAAACCTATTACACCAAAGGGAAAGAAGGGAGGGAGATGAGCACTGTCTGAATCTTATTCTCATCGATTTGGCTCAAGGAGAGAATAACATAATCAGTTAGGTATAGAAATCTAACTTACCCTATAGGCAGTAGGAGGGAGAAGGGAAAAGAAAAAGGAGGGGGATAGAAGGAAGGGGAGACTGAGAGGGTGGGACTGAGGAAGGTGGTGGTCAAAAGCAAAACACAAAGTGAGGAGGAAAAGGGAGAAAGGAGAAAGAAAAGTATAAACAGGGGGGAAATAGGATGGAGAGAAAGACACAGATAGTAATCATAACTGTGAATGTGAATGGGATGAACTCTCCTATAAAACAGAAGTGGATAGGAGAATGGATTAAAAAACATAATCCTACAATACGCTGTTTACAGGAAACACATTTAAAACATAGGGACAATCATAGGGTAAACATAAAACGCTAGAGTAGAATATATTAGGCTTCAGCTGAAGTAAAAAAAGCAGGGGTAGCAATCCTGATCTCAGACAAAGCAAAAGCAAAAACAGATCTTATTGAAAGAGATAAGGAAGGAAACTACATCCTGCTAAAAAGGCACCATAAACAATGGAGTAATATTACTAAATATATATGCACCAAGTGGTATGGCATCTAAATTCTTAGAAAAGAAGTTCAGGGAGTTACAGGAAGAAACAGATGGCAAAATTATACTAGTGGGGGACCTCAACCTCCCCCTCTCTGAACTAGATAAATCTAACCACAAAATTAAAAAAAAAAAGATGCTAAAGAGGTGAAAAGAATTTTAGAAAAGTTAGATATGGTAGGCCTCTGTAGAAAACTGAATGGGGATAGAAAGGAATATACTTTTTTTTCTCAGCGGTACATGGCACATATACAAAAATTGACCATGTACTAGAACATAAAAACCTCACAATCGAATGCAGAAAGGCAGAAATATTAAATGCACCCTTCTCAGATCATGATGCAATAGAAATTATATGTAATAAAGGACCATGGAAAAATAGACTAAAAATTAATTGGAAACTAAATAATCTAATCTTAAAGAATGAATGAGTCAAACAACAAATAATAGAAATAATCAATAACTTGATTCAAGAGAATGACAATAATGAGGCAACATATCAAAACCTATGGGATTCAGTGAAAGCAGTTATTAGGGGAATTTTTATATCTCTAAATGCTTACATGAATAAAATGGAGAAAGAGGAGCTCAGTGAATTGGGCATGCAACTAAAAAAAAAAACCTAGAAAAAGAACAGATTAAAAATCCTCAGTTAAATACCAAATTAGAAATACTGAAAACCAAAGGAGAAATTAAGAAAATTGAAATTAAGAAAACTATTGAACTAATAAATAAAACTGAACTGGTTTTATGAAAAAAACAATAAAATAGATAAACCTTTGGTTAATTTGATTTTAAAAAAAGAAAGAAGAAAACCAAATTACCAGTATCAAAAATGAAAAGGGTAAATCCACCACCAATGAAGAGGAAATTAAAACAATAATTACGAACTATTTTGCCCAACTGTATGCCAATAAGTTTGACAATCTTAGTGAAATGGATAAATGTTCACAAAAAATATAAACTGCCAAGATTAACAGAAGAGGAAGTAAAATACTTAACCCCATCTCAGAAAAAGAAATTGAACAAGCCATTCATGAACTACCCAGGAAAAAATCTCCAGGGCCAGATGGATTTACAAGTGATTTCTATCAAATATTTAAAGAACAATTAATTCCAATACTATACAGAGTATCTGGGAAAACAGGTGAAGAAGGAGTCTCACCAAATTCTTTTTATGATACAAATATGGTGCTGATGCCTAAACTAGGAAGAGTCAAAACAGAGAAAGAAAATTATAGACCAATTTCCCTAATGAATACAGATGCAAAATTTTTAAATAAAACATTAGCAAATAGATTACAGCAATTTATCACAAGAATAATACATTATGTCCAGGTAGGATTTATACCAGGAATGCAGGGCTGGTTCAATGTTAGGAAAACTATCAGCATAATTGATCATATCAACAATAAAACTAACAGAAACCACATGATCATCTCAATAGATGCAGAAAAAGCTTCTGACAAAATACAACACCCATTCCTATTAAAAACACAAGAAAGCACAGGAATAAATGGAGTCTTCCTTAAAATGATAAGTAGCATCAACCTAAAACCTTAAGCAAGCATCATGTGTAATGGAGATAAGCTAGAGGCATTTCCAATAAGATCAGGAGTGAAACAAGAATGTCCATTATCACCACGTTGTTCAATATGGTACTGGAAACGTTACCTTTAGCAATAAGAGAAGAAAAAGAAAGTGAAGGTATTAGAATAGGCAAAGAAGAAATAAAGCTATCACTCTTTGCAGATGATATGATGATATACTTAGAGAATCAAGTAAAAAACTACTTGAAATAATAAACAACTTTGGCAAAGTTGCAGGCTACAAAATAAATTCCATATAAATCATTGGCATTTCTGTATATTACCAACAAAGCCCAACAGCAAGAGATAGAAAGAGAAATTCCATTTAAAGTTACTGTAGACTTTCCAAAGAATCTAGGTAAATATTCCTCCTGCCTCTCCGCAGAGAGGTGGTAAACAACTGGTGGGGAATGAAGCACCTCTTTGTTCTCATTCTAACTGACTTTGCTTAACCATACTTTGTTGATACAATGGTGAAGTTTCTATTGGGGCAGGAAGGAGTCATTGAGAATTGACAAGAATGTAAGAAAAAGGGGCATTAAATATTTTTAAATCAGAATTCAAAAAATTTGTACCAATGTACCAATTTGGACCAGTGTTAAATATTGTATGTAGCTAGATGAGGAAAGAGGGATCTCTACTGCCTCTAACTAGTAACGCCTTGAATTTCTATGGCACCTATTACTACATAATCCTCTTCAAAGCAGCCTTAATTTCAGTATGTTTTTCTTTTCTAAGATGCACAAAGAGACATAAATGAACCTCTGTGAATATTTTTAATTTCTTTATCTCTTAAAGTACTGATGGGCTTAAAAAAATTTTCTTAAAGGAAGCAAGGTAACATGGCAGATAGAATCCTGCACTGGAGTCAGGAAGATCTGAGTACAGATTCTACCTCAGCCACTTACTATCTGTGTGACCCTGAGCAAGTCACTTTGCCACTATCTGCCTCACTTTCCTCATCAGTAAGACGGGGGATAATAATAGCACCTACTTCCCAGTGTTGTTGTGAGAAAATAAGGCAATATTTGTAAAGCTCTGTGCAAACTTCAAGCACTAAAGAAATGCTATTATGGTTATTAATCTCACACTATTTTTTATTATGGAATTAGAAAGATGAAGAAAGCTATAAGCCCGTTGACCTAAGACTGGAAGAGAAGCATTTATAAGGAAACACAATCTTCTCTGACTTGGCCATCTTACTGGTTTACTTAGCGATCCAATCTTCTCTCAGTCCCTACCCAAAAACACTCCTTACTCTCCTTCTCCCTTCATAGCAATGTGCTCAAGAATGGGGGAGATAAAGACAGGATCCCAGAGTTGGAAGGGACCTCAAATGCTATCTACTCCCACCTGAACCTAAACTCAAAATGGCCAAAACAGAACTCATTATCTTTTCCCTCAAATACTTCCCTCTTCTGAATTTCCCTATTAGTGGACCACCATCCTTCTAACACTTAAGTACTTACCCTTGGAGTCTTCTTCAGCTACTCTTCTTTGCTCTCTCCACATATTTAATCAGTTTCCAAGTCTTGTCCCCTTAATATGTCTCAGTTTCATCCCCTTCCTTCTGCTCATGGAACCATTCCCCTCTTCCAATATCATTGGTGTCAAACTCAAATAGAAACAAGCCACTTATCAATACATGAAGATCTCTGTGGGCTGCATATTGACTTAGTTTTAGAATGAAATATCTGTGTTTTGTTGTATTTTATTTATTTTGTTAACTACTTCTCAATTACACTTTAACTTGGTCCAGCTGCACTCAGGAGTGTTGTGGGCCCATGTGGCCCATGAGTTTTGGATTTGGCTTCTTTGCCTCAGAAGATAAGAACCTCTTAATTGGTCTCCCTACTTCATCTCTCCCCACTCTACTCAGTGTCCAAATAGCCGTCAAAGTGATCTTCCTAAAGGGCAGGTGTGACTACATCATGTCCCTGCTCAATAAACTTCAGTGGCTCCCTCTTACCTCCCCGTCAAATCTCAAGTCCTCTGCCTTGCATTTAGGGCTCTTCTCAACCTGGCCCCTTCCTCTTTCCAGTCTCCTTATGCTTTGCTCCATTCCCAGGCACAGTCCAGCCATTCTGGCCTGCTTGCTGCTCGCCACTCACTGTCCACTAGATACCATCTCCATGTCCTTGCCTGGAAGGTTCTCTTTCCTCACCTCCATCTCTTAGAATCTCTGGCTTGCCTCAAGACTGCTCAAACTCCATCTTCTGCAGTACCTTTCCCTTGAAGGCTCCCTTTCTTTTGTATAAACCCGTACACATACACATCTTCTCTCTCATGAGAATATAAACTCTCTGTGAGCAAGAATTGTTTTTTGTTTGTGGGGTTTTTTTTTACCTCCCAGTGCTTAGCTCTTAATAAATACTTGTTGATTCGCTGGTGAATTCTTTCCACAACAATCCCATTTTTCTAAAATGATCTCTAACATCCCAGAACTTCCAATCCAGTGGAAAAGGAGCAGGGGCACAACACATGCTTAAAGCATGACAAATCAGTGACAGCATAGAATCACAAAAACTTAAAACTAGGAGGGATCTTGGAGCACATCCTTCAACTTCCCCCCTTAGGAATGAATTCTCTCTCCAGTTTTGACAGGTGGTCATTCTAGCTTAAGCCTAAGTACTTTCAGTGATGAGAAGTTTACTGTCTACCAAGACAGTCCACTCCATTTTTGCTTAGCTTTAATTGTTAAAGGTTTTCTGTGTACCATTCCTTGTACCAGCTGAAATCTGTCTCTCTGTAACTAAATTCTTACTAGCAAGAAAGTCTATTTATTTTTTTAATATTCTTGAAAATAGTTTTAAGAGTATTATGGGCTTGTTATTTTAAAATCCATTTAGTTAGACAGTTTGGAATAGTGGATAGAGAACCAGCCTCACATCCAGGAAGACCAATCAATAAACATATATTAAGTGCCTATTGTGTGCCAGGCACTGTGTTAAGCACTGGGGATACAAAAAGAAGCAAAAGACATTACTTGCCCTCAAGGAGCTTACAATCTAATGAGGGAGACAATATGCAACCAAATTCATACGAAGCAAACTAATACAGAAAAAGTAGGAAATAATTAAAAGGGAATTAAGAGGACTTGGGGAAGGCTTCTTGTAGAAGATGGGTTCAAATTCTGTCTCCAATACATACTGGCTACTGGGTAAAGTCACTTAATCTCTGAGTGCACTGGAAACCCTCTAAGACTAAAAATTGAAGAAGAGGTGTTGACCTGCATTGATGGAAGGAGTTTCTTCACCTGGGATTTCCCTGTTTCACTGAAATCACAAGTTCAGACCCAATCCTTTAGTTCTAATTATAAAATTAGCTTTGTAAAAACCTTCCCAAACCAGGAAAATGTCAGTCATCTTCTCCAGAGGGATTGGCACCAAATACTTACCTGTGAGGGGAGGCAGTCAAATATTTCCTAACCTTCACACTCCTTACTCCTTACTTATCCTTACTCCAAAAAAATAAAAAATAAAAAAAGGTAGTCCCCTCCCTAAAGTTTACTTCTGAAATTCTCCGATGGGCCTTCTAAGACAAAATCCAAATTCCTAAATGCTAAACTTTATTAAAATTTTGAAGCTCATTTCAAAAAGTTTTCAAAAACAAATGTCTTCTTAACACTAATAGAGTGATTTGGATCTGGGCAAGGCTCTTTAGTCCATTTGCAAAAAGACACTTCTTTGTAAAAGAGCAGTTCTCTGTAAATGAGCAGGATCATTTGTTAAAGAAAGCTTACTGTTAACTGCTTGAAACTGAGAGATGATACTTCAATATAGCACATATGAATGGATTGTCATTCAGAAACAGACATTTAAAATAGTTATCTTGGGCACAGTGGAGTGTTGTACTGGATAGAGGACTGGATTTAGAGGCAGAAAGATCTGGGTTCCAACTGTGCCTCTGACAGGTATTAGCTGTGTGACCCTTTTGAACTCAGTGCCTTCAAAGGTCCTTTCCAGATCTAAATCTATGATCAGTAAGTTCCTAGAGACGTCTTAGAACTATTTTCTTTCTTGATGGCCGAACAACTGAAATCAACAAGCATTTATTAAGCACTTATTATGTTCCAGGCACTGTACTAAGCACTGATGATGATACAAAGAAAGACAAAAACACAATCCTTGCCTTCAAGCAGATTGCATTCTAATAAGGGAGACAATACAAAAAATGTATATTCGAGACATAGAAGGAATAGATGGAAACCAGTCTCAGAAGGAAAACACCAGCAGTGGGTAGTACCTGGAAAAAGGCATCCCATAGATGGTGGGATGTGGGCTGAATCTTGAAGGAAGCCAGGATAGCCAGGAGGCAGAGGAGATAATATTGGAGGCATAGGGCTTAACCAGGACAAAGGCACTGAGTCAGGAGACAAGGTTCCATCTTAGAAACAGCAAGAACAGTAACACTAGATCTCAGACCGCATGTAGGGGACTAAGGTATAAGAAGATGGGAAAGGGAAGAAGCCGCCCAAGTACGAACAGCTTTAAATGCAAAATAGAGCATTTTACGTTTGATATGGGAATTAAGAGAGAGCCCTAGAGTTCATTGATGAAGAGGGGGAACATGGTTAAACTGATGCTTTAGTAAGATTGCTCTGGCAGCAGAGTTGAAGCTGGATTGGAATGGGGAGAGGCTTGCGGCAGGGAGAGTAACCAGAAGGCTATTATAATAGTACAGGTGAGAGATGATGAGGTCCTGCACCATGTAACTGAGTGGGACATATATGAGAGGTTGTAAAGGTAGAAATAACAAGAGATTGGCCATGTGGAGTAAGTACAAATGAGAAGCCAAGGAGGACGACCAGGTTTCTAGCTTGTTTGACTGAAAAGATGTTAGTGCCCTTAATGGTAATAGCAAATTTTGGAAGAGAGGATGACTGGGGGAAAGATAACGAGTTTACTTTGTAACTTTTGAGTCTATAGGACATCTGGATCTTATGTCCACTGGACACTTAGCTCGGAGTTTGCCTCCAAAAGGCAGTTAATAAGGCAACACTGGAGGTCAAGAAAGAGATTGTTGTTGTTGTTGTTCAGTTGTCTTCAGTCTTGTCCGACTTTTTGTGACCCCACTTGCATTTTTCTTGGCAAACATACTGAGGTGGTTGCCATGTCCTTCTCCAGCTCATTTAACAGATGAAAAAGACTGAGGCAAACTGATGGTTAAGTGACTTGCTCATGGTCACACAGCTAGTAAGTATTTGACCCCAGATTTGAACTCAGAAAGAGAAGTCTTCCTGACCCCAGTCCTGGCACTCTTTCCACTGTGCCATCTAGCTAAGGGAGAGATTAGAGCTGGATAAATACATCTGAGAATTGTCTGAATAGAGATAATGATTGAATCTATGGAAGCTGATGAGATCAACAAGTGAAACAGTATAAGGGAAAAGAGAAGAGGGCCCAAGAAAGAGTATTGGAGGACACTTAGGGTTAGTAGGCATGTCCCAGGAAAGAAAACTAAGGAGGGATAGGTAGGAAGAGGATCAGGAGAATTTTGTTATAAAAAGCAGAGAGGAAGAGAGTGTCCAAGGGGAAAAGGTGATCAATTGTGTAAAAAGTAGCAGGGTTCAATGAGAATGAAGACTAAGAAAATTCTAGGCTTGGCAATAAAGAGATCATTCGTAACTTTGGAGAAAGCAGTGTCTGTACAATGAGTACATTGGAAACCACATAAGATGACATATGGAATGAAGATTAATGAAGTGAGAAAAAATGTTGGCAATCAACTGACATATCACTTTATCATGTAATTCCTGAAATGAAAGTGTCCCTTAGAAAGCAAAATACAGCTACATTGGGCTTTCTGAGTAATTCCAAACGAGCACCAGAAATCTGCCTCACAGACTTTTCACGCAGATATTTTGACACTTGAATGGATCAACGATTTCTTCAATGCAGCTACTTCCCCCAGAACTGTAGGTTGCCCACCCAGCCATCCAAACGCAGGAAGTCCAGCTGCAGCCTTTTCCAATAGATACTAATACTCACAATAATGACAATCATCATAACAAACATTTCTATTTTGCTTTACAATTCTCAAAGCACTTTCCATATGTTACCTCATTTAGTTTTCACAGTCACCTTGTGATGTAGGTGTGCCCATTTTACTGGTGTGAAAACTGAAGCTTGTCTGAGGCAGGATGAGACTTAGCAGCTCCCTTCAGTTCTGCTGACATGCAAATATCACCAGAGATCTAGGGCTTTTCATCATTTTTCCCTAGTTCTCACAACAAGCCTGACCCACCAGTCACAGGCTAAGAATCACAGTTTTCTTTTAGGACCTACAAACATTAACTATATCAAATATGCATATACATATGTGTGTGTGTATGTGTGTATTATACAGCACTCATACATATCAATAGTATTCCTTCCTGCTCTGCATGCAACTTCATCCAGCAAGCAGGAACCATTTGGATCTCTCAAAGCAAGAGACTTGTGAAGCCCGGAAGATGATGGGGCAGAAGAGCAAATAGGGATCAAATCTGTCAATGACAGCTGTCACGGCAAACTGAAGAGATTCCCCTAATATGGATCTGGCAAGCCGCCTCTCTGAGACCCAGCTTCTTCATCTGTAAGGGAGAAAGGAAGGAAATAAGCTTCTCTATAGCACGTGCTACGTACCAGGCACTGTGCTAAGGGCTCTTTAAATCCGTCACCTCATGTTCCAGTGAGTACAATCAAGTTAAGAACATTCTGTGAATTCCCTTCCAGCTCATATTCTATAGAACATTCACGATGGAAGCATTTTTTTTAGCTCATGAGCCATACAAAAGCAGATCTGGCGCACAGACCACAGTTTGCTGACCCTTGACCATAGAATAATATAGATATTCTGTGAGAAATATTACTGACAGTCTTTAAGTCTTTAATGTCATTCATGGTAACAGGATTGCTCCAACCTCTTCAGCTCTGTTGGTTACTACACAGTGCTAGTGAGGTCCTGGTTTTGATCCTCACGTGTGGCAGTTAGTGCTGTCCTGCTCCATGGCCACAGATCATGGGAGCCCCATGCATGGCTTTGACTTCAAAGGAGACTGGCTAGGTGTAACAGAGCAGAAGCGGAAGCCCAAATCTATCTTTGTGACTTCAGCCCTTGCCGTGATCCATCTGAAGACTCTCTTGGTCTGTGACAGAAGAGAATTTCCCCAAAGCACATGGCATAAATGGTAAGTGAGGAGGGTCCCCTCAGGATAAAGGACAACACATTTTTACCTGGATCCAAAATAGCTGAGATAAAGCATTTAATATACTTAAACATGAAAGCAATAGAAAACAATTCTTAGCTCTAACTAGTTCTGGACAGACACCCCTCCCTTTCCACTCACCCCCCCCCCATCACCCAGGAATTGGCAATACTGCCTTTGGGGGGTGGTGATTGACTTGAACTTTCATAATTTTTGAATAGCAGTGCTAATGATGAGCCAGTTTGACCTGACAAAAATCCTCACAGAAAAAACAGGAAGTGATTGCCATGCTCAGATGTCCATTTCAGGGCCCACCAGTGGAGATTTTTCATTTCTTAACAAACAAAAACCCTGGGGGCCTGCAAGATGGCTTAGAAAGTGCAAAAGCAGCTTGCTAAAAGAGTGAATGTAAGGCAGCAGTTATCAGAAGTGAAATTCCTTTGAATTTTCAGCAAACCTGCAGGGCTCTGAGCACTCGGCTGGATCTCAGATTTCTGAAACAATATCCTGTTGGGAGCTGCTCATCAACCAAGTTCACTCCTGAGAGCATTCCTGCAATGGCAGACAAGGAGAGTGCTAGCTGCTAAGTCAAGATTCTCTAAGCACCGAAATAAAGAGCTCACGTTTTAACTTACAAAGGCTTCCTTCCCTAACAATGTGAGTCAGTATTACAAATGCCTTATTTCATAGATGAGGAAAATGAGGCTCAGATCAAGCTCCTTGTTCAGGGTCAAATAACAAGTGTGGGAAGTGGAGCACCCACTCATGTCTGCTGCTGAAGGTATATCATAACACGCTGTCTCTGGAGGAAAAAGAGTTTCCCTGGATTACCCCAGAAAATAGAACTTATCTTTTTAGGTCACGTGGAGAATGTAGTCCTCTGAAATTAGTAGTACTGGATAAACTGTAGAGAAATGTCTTTAAAATATTACTATGACTGCTCATGAAACATGTTCCATGTTTCAAACAACAGAATCACATCCTTCCTTTTGGTTATTGGCATGCACTTGGAAAAGCCTCTCCAAAAGTACAGAACCACAGGATCAGAAGGTCCTTCAGAGACCAACCCGTGCCTGAAATCATTTTGATTTGACCTACACTTATTCAGGGCCTGGATGGAGAGTCAGGAAGGCCTGAGCTCAAGTATTGACTCAGAGTTGACTAGCTATGTGACCCTGGGCACGTTGCTTCACTAACCTGGCTGCCTTTTCTGGATACTCGGATTTATCAAGAAATGTGGTACCCACAAATGAACCCAAAATTCCAGATCAGATATGACCAGGGCAGGTCACAGCAGGACTGTCACCTCCCTCGTCCTACCCCTCACCCCATGCCTCTTAAAAAGCTCTTTCCTGTTCTACCAGCATTATCACTCTGGCAGATATGCTAGCCTTTGACCTGGGGTGCTCACAGTGTTAAGCGATGGCATCCAATTTGCTTATCCCAGAAAGAGCTACGAGCCAAAGGGGGTCTACTCTACTTCCTCTCCTATTACTGCTTGGTCAAGTAACAAGCTTGAGGCCAGACCCCTGTGAGCCTGCTCTCTGGTCTCCCTGTCAGTATTTCTTATGTGTTTGCCAGCCCCAATCTGGTGACTGAACTCTCCCTGGTCAGGGCAGCTGCAGGTCTAGTTTCTGACTCCTCAGCCAGACTCTCCTGTGGGCGATAAAGCTCCAGCTCCCGCACAGCAGCTCAAATGGCAAATGGAAAGTGACTGGTCAAGTATAAGATGCCATCGGAAGAAAGGGAGCGTGGGCTGGCTCAGCTGACAGAGCTGTTCACACTTTCTCGGTACAGCTGGGAGACATTAGCTTGATTTCCCCAGATTGGTATGTTTTCCAGCACGATGGGTTGGAAAAAAAGACACACACACACACACACACACACACACACACACACACACACACACACACACACACACACACACACACACACACACACACACACACACACACACACACACACACACACACCCTCCAAGGTAAGCCAGCCTTCCATCTTACACATTAGAGGCTAAATCTCCAAAAGTCACTTTCAAAAATTCATACCCAGCTGCCTGTTTTTTTAAGGTCAACGGTTTATTTGGAAAAAGGAAGAAAGGAGTAAGGAGAGGGAGAAGAAAGACAGAGAGACTGCAATCGTCCATCTTTGTTCAAAAGCTGCCTTTCCAAATTCAGATAGATAGAAGAGGTTTTTGAAAGAGGTTGTGTTCAGAAGGTGAATAAAGGAAGTCCTGAAATAGAGTGTGAATTAGGGGGGTGGGGGAGCAAGGTGGATGGAAGGAGTGGATTATGAGATGGGTAAGTATAATCTTCCTGTCCACGTCAGCCTTCTTTCCTAGCAGCACCTTGGTAAGTGGGTGGGGGTGGGGAAGAGAGAGGCAAGAGAAACTGTGAGATTTTAATAAGCACCTGAAATTTATTATCTGTTCGTCTACATTTCAGGAGAGTTTCAGCACCATACTAATTCGCAACCCTCTGATCCTTATCTCCCTCCCATACAGCTGCTGATCTCATAATAGATGAATGTATAAACCTGTTCAATAGGGAAGAATTCTGATTTGAATGTGAATCTTGGCTTGAAAAGGGGCTTGAAGGATTAGCCTGAAATCCTTTTTTTTTACTTAGATAAGAGAATATTTTACTGAATTGTGTGGCTGGGAGGCAATGACATGTGGTAGGAAGGACAGGGTGCTAGAATGCTTAGAAATCAGGAGCCCAAAGTTCCAGTCTTCCCTTACTTCTGGCTGTCTGTTTGACCTTGAGCAAATCACAACCTCTCTCTATGCCTAGAAAATGGGTCTCATAATACCTGTCCTTTCCTCTCAGGATTGTTGCGGGCATCAAATCAAATGATACTTGCAAAGCACTTTCGCCCAGGTGAAAGGGAGATCTATATGTCAGCTATAAGAGAGACAGTGCTGTGTATGGATCTTAGATAGAATCTCCTACATTCAGTAGCTATGTGAGCTTCAGTTTTATCATTTAAAAGCGAAGGTAATATCTGTATTTACTTCACAGGGTCAATGTAAGACTCAAATGAAAATGTGTGAAAAGTGTCTTACAAATCTTGTCTTTCCATCAATGACAGTTACTAATACATTATTATGAGGAAGTTGGCATAAAATTCAATTCAGTTCAATAAACATTTATTAAGCCCTTACTATGTGCAAGGCACTGAAAGTAGTGATTTATCCAGTGCTTTCATGGCTCTTTGGTATATATGGGGATTTTTTTCTGTCTTCAATTTCCAAGGGGTATATGTCTACTAATGGGATTACTAGATCGAAGAGAATGAATAGTTCAGTAAGTTTACTTGAACAATTCCAAATTGTTTTCCAAAATGGTTGAATGTTCAGTTCTGCCAACAGTTTGTTAAGGTGTCTCATTGGTATGAGCACTCCCTCTGACGGTGCAGATGATAACTCAACCCAGCCAGGATAGGGGTAGTACAGCAGAGTGGAAAAAGTAATGAACTTGGAATCACAAGGCCTGAGTTCAAATCTTAGTTTTGCTTCTTCATTTCATACTTGATTCTTCATCATAGCCTGCTCCCAAACACCAGGCATCTCACCATTGCCCTTTAGGTAATCCTAAATGTTGGTTCTTTAGATATGTCTCCCATGACATAGCCATGCAGTGTTACCAGAAGATCACTGGTGTTAAAAATATGCACCTTTGAAGAATTTAGGTCCAAAGAAGATATAGAGAGCATTACAAAATATAAAATAGATAATTTTGATTATATAAAATTTAAAAGGTTTCGCACAAACAAAACCAATACAACCAAAATTATAAGGAAAGCAGAAAACTGGGGTGGGGGGGATTTTTTGCAACAAGTATCTGACAAAGGCCTTATTTCTCAAGTATATAGAGAATTTAGTCAAATTTATAAAAATACAAGTCATTCCCCAACTAATAAATGATCAGAGGATATGAACAGGTAGTTTTCAGACAAAGAAATCAAAACTATCTATAGTCATATGAAAAAATGATCTAAATCACTCTTTATTAGAGAAATGCAAATGAACACAACTCTGAGGTATCACCTCACACCTATAAGATTGGCTAATATGACAAAAAAGGAAAATGTCGGATGTTGGAGGCAATGTGGGAAAACTGGGACACTAATATACTGTTGGTAGACTTGTGAATTAATCCAACCATTCTGGAGAGCACTTTGGAATTATGCCCAAAGGACTATAAAACTATGCATACCCTTTGACCCACCAATACCACTGCTAGGTCTGTATCCCAAAGATATCCCAAAAAAGAAAAATTAGAAATAGTTGTACAAAAATATTTATAGCAGCTGTTTTTGTGGTGGCTAAGAATTGGAAATCAAAGGAATGCCCATCAATTGAGGAATGACTAAACAAGCTGTGGTGTATGAATGTAATGGAATATTATTTTTCTATAAGAAATGACAGGCAGGATGATTTCAGAAAAACCTGGCAAGACTTACATGAACTGATGCATAGTGAAGTGAACAGAACCAGAATACTGTGCACAGTAACAGCAATATTGTTTGATAAACTGTGAATGACTTAGCTATTCTCAGCAATACAGTGATCCAAGACAATCCCAAAGGACTAATGATGAAGCATACTATCCACCTCCAGAGAAAGAACAGATATTGTCTGAATACAGACTGAAGCATGCTATTTTTCATTTTCTTTTCTTTTTCTTTTATTCCAGTCTTCTTGTACAAAATGACATAAGGAAACTTTTTACATAATTGCACACATATAATTTATCTCTCATTGCTTACCATCTCAGGGAGAGAGAGGAGTGAGAGAAGTAGGGACGGCTAGAATTTGGAACTCAAAACTTTAAATAAAAATGTGGAAAAAAACTGAAAAAAATGCACCTTTGTTTCAAGGAGAAGTTTGGGGTCATTTAAGGTTCTGTGCTATTTCTCAAAGACAACCCAACTTATTCTCCTACACCTATTCAATTCTGGGTCTAACTTATTGTTCATCTGCAGTATTTGTCCAAGATCATATGCACAGAGATAGCAATTCAACAGGCTGATTGTATGTCATAGTCTACACAGCAGGCATTCTTTATTCACTTATTTTTTTTTTCCTACATGAATAGTTAATCTGAATTCTCTTGAGTTATGGTAGATCTCATTTAGGAGGTTCTGAAATGCATGGAGGTTTGATACAGTCAGCACAATGTCATCTGCAAACAGGACCTCATTCTCTTTAGGGAATCATTCTTCATTTTGAACTCTTCTCTGGATATCTTCCACAATGGTGGCAAACAAATATGGTAATCGTGCTGCTTCATTTTACTTCTCATTTAATATTAATAATTAGAAGCTAGCTGTTAATAATTATAGTCTCTGTTATACCTTTTAAGGAATCTCAGATGATTTTCATGTATCATGAAAAATATCATATTTAAAGAAAGCCTCCATGGCAGCATTTTGCTCTACCAAATAAAATGCTTTTTTAAAGTCAAGAAAGAATAACCACAGTGGTATCTTATATCCTCTATAGGTTTCACTTAATCGAGTAACTCTAAAGACAAAGTCCACTATAGAATATCACTTGCAAAAACCTGTCAATTCATACTAGTGTATTGTTAGTGGAAGTAAGAGTTGATCTAATTTCTGGAAAATAATTTGAAATTATTTTTAAAAAGTAACTAAACTTTTCATATCCTTTAACTTAGAAAACCATAGGAGGTCAAAGAAACCAAGAAAATTATCATATATACCAAAAAAGAGATAGAGGCAATTATAAAAGATAAAATAGCTAACTTTGATTACTTGAAATTGGAAAAATTCTGCATAGACAACATTAATGTATCCAGGATTAGAAGGGACGTGGTCAAATAGGAAAAAAAATTCCCCTGAAATATAAACAATCAATAAATATATAAGACTAATAACCATTCTCAAATAGATAAATGGTCAAAAGAGATGAACAAACAGTTCTCAAAAGAACTGCAAAGTATTCACAACCATGTAAAAAAATGTTCCAAATCACTGATAATAAGGATACCAATTAAAATAACTCTGAGGTTACCCCTCACGTGTGCAAATTGACAAACAATGACAAACAATGGCAGCAATGTTGGAGGCATTGTGGAAAGATAGTCACATTAATACATTGTTAGTGGAACTGTAAAATGATGCAATCATTTTGGAAAGCAATTTGAAATTATGCAAATAAAGTGACTAAAACGTCCATACCCTTTGAACCAGAGATCTATTGCTGGGCTTATACCCCAAGAGGCCATAGATAAGAAAGTTCCCATATCACTCAAAGTATTTGTAGCAGCACTTTTTGTGCTGAAATTTGGAAACAAAGTAGATGCCCATCTATTAGAGAATGACTAAACAAATTGTGATACATGAATATAACAGAATATTACTGTGTGTAAGAAATGATGTGTGTGATGAATACACATAAGCATGGAAATAACAACATGAACTGATACAGAGTCAAGAAAAAAAATATGTGCAATAACTACAATGTAAATGGAAACAACTGCACACCAAAAAGTCAAAAGTCAGTGCAACAAAATTATAAAGATCAAGCAAGACTCAAATAAAAGATGAGAAGATCTCTACAATTTACATGTTTGCAGAGGTAGGAGGTCCACAGAGGTTACACTTTGCATGTGTTTTTGGACTTTTTTGGTGTATAGATCAACTATGCCAACTTTTTTTAAAAAATGCCAAGCACTAGTACTACTGCTGCTGCTGCTATTATTACTGCTAAGACTACTTCAATATGTGAAGCAATATCATTACTAAACATATATGCACCAAATGGTATGGCATCCAAATTCTTAGAGAAGTTCAGGGAGTTACAGGAAGAAACAGACAACAAAACTATACTAGTGGGGGACCTCAACCTACCCCTCTCTGAACTAGATAAATCTAACCACAAAATAAACAAGAAAGATGTTAAGGAGGTGAATAGAACATTAGAAAAGTTAGGTATGATAGACCTCTGGAGAAAACTGAATGGGAATTAAAAGGAATATACTTTTTTTCTCAGGGGTACATGGCACATGCACAAAAATTGACCAAGTACTAGAACATAAAAACCTCACAATCCAATGCAGAAAGGCAGAAATATTAAATGCATCCTTTTCAGATCATGATGCAATAAAAATTACATGTAATAAAAGGCTATGGAAAGATAGACTAAAAATAATTAGAAACTAAATAATCTAACCCTAAAAAATGATTGGGTCAAATAACAAATCATAGAAACAATCAAAAATTTCATTCAAGAGAATGACAGTAATGAGACAACATAGCAAAACTTATGGGATTCAGTGAAAGCAGTTATTAGGGGAATTTTTATATCTCTGAATGCTTACATGAATAAAATAGAAAAAGAGGAGATCAATGAATTGGGCATACAACTAAAAAAAACTAGAAAAAGAACAAATTAAAAATCCTCAATAAACACCAAATTAGAAATATGAAAACCAAAGGAAAATTAAGAAAATTGAAATTAAGAAAACTATTGAACTAATAAATAAAACTGAGCTGGTTTTATGAAAAAAAATAAAATAGATAAACCTTTGGTTAATTTGATTTAAAAAAAAAAGAAAACCAAATTACCAGTATCAAAAATGAAAAGGGTAAATCCACCAAAAAGGGGAAATTAAAACAATAATTACGAACTATTTTGCCCAACTGTATGCCAATAAGTTTGACAATCTTAGTGGATAAATGTACACAAAAAATATAAACTGCCCAGATTAACAGAAGAGGAAGTAAAATACTTAAATAACCCCATCTCAGAAAAAGAAATTGAACAAGCCATTCATGAACTACCCAGGAAAAAATCTCCAGGGCCAGATGGATTTACAAGTGATTTCTATCAAATATTTAAAGAACAATTAATTCCAATACTACAGAGACTATTTGGGAAAATAGGTGAAGAAGGAGTCTTACCAAATTCTTTTTATGATACAAATATGGTGCTGATACCTAAACCAGGAAGAGTCAAAACAGAGAAAGAAAATTATAGACCAATTTCCTTAATGAATATAGATGCAAAATTTTAAACAAAACATTAGCAAATAGATTACAGCAACTTATCACAAGAATAATACATTA
Source organism: Phascolarctos cinereus (assembly GCF_003287225.1). Classification (NCBI taxonomy): domain Eukaryota; kingdom Metazoa; phylum Chordata; class Mammalia; order Diprotodontia; family Phascolarctidae; genus Phascolarctos; species Phascolarctos cinereus. The sequence goes on along the minus strand of NW_027555514.1, from coordinate 26,361,386 downwards.
TGTCCAGGTAGGATTTACACCAGGAATGCAGGGCTGGTTCAATGTTAGGAAAACTATCAGCATAATTGATCATATCAACAATAAAACTAACAGAAACCACATGATCATCTCAATAGATGCAGAAAAAGCTTCTGACAAAATACAACACCCATTCCTATTAAAAACACAAGAAAGCACAGGAATAAATGGAGTCTTCCTTAAAATGATAAGTAGCATCAACCTAAAACCTTCAGCAGGCATCATATGTAATGGAGATAAGCTAGAGGTATTTCCAATAAGATCAGGAGTGGAACAAGGATGTCCATTATCACCACGTTGTTCAATACGGTACTGGAAACATTAGCTTTAGCAATAAGAGAAGAAAAAGAAAGCGAAGGTATTAGAATAGGCAAAAAAGAAACAAAGCTATCACTTTTCGCAGATGATATGATAATATACTTAGAGAATCCTAGAGAATCAAGTAAAAAATTACTTGAAACAATAAACAACTTTAGCAAAGTTGCAGGCTATAAAATAAATCCACATAAATCACTGGCATTTCTATATATTACCAACAAAGTCCAACAGCAAGAGATAGAAAGAGAAATTCCATTTAAAGTTACTGTAGACATTATAAAACTGGAAAAGAGTATGGCAGAAACTAGGCATAGATCAAAATCTCACACCACATACCAAAATAAAGTCAAAATAGGTTCATGATTTAGATGTAAAGGCTGATACTGTAAGCAAACTGGGGGAGCAAGGAATAGTTTACCTATAAGATTTATAGAGAACAGAAGAATAATGACCAAACAGGAGATAGAGAACATTACAAAAAGCAAAATGGATAACTTTGATTACGTTAAATTGAAAAGTTTTCGCACAAACAAAACCAATGCAACTAAGATTAGTAGGAAGGTAGAAAATTGAGAAAGGATTTTTACAACCAGTCTCTCTGATAAAGGCCTCATTTCTAAAATATATAGAGAATTAAATCAAATTTGTAAGAATACAAGTCATTCCCCAATTGATAAATGGTCAAAAGATATGAACGGGCAGTTCTCAGATGAAGAAATTAAAGCCATCTATATTCATATTAAAAAATGCTCTAAATCACTATTGATTAGAGAAATGCAAATCAAAACAACTCTGAGGTACCACATCATGCCTATCAGATTGGCCAACATGACAAAACAGGAAAATTATAAATGTTGAAGAAGATGTGGGAAAATTGGAACACAAATGCATTGTTGGTGGAATGGCAAAACAATCCAACCATTTTGGAGAGCAATTTGGAACTATTCCCAAAGGGCTATAAAAATGTGCCTATGCTTTGACCCAGCAATAGCACTTCTAGGGCTATATCCCAGAGAGACCATACAAATGGGAAAAGGACCTAAATGTACAAAAATATTTATAGCAGCTCTTTCTGTGGTGGCAAAAAAAATTGGAAATTGAGAGGATGCCATCAATTGGGGAATGGCTGAACAAGTTGTGGTATACGAATGTAATAGAATACTATTATGCTATAAGAAATGATGAACACGCTGACTTCAGAAAAACCTGGAAAGTCTTGTAGGGTCTGATGCTGAGTGAAATGAGCAGAACCAGGAGAATGTTGTACACAGTAACAGCCATGTTGTGGGAAGACTAATATTGATAGACTTAACTCTTCTCAGCAATACAAAGATCTAAGACATCTCCAAAGACCTCATGATGGAAAATGCTATCCACATCCAAAGAAAGAACTATGGACTTTGAATGCAGATCGAAGCATACTATTTGTTATTTTTTTTTCTTCTGTTGTGTTTTGTTTCCTCTTTCTGGTGGTTCCTCCTATTGGTTCTAATCCTTGCCTCCAACATCACTAATGTGAAAATATGTTTAATAGGAATATATATGTATAGCCTATGTCAGATTGCTCACCATCTTGGGGAGGGAGGGGGAGAAAAATTTAAAACGCAAAACTTTATGGAAGTGATTGTTGATAATTCAAAATAAATTAATTTTTTAAAAATCATGTCTTCAGAACTGAAAGAGACCTCAGAGCATTTCATCTTGAAATGCTATATTAATGTCAAGCTATCACTATTATAAGTATTAAATGCATATGTACATATGCCTTTAAAAACAGACTACTTCATTATGGTCCTGAATATCCTAACAGCTTAATGTTCTAGATATAATTTATAGATGAAAAAACTGAGATTCATGAAGTGATTTTCAAAGGACCATGCAGCCAAGTTTCTGGATTCCCAGAGGAGGACCCTTTCACTTGTCCCACACTGCCTGTGCATGCTCCTCCAAAGCTCCCATTTCTATGCTAAGGGGCCAGTCTTCCCCTCATGCAGTAACCTTCCCATATTACTGAGTCAGCCCCTCTCTTCCAAAGGTGAGGTATTTTTACTACTTGGCTGTCATGTCACTTGCCAACACAGATGAAACGCTTGTCAAGGCCTGGGGTTCTTTGGTGATGGTATGCTGGATCCTGGACAAGTTTCATTTATTTAAAACTTGGGGTTGGGAAAAGAATCTCACAAGATACAACACCTCCTTCCCCTGATGGTCGTGGGGAGGGGAAATAAATCATACACAGCAAATATCATTTACACTATTCTAACACATTCATCACACATGCACCTAAATCCTAACAAGGAAAGGAGGTTCAGAGAGATTCAGATAGAGTCATTTGGAGAATAGAAAGTCCAACTAGAAACTCATGCAAAAGCTATCCTCCCTCACAATTATTTCTATAGATACAGTTCTCCACATTTAGGGGAGAGGGAAGGGGCCTTTTCCAAATGTGAAACCAGAAAGACTAAGAAACCTTCATATTTTGGGGGGGGAAAATTCAATTTCTAAAGCTAGAAATAACTGCTAATGGTAATTTCCTCCATTAAAGTCCTCCTCTGATGTCTCACCATTGGAGGGGGTGTTAGCTTTTTGAAAGCTCTTCCAAGACCCATAAACTATGACCAGTCTTCCCAAGCTAGAAGGACTTGAGGAAAGGCCCAGCAATAGAATCCCTTATTCTAACGGTTCCTATTTAATAGTTCTTGAATCTCTTTGGGGTTCACACTAGTGCTCCAAGGAGTTTGGGCTAAAAATGTTTTAATGATACCTGGGCAGCAAATATGGGCAGTTGGGTGGATAGAGCTCTGGGCCAGGAGTCAAGAAGACCTGAGTTCAAATCTGGCCTCAGACACTTACTAGCTGTGTGACCTTGGGCAAGTTAATTCACCCTCTTTGCCTCAGTTTCCTCACCTGTAAAATGAGCTGCAGAAGGAAATGGCAAACCACTCCAGAATCTTTGCTAAGAAAACCCTAAATGGGGTCACAAAGAGTCAAACATGACTGAAACAACAGAGCAACAAAGCAGCAAATAACTGCAGAATATTATGAGCAGGACATTAAATTACCTTGGGGGGGTCACAGAACATTCTGTCGCTGTTGAAAGGGATTCACAGAATAACAAAATGTTGGGAACTGCTGCTGTGCCTCCCATAGACTTCGCTTCAGATGTCTGAGGAAGCATGCTGCCTACTTCTGGCAGAGGGGTGATGAACTCTAGGTGCAGAATGACCTGATGTTTCCAGTGTGCCCCTTTGGTTTGCTTGATAATGCTTGTCGGTTGCACAAATTCTGTCTTTCTTTTTTGTTTTTATTTTTTTCCACTGAGAGGGATGGGGAGGAGAAGCTAGTAATAATGTTGTCCCCTCCTCTTAAAACCCAAAGGGAACTACCGAAGCTTCTTAAAAATGCACATAACAGAACAAAATAAAATTCAGAAGGAAACACAGAGAAGCAGGACAGCTTTGAAAATACTAGGTTGAATTCAATATGCTTTTTTTTTTAAAGCAAGATGGACATGATTGAGATTTATGGTTTGACTAATGCTCCCCTTTTTCTTTCTGTTTTGTAGTTGGAAATGTTCTCCTTTGTGGTGTTAAATTCAAATTCTTTTTAAGAAAAAGAAAAAATAAAGAAAAAAAATGTAACTCAAGTATCATTTTTTACATGAAGTCTTTCCTGACCACAACCCACCCTATAGGCCCCTCTTCTTCCTATGCTATTTTTATTTATTTTGCATTTTTCCTTTAAATTTACATAGGTCTGTGCTGTCTCCCCTGATTGAATATTTATTTGGGAACTCATTTTTATCTCTGTAGCCCTAGTAACTGTGGATTTTTTAAAGCATTTATTAAGCACTTAGTACGTGCCAGGCACCAAGAAAAGAGCTGGGGATACAAATACAAGAAGAAGACAGTCCTTGCCCTCAAAAACTTACATTCTAAGGGAAGACAACAAATAAAAGGAAGCAGAAAATGGGTTGAGGAGGAAAGAATAAGTAGGCATTGGGACATGATGGAGAAGTCCAGAGGAAGGCAGCCAGGTGCTGCTCTGGGTACCCTCCTTTAATAATAGATCATAAATTGATAGATGGTGGTTTGCCATAAGAGGTCTAGCTTAAGTAAGTGCAGAGAGGTTTACCACAAGTTTGATCCCAGGGTAATAAATATTTTGGCCACAGTAGCTCATTAAGGTTATCAACTAAGTCACAGCACAGTCCTAATTTACATTGATGAATGGGAATACCCATTCCAACAATATCATGGATCCTTGAAGTTCTCCACAGTTTAGACTCCATTATTAGCGAATACAACATTTTTCCCTATTTTGATTCCATCTCCTCATATATGCTGCCCAGGCAATAATGGAGTTGCCTTCTCTGAAGGTCTTAAGTCAAAAACTAGACAAACACTTGAATATGTTATAGAAGGCATTCCAATTCAGAAAAGGATTAGATGAACTAGCTTCTGAGGTCCTGTCCATCTCTCAGATTCTCAGATTTTACATATTTGTACCTGTAATGAAACCAGGTTTACCCAATACACTGTGACTTTTTCCAACCACAATGAGATTAAATTGAAAGCCAAAAGAAAAACATTTATGGCTTAATCTCTGTACTCTCATCATTAGGGATACTGGCCCAGTCTAGTTGGAGAATTCAAATCTTAGCCTGAAAGGGACCTCAAGGTTTCCTGGTTCTACTTTGCCCTCTGGTTCCAATAGATCTGGGCAGGTTTTTTTTTTATGACTTTTTTGAAATATAATATCCATGCTCTTTTTTGGTCATGGATTTCAGGTAATTCAATAAATAATTATCTCTCCTTAATCTGTTTCCCAGGTCAGTTTTTTATTTAATATTTTTATATTTATTATAAACATAATGTTTATATAATTATTATATACTATAAAATAATATAAATATTTAATATTTCTTATAAACCTATAGAGTTTAACTTTTATTTGGTCCATCTGAATTTTCAAGCTTTCATCTTGTACTGGAATCTTCTCTACTACGTAGGTGACAGATTCAATCTATCTATAGACTCTTCTTGTGAAATGGGCGCATTTTCTCCAGCTAAGTAGCACAACGGATAAAGCACTGACCTTGGAGTCAGGAAGACTTGAGTTCAAATCTAGTCTCAGACAGTTATTAGATATGTGACTCTGAGCAAGTTGCTTAATCTCTGTTTGCCTCAGTTTCCTCAACTGCAAAATGAGAATAGAAGTAGGGTTGTATGGGGTGTTCAGAGAGGACCAGCATCTCTGGTGTGAGACCTTGCTGAACCCTTTTCAGGGCTGATCATCCACCTGTGCTAAGTGCTGGGGATATATAAAAAAAGCAAAAGATAGTCCATACTCTCAAGGGATTTACAATCTAACGTGTAAGATAACATGCAAACCATTTTACACAAAGAAAACTATATACAGAATAAATAGAAAATAATTAAAAGAGGGAAAGCACTACAATTAAGACTTTCTATAGAAGGTAGGATTTAGTTGGGACTTAAATGAAGGCAGGGAGGCCAGTAGTCAGAGTGGAGGGAGGAGAGTGTTCTAGGCATGGAGAACAGCCAGAGAAAACGCCCAGAGCCAAGAGACAGAGGGTCTTGTTCATGGAACAGCCAGGAGGCCTGGGTCACTGGATTGAAGAGTACATGTTGGGGAGTAAGATGTTAGAAGACTGAAAAGGTAGGCGAGGGCTAGGTTATGGGCTTTGAATTCCAGGCAGAGCATTTTGTATTTGCTCCTGGAGGCAACAGGAAGCTAGTGGAGTATATTGAGTAGGGGGGTGACAAGATCAGACCTGCACTGTAGGAAAATCATTTTAGTGGCTGAATGGAGGATGGACTGCAGTGGGGAGAGACTTGGAGCAGGCAGACCCACAGCAGACTATTGCAGTAGTCCAGGCATGAGGTGAGGAGGTCCTACACCAGAGTGGGGTCAGTGTCAGAGTTGAGAAGGAGGCATATTCGAGAGATGATGGAAAGGTAAAATCAATAAGCCTTAGAAACACCTTGGATATGGAGGAGGGGGTGGTGGTAAGAGATAGCGAGGAATGCAGGATGACTCATAGGTTGCAAGTCTGAGAAGGAGGAATGAGAAAAAGTCATTAAATTCGGCAAGAGATCATTACTAACTTTGAAGAGAGAACTTTGGGTAGAATGATAAGGCCAGGAGCCAAATGGTGAGGGGTTAAGAAGAGAGTGAGAGGAGAGAAAGTGGAAGCACTTATACATGACCTTTTTGAGGAGTTTAGCTACAAAGGGCAGAAGAGAAATAGAACAATAGTTAGCAGGGATGGAAAGATCAAGTGAAGGTTTTTACAGGATAGGGGAGACATGCATATTTGTAGGCAAGAGGAAATGTGCCAAGAGAGAGGAAGATATTGAAAATAAGTGAGAGCATGGAAATGACAGAGGAGGCAATCTTTTGGAGGAGATGAGATGAAATGGGATTGCTTGAACAGGTAGAGGGACTAGCCTTGGTAAGGAGTAGGGCCACTTCATCTTGTGAAACAGGAATAACTGAAATGAGCCCAGCAGGATTTGTTAAGAACAAAGCCACATTGGTTACAATTTCTTCTAGGTGTTTTCTAATTGTCTCTGGAGCTTTTCTGCCCTCTATGACTCCCAGAAATACTCAAATGTATTGTGACCTTGTGGCTTTGGGAGTTCCCTCCACTGCTGCAGTAACGAACCTATGCATGTACACCCATCTTGTTTGGCTCTTAATGGTATCCTTCCACAGTTTCATCATGGGGGATCCAACCAACATATGAGACTCCTTCCTTGCTTTCTCCTGACATCAAGAGAGCACCATTGCAGTCCTCTGTCTGCCCCCCTCTCATCCCTCACCCTCACTTCATGATGAGCCAATCTATTGCCTAGAAATAGAAATTATTTTTGAAGGTCTGTAGCTTCTATCATCTCCCCCATGATACTGATATCACTTTTCCCCTAGTCTTCTAGAACTCCTACAACATGAACTTGCAGAAATTCCATCTAATTACTCTGTAATTTACATAAAGGTCAGATCTGTACATGAGATTACACCAGAGCTAGTAAATGTGACTACATCTAGCTCATTTAAATAACTTCACCCAGATTTCCCTTGACTTTGGTTTAATTATCCTCTGTCCTTTTCCTCAGTGGTCTGCCCTAGTTTGCTGACTAAAGTTATTAGGACTCGAGTTTAGAAACATAAAAGCTGGGAAAAGAAATTCAATTCAAGTCAACATATATTTATGAAACTACATTAACTTACCACAAAAAAAAAATTGGTTTAGGTTAAATAGTTAAATAGAGCCAAAAACCGGAGAAAATGAAGCATGATGGGTCCATGTTAGGTTAGTACTTTTATGCCTTAGCATGGAGACACTGGGATCTACATTGGTGCCCACTCTGATGCAATCACTGATCCTTGATGTAAAAGCAGTTATTCTCTCTCTCTCTCTCTCTCTCTCTCTCTCTCTCTCTCTTCTCTCTCTTCTCCTCTCTCTCTCTCTTTTCCCTCCCTCCTCTCCTCCTCCTCTCCTCCTCTCCTCTCTCTCTCTCCCTCACTCTCTCTCTCTCTCTCTTTGGCTAGGCAATGGAGTTAAGTGATTTGCCCAGGGTCACACAGATAGTAAGTGTCAAGTGTCTCAGGCCAAATTTGAACTCAGGTCCTCCTGACTCCAGGGCTGGTGCTCTATCGACTGCAGCAATTATTCTCATTAGAGCAATTTCAGACTCTGGTTTAAACTACAGGAATTTTATATAATTTTATATAATGCCTAAATTGGAGGGGAAATTTTTCAAAGATCTAAAATAAAAATTTTCAATAGCTGTCAAGAAAGCAAGCTTTCATTGGAATGGATTACCAGGGGACCTGCATTGCATTAATTTGCAATTTGCTCCAAAATTACTTTGATGGATCCATGATCTCACCAATGAAGTCACTCCCTCCTACAAGCTCTTCTCCTTACATCCACTGTCCACATTTTCTCATGAATCCTTTCTAGGGGATCTTCCCAATTAATGTGCTGGAGGCCACCTTGTAACATTCCTTCAACACAGATGCCCTCACAAGCACACTCCAGCTCAGTCACTTGGCAAGCTTTCGTTCTATTTGTGCCCCCCATCCACCAGTAATGCCCCCCATTTCTCCACTTTGTGGAGAAAAGTAGGGGCTCAGAACTAAGCCAAATATCCATCCACATCCATCAGGGCTTAGTCATCACAAATCTCTAAGATGCTAGGGATAGTTCTGCAAGACTAGCCCTTACAATCAATGCACACTTAATCTCAGGTCTCAAAGCACTGGTCAAACATTTCAGCCTCGACCTGGACTCAACATCTTCAATATCTATTTTCTTTCTGCTTGCTCCCAAACCCTCAAGGGTTCTGCACCCAAAGGTCACAAATGGCTCCTCCAATTTCCAGAGGATCTACACCCAAAGCCGCATCCCCTGCTTCATGTACCTTCACATTCCTTTTCCCTCAGCTTATAAAGTAAGGTTTCACACGAATTATTCTCTCTCCTTAAAATATCTTGAATCACCTTTAACCCAAAACTAACACCCTACATGCTCTTCTCTACATACTTTGCATTTCCCTCTGGACAAGCTCCATCACCAATACCACAGGGCCAGCTTTCAACCATAATTACTTTACCAATCAATACCAGTAGTAGTAGTAGTAGTAGTAGTAGTAGTAGTAGTAGTAGTAGTAGTAGTAGTAGTAAGAAAAGAAATAGAAGTAGTAGCAGTAGCAGCAGCAGAAGCAGCAGTAGCAGCAACATTGATATAACACTTTAAGTGTTTACTTAAGTGCTTTACCCATTCCTTTGATTCTCACAACCCTGCAAGATAGATGCTATTATCATGCCTACTTTAGAGATGAGGAAACTGAGGCACACAGAGTCATACAGCTAGTAACTGTCTGAGTCACAATTTGAACCCAGGTCTTCCTGACTCCAAGTCTGGCTTTCTATGCACTGAACCACCTCCTAGCTGCCTCTAGAGACGATCCATGAGCCCTCTTTGCCTCCAGGTTACCTCTCAATTCTTCTAGCCATTCAGGTAACAACGCAACTCATTGGGTCGTCCATTGGCTATTCCCTCAACTTCACTGCATTCAAAGTCTACCTCCTTTGCTGGCCATCCTTTTCTTTATGGTTTATCAAATGCGCTAAATTGGTAGGATATGTAAGGACAGGAAGCAAAGGAGGACTTGATCACAGTCTAAATAGTACCCAGAAATTATTTCTCACTCTTGTCTCCTAAACAGCTCCAAGAACTAAGGAAAAAGCCATACACACCCACTTTAAGTGTTCTCAGGTAAAGAACATGCTGTTGAGTAAGAGGTGCCCAGTGTGTGTTACACCAATATCTGTTATTCAACCACCTGAGTATACATGATTCATTTTGGCAATTAGGAGAAATCAGCTTCTAATCCCTGGCTGTCTCCTCTTGCTACCTGACTTCTAAGTGTTTAGCATATGTGAAATGAAGGACAGCATCATTAGAAAAGTAAATCCAGAAGGAAAAACCAAGCCAGTCCCTGCTAAATATAAACACTTTTTAGGTTATGGGATCACAGCCCACTCTTGCTTGCCTCCATTAGTATGGCCAATGTCACTACCTACTCTTAAGAAGCTTATTTAAGATCTAGTCAAAGAGGTAAGACTAAAGAAATCATTTAGAGATCAAGAGGAGCAAATATTACACTACAAATACTCCAAGAGCTTAAGGTCAAAGACTGAATGGAGATAATTGGGATCGATCATGAGGCAACTCCTGGAAACGAATTTTGAGCCATTTTTTAAAGACAGTGAAGGATGGTAAATGATGGAGTAGAGGAAGATGGTGTTCTGGTCAGGAAGAATGTCTCTTACAAAAGCACAGAGTTGAGACTGGACAACTCCTTGATGGAGAAATAGAAGGATGTTTACTTCTTCCCCAGGTAGAACAGCATAGGTACAGTGGCAATAGAGGGCACCTAAGAGCTGACTTGTCATCCAAGAATCTCTGGAACTAAATCCCATCTCTCATAATCTGACTAACAGGCCAACTTCCCGTTCCCCTCTGCTACCTCAGGGAATATGCAGACAAACAGGGTTCTATCAGGGAGTCCTGATTCCTATCACAGAAAACATACAGATGAGCCGTTGGTCTCCAGACCTGGATCTGAATGTTAAGGCTGGGGGAGGAACATACCATGCTGGCACACAATAGGGAGCAATTCCCAACACTGCCAATAAGGAGAACCCTAGAACCTCGTTTGGTGATGTGTTAGTAAATGTTTAACAACCAACTCTCAAAAAATGGGCATGACATATTTTTAAGATAATTTGCATCATTAACATTTTCTCCACCACTTTCTTAAGTCTAGATAGTCACCAAAAATGATAAGCCAATCCTTGATTGATAATATTTTAGATTTCAGAGGTGTAAATGCTCATGCCCAAAAATTTAACAATAGGCTCTTGCTGGTTGGTATAAGCTAGCTCTGGCACCCCTCTGCCCTAGTTCTTTGCATATTTTAATCACAGAACCCAACAAGTGTCTTAGCACAATGACTGGCACCTGAAAGGTGCTTAATTAATGTTAGTTGACTATATGACAAATGCTCTTCAAAAAAACTCAAACCAAACCTGCCTTAAGTGAAGAGAGACGAGTGGCCAAATATGATAAACAGCACACACACTCACCTGCTGCTGGTTTTTATAGATTTAATAGTGTGAAGGGAGAGGGAGGTACCAGCAGCTGTTAATCTGTCCCAGTGGTGTCTAGCTAATTCTCTCCCCGCAGCTGCCTGTCTACACTCTCTCCATACTACTATTTTTGCCAAGCCACTCTACCATTCCTCCTGGTGCTTTTCACCATACACATGTTTTCATTGCTTTGCCTTCTCTCGGATTCTGACATTTCTTCCTTGAAGATATACATTGCTAACAGAAGACAAGAAACAGATCAGTAAGACCTCACCGAAAGAACAGTATAAAGGAAGAATAATGACAAATGAAGATGACAAGGTTTTCAGGATAGATTGGTGGGAAGCCTTGAATATTAGGCTAAGTATCTGAGATAAGTATGTAGACAAGGGAATAGGAACTATTGTTTCATTTTTATCTTTTTTGTTGTTGTTCAGTCATTTTCAGTAGTGTCTGACTTTGTGACTCCATCTGGGATTTTCTTCGCAAAGATAGTAGCACGATTTGCCATTTCCTTCTCTAGTGCATTTTATAGATGAAGAAACATTTATTAACACCTGTTGGGTGTTAGTTGACATTGCCAGGTACTGGGGGTATAAGGCAAAAATGAAACCACATTTACCCTCCAGGACCCTACATTCTCCTGAGAGGATACAGTTTGCACACAAAAAGGATAGAAATACAGAGTAATTTCCAGTCATTTCAAGGGGGAGAGCGTGGTGACAAACGGAGGGAACAGAAATGGTCTTGTGTAGCAGGTGGCACCTGGGTTGTGCTTTGAAGGAAGGTAAATGTCCTGTGAGGTAAGGTGAGAAAAGCGCATGGTAGACTAACTCTGAAAGCCTCCTTTACACATAAAATATTTAATGTAGTCATTGACATGAGAAGATGGCGTAGTCAAGATGCTGGGCTTTAGTGGTATGGACGCACCTTGAACATGAAAGATTTTCTTTGAAACCTAAGTATGTCCAGTTGCTCAGCCTTATTTAATTATTTCAGTTGTCTCTGTTTGCTTTCTGAGTGTAGGTTTTCGAAGTCCAAATGAGAGATTTTTGTGTCTCATGTCTTACCAATGTTATTAATGCATTTTCACATTTTCTGTACTTTAAATCCCACCTTAACCTTGTCCTTCAGCCCCCACCAAAAAAAAAATCACATACCTCTCTTATTATTTTACATCACAATATGAATGGCAAATATATATTCTATGACTACATTTCCCACACTTTGGTTTAAAAAATACCTATTGTACCTAAACTGTAGCATACAGTGTATAGAAAAGAAATTTGCAACTAAATTCAACAGTCACTTCTTAAGCACCTATCATGTGTCAAGCTCATAGCCATATCTGCTGTTTACTCCAATGGAATGTAAGCTCCTTGCAGGCAGGAACTGTTTCATTTTTGTTTTGGTGCCTTGCAAAGAGTAAGTGCTTGACAGATTCTTGCTGATTAATTGGTGGCACTGTATGAGGGCTTGGATACATGAGGGGACAATGACAAAAGTGAAATAATCCCTGCCCTCAGGAAGCTTACATTTGATTGGGAAGATGCGATAGTGACACAAATAAGTATGGAACAAGGACAAGTGAGGAAGGAAATGGCACTAACAAGTGGGGGAATTGAGGAAAGTCTCACAAATGCCAGCCTCTAAGCTGAGCCTTGAAGGCAAGAATTCAAAGAGACAGAGAAGAGGAAGGAGTGCATTCTAGGCATAGGAGATGGATGATTCAGGGAAGGCTCAGAGGTGGAAAGGAAAGAAACAAATTTGGAGAGCAGTTAGTAGTCTGGCTTGGCTGTCCTAAAAGGCAGGATGAAATATGACTGGAAACAGAAGTAGGAATCAAATTGTGGAGGGCCTCAAGTACCAGACCAAGGAGTTTGTCTTTCACCCTACCGACTTTTGAACAAACTTGGTCAGACCTGTGTTTCTGGAAGATTGTTTTGGTGGCTGAATGTGGAATTGTTTGTAATGATAGAGCCTGGGAGCAGAGAGACCAATGAGGAGGCTACGGCAAAAGTCCAGATGACAGGTGATAAGGGCCTGGCATTGTGAGTGGAGAGAAGGGAACAGGAAGAGAGAAATTCTAGAGGTAGAATTCCTATAGAATGGAAGCTCCTTGAGGGGAGGGAAGGTTTAGTTTTTATCTTTGTACCCCCAGCTCCTAGAACAGGGCCTGGCCCACTGGAGTGGCTTAATGATTGCTTGCTGATTGACTGACTGAAACAGAATCAGCAAGTTCTGGCAATGTCGAACACAAGGGAGGAAGAAGAGGTAAGAGCCCAGGAGGCAAAACATCATTCTTGGCAATCACAATTTGAAAACAGAGGAGGAAAACACAATGTGGAAGAGCACTTTTTCAGTACCCATCACTGGGAACGATTAGAGTGTAGAGGCCAATCAGTGAATGCCCGTAATGTGTGAAACAGGCAAGAAGAATTAGCAGACTCATGAGTCAGGGTTCTGCTCCTAATTTTACTCATGAAAGATGGGTATTTGTCCTATACTTGGTTGGTAACTGTGAGCACCAGAAAATATGGATTCATGAGTCCCTGTTGTGAAAAGACAGATGTATTTAATTAGAATATACCAGTGAGATTTTTAAAAAAAAAACATCATTTACTGATAAGTGCAAAAGGTTTTTGTGATGGAGTGGAAAGAGCATAGGCTCTGAGGTCAGCAGAGACCAGGACTTGAGATCTCTCATAATTAGGGGCCTGGTAGAATCAGAAAAAGTACTGGCTGTGGAGTCAAAAGACAAGGGTTCAAATCCTGCCTCTACTAAGGAGTCAAAAGATAAGGGTTCAGATCCTGCCTCTACTAAGGTATCCATGGGAAAGTCACACTCTGAGCCTCAGTTCTATGTAAAATGGGGATAAAAGTGAAATATCATACCTTCCACCCAAGGCTGTAATGAGGAACAAATGGGATAATAAGTATAATGCTCTTTGCAAACTTTAAAGAATTACATGAATATTAGCTATTATAATTATTAATGAGGGCTGAACATATGGCTTAAAGAAAAGCAATTATTTTTCCACTTATTTGCCAACTGTCCTACATAGATGTTGAGCTGGAAGGGACCTCAGAGGCCATCATTTTACAGATGAAGAAACCAAGGGCCAAGGAGGTTGTGATTTGCCAAGGTCACCCTGGTAGTGTCACTGATGGGATTTGAAGACGGTGTTCAATGTTCATTCCATTGTACCATGCAATGCTAATGGATTTGTTAATTCTTCCTTCCTGTCAACATTAGTTGATAAACCACACACATGGGATACGGATTTAGTTTCTGTGATTCAGAGATGAAAACGACATGTAAGGATTATTCCCCTTTCCCCAAAGGATAAAACAGCAATTGCAAACATTATCATACAATGAGCAAGATTAAGCATCAGCAACTTTTGCTTGTTACCAGGACAGGCTGATGGAAAACCTAGGTGAAAAGGAATTATGAAACTGACAGATGCTTTCTTCCTGTGCTCTTCACACAATGCTATGCCAACTAGACCCTTGGTGCCCAGTAATGGCAAAGACATAAGGAGCTCAGGCAGTCTGGGACAAAAGGGACAGCCCAGTAGAATACTGAGGAATTGGAGGGTAGACAATAAAGAGAAAAAGTGATGGGAAAAGTCAGAACAACTCTATTTGTAACAAATTATGTATTTCCCATTATGCCAAGCCAATGGGCAGAGTTCTTAGATCCCAGTTTCTGGGGTCAGGGCTTTGTTTATCTAATCATTCATTCAACAAATTATCCATTCATTCAACAAATATTCTAGCTGAAGGAAATACTGAAAAGAATAAGAAATAGCTTCTGCCTTCATGGAGCTTCCAAATGACCAGGAAAAACCATAGGACTATAGAATTGGACTAGAAGGGATCTCCAAGGCCATCTAGCCCACTCCTTCCCTTTCATACATAAAGAACCAAGCCAGTGATTTTTTTTTCCACTAGAACACACTGAGTCTCAGTTGCCTTACTTCCGAAGCAGGGATAATAAACCTTGCACTTCCCAACTTACAGAATTGCTGTGCAGATTAATTAAATAGATGTTATATATTAAGCACTTTGTGAGACTGCAAGTGTTCTGTGTGTAAACATCAGGTATGAGGAGTCTTATCCCAGCTCTGATTCTCAGATAATTCTGGGCCCCCAGAGCTCAACTGCGTCTCCCCCTCAGGGTTCTAGACAAATGATCTATCATTCAGTTGACAAACAAGTATGAAGTACTTTCCAAGTACTGGGTACCATGCCAGGTACTGGGGATATGAAAGGCAAAAAAATCCCTTGCTTTAGATAGCTTATATTCTGTCAGGAGGATAACCTGTACACATAATAACTAAAGAAAAGTAATTACAAGATATTGGTGGGGGAGCACTTGCAGCTATGGGGGATGTGGAAAAGACTCAGCAAGTGATGGCTGAACTGAGCTTTGGAGAAAGCTAGGGAGGCTAGGTGCAGGGGCATCTTGGTAGTGCAGTGCACAGAGTGCTGGGCCTGGAGTCAGGAGGACTTGAGTTTAAATCTGGCTTCAACATTTACTACCTGTGTGACCCTGGGCAAGTCACTTAACCCTGTTTGCCTCAGTCTCCTCATCTGTAAAATGAGCTGGAGAAGGAAATGGCAAACCACTCTAGCATCTCTGCCTAGAAAACCCCAAATGGAGTCATGGAGAGTTGGACGTGACTGATTGACTATACGACAAAGGAAGTCTAAAAGGCAGGGTCTAAATCTCATTCTCCTGAGTCTTAACCGGTTTGAGAATGTGCACAGATAGCTACCAAACATCACTACCACTGCCGCCACCCCCATAACAGTCATGACAAGAAGAAGCCCAAAAAGAGGCATTCTCAGTCACTAAAAACGGTACATGAACAATTGGGACCCCGATGGCCCTTTCCAGTATATCCACATGCAACAGTTTTCAAATACTGAAGAGCAACCTGCCCATTAGATGGGCAAAGGAAAGGAGAACAAGGCATTCCACCCATAGGTATCTTATAAGTGACTCATCAACACTGTCAGTGGTTAGGTGTGGTCAAAAAGAAACAGCAGCATTTTGCCTCACTCATAAGGGTAACTTGGCAGCACCTGCAGGGTAGTGGGAAAGGAATCAAGGCAAGGAACCCAATGATCTGATGAGTCACAGTATTCATTTTCCTCTTGGTATGAGCCTGATTAGCTAACAAGGAAGGGACCTCCTCTGATAGGTAGCAGACTCAACTAGATGGTTCACAGAGCATTACAAAATACTGCTGTCATAGCACACTGTGAAGTAGGCACCTCAAGACCCTGTGATTTCATCACTGTGGGAACTCCCCCAGCATCATGATAACAGTAGATCACACCCTCGCTATGAATTAGAAGATACCCTTAGAGAATTACCAGAGGCTCCGAGAGGTTGTGTCTTGCTTGTGGTCACACAGCTGTGAGCATCAGGAGTGGGATTTGCATCATTTCTCCCTGAGTGCAAGTCTATGCTACCTGTCACTTGTTCTCACTGTACTTCAGGTTCCTGATCTGCAAATGGACGCATCAAACTCAACGACTCTATTGTACTAGATGAGGCAGCCTGGACTGGTGAAGAGAGCATGGAACTTTGACTTGGGAATGTCCTGGGTACAATCTCACCTCAGATACTTGCTATATGAGCAGGGGAAGGTCTCTAACCCTCTCTGAATCTGTTTCTTTATCTATAGAATGGGAATAATCATGTCTATAGTACCTGTCTCACAGGATTGTTGTATGGATCAAATTACATAATGTGTGTAAAGTAGATACCTCTGGGTACAAAAGCACTAGAAGGATTGAAATTTAAAAATACGTTGAAGGACCAAATAAATTTTTGTGTCAGTGAATGTACGTAGTCCTTCTAGCTCTAACAATCTATGATTCTATTTGTTCAAACGGCACCATGATTTATCAAGTGCATGGAATTCACAAATTTCCTTTAACATTTACAAAAGAAAGGGAATTTTCTAAATCACTAAAAACTGGCATTTTCAGAGTTAGATTCAAGTAGGAACTATTTATGGGACATTACAGAAACACCATAGATCTAGAAATGGTTTGTTCTCTCCTAGGAAAAGTTAGGCTTTTTTGTTTAACTGCTTCCCATGATTTAAGTTTCTATTGGTGTTCATGGTAGGTATGTTCAGAGTAGACAGAATAAACATAGAGATGCCCTTAGCCGGAATAATAACGATATGCAAAAATTTCTAGAGATTCTTTAATTTATGTGGGTTCTTGATGGCTATCATTTCAATCACATGGATCTCAAGAGAACAGAAAACCTATAGGCAGTAATAGGGTGGGGTTGCCAGGACTTTGATGCAGATACTGACTCCCTAGATAGAACTGGATTCCTCTCTCCCCAAACTAGCCCCCACCTTCAACAGCCCGGTCAAATCAGCCTACCACCTGACCCAGCCCTTAGGCCACCACCCCAGAGGGTCCTGTGGGTATCACTTTCTTTTCCCAGACCTGCTTTCCCATTGGGGGTTGGAAAACCCCCCACCCCAATCCCAGCCTTCAGAACCAGGGCAAGAGGCATTCTGGCATTAACACAGGCTCACCTGGAGGGATGAATGGGAAGGCAGCATAGACTGGCCAGCACTCCCTTCCCTATCCCCAGAGGACTCAGTGCTACTCTTTTTCTCACATTCTTCCCATCTTCTAGCATTCACTAAAACTTAGCTTTCTCCCTGGGCTCTTCTCCAAGGCTAGAGACTGTGCCTGGGCTAGTGGAAACAATGTGGTATTTGTAGTCAGATAATGTATGTTCAAATCCTGTTCTGGTCACTACGTGTGTGACCTTGGGTAACCTCTGTGCACCCCAGTTTCTTTTTCTATAAAATGTGAGCACTGGACTAGATGATTCCAAAGGTCCTTTCCAATGTTAATCTCATGTTTCTCTTATACTCTTTGATATATAAAGAAGAGATGACCTATTCCCTGCTCCCCAATGCCTCTTTCAGACCTTCCTTCTGAGATGATCATTTAGCAATAATTTCTCATTCTGTACATATTCTTTTTTTTTTTTTGCTTTTTGGTGAGGCAGTTGGGGTTAAGTGACTTGCCCAGGGTCACACAGCTAGTAAGTGTCAAGTATCTGGGGCTGGATTTGAACTTGGGTCCTCCTGACTCCAAGGCCAGAGATCTATCCACTGTGCCACCTATCTGCCCCTTGCTGTCCAGATTCTTGATTTATCATCTATGGATCTCTAGGTTGCTCTGCAGTCTCCCTAACAGGTTCATAACCTGGCTATGATGCCACCCTTTCCCCTCCTAGAATACCCTGGCCTCCAAGTTACTCAGCCTCCTCAACTCCTGTGATGGCCTGCACAGGACATGCTCCTCCCCACCCTCACCCAAATTCATTCCCTATACTAGAATTCTTGCTTACAAGGCTGAGCAGTTATCATTCTCAGGCTTGTGAAAGGATACATCGGAAGAGCCTAACCAGTGGGTGACTTCTCAGAAATGGAACCTAACTCTGCACTAGAAACTGAAGGCAAAAACCCACCAACCAACCCAGGCATGCCGTTACCATTACTTCTGAGGCACAAGAGTGTTAAGATCTGTTTGCTAGTCAACAGCATCAAACATGCCAACTTTCAGTTCACACAGTGAAAGCAACATTCAACATTCATAACTGCAAGTCAGTGGCCTCACAATTTAGCTGATCTCGATAAGCTCGTGAATTCTGGCTGGGAAGGGAGAGTCAAAGAGGGTGAGTACAAAGACAGACCCAAGCATGGCTCATTTGGAGACAGAACAGGTTGGGTTAGTCTTTTCCTGTGTAGTCCCACAAAGCAAGGGTGTGAATTTGTTAGATAATCAAAAAAGATTCAGAATTACTGAGGTGTTGGACTATACAGGACCATAGTGAAGCCATGAAGGAAGAAAGAAAAAAAAAATAAGGGCAATAATTTTTAAAAGAATATTTTATTTTTTCCCCAATTATGTGTTAAAACAATTAATAAAGGTAATCCTTAGCAGGCCCAAGAGGAGGGCCTTCTTTGGAAGGAGCCACATAGCTGCTCATCCTTTCCTAATGCCTCCCTGGCGCTGCTTTGGAACAGACAAAACCTCCTCAGGAATCTTGTGAAACATCTTCCCAGCTCTCACTCTTTTCAATAAGTAATAGATTCAGAGAATTTCCCAGATACGGGGACTTAAAGATCATCTCATCCAGGCCTCTTGTTTTATAGCTAAGGAAACCAGCAACAGACTGTCCTTTCAACTTCTGTAAACAGACTTTGGACATGAGGTTCCCCAGGCCCATTCCCCTTTCTCAAATGACTGATCCTTCTAAAAGTGGCAAATCCAACTTGTCAAGCTACCCCACAACCCCAGCGGCTCCTCTGAATCTGATTCTTTTACAGACAAAGCACCAAGATGCCTCCCTACTGCCTTGGGATAGAAAAAATAAATAAATACTTCATTGAACCGCCTGAAAGCATCCAACGAGCCCACTCTTCCTCCAGATGCTTCTAAGCTTAGTCTTGTAAACAGATTTAATAAAAATTCATCAGCCTGAAAACAGCTGCACTAGCTTGAAAATTTACCAGCTCTTCTCACACTTAGGAGCACCAGAGGGATGATGCATCTGCTGGCTGGGAGCAGAGACTGCCTGAAGAAATACTGTACTAGTGATGAGAAATGGAAGTTTGTTTCTTAGAGGGATGAATTTCCTTATCTCAATAACATCTTTTCCAGGTCCAGTCTAATGTTTTATCAGGCCCAATGTCTCTGTGCATGGGCTCAATTGAATGTCTCATTTACATAGCTTAAGGTTTAGATGTTGGGGTTTCACAACATAATCACTGCTACCAACAACTTGGTTCAGGTTGTGGGACATAATACGCTGCATTGTCTTCTCACCAATCAATCAACAGTCAACAAGCATTGAGTGAGCACATGCCCTATTTTCCCAGGGGCTTACATCTTATAGGACCTTTCCCGCTCTCCAGGCTGTTATCACCAAACACCTTCATGAACATCTCCAACTAGAGCAGAACTCATTCTTTCCCCTCAAACCCTAATCTCTTCCTCCAAGTCCCATTTCTCTTGAGAATACCATCTTTCTTCAGGTCACCCACTTTGAAACTTCAGAATCATCTTCAACTCTTGACTTTCTTGTCCCAAATCTAAAGTGGTTGGAAATAGCTTATTGATTCTCCCTCCTCAATCTGTCTCACATCTACCCCTTCTCTCCACTCACACAGCCAACACTCCAGTTCAAGGCCTCATCACTTCTCACCTGAAATACTGCACACACTGCCTCCTAAGCAATCTTCCTTTGTCCAGTCTTTCCCCTCTTGAATCCATCATCTGCACCGGGACTGAATTCCAACTCCCAAAGAGCAGACCTGACCAGGTCACTCCCCTGCTCAAGACACTCCAGTGGCTCCCTCTTGCCTTGCAAATAAAATACAAACTCCTCTGTTCGGCTTTTCAGACTTCACAATCTGAATCCAGCAGACCTTTCCAGGTCTATCACATGTGACACTCATGCACTCGATTTTTCAGACAAAATGGCGTACTTATGGTTCTCCTTCCACAAGATTCCATCTCCCATCTCCATGCCTTTGCACAGGGTGTCCTCCATTCCTCTCCACCAATCTTGTGATTTAACTGGTGTAGGGAACTCCCAACTCAATAAGCATGTATTAAGTACTAATGATGTATGTGGGTACTGTGGAAGAAAGGAAGGAAAGAAGGGAGGGAAAAAGGGAGAGGGAAAATTATCTTTGGTCATTGTGATCATCCCTCCTTTTACCAAAGATGCCTATTAGTCCTCTCTACCACTCCCAGCCCACCCCAAGATCTCCATTTAAATTCTGGTTCTTCATTTGGATTTTAAGGTTCTCCGCCAGCACACGCCTGCCTCTATTACTTCTCTCTCTCTTCTCTGTTTCTCCTGACCATTCCCTTCACCATATTCAAGAAATTCTACTCTCAGCCCAACCAGGAATCTTTCTTCTGCCCTAAATGATACTTTTTTTTTGTTTGCTGTCCCATATAATTGAAATTAGCTGCTTCCTTCCTACTCATTAACATTTTCTTCTTAAGTTCCAAGTCATTTCAAAAGTCTTCCTAGTTAAACTAGATTTTGGAGTCTAATTTTTCAGCCACTGAAGGTCAGCACCAGCTTTTCCTGATATGTCCATATTAAGTCCAACAAATAGTAAAGAAGTGAGATAACAAAAAGGTAAGTCAAATTGAATTAACCATACACATAATGTGATCTTTATGTATAGGGGTGACTTTTTTCTTCATGCACGAATAACGTGTGTGTAACTCAGGGCCTAGTCCCCCTGAGTTTTGGGCTTACATGGACCAGATCTAATCTTGGGCACATTCTCCCCCCCCAAAAAAAAATCACATCTCTGGCTCACATTGCCCTGAGTTGCCCCTGAGACACTGCAGGATATTAGTCAAATATGGCTCATTTCTAGGTCTCTATAGATGGGGGTAAAAAAAAAGTTCCTAGCCCCTACAAAAGCACTCAAAATAATAATGTATATATTAGATTCAGGACCCGCGAGTCAAGACATCGCCTCATGATATTATTAGTCCTTTTGGGAAATAATGGATGAACAACAATAGTTCAATATCTTCTTAATTTCATTTAAAAAATGCAAAACGATACAAGGGACTCACATTAGCCAAGAAAAACAGTGATATAATTCTCCTTCCTCTCCAGTGAGATTCATTTTCCCCCCCAAGTGATAAAATCTAGAGAAGACAATCATCCTGTATCCTCCCGTAACTTCCCCAGAGAGGCTACTTCATATAGAGGGGGCTCTATCTCACACTGTCTTGACATTTCAAGGGTACTAATGGAGCACATGCACTTTTATTAGTTGTCCTTCACTTTTGCTCTATCACCAACCCATTTATTTTTAGTCATTCACTTCTCTAGTGACATCCTTCTTTTGCATGCTGATTCCTTTTTAATATGTTGAAGCATACTCATACCCACCATGAGCTTCTCTATTGTCTTTTGGGTAATTTTCAGTTCAAATTCTTTGGAAAAAAATAGTAGTCAATGACATTCAAACATAGAATGCATTAGGATGAGTGCTGGTGTCAAATCCGTGGACGAAGTCTTTTTCAGGGAGTAGCTTGGTATCATTAAAAGAAATGCTAGAATTGCCAAAGGCAATATAGCCTATTTTCTTTCTGTTTAATTCAAAGTGAAAGAGTGGATGGACTTTGCCCAGGTTTGTCAAAGATATCTGTTATAACAGATAAATGATAATAGCAGATAATCTAAACATCACCATGCTGCTAACTCAGACTTGGATACTCAACATCTTCCTAAACTTCCTCAGCCTCCCCTCCCCTCTGATGGGAAGACTGGAGAGCAGAGCACTGAATTCCTCCCAAAGCTTTCCTTTATAGAGGCCAGGATTTGGACTTTGGAGCTTACTCTGCATTTTGTCTGCAGACCTACTTGCTTTCATCTCCCCGGAGCAAGATTTTCCAACACTAGGTACCCCTGGTAATCCTCCCCCTCCCACTCCTCCCTTTCTATCTTCCTTTTGTGTGTTGTTTTCCCCCACTGAGATCAGGGACTGTCTTTCTTTTTTGTACTTATATCCCTGGTGCTTATCATAATTTCTGGCACATAGTAGGAACTTTTTAAATGTTTATTGAGTTGAATTGAAATCCAGTATGGTTAAACTCTGACATGAAGCATCCCAGAGAAATTTTGTTTACCATTCAGATAATAGCACAATAGATTTAGATCTGGAAAGGACTTCAGAGGCAATCTAACCAAACCTTACATTTTATAGATGAGGAAAATGAAGCCCAAGGAAGTTAAATGACTTTCCCAAGGTCATACCGTTAGTAAGCATCAGAGGTAACATTTGAAACCTACCTCTTATAATGACATAAGAAATATTAAAGCACTTTAAAAATACTTGAAAGAGCATGCTAAAAATCTAAGGATTAACTTGAAGCCCAGTTATGCTCATGAAGTGTGTGTGTGTGTGTGTGTGTGTGTGTGTGTGTGTGCATGCACGCATGTGTGTGTGTAGTTATACACATATATCCATACAGAATTTTCCAGATTATTCTAGATTAGACTTTTTTGTTTGTTATTCCACATAACTGAAATTGTCTGATCTTTCCTACTTACATTAAAATTTTCTTCTCAAGTTCCAAGTCATTTTGAAAGCCTTCCTAGTTAAACCAGATTAGTCATCTAATTTTCCAGCTATTGAAAGTCAGCACCAGCTTTTTCTCATGTGTCCACGTTAAGTCCAACAAATGGCAAAGAAGTGAGATCACAAAAAGGTAAGTCAAGTTGAATTAACCATACATAAAATATGATCTGTACATCTAGGGGTGGCTATTTGCTTCACGCATGAGCAATTGGTGTGTAACTCATGGGATTTTCAATGTTACTCAATGCCATTCTACAACAAAGAGGCAATGTGATCTGATGTATTGAAACTAATTTGAATCAGCTTGAGAGAGCCAATTGCTAAATTTTTTTTTAAGGCAATTGGGGTAAGTGACTTGCCCAGGGTCACACAGCTAGTAAGTGTCAAGTGTTTGGTCTGAGGCTGGATTTGAACTCAGGTCCTCCTGACTTCAGGGCCGGTGATCTATCCACTGCGCCACCTAGCTGCCCCCCAATTGTTAAATTTTCAGTGTGACCAGTTATACTTCAGATATTGGCAAATGTTACAAATCTAGATTTGTAGATGGTTTTGTTGATTGTCTTGACTTAAGAAAGTGATGGAAAAATGTTAATAACGTAGATTAAACTTAAAATGTGTGTCATGGATACATACTAGTTGTTAAATATTTATCAGCCCCACCCCAGGTGAACACTACATTTAGAGTCAGGAAGACCTGAGTTTGAATCTCACCTCTGACACTTAGTAGCTGAATGTTCTTGAGCAAGTTACTTAATGTTTCTGATTCTCAATTTCCTTATTTATTAAAAAAGAGAGAGAGTAATAACTGTAGTCCCTCTCTTGTGGAAGCTTTGTGAGGCTCAGATGACAAGCTCTTTGCAAACTTTAAAGTATTATACGTATCAGTTATTAATGCCCAGACAAGCTGTAGAATATCACTGTGATGCAAGAAGTGACAAACATGATGAATACAGAGAAGCATGGGAAGACTTACATGAACTGATACCGAGTGAAGTAAGCAAAGCTAGAAAAATAGTATACATAATGACTACAGCCATAAAAAGGGAAGGAGGAAGAAATGAAATGAAGTCCTGCATAAATGAAATAATCAAGCTCGGCCCCCATAAAGAGAAGAGAAAATGTACTTCCCTCCATTCTTTGCAGAGGCTGGAGTCTATGTGTATGGAACTCTGTGTTTATTCAAGTAGGGGAAATGGAAGGGAGGGAGGAAGAAAGAGAGAAGGGGAGAAAGAGGGAGGGAGAGACAAAGAGAGAGGGAGAGAGAAGAGTGAGAAAGAAAGAAAAAGGGACAGATAGAGAGAGGGAAAGGGAGAGATATAGAGAAAGGGAGAAGAGGAGAGGAAGGGGAGGGAGAGAGGGAGGGAAGGAGAGAGAGATTCAGAAATGAAGGAGATATAAAAACAAAAGATATCAATAACATTTTAAATGTCAATTACTAGTAGTACGCTTTTGTTGGGTCATGCTCCTGAAGAAGAGCTTTTGCTTAGGTGTTGACACTAGGCTTGTTGAGGGTGAATTAT
The DNA here is from genome assembly GCF_003287225.1 of Phascolarctos cinereus. NCBI lineage: Eukaryota > Metazoa > Chordata > Mammalia > Diprotodontia > Phascolarctidae > Phascolarctos > Phascolarctos cinereus. Next base: position 26,336,659 of record NW_027555514.1, on the reverse strand, counting down.
GTCCCCTGAAATACAGCTACCTACAACAAAATCCTGATTGGCAGATAAGGTCAGCATTTTCCCTGATCTCCATGACCAGTAAAAGAAATAGGTTTTCCTTCTTCTAGATCTCTTCTACTGCACTTGGGCTAATAGGATCATAGATTTAGAGATGGAATGGACCTCCCAGGCCATCTAGTCGAATCCCTTTATCTTTTGATGAGGAATCTGAGGCCCTGAGAGGTTTGGCCAAGGTCATACCGGCAGTAAAGAACAAGAGTAGGATTTGAACCCAGGTCATTTAACTCCTACACCATCATGAAGTGGTCATTTTCACAGAGTGAAAGCCCGATGATTTCTTCATTCATACCCTGTGACTATAAGGTCATAGTTTATTATTCAGAGACAAAAGGTATTGATAAACACAAGTGAGCCATGAGACTAGTGCTCTTTTTTTTTTAATATTAGAAACTTATATGACAGCATCACAGAATCAGAGATTTAGAGCTGAAAAGGAACTGGGAGGTCATCTCTTCTGACTCTGTCATTTTACATATGAGGAAACTGAGGCCTAGAGGAGTTAAGTGTCTTGCCCAAGGTCACAAAAACAGTAAATGCTGGAGAAAGAAAACCTCTCCTCCCCCAGCCACAACTCCCTGTGGTAGAAGCAATGTCTGGCATGTAGGCCAGGATAGTTTTTCCTTTAAAAGTGTTTGAATGATCCTTGAGGCTTAGTTGATTCAGGAAAATAAGAGTCAGGCTATTGACTTAGCATCCCAGTGTCCAATTTCTAAAAGTAAATTCCTGAGGAGTCAGGATTTGTTCTCCCTCAGGCTTTAGCAGAAGACTAAAATAGCCACCGCAGAGCCTCAACTCAGTCAATGCTGTATTCTTGCTGAGTATCCTTTCCATTCCATGGCTTTTTGTTAGCTACTAGATGGTCTGCAAATATCTCATTTTTTCCCATGTCTGAACCTGAAGTATCAGATCAGTCTGGACCAGGCACAGTCCACAACGGCCCCTCTACCCTACCTCTCAAAAAAGAAAACAAGTTTAATTTTATACACACACAAACACACACATACACACACACATATATATAAATCATATGATTGATTTTCTCAGTGTTTGATTCTTGAATTCATGACTTGAACGTCAATTGGTGCTAAAAGCAGAGAAAAGAAGATTCTGGGGAAGATTTGATCAACATCTGTCACAGTGTTTAATTATGTTAACAGCAATCATAAAAATGCATTAATTATTTTTACAGTCTGAATCTGCTTGTCATGAAATTGTGTAGATCACAGAGCACCAGGAAGTTTTTGCCAGGAAAAAAAAAGTTCTTTTCCAACCATCACAGGAACTCTGGGTTTTAATTAAGCAATCAGACTCGACAAAGTGTATATTACTGTAAGATAACATACCTTGGAGGCACTGAGAAGCTCAAGTCTGCTCTCTGAAAGTTGCTTACAGTTCGTACCGTCATAACGTCATGACAAAATGTCCTAAATTCTAACCAAAAAAATGCCTGCTACTTCCACAAATGTATGGCCTCATTAACCCTTCCACTTGGGGTTCTGAGTTTACCAGGTAGTAGGGTCTACACTACCCTCCCTGGGAATATACCTTCCTTCCCGCAATCACTGGCTCTCCTTGTTCTGACACAACAGAGCCCTGTGGGTTCTTTCTCTTGGAGGAGCCACAACCCTGCATTATACCAGGTATCATCACCTTGTCCCTGGCTATGCAAGAGGCTGAGAAGATGGGATGTGGCCAGGATTAGACACCAGGTTTCAGAAGAGGAAGAAGACTGCCTGGAAATGTCAGCCCTAGGGATGATGAACTGTGGAAATTGGGGGATTTCAGCTCTATTGACACTATGCCACTGTTTCATCTTCAACTTTGACCAAGACTTATTGACTTGTTAATATTAATTTATTAAGCTTCCAACTTAAAAGAGCATTTGTTGCACATAAAGTGTGCCTGAAAGAACGAAGAAAGGTTTATGCAGTGATGAAACACAGGAGAGAACGCAAGAAGGATCGACATTACTCGTTAACTTGAAGAGAGGGTGTAATGTGACATGAGGCACTCACCACGTGCTGCCAGAGGCTGAGGCCAACACTGAGGCCAACATCAAGAGAACCTACATTCAAATTTGACCTTAGACCCTTATTAGCCCTGTGACCTTTGGCAAGTCACTTAACCTCTGCTTGCCTCAGTTTCCTCAACTGTAAAATGGTACCTACTTCACAGAGTTATAAGGATCAAATAAGATAATTTTGTAAAGCCCTAACCAAGGTGACTGGCATACAGTAGGTGTTAAATAAATGCTAGGAAAGATGATGATGATGAAATAACCTGACCATCACAGAGTAATGGGAAAGGGTAGCTCAATTTGAACCCCACCTTTGACACTAGCTACGTAACCACAGGAAAGTTAGCCAGCTCAACTGCATGAAACACAGTCAATTTGCTTTATGTATTCGCAGATGGAACGATAGATTCTCACCCAAGTACAAACTCAGGCCTGTTCAGAGCTAGGCAGTTATGCCCTCGCCCAGGCAGGAAGAGGTGGTATCATTTAAAACCACATTTGAGGTCATTTGTATAGCATAAACACAGCATTGTGACAGCCGCATCAGTTCTGATAGAGCTGTTTTTAGCAGTTCCTTGACCTGGGGAAAAGCAATTGAGGGTACCCCCTTCCTCTTCGCTGCCCCACCCCAACTAGTACTATAGAGAGGAGGGCTCTGGGACTAAAGGACGAGGATATGGCAGCAAAGGCTGAGGTCAGGATGAATTTCAGAGTCCTAGATTTTCAGTGGCTAAGGCCATGCTGTTCCAAGAAGTCAAAGTATTTCCACAATCTGTAAGTTTTCACAGAGAGAGGACACTTCAAGGACCAGACGCTCTGGGAATAGAGGCTGTACTTGCTATGCTACTGCAGACCTCATTTCTTTTTAATTTTTTAATATTAATTTATTTTTAGTTTTCAACAATCACTTCCACAAGCTTTTGAGTTTTAAATTTTCTCCCCCTCCCTCCCCACCTCTCTCCTCAAGATGGAGTGCAATCTGATGTAGGTTCCACATATACATTCCTATTAAACATATTTTCACATTAATCACGTTGTAAGGAAGACTTAGAACCAACAGGAGGAACCACAAGAAAGAAGAAACAAAACAAAACAGAAGAAAAAAAAGAGCAAATAGTATGCTTCGATCTGTATTCAAACTCCATAGTTCTTTCTCTAGATGTGGATAGTCATGAGACTTTTAGAGATATCTTAGATCCTTGCATTGTTGAGAAGAACTAAGTCTATCAAAGTCAGTCATTGTACAACGCGGCTGTTATTGTGTACAGCATTCTCCTGGTTCTGCTTACTTCACTTGGCATCAATCCATACAAGTCTTTCCAGGTTTTTCTGAAGTCCTGCTCATCATTTCTTATAGCACAATAGTATTCCATTACATTCATATACCACAACTTGTTTGGCCATTCCCCAGTGAATAGGCATCAATTTCCAATTCTTGGCCATCACAAAAAGAACTCCTATAAATATCTTTGTACATGTGGGTCCTTTTCCCATTCTTATGATCTGTTTGGGATACAGCCCTAGTAGTGGCATTACTGGGTCAAAAGGTATGCACACTTTTATAGCCCTTTGGGCATACTTCCAAATTGCTCTCCAAATGGCTGAATTAGTTCACAACTGCACCAACTATGTATTAATGTTCCCATTTTCCCACATCTCCAACATTTATCATTTTCCTGTTTTGTCATGTTAGCCAACCTGATAGGTGTGATGAGGTACCTCAAAGTTGTTTTGATTTGCCTTTCTCTTAATCAATAGTGATTTAGAGCATTTTTTCATATAATTATAGATAGCTTTCTTCATATAATTATAATTTTTCATATAATTATAAATTCCTTCATCTGAAAACTGCCTGTTCATATCCTTTAGCCATTTATCAATTGGGGAATGACCTGTATTCTTATAAATTTGACATATATATATGAAGAGAAAGTATTTCCCAGGGAACATCAGGGATGATGCACTCACTGGTCTAGAATAAGAATGGAGCCTTGACTGACCATGTGCTACTTAATTAGCACAAAGTCCAGTGCACAGTATATCAGGCTACCTCATAGTCCAGGGGCAGTGGTGCCAGAAGAGGAGACCTGCCCATCACCCCCCACACACACTGTTCCCTCTCCTCCACATGCCTACAAAATCCTCTTTTGTCTTCTCCCAGAACCCATCTTTTCCTCAGCCTCTGTGGGAATACAGCGAATGAAGGCCAATGATACACTTGGTAGGTGGAGGGCTAGAGAACAATGACATTTTTCTCCAGGCTGAGAAGGAAGGAGAACCTGCCCTTCCTTGGGTATCAGCACCAGGGATAAAGCTCTAGCTGCCCCACACTGGTCACAGCTCTGAGAATTCATATGTTTTGGATTTTGTACTTTTGGAAAAATTATTTCTATCCCTTTTGTCCCCCACAGTTCAGTGGATCAAAAGAACCAAAGCAAAGTAAAGCAGTGAAGTAATTATGGAAACAAACAACACTTTCCTCTGATTTATCTCTACAATCCCTTAGTTCTGTTCTTCACCCACCAGCACATACCTGACTTCTCATTGTTTCCGTCATGTGGATGAACTTAAGAACTTTTTAGATAGCCATTAATTCTGAGTCTGATCACTGGGAACACTAGCAGCTAAAAGTTCCCTTGTCCTCCCTTGAGCCCCAAGAGCAACCAAGTAAGATGAGGGTATGGATGTCACGCCACACAAGCAACTTATGCTGCTTAAAATGAACAAGGCAGATGCCATCTGCCCCCCCCCCACTGTAAAAGTTGTTTGTTTTTTAAACTTAAGGATCTAAAGTTCCTTTCCTTTGGGGTTTTATTGGTTTTCATCATCATAGCTGACACTTAAATAGCACTTTAGGGTTTTCAAAGAGTTTTATTTATATTACCATGGAAGTTTCCAACTCCACTTCAATTAATATAATCTCAGACTTCCAGGCACCTCAATTGAGTCAATCAATCAAAAATGCAAACTAGGTGTGAATAAGTCCTTAATCAATCTGAGAGGATTATAGGCTGTTGGCTATCGGATGAAAAAAAATAGATACCACACCGGAAACATCTTGTGATTGTTGGTGAAGATCAAATCCTATCTCTTGGGCTTTGTATAAAAACAGCAAGCCAGTTGGAAGTCACATAGTCAAGTAAAGAATGTTTCTAGTCCTGAAAGGGTTCCAGTTCAGAGGATTCCATTTTGAGAATCAGAGCCCAGACCCTAAAAGGGAATCACTCTCTTCTCCCTCCCCCACCTCCATCCCACTAAACTGAACAAGTCATCAGAGAGATTGGACCAGGAGAAGATAGTGCATCCAGCAGGCATAAGAAAGACTGGGCTAGAAGGATACATCACAACTGACTAGGAGCAATAGTTGCCCTGTAAAAGGCCACTTAATGGCCTTTCATGGTGGAGGGAAGTGTTGGCTATGGACTCTAGAAAGAAACTGAGCACAGAGCTACACCCAAGGGGAAGTTCACAATGATCCTACAAAGGGAGAAAAAGAATTTTCAATGATGAGGAGTTGTAAATTACCCCTTGGCCAAATGTGTTCTCTATAGTTTGTGCCCATTACCCCCACGGACTTTGGGTGGCTCTGTAGGTGAGTCCTCAGTCTTTTGTGGGGGAATGTTTTTGTAACTATTGGCCTTGATTGACCATTCAGTATATTCCTTTGCTAGAAGTTAACTGTGATCACTGGCTGATTATCAATGGAAAACACTCTGGTAGAAATTTCTGCTCAACAGAATTAGAATCCCAACTCTGAGAATGGTGACAGCCATCCTTTGAGAGAGCCAGAGCTCCAGTGTAGGCAGGAGTTGGGGCCCATATATAGACATACTTGTATACACATACATGGAGCTCTTATTAGGACCCAGCAGCTAGCATCTTTTCCTCCCTCCCTCCCAGGTTATCTTTTATCATGTTTGCATTTTAGAGGTATCTGCATATTTACATGCTGGCATTGCTTTTGCCTTTGCACAGTACTTGACACATAGCAATCTCTTAATTAATGCTTGCTGATGGATCCCGATTGAGCTTGTGTAAATAGTCTATGGAGAAGCCAGGTTAAGTAACACGGCTTTATACTCCAATATGGAAATGACCATCCATCCATCCATCCAACCACCAATCAAGAAGAATGTACTAATCTGTATGCCCAGAGAAGGGCAACCAGGACTGAGGAGGGACTTGAGTCCCTATCGTACAAAGATCAGGGGCAGCTAGGTGGCACAATGGATAGAGCACTAGCCCTAGAGTCAGGAGGACCTGAGTTCAAATCTGGCCTCAGACACTTACTAGCTGTGTGACCCTGGGCAAGTCACTTAACCCCAATTACCTAAAAAAAAAAAAGTCAAACAAAGATCAGTTGAAGAAAGTGAAGATGTGTTTAGCTTGGAGAAGTGTAGACTCAAATGGAGCATACTAACTGTCTTTAAGACCTGGGTTTGAATGCTGTCTCAGACACTTACTAGCTATGTGATCCTGAACGAGTAACTTAACCACTCTATGATTGAGTTAACATGTAAAATCAGGGGGTTGGACTCAGCGGCCTCTGAATTCTCTTTCATCACTAAATCTATCCTCCTGTGACAGGTGGACTTTAAAAATTGACTTTAAAATGCAATGATTATTTTCTTCAATTAGCAAAAAGAGACTCTCTCCATTTGACCCTCCACCACTGAAAAAAAAAAAGAAAAAGAAAACCCTCAAAATAAATCTCCATAGTCAAGCAAAAGAAATCCACACATTGACCATGTCCAAAAATCCTGTCTCCTTTTGTACTCTGAGTGCATCATCTATCAGTTAGTAGGTATTCAGCATGTAGTAAATAAATTTTTTCTGCTGGATCTAGAAAGGGGATGAGCAGAAACTCCAAGGAGACAAGTTTAGATCTTATGTCAAGAAAAACTTACTGGGAATGATATCCCTCCCAGCATCTGGTTCAGAGTTAGACTAGATGGCCACCTGAGGTCTCCAGCTTTGCAGCCCCATTTCATGAACTTGGTAGGGATGGGGGTTGGGGGAGAGTTTTTCTGACTTGGTAATATTCAGAGTTTTCAGCTTCAGAATTCAGAGCTACACATGGAGCTGCTTCTCCTCCAATTTGAAAACTCAGAGGAAGAAGAAGGAGACCCAAGGTCAACTCTTCTCCAAGTCACAGCACTCAAAGAACAACTTCAGAGATGTGTGCCAAACCTCTGACCCACAAGAAGTCAGCAGTGTTCATAATACTATTGAGAAATGGAGCTTTCTATGGGATCCTCTTTATAATGGATTCAAAGGCATGAATAAAAACCCCTTAATTTTCAAGTATCTTTTTTAAATTAATTTTTGAGAGAAAATACCTTGTAAAGAAAGGTGTTTTCTTTTTTAAGGTTGCAGCTCTTGCATAGAAGGAGAGAGTTTCCATGGCCTGTCTTGTTAAAAATCTTCTAGTACTCATCTGATGCGCACTTATCTATGGATTTGAGACTAAAAGCTCTCTTTTGGCCAGTTTTCTTCACAAGCACTTAGCTCAACGTCCTCATTAGGCGGTTTTTCTCTTTTCTTTTTTTTAGGTCTAGTCATGCCCTTGGTACTTTCCTTTGTTCCATACTGCAAAAGGAATGGCTTTAAAGGATCTCTCTCCACTAGTTCCACCTTTTTTTTTCTTTGTAATTAGCCTTATTTGAGGACTAGAAAGGCAGAAGACCAGAAAGAAATACAAAAACTATTGAATAAAGGATATGATGTTCTTTACCCCAACCATGTACTACAAAAATCATGTACAACCTGGGTCAGATAACTTGCATATCTGCTTTTGTGAGAAAGGAGGGAGAGAGAAGGAAAGGAAGGAAAGGAAGGAAAGGAAAGGAAAGGAAAGGAAAGGAAAGGAAAGGAAAGGAAAGGAAAGGAAAGGAAAGGAAAGGAAAGGAAAGGAAAGGAAAGGAAAGGAAAGGAAAGGAAAGGAAAGGAAAGGAAAGGAAAGGAAAGGAAAGGAAAGGAAAGGAAAGGAAAGGAAAGGAAAGGAAAGGACTAACTTACAAACAGCTGTATCGAAATAAATTGGGAGACTATATGTCACAGTGAAAGAAAAAGTGCATTGTATTTTTATTTAAAATTAATTTCACTTTGAAACAAAAAAACATTTTGAGGATGGCTGTCTGAAAACATAACTTCTCCCCCATCTATCTCAAAGTGCAACACATGCTTGCTTTAAGATAACCCTTTTAAAAAAAGAAAGGAAAAGATATTAATTTTCTTGGCTGTGGAATGGCCAGTATTACATGTTTGCTATAACTGTGCATCATGTATTACCCTATAAATCATAAATAATCACCTAGAATTTGGGAGAAAAATTATAGTGTATTTAATGGATGTATGCATTTCAACACAGAGAGGCCTTAAGGAAAACCTGTCACCTTCAAACAATAAAAATGATTTTATACAGGTCAAATAAGAATAAAAATGAACCTCAATTAAGCATTTAGTAAACATCTACTAAGCAGTGCAGATATAAATACAAATAAATAATGAATGAATGAATGAATGAATGAATGAATAAGCGAATAAATAAATAAATGAATAAATGAACAGATAGATAGATAGATAGATAGATAGATAGATAGATAGATAGATAGATAGATAGATAGATAGATAGATAGATAGATAAGTGAGTAAATAAATAAATAATCCCTGGTCTCAAGAAGCTTCCATCTATTACAGGAAACAACAAATGCCTATGTAAGTATATACAGAGTAAAAACAAACAAACAACTAGTGATAGGAATGGGACCAGTGATTTCATTGCAATAGGGAACTCCCAGATGAAGAAACTTTCCACCCAGGCAGGTCAGCACCTTTTCTATCATTCGGAGCATAAAGAGTTGTCTAGAGCCCTGAGGTTTCGTGACTGCCCAGAGGTCAGTCACATAAAAAGCATCTGTTCAAGGTGGGACTGACTTGAACTCAGCTTCTTTTGTCCAGAAAGCCAACTCACTATCCATTCTGCCATAGCTGTGCCTCTAAATAGAGAATAAATACACATAAATATGTAATAAAAAATATAAAGCTTTGGGCTGGTTTCTTCTCCCAATCCACATGCTTACTAACAAGAAGTCTCCTAGAAAAAGTAAGGCTCCATTTCCCCTCAGGTTCCTAGGCACACCACTGAAGGATTGAAGGCATCTTCTTCAATGCTTTCTGCTCAAGTTCCGATTCTGGGGTGTTCTCTCCAAAGATGACAAAGGACCTATTGTTGATTTTGAGTGGAAAGAGTGATGCTTTGTCAAAAGGCCTGGGCTGAATCCACGCCCTGCCACTGATTAGCGTATGACTTTGGCCAAGTCATTTACTCTCTCTGGGTTTCTATAAATCTTGAAGTTTTGTTATTGATAGATCACATGGTATCAAGGAAATCATTCTGCCCTTAAGGGAAATCTTGGTTCAAATATTGCTTCTAAAACTTACTAGCTGTGTAACCATGGACAAGTTACTTAATTCTCTGAGCCTCAGCTTTCGTATTTGTAAAGACTGTGATAATAATACTTGTAGTTCCCTACTTCTCAGGGTTGTTTTGAGAATATATTAAGATAGTATAGGCAAAGTGATTTATGAATCCTACAGTTCTATATAAATCAACTATTATTATCAATCAATTTATAAGCCTTTAATAAGTCCCAACTATAAGCCAGACTATTCAACAAAATAAAACAGCCCCTATCCCCAACAGGCTTATATTCTGGGGGTGTCAGAGGAGTTTAGATCACAAGGGATGATATTAAAAGGTTTTTAGATATAAAGGGAAATATTCCAAAACCTAAAAATCACTTTATTTCAGTAAATTGTTCTTATTAATAATAAACCAAATACAAGTGCTTATAAAAAGGTGTCACCAACCAGACCCCGTACTCTCAGGCTCTTTTGTGGCTAACTAGGACACACATAAGATTAGCTGGCTGGGGTTAGGAGTGTAGTTTGTGGCTAAGGATTCCAGCTCTCTGTTTGAAATTAAGTGGCCCACAAAGGGTTTGAACCTATAAACTTGGCCTCATTAAATTATGCTCTAACCTAGTAGTGCACACTTATATGGGTCTAGACCCACATTTAACATATCACCTTTAACCAAAGGAAACACATGACTGCTGAGTGCCCTGAGTGAGCCAGTAGAAGATGTTAATACTGAAAGAGGTCATAAAGAACTATGAGTCTCATCTACACCTGAGTAGGCATAGACGTAGAGTAGACACCCTGCCTAAGATCTTCAGTAGTAAAATTGGAAAGCCAAGAAACTTTAATTTAAAGTGAAGAGCAGAGAGGAAGAACAACCTAGGAGAAGAATTTGTTTCTTTTCTTTTATTGTATCCCCAGCCTCTCCCATAGTGCCTGACACAGTAGACATTTACTAACATACCTTAGAGATCATCAAATCCAATCCCCTCATTTTACAGATGAGGAAACTGAGGCATAGAGAAGCGATTAAGGACTTGCCCAGAGTTACAAAACCAGAAAGTGTCTAAAGAAGGATTTGAATGCAGGTCTTAATGTCTCTAAGCCCAGTGCCCTATGGACTATGCCATGCTGTGGATTGCTAAATTGGATTGAATACCTAATGCCATCTTCCCAGTATGGAATAGGGGAAGATAAAGCTGTTCCAGATATGTACCACAGAGAGCAAACCAGAGACTAATGAGAACCAGAAGGTTTTTAGCTTAGAACGGATCTGTGGTCTGCAGGAAATCCCTAAGTCTAGATATTGAGAACGAATAAAGAGGTGGTGATCAATCTTCTGTTAATTTCCTAGTGTGTGAAATGGTTATAGGATAAAGGAAAAAGCTTAAAAATTAAAGAACTGCATAGGTGGAAAAACATTGTGAGATCAAGTTTTTATTGGGAGCGACAGAAGTAGGGCTGGAAGAACGGGGATAGATTTTAGATGAGAATAGGTCCAATGAAAGGGATAGTGTTTTTTATTTTATTTTATTTTTTTAGAGACAGGGTGAAGGCCAGTGTTAGGAAAAAGAATAGGATTAGTGAATAGAGATCAGTTAACTTTAAGTTAAGCATGTAGATAGTTTTAGGTAAGCATTGGTAAAAGGAATAAGAGTTTAGATTAGAGTTAAGAAAGGACAGTCTTAATATTTTTGAGCTAAATTTTTAACCTGAAATTGGCTCCTGACTAATGGCATCAGGCAAGGAAGAGACTGGTCTTTTGGAAAGCTATAAAGCACGTGTGCATGCAAAGTGTGACTGCAAAGCAATGAGAAGCAATCATAACATATGCAGGAAAACAAGTCCCATGATTTTATAGTCCTACTTTCCTGAGTGTGTGAACCTTTAAAAACAATGATTTTTACACTTCAGGCAAGTCCTAGAGGGGCTTCAAGCAGAAGTTGGGTGACCCCTTCCTTGCTGTGTAACCCCTATAACATAGGGGCCATTCTTTTTGTCTGGGTTGGACAAGAGGGCTAATGGTCTCTTCTAACTGCCAAATTCTGTGATTCTATGTTGCTACAATTCCCAGTCCAAACTTTGCTCTGAGTTTTATCTGAATTATTCTGAACAGACAATCAATTAATTAATAAGTATTTGTTAAGTAGCTATTGTGTGTGTGCTAGACAGTCTGGCAAAGTAGATCAAAGGCTGGCTTTAAAGATAGGAAGCCCAAGATTAAAGTCTTGCCTCTGACACACACTAATATGTAACCATGAGAAAGTCAGTAACTTCTCAGTGTCCCACAGAACTTTATAAGACATAATTTACTGAGGAGTTATGGATCTGAATCAGTGGAGGGAGTTTCTATACTGGAATTCCCTACCCAGAAATCACATGTCTAGCTCTCCCTCCCCCCCACTCCCCCTATCTCACCTATGGCCCTCCTTCCTTTGATACTCTGGATTACTGAAGGAATGTCATGCACTTTAGCAGCAGTATACCTACTGTTGTCTCTGAGACACACAACTCACAAATGGAAATGAATGACACGAGCCAAAACCAATCACAGTTCTCCTCTGATCTGTCCGCCTTCTTCATACTGTCCAGGCTGTTGACCTGCATTTTTCCCCTAGCTCCCCTGAAGTTATATTTAGCTCATCGTTGTTTGCTTTCCCATCTGTCACCGAATTATTCATGGTTGGGTTTCCTATAAGGATTCTCCTTTGTGAATATGCTAGCACCCTACCTTTGTCAATCTCAGGTACTCAAAACAAAGTTTTCATTGAGAATACAAAAATGAAATGACACTCAGGATGATGCCACATTGATTTTCAGAGGGTCTGCTATTTGGGAAAGGGTCGGGAGATTGGAAAAACTATAGATGAGTCTAGAGATGAGACTTTATCTACTTTGTATATATCATACATATGTATACGTGTGATGTGTATATATATAGAGAGAGAGAGATATAGATATCTATATCTATATCTATATCTATATCTATCTATCTATCTATATATATATATATATATACACATACACATGCTTAGATGCACACACTGTTGTCTACCCTCAACATGTTCCTCAATAACAGGGACTGTTTTGTTTTGGTCTTTGTATGCCCAGCCACTACAATGCCTGGTATATAGTAGGTACTCAATAAGTATCGATTAATGGATTGCCATTGACCTAAGTGAGAATAGTTTTACCTGCTCACTCTGATTTATGGGGATATTCTGAAAGGAGCCAGGATTTCATTCATGTCTCCTCTTTCTCACAATACTAATCAAAACCTACCCCATCCATACCATCTCAACCTGTGTGATTATTGTCCATGCCCTACCATTAATCATAGGAGTTTAATGATCACTGGTGGTAGTAGTAAAAGGATGCAAAACTGGAATGTCTTTTAGCATCATCTTCTCCGGTACAGATCCAAGGAGATCATGTATGTAAATATATGTGTGGGGAAAAGTTGTTGGTCAGGGATTCATTTGGGTCCCCCAACCCACTTGATAAAATTATAGACCATAAGGGGCAGGTAATGGAGAGAGAGGGGGTGTTAAGATGTTTTCCCTTTCAGATTGGAGTGGTTGCATTTACAACTTGTAAAGGGCATGAAACCCTGAGTGCCTCACACCCTGAATGACCTATTCACAACTTACAAATGGTACAAAAATGGGAGTGGCCCATTCACCCTTTATAAAGGTTCATCCCTTTCATATTTTAGGGGGAGGGAGTCAACGAAAAGAAAGTGCCCATGTTTTGTCTCCTTTAGGAAATGTGAATATGTTTCTGAATCAACCAGGGAAACAACAGGGTGGCTAACCATTGGCTGGCTGGAGAGTCAGATGCACACCTGATGACCTTAAGACATGAGTAAGAGGTGAGCAGGTCATTTTCTCTCTCAGTTAAGAACTGGGGTGGGGAACCATGGCTCTCTAGATCTTCAAGTGTGGCCCTTTGACTGAATACAAACCTCACAGAACAAATCCTTTTATTAAGAGGATCTTTTATTAAGATTTGTTCTGTGAAGTTTAGATTCGGTCAAAAGGTCACATTTGAGGACCCAGAGGGCCACAAGTGACCTTGAGGCTACAGGTTCCCTACCCCTGGTTAAGAAGAAAGCCAATTATGGAAGAAGATCTCAACTGTTAAGACGAGTTTGTTCTGTGTACCTCTGTTCCAGAGGAAAAGAGGAAGAGAAGGTAGAATTTTTCACCTCCCCTCCAAGTGGCAACAGCTTCTTTCGCTGGAACAACTCACACAACATCTGACAGCATGCTTGGCAGAGAGCTGGCCCAGGGAGCTAAGCTGGGGCTCTGCAGAAGCAGCATGCAGAGACCATGGCAAGGGGTGAGGGAAGCAAGAAGTATTTATAAAAGAACTACTATGTGCTGGGTGCTTTTATAAATATCTCATTCGATCCTCAGGAGGAAGCAGGAGCTATTATCCCCATTTACGGAAACTGAGGGAGACAGAAGTTAAGTGATTTGTCACATGACTAGTAAGTATTTGAGAGCAGATTTGAACTCAGGTCTCCTTGACTCCAGGCCTAGTGCTCCATTCACTGTGCCACAGTACCTTAGGGCCATGCACTCCAGAGGCATCAGATGCTCTGCTAACAGGTTGTCTTATGTGTGGATTTCTCCTTTTCAAAGCCTTGTCCCGTAAGTGATTTATCCTTCATCACACAGCCCACGTGTGTCAAACAGGGCACTGGAACCCAGGCTTTCCTGACTCTGAAGCCAGCTCTGTATGAAACCTTAAAGTTCTTTGCAGACCTTAAAACATGATACAAATGCCAGCTTAACAAACTAGAGTAACAGACTACAACTAGAATTTCCCTATTTTAATCAATTCTAAACTTCCCAAGGGCAGGGATTATGTCTTATCTAAGCTTTTCATCTCTCTCCATGCCTAGAAGAGAGATCTGCACAGAAGAAACATCTGATTCCATATGTATTTAAGTGCCTACTGTGGGCAAGGACAAGCTCTTGAAGGATTACAGGATTTATTTTGGAGGTTGTCAATACACTAGAGGTCTATGTACTTAGCACAATGTCATCCACAAAGAGGAGCCTCTGGAAGATTCCTTCCCCCCCCCCATTTATCAGGAATCCTGATCTTCGACTCAGAATCGATATTGGGTCTCCCTCTTGTCAGTCACGATGCCTGCAGAGAGCATTCATGGCCTTGTTTTGTCTTGTTGTTCAGTTGTTTTTCACTCATGTCCGACTCTTTGCAGCCCCAGCTGGGGTTTTTTGGCAGAGGTGCTGGAGTGGTTCGCCATTTCCTTCTCCAGCTCGTTTTACAGATGAGGAAACTAAGGCCAAGAGGGTGAAGTGACTTGCCCAGGGTCACACAGCTAGTAAGTGTCTGAGGCTGGATTTGAACTCAGGAAGATGACTCTTCCTGACTCCAAGTTCAGCACTTAATCCACTGTATCACCTAGCTGCCCCAACACACAGGCACAGGCCAGAACCCAGGCCTCCCATGTGGCAGGTGAGAATTCTACCACTGAATCACCCATGCAGGGTCTTGATATTAATAGTAAGATCAGGGAACCACTGTTATGTCTTTTGAGATATATAATCTTGATACAAGTATAGTAGACACCTGGTTGGAGGAAAGCCTTGACCTGTAAATAAACAATGAGTTGGACCCAGAATTGGGCTGCCTTGGTGAAACCACACAGTGCCTTTAATGAGACCAAGTTTCTCCTTGAAACAAAGGCCCATTCTTAACAACAACAATTTTTCAACGATGTTGTATGGCTAGGAGTCAGTCTCTACAGAACTAAACTAGAGCATCACTCGAATGGCAAAGGCGGGACACGGTGGCCAGGAGCAGGCTGCAACCAGTTCGGGGAGCTCTGCCCTAGAAACGCCAGAACACCATGTGGGGCTGCTCCCGAAGTTCCACAATGGACCCAAGATGCTTTGAATCTACTAAGCCAATGAATCTTAGTATCAGATCTCCACCATCTCAGCGGAGGAGATGTTACTGAGTCATGGTGGTAGACGGAGACTCTAGAGGAAGCAACAGGGAACAAGGAACATTCAATAGGCACATGGATTGCCAGTTCTAAGTATGCACCACACGCAGAGTAGAGGGAAAAGGGAGTTCCCTGGCAGCGCCAGCCTCTTAGGAAGAAGAGGATCTTAAATGTGGCCCCTAGAGCTGGAAGGGTGAACAAGGGTGAACGTGTGGCAAGGGGTTAAAGTGACAATGTGGGGAGCAAAAAAAAAAAGAAGGATTTTGTCTTAGGCCATTACCATGAATTATTCAGATTCTGCAGATCCAATGGACAAGGTGTGGCCTGTCTAGCACCTCCAGGAACATTTCCCTAAAGAAGGGAGTCCAAGGCCTCAGGGTATATGGTAAAACCTACGTGCAAATTTAGAGACATCACCATTCCAAATGTGTAAGCCGAGGCAGCTCTGGGGTGGGGCCACCCCCAGGACCTCTCACAGCTTGTACACCTGGCGCTTGGCATGCTGGGCCGTGGGTTACCCAAGGTGCTTTTCAGGGTTGTTTCCATGTACATGACTGCAGCTCTGGTGAACAAGCCAACAAGCACTTAGTAGGCATGAGTGACCGTGTGCCAGACGCCATGCTAAGTCCTGCTATCTGTATGATTCTGGATCTGCTTACTTCACTGTGCCTCAGTTCATACAAGTTCTCCCATGTTGCTCCCAACTGTTCATCGTCATTTTTTATAGCACAAGAGTCTGCTAATACATAACACTAACAGCTAACATTTATAGAGCTCCTACTATGTGCCAGGTACTGCTCTAAGTACTTTATAACTATCATCTCATTTGATCCTCACGACAACCCTGGGAAGGAGGTACTATTATTATCCCCAATTTACAGATGAGGAAACTGAGGCAAACAGCGGTTAAGTGACTTGCTCAAGGTCACACAATTAGTAAGTGTCTGAGACCAGGTGTGAACTTGGGTCTTCCTGACTCCAGGCCCAGGGCTTTACCTACTGTGCCCCAAGCTGCCCACATTCACAGACCATAATTTATTCATCCATTCCCCAATTCACAGGCATTCACTTTGTTTCCATTTTTCTGCTTCCATTTAAAAAAAAAAGAATTGCTCCAAATATTCTGGTCTGCAAGAAACCTTTGTTTCTGTCTTTGGCCTCCTTGGTGTATGCATCCTTGGGCCTCGTTTTGAACTGGGTCCATCACCAGCTAGTTAGGCACCAATCCCCTTAAAGAGCTCAGGGTAAAGTTTGATGTGAAAGGTTTGTTTCCAACAACACCCGTGGCCTCCAGCAGATCTGAAGACAGAACTTAACAAAGTGGAGTGCTTATCCTAACTGAAGTAGTCACTCATCTGTGCTTCATTGCCTTTTCCTGTCACACCAGCATGACAGCACTCAGGGTGGAGCTGGGGTAAGTGGTTGCATGTCCTTTGATAATACGAGATGGGGCCCACATTCTGCTCATGGCCATTTTCAGCTCCATCAAGGGTGGCACAAGACATCTCTGTATTCCCAGAGATTTCCAAACTGTGGTTCATAGATTCTCTTATGCACTCAATCCATCTTGTCCTTTTGGAACAGATTCACCGGGGAGTACAATTAGCCGGCCACTGTCCTTTTTCTTTCTTCCCTCACTCTAGACTGCCACTTTGTTTTTAGCCTGAATTACTGCTTTGCCTAACCTTCTTCCTACTCCCCAGTCATTTAACATCCTTCTTATTTAACAACTAGTCCACAGTCCCTTCTTTGCTCTTAACACTCATGTTGATCATTTTACACAACTAGCTATTGTGAATGCTCCCTGGTACATTTTCAGTTCTATAGAATTATAGGGACTTTTAAAATGCCCTCTATTTTATTCTTCTATCAGATGAAAATCCATGCCCCTATTATACATTTCTGGTAAAAAGAACCTTCCTTCATCTCCCTGAGTCAGGTATAATTAGAGGTGTGCTCATAAATGTTTAACAACCAGCCCTTAAAAAAAAGTATGAAAGATACACTTTCCATTTTAATCTGCATTATTAATATTTTCTGAAGTCTAGACAATCAACAAACCAATAAAACAAGCCCTGATTTCTAGCATTTGCTCCAAGATATAAGTGATCACACTGAAATTTTAACAATCTCCTTGGCAGCTATGAGCTGGCTCCAGCACATCCGTGTGCAAAAGAGATACAAATACTCCGGTCGAAATAGGCCAAAGAATTTTAAAGAATTATAGCCTCCTTTCAACAAAAGAAAATCCTCTTTGTCATGAATTTTCTGACCTTATCTACCCAACAGCTTCGGGTTATCTGGAGACAATCTCTTCTGTTGGTTGCTGACTAGTGATTTTCATGGCCTTGAACTCCCCTAACAAGAAGAAGTCCTTTGATCACCAAAGTCCTGGGTAGGAGGGATTCTCTAACTCGCCCGCTCTCACCCAAAATCATTCCTTGGTTTCTTGTATGCTTATGCTTGTCTTCATTGCAGGTGAGGACGACAACTCTCGTTGGGGTCATTCTCTCACTTAGGACATCGCCACCAGCTGACTCGTCAATTCTCAAACGACGAAAGCAAAGAGAGAACCAGAAAAGCCCATTCTGGCAGATGTGACGTCTCAACCTTCATAATCTGCCCTGCGCGGGCTCTAATCTGGTTTGGGTTTCTGCCGTTTGAGTCCCCAGAAGAGTGCTGACTCACTGTTCCTCTTTCCACTACCAGCATCAAACTCAAATAATAATGAAGGCCAGTAGGCCTTACATAAGGATCCTTGTGGGCTGACTTACTGACTTAGAAAATCACACATTTGTGTATTTCTTTTTTTTAAATAGATAAACATATTAAAATCAGACAGGAACTACATTTTGATCTGGTTTTGGCTGCTTTCAGGAGTGTTCTGGCCTGCATGTGGCCTGCTGGCTTCACAGGTGATTCCTCTGCTTTGGACTGAGCGGCGCCACACCTTGCCCTTGTTATCAGAGATCCTTGGGTTGATTTTGTCTTGGTTCTCAGTAAGTACTTACTGGTAACAACATCAGTCACTAAAATAGCAACTTTTGTAATGGTTCTGATGGTTCTGATGGGTGGATTTGGGTACCTCAATATCCCTTCTATTACCTCTAAGATATGATCCGAAATTGTCATCATGGAATTTAAAGCCCTCCACAACGCCTCTCCTGATTTATTTCACATAACTTTTTTGTATATACGCTTCACTCATATCAAATGGGTCTACTAGCCCTTCCCCATTCGTTACAGTCCATCTCCCACTTCCGGGGCTTTTGCATAGGGGGTCCCCCATGTGTGAAATGTAGGAGGCTCTCTCCTCCCTTCTGTCTTGTACAATCCCCTGCTTCCTCCAGGTCCATGCAGCTCCCACATCACCTGCTCCACAGCCACCTTCCTGATTTCCCTGTTTCTAGTCCAACCTCCTCATTGAAAATACCATTATTCTATTATATACTTCATATATATTGTGTGTCCCAAAAGGCTTAGAGCAGTTTAAAGTTTCAAACTTTAATAATTTAAAATTATGCTTTTGGGGAAAAAAATCTATATCTATACACACATGTGTATGCATGTATATGTGTGAAATAAATATATATATTCATGTATACAGAGATCTATTAGGGGACTCTGGTGTGAGTGTGAGTATGTGTGTGTGTGTGTGTGTGTGTGTGTGTGTGTGTATGCATACAACAGCATCCCCACATATGTGAATGTATATGAATAGAGAAGTGGACTTTCCTGATCTTGGAAGTGGACCTGAAATTAGGAAGACTTGAGTTCAAATCTAGCTTAAGACATAGGGAGTTTCCAATCTCTCCTCAATCATTGGTTATGTCTGAACTTTCAATAAAATGAAAGTCTATTCATTTCTACAGACATTCATTAAGAGCTTACTATGTGCCAAACATGGTCTTAGGTTAAATAAAAACAAAAAGACCTTGGGCTCTAGGAGTTTATACTCTCAGAGTAAATAAAATGTAAAGGAGAAGTAAATGTGACACATGTAATAATATCTAACACTTACATAGTCCTTCAAAATTTACAAAGGGCTTTACATATGTAATATGTAATTCTCAATAATCTTTCAAGGTAGGTGCTGTGATTATCCCCATTTTACAAGTAGAGAAATTGAGGCTGGCGGAGGTTAAGTGAGTTGCCTAGGGTCACACAGCTAGTAAATGTCATAGAGGAGGGTTCAGCTATAGGATAGATAACAAAGTTCAGGATACCCTAGGGTGAACTGAAATGTCTACCCCACAGGATGGGTATTCTGAAGTAGATCAACCTATCACCACCTGGAAGGAAGAATGGGCCTAAAGAATGAGTTGGGAAGAGTCAGTATCTGATCAGAAGTAGAAAAGGAGGGAATGGAAGGAAGGTTGGGAGTAGGGTCTGGGGAAATCGAGGTCAGTGAGAAAGAAGAGCAGTCTTATTTGGTACTAGTTCTAGCTGGGGCCTTCCAGGGGCCCCAAAATAAACTCTAGGGCAGTCTGGGGTGAGAGATAATGAGAGACAGAGAGAGAGACTGAGAGGGAGAGTGCACTTTCTCCATTTGTAAGCTGTGATCTCATAGATGCTGTTTTCCCAGGCTACTCTGGTAGGAATTAAGGATATGTTTGCACTCTTTAGGGAATGTATGTTAAAATGGGTTTTCCTATTATTTTGCAATGCTTTGCTCATTATTTTAAGTCTAGTTAAATGTTGTACTTTTAAAATACATGTTCCTTATTTGTTCTCCTAGTCTTGTACACACTGAGTTTGGACAATTTTAGCTGAGGTGGGAGGGAGACCTGAGCCAGACAAGGCACATTCATCACCCAAGTACCTCACATAGAATCCAAAAATGTGTGTGAAGCTAGGATTGAATGAAATAAGGCTACATCAATAAAGAGCTTTGCAAACCCCAAAGTGCTCTATAAACATCAGTTATTATTATATCAGAAATGATGGGGTTGGACTATGAGATCTCTGAGGACACTTGCAGATTTAAAATTTTATGATATTATAAATAATTATATGCAAGTAATATGTACTTTATCTTTATAAGCAAGATTATAGCTACCTAAAACTCTAGCAGGGGTAGTAAACACTTAGATAGCAAGTATGTAAAAATGTACCCTCACATGACTCTTTGAAGATGTGTTGGTTCTACAGGTCGCATTTCACTGAAAAAGCATAAAATGATAATAATAATAATGAAGTCCACCAGCATTTATATAGTGTTTCAAGATTTGCAAAGTACCACATGTGTTATTTCTTTTGATCCTTACAACAACCCTATGAGGTAGATACTCTTATTATTCCCATTTTACAGATAAGGAGACTGAGGCACAGAGAAATGACGTCACTTGCCCAGGGTCACACAGCCAGCGAGTGTCTGAGGCCATGTATAAATTCAGGTCTTCCCGATTTCAGGTCCAGTGCTTTTACTTGTGTCAAAATCCATAGTGGAAAGTCCTACACTTCATGAAATCTGCCATTGAAAGATGTATTTTACGATAATTATGGTTTATGCCCACAGAGGTGGGGAACCACATGTGGCCTTCTAGATCCTTAAGTGCTGCCTTTTGACTGAATCCCACACTTCAGGATCTAGAAGTCCACATGTGGCCTCAAGACCCCAGGTTCCCCACCCCTGGTCTATGGCTTCTTTGTTAAGCTGTGACTTTGTTTTATTTGGACCTCTCAGCATCGTACTCTTCACATATTCATGCTAAATCAATACCCTTTAATTATGAGGACAGCAGTAGAGGATAATAAGGCAGGGGGGGAAGGAAAGACAAAGAGAGAGAAGAAAAAAAGAAGGAAGGAAAGAGCATGTCATTTCCTCATATTCGCTAACCATTTTCATATTATGTGATTATTGTGATAGTAAAATCACTAAAATGGTCAGAAGTAAGAGTTGGGGATAATCCTTATCTTAGAGTGTGATCTTAGGCCGATTTCTATGGATTTGAGAAGTCTATGGATCTTTGTTTTTAGAACTGATGGCAGATCACCAGGACAATGCCAAGGTCATTCAACCAGTGACCAGGATAATTTCTGATGGTCTAGGAGAGGAAGTGTATATTCACAATATAATCACAGATAAATATCTATCTAGATAGCACCTTAATCAAGCATTTATTACCTTAATACAGACATGGACAAGGTTTAGTGTTTGCCTTTTTTCTTTTAAAATGAGCTTTTGGTTCTAGGCACACAAGGCACACACATACTCAAGATGATGAGAAGTTGTCCTACCATCACCATCGCCATCTCCATCACCATCAGGCCTCTAATTACAGAAGCCCATGTTGGATCATCCTCTTCCGCCCAACACCCCCTACCCCACCTCCTCAAGCCCAGGAGCAAGGGGAGTTGCAGGCCTGGTGTGAACTGACGCTATCTCCAGCAGCTGCTATGTGATACATTCCCCAACCTGGCAAGGACCCTGCTTTGCAACTTTGCCACCTTAATCGAGGTTCCCACTTTCTTGCTTCCAGACCCTCTAGTTCCATAGCATCATACTCCCAACTGGGAGAGGTGACGAGTATCACCTTCTGCTGCTGCTGCTTCCCAGCACTGCTTCATGACCCAACCAACTGCCTTTAACAGACTAGTCCTGGCTTTCTCTTTAGGGAGTAAAAATGTTACCTCAGTGATAGAATCTTTGGCTTGAGGCCTATCCAAAATGTCATGGTTAAACATCCGAACTAAGTTAAATAAAAAATGTTGAAGTAGGCCAAGGAAACACCCTTTATATGCCAAAGGACATCACGGCACTACTTGACAATTACTGAAAATCCAAGGAAAAACTGGAATATGGTGTTTGGAAAAGCAAACGAAATAGGCTTAAACCTCAAAATAGCTCATCCTGTAAAACTAAGCTGATCTTTTTCCCCCAGTCATACATTTTTCTTAATGATATCTGTTAGTCAGTCACATGTTGCAGCCTGTGAGGCCCCCACATGCTTCCCCATTCACAAGATTTATCAAAAGTTAAGTATTCAACTTCTTTTGAGCCAGACTTAAACCAAATCAGCACTTGAGGTAATTTCAGTCCTTATCTCTTTGTCCTAGAAGTAAAAGGGAAGTTATGGAACTGTGTGTCCGGCTGAGAGTTGTATCAATTATCTAGAACATTCGAGGAAGAGGTTTCTGTGTAAATTATCCAGATAACTCAATTCTCCAAATCCACTCTGCTAACATGCTCACATCAAATGAGACTAAAGCATCTTTCTAAAACAATGGCTCTTGTTCTTCCTGGCCTCAGAATGCAGAACTAGGAGAAGTGGGCAGAAGTTGTAGGAAGGTAGGTTTATGCTTGATGTCAGGAAAAACTTCCTCATCATCACATCTCTCAAAAAATGAAATGGGCTTCCCAGAGGGGTAGGTGGTTCCTCCTCACAGGAGGTCTGTCTACAGTCAGGATGACAACTTGTCAGGCGAGCCACAGAAGCAACTTCTGTGAAGGTACAAACCAAACTATAACGCCCTGGGGGTTCCTTCTCACCCTAAAGTTCTATGATTTAATGGTGATATTGGTATTATTCTGGTTTGAACTTCAGACATTGATGACCTGGCTTTTTTTAGCTACGGCAGTAGATGATAGGACTTCATGGTTGACTAATGCAAAAGTCTGTGTTTCAAATAGCTAGAACAAGCCTGAATGATGGCAGTTGTGAGTCAGTAACTCTATGGAATTCCAGTCAAATTACATTTTTTGGGCCAATAAGTACGGAGTACTTAAGTGTGCAGCCTGTCACTGTTACTGTCTGACTGCTTTAGATCCAAAGAAACAGAACAAAAGAAAAAGGACTTTTGTAAAAAGTCAGCATCTGTTTTGATTGTATCAAACATGGTAGGAAAAGCTTCTTCCTTTACTCATATCCTGTTTGTCAGTTTCCTTTCTTAGGTGTCAGGTTTAAATTTGGAACATGTAAAAGGCAGCAAATTCATCTCAGACAAATAAAAAAAAATAGAAGGAATACAAAGTCTCCAATTTGCCATTTGAAGATAAAATTCTAATTTGTAAGGAAGAGAGATTTTTTTTATTCTAAAAGCTAAAGAGACCTTCCTCTCTGTCTCTGTCTCTCTCCATATGCATATATATATATATGTATGTAATGTGTATGTTGTGAAAATATTTGATGCTCTTGAGTTTCACAAATAATATGGAACCTGACTTAAAAAAACTGAATTATTAGATTATGATCTCCTAGAAAATAATTAAAAACTAAGTGGATGCCCATTGATTGGGAAATGACTAAATAAATTATGGTACATAAATATAATGGAATATTATTGTGCTGTAAGAAATGATGATTGACGAATACAGAGAAACACGCAAGGATTCGTATGAACTGAGAGAGAACGAACTAAATTGAATCCAGAAAACAATATACACAGTGACTAGAGCACAGCCACAAACCAATCACAAATGAATGTCGCGAAGCTGCGGAGAACAAGCATGACTCCAAAGGGGAGGTCTGAGAGAGCACTCCCCCAACTCCATTCTTTTAGAGAGGTAGGAGGCCCATGGGTGTGCTATGTCACATACATTTTTCAGGCTTTTTTTTTAATCAGTTTTGCTAATTTTTCTCTTCTTTTAAAAATATTATTTGTTGGGAGGGAGAAAACATTTAAAACTCAAAATCTTATGGAAGTGAATGTTGAAAACTTAAAATTAATTAATAAAAATATTTTTTATTTTATGAGATGGTTCTGTGGAAGAGAGAGGAAAAGGGACATTGGGGAAAATTTTGGTGATTAAAAAACAAAAGATACCAATAAAATGCACTTTTAAAAAAAGTATGAACTGTATTAGTAGACTTTTTTTAAACAACGGGAAGACACAAAAGAAAGCAAAAAGAATCACAGTCAAATCAATTGTTGGCAGACATACTGGAAAGATTTCTTTCATTTTTTTTAAACAGGTCTCTTTCCTCCCTTCTGAAGTAAATGAGTGTGGGTAGATAAGAGAATACCTTAAAGAAAATAAAATGGTCGTTCGCATTGACGTGGCATTTAACAGCTACAGAACGATTTACATGCTTGATCTCTTTGTATCCTGACAGACAACCCCATAATTGATTGTTGATCAATCAATCAATAAGCATTTGTTAAACTCCCTCAAGGAGTTTATAGTCTATCCTGGGGAGACTACATATACACGAAGGGATATATACACTGCTTGCAATATAGGTTCAAGGTCTATGTAAAAGATACACAAATAGTATTACCATTAGGACCACAGAGTTAGGGCTAGAAGGGACCTCAGAGATCATTTAATCCACTCCCTTCACTTTACAGAGGGGAAAACTCAGTCCTAGGGCCACGAAGCTCAGTGTAGTAGACAGAGCAGTAGAATTAAAGTGAAAGGACATAGGTTCAAATCCCAGTTCTGCCACTTGCTACCTATGTGAGCAAATCATTTCATTGATGAGTCTCAGTTTCTTTATCTGTAAAATGAAATTGTTGAACTAGAGAACCTTTAAAGTCCCTTCCAGTTCTTACTCCATGACACTAAATGACTTGCTTAAAGTGGTACACTAAAAATTGTACAGAGCTCTGGACTTGGAGTTAGGAAGATCGGAGTTCAAATCCAGCCTCAGGAACTTCTTAGCTGCATGACCTTGGGCAAATCACTTAACCCCTATTTGCTACTAGAGAAGAAAATGGTAAACCACTGCAGTATCTTTGCCAAGAAAACCCCAACTGGGGTCACAAAGAGTCAGATACAACTGAAACGACTGAACAACAGCAAAAACCGCAAAAAGGCCACCCTGGTAGGATAAGGCAGAGCCAGCATTCTAACTCAGCTCCTCTAACTCCAATTCTAATGTTCTTTCCACTATAACAGTAAACAGAGAAACTGAGGCACATAAAGATGAAATGGCATGCTCCAGCCCTGCCAGAGGATGACCAGGGACTCAGATGTGGGTCCTGTGAGTCAGAGCCCAGTGTGCAGTCCCCTCTACCACACTGCCTCTCATTCTAAGGGGTGTAGGGGGAATTCCTATGGAAACACACATCATTTGTAGATCTGCAGCAAACATACCTTCACAATTAGAAATTAAGGAGGTTACATCATTGTAAAATACAAAATAAGCTTCATCCAGGAAACAGAGAAGTTGGAGGAGAGCAAAGCAGGAGTGACGGTGTAAAGCATTCCAAATCAGACTGGACCCAAAGAGAAGGAACATCAGGAGAAACGAGGAAGACCACCAGCAGGGCAGGGGGAAGTGTCTCTAACAAGCAGCCCAGCAACAACAGCATCACCCCTCCCTCGAGCCCCAAAGAGCTCAGATGTATTCAACTGAATTCCAGGGGATAAGTCTCTAATTCTAAGTGTTATCTTAATGGAGCTTCAGAGATTTCCCCAATCCAATGAGGGGATTCTCTCTGACTTCCTAATTCCATGAAAGATTAATTCATTTGCAAAGCCCTTACACTTGAGTCATTTGTAATAGAATGTATATTCCAATCGACTTCATAAAGAACTCTAGCCTTGCTTGGTAGAGCCATTGTTTCATGAAATCAGACATAAAATGTAAACATGGTTAACATTTTGAAGCTGTCATGTGAAAGTACTCCTTGAACTCATTTGACCAAGTTTTGCTTTTCTTTCATTTCTTAAAATCACACCTGTGCTCAAGCATATACTCTCTTCCTCTCTCTGGTAAGCACAAGGTGTGGAGACTGGTGCCATAGATAATTAATCTCTATTGCTATCTATAGTTTCCTAGTTAACACAGTCTTAGCAGAAGTGTGAAAACACATTCACACCTTGGAAAATGGATGATTAACTAATCAAATGACAATATGAATCTTAGACAGAATTAAAGAAATGCCAGTAAGCCAGAGCTATTTATGATTATAATATTCTATTTAATTTTTAAGGGTGGATTGTTTGCCATAATCTGTTTCTCAAACATCCAGTGCAGATTCTCAAACTTTTTAATTGCATTACTCCTTGTAGGGAATGAAGAAAAATACACGGTTGCCTTAATTAAACATTTGAAAATGTGATCTGAAGGCAGAAAGGAATCTATAAGACCTGAGGCAGGATGGAGCCAGGGAAAGGCTACATGTGGGCAACCAGTGTGCTATTTTCTGCTTTGGTGTGTGCGGTGTCCTCTGAAGACACCCTCCCTCCTCCAACATTGCTGATAAGATAGCCAAAATATAGACCAGAACAGAAAACTCTATTTTGATAATTTCGTGTGTAAATAATCCAAACGAGTGAGGGCATCCAGATTTCATTGTTTGTTTGTTTTTGCCAGCTGTCTATATTTAATTTGTGATTTGCCTCATATAAACTGGTGTTTAGAAGGATGAGTGCCATTGTTGGAGAAACATTTACCCAAAGTATGAAGCCATGTAAGTCAGACTTGGAAGGGATCTTAGGGATCATCCAGTATCAATTCACCATTTTATAGATGAGGAAACTGAGGACCAGAGAGGAGAAGTGATGGGCCCTAGGTCACAGAGCTGGAAGATATCAGAGTTGGAATTCAAACTCAGCTCTTCTGACTCGGAATCCAAGAGTCTGGATGGAACAGACACCTAATATTATCCTTTTGGATAATTTGGAAAATAATATCCTTTTGAGTAGGCACCCTGATAACTGGAATGATTATTCCAAAGATGCTGCTATTGAGTAGACCATTTTGTCAATTCTACCTTTCCATCTCTCTTATCCATGCTCCTCTCTTTCCACCAGCCTAGCTTAGGCCTTCCTCTCTCACTTGGGACATCTGCAGTAGCCTTCTAACTAGTCTCCCTGCTTCCAACTTCTCCCTTCTTCAAGGGGGGCTCCCCAGAGTTCTCAGTGCTTCCTAAAACATAGATCTGAGAATGTCCCTCCTCTGTCCAAAAAGCTTCAGGGACTCCTGAAGGCCCCGGGACAAAATCCAAGATCTACAGTCTAACACTGAAAGCCTCCCACAATTTGGCCCAGTCTGACGCTCCAGACTTATTTCACATCACTCTCCCTCACACCCTCTCTGTTCCAATCTTCCTTGTTGATCCTCAGAACTCAATATAGCCTTCCTTTGCAGAGATGCAGCCCATTCCCAGGCCCATTCCCTCCTTGGCCCTGATGCTTCCATTCAAGTCCAGCTCTGACACCTGCTCCTAGGAGCAGTCTTTTCTGATCACTAGTGGTGTGAGTGTGGATTCTCTCCTCCTCCGATTCTCTCCTCCTCCGATTATCCTGTGCTTATGTATCTGTACACACTTGCTGCATTCCTTTATGGGGTGTGAGATTCTTGAACACATGGAAGCCTTCCAGCACAAGGCAAACCAGAGGAGCCTGGAGATGCCACCTGCATGCCCAGGGAACCAGGGGAGAGACTCAGACAGAAAAGTTCAGCTGAGGAGCACCAGACAAGAAAGTCTACAAGTGCATGGGTCAAGAAAGAGCCAAAGAAATTAGAGCCTACAGTCATATATCCCTGGGAAAGCATGTACCAGGGGGCAATCCAGGAACACTTGGGAGTCTGTAGCTGGGTTGCTTTGGCCCCAGACTGGAGTTATCAAGGGTGAGGGTAAAAAGAGAATGAACTGTTATTAAGTACTTACTATCTGTCAGGCATTATGCTAAGTGCTTTACAAATATTAACTCATATTATCCTCATAACAACCTGAAGAGATAGGGGCTATTATTATCAACTAATACAAACAGAAGTTAAGTGATAATTTGTATCACAAATCAGGGTCACACAGCTAATAAATGCCTGATCTCCTCGACTCCAGGCCTAGTGTTCACCACCAGCTGCCTCAATGAGGTCTCATGAGCCTACAAAAATGATACTGGAAGGGCAGAGAGTAGACCATGCTGTATATCAGACCGAGCCATAAGGTTCTGAGGTTGGCATTTTGAAGGCCTAAGCCACTCCTGAATTCCCCGGAAAACACAGTATTCATTAGTAGAAGAAATGATGTAAGGACCACAGATAATACAGATCAGAACCAAACAATTCCAAACACTACTCCTTCCATAATTGCACAGAGCCTAGCTGTGACATAAAATCCCAAGACAGAAGTAAGTCTTGAAAAAATAATCAGTAAACAAAGTCAACAATGATAAATAAGTATTATGGATGCCTAAGAACAAAATCTGAAAAAGAAAATGTCTCTACAGCTAGAAGCAAAGCTTCAAACAAAACATAGTTTGGCCTCAAGCCTACCACAATTTCTAGAAGAAATGAGTTTAAATATGCATACATTAAACATGATATCATGAAGGAAATGTGAATTCTAGTAGAAAGAATTAGATGGAGAATAAATAATTTAGTATAGGAATGTCAAAGCCTTACACAAGCGAAAGATAGCCTAAAAATTAGAATGGACTAAATGGAAATTAATGACCCCAAAAGACTACATGAAACAGAACAAAATCAAAAGATTAAAGAAATAGAAGGCAATTTAAGGCATTTGCTATAAAACAAACAATTGACCCAGGAAACAAGTCAGAAAGAGAGAGATAATCTAAGAATCACTGACTTAACCAGAAAACCACAATATTAAAAAAGTCTGCATACAATGTTTCAAGAGATCATGAATAAAAACTGCCTGTACCTATTAGAGCCAGAGGGAAATATGAAAAATAGAAAGAATCAGAGAGTCGTTCCTGAAAGAAACCCCAAAATAAAAACTCCTGGGGACACAAAAACAAAAATCCAAGTCAAAGAAAAACGTAATTCAAATAGACAGAAAGAAAAAGTTCAAGTACCAAGGATCAGGATCACACAAGCCTTGGCAGCTACTTCATAATGAATAAAAGAGCTTGTAACACAGTATTTCAAATGGCAAAAGTAAAACTTAAAAGGTAAAACTGAGTATAATATACTACAGGTTAAAAAATGGACCTTTTTTAAAAAAAAAGATAGGAATTCCAAGTATTCCCTGATGTAAAGATCAGAACTGAGTAGAAACTTTGAAATATACATGTGGGAGTTAATAGAAATACAAATATATTTGAACAGGTGGAAATATCTGAAAGGTAATGAATATTTTATATTCTTATAAAGGGAGATGATGTCCTTTTACAACCTTGATGTATTCAAAGATCTTAGAGGGAGTTACATAAATCAGAGGGCCTGAGACTTTTTCAATATGGCTAGAGAGGCTTAAGAGAAGAAAAAAATAGCAGGGTAAAAGGAATACACTAGTACAGAAAAGGGGTGCAATTATCTTACATAATAAGGGTGCATCAGAAGAAAACTATATAAACCATGAAGAAGTGAGAAGTAGGCATCACATGAATGTCATGTTAATATGAACCCAACAAAGGAGGGTTGGACCCAAGTACATACACAAAGAGTTTGTTGTAGAAATACATTATACTCAGGCAATTGGGCAGGAAAAGGATAAGGAAAGGGGGAATTAAGAGGGAAGGTTGCATCAGAGAGGAATTACTGAAAGGCAAAATTAAAACCAGTTTTGAAAGGTGAAGTATGAAGGAGTCCTTAAAAGGAAAGAAAAAAAGAGTATATCCCTAATGAATATCAATGCAAAAATTTTAAATAAAAAATAACCAAAGAAATTTGACTAGGTATTAGTATTATGACTAGATTGGATTTATGCCAGGAATGAAGGGCTGGCTTAATATTAAGAAAAATATAGAAAAAGAGACCATATTAATGATGAAAACATAACAGTCACATGATTATATCAATAGATTCAGAAAAAAGATTTTGATAAAGCACAATACTATGTCTATTAAAACATTAAAAGCAAGGGAATAAATGGAACTTTCTTTAATATGATAAATAGTATCAATCTAAAACAAAGAACCATCATTTTATGTAATGAAGAAATGCTGGAGGCTTTTCAAATAAACTATGGGTAAAGAATGTCTGTTATCCACACCACTATTTGATGTAATTCTAGAAATGACACTTATAGCAATAAGATAAAAAAAAAAGAAATTGAGTAAATAAGAGGAAACAAAATTACTGCATTTTGCAGATGAAGGACAGTTAGGTGGTACAGTGAATAGAGTAATGGGCCTAGAGTCAAGGCAACCTAATTTTAAATCCAGCCTCGGATACTTACTAGCTGTGTGACCCTGGGCAAGTCACTTAACCTTCTTTGTCTCAGTTTCCTCATCTGTAAAATGAGCTGGAGAAAGAAATGACAAACCACTCCAGTATCTTTGTCAAGAAAACCCCAAATGGTGTCCTGAAGAATCAGACACAGCTGAAACAACTGAACAACAACGATGGTCTATTTGTGCGCTGTTAGTAGAACTGTGAATTGATCCAGCTATTCTGGAAAGCAATTTGGAGTTATACTCCAAAGAATAACTAATTGTATATACTCTTTGATTTACTAATGCCATCAGGACTACATTCCAAAGAAATAAATTAGAAAGGGACCCATAGAGAGGCTCTTTTCATTGTAGTAAAGAATTGAAAAGAAAAAGGTGCCCATCAATTATAAAATGGCTAAAAATGTGTTGTATAGTAATGGAACAGAATATTATTATACTATAGGAAATGACAAAGCACTGATCAGATCATATTTGAAGTGTTTCGGTCCTGGAAGGACATTGAGGAAGGACACTGATAAGATGAAAAGTATCCAAAGAAGCATAACCTGGATGATGAATGGCCTTGGGATCATGTCATATAGTAATTTGTGGAAAAGGAACAGGGTAAAGAACTATTAATTTGGAGTCAGTAGGCCTGAGTTTAAATCTGGGGTCTGTAAATTACTTACCTATATGAGCCTAGGAAAATCTCAATCTTATTGGGCCTCAGTTTCCTCATCTGTAAAAATGAAAGAGTGGAGTAGATTACTTCTAGGGTCCCTTCTGCCTATAAATCTATGACCTGGGATTATTTAATTGAAAGGCCAGAAGAGATAGATAGATGATAGAGCATTTATTGAGCATTTACTGTGTGCCAGACACTCTAAATATGGGGAAAACAAATAAAAGCAAAAAGAAAAGAAAGACAATCCCTATCCTCAAGGAGTGTATCTTCTACTTGGGGAAGGCAAAACGTGAGAAAGTGATGAAAAGTAGGGTGAGGTAGGGGTAGGGGCAGGGGAACTATACTCACACAGAAGAAAAGTATGCAAATCTGGAAAGTAGAGCCAGTAGAGAAATGAGCACAATTTTGTCTAAAGTTGGTTCAATTTGGGAATTTACCAATTAAAGGAGGGGCTGCAGGACTACCAGCATCTCCAGGGTGAGAAGGCAGCCAGAGCAGTGATAGAAAAGTCCAAAGAGTCAGAAGCAGAGGAAGAGAGAAGCAAGCATGAGTGGCTTGGGAGACAGTATTGGGGTGGGAATGGGGCAAGAACCACTGCTGTTTTCAACCATTTTAAGGGTTACCATGTCAAGGAAATATTAGACTTATTCTGTTTAGCTTCAGAAGACTGAACTATACGCCACCAGAGGAAGTTACAGAGAGAGAGAGAGAGAGAGAGTTGTTTCTGGAGATAAATACCTGAGGAAATAGTGGGGTTCTTTTCACTGGAAGTCAAGTAAAAACCAGATGTGACCCCTTATTGTATATATTGTGGAAAGGACGCTTGTTCAGGCATGGATTTGTTTTAATACAATACATGGTCCTTCCAGCTCTGAGATTCTGGGAAAACTCTAAACCTACTGTTCTTTCATTGGATGTAAAGTTAAAGCAGCATATAAATGATTAGATTAACAAGTAATTACTTGGCTTTTTTTTTAAATAAGTAGTACTTGGAGAATGGAAGATGAGTACCATTTGGATAGGAGAGGGGCTATACATAATTAAAGCAATGAGGGGTTGACTGGTGAGATGGAAAGAGCGCCAGCCTTGGAGCACTTCAGGAAGGAGACCTTAGCCATGTGACGTCAGGCAATGAGGATCACTTTTCAGCACCCCAGGCACATCTCTAAGAATATAAATTGCAAAAGAAGTACTGGCCTGCATTGGTAGGTCTTCTTATCAATAAAGTCACAGGAATTTCCTGAAAGAAGAAAAAGATATCAATACTATATCATAATAGAAATTATGGAGCTGCATGAATATGTAAGGCAGAATGAGCAACTCGGATTCAGGAGAGTCAGGCTGAGGCAGCTAAGTGACAGGAGGATCTTGGTTTGAATTCTGCCTGTGAAACCCACTAGCTGTATGACTGTGGGGAAATTATTTAACTGCTATACCTCAGTTTCCTTGAATTAGAGAGTTGAACTCCATAGTTTCTGAGATCCCTTCCAGCTTTAAATCTATCTCATGATCCTGCCTCTGATATAACAGCTGGGCGACCATGGGAATCACTTAACTTCTCTGAGACTCAGCTGCTCCATCTGTAAAATGGGAATAATAACTATCACAACTCTTGTGAGGCTCAAAGGGGATCACACATGCAAATAATTTTACAAATTTTATAGGATTACTCATCTTTCATTTTCCAAGTAAACGTCAGCTATGATTATTGTGGTTCACGGTATCTCATTGGTGGATTGGGTGGTTTTTTTGTACCTACCTGAAAGGATTGTTCTGAAGCTCAAATAAAGTAGTGAAAATAGAACACTTAAATCTATGAGAGCTACATGTACATGCTAGTTGTTATAATTATTGCTTAAAACCATGCCCAAGAGCTCAGAGCAAACAAAACCTCCTGAACTAAAGCAAGCTCAGCTAATGCTTTCTGGCTCCTCAAGGACGACCCCCACCAGTGCTTGGAATTTCTTCTTTTATGACCTCAGCCTGATACAGATTAGCCTTTTCTATAACACTATTCACACCTTGGTGTCAAGATGGGATTGTGCTGATTATATTATCATTACTCTGAGTAGTGACTGCAGTTTTATATAGACACAGCCTGAATCACAAATTTCTTAAATTAAGTTTGTGCATCCTTAACATGTACCTAAACCAGACGGATGGGATTATTTTATTTTACCCAAAGAAGCCCTGGACTGACAAGGATAATGCCAACTGCCCTTTATAGATAGTGATTTAAATTCCACAAAAATATATTCTCTCAATGGATCACCATTGCGACTACCTGTCTCATTAATTACGTTGTATAAACGATGAAGCTGAGACCCAGAGGGGTGAACTGACTTGCTCCACAGAAGTAAGTATACAGTAAGGTTGTAAACACGATTTTTCATTTACCAGTTCTCGAAAAATGGTCATGTCATTGATCAGATTTCTAAAATCATATGATATTGCTTTTCTTTACATCAGTTTGTCCATATGTGAATTGTTTTCCTGGTTCTGTTTACTTTAGTCTGTGTTTATTCATATGAATCTTCTTAAGTTTCTCTGAACTCTTTATAAGATCAAAGATTTAGAGACGAACTCCGTCATATTTTGTAATTTCGTACTGTATAAATACTCCATGATATTCACATAACACTATTTGTTTAGTGGTTTTCCCAGTGAATGTGGAGCTCAGTCAGACAGTATATATTCAGCTATCATTTCTATGCACTCTGCTTCCAAATTTCTTACCAATTCCAACCTTTCCTAAACCCATATACCACCACCACCACCACCACCTCCTCAACAACCAGAGCTTCTGAAGACTTAGCAGAGAAAGTTCTTTCACTAACGTCCTTGGCAACTTTAAGTGGTTCAATAACAGCAAAGGACATAGATCCTTATCAATGGAAATGACACTAAAGAAGATCTGTTATCACCTGCCTCTCCTGGAACTACTGAGCCCTTCCATCTACTCTACAGCTTCACCCTCTTACATGTCTGATAGCCTCCCCCCAGTAGACAGTTAGCTCCTTGGGAGCAGAGATTGCCTTGCTTTTCTATTCCTATCTTCACTGTTTTGTACAAAGTAAGTGCTTAAAAATGCCTTTTTTAAAAATCCCACACTTTCCATTTCAATTCATTTCAATGCAATTCATTGTTTAATTGAATTGAATTAAATGTATAGATGCTTATTTTCCTTCAGGGTCTGTGCTACTACAAAAAGCATCATAACCCCTTTTAAAATTCATCAGAGTGTACATAGTGGGTCATGAAAGAAGAAATAGAAAAACTGAGTTAGAGTCACATAGCGCTAAATGGGACATCTTAGTATTGAGGCTCTCTGAACTCAGAGGAAAACGTGGCCGTGGTGGCCACCCAGAAAACACCACATAGCATAAACAAAACAAGAAAGAGAAAGCCTTCCCAGAGGTGAGAGGTGATTTTTTCACACCTTTCTTCACATCTGATAAGTGAGAGTTCACAGTGCTAAATTTCCATTGTTCATTTAAAGAGTGTTTCACATACAGTTCACCCCGATTTAAACATTTTGCTGCAGATTGGAGGGTTTATATTTCAGTCCCACAGTTAGAAGCAGCCCTTATGTGCCAGATCAAGAAAATTGGATATGGCTTCATGGCCCAAGAGAATAATGTTGCCTGAATGGGGATATGGATTGTAAAAAGATAAAAGAAAACTAAATGTTTTAGCCTGGCAAGAGAAAGATTTCAGAATCAAAGATGGCCAGATATCTACCTCACAGAAACATGGCAAGGAAAAATCTCTATATTTAATAAGGAGGTGTTGATATTTTCAATTAAATTGATCATTTGTCCTCACACATACACTCATTCTTCTTATACAAATTATTTAATTAATACTCAGATACATGTGAATTGTGACAGATCTTCTCTCATGCAAAGTTTCTCAAAAAATTCATGTCCATAATGCAAATATACATAACACGAAATAAGATGATTTCCAGCCTTATCTCATATTATCCCCCTCTGAAATACTATAATATAATCAGTCCTAGTCAAACTGGCCTCTTGGCTGTTACTAGTATGCCATGCCCTGAATTGTCTTTGCCCAGCCAGTTCCTCACATCTAGAACATACTTCCTCATCACTTCTGCCTCTTGGGGATTCCTAGCTAGCTAGAGGGAAAGACAAAACATTTATTAAGCCTTTACCATGTGCCCTTTGTGCTAATGCCTTCCCTCTGAGATGATCTCCAATGTAACCGGGATAGATCTTGTTTTGCATAGTTGTGTGGATGTTGTTTCCTCAAGTCAGCCAGTTCCCCTTCTTTGTACCCTCAGTACTGAACAAGGTGCCTGCTACATGGCAGGTCCTTCCTAAGTTTACTGACAACTTGAATGGCAAGAGGTCAGTGTGGTCAGAGCATAGAGTGCTTGAGGGAGTACAATAAGAAAGTCTGGAAAAAGGTTGGAAGGAACAAGATAATAAAGGCCTTAAATGCCAGACTGACATATTTGTATTTTATCCTAAAAGGCAATAGAGATCTCTTGAAGATCTTGAGCAGGAAACTGAAATGAGCAGCAGACCTGAGCTTTGGGAAAGTTGATTTGGTAGCTGTTTGAAAAATGAATTGGCAAGAAAGGAAAATCTGACTGCAAAAAGCTCACTAGGAGTCTGTTCTAACAGTGCAGGCAAAAATCGACTCCAGCCTGAGCTAAGGTAGTAGCCATGAGCATGGAGAGGAAGGAATGCGGACAGGGCTCTGTTAGCAGATGACTGGATATAGGAACTGAGGTAGAATGAAGAATGGAAAATGCTTATGTGACTGAAAACACGGCTGTGCCCTTGGCAGAACTACAGAAGGTAGAAGGGTGGATTGGGGGGGAGGGGTAGTTGGTAGTATAATGAATTCTGTGTGCGGGATGTCCACTTGGAGACATTCAAGAAGCTGTTGGTGCGCTGAAACGGAGCTCAGGAGAGAGAAGAATTTATAGAAGTTTGAGAGTCATCTGTACAGGGACAGCAATTGAATGAGTACAAGCTAATGAGGTCACAGAGAGAGTATGGGGAGGAAATAGCCCAGCACCAAGCCCTAAGGTATTCTACCACATACATGGCAGGATGGAATGAAAAAGTTTTCAATTCAATTCAAAAACATTTATTAAGCACCCACTATGTTCCAGGCACTGTGCTACACAAAGGAAATACAAAAAGAGGCAAAAGACATTCCCTGTCCTAAAGGAGCTTACAATCTGATGGGAGAGACAACATGCAAACAAATATATACGAAGCAAGCTATATATAGGATAAATAGAAAATCATTAAGAGAGGGAAGGCACTATAATGAAGAGGCATTAGGGAAGGCTTCCTGTAGAAGGTGGGATTTTTAGCTGGGACTTAAAGGAAGTTAGGGATATTAGTACTTGGGAGTGAAGGATGAGCATTCCAGGCTTAGGGGACAACCAGAGAAAATCCCAGAGCCAAAAGACGGAGGGTTTTGTTCATGGAACAGCTAGGAGGCCAGTGTCACTGAATTGAAGAGTACATGTTAGGGAGTAAGGTGTAAAAAGATTGCAAAGGTAGGAGAGGGCTAGGTTATAAAGGGCTTAGAATGCCAAACAGAGCATTTTGTATTTGCTTCTGGAGTTAATAGGAGGCCGCTGGAGTTTAGTGAGGAGGTGGATGACATGATCAGACTTGTGTTTTAGGAGAATCACTACGGCTGCTGAACAGAGGACAGATTAGAGTTGGGAGAGACTTGAGGCAGGCAGACCCAACAGCAGCTATTGCTATTGCAACAGCTCAGGCATGAGGTGATGAGGGCTTGAACCAGGGTGGAGGCAGCACTGGAGGAAAGAAGCGAATGTATTTGAGAGATATTACAAAGGCGAAATCCACAGGCCTTGGATATGGAGTGCAAGAGATAGTAAGGAATCTAGGATGGCTCCTAGATTGTGAGCCTGAGGCTCTGGGAGGGTGATGTTGCCCTTTACAGTAATGGGGTAGAGTTCAGGGGGAAAGGTAATGGGTTCTGTTTTTGACATAAGGAGCTTAAGATGTCTATTAGACATCCAATTCTAGTTGTCTGAAAGGCAGTTGGAGGTGGGAGACTGGAGGTCAGCAGAGAAGCTGGGGCAGGAAAGGTAGATTTGAGAACCATCAGCATAAACATGGGGAACTGACGAGATCAAGTGAAGTAGTATAAAGGGAGAAGAGAAAAAGGCCCAGGACAGAACCCTGAGGGACACCTACAGTTAGGGGGCATGATCTAGAGGACGATCCAGCAAAGGAGAAAGAGAAGTGGTTAGAAGGGTAGAGGAAGTAGCAAGATAATGAAGGCCTTAAATGCTAGACTGATATATATATATATATATATATATATATATATAATATACACACACAATATACATATATATGTGCTCACACACATAAAATCAGTTAATGCTTCTTGCAACAGTCGGACTTTAGCTAAGACTTGAGGGAAGCCAGAGAAGCCAGAAGGTGAAGATGGCAAGGGAGAATTCTAGGTGTTGGGGATAGCTTGTAGAAATGCCTGGAATCAGGGGGTGGAGAAAAAGTAAGGAGGCCTGTGACCTTGGATCTGAGCATGTGGAGTGAGGTAAGATGTAAGAAGACTGGGAAACCAGAAAAAGGCCGGGCTACAAAGTGCTTTAAAAGCCACACGATTTTATATTCGATAGTGCAGGTAATAGGGAGCCACTGGAGAACACTGAGTGGGGAGGGAGGTGACATGGTCAGACATGTACATTAGGAATATCAATTTGACAGCTGAGTAGAGGATAGAGGCAGGGAGAATAATCAGAAAGCTATTGTGAGAGCCCAGGCATAAGGTTAGAGTCTGGCTCAGGATGGTAGCAATGTCAGTAAAGAGAAGGGGACATATGTGAGAGATGTTACACATGTGGATGCAATAGAACTTGGCTACTGATTAGCTATTCATGAGAAAGAGGAGTTGAGGATAACATCTGGCTTTTGAGGGTAGATGACTGAAGGATGGTGATACCCTTCAGAATAAGGGCAAAGTTTGGAAGAGGGGCGCTTTTGAACAAAAGATGAGTCCAGTTTTGGACATGTTGCCATTAGGATGTCTATAGGACATCCTGTTTAAGATGTCCATGAATCAGTTGGAGATGTGAGATTAGAGGCAAGGAAAGAGGTTAGGGCTGGCCAAATAGATCTGAGAATCATCTGAACTGATGAGATCAAGCAAAATAGTATAGAAAGATAAGAGAAGAGGGTCCAAGACAGAACCTTGGGGGACACTGATGGTTAGTGGATGTGACCTGGATGACGTAGCGGCTTCTGTGACTTCACCCCTATGTCCCCTATGCATGGAATTACTGTCCTTCCTTATCTGTTCCTTTGTATACTGAGCTCAGTTCAAGAGCTCTGTCCTCCAAGCTGCTCCCCTCACTTGGTATTGTTCTTCATTGAAATTACTTTGTATACATTTTGTGTTCATTTA
Organism: Phascolarctos cinereus; assembly: GCF_003287225.1. Lineage (NCBI taxonomy): Eukaryota > Metazoa > Chordata > Mammalia > Diprotodontia > Phascolarctidae > Phascolarctos > Phascolarctos cinereus. The sequence goes on along the minus strand of NW_027555514.1, from coordinate 26,298,021 downwards.
CTGGTGTGTAATCTTGTTTCCTTCCAGTGTATTTTTCTTTGTTCAAAGAAGTGCTCATTTGGCATAGGGGGAGGGAGGGGATAACTTGAAAGGATGGGGATGTAAAACCAAAAAGTACCAAAGGTATTTTTAAGCAAGTAAGTCAATAAGTGAAACTACAGTGATGCAGTGCCAGTCAATGACCTAGTACCAATGTCCTCTGCTTTGGGCAGTGAGAAGCTGGCAATCCTGCAGCTAGTTCCCAGGCTCCCTTGTGCAAACTGGGGAAATCCTGCATCCTTTCTTCATTGCCTTGAGGAGTTTGATGGGTTGCTCATAGTTCTTGACCTGAAGCTCTCTATGGACTCTTTGTGCCACAGACACATCTTGGCTCAGCTCACCAAATGCTCATGTAGTCAGTCCTTAGCTCCAGTTTTGGTCTGTGACTTGGAACTCTAATGTTTCCCTATTTCTAAACTTCCCACTTCCCCAACTTTCTCCTTTGACAACATCCTTCGGATCCTAGAATTCAAAATCTTAGTAACCTATCATTAAATTTGTCTCTTGGAAGACTGAGGTCTCATGGGAAAAGTACTGGACCAATTTTTGCTTGCTGCACTGGAAATATACTGAAACACTCAGGCTTTCCACAGTGGCAATATTCTCTGTCTTTTTATGGGAGTGGGTACCTTTCATCCAGTGGCAATGATCAATTCAATTCAAGTATTTATTAAGCACTTTTTCTGTAACACACCATGATCACTGTTGAGGATATAAAGAAAAATAGGCTACAGCCCCTGCTCTCCAAAAGCATACATTCTACTTGGGGGTCGACGGGCTGTATATGCAAATGTACACATGACAAGGTAGACAGGAGGGCTCTGGGCAGATTTGAGAAGGCAAAGAAAGGTCAGCTTGCTGGGGGTGCGGTGAGAGGAAGGAGTGGATTCCAGAAAGACTTCCAAGAGGAAACAGGATTCTGGCAAGTGGAAAGGCGGGAGTGACTTCAGGATGGGGGTGCTTCAGTTTGTCGCTGCAGAGGCTGGAGAGGTCCAGCCGGGATGGACAGTGCCTGGTGGGCGGTGTGGGGGCCTTCCACGCTGGCAGGGGAATCGTGCCCTCTGCACGTGTCATTATGTATGCTAGCACTCAAGGTTTGGCCAGGCGTCACTTGTTCAAAAAACAACAGACTGCCACAGCTCTGGATTCACCTGAGCGACCTGGCAGGTGAACAGGAGACAGGCCTTCAAGGAGATCTGAGACTGGGGGAAGGTCCCCGGGGGCGGCCCATCCATGGGCCCCGCCCCCCTTGGCCAAGGGGATTAATCCATTTATGGATTTGGTGCAGGAGGGACCCGGAAGTCATGGTAATCAATCTCCGCACCACCAAGCACGTTTTGAAGCCGGCATTCCAGGTACCTGGCACCATGCTGGGCTCGGGGCACAGACACAAAACCGAACCAGTCCCTGCCCTCAAGAAGCTTACACTCCACAGAGGGGACAGTGCAATTTCACAGGTATAGTCCAAATCTCTATCACAGATTAAAAGGCTAGGGGGTAAGTGGTCCTGCTGAAGGCCTAAAGGGTCTCGAACTCACGTTCTTTGCCCTTCCAGGCGGGGGGGTTCTTCCTTCCCCTCAACAGGTGGGCGCTCCGCCACACGGGAGGCACTCTCCTTTGCGCATGCGCACGGCCTTGCTTTCCCCGCACCCGCCTCTCTCCTGTGGCTGTCTAGGAAAGCCAGGGAGAGCACGAGGGAAGAGGCGGCACGAAGCCGTCGGCGCAGGCGCGAGTCCGAGGAGCGTGGCGGAAGTAGGCACCGGGGAAGGAAAGGAAAGGTCAGAAGGGGGCGGAGCTAAGCAAGGACGCTACTGCTCCTATCCCCGGGCGGGGAAAGCCACGGGATAACGGCCTTCGCCCCGCCCCCGCCCCGAGGCCCCGCCCCCTCATCGCGCTATAGTGACGTCATCGCCGCCGCCGCCGCCGCCGCCGCAGCCGGAGATGGAGCTGAACCAAGCAGGTAGGAGCGGGACTGGAACCGGGCGGCGGGGGGCGAGGCTCGGGGCCATCAGCTCTGCGCCCCCGGCCCCCCGTCATCCAGAGCGCCGCCGCCTCCATGCTCCCCGCGGAGTCCCCTGCGAACTCCGAGCCTGCTCAGTGCCAGGGAAGTGCGGGAGCTTCAGACAGGAGGGAAAGGAAGGAGCCGACCTGGGCACGGGGGTTTGGCACCTCCCGCCACGCATGCGTACGGCCCGGCAACCCCCCCCCCGCAGGCTCCTCCTCCCCTCCCCTCCCTTCGGGAGTTCAGGACCTAGAGTCAGCAGAAGCTTGGGTTCAAATGCTGCCCCTGACATTGACGGCCTTTTTGTCTCCGGGCAGGCTGTGGCTAGGGGCCTAAGTTTTTCCATCTGTCAAATGGGGATAGTAATACCTCTATTAATAACAAGGAGGCAATTGTAGTGTAATAGAGAGCAGCAGTAGGTTTGGAATCAGGAAGGCTTGGGTTCAAGTCCTACCTAGTTTTGACTCATACTGGCTAGTGTGGGCATGACACCTTATTCTCTAGGGTGCCTCCTGGCACCTCTGTTAAGACTTTTAGATGCATCTGTGCAGGAAGTTTCCCTTTCCAGGACACACCTAATAATAATAATTATAACTAATATTTATGTAGTGTTTTAGGGTGCTTTGCAAATACTATTTCTTTTCATCTTCATAGCAACTCTTTAACGTAGGGGGTGCTGTTATCCCCATTTTCCCAGTGAGGAAACTGAGGCTGAGAGGTGACATGGGTGTCCCGGGCTGTACCATTGGTAAATGTTGAAGGCTGACTTTGAACGGGTCTTGCTGACTCCGTAGGGCAGCGTGTTATTCATTTCTCTGCTCAGTTGTAATTCCCACGGGGATAAAATCATAGATCTGCCCCGCCCCCCCAAAGTCTGTAGAACCTTTTGAGGTTCAAGTGAAATAAAAATCAGCAAGCCTTTATTCAAAGCCTACTGTAGCTAGGCATGGAAAAATACCATGCTGAGCATACTACCTAGTCAAAGAAAATGCTCCATTATGGGTCCCTGCCCTCAAGTAGCTTTATGTTCTGTGGGGGAAACAACATGTACATATATAAGGGATAGGGAAAAGACTTAGGATTTCATCAATGCAAGGACCTCCCTGGTGAGGAAAGTTCCTGTACCAGTACAGGGCAGCACCTTCTCTGTAATTTACCATCTTAGAGTGGCCTGGAGCAGGGAGAGGACAAGTGATTTGCCCAGGGGGGACATCAGTATGTGTGGGAGGTAGGACGTGAACCCAGGTCTTGATCCACAGCTGCCTCTCTGTACCGAAGTAGTGTCTATACAGTGTATCTAGTATGGAGTAAATATGGATGACTGAGGAGGAGGAGGAGGGGATGGGTGGGATGGGGAGGGCTTTAAGTGCTTGAGCTGAGCTCCTGTTTATTTGAAGTTCTCCATAAATGTCAGTTGTCATGTCCCCTTCCCATCATCTGCCACACAGGTATATGCTTGAACTCACAGAGACCGCTGGCGTGTGGGCCCTTGCGTGGGTGGGGTGGTCACTGGAAGGAAAAGGCCCAGCCTGTATTGTGTGGTGGTGACAGTTCGGTTCTTTTTTTTTTTTTGGCTTGTTGCTGAGGCAATCAGAGTTAAGTGATTTGCCCAGGATCACACAGTTACTAAGTGTCAAATGACTGAGGCTGGATTTGAACTCAGGTCCTCCTGACTCCAAGGCCAGAGCTCTCTCCACTGTGCCACCTAGCTGCCCCCCAAATACAATTGATTATGCCTTACTTAGCAGATAGCAAACATTTACTTTTTTTTTTTTACACTGAGGCAGTCAAGATTAAGTGACTTGCTAAGAGTCACACAGCTAGTAAGGAACAAGTGTCTGAGGCTGGATTTGAACTCAGGTCCTCCTGACCCCAGGGCTGGTTCTCTATCCACTGCACCACGTAGCTGCTCCTGGTTGTTCAGTTCTACAGTCCTGTCTTTTCTTTCACTGTGTCCTTTGGGCAAGCCTTTTAAACTCTCCAAACCAGAGAGGTTTGAACTAGTGAGCTTGCTCCTCGACGACGATTTTAATAAATCTTACTCTGTGCAAGGCACCATCCTGAGCTCTGGGATCCAAAGACCAAATCCCCAAAGGGTTTCTGCATGGGTTTGAGAAGCATACATGCATGCGCTGGAGACCAGCACGTACACAGATAATACAACACGTATAGGAAAAGGAATTTCCATGGGGGTGAAAGGGCTAACAAGTGGGAGCAGGAAAGGCCTGTTTGTCTGAGTGCTGGAGTGGAGCATTGGATAGAGAACGGGATTCCAAGAGGCAGAGGTGAAGAGGGGGTGCATTCCACACAGGTAATGGGGCGGGGACATGAACGACCCCAAGCTTCCTTTATTTGGAGCCCCTGTATTTGCTGTATGGTGACTCCTTTGCTAAGGAACATCATTAATGTAACTCAGAGGTGATGGGTACCATCAGAGGCCTTATGGGTGTTCTCAAGCCACAAGGAGAGCCTCCAGGGGCTTCGTAGCATTAACTTCTCTTCCAGCTTTTAATGTCAGAAACAGCGCTTCCCCAGTGAGCTGGGAGCGACCTGCAAAGGCCGGCCGCCTATGCAGGCTGCTGGATGGTGCCTTGCTTTTGTTCACCAGGGATTTAGATCCACGTGTTGGAGTCCACAAGGGCTCTTATAGTTGACTGACCCTTGCCCAATGTCCTCAGTTGTGATGAGCCCAGGTCCCAGAGCTGGATCCCCATCTTTCAGTGTCTTTGCTCTTTTTGTGACTTAGCTGCGGTCTCTGGGCATATTTAAGTGCAAGGGTAGACATGTAGAGAAATTGGCTCATCTGAAGGTTTCATTTTAAAACTTGGTCTCATTTTATGACATTTCATTAATATTGATAAGAGGAACTTGAGAGGCAGTGTTGGACAGTGGACAGAGAGCAGGCCATGGAGTCGTGAAGACATCCGTTCAAGTCTTGCTTCTGACATATATTGTCTGTGTGACCTGGGTCAGGTCACTTAACCTTTTAATGCCCCAGGTGGGTCTCTAAGAGTAATAAGTCAAATCCATACATGTATGTATGCATGTATGTGTGTTTATTCATATATATGTATATATGCATATGTAACCTAAGTTCCTAATGAATATGTATACGTACACATATAATATGTAGTACATGTAATGTATGTATATGTATGTAAGTGAAGTTCCTAATGTAGCTGAAATCATGTATGTCTGCAATGAGAATAACCCAGAACAATCGTGCTGAATTAGTCAGTGGATAACACAGAATTGTGGCAGTGAAAACAGTAAAGTCCCATAGGAGGATGGTAGAGAGGGAGATGGAAACTTAATGGAGACTCCATGAGGGAGAGCTTCAGAGCGCTGTAATAAGCTTTCATCAGGGGTTGTTAACCTAGGTTTGGTTTTGTTTTTTAAGTTTTGATAACTATTTCAGTAAATACAATAAATAGTCAGCAGCCAGGCAGTGCAGTGTGCACAATGCTGGTCCTGGAGTTGGGAAGACTTGGGTTCACATGAAGTCTTGGACACTTAGCAGCTGTGTGACTGGGCAGTCAGCCTCCCTCTGTCTTAGTTTCTTCATTTGTAAAATGAGGATGATAATATCACCTACCTGTCATGGCTGTTGTGAGAATCAAGCAGAACTGAAAGAGCTCTGTAAATGCTTTGAACAGGAGTTGTTAATCTGAAGTCTGTGAAAGTAGTTTTTTGTTTTTATTTTTTTAATTTTGAAACTGTATTTCTGTATAATTATTATTTTTTTGTTGTAATTCTATGTATTTAAGTATTTACAAACATTCTGAGAAGGGGCTTTAAATGCTTTACCAGACTTCCACGGGGGTCAGGACACACACACACACACACACACACACACACACACACACACAGAGTTAAGAAATCTTGCTTAGAAATTGATGGCACTAATCCTTTGTGTTGTCTGATTTCACCTCAGAATTTACAGTTTTCTTTTTCTTGCATTTCCTATATGTTTTACCAAATATTTTGCTATCAATGTTTTATAACCTATGAGCCGTGATCATTAGCATCTTAGTTCACAAGTGGAATGAAAAGGGAAAGGAGAGAGATTTCCTGAGACGATGGACAAGAGGAGAGAGTGGATGGGGACATGGTCTAAAGGAGAAGGGAATTAACAGAAGTGTGAGCTAAGAGCTGTGGAAGACTGAGTAAAAAGTTATGGTCCATGTTCAGACTTGGGGAGGGAGGGATGAAATATCATTGGGCCTGGATCCCTACCTTGCATAGGTGGCCACATGGCTTAGCCCAGGACAGTTGGATAGCTGTCATTTGGGTGAAGAGAAGTTGCATATACATAGGCTCTTTCCCAGTCTGGAAAAGTGTCAGTGCCTCTATGGTGAGCTGAGACTCTCGAGGACAGGCCATCTACTCTGTTAGCACCAGGTGTCTGGGCAGAGTGTGGCACTCAATGCTTCTTGGTCTGACGCTGTACTTCCGCCCTGTTGTCTGTGCCCTGTTGGTTTATCTTGCCCCATAGACATTTTCCCACTTTGCTTGACACCATGCCTCACCCCCTATAAAATTATAGGGACCCACATTTAAAATGTTCTCAATGCTTGATAATACACTGTGTGTTAGACTTGTTTTTTAAGATAGTTAGCTCCGTGATCTCCCTGGTGTGGATGTTTTCTTTACTTGTGTAGCTTGTAACCCTTCCATGCCTTCCCACTCTCTATAGTTTTTTTTATACCCATCTAAAATTTCCTCTGTGTGTGTGTGTGTGTGTGTGTGTGTGTGTGTGTGTGTGTGTGTGTGTGAGAGAGAGAGAGAGAGACAGACAGACAGACAGAGAGGACATGATCTCTTTGCCTCCTTTCCAACCACGCATGTCCTCCATAAATGCCATTACTGGTGGGATATGACAACTTGCTAACACCCTCCATGAATTAATTGCTTGCTGGGCCATGGACGGTTAGGATTCTTCTGAGATGGTGGTGGTCCTTGATTTGTGGCCATATCACGTTACTGGGCAAATGCTGCTGCTGAAGAGATTGTCCATTTGTGTGTGCGTTTGGTGCGCCTGCTAGATTGTAAGGCCAGGAGGTGAGTGATCATGAGTGATCAAAATGTTCTGTCCGCCAGTATTTAGTGCAGTGCATCCACACAGGCCTGTTTGTTTTGTTTTGAATTTTAGGGACTTAATTACTGTAGTAAGTTTTTTGTTTTCCCCTGAGCAGTACTAGAATGGAAATGACTTGAAAATAAGGGAGATGTAAGAATGAATCTCTAAAATTAGCTCAGTGATAATGCATTAGATTTTTATGAATTGCCACTAAATGGCCACAGTATTTTGTATGAAATTATGATGGTAATTTGGAGGCAAGAAAACTGTTCAACTTCTGTTTTGCGTGTTTTAAGCTGGGAAGCACAGTTATCATAGGAAATACATTATTTTGGCTAAAGCATTTTATTACACCAAGTGTGATTAGCTGATAAGGAAAGCAGTGGATCCGTGTCTGTAAAAATTCACATTTTTCCCAAAGCCACATTTATCTCTCCTTTTTATGTGACGTTTACAACGCTCACTTTTATTGTTGGTCATTGGCAAGCACCACCAGCGTGAGAGGAGCAGAAGGAAAACAAAGACGCCAAGCAGGTGTATCCTTCAAAAATACCACAACCTAGAGCCACAAAAGATCCTTCAGCTTCACATCTGGTCCTTATTTTAAACGCGCATTGTTGAATTTTAGCACCCACTGTTTGGAGCTAAATTGACCAAGGCTTGCTGAGCCAGTAATAGAAAACGTTATGGTGCTGACTATATTCAAACATATCTAATTCTACATCTAAGTGGTTTCCTGTTTTATCTTTGATATGTTGTAAAAGGATATTTAAAACATACTTAAAATGTTTTTATGTGATTCCATTTTGTGTTTCCAAAACAAATAATTTTTGTTTTGTTGATCATCAGTCATCTTTTATTAGCTTATATGTTTTCTCAACCCAATAATAGCTTGGATAATACAGTTTTGCTTAAGTGTAATTAATTCGAGTTATGATAACCCTCTTCTATTTTTATATTAGTTGTTTATTACTCAGTAGTGGACTTAATCATTTGGCTGTGTTTATCTCTGTCTTCCTATTCAGTTGATATCCCTAACATTACCATAGTGCCCCCTTATGATGAGATGTGACTGAAAAGTTAATCATGAACGTCCATTTTATTCTCCTGTCTAACCCTTGATGGAAATGTTAAAGTTGACAATACAGATCTCTTATATGCTTATTAAAAGTGCACACATGAACATTTAATAATTCAGTTACACAATTCAAGAAATAATCGTCAGTTGTCAATTGTGTACAAGATACTGTGCTAGGTTCTTTGGAGGATTTAAAAAAGCATACTTTACAGTGAATCTCCATTCATTGGAATGTAACAGTGATTCAGTGGATTTCTAACATTTAGGCATCTCTTCTAGTTATATCTTGTTTCTAGAATTCAGCAGGACTCGCTGCCTTAAGGATTGCAGGAAAACTTTGTTTTCAAGAAAACAAACTGCTCTCGTTGCTTTAGCAAATGTGCAGTGAAAACATAAAGTAGTAGGTCTCTTAAATAAAAACAAAGCAGAATATGGAAACTGCTGTTTAGTGGGACAGTTCTCACATCTCATTAGAATCTAAGTTCACATTAATCAAGTGGTCATTAAAATGACGGGTAAGTGCTAATTGACCCTGTAGGAGGCCTCTGCTTTATTTGACTTCTGCAGCTTGTTTGAGGTTATGTTATAGTCCTGGCAAAGTGTAGTTATAGAAGGTATCTAGAAATTGATCTAATTACTTAAAACTGTTGAAGTAATTCAGTTGTAAAGATTGACTCACAGTTGACTCTGGCCAGAACCCGTGGGCGTGCTCCACTGGGTGAGTTCCCAAGTGAGTGCTCGTGTTCACCAGGGGAATGTTGAGCTGCCTGTGGCCAGCTCTCTGTGGCTGTTATCTGAGCCCTTCCACTGTTAGCCTTCTTTCATCTAGTCGGGGAGTTGGCATTTCATGTTCTGCCAAGGTGCTTTGTGAGCTAACTGTGGTGGCCTTCCTCTTGGGAATGATTCTGAGACGACTAGCTCCTGGAACTCCTTTTGGGTGTGCACTGAAACGGCCATTCATTCAACACACACTTTTACGTGCGAGATAACAACAGGTAAGATAGGGCCACTGTTCTAGAGTTACTTAGTGTAGCAGAGCTGCGGATTTGTTTCCAGGCTAATTAATCTAATGAGCTTTCACCCATGTGTATATTTTTCCTTAATAATGGGGCTTTTTTTCCTCCTTAAACTGACATAACAATTTGTTCTCAAAGTCACTTTTGGTATAAACAGAGAGACTCATTAGAAACAGAAATGAAAGCTCAAAGTGTCTAATTATCTGATACGGGGAAAAATACATCAGTGAAAGCCAGCCGAATCCTATAAGCAATTAGTGTCTGGGGATGAATCAGGTAGTTAAGGTGATACACACTTGAATTGGTGGGAGATGACTGATGTAAGGGAGCAAAGAGGTCCTTTTTGTGTCCTTTCAAATACCTGCTCTTCATTGCACCTGATTAGGAAGGTGAGGACCACAGAATTTTGAGCTAGAGAGGACTCAGAAATCATCTGGCACAGCTTACTTTACAGAGATGAAGTGACTTGTTTGGATCATTGTGAACGAATTGGAGATCTTTAGGCAAGTATACAGAAAATTTAGGGCGTTGTGATCTCTGTCTTTCAGCATTTGAAGGACTACCCAGTGTAAGAGGAGCAGGGGTTGTTCTGCCCTTCTCCTGCAGACAGAAATAGGAGCCATTGGAAATTCTGGAGAGGCAGATTTCAGTTGAACCTAAGGAAAACCATTTTTAAGGTGTCTCAAAATAGAATAATGACCGACTGGAGAAAGTAAGCTCCCATTTACCTTAAGTCTTCACATAGACATGGGACGACCACTTTGGGGAAATGTTGTGCAGGGGGAATTCCTGTTCTTGCACAGAGGCTAGATGACAAAGAATGTCCCCTCCGGTACTGAGATTTGGGGATTCTGGGAGTAGGTGGCCTGTCCTTTCATATTCTGTCACCACATCATTGGAAAAACAGCTACAAGTACAGGTCCTGTTAACTGGGTCAGTAGCTTATTTTTATACAGCTTTATGTTTGCTTTTGGTTGGCCTTGTACAAATCAAGAGAATGATTTAGGTTCATTCTAAACTATGAGACTGTCTTGGGATAAGCAGATTGGAGGAGCCTCTGCCAAATAAGGGGGAGAAATATTGATTACTGAGTTAAAAAATTGCTTCCCTTTTCTACCAGGCCTAAGATATTTCCACTTTTAAACAGAGGGAATGAGGGTAGAATCATAGGGTTTTTAGAGAGCTACAGTGAACTGAGAGAGAATTTAGTTCATTTTCTGTTTTATAGATGAGTAAACTGGGGTCCAGACAAGTTGAGTCAATGTGCCCCTTGAACACCTTCCTTGTCTTTGAGATTTTCATCACCGTTAGCTAAAGAACAGTGACAAAAAGTTACACAAGTCAGGTCATAACACATTAACTTAGTGAAATGACAGGGAATTTAGGGCTCTTGACATGATATAGGATGAGACTCATTTTTAAAAATCACTGTATTTGTTCAGTAGATGTTTGTTAAATGCCTGCCATATACAAAGCACTGAGCCAAGAATTGTAGAGGGGATAAGAGAGATGAATTAGGGACTCAACTTTCCAGGTGTTATTTGGCAGTCTGAGTTAATTGTCATAAAAGCCATATAAACCATATTCATACCATGGTTTCATGATACATTGCAGTTATGAAGTATTTTACAGACAGCATTTCATTTGATGTTCACAATGACTTTGTGAGGTTGGCATTATCAATATTACTGTCCACATTTGACAGATGAGGAAGTGGAGGCTCAGAGGAGTTGGCTTTTTAATGGAGCTACCCTAAAGTGGGATTGTTTGCTTTGAGAGATGGGAGGCACGCCTTCATTGAAGGTCTTCTGATGGAGAGTGGATGACCTCTTTTGAAGAGTGTTGGAGAGGGAAGCGTATGAGGCCACCCTAACCTTGGCTGGCACACAGGTCACATAGTTCACACTTGAACCAAGGTCTTCTAACGGCAAGCCTTTCCGATATCTCTCCATTTTACCATGCTGACTCATTGCAAATAAAGTACCTTTAGAATGAAAAGGGGGGAAATATCTCTTCTGACTGAAGTGATCAGGGAGTAATCACAACTCTTAAGTGGGTATGGCCTAGTCAATCCATAAACATTTGCTAAGCACTGGATCAACTCCAGTTCTGGGCCAGGCCTACCTCAGGCCTGTCCAGTAATCAATTAAGCCTCAAAATTAGGATTGAGACCCTAACAGATCATGAAATGCAATAAAAATAACCTCACTTATAATGGCACAAAAGGATACAGTTCTTAGTTAAATGCAAACAAATGCTTCTTCCTTCCCCTTCCACTCACTGCCCACAGAACATCTCACCAATCAGATGCCAGTTGGCAGTGATTGGTCAGAAAGGTGTTAGGAATTCAGATCAAACTTCCAGAGCGCCAACATTCCAGTAGGCTGGGATTTTTCTACATCACTTCCAAAGAAGACAAATTAATCATCTAAGCCCTGGCCCCCAAGTTAACCATATCCCAAGGACTGGCCTTCCTCCTGCCTCCATAAAGGAAAACTAGCTCGGCCTCCATAAAACAGGTGCTCCTTCTGCCACAACTCAAAATGCCTTCCTCTCTGGCACTGTGAACTAGAAAAAAATTTGTCTGTCCTCAAATTTCTCAGTAAACTTTGTTTAGACTTCTTTGAATCTATTATATTCCTCTGTGTATCATCTTTATTTCTATATGTGCCTTAACCCCCTATTAAATGGTAAACTCCTAGAGATCTTTCTCTGTGTTTTTTTTTTATTGTATCCTCAACGCCTAATGAAGGGTCTTGCCTAAAGTGGATGTTTAATAAGCGTTACTTGAACTGAGCTGAAAATTAAGTTGAGGCCGGAGTTTGGAATGCTGCTCTGAAAAATGGGGTCCTCGCTTCTTAGAGAGTGGGGAACAGACAGAATGTTTGAGTGAAAAAGTGATGGAATCCTGCCTGGGCTTCAGGACCCCTCTATTCATAAGTGTTCATGGACATACTTAACCTGGGTCCTTTATTCACTACGCTTTTTAAATAAATGTCTTTGTATTTGTGGTGACCTCTGGCTGTGAGGTGAAATGAAATGTTTTGATAGGCACTTGTGAATAAGGTTTTAAGTGGGTGCTGGCCCACAGGGTGCCTCAAACCTGGGAGAGTTTTTTCTAGGGGCCCCTATGTGAAGGGGGGCGTGCCTCAGGTGATATACATTACCGAATTCAAGATGTTTTGAATATAATGGTTAAGAAGTATCCATTGTTAGTGAGAACACTAACCCTGTCTTCATTTTTTGGAATTGGTGATGAGAAGTAATGTGGACAGTAGTAACTTCATAGATTATCTCCAAGCCAAGAGAGATTCTTTATAATCTATTCCATAGAAATGTTATTCTATTCCATAGAAATATTATAAGATATGGATAGATGTTCCCTTTGGACTATTACAGCTATTTATTTAACAAATATTTATTGGAACATTTACTATGCGTATGAGTATTTTGCTAACCCTTTTGAGTCATTCAAAGAACATGGATATAGACCCTATCCTGAAGGAGTTTATCTAGTTGCTTGGAAACATCATTATATTATTGCAGAAGATTATACCTTTTTATACTTTATACTTTTATATTTTATTTATTTATTTATTTTGCATTTTTATTTATTTATACTTTGCCACGTATAAGCTTGGCAAATAAAAGGACTATCCCTTTAAATTCATTTGTAGAACTGTATGGTGCTATGAACATTGTAGTCACTTAGTAAGTAGGCATTGAGTCAGCCTGATAAAATCTGAAGTAATCCCTTTTCTTCTCTGTCTTTTTAGTGTGATGAATGAATGACCTGTGTTCTAGTGATTTAAACTGTAGTTTCTCTGTAGCCCTTGTGAGTGCTTTAATAATAATAATTTTTTTTTTTTGTGAGGCAATTGGGGATAAGTGATTTGCCCAGGGTCACACAGCTAGTGAGTGTTATGTGTCTGAGGCCAGATTTGAACTCTGGTCCTCCCAACTCCAGGGCTGGTGCTCTGTCCACTGTGCCACCTAGCTGTCCCTGCTTCAGTAATTCTTTAAAATGCCTTATGATATCCAAGAAAATTCCAACTTGTATGTGTAAGTGGGGCCTGCTCTCAAAGTGGTAAATTGCTTTCTAGGTCTAATAGCCAAGATGAATAAATATCCCTCACGGTTCTTGAATATTAAAGTAAAAGGCATTTTAAATTCATTAAACAGGCACCATATAGAAACTAGATCATATATAGAGCATTCATTTTCAGTGAGTTGTCCTTTCATATATATATTTGGTAAATAGACTATTGAACCTACATAGTTGAGAAAGTAAGGACTAATTAACGAATTTCCAGGAGAGAGAATATAAGGTATGACTATAATATAATGAAATAATTTCTCTTTCTTGAACAAAGATATTAAAACTTATACATGCAAATGTGAAATATCCTTCAGCGCACTCATTTTGGGAAGCTGTACATTTATTCTAACAATACTGTTCTTCAGAATATTTTTCAGCCCTTTTGGAGCTTTTGGAGAAGAACATAATTTAAAAAAAAATTTTTTTTAGGCAGTTGGGGTTAAGTGACTTGCCCAGGGTCACACAGCTAGTAAGTATCACATGTTTGGTCTGAGGCTGCATTTGAACTCAGGTCCTCCTGCCGCTGCCCCCTGGGAAAGAACATTGTTGTTAAAACTTTCGAATGAAGTGTCTAAATCTCTTGTCAGAAGCAGCTAGATGAGGTATGGATAGAAAGCTGGACCTGGAGTCAGAAAGACCAGAGTTCAAATGTGCCACAGATACTTATTAGCTGTGTGACCTTGAGCAAGTCACTTAACCTGTGTTTGCCTCAGTTTCTTCAGCCACAGAATGGAAATAATAAAAGCACCTACCTCCCAGGATTGTTGAGAGGATCAAATGAGATAATATTTGTGAGGTACTTAGCACACTGTCTAGTACTAGTAGAGGCTATGTAAATGCTTAGTGCCTCCCCATCCCCTTCCCTTCTCTTTGTGACACTCAGGGTCTTTGAATCCTCAGAAGAAACTAAACTTAAAATTCCAAAACCACTAGCAATTCAAAGGACAGTAGATAGACAAATAATGAAGATGTAAGCAAGCGGGTACTTTCCATCAACATGTGTGCCAAAAGTGGCATTATTGAGGGTAGGTGTTATTGGAAAAGAGGTGGGCTGGTCATGTTGTGAGCAGAGGAAGTGTGAGTGGTTTATCAGTACCCTTAAGGTACAAAAGGAGCAAAGGGAAGGTTTCCAGTGTGTTCAGTGGATTCTCAAAGGGTGTGCTACGCGAAGGAGGTGGAGAGGCATCCGTGGTCTGAGCATTGTGTTGTTGTTCAGGCTCTTTGATTGCTAATTCACCCCTGGCCACCATACTCTGCTCTTCAGAGGCGTTGTCTGTGGAGGCCCTCAACACTGAGGGGGAAATGGCCTGGTCTGGGAGGGGAGGATGGATGACTAGAGGTCAAGTGGGCAGGATTCAGGGTTGGGAATATTCTGCTAATACTAGATGGTATGACAAAAATAAGTCATTAGATAGAGCTCATAATTCTTATAATTTTGTAGGTCATGCATCATTTTCATTTCTTCTTCACCAAAAGTTTTCAACTCTTCAGTGAATTCTTCCCACATGTCCTCCCATTAGACCACATTTGTACTTTTCTTATTGGAAGTTAATGGGAAAATATACACATAGGTATAAAGGATAGCCTCTTCAGAGCATTGCTGTGGTTCAGATTTATCTTACCTGATTAAGTAAGTAATTACTTAAGTAATGCTTCCAGACATTAAATTCTAGGTGGAAAGCAAACAAACTCTTCATTCATTTAAATTGTGGCCATAATGGAGACTGGAAGACATTTCTGAAATTGATACTGTGTGTATTGTGTAAGTTGGTTTCCTGCTTCAGTAGACTCTTAGATTTATTGTCTCTTGTTGGCTTTTCTTGGTTAATAAAGCAACGTGGGTAGAAGAGGAAGTTTTCAACACCTTTGCAATCGCAAAATCTGTGGGCCAGGAAGAAGGTGTTATTAGGAAATGGGCAATGTCATTATTGTATCTAATTGTGTGAATTGTGTGGTTACTAAGAGCTGATGTGACTAGATAGATGGAACACAATATTTAGAGACATGATATAGCAATTTGACCCTGAAGCTTTGCATGAGTAAGGGCACATAAAGCCACACTGACATGCTTTCCATTGTTTTGTTAGAGGAAGACCATGTTGTAAAAGTGGGGTTTGCAGGGAGTCTTTTATTTGTCCTAATAACTTTTTTAAAAAATGGATTTACAAAGCTCATCATTTATCTTTATGTACAATAAGCTTTAAGGAATTATAATTCTATTTGACTTGAGCATATGTGGCATAAAACAGAAGGTGCTACAGCTTTGGATTTTGGTTTTCACTCACTCAGAAGAATTGGTTCAATAAATGAGTCAAACCTGTGTTTCTCCCTACTCTCCTACGTAGACTTCAGTTTCCACTTCTGTAAAATGAGGAGGTTAAATTAGATGGCCTCTGAGGTCAGATCTGTGATCCTGTAACTGTTGTACATTTCCATCCTAGTTTAATTTTAGCATCTCTATACTGTTTCCTCTTCCTTTTCATCCGTTGCTATCAGAGACAGATTGTAGTGCTGGATCATGGGAGAAGCACCTTTCCATTCCTGCTGCAAATACCATTGGAGGGAGAGAAATATGGGATGTTGATCCCTATATTCTGTTCTGGATTTCCTTCTTTCCCTTGTTCTTTGATTCCCTCCTCTTCCCAACAAAGATCAAAAGTAGAAAGAGAAATCAGAAATTTGGATATGCAACCGTATACATCATTGTTGTCGTTGTCCTTGTAAAGATCATCGGCCTGTCTGGCTACCTTGGTTTTGGCCAGCAGCTGGATTTCAGCTCTTCAAATCCATCTCTTTTTGAATCTGCTACAGTCAGTCTCCCTGAAACTGTAGCTGCTGAGGCTCTGGCCGCCGAAAAGGAAGAAAGAGGTAGGGAGTGAGACAAGGATACCTACGGGTCCCAGTGGTTGCTGTGAAGAGTGCTCCTGCAAAATTTCTAAAACGAGGTTGATGATATTTTTCTAGTCATTCTGCTAAAGTGAACTAGAAAATATCAACATTGGATAGATTCTGGTTTTCAGTGGCAGCATTACAGACATGCCTTGGAAGTAAAACAGGATTCTATCTAAGAAAAGAGATGTGAATTCTGAGATACAGTAGCTGTATTAAGTAGTATCTGGTTAACTTAAAAAACGTTAATATTAAAATGTCATTTGGAATCTGCATTTTCTTTCATGTCTCACCTTTTTTCTAACTATACTATTCCTGAATTTGATTCACTCTACCATAACCATTGTGGATTTTTAGCAAGTGTTATTATCAGTAGCCTTATAATCCAGTACTGCCATATTGCAAGAACACATGAGCCCCAAAGCAAAATGTGAGCTAACAAATTCAGCCAGTGAAAAAGGTGAAAATTGACTTTCAGGTGATGATAGAATGGTGAGAAGTTAGAGCTTTGGAAATTTTCCCTTGTGTTGTCATCCTTGTTCTCTGTCTCAATTTGAACTGGTATGAGTGAGTGTGCAGTAGAGAAACCTCAACATTGGGAACTTTTTAATAGACTTGCACATGCCTATCACACACATTCACCATTGACATTAAGGGAATTCACAACATACAGTTTTGTTAAGGAAGACAACTTATTATATAAGGAAAAGAAAACCACCATTAAAAAAAAACTTTTATAGTTAACTTTGAAATTTTTTCCAGTAACTTTGAAATTTTTTCCAGTAACTTTTATGTAACTTTGAAATTTGTATTTATCTTATGTTCCAAATCAAGTCTGTGTTTTATTTGGGGGAGAGGGGGGAGGGCAGACCTTTGATCACCCTGTATCTGCTAGATATCTTCATCTAGATGTCCAAAAGGCATATAAAACTCAACATGACCAAAACAGAATTTACTGTGTTTTAGCCGAAACATGTCTTTTCTCCTAAATACCTTATTTCTGATGAGGATATCGCCATCTTCCAGTCATCAGAGTTCTTTACTCTCTCTTAACTTCTCTGCCTCTCCCCCTTAGCTAATCTGTCGGCAAGTTTAGTGGATTATTATATCTGTTAGACTCTCTTCCTTCCCACACCCTTCTCACCCATCCCAGCATCCTTTCAGGGCAACATTCCTCAGCACTTTTCTTACTCTGATAGAAAGTGAGGTCCTTGAGGGCAGGTGTACTCTCTTTCTCTCTTTTTCTTTTCTTTTCTTTTTTTTGTCTTGGTCTCTCCAGAGCCTGGTGAGATGTCTTTCTGTCACATAGTAGGCCCTTACTAAACGCTGGTTGATTCTAGTCTTTCTCCTCTCCAGCTCATTCACCACACATCTGGCAAAGTGAGATTCCTGGATAAACCACAGGTTCAACCAAGGTCCTCCTCTCATCCAAAAGCTTTACTGCCTTCTCATTGCCTCTAGGACAACGTACAAGGCTCCTTTGTTTGATCTTTCAGAATCTTCCCAATCTGACTGTGTCCTACCTTTCCAGACTTACTATATTATTTCACTGTATTCTACTCTATTTTCCAGCCCAACAAAATTATTTCCTATTCCCTGTACAGGTGGTTCTGAAACCTCCTGGAGATGCTGGGTCTTTCTATGCCTGGCTGCCCCTTTCCCCCCCTGAAATTCACTCTCTCCCTCCTCCCTTCTATCTCTTGGAATCTTCACCTCCTTCCAAGGTTCAGCTCAGCTGCTACTTCCTCCACAAAGCCTTTCTCAGGTTCCCCCCGTGCTGTCTTTCCTCCCACATTTGCTGTGTTTTCTTTGTCTATACTTATCTATGAACATGCGGTATTCTAAACCCTTGCCCTCCAAGTAGAACCGAAGCCTCTTGAGGTCTTGGGGCGATTTCATTTTTGCCTTTGAATTCCTCACAGCTCAACTTGTATATGACATAATAAATGTTGAACTGAATTGAAATATAAACTTAATAGTCATAAATGCAAACTGCAAATAACCATACAAAACAAAGGACAGCATTTTACACATCTAACTGTTTTGTTTAACAGTGCAGAACCAAAAGAATTAAAAATGAATAAGCAATTAAAAGGCTGTTCTTCTCTGTCTCCTACCTTTGGCTCTGACTTCTTTTTTTCCTCCTCAGACATTGGTTGTAGTTAGGTTGTTACAGCTCTGCTTCTGCCGATTCATTCTGTATCTCCTCATACATTTCTGTGTATTCTGTCATGGGTCACACTTTTCTTTCCTTTTTTTTTTTTTCCTGCTGACACCACAATCGTACAGTCATAGATTTAGCCCTAGAAGGGAACTGAGAAGTCATCTGGTCCACAACCTTCATTTTACAAATGAAAAACGGAGGCCCCCAAGAGGTTAAGTGACTTGTCCAAAGTCACACAGGAAGTAAGTAACCAAACTTAGATTTGAACTCCAGTTCCAAATCTCTAAGTCTTTTCCAGGCACGTAGGCGTTTTAATACTCCATTATGTGAAAATATGATTTATTCAGCCATTTTCCAGTTGTCGGGTATGTAGGGTGTCTCTATTTTTATTCACTTATTTTATTTTTGTTATAACAAGTAGAATAATGACGAATATTTTTTTTGTACAGGTAGTTGCTTTCCTCCTTTTTAACGATATTTAGGAAAACATCCTATAAAGGAATTGCAATCATAAAGTATAGTCACTTGTTGCCATATTGCCCCCCAGAGTGTTTGCACTAAACTGTGCCAGTTTCCTTACAGATCTGTCAAAATTTATTTATTTTTTCCCATTTCAATGCATTCTGAACTTTCTGTTGCATGCGATTTATAAGGACCTTGTCGTTGTAACTCTCACAGCATCTAATAAGTCCTTAAATGGCTGTTGAATGAATTCATTAAGGATAGTGTTTAGAAATGGAAAAAATAATTATTGTAATACATGTGTACACTGTTTGGATGTACATGGATATTTTAAATGAAAAAATTTAGAAATTAATATGATGTATACCAAAGCATCTGTCTCTTTCACCCAAATGTAGAGGCAGTTGGGTGGTCCGATGGATAGAGTTCTGGGTCCGAAGTCACAAAGATCTGAGTTCAAATCCAGCCTCAGACGCTTCCTAGCTGTGATCCTTGGCCAGTCCCTTCACTGCCATCTGCCTCAGTTTCCTCAACTATACAATGGGGATAAATAGCACCTACTTCCCAGGCTTGTAGGGAGCTAAGGAGACAATATTTGTACAGTGTTTGGCATATGCTAAGCTCTGTAGAAGTAACTGCTAGTCATTTTATTATTATTATTATAGCTTTGAAGACCTGAAATAGCTTTAAGATTGTGCCTCTGTTGCTCCTTAAAAAAATGTTGATGACCTTTGTTGCTTTAGCTAAAATACAACAAAGCCTCATTAATTTGGACACAACTAATTTAGAATTCATAGTAGGGGTAAAATCTTGTCATAGGTCATGCCTTTGCAAACTTATGCATGACAAAACTGTGTTCATATTTGCTTAAAAGGAACCAGTGACCTGTTGGCCTGGAGTTTTATTTCTTTTGACTGAGGACCATTGTAAAATTTTTTCTGTGATCTTCACATCAAAACAGACTAAAGTTAGAAGGAGCTTGAGTACCGGAGTGACATTTGAGAGTTGCCTGTAAAAGGGATTGGCTCGATAACTCAGTAGGCGTCCAGGCCCTGTAATAGTCATTTTCTCAAACTCGAGGGCCCAGTTGCTGACGGGAAGGGAAATTGAGTTGTCCTTTAGTTTTTCACAGTTCCAAGTTTTTTCTCTTAAGGAACAGTTATTCTTCCATTCCCTTCATATTTTTTTTTCTACGTTAGACATATCAGTACCTTCTCCTCCCATCTTTTCATGTTCTAGGAGCTAAGAGAAGGAAAAAGAAAGTGTTTTGTGCTCCCGCCTCCTTTACTGTATTCATGGCACTTCAGTTTGCCATGCTTTGGAGATCCCATGCTGATCTCTGAGCCCTGCATATGGGGATTTTCACTTTACACTTGGCCTTAAATACATGAAGGATTTTAAAAACCTTCTGCAAATATTGGAAAATATTAGTTGTACCAAAGACTAGTCACAGCTTGATGAATCTATGACAAGTCTTAGTTCTTATTTTTTCTTCAACTGAATTCTGCTCTTCACAAAAGACTTTATTTTACAAAATCCAATTCATCCATTTGTTTGAGGAGGAAGCTAGCCCCTAGAATAGAAGGTAGCTTTCAACTAAATGATTGGTTTGTAATTGAGGCATAAGAAAGGATTTTTCTTTAAAAATGGGGCAGTCTACAATCTTTTCTCTCTTTCCAGGGCAAAGCTGTATCTGCAGGGTTAATTAGTTTGAATAGTTTGGCAAGGTGTGGGGCTCACTAGTTGGGACAGATTCCAGACGGTTCTGGGGCTAAGTTCTTTTAGACCCTTTAAAAAATGTGATTAGATACATATTTTAGCCTATTTACGGGCTCCCTTCTTAAAGTGATTTTGTCTTTTTAAGTGAAGTAACTTAGCCTGTTATGGGGGAGATTTTTGCTTCCATAATCCCTACTGAGGGCAACAATTTCCCCAAATCCTCACTTTTCTGTCTGGCACCTGAGCCCCAAACCTCCTGGGGAGGTCTGCTGTAATCTGCTTGTTTTCTCTTTCTTTTTTGCTTCTGGAGATAGTGTGTGTAGGTCCTTGGTTACCTTCACCTGATTTCTATTTGTGCATTATCTTGATTACTTTGCTTGATGACTTAAAAACTAAAACAAAACCGCCTTTGTGGCCCTCTCGCTCAATGAAAGACAATAGGATGGCCTGGGGCTCTTGAAATGGTTTCAGCATTGATTAAAATGGAAAGTTACTTGCATTTATCCTCCACATAACAATGAAAGCCATTTGAAGCTACTTTGAGAAATTCTTTTAAGTGCCTTAGGAGTGTGAGTGTGGCTTTGATATGTTAAAAGCCTGGGTGGCTTTGGTACTTTCTTTGTGGCTCTCCTGCTTGGAGGCTGTTACCTGAAAGGTGTAGGTGCTGAGGGCCTGAGCCGGGATGCCAGACAGTGCTGTTTGGCCGATGGTTGTTCGTTGTACTGCAGGTGAGTGAAAGGAGGGGGGAGAGTATTGGGGCTTAGTGCTGGAAGTCCACGGTGCCCCCTGGGGATGCTGGCTCGGCTGGGGCTCCCTCTGCTTTCCCTCCTGTAGCCACAGGAAGGAGGACACTGGTGTTTGTGGTTTCTCCTGGATCCTCCTCAATCTTAGTGCCTTCCCACTGAGATTATCTGCTTTTCATCCTGTCTGTATTATCTCTCCCATTAAACTGTAAGTTCCTTGAGAGCAGGGACTATTTTTTTTGCCTTTTTTCTTTTTTTTGTTTTGGTATCCCTAGGACGTAGCTTGGCATCAAGGTGGCATCCCAGTGCACAGAACACTGGACCTGAAATCAGGACGACATGAGTTCAAATTCAGCCTAAGAAATTTACTAGTTGTGTGATGCTGGGCAAGTCACTTAACCTCTGCCTCAATTTCCTCATCTGTAAAATGGGAAGAATAATAGCACCTGCTTCATAGGATTGTTGTGACGCTCAAATGAGATGATAATTGTAAAACACTTAGCACAGTGCCTAGTACTGCCTGGCATAATTAATACTTGATGACTTGACTTAATTTGTTCTGATGAAACAAGAGAATGGGCAGCTAAAAGCTGGGGTGGGGAGGCTGGGGGTCAGGAGTCTTGAAGACACCTCTTCCTGAGTTCAGATGTGGCCTCTGAGACTTACCAGCTGTGTGACCTTGGACAAGTCCCTTCACCCTGTTTGCCTCAGTTTCCTCATTTATAAAATGAGCTGGAGAGGAAATGGCAAACCACTCCAGTATTTTTGCTAAGAAAACCCCACCTGGGGTCATGGAGAGTCAGACATCTGAAACAACTGAACAGCAGTAGCAGCAAACAAGAGAGTGAAGTGGTTTGTGGTCTCCTCAGAATCACCCACAGGGTCGCACGGGGGTCCGCAGGACAAGTTGGGTATGAGTCCCCCACCATGTCATTTGGGGCTTCTCATCTTGGCATAGGAAATACCCTTACTGCTCCCTGGGTTTGGCATGCCTTTACATGATTGAGTCTGCATTCCTAGAGACAGATCACCGCCCCATGATCACATTCGTCTCAGGATCTGAGGAAAAACGTGTTGATGTGAAATAGACTCATTATTCACCATCAGTGGTTCTTAAATTCTCAACCAGAGCATTATCAATCTACGTTGCCAGAGGCAATGTCTCTATCCATGGACGGTTTAGATAAACTTCTCTAGTGTGCTGCACTTGACCTCATAAGACTTCTGCCAAGATCTAATGGGATTACATTCTTCTTTGGTCTTTACAAAAAGACATACTTATACTTAGAAGTCAATAAGAAGAATCCAAGAGAGGACCCATATTAATAAGGAACCCTTTAAAAAAAACCCCAAACAAACCAAAAACAATTTTATGGTAGAATGTTTACCTTCAGGAAGTTGTTCAGAGGTAGTTTCAGTTGGACGATATTCTTTTTTCAGTGACACTCCAATAATTTTAAAAAAATCTGTACCCATAAGATTACCATGTGATATAATCAAGTGCTGTTATGCATTTGCACTTATTACTAAAATAATAATAATAATAGCCAACATTTCTGTAGTATTTACTGTGTGCCAGGAACTATGCTTTATAAACATTATCTCATTTGATCCTCAAAACAGCCCTGGGAGGCGTAGGGTTAAGGGGTGCTAACGGGTCCCCTGAGCTTGTCTTTTTGAGTTGCCATGTTTTCCAGAGACACGGAACCCAGAGTGTGCAAGAGGTGCTGAATGTGTCCACATTGAGCCCCCCCACCCCCCAGCTCACATAATATGTTGTTTGCACCCCAAGCTGGATTCCTTGTGTGTCCTTGGGAGGCAAGACTGGCCTCTGTGCCAGACTGGGATAATGCTGTGCACCTGGGCGCCTTTGCAGACAAGCTGAACCTCCTGCCTTCCTATTCTGGTGGTTCCCAAGGGAAAAGAAGGAGGCTTTTGCCATAGCCTTGCTCCTCCCCTTCGGGAGGGCTAATTGCACCATTCCCCTCCCATGCCATGCCCCTTCCTTTTCTCTCTTCCTCCTTTTGTTGTACTGTCATAAATATGCAAACTTCTCTAAGGACTGTGAACTCTTTGGGTTCCACATGCATGTTCATTTCTCTTGTAATAAACCTAGTTTTCATATAAGTCTCATGGTGTGATTGGCTGTTGACACAACAGATGAGGAAACTAAGGCAAACAGAAGTGAAGTGATTGCCTAGGGTTACACAGCTAGTGAGTGTCTGAGGCCAGATGTGGACTCAGGTCTTCCTAATACCAGGCTCAGCACTCTAGCCACCTAGCTTGTACTGCATTATATGACTGGAGTTTGGGATGGGTGGGGGACTGAAATTCTTCTTTGGCGTGGTGATTTGTTTGAGATATAGACCTTTATAGATTGTGTTATTTTTGCAAAAAATGAAATAGTGTAGTTTACTAATATCTTCCTTTTCTTGCAGAAGACCATCTCAGACATGTAGAAAAAGATGTTTTGATTCCTAAGATTATGAGAGAGAAGGCCAGGGAGAGGTGTTCTGATCACGTGCAAGGTAAGATTCGAATATTCATCTAAAGATCAAATGCATTCTTTGATAATATGAATTGAATTTAATCCTTAGCTTCAGAGTCAAGTAGTCAGTAAATTAATTTGCATGATTTCCCTCATATTCTACCTATGAGAACTTGCAGGAAGGTTTCAATTTATATACAATTTACAATATTCTCTAGAACCATGTAGTAAAAACATTTCTTCAGAAATGCAGTCCTAGGGACAGAGAAGAACCTTAAAATCCCTTTCTTTTAGTAATTGATTGTGGTGGGGGGGGAAAGCAACACTGAGCCTTATTACAGCCTTTTTTAAAATCCACTTTAATCAACAAAGTTCATGTGTGTGTGTGTGTGTGTGTGTGTACATGTATAAAGAAGCCATGACCAGAATGGCAGGTTTGAGTCACAGAATGGAGGAATGGAGTGCTCTGTTTTGGGTGGAGGTTGTCAACAGGCAATCCCAACTTAAGCAACTTTCGTGGAAAAACTAGGTTTATTACAAGAGAAATGACTTTACATGTGGAGCCTAATCCAGAGCAGAGTTCATAATCCAAACAGAAGCCTTGCCTTGGGGTAAAAGGGTGGTGCGGTCTGAGCTCCTTGGCCCCTTTCGTGGAGCTCTGGGCTGGGGAGGGCTCATTAGGCAAGACAAGTAAGATTAAAGAAGGGTGATGTTGAGATTTTAAGCCTTTTCACTTTTTTGTAAGGATGATTATTTTAAGGAGAATTTGATTAGATGTTTGATTGTCCACATTGAGGGCAAATTAAAGGGAGGTTAAGCATGGAAGGAAGCACCGAGGATGGCCCTGGCATTTCAGAACCGAGGAGTCTGGGACACCCGGGAAGCTAGTGCCAGCCTGGCACAGGGGATGGCTCTTGGATTCCACAGCTGGCCTTCTTTTCCAATGCCTTGCCCACAGGCAGCCTCCTTTCTTGGAGTCTGAAAGAAAAAGCTGGGATGACCTTAAAGAAGGGCACTTTTGGACTCAGTATAGACCTACTTCTATGCCAGCTTGGTCTCTTGAGTTACTGTTTAGGCACAGGATTTTATAGAAGTTTTTTTCATTTAGAATGATAGCCCTTAGAGATGGTCTAATTCAGTAGTTTTACAAATGAGGAAACTGGCCCAGGGAGCGTAAGTGATTTGCCCAAAGTCAGATGATAACCATTTATTGAAGATTTGAGATGAGGGTTATGTAAATGCCAGTCATTATTATTACCCCGATCTTTTCATTTTTTTCGGTGGGGTTCACATAGAAATGGTATTGGAACATATCATCCTGCTATTCTTCTGTTAGTGGCTATTGCATAGGTGGATGCTTGAGCACAGCTGCTGTATCCACGGTGCTGAATTAGGATGTCGGCCCATCTTCTGGGGGATCCCTGAAGACTTCACTGGCCTGCCTCTTGCAGCAGACAGAACAGGGATGACTCTTCCCTCTTCCTGTTGCTGCGGGTTTTAGATCTCCCCTCCCGGACTGACGCTGCTGCTGTTGTTATTGAAGATGAGGAAGTAAGCTGAATCGTTAAAGCTCTTGCCATTTTCTTAGGTTTTTCTCCAGGATCACATTTGCAAAACATGCGTGTATATGATGGAGAGAGCTAGGTGTCCTGGCTAGTTGGAGCAGGCGGATAAGATGGTGGTGCAGAGCAGTGGCCCTCTAGTAAATCTACGATAGGGTCGATTCTCAGCCTGCGGAATTTTTAAAGTTTTGATTTTAAAGTATCGTGGAAAGGGCGCTGGATTTGGTGTGAAAGGATCTTAGCTCGAGATCTAGCTCCGCTGCTTAGTAGCCGGGCGCCTGTGGGTAGCATTCCTTACCTGTCCTGGCTTCGCTTTGGTCATCTCTAAAAGGGGAAGGATGGACTTGTGGACTGCTCTTGTGCCATGACCCAGCAGGCTTAGTTGGAGGGGACGCCTCCGTGTGCTCCCGTTTGACACTCATGTTGGTCAACACGAGGCAGGCACCATGAGCTCCTTGATGGAGTCTGTCCCTGCAGACAGTGCGGGAGCGGGGCTGCCTGCTGAAGGGTCAGAGTCTCTCTCAGCTCCCTCCTCTTCTGGTTTCAACGCTTTGCTGATTGTCTGGCTACAAGTGGTTGGTTTTTCTTACTCAGGTTCTTCAGACGCTCACTGTCAGCATCGCACAGCTGTGTGTCTTATTTCCGTGTCCCAAAGTGTTCTGTGAAAACACTGGCAAGATTTGTGTGGTGATCAAGTGAGTCTTACACAGATGGGAGGTCCTGGTCAGGCACTTTGTGAGGCCCTGCCATCCTCGGCTCAAGGCCACAATTGCTGCTGCTGCCTTTCAGAATTTCAGCGGGACTGTGAGAAGTTTTGCCTGGTCCATAGAAAGCACTTTATAAACTCCTGTTGACTTGATTTATTTTAATTTATGTGAATCTTTTATGTTTTGGATGTATTTCTTGTAAACAGCATATTGTTGGATTCTGTTCTCTGATCTTTTTGCTATCTTCTTCAGTCATATGGGTCATTTCTCATCTCATTGATATGCACAGTTATGACAGTTGATTTTGCGTTTTTCTTCATTGTATTTGATTTAACTTTTTCTTCTCTTTGCTTCTTGCACCCATTTACAGAGGAGAGGGTGGTGAGAGAGGAGTAGGCTTAGCTCCATTATTCTGTATTTCATGTAGTTGCTTCTTTTCCTTGCCCTTCTTTTATCCCTCACTCAGATCCAGCCACAGGTTAATATGCTTTCTTTTCTCCCCTCCCCTCTCCTCCACTGGTTCTCTTCTCCCTTCCCCTACTCTCCCCTCCTCCTCTTCCTTTTCCCTTCCCTTCCTCCTTCTTCTTCTCTTCTCCTTTCCTCCCCTTCTTCTCACTTCCTCTCCCCTGCCCCTCTGTCCTTTCACTTCTGTATCAGGAGATAAGTAGCATGTTTCATCTGTAGTCCCTAATCCCTAGTTCCCAATAGTCATTGGTTCCTGATTAGTCCAGGTGTGAGATGACAGGTCTTGCTCTAGGCTCTGTGTCAGTGTCAGAACAAAGAAGGAGGTGTGTATGAGAGATGCTGCAAAAGCAGAATCGATAGGACTTGGCATCTGATCAGATAAGAGAGAATGAGGAGTTGTGGATGACACCTAGGTTGTGAGTCTAGGTGACTGGGAGGAGGGTGGTATCCTTTAGAGTAATAAGGGAATCAGGAAGAGGGGAGCGCTTGGGGGAAAGATCATGAGTTCAGTTTTGGACACGTGTACAAAAATCCAGGTTGAGGCTTCTGCTGAAGGTGGAAATGCAAGACAGGGCAGGAGAGAGGTTAGGGCTGAGCGAGTGGCTCTGTCATCGGCGTAGAGGTACTCATTGAAACCGTGGGAGCTAAGGAGGCCTCTTGTTCCTCCTCCGTTCTAGAGGAGGGCCAGTGACATCATGAGTGCGATGTGTTGACTTGGGCCTCAAGTGGATCGGAGGGAAGCCCAGCTGTGCAAAGTCATCAGCCTTGCTCTCCAGAGGCATCAAAGGTCCAGACGACTGGGGATGGCTCAGGACGCAGTGGGTGACCTTGGTCTTTCTAAATGAAGATTTTTTCCAGTCTCAGACAAACTGAAGACAGCTACCGACCAATGGAGAGGTTAGAATTGAGACGAAAGAAGGCCCAATTTATAAATCCCAGTGACATCAGTCTGGAAAGGAGAGACCTACAGAGGTTTCGGCCAGAACAGAAAGCAGCTGCTGTTTACACTCATTCTGAGCAGTGAAAAAACCTAAGCAGAGAGCCACACAGAGGGCTGCACCAGACCTGTTATTGGCCATGCGGTGAAAGCCAGAATGATTGCGGTTTGAAGGCCTGCTCAAGTGGCTCTGTTTAAAACTCTTTAAGCTCTTTTTAAAAACCTGTTTTTCAGAGCCATCTTTCAAGAAATCAGAACTGAACACTGCTCAGGACAAGAGCAAATTGTCCCAGCATTTTGAAAAGAAATAATAAAGAAGAAAGAGGAGAAGGCGTTTGTTGTTTGTCCTTCGTCCTTGAAGAAAACCACTGACATCACAATGGTGATGTCTTGACTCAGAGAATGAATCAAATTTAAGTGAGGCTGAGCTGCCCAAAATCATCAGCCGCGCTCCTCCAGAGTCGAGAGAAACCAGCGGCAACACCAAAGTCAGGATGGCTGGTGATGGTCCGGAGGGAGGAGGAGACCAGCTCTTCCCAGTTTCCGGGCCCGCGGCAGCATCATGGTCAGCCAGAGCAGTGTGGGTTAAGGAAGATCCAGCAAAGGGGAAGGGGAGGGGCCAGACAAGTAGGAGGGGAATCAGGAAAGAGCACCATCAAGAAAACTTAGAGAGAAGACGGCATCACAGAGAAGAGGGTGATCAGTAGGATCACAGACTGCACAGAGGGTAGGAAGGATGGAGGAAAATGCCATTCGTTTTGGCAGTTAAGAGATTGTTAATTTTTGGTCGTGCATTCAGAAACCTTTAACTGTTGCTGGGGTCATGACCCACAGTTTAAGAAGCACTGTATACAGAGGATGTCCTAAAGAATCATAAAATTTGACAGCTGGAAGGGACCTCAGCAGCCAGAGAGTCCAAGCCATAAATACTCACTTAGAACACACTTGGTGGTTGTTCAGGCTCTGCTAGCCCTTCAGGGAAGAGGAACATACCACCTCCTTGATAAGGGACATCCAAACACCAAGAGCCACAGACCACTCAGCAGTCTCATCCCACCTTGGGTATCTGTGCAGAGACACCTGAAGCCATGGGTTTTACAACTAGTTCCTTTCTTAGATTTTGTCTCCTATGAAATCTGTAGGTGTCTCATCTACCATTCTTCCTCCTTCTTTGTGTTTATACTTTATAGTATCTAAATTCAGGGACTATACATACGTAGTTCTCTCCCCACAATCCCTTTTAATTTAAAGTCCTTTTGATGAGTCTTGTAAGACACCTGGTAGACACATTCTTTCCAAGCCTTTGTTGGAAGTGTTCCAAGGAACACTGCCGAAACTCAAAAAGGAATTGTGAGTGGAAAAAGTTTAAGCAGCCCTGCTCTGTAACACAGGCAAACATGTATTTTATCTAAGAGGAAATATTTAAAAAAAACATTTCTTGTAAGAAGAACCTAACAGTGGTTGTGAGTTCAGTTTTCAGTTAAGGATAGTCGTTCCAATTTCATTTTGGAATCTTCAATTTTTTTTAAAAGCCAGCATTTTCAAATAGTACCATGCTACTTCCTATAATGCCTCAGCACATGTTTGTTTGTGTATTTTTTGGTTAGGCAAGTGGGGTTAAGTGACTTGCCCAGAGTCACATAGCTAGTAAGTGTTATATGTTTGAGGCTGGATTTGAACTCAGGTCCTCCTGACTCCAGGGTCTGTGCTCTATCCTCTGCGCCACCTAGCTGCCCCCAACCTCAGCACATTTTTTAAAAATGTACTTTAATCATACCTTTATTGGCTGTATAGGAGTATCTAGAGTTTCTTTAAAGGTTTTTTGTGAATTTTTAAAAAATCTGTTTATGTTGTAACTTATAAAATACAGATGGATTTAGACCTGGGAGGGGCAAGAGACCTTAGAAATTCTCTTATCCCCTTATTTTATATAGAAATAAACTGTAGCCTATCAAGGTGAACTAGTTTCCCCAAAGTCATGTAGGTACCACGTGGCAGATGTGAACCCAGGTGTCTGTATTCCAAACCCAATACTATAAAGCATTTCTAAAAAGAAAAATACATTTTCCTTGGAAAATGTAAACTAGTCTAATTTTATGAAAAGATTTTAGAATCATCTATTTCGTTCTAGAGAGACCTAATAGTTCATATCTTCCATGTCCTTCGCTTGATAAATGAAGAAATGGATCTGTTGAGAGGTTAATGACTTGACCAGGGTCATTCAAATAGCATGCCAAGGACCCTACTGAGTCTGCTCAATATAAGAAGAAATGTCTGTCTCATCAGGGAGTTCACTAATGCCGACCTTAAAGTGATCCTGGAGGTCCTTGATGGGTTTGGTGTCCCCTTCAAACCCTTTGTACCAAACCGGCTGGCCCTGACCACCCTGTGTAATTAGGTATCATAGCTGAAAGCAGCATATAGTTCAGTGTAACCATGCCCTGGCCAAAGAGCTTGGTGGCTACCAGGAATACCATGTTGGAAATCCTTGAACTGTTGACCCAGGGACAGCTAAAATCCCAATTTTATCCAAGATTCAAAGGAACCCAGGGAAGTTAGGAAGCAGAAACAAGGAGGGACTGAATTCCAGGTGTGAGGCACAGCTGAGGGAAATGCTTGAAAGTGGGAGATTGAGGGTCTTGTTCAAGGAACAGCCAGGAGACCACTGTCACTGGATGACAGTAGAGGAGGGGAGTGAGGTGTAAGAAGACTGGAAAGGGAGGAGGGGTCGGGTGATGAAGGGCTTTGAAAACCAGTCAGAGGGTTTTCTGTTTGATCCTGGAGGGGAAGTAACATGGACTTACCCATACTTTAGGAAGATCAGTTTCATTGCTGAACGGAGGATTGATTGTAGCAGGGAGACTGTAGGTTAATATTTTTCTGGGCAGATTTTCTGACATGAAATTGTTTTCACTGTCCAGTCCTGGTTTAACATTTCAGTGGAGGATGTAAACTATGCACTTGAGTGGAAACTATAAAACAAAAGAGTCCTGTTTGTTTTCAGCCATAAAACAGTGAGTGGGCAGTTAGAATTGCCATTTGCTGCTGCAACTCAAAAATTTCCTTAAAAATGAACTAAAAACATGAGTTACCTGACAAAAGCTCTTTGGCTCCCCCCTCCTCTCCCTCCCCCCCCCCAGTCCTCTCCTCCTGCGGGCCCCTGTGATTGTTAGTGAAGAGGATGGGCTTCTCCCTGGTGGAGCCTGGCTGCTGTCAGCTGAGCTTTCGGGAGCAGGCATTTGCTCCCCAAGGCTCTGGTACTGGGAGCATTCCTGTCCCCCGGGAGCTGCCTGCTTTTGAGAATGACCTTTGTACCTGACAGACCAGGCCTGGGAAGGGAGAGTGGCACCACGGCCTGGACTTGTGTTTGTGGTGGGTGTTTAAATGTGTGTGGACATTTCAAAGCAATACTGCTTTATTGGCAAATTAAGTGGCTTGTTATGACCTGTTCTTATCAGAAAAATGTGTAAGAATAAGGGAGAGGCACTGAGTAATTCAAACTGATGTATGTGCTTTGTTGTGACTCTTTTTTTCTCCCAGTAATAAAAATGGCCAAGCTCTGTTAATCAGAGCAAACACCCTCCAGGTGTTGGGAAAGATTAACCCCTTGGCCCCTGCAGACAAGCCTTCCAAAGCCCAGCTGGCACTGACAGGTGCCATGCTGGTAGTCTCAAGAGGTTATCCTCCACCTGCTTCTTGCTGGGAGGCTTCAGAGGAGGTTTCAGGTGAGCTAGGGCAAAGGTTGAAGTAGATGATCTTAAAGTTATAGAATCAGCTTCCTGTTGCTTGTAGAGTTGCCTTACTCCAATGACCCAGTCAAAACTCCTCTCTTAAATTTAGATTTTTAATTTACAGAATGTTAGCAGAAGGACTCACTCGAGTAATGGATGATATACATTATATTCGCATTAACTTTAGAAAAGTATCATGTGCTACCCCCAAAGGAGAAAACAATATTAGCTTAAAATTGAACTTTTAAAAATTATACATTGTGTTTGAAAACCTTGTAATGGTTTGTAATTCCATAGAATTGTGAATTTAGAAATTGTTGATGCCTTCTAAAGGAAGGTGGAAGTTTAATGGATTTTTTTCTGATTAATGAAAAGGAATGTAATTTTATATTGCCTTTGCCCTTTAATTCAGCTATAAAACTATACCTGAATAAGGATATAGAGGAAGGAAGAATCTTTGTCCTGCATTGTCATAGTCACAGTAAAATGGCCTACAATGGTAAATCATTCATCCTTAACATATTTTTATTGTACATTTGTTGGCTTTTGATGACTGGGAAATTCTTTAAAGACTAGACTGGGTGCTTTTGAGTTCCATTTCTATGCATTGTTGTCTTAATTAGAAATGTTATGAGGAAACTGAACTCTCTTTGTTTTCTGAATTTTTTGTTGATAATAGATCACTGATTTTCCAGGCCATAGAGCACAAAATACATATTTTGTGTAAGAGTGGATGATTTGGGTCTACGTTATAAGTAAGAAGGCTTAACTTTTTTTTTTGTCCAACTCGTGGGTTAAGAATTAGCTTCCCTGGCCATTGCTACAACTATGCAGAGAGGCCAGTGATCCATAAGTTTACATTAGAAGATGCAACATGGCATCAAGATATTTTTCTTTGTTGTTGTTTCTTTCTTGTGCTTGTAGCTCTTATTCCATTAAATAGTTATGGGACTTGATACGAAGGCAACAAGCTTGCTAATTGTATTGGTCTTGAATAAAGACATAGGAATTTTAATAAGTGCCTGCCTGTCTGCCTAACACCTAAGACATGGTTTACCCAGAAATCTTTCCTGGTTGCTTTTTCTTATCATTTCAGCCCAGCTGATCACAAGAACTGGGTCAGAGCGTGAGCTCCTCCACTGCAACTTCGGTTTTTGAAGGGAATGGAACAGCTTTTACAGGGACAAAGAGAAATGAAATCACTTTCAATGAAAGAAAGACGCCTCATTATAGTCACCAACAGCAGTTATTGACAGCTACACTTCCTATTAACAAGGAGCATTTAACTAAGAGTTTGGCTGTTGGATCTTTGGACTTGATCTAATTTGCTAGCATTAATTAGTTTCTTTTGAGCACAGACACTTGGTGCTCACAGCTATAGATTTGGAGGGCTAATTAGGATAGAAAATTGGACAGAATGGGGTAAGGCATTAACCTTCAACCATTACCAGCTGGGACTCTGATAAAGACCACAGAGTCCAAATGCTCTCTATTCATGTGAAGAGAACCCTAATGAATATCAATTTCAGCCAGGTTGCCCTATTCCTACTAGCACTGATTTTCCTTGTAAATTTTTTTTACTATCTTCTATCATATTTTAATTATCTATACCCTATTGATTTTTAATACCCATAGGTGGCAGATCTGGTTTGAGTTGTACACATCAGCTGTCTTATTTTAATGAATTAAAGTTAGTCTTTATCAATAGGTAAATAGCTACATGAACCCTTTGCATGAAGCATTACTTGAGTCATTTTTTATGTGTGACTAAAATCAATGTTGGAACTACTTTTCAGCTTCATACAACTAGCATTGTAGGAAGGTTTGGTTAACATAAATGTGTTTTACATTAACATGAAAGAAAGGAACTTTTGTCATCTTAATACTATGGAGAGAAACAAACGAGTGATAAGTAAACCATTTTGGCCTTTTGATATTTTGAAAACAGTATGTTGAAATATCACTAGGAGGTGAACTATTTTGGGTAAGCAATGATCAAAAATTTTTTCTGTTTCGAGAAAGTTAACAATGTTTTCTTTTATATTTTCTTTTAGAAATTCAGTTTTGGTTTCATTAGTGAACTTATTAGCCTGGTCAAGAAGGCCAAGAACCAAATTAGGAACTTTATCAAGAATCCTGGTCCTATTCACTTGTCATTTAACCTTGAGCACATTTTCAGCCTACTTTTTTTCCCCCAGTAAAATGTTCTATATGAAGAAAATGGCTGAAAGGGTAAAAGTTAAAAATGTGGAAATTGTATTAGCAATTTGTCCTCGCTATCATAGTTTTTTTTTTATTCTACAAAATCTACCTCTGATGTGTCCATGGTGAGGTGACCCTTAGTTCTGGAAGAATATGTCAGGAGAGTACAGTTACTGACAAATGATACCATGCTAGAAAGGATCTGGTGGTCTTCAGTGGATTGTAGCTCTTTTCTGGGTACCATTCCATGTCAATATGGAGAGGCTGATCACCAGTAAGACGGCCACTTGGTGGTGAATCGTTTTTGGTGTTGGCCACAA
Organism: Phascolarctos cinereus; assembly: GCF_003287225.1. Taxonomy (NCBI): domain Eukaryota; kingdom Metazoa; phylum Chordata; class Mammalia; order Diprotodontia; family Phascolarctidae; genus Phascolarctos; species Phascolarctos cinereus. The sequence goes on along the minus strand of NW_027555514.1, from coordinate 26,264,318 downwards.
AGACAAATGCAAAATGGCTCTCAGAGTCCTATGTGGCCTCTTCTGCTTATGTGGTGATAATAGCAGAGATATATAAAAGGGATCACAGGATGTTAAGAGTCACAATTTTTGGATGATCTAGAAACATTAACTTTACTCTTGGTATTCTAAATAGGAAATTTTTACCCAGTGAACGGTGAATAGCTTTAACAGTGAAGTAATTTAATCATATCAAGTCTTGGCTTTCTTGGCATAATTGAAACCAGAAGACAAAAGGATGTTACAGCTAGATGGAAGGATGGCTTATGTGTTATTTTTGGAGAAGTAAATGAAAGGTGTGGTGGAATTAGTTCTATCATGTATCCAAAGACAGTAAAGAAACATTATTTCATCGGACATTTTGGTCTTTTCGTAGAGCAGTGCCCATAATAAATATTTACAAAGATTACCATGAAATAATTATGCACCATCATGTTGCAAAGAACTTGATAAGATCCTTTAAATTAAATCAACATGTATATACTGATACTCATTCACTTTAGGGCAAAGATTTGTATGAAATGTTGAAAAACATGGGTCATGTAGAAGGAACAAGAGATACCAAATATTTGTAGACTACAGAGAAACTTTGGGACTATATCATGAATACTTTTTTGAGCAGGTGCTGGGTATGGTGATGGGTACACATGATAATTTATTACTGATATATGGGAGGCATTCTCGAATCAGCTGTCTGTACAGGATCAAAGATCAAAATCACTTGAAGTTAAAAGAATGAGTAAGAAGGGAATAATAGAATAGAATCATAGTTATAGAATTAGAAAGGTCTAATTAGAATTAGAAAGGTCTTTAGAGATCATTTAGTCAATTCCCATCATTTTAAAGATGAAGAAATGGAGGACCAGAGATGTTAAGTGATTTGTCCAAAGATGCACAGTGAATAAATGGCAGAGGCTGGTTATGAACGTAGGTCCTTGATCCCAGATCTGTTGTTCAGTCAATTATTCAATCAACAAACATTTATTAAGCTCTTACTATTTGCTGGGCAATGTGCTAGTTGTTAGGGATACAATGAAGGCCCGAAATAGAAAAAACAGTTTATGGCTTTAGGGAGTTCTATAGACTTAGGAGAAAGACAATAAGTGAATACATTGACTGGGAGAAGGTAATGACGAACCGCTCCAGTATTTTTACCAAGAAAACCCCCAAAGGGGTCACAGAGAGTTGGACGCGGCTGAAAATGATGAACAACAACAACAAATACATGACTCGTGAAAGATGCAGATTAGAAAGAAGGTTACATCAGAAGGAGAGGTCTTCCTGCGGAAGATGGCTTTGGCCACTTGCTCTGGAAACAGTAGTCAAGTCAGTGCTGTGTTGCTGCTATGGAGAATATGAGGCAGTATATGGTAACATACTTCTCTGTGGCTCAAGTGCTAACCTTGTGTTTGTGTACATCACAATTCCTTTCCCTAGTCACTTGGCGTAGCACTGAGTAAGTACACAAATATACGTAGAATGGTCATTTTTATTATATTGGCACGGCCTAACCGTGAGCAATGAATATATTTAATTCTGTGTTTCTGTAAAGGGTGTTTTATAGTTGTATTCCTAGTGTGCCCACGTGTTTCTTGGTAGGTGGTCTCCCTGGAATGATTTTGAATGGAACTTATCTTTTTATCTCTTACTGCTAGATTTTTTTTCTTGGTGTATTATAAAGAAAAGCTGGTAATTTATGGGGATTTATTTTATATTATACTGCTTTGTAGAAGTTACTGTTTCAATTAATCCTTCATTGAATTTTTAGGGTTCTCTAAATATCACATATCATCTGTAAGAAACTTTGTCTCTTTATGCTTTTTCTCAATTTTTCTTGTCTCATTCATAGAGCTTGCATTTCTAACACTACGTCAAATAATAGTGGTGATAATGAATACCTTTACTTTACCACTGATCTCGTGAAGAAAGGCCTTTACATTTCTCCATTATGCATCCTGGCTCTTGGTTTTAGGTAAATTCTGTTTACCATAATATTCCAATGCTTTAAGAAAAAAAAAACCAAATAGACATATTTTTCAACTTCTGCTTCTGTTGATATAATTATGTTTATTGTTATTATTATTATGGTCTGTTATATTTATAATTTTCCTTCTATTGAACCTGTCCTATAATCCTGATAAAAATTTTTTACTGGTCAGTGTGCATAATGCTTTAAAGATAGTACTGTGAACTCTTTGCTAATATGTTATTTAATATTTTTCTATTACTTCATTAAGGACATTGGCTTGTAGATTTTGTTCTCTGCTTTGCTTTTAGTGAAGTATCAAGACCATATTTCTATCATAGAAGAAATTTGGTGATATTCCGTTCTTTTCCTGTTTTTGCAAACAATTCATGTAATATTGGAGTTAATTATTTTTTGAATGTTTTGTGGAATTAACTAGTAAATCCGTCTGGTTCTGGTTTTGTTTCTTTTTTGGAATTCATTTATGGGTTGTTCATTTTCTTTTTTTGAGACTGGATTATTTACATTCCCAATTTCTCATTCTGCTAATCTGAGTATTTTGTCTTTTAAAAAATATTCACATATACTTCATCTCTTACCAGTTTTGTTAGCATATAATTGTTCAGAATAATTTCTAGTAATTTTCTTTATTAGAGCTATTAAGTTGCACTTCCTTTTTCCTCCTTTCTTGCCCCTTTCCTTTTCTTTCCTTTTAAAGCAAAACAAAATTATATCTAGGTCCTTTGTGTTCTCGTTTAATTCTTGCTATTATTCTTAAAAACAAAATGGTTTCTCCTTCCCTTATTGGAATATAAGCATTTCACCATCATATGGCCTTTTTCAATTGCTCCAATTCCTAAATTTCTTTTGTGTGTGTACATTTCAGCTCTAATCTTTTTAATGTGAATACTTGAAAGCCCTCTATTCTGTTACAGGTTTATTTTTTTTCACTTGCAAGGATTACTGAGTTTGGAAGAGTATATCATTCGTGTTTGGACACCTTTATCTTTTTTTCCCCTTTTTTTGGGTTAGGCAGTGGGGTTAAGTGACTTGCCCAGGGTCACACAGCTAGTAAGTGTTATGTGTCTGAGGCCACATTTGAACTCAGGTCCTCCTGACTCCAGGACGGGTGCTCTATCCACTGTGCCACCTATCTTTTGCCTTTTATGGTAGAAGTTGCCAATCTTGTAGAGTCTTTATTGTGATTCCTCGATACTTGAATTCTTTCGTTATGGCTGTTTTTTGTACATTTTGTCTTTGACCCAGAGACTCAAGATTTTCACTGTGATGTTCCTGCTACTTTTCCTACCCCATGTCTCCCATCCCCCCCCCAAAGTGACTCTTTACTTTGCCCCCTGGTTCTAATAATTCTGAACACCAATGATTTCTTGAAATATTGCATCCAGGATATTTTGGGGTCGGGTTTTTCAGGGAGTCCAATGATTTCTAAATTATTTTTCCTTGAACTTTATTGTCTTTCACTTTTATTTTAATATTCCTTATTTCCTGGAGCTATTGATTTCTGGTTTTTCCATTTTGATTTTCAGGGAGTCTGTTTACAGATTTATAACTTCCTATGTTGTTATTTTTTCTCCTTTCATTTCATAACTGCAGAGTTCTCATTTCGTGTATACTTTTATCAGTCTTTTTTGTTTACTCATATTTTCAGCCTTGTTCACTGAATTGAGCCTTTGTTTTGGTCAAGTTCTATCCTCTCTTACACTTTGGGTTGTGTTGTTGGGGCCTTGTTTGGTTCTGATGTTGATTATCTAGGCACCTGCTGCTGGCTTCCCCTTTCCTGGTGTGTGGGTGCTCATGGGACTTGACACTTTTCTGAGCCCGTTGTATCTTTTGGTGTCCTCAGGTCTGTATTCAGTCAGCATGACGCAAACTTACAGAGCCCCTGGGGCATCTCAGTTTTATTTCTGCTGTCCCTGATCTTAATGTTGCCACCTCCTGAGCATCTGTGGTCAGAACCCTACAGGTATCCAAAAACCTTGGAGTTTCATCACAGGAATACGTCAGTCTTCTTGCCAGTGCTGTAGGCTGCAAGAATCTGTGGAGCATCCCTGGTTCACATTAATATGCTGCTGAGTGCTGGCTTTATCTGGGATCTCATCCTCAGTTCCTATAGAATTTTGACCATCTTTTCATGCAGTCCTGGGATGTACTTACTTACTATGGTTTTGCTTTGGATTTCTTGATCCTTATTCAGACTGGTTCTCTTTTTTGTCTTTGTTTGGAGTATTTGTGTGAGATCTGGGCTAGATTCTAGAAATCTGGTTCTTCTTGTACTTTTAATCAAATTGACTCCTATCTCCTCCAGGAACTTTTTTCTAGCGGTCAGCCTTTTCTTCTAAAATAACCTTTTCAAAGCACAAGTCTATACACGTCACTCCCCTGCTCAAGAATTTGCAGCAGGTCCCTTTTCCTTCCAGCCTAAAATCCTAACTCTTTGGCTTGGATTTGAAACCTTTCCCAGTCCAGAGGGTCTGTGGATGTTTGAATTGGACAGGGAGAGATATGGAATGGACATGAGAGGTACCGTAAGCTATTTGAAGGGCTGTCATAGGGAGGAAGGTTCAAACTTGGTTTGTCTCCAGACAGCAGAACAAGGAAGAATGGATAGAATTTCAGGGAAGACTTCCCAGCAGTGAGAGCTGTCCGGAAGAGGAGTGGGCTGCTTGGCAAGATAATGGCTTGTCAATCATTGCAGATGCATAGTGACCACCTGTGGGGATGTGTAGAGGGGATTCTTATTCAGCTACGAGTTGGACTAGAGGCTGCTTAGGCTGTTCCAGCTCTCACGTGCTGTGCTGTGATTACCCAGAGCCATTCCAGGCCATAGCCTGGGGGATGTAAGGCAAGATTGCTTCACCTTATGTGTGTGGGAGATTTTATTTCAAAAAAGTTTCATGTAAATCCAATGATATTTAACTGCCCTAGGGGATCTTACTGTTTCAGGTGATACAGTGACATTCATTTGAAAATGATGAACTTCCCCTAGATTTATCTTTTTTAATTCACATTTTCACAAAGCTGATTTGTTCATGCAGGGTATAGCAATACACTGGTCACTACCTACCTTCCTGTTGAGCTTATATTTTACATCAAAGAATGATACAGTACTTCCTGTTCCACCTGGTGTGTTAGCATACTAGAGGGTGTGCTGATTTGCTTCCACTTGTGCTTCTACTTTCTGTATTGGGGTTCTTTGTTGGCACTTAATGCTTTTGATGAAGGTTGAAAAAGTAATTGTTTGCCTGCACTTGGAGCATTATGATTGAATCCATGTTTTTCTATGCTATTACATTATCGTAATGGCATTCTGCTGCATATTACTTTAGGTCTTGTTTATTATGTGATCTTATTATGTGTAGGGAATAGAAGATTTTCTAGTGAAAGTCAGTGGGGAAAAAACAAGAACAAAAAGGTTGCCAGGGATGCCTGTACTTTATCCATGTGATGGTCTCTTTTGTGACTCCGATTTTGGCGTTACTCCCAGTCTCTAAGCCCCATTAGAATAGGGACTGTCTTCCTCAACTAGGTATTCAGATTAGCCCCTTGCACAGTTCTTATGTATGCATTGTGCTGAATGAATGACACTTTCCGTCTTTCCTTAAAAACTTGTCTCAGAGTAAAAAGAGGATCCAGGATTCAGATCCCCTGGTTCGTAGGATTATGGGATCTAGCAGAAGAAGGGACCTTTAGAGATTATATAACCCAGTGCCTTAATTTTACAAAAGAGCACGTCATGGCCCTGAAAAGTTAAATGCTTTGTCTAAACGCACACCAGTGCTTTTTTGTTGGTTGTGGCTGTATTTGGTATAGTCTGGTAGGTTTAAGATTTTATTTTTTTGTTTAAAATTCACTAAGCAAGCTTGGTGAAGACAGAGCCAAGATGGTGGAGTAAGGTAGGAACTCACTCCAACGGTCCCAAATTTACCTCCAAACAACTATAAAATTGTGCTTCAAAAGGAATTTTGGGTGGGGGCAGCTAGGTGGTGCAGTAGTTAAAGCACTGGCCCTGGAGCCAAGAGGACCTGAGTTCAAATATGGCCTTTTCAGATTTAGCTGTATGACCCTGGGCAAGTCACTTAACCCCATTGCCTAACAAAAAAAAAAAAGAAAAGAAAAAGAGGAATTTTGGAGTGGCAGAACCAACAAAAGATAGGGTGAAACAGTTTTCCAGCCAAAGACAACTTAGAAGGTCAGCAGGAAAGGTCTGTCTCACTGTGGTAACAGAGGAGTGCTGTCCAGTTCAGGTGGCATCTGGGCAAGCCAGCAGCAAAGCCCCATGCCCCTGGAGCAGGCAAGCAGAGAGGTTCTGCACCTCCAGTACAAGAAGCTTGGGACAGTGCCCACTGTACTCCACTAGCAGAGCTCAACTTTAACATAAAGTTAAAAGTCAAGCGAGAGGCTGGAAAAATGAGCAAAAAACAAAAAAAAGACTCTGACCATATAAAGTTACTATGGTGATAGTGAAGAGCAAAGCACAAACTCAGAAGACGACAGCAGTGCCAAAACAGTACATGCAAAGCCTCAAAAAAATGTGATTTGGTCTTAGGTTCAAAAAAAGAATTCCTGGAAGAGCTCAGAAAGGATTTGAAAAAATCACATAAGAGGTAGTTGAAAAATTGGGAAAAGAAATGAGAAGGATGCAAGAGAATCATGAAAAAGGGGTCAACATCTTGGTAAAGGAAGCACAAAAAATGGAAGAAAGTATAAAAATTAACTGAGGAAAACAACTCCTTAAAAGGTAGAATGGCCAAATGGAAAAGGAAGTACAAAAGCTAACTGAAGAAAATAATTCCTTCAATAGAAGGGAAAGGGGATAAGAGAAGGGGCGGGGGGGAGATAGAAGGGAGGGCATACTAGGGGAAGGGGTATTCAGAATGCATGCCATCTTGGGGTGGGGGGAGGGGAGATGGGGTGAAAATTTGGAATTTAAAATCTTGTGGAAACAAATGTTGAAAAGTAAAAATAAATAAATTTATATTAAAAAAAAAAGAAAATAATTCCTTAAAAAGTAGAATTGGGAAGTGGAAGCTAATGACTCCATGAGACCATCAAGAAACAATAAAACAAAATTTAAAAAATGAAAAAGTAGAAGAAAATGTGAAATATCTCAATAGAAAAACAACTGACCTGGAAATAGATCCAGGAGAGATAATAGAATTATTGGACTACCTGCAAGGCAGGCATTAGTGAGAAGTAAAACACTTGTGAGAAGGGACAGGATGAAAAGAGAAAGAGAAGGATAAATGGGAAAAATAGGATAGAGGGAAATACATCATTAGTAGTCATATCATAACTGTGGGTGTGAATGGGATGAACTCAATCAAAAAATGGAAGCAGGTAGAATGGATTAAAAACAAGAAACATACTTGAAGCACAGAGACACAGTAAAGGTAAGGGGTTAGCATAGAATCTTTTATGTTTCAGCTGAAGTTAAAAAAGTAGGGGTAACTTCATGATCTCAAACAAAGCAGAAGCAAAAATGGATCAATTAAAAGAAATAAGGAAACTACATCTTGCTAAAATGTATCATCAACAATGAAGTAATATCGATACTAAACATATATGCACCAAATGGTATATAGCATCCAGATTTTTAAAGGAGAAGTTAAATGACTTACAGGAGGAAATAGGTAGTAAAACTGTACTAGTAGAAGTTAGATATGATAGACCTCTGGAGAAAATTGAAAGGAAATAGAAAGGAATATACCTTTGTCTCAGTGGTACGTGACACCTACACAAAAATTGACTGTGTATCAGGGCATAAAAACCACACAATCAAATGCAGAAAGAAATAGTAAAGACATCCTTTTCTCAGATCATAGTACAAAAAAAAAGTGCATTCAATAAAGGGCCATGGACGAATAAAATTGAAAATTGATTGGAAACTAAATAATCTAATCCTAAAGAATGAGTGGGTTTTGACATTATAGAAACAATAACTTCATTAAAGAAAATTACAATTATGAGACAACATACCAAAATTTATTAGATGCAGCCAAAGCAGTACTTAGGAAAACTTTTTTTTAACCTCTGAATGCTTTCATCAGTAAAATAGAGAAAGAGTAGATCAATTAATTGGACATGCAGTTAAAAAACTAGAAAAATAACAAATTACAAATTGCCTATTAAACACCCATTGCAAATCCTGAAAATTACAGGAGAGATTAAAAAGGTTGAAAGTAATAAAATCATTGAGCTAATAATAAAACTAGGAACTGGTTAGGTGAAAAGAAATAAAGCATTGGTTAATTTGATTTCAAAAAAGAGAAAATCAAATTACCAATATAAAAATAAAAAATGAAAAAAGTGAATTCACTACCAATGAAGAGGAAATTAAAGCAATCATTAGGAATTCTTTTGCCCAATTATATGCCAATAAATCTGACAATCTAAGCAAAATAGATGAATGTTTGCAAAAATATAAATTGCCCAGATTAACAGAAGAGGAAATAGAATACTTAAATATCCCCATGTTAGAAATGAAATTGAACAAACCATCAATGAACTCCCTAAGAAAAGAATCCCCAGGGCCAGATGGAATCACAAGTGAATTCTACCAAACATTTAAAGAACAATTAATACCAAATATTACATAAACTATTTGGAAAAATAGCTAAGAAGGAGTCCTACTAAATTCCTTTAATGACACAAATATGTGCTGATACATAAGCCAGGAATAGTGAATACAAAGAAAGAAAACTATAGACCAGGGGTCTGCAGCTTTGAGGCTATGTGTGGCCTTCGACGTCCTTGGATATGGCCTTTTGACTGAGTCTAGGTTTTATAGAACAAATCCTTTTCTTAAGGGGACTTGCTCTGTGAAGTTAAGGGCGGCACTTCAGGACCTAGAGGGCCACATGTGACCTTGAGATCACAGGTTCCCAACCTCTACATATAGACCGATTTCCCTAATTAATGTTGATGCAAAAATTACAAATAAAATACTAGCAAGAAGATTATAGCAATATATCATAAGGATCCTATACTATGACCTGGTGGAATGCAGAGCTGGTTCAGTGTTAGGTAAACTATCAGCAAAATTGACCGCATCAATAACAAAATTAACAAATCATGATTATTTCAATAAATATAAAAAGATCCCTTACTTTTGGCAAAATACAGTATCCATTCCTTTTAAAAAACACTACAAGGCATAGAAATAAATGGAGCTTTCCTGAAAATGATAAGGAATTATCTATCTAAAACCAATAGCAAGCATTAAATATAATGAGGATAAGCTAGAAGCCTTTTCAGTAAAATCAGGAATGAAGCAAGTATGCCCATTATCACCACTATTATATTGTACTAGAAATGTTAGCTAGGTCAATAAAAGGAGAAAAAAAAATTGAAGGAATTAGATTAGGCAATGAGGAAGCCAAGCTGTCATTCTTTGAAGATGATATAATGTTATACTTAGAGAATCAACTAAAAAAACTAGTTGATATAATTAACATCTTTAACAAAGTTGCAGGATACACAATAAACCCACCTAAATCATCAACATTTTTATATATTACCAAAAAAGTGTCCACCAACAAGAAATAGAGATATTCCATTTAAAATAAATGTAGAAAATATAAAATACTTGGGAGTCTATTACAAAGCACAGATAAAGTCAGATCTAATCAACTGGAAAAATATCAATTGCTCATGAGTAGGCTGAGTTAATATAATAAAGCCAATTCTGTCTTAATTAATTTGCTTATTTGATGCCATACCAAACTACCAAAAAATTATTTTATAGAGATAGAAAAGGTCAAGAATGAAAAAAAAAATGTAAAGGAAGTACCTAGCAGTACCAGATCTCTGTATTATAAAGTGGTAATCATCAAAACTCTCTAAGAAATAGAATGGTAGACCAGTGGAATAGATTAGGTACACAACACATAATAAGTGACCATAGTAATTTTGTGTTTGATAAACCCAAACACCTAAGCTTTTAGGATAAGAACTCACTATTTGACAAAAACTGCTGGAAAAACTAGAAAACAGTATGGCAGAAACTGGGTATAGATCAACATCTTACACCATATACCAAGATAAGGTCAAAATGGGTACCTGATTTAGATATAAAAGGTGATACTATTAGCAATTAGGGTATCGTGAGATACTTTACTTGTTAGATATATGGATAAGGGAAGAGTTTATGACCCAACAAGAGATAGAGGGTATTATGGAATATAAAATGGATAGTTTTGATTATATTAAATTTAAAAGTTTTTGCACAAACAAAACCAGTGCAACCAAGATTAGAAGGAAAGCAGAAAGCTGGGAAATTTTTTTATTGCAGTATCTTTGATAAAGGCCTCATTTCTGAAATGTATAGAGAACTGAGTCAAATTTATGAAAATATAAGTCATTCTCCAGTTGATAAATGGTCAAAGTATATAATAAGTGATTTTCAAAGAAATCAAAGCTATCTGTAGTCACATGAAAAAATGCTCTAAATTACTATTGATTAGAGAAATGGAAATTAAAACAACTCTGAAGTACCATTTCACACCTATCACTTTGGGTAATATGACAGAAAAGGAAAGTGACAAGTATTGGAGAGGATGTGGGAAAATTGACACACTAATTCCCTATCGGTGGAGTTGAATCTAGCTGTTTTGGAGAGCAATTTGGAACTATGCCCAAAGGGCTTGAAAAATGTGCATACCCTTTGATCCAGCAATATAGCTACTAGATCTGTATCCCAAAGAGGTTTAAAAAAAAAGGGAAAAGAAGCCATTTGCACAAAAATATTGATGGTACCCCTTTTTTGTGTTGGCAAAGAATTGGAAATTGAGGGGATGTCCATTAATTGGGGAATAGATGAACAAGTCGTGGTTTATGACGTAGTGGAATACTGTTCTGCTATGAGAAATGATGAACAAGGTGATTTCAGAAAAACCTGGAAAGACGTGATCTGATACAAAGTGAAATGAGCAGAACCAGAATAACGCTATACATAGTAACAACAATATTGTACGATTACCAATGGTGAATGACTTCACTATTCTCAGCAATACAGTGATACAAGACATTCTAAGGAACTAATGGTAAAAAAATGCTACCCAACTCCAGAGAAAGAACTGATGGAGTCTGAATGTAGATTGAAGCATACTATTTTCATGTTCTTTATTTTTTTAGTGGTTTTTTTTTGGTCTTTGTTTTCTTTCACAACGTGACTAATATGAGAATATGTTTTGCCTGATTGCCCATGTATAACTCATAGCAAATTGCTTACTGTCTCAGGGATAGGGGAGGGGAGGGGAGGGAAGGAGGGAGGGAGAGAATTTAGAACTCAAAAATTTTTTCCCCCGCAGGTGAGAAGGAACTTGAAATTTTTAAAAATGAATCTAAAAAATTGTTTTTATACATAATGGGAGAAAAATAAATATTCACACAAACAACAATTGTTTTTATACATAATGGGAGAAAAAATAAATATTCACACAAACAACCCCCCCTCAAAAAAAATCACTACACACCCATTAACTACAAAAATGAATTAAAATTTCTTTAATATTTGGAGTTTAAAACACGTAATATAAAACACAAAGAAGCGTCTGTGGGCAGTTTGACTTTCAGAAACATTTCTGATTATCTTCCTGCTCCCTGGTCAGTCTGTTTATAATTCAAACCACCAAGCCTACGAAGCATCGGAAAGGTGAAGGGTTAGCTTTGGCCACAACAATGGCAATAGCTTCAGGAGCTCTACGTCCTACCCCTTGGTGTCTTCTCAACAATTTTCTGGAGGACCTTTTACCATTAAACAAAAACAACTCTAAAAACCGGGGCATGGGCTTAAACATATATAAATATTTGTAGTTGAGTCATATTTGACTCTTCGCGATCCTGTTTGCTGTTTTCTTGGCAAAGATACTGCATTAGTTTGCCATTTCCTTCTCTGGCTCATTTTACAGATTAGGAAACTGGAGCAGGCAGGGTAAAGTGACTTGCCCAGAGTCACACAGCTAGTAAGTGTCTGAGACTGGATTTGAACTCAGAAAGATGAGTCTTCCTGACTCCAGTCCTGGTACTGTATCCGCTGTGCCACTTAGATCCCCAAATATAAAAACAAGACAATATAGTCATTTTAAAACAGTGGGAAAATTAAATGAAGGGCACTTTTCTGATAAAGGCCTTATTTCTCTAATATAGAGAGAACTGAGTCAAATTGATAAAAATAAGAGCCATTCCCCAAATGACAAATGGTCAGAGGATATGCTCTAAATCACTTGATTAGAGAAATGAAAATTAAAACAATTCTGAGGTACCACCTCTTACCTATCAGAAATGACAATATTGGAGGGGATGAGTAAAAATAGGTGCATTAATGAACTGTTGGTGGAGTAATTAACTGATCCAACCATTCTGGAGAAGAATTTGGAACTGTGCCCAAAGGGCTATAAAACTGTGTGTACAGTTGCCTTTCACCCAGCAATATCACTACTTGATATGTATCCCAAAAAGATTAAAGAAAAAGGAAAAAGACCTATATGTATAAAAATATTTATAGCAGCTCTTTTTGTGTTGGCAAAAAATTGAAAATTGAGGGGATGACCATCAATCGAGGAATGGCTAAATGCTGTCCACCTCTAGAGAGAGAGCTGATGAAATCTGAGTGCATATTGAAGTATGATCCTTCCTCCCTCCCTCCCTCCCTTTCCTTCCTTCCTATCCTTCCGTCCTTCCCGTCTTTCCCTTCCTTCCCTTCCTTCCCTTCCTATATGGCTAATATGGAAATGTCTTGCATGGTTTCAACAGGTATAATTGATGTCATATTGCTTGCCTGTTCTGTGGATGGGGGAGGGAGGGAGAGCACTTTGAACTTAAAATTTTAAAAGAAAAGACTGTCAAAAATAAATAATTGATTTTGAAAAAAGAAATTGGGAAAAGACCTACGAACTGATGCATGGTGAAGTGAGAATATTACAGAGAAAAATTTCTTTGAAAGATCTTTAGAGCTCTGAATTCAAAAGAATAAAGGTGATGAAACATGTCACTCACTGCCAGATAGAGAGGTGATGAACTTAAAATGCAGAAAGAGATATGCATTTTTGGAAATAGCTAATGCAGAAATTTATTTTGCTGGACCACACGGCTGTGTATTGAGGGATTAAAAAAATTCTTTTACATTTGCTCTGTGAGGGCAGGGGAGGGTAGTGAAAGGGACAGATTAACAAAAACAAACTTGTTACTTGAAAACTAAAATTCAGAACCTTTTTAAAAAATGTAATGTAAACTTCAGTGCAAGGATTGTCTTGCTCATTTGTGTTTATATCCCCATCACTCAGCACTGTGCCAGAAACATAGTGTTTATTAAATGCTTTTAACTAGCCTAATGAGATTCTATCAGTGTGATACTGTATTGTATATTCCATGCAAGTTTCTGTTCTTCATAATCTTTGGCTGTGAATTACTTTGAATAAATAAAGTGAACAACATCTTGATGTCATGGAGTTGAAAATTTACTTTTTGGGAGGGATGTGAAAGGGATCATTAATGACACCTTGTGGGATATTTATGACCTTTTGATGGCCTTTTGAAAAACTGATTGAGAGGGATTTATAGTGTTGCCCATGCTTTTCTTTGATGAGCTTCTCTGTAACAGGGGTAGGCCTTAGAGATCTAGGGGTTCATTAGTCATCATTCAGCGAGCACTTAGTAATATCTGCTCTGTGTGGTTTGCTGGGCTAGTCACCAGGAGAAAGATGAAGATCAGTTGGGCCATCTGAGCTCTCAAGGGACTTCCAGTTTGATGTTATACAAGGCATACCTGCATGAATCAGGCCCATGGACCAACCCGTATTTACATGGATTGCTTCACTCCTTGAGCCCTTACTGAGTTGTTCAGTTTGGTAAACATTGATTAAGTCCGTGTGACATGGAAGGCATTGTGTGTGTTTGGCCCTGTTGCTTCACAGCGGCCAAATGAGATTTGATTGTATAGTAAAAGAATCCTGATTCTATCCAATCAGTCTTCAGGTCCTGGAGATTGCCTTATAAGAGTTAACTGCCCATCCACAGGAACACTGCTGTTTCTTTTTGTTATCCATTTAAAGAGCTTTTAAAGATTGGCTACAAGGAGTGACTAGGAAGCACCAAGACTGATTTTAAACAGATGTATCAGAACCTACAACAGACTGTCGAGATGCCAAGAGTGATGCCTTTAGAATCAGGAGGGTCTGGGTTAAAATTCAGCCTCCGTCCCCTGGCAGCAGTGTGATAGTGCATATAATGGACTACAGGTAGCTTACTAGGATTTGTCGACTGAGTCACAGATGAGCTGAGATATGCAGGGGATCGTGTGTACTTTTCATTTGGCATTTAGCCTTCTCCTTGGGATTGTTGTTTTCCTCTGGAGGTCTTGTTTAATAAGTTGGATTATTGTTCCTTAAGGTAAGCGACTTGTATTTATCAGTGTATTGTTCAAAGGATATACTCATTAAATATTTTAGTTGGTGAAAAGTTTGTTCCAGATAGCCCACAAAGTAAATTTATTTGTTGATATTTGATAGTTAACCGTTTATTCTTCTTCAGTAGTTCAAACATAGGTAATTTTTTTTGTTGTTGTTGTGCGTATTTTCCTGACAGCCTTTCTATGACCTGTTAAGGTAATTGGATTCAATTCAATTGATCAGAGATTTATAAAGTACTTACTGTGTGCCAGGCTGAGGACCAAAGACAAACACTTGTTTTCATTAAAGAAGCTTATGTCAAATGAGATAAAATGGAAAACACTTTGCAGACCTTACAGTGTTTTATAAATGCTATTATTATTATTATTGTTAGTGGTGGTAGAGCAATAGTAGTAGTAAGTAAATGTGATCTTCCAGAAATGCCTTAGAAAATTCCTTCCCCTGTGGTCAAACTTGTAATGAACCTTTCCACATATAATAAGTTAAGCTGGCCTTCAGAAGTCAAACATTGTCTGTTGCTAAAATCATACTGTTTGTTTTTGGAAGAAAAAAAAGATAACAAATTAATACCACGGTTTTGTGTCATCCCACTATGTTCCATGCGTGATATATTCCATTAGTAAATTACATACTTGTTCTAGGCATGTTCATACATAGCGGCAACTCTTGAGTTTCAGAAAAATGGTTGAGTCGTAGCGTGGGGCCCAGTTACGCGATGTGACTGGTAGGATGGCAAGCCCAGAGAAACAAAGTGACCGGCCACTGTCTGTCTTTCTCTTCTCTCTCTCCAAACTCATACACCAATGCTGCACGTGTGCATGAGCTGCTTTTCTGCTTATTCTAATGCTTTGTGTGGGCCTGTCTGCCCGTCAGTAATTCTGACTTACATAAGAAATGCAGTTGATCGGGGACAGCTAAAATGTGGCTTGTGGGAATTGCAGCGGTTGAGCTTTTCAACTCTCACTCTGGATTTTTCTTCAGCTAATTGACACTAGTACAATTAACTCAGCTCTTGTTGCCTATGAATTTGGATATGTCAGATGAGTGTAAAATTATAGAAAATGTTTTAATAAATGATTACATTTGCCTTTCCTGTGTCCAGCAGAATTCCTACTGAATATTATATGTGTGTGGTGGGGGGCATGTACTTGAGTGAGTTTGGGGCCACACCAATTTCTTTAATATTCCTTATTTTCTAGGATTTAAATTTTTTAAGAATTAATGTCCTGTTTGGTAGTTTGTATAACTATGATGAGTAAATCAAGAAAAAACAGACAGCCTCTTCCCTCTATAGCTCTTGTTTTAAAGAAAATGTTTCAAGCTCTAAGAAAATACCAGATGTAATCTCTAAACCAGATGAGAAACCAGCATATTTATTGAAGTAGAGATTGATGCTTAGTGGCCCTCTAGGGGTTCCATTTTAGCACAACACATAGAGAAACCGTGTACTGTGAGCCGAAAGATAGGCTAGAGAGAACTTGCAGGTAAACCGTGATCATTGGGAATATCTGTTTATTGAACATGCATGTATGCATGCACACCCACCCCCTTTCAGTAGTAAGAGATAGCTAATTCTGAGCTTAATTATACTTTTTCATCAGCTTAATGTGTACCCTACCTCCAAACCCAATCATCCTATTTTCAAGAATTATTTAAGTACATGTTCTGTCATTTCCGTCCCTAATCTCTTCAGTTATACCCCCTTCTCCAGACAATCCAGTAACAGCCTCCATTAGGTGATCTCATTGTGTTTTAAGTGTAGGGCTAAACACAAGCTATTGCTATGAAAGAGATCTTTAGTTTTTGGTTTCGTCACCTTTATTGGCCACCCGTATTTGAAGCAAATTTTAGCCTACTTTTAAAGTTTTTGCTGTTAGCTCCCTGCCGCAACTTGTAGCCTTTTATTATCTGAGATCGGTTTGTCTCTGTTGCACAGTTACAACTCTGTCATTGCAGAATTAGGACATTGCTATTTTGGTAAGAAAGAGGACTTTTTTTTTCTTTTCTGAGAAAAGTATTTTAAATCTTGACTTCTGTACATAATTAATAGGAAGAAGTAGCTATTACCTTTGTAACCTATGTATAGATAATGATTTAAATACTTAAATGTATATATCAGCTATGGAACATTTGGATGTTTTTTGAAATATTTCTTCAAGGAGGGTATACTTTTTTCTTCTGAAGTTGTAAAAATTTCACATAGTAGTTTTTATGGGAAAAATGTTTGTTACCCTATTTAGAAATAATATTTTAATTTTTATGTTATGATTATGGACAATACCCACATCATCAGTCTTCTCAGTTACTTAAAGTGCCCTTTTTTTTTTTAACACATTGAACTGAAATATCAACTGTTTTGTTTGTCACTATTCACAGTAGCTCATTTTCTTCAGGAAAAAATTAAATTAATTTTTATTTTTGTTAAAAATGTTAAATTGACAAAACTATGATAATAGTTACATACTTAAATCCTACCATCTAAATGATTGGAGAGCCAATTTTCTCAGAATTCTGTAACATATCTAATATTATAATTCCTTGTTCTATTTTTTTATATGGTAGAAACTCAAAGTGAGTATCTATCCTTATCCTACTATTCCTTTTATTTTAAAAGAATATTTTATAAATCACAGCAGTTTGATGCGATTGCATGTGACTTGCTTTTCTCTAAAACTTAGTTTTTGAGTACATACTTTATATAGCCTCCTTAGATATACAGACTGTAGGTGGTTTTAAATCTTTGATTTCAAAGTAACCCTTTTTTGAGGAATGGAAATTCATCTCCTTTATCTCCATCTTGTGGTAGAAACAAAATGGAATGCTTGCTTCTTTAAAGTGTCATCTAAGGTTTGTCATCTTCTTTTTGGGCTAATATGATATGTGCACTTCCGGCATCAGCCAATAAGTTTTTAAATATTGATGGAAAATGATTCCAGCTTCAATTCAGGTTTGTGGTTGGGCCATTATTATGCCTGAGTATTTTTATTCTCCTTAATACATACAACCAAAGGAAATGGGAGGAAACCAGTTCTAAGGCTACGTAACTGAAATGCTGTATAAGTTATTAACAGAGTCAGGCACTGACAGTCAGTAGCTGTGGTAGAATTGGAATTAATTCCATTTCTGCCTCTTTTAGCACTAGGAATGTAATGTTAGACGTGAAGTATTTTAATAGGTGTTGAAGAGAATCATTTAATTAATTGCTTGCTTTCCACATGGCTGTTTATTTCACAGAATCTTAGAATTTTAGTGTGGAAGAAAACTTAGAGATTATCTAATGTAATCACAAGGTGATGAAACTGAGACCCACAGAGGGTAGGTGACTTACCTTGTATATAAAGGGTAACTGGCAAAGCAGAGGTTCTAGAACCCAGGTCTTCTCTCTTTAATTCAGAATGATCATGGTGTGATTTTTTTTTTATTGTAACAGAAACCCATATAATTTGAGTTGTGTCTCATAGAGTACAATAGTATATGCTTTGGGGAATATTTCAGGTTTATATATAGTCTCATTTTAGCATGCTCTCACATTCCTTTTTTCTAGAGACTTAACAGTTGTTAGGTTACTTTTGTGATTTTGTATTATAGACATTAAAATATTTGGATTGATTTTGTGTTGAAGTTCTATTGAAGTTGCAAAGCTATATAGCAATGAAATTTAACAGTTAAAAGATTTGCTTCTCTTAATGTGTTCTGTCCCCTTCATTTTGTTTTTGGTTAACATGTCTTCCTGACTTGCTACTTTCTTTTTCTGTTCCTTTTCTAATTTGGGGTAGTTTTATCTCCAATTAGGAAGAGTACCATTGTCCATAAAACACGATACTTAGACATTAACGTTTGTGTTTTGTCCATCTGCACCCTTTAACTTCTGTCTTTTGGTTTTTCTTTTGTGTTCTGAAGTAGTGATAATAGCTCATCTTTATACAGTACCTTAGACTTACAAAGCACTGTACCTGCATTATTTTTTTTTGAGTAAAACAGGCTACTTTCTCTTCCATGTGACAGCCTTTCAAATATTTGAGAATAATTCTTTTGTCTCTCCTTAGTTGTCTTTTTTTTTGCAAGTTTAACATTTAGAGTTTTTTTTAAGTGTTCTTTATTCAACTTGGTGTAAGAACTCCAGTTTGCCATCCCAGTTACCCTTTTCTGGAATGCTCTGTTTGGTCAGTGTCCCTCTTAAATTGTGGGTGCCCAGAATTGAGAATAATACTCTGTAGGGGATATGACCAGGGTAGTATATAATGCTACTCTTAATTCTTTAATTAGGAATCTATGCTATCTACAAGTCTGAGATCCTATTTGTTTTATTATCAGCCAATATTATCTACCTCATACTTATGGAATTTATTTTTTGAACCTTATTACAGGACTTTGCATTTACCTGTGTTGAATTGCATTTGTTGTTGTTTCAGTCGATCTTGTCAATATTTTGATTTTGCTGTTTATCCTATTAGCTTTCTGTTCCTCTCAGTTTAATGTAATCTGAAGATCTGATCAAATGCCTTCTATTGACGAAAATATCGAGTCAGGCGAGATCTAAAAATAGATTCATAAGCTCCAATCTCCCTTCAGGTTGACCCCCATTTTTTGGTATGGTTGTTCAGCCAACTGCAAATATAATCAACTTATTTGGCCATCTTATCCACAAGAATAGTATAAAAATGGCCATAGTGTTTAATCAGTCGATAAGTGTTTATTAAGCACCTTGTCTGTACCAGTCACTTTGTTAGGCACTAGAGATACAAAGAAAGGAAGATTATTTATTCTCAGTGAGCTTAACATTCTAATGGAAGAGACAAGTGCATATGAAAATATATAAAGCATATATACGTATATGTATATATGTATATTAGTATACGCATATAATAGTATATACTTTGAGAAATACACACACACACACACACACACACACACACACACACACACTCTTAAACTAGTTAAATACAAGGTAGTTTGGAGGGAGAAGAGGGATGATTCATATGTGTCTCCAAAGTTTCTGTTCTAGGTGACTGGGAGATGTTACCTAGGTGGTGCCAGTACAAAGACAGGCAGTTGCAAGGGTAGGAGAGATGTAATGAATTCTATTTTGAATACACTGAATTTGAGATGGCAGTGAGGTGTATAAATGTCAATCCATTGGTCTTTGCTTAGACTATAAGATTTAAGACATTACAGCCAATCTTTTTCAGTCCTACCTCCTATGCCTTTTAGGATATCATGTCAAGCCCTCCACCCCTTTCGGGTGATAGCTTCTAAATCTTGTGTGATCCTGACCATGACTCCATGGTATTTGAATGATGTCTTTCTGGCTGCTTACAGTATTTTTTTCCCTTGACTTGGGAACTCTGGAATTTAGCTATAATATTCCTGGGAGTTTCATTTTGGGATCTCTTCCAAGAAATGATGAGTCATTTCTTTCAATTTCTGATTTGCCCTTTGGTTCTAAGGTGTTGGGGCAGTTATCTTTGATAATTTCTTGAAATATGATATCTAGGCTCTTTTGTTTTATCATGGCTTTCAGATAGTCCAAAAATTCTTAAATTAACTCTCCTCATTCTATTTTCCAGGTCAGTTTCTTTCCATTGGGATTTCACATTTTCATCTATTTTTTTCATTGTTTAGACTTTGTTTTATTGTTTCTTGATGTCTTATGGAGTCATTAGTTTCAGCTTGACCAGTTCTAATTTTTAAGGAATTATTTTTTTCAGTTTGGCTTCTTTTACTATTTTGGCATTTTTTATTTATAAGGAGTTATTTTCTTCAGTATTTTTTGTGCCTCTTTTACCAAGCTGTTAATTCTCTTTCAATTTCTTGCATTGCTTTCATTTTTTTCCCCTAAGTTTTCTTCTACTGTTCTTATTTGATTTTAAAAATCATTTTTGGCTCTTAAAAAAAATCTCTTTACATCCTATAGGAATTCTTATTGGACTTGTGTCCACTCTGAATTTTTCTTTGAGGCTATATAGTCAAATCGTTGTCTTCTGACTATTTGTCTTGAGCTTCCCTGTCACCACAGTAGCTTTTTATGGTCAGATTCTTTTTTGTTTGTTTGTTTCTTGCTCATTTTTTTAGCCTATTTCTTGACTTTAGACTTTGTTAGAGTTGCCCTCTAGAGGTGATGTTAGCTGGGGAGATGTCTGGTTAGTGCACTCCTGCTCTGTGCTCCGGGCCTTCTCCAGTTAGACCCCCTTCCTTCATGACCACCTCTCTCTTCCCTGAAACTGCCTGTTAAAGCCATCTTAGAGAAAAATATAGTGAGTTATTAGCTGTATTGCGTCACTTTTTACTAACATTTTGCTTTATTATTATTTTTTTAAAATTAAACTTTGTTTCATGGATTGTCACTAGTGTAAAATTTGTGGGTTTTTAATGTTTGTTTTAATATAAGGTTAAGTGAGAACTCTCTGGAGGTCAGGAAGGTAAAGATAACTTAAATTTTTTTTTTGGTCAAACTACAGTTTAATAAGATGTGTGATATAGTATGTGATTTTAAAATGACACCTTTAAGTTATTTGGGCCTAAATACATAAATTCATCTTTTCACTCATTTGCTCTTGTTTATTCATGCACATTGTTGGTATGTATAAGTGCCAGCTTGTGGAAACAAATAATTGGACCCATTCATCAAATAATCATCTACTTAATGTTAGCTTATGCAAAAGAATTACATGGCAAGTTACGCACCCAAAACAGAAAGTCTTACTTCTGACTTGTGATGTCTTCAGTAGTTAACATAAACTTAAAAAGAAATTACAGTTATCCCAGAAAATAGCTTTATGAATATTTAAATTATACAGTTCGATGGATTTGGATCTAACATTAAATATGAACACTGTATAATCCAAAACACATGTTTTGCGAAATTCTTTAATGTAAGTCAATGTCTGTGTTTGCTTCCTTAAAACCAAGGCCAGTGGTCATCATTTTAGGTATGAAATTGAATGGGAGGACTATTCATATTGATAGGAAGTCCAAAGAACAAGATGCAGTTTAAAAAACCAGACAACTCTGTCCCATCATTGGCTGTACTAGGAAGGAGCAGGCATTGAGCATTCTCTTGCTTGTGCTACAGCAAATGTAGAAAAAAATGAAACTAAAAAGTGTTATAAAAAGCTTTTGAATAAAAAAGAATTATGTTCTTCAGCTTATGAATTGTAACAGAAGACCAAAGAAACACTAAATTTTGATCTACAGTATTTCAGGCATACTTGAAAAAAATTAACCCCCTTATTTTAACGTGAAGTTATTAAATAATCCCCCCCCCCATGCCTTTGGATGGGGAAAACATGCTTCTGTGTGTAGAAGGAGATAGAGGGCTTAGTTATTTCAGAAATGCTCATTACATTGGGATTTCTGTGGGTGGTCTTTGCTCACTGGTAATGAAAGATGCAGTATATGTGTTCCCTATCCCATGGCTTCTCATGGATCCCATACAGGAATTATTGGATGAACCCATGACTCATCCTTCCTCTTGTTATGTAGAAATTGAAGAGATGCATAACTTACTGTGTTAATTTTGTTTAGAAAAGATGCTCTCAAGTTCAAGGAGTGAAGAATGTCACCTTTACACTTGGCTGCACCCAAAATACTCTCAGCAAAGAGGGTTCTTCAGGCAGCTTCGTTTTGGGTCTGTTCCATTTTCTGCTTCAGGATTCTAAATCCTTCCCTGTGTGGCTTTGTATGTTTCCCTGTTCTCATTCTTTGCTTAACTCCAGATTCACCTGAAGACTAAAGACTGTATCTGTCCAATTTGTCTACCATGAAAACAGTTTTAAAATATATCAGTCTTTGCACCGATAATTGCATTTCCACTTTGGAAATCTTCACAATAGACACAATTTAAGAGTGGAAGAACCCAATCCAAATACTCCAACTGAATCCACTTGAAGTCTTCCTTCGTGCCCCTTCCCCTATAAACCATTTAAATTATCTTGCTTATAACAAGCTGCTTCTGTTATATTTTAATTTGCTGTCCTTTGTAAGTGAAAATTATTCTACTGACTCATACCCCTGGTTTAGTTAGATGTATATATGGGATGAGGAGGAGATTGCACAGTGAAGGTATTACTTAAAACTTGTCTATAAATACAAGATCCCTATCTTCCTCTTTGACTTTGATCACTCTTTGGAGCCCATAGATACTCAGAGCTAAAATGAACCCTTGAAGTCATCCTCTAGCCCTCTCATTTTACAGACAAGGTAACAAAACTAGAGACAAGTCATCTTAATTTAGAATTTATCTTTGGGAGACTGTTTCTCATATTTAGTAGTAATAGGAATGAAAAAGAGCAATGGGTGGAGATATCCTTGTGTTCTTGATCGTCAAGCTGAAAACATTTCTAGTACAGCCTTGGCAAGTTCAGAGAGGTTCAGCGCTAAAAGCAGGACTACAAAGTGATGAATTTTTTTTGTTGCATTAGCTAGTGAAGTCATCTGCTTAAATAGGGCGGTGCTTTGTTCTCCTCAATGGCAAACAGCACAGCAATGCCCACACTGAACAAATCACCAATCTTTGAAGAATTGAAATAAAATGAAGAAAGGAAAGAATACCTGCGTCACCCATTTCTAAGGGTTGTTATGCAGTACAATTTGATGTAAAATACTTTGTAAATTTTAAAACATTAAAATATGTAAATAAACCTGTCATCGTTGTCTTAACTATGATCATAAGGTGTCATAATTGGAAGTAACCAAGTATCGTTTTTGTCAGTTTGACATGAGGAGAAACTTCTAATAGTCAGAGCTGGCCAAAAATGGAATAGGCTGCCCTGGGAAATGGTGGGGTGGCTTTTCATTCCAAGTTTTTCAACAAAGCCTGGATGAATATGTGGAAAGGCATCTTTAGGCAGGGGTGGGGCAGATGACATGGACTCTGATATCCCTTCTCACTCTAATTTGATATGATTCTAGGGTTAGGAAAGTGGCATTTTTAAAGGAACTGTTTTGTGAATCTTTATGTAAGGAAAATAATTCCTTTTGTTTTGGAAATAATTGCTTCCAAATTTGTCAGCTTTGTAAATTCAAATATATGTTATTTTTTCTTGAAGTCCAATCCATATTTTCTTGATCAGTGAGAGCAGTGGTTAGGTCTAATTATAAATAGTTGGCTGGACTGAAATTGGAGGTCAGATGTAGGATCAGGAAAAGGGATTCACATTCATGGAACAGTGTGTTTTTCCCAGGCTGCTGTGATGTATCCAGCCAGTCAGATGGGGATTTTGTTTGCACTTAGCTGAACCACATAAAAATCCAACGAAGTTCAGCTTAAAGGATTCTTGAATATTTGGTGTGTCAGTATTAGTGCAGGAAGACAGTGAGTTTTGCTCCTGACCTGAAGCACAAACCCATAGGTGTTGGTGTTGCTGCTGGACAGACATAACAGAGGCAGGGGTGTGGACCCAGGGGATAGTGGGCACTTCTGTTCTTGTTTGCCTTCATTGGCATACTAAGGAGGGAAGATCATGGGAGGGAAGGAGGCTTCTTAGGCCCAGCCTCTGCACAGCTCACCAGGATTTGGGGGGGAGAGGTAGAGTTCCCAGGTGGATTTGATTTAAATGGATGGTCTAAGGAGTGGGACCACTGACTTTTCTAATTAGCACCAGACACTTTAGAACAGACTTGATCATAGCCTATAGGGCACTCCAACTAGCAAAGGAATAGACTGAATCCTAGCCCACGGGGGACTCTGTCGGGCTTTTGTCGGCTGCCCTCAGCTAGTGTGGTGGCTCATGGGCTCTTCTAGGAAATGAGGGGTTGGCCAGCTCTTGTGCAGCAGAAGCATTCTGGTCACTCACTGCACCTTAGTGTTTGGGAGGCGAGAGCCCATTAGATGAACCTGGAGCTCAGAAGAACTCAGAAAACGGTAACAAAGGGAAGCTCATGAGACTTGCAGGCACCCAGCTGAGAGCTGAGACACAATGCCCACCCCAGGAGAGACGTGAAATGGGTCTCCTAGCAGAGACGGCGCCTGCAGCGCTGTGAGCTTCTTCCCTCGGTTCTCGAGCCATGGACACTGTGAGTCCACTTCGTCCGTGTTTCCTGATCTCACCTACTGTCTCTGTGAGGGTCTTCTCAGACCCCGTCTGTGCTTCAGGGCATTTATTTTCTGGTCACTTACGCGTTTGATGAACGTCCCTGCTTCTGTCTGAGGTGCCGTCCTTCTTTCGGTCCCCCACAGTCATGGAACCTCATTTTCATCCTGCACGCCTCGTTCTCAGTATCCAGTTAATTGCCAAATCTTTGTTTCTGCTGCCACAGAATTTCTTATGTCTTCTCCCTTCCCACCCCTCACCATCTGTCACCTGGCTTCTAACAGTAGAAGGCTCCTCATTGTTTTCTCCCCGTTATCTCTCCCCACTTCATTCCATCTTCTGTACTGTTGCCAGAAATTTTCCTTAACAGCACATCTGACCATGGCATTCCCTTACTCAGTAAATTCCAGTGGCTCCTGATTGACTAGGAGAAAAATGCTCTTTTCGGCTTTTTAAATGCAATAGACTTCTGGTTGGTCTCTGTCTGAGTCTCTCCTTATTCCAATCCATTCTCCACTCAGCTATCAAATTGATCTTTTTTAAAACACAGAACTAAACACCTCCCTCTCTCTCTTTCTTTCTTCCTCTTTTAAAATGGGACCTGGCTTTCTTTACCAGTAAACAGATAACTAACTTGGTCTAGGCTCTTCCCCAGGAGATGACTCTTCTGGCCTTGCTTTTCCTCATCAAAAGTTAGGGGTGACTTAGTTTCCAAGGGAAATGTTAAGGGGGGAGGGATCCTGATTGGGTTGGTTTTATTTTCTAGCCAAGATTACTAAAGGCAGTTGACCCCTATCAAGCAATTAATATTCCTTAATTGCCAGAGAGGGGTGTGATCCTACCTGAAGGCCACTACCTACCTACCACTAGAGATTGCCTTACCTCTGCAAGGGGAGGTCCAAATGATGTACTGTTAAGCCAAGTAGAAGGAAGACACACCTACGTTTAAAAGGCCCTGTTGACCCTTGTTTGGAGTCTCTGGTCATCGGGAGATGCCGTTGACCCAATTTCTTGGCTACTGCTAGCTTAATTAATAAATTCATCATGCTCAGGTCCTTGGCTTTTGCTGAAGTGCCATGATGACCCATTTCTTAACAGTATCTGTGTCCCTGTTAATAAATGATATCTTTCCCTGGAGAAAACTGTCCCTCGGCATCATTTTTATTCACTACGCTCCCCCCTCCCACACTCCGTAATGCAGGCAAACTGGCCTCTCTGTTCCTCTTAAATGGGGCTTGCCCCTGGGCCTGAAATGCAGTCTCTCTCCATCTCCGCTGCACTGGATCTTTGCCTTCCTTCAAGGTAAACCTCCCACACCACCATCTGCAGTCAACCTTTCCTGGTTCTTCCAGCCTCTAATGCCCTTCCTCCCCAGCTACATTGTATTTCTTTATATGTGTGCTATCTAGACTTATATGCAACCCATGTCTTCTCTTAGAACATATGCTTCTTGAGGGGGGAATTTGTTTCCTTTGTATTTGTGTCCCCAGTACCTACCACAGTGTCCTTGGCCTTAATAATTATTGATTGATTGATTGTTTTGAACGGTAACCTCTAGCTGGCTAGTAAAAGTAAATGCATTGGTCAGGGCTCATGGGCTATAATTTTGTATTGGTGATGACCCACCAACTGCTATGAACGTGGGATAGATTTTGTGGAGGGCTGCTCATGCAGGAGAGGGTGCCCTGGGTGTTACATTAATTCTGTGAAACTTTGTACTGAAAATATAAGATATACTTCTCTCTACTTTTGGGAGAAGAATTTGATGAGATTTCAGTTTAAAAGTCTGTTGATTTTTGAGAAAGTTCTAAGTTATATTGATGTCAGCAAAGTAGCTGCTATTTGAATTTACTTTGCAAAACACTGAATTATTCATTTCCATAAATAAAACTTCCTTAGTAATTATTTAGCATTCATTTATTTCCTATTATTTCAATGAATCCTACTGACATTCTGGTTTTAAAATTAAAGTACTTTTTGTGGGTTAGAAAAAAAATACAAGACATAGCTGGGTAAATTAATCTTTAATTTGGCAGGTACATATATATGTATATATATATATATATTTATTTACTTAGCAGCTTTTGAAACCTGTATTTTTTATAATTCATGTTGCACAAAAAATTTCTAAATGGGGGAATCTGTTAATCCTTAAGAAATCAGAAAGTAGTTGTAGAACTTTTATAAATTCTCTGTACCTTATTTTGCAAAGTTAACAGTAACTTTTTGATGACAGCCTTGTATTTGATTTATTGTTAACTACTTACCACAGTGCCTGCATACAAAAGTGTCATTGTAAATTCTCATAATTATCAAATTATTTTAAATACTTAGATATGTAAAAAAGTGCTCTGTAAGCCCTACAGTGCTATGTAAATGTGAATTACTGTTGCCACCATTGGTATAGAATATGTGATGTTATTTATGGAAACTCATTTCAAAAGAAAACTACATAAAGAATTATACTTAAGAGGCTCTTCTCATTCATTCATTCAACAAATACTTATGTTAAAAGTACAAGTTATAGCAAAATCAGTTAATTTCTGCCCTCCTTTTCAGATCATTCCAGTTCATGAGGATCCCACCCTCCTTTAAACTCTTATATTGTATATCATATATTGCCTCTGCCATTCACAGGGAGTTTTTCTCTATTGCCTTAAACCTCTTTTTCCCTAGTTCAGCTCTTTCTCACCCCTTGCCCAGAATATTATTGCAATGGTTTCCTAATTGGTGGCACTGCTCAATTCTCTCCACTCAGTAATCTTTTTTCCACAGAACTGTTCATTTTAGTAGATGGATAAGAAATATATATTGAATGACAAGTTAATCCGACTAGAGATCCCTTGGGAATTAAATCCAAAGTTCCACAAAAAAGTCACAACAACCCAGATTACTTCAGTTTATTCTTGGAGCAAATCCTAGCTTCTTATTAGATTTGGATCTTCATGAAACCTCAACAGAAACAGCCATTTCTTGAATTCCATTCTCCTAAGTTATCTTCTTTGCAGGGAATACTCACAGAGGTGGAATGGATTTTAGATGTGATCAATTCCATAACTGATTAAGGATCCCCTCTCTACAACATAACTAAAAGTGGTCATCTCGCATTTCCCTGGAGACTTCATTTGGGGGAACTTCGCAAGCAGACCACTTGACCTTTGAGCTTTTTAAGAACTGAATTCTTTCACTCTTAGTTCCCCCAAAGCACCTGGGGAGAACAGCTGAGAAAAGTTCCTCCATCTCCAAGTGTTTGGGACCTAGTTAATGCCCATGCCTTTGGGAAACACTTCTGATAAGCAGGAATTACCAGAAATCAGCAGTCTTAAATTATGAAGACCACTTCTCCATGTTCCCTCCTTAGTGGCAGTCAGGCTGAGTTATGTGCCCATTTAACATGCACAGTGTCTTATTTTTTAACTCACCCAATTTCTATATCAAAACATTCAATTGTATTTCCCTTTTAAGAGTAATGTTTAGAATTTGTTTACTGACTTTCATAACATCTGAACCTTTCAGTTCTATTAAAAAATAGAACAGTCGTTTCCAGTAAATGGTAAGGGCCCTACCATTCTCATCTTTTGGATTTTGTAGGGTATGAGTAACAAAAATGAAAAAAGAAAGAGAAAAGAAAAAAGGATGTGGAGAGGAAAACATTTCCCCCCTCACTACCCTAAAGAGGTCAATATGAATTTCCCTTTCCTTTGGCCTTTTCATGAGAGATGCTTCAGTATTCCACAGTTTTTCTTGAAGGATTTATTGATTATATGTTAAGCAGAGATGGGCTAATATTTCTAGGCACTGCCCTTTAAAAAGTTTGCTGCACCATAAAGAGAAAGTAGGTTATTTTTGTTTTTGTTGATTATTTTGGGAGAACAGGGTCAGGAGATGGAGCTGGGGAGGATATAGAAGGAGATAGTAAAAAAGGGTCTATTTTTAATCATTTTGCTGGCTTCAAACATTTTCTTTCCAAAAAGAAGTGATCCCAAATAAAACCATATTCCTAACTACTTGAGCTGATAAATAGTGAGGTTTGTTTTAAGGAAGTAGAATTTATTTTATGTCAGTTTTCTATTTGCCCTATGTAAGATGTATTTAATTACTTCATTCTATCTCTCTGTTCAAATTAATCTGATTCTCCTATATATTGTTGCTCAAATTTGAATAATTCTTTAATCAGCTGTGTTATCCATGCTATGGTAGACTAGAATAGAAAAGCCACTCTTGGCATATTGAAGATGCAGTATTTTATTTGTTATTGTAATTTAAAAGTAAAATCAGAAATATTGATTTCTACTTGACTGGAGAGATGATTTAGTTTGAATATCAGCCTGATCTTAATCAGGTGAGAATTAATTGAGTTGGAGGTATTAGATATTCAGTGATGTTAACTGAACCATGATCAATCTGGAGAGAAGCTTTCTTTTGTACCATGTTAGAATTATCAAATAGCTCATGCACTACAATATAAAACAATCTTTTCATGTTCATCCTCCTACCTTCTTGGCTCATTAAATGCACCACTAAATTTGTTCTGTGCCCACTAAGTAATCTTCGAAGTAACAAGCTAATAAACCACAATTAAATACAAAATTAAAAGCATAATAACTTTGTCATAAAACATTATTGATATCAAAATTTTATAATTGTACATTATCTAGTGCCTGTTTTAAAAATCAGATGATTTCAAACCTATGCTTTTCAAAATAATGTAAGGCTTTTAACTAAGCTGATAAATTTTTCCTACATTCAAACAAAGCAAGATTAAAATAAGCCTTACAAAATTAATATTTTTATCTTTATCTCCAGAAATAAGTATAGCCTATAGTATTTTATTTGGTCTTTAAGATGTTATGGGCTTTTTATTTATTTTAAGAGTGTGATAGCAGTATCATAAGTGTTGTGAAAATATAAATGGTGAGATAGCACCTCCATAGGACTCTGTCTTAAGTAGCAAAATTTTAAAGTCTTTAAATAAAATGCAGCCAGACCTCGAAGGATCAGTTTGCCATCGGTGACCAGGCATACAGAATTTATTAACTGTCTAACTAAATTAGTCATAATACTTTTTATTCCTTTTCTCTCCATGAAAAGGAAGCATTTGAGCTTATTTATTATAGACTATTGTCAGGTTTCTTCTACCAACACAGTTGGTGTCAATGTGTTAAATTGCAAGAAAACTAGAGATCCTTTGCTACAATTTTGACAGTGTCAGTGTATCAGGAATGACATTGTTTTTCACTTGGCATTGATATTATAGGAATAGTAACATTTTCTTTACTATGGCTTTTCTTCAAAAAAAAAATCCAAATTTGTGTTTGGTAATCATGTTTAAAGATGGGTATTTTCTGAACTATACACACAAGAAAAGAGAACAAAACACACTTAGAACTGTATTTAGAACTTGGTGGCCATTGCGAAGCTCCACACTACTAGTGGCGCATTAGTCAAGGAGACTAATTTAGTGCCAAGTTTTTCAAACTGCAGGGTGCAGTCCTGAGGCAGGTGGGGGTGGGGGTGGAATGGGGATGATAAGAAGACTTGAGAGATGCAATTATTGGATATTTTCAAAAACAAGTTTTGTATAAACATATCCTTTTCCAATGAAAATAAAGTTCAAACCCAAGTTAACGAAAGCATGACCAGCATTGCAAATTAACTTCAACTAATTGTGTTCTTCAACAGTTATTTAGGATGGTATGCACGGTCAAGGCCGTTTTGAATCGGTACATGTCAGATCTTAAAAAGGGCGCGATCTGCCACTGTCACCGTCAGAGCTTAGGCTTATGACACAGACAGGTTCTGTTATCACGCTCCTTGTTGTGTTTGAACATGAAGTGTGTAACCTCAAGTTGATCTTTCCACAAAAGTTAAAAGTACCAAGTTATGTATTGTTTTGTCAATGATTTTAATTCTGGTAAACAATGTAATATGCTAATTTCTTCCAAAAAACACTTTCTTATTCTTTTTATGAATTTGTAGCTTATAAACTTTATGTTACAACCCTCTCCCCACTTTTTATTTAAAATATTATAAAACAATCTAAACAAAAAATTTTCTTAGCTCAGATTTTTATTCAACATACAAATCTTAAAACATAAAGCATAACATACACAGATAATTTTGATAAAATTCTTTACCATTCTCATATTTGTTACAAAGAAACAGCAACAACATGTTATAAGGAAATTAGGGGAGTTTTTCAAGGCAAATTTTCAAAATTTGGTGTCATTGATGATTTTGATGCTTGTGATTCTTTTTCAAGCTCATTAAGATCTGTTTTTTTTTTAATCAATAACAGCTATTCCAGAAAGGATTTCAACCAAATCAGGTGTTACTGATAGGAGTAAAAAGTTATATTTCTAAGTTTGATAAACCAGAGAAGTAGCTCTTCATTCACAGCCCAAATGGAGACACTACCCCCCCCCCACCGTTTCACACAGTAGGTGGTGTGGCCTTCCTGCCCCTGGGCAAGTGTTTGTTAACTCTTCTGTTCCAGATGGAGTTAGATGCCTCCTGGTTGTCCCTGCTACAGAGGCTGCTCGTTGATTCCTAGATTGTCTCTGTAGACCAGTACAAGTGATGAATAAGCAGGTGTTTTTCTTGCTTCTGTTTCTTTGTAGGGTAGGTCTTTTTTTTTTTTTTAACACATTAAGAAGATTATTAAAAACTTGGTTTTTTAAACTTGTTCTGTGTAGCACTAACGTTTTCAAAATGTAACCACTTTACATTTTTGGATTAGAATATGGATTTGAAAATCTTGCATTTATTTTACTCCGGTTTTCAAAAACATCCATCAAATTTATGTATCAGAATAAATCATTCTAAAATTAATTTACTTCATCTTCACTATTGTCACTAAGAAAAATGACAGTTTCTTCTTTCAATTATAAACATCTTGCAAAGCACTTTGGCACAAAAGAGCCAGCATGTTTTTGTAATATTACAGAATTCTCTCTGCCCTGTCCCCTTAATGCATTGTATCATAAAGTTTATTACTGTTGTAACAGTTTAGAAAATTGAATGTAGCTTGTCGCTCATAATTTCTTGATACAAGTGATTATCTGTGAAAGCATGTCCATTTTCCACAAGGGGCCACATTCAAAACAAAAAAACAAAACAAAAAAACCCCCCTCTTTTTCTTGATAACCCACTTTTGTTTTTATATTGCCTTCATTTCCAAATATATCCCTCCCGTGCCCAGTGAAGTCAGTATGTGCCCAGCCTTGTGTTAACTGTTAGGGAAACCCCTCTCCTTTCCCCATCCCCCCCAAAAAAGGCCCCAATTTCAGTGTCTGCCCTCAAGGACTTTACGTTCCTATTGGAGAGACATGTTTAAAAAAAATAGACACATAGAAGATTATGCTGAGTAGAAGGAGGAAATCAGAAAGGGGAAGGCAGCAGCAGGTGGGAGGATGGGAAAGGTTTTTTGCAGAAGGTGAGGGTTTGAGCTGGCCCTTGAAAGAAATTAAGATGTCGAAGAGAGAATGTAGGGTGTCTCAGGTACGGGGAGCAGCATACTGAAGTCACAGAGTTGGGAGATGGAGTGGCAGGTGTGAGCAATTTCCAGTAGGTCTGTGAACCTGGATCATAGAGTACATAGAGGGCCGTGAAGTGTGATAAGATTGGAAAGGAGAAAGGGGCCAGGTTGTGAAGGGTCTTCACTATCTGCAGAGTTTGTGTTTACTCCTGGAGATAATAGGAAGCTACTGGAGTTTATTGTGCCAGGGGGTAGGGGATGGTCAGACCTACACTCTAGGAGACTCACTTTGGCAGCAATGTAGAGGATTGATTGGAGTGGGGCGACTTAAGAATTGATTAGAAGGCTATTTTAATAACCAGAGATATATACAAAAGCAGTTGTAAAGATAGAAATGACAAGATTTGGCAATTGGTTGGATATATCAGATGAATGGGAGCTGAGGAGTCCATGAGGACACTTTTGTAAAAGGTACTTAATAAATGCTGACGGAAGTATTTATTTCTCTTGTGTAAATAACCAATTATTAAGTTAGGATTAAGGTTTTACCTTCCTATTTCCTTATTCAAAGCCCTGTCTCTCAAAGACATTTCTGACCTTGCCCCAAAATTTACCCCACCCAGAACATCTCTTCTAGGTGGAATTCTTACCCCACCATCTTTCATTGTTCATTGACTGGGTGGAGGATAGATCCTTTTGTATAGATTGCCCTGAGGCAGGAGCATCTGACTTGAGAAGAGTCTCTCTTTGTCCATGAGTGACATAATCAAAATCTCGTGCCCAGGCCCTCATTAGAATAAGCCCACCTCTCATGAAAATATTCTCTCATTAATTGTTAACCAATCAGAGTTGACTTCTGTCTGTCAGGATTACCCACTTTTCCAAAGGCATGTAAGTATTGATCTACCTCCATGATTTGTCTTTGGTTTATGAGAGAAAGCCAAATGACCATCCTTTTATTAATTATTTGTTAGCTATAATTAACAAAATGATTGTTAATTACCTAGAAATGATGTCTCTTGGACTTTTCATATGTCGCAGTGCTTATTGATTGATTGCAAAACTGGGGAAGGGATCACAATGCTGTAGTCCTCCCTGGTCATACCACAGAAAACAAAGTGTCATGTTCAGTTTTAGGCCCCACATTTTTCAGAAGCACATTGATGAGCTGGAGAGCACCCTGAGGAAGGCAGTGAAGAGAGTGAGGGGCCTTGATAGGATTGGTTGAAGGAACTGGGAATGTTTAACCTAGGGAATATTACACTTCGGTTGGTGAGAGGTGGTGGTGTTGTTCAGTTGTTCAGTCATACCTGTCTCTTCATGATCCCATGGACGAGAGTGTACTGGGTTCTTCTATCCTCCACGGTCTCCCATAGTATGTCACGATCATTGTTTCCATGATGCTAACTGTTCATCTCATCCTCTCTTGTCCCCTTCTCCTTTTGCCTTCAGTCTCCCCACATCAGGTTTTTTCCAGATTCTGTCGATTGTGTGGTGCTCAGCTTTCTTTGTAGTCCACCTCACAGTTGCTACTGGAAAAACCATAGATTTGACTATACAGATCTTTGTGGGCAAGCTGATATCTGTTGCTTGTGGGTATGCTGTCCAGATTTGCCATAGCTTTCTTTCCAAGGAGTGTCTTTTAATTTCATGGCTGCAGTCATAATCTGCAGTGATTTTTGAATCCAAGAATATAAGATGGGACACTGCTTCTGTTTCTTCTCCCTCTGTTTGCCAGGAAGTGATGGGGGACCAGTTGCCAAGATCTTTGATGTTAAGCTTCAAACCAGCTATTACACTTTCCTCTTCCACCCTCATCAAGAGGCTTCTTAATTCTTCTGCATGTTCTGCCACCAGAGTGGTATCATCTGCATGTCTGAGATTGTTGATATTTCTCCCTGTAGCCGTAATTCCAGCTTTTGATTCATCCAGCCTGGCACTTTGCATGGTGTACTCTTCATATAAGTTAAATAAGGTGACAATATACAGCCTGGCCATACTCTTTTTGCAATCTCAAACCAATCAGTGGTTCCATGTTCAGTTCTAACTGTTGCTTCTTGACCTATCTGTTCTTCAGAAGACAAGTAAGATGATCTGCTATTCCCATCTCTTTGAGGATTTGACACATTTTAGTGATCCACAGTCAAAAGCTTTAGTGTAGTCAGAAGTAGATATTTTTTTGGGACTTCCTTGCTTTCTCCATAATCCAGTGAATGTTGACAATTTGGTCTCTAGTTCCTCTGCCTCTTAGAAAACCAGCCTGCTCTTCTGGTTATTCTTTGTTCACATATTGCTGAAGCTTAGCTTGCAGAATCTTAAACATGATGTTTCTAGCGTGTTAAATGAACACAGTTGTTTGGTAATTGGAACATTCTCTCACATTGCCTTTCTTAAGGATTGGAACATAAACTGATCTTTTCCAATCCATTGGCTACTGTTGAGTTTTCCAAATTTACTGGCATATTGAGTGCAGCACTTTTAACAGCATCATCGTTTAGAATTTTAAATAGCTCAGCTGGAATTCCATCACCTTTACTAACCTTATTGTTAGCAATGCTTCCTGAGGCCCACTTGACTTCATTCTTCAGGATGTCTGACTCTAGATCAGTAACCACAGATCCTTCTTGCATAGTTCTTCTGTGTGTATTCTTGTCACCTCTTCTTAATCTCTTGTACTTCTGTTAAGTCTCCACCATTTTTGTCTTTTACCGTGCCCAGTGCATGAAATGTACCCTTGATATCTTTAATTTTCTTGAAGAGATCTCTTGTCTTTCCCATTATCTTGTTTTCTTCATTTCTTTGCATTGCTTATTTAGGGAAACCTTATCTCTCCATGCTATTCTCTGGAATTCTGCATTCAGTTGAGTGTCTTTCCCTTTCACTTTCCTCAGTCATTTGTAAAGCCTCATCAGACAGCCATTTTGCTTTCTTGCTCTTCTTTTTCTTTGGAATGTTTTTTGTTGCTGCCTCCTGTACAGTATTGTGAACCTCTGTCCACAGTTCTTCAGGCACTCTATCTACCAGATCTAATCCCTTAAATCTATTCATCACTTCCACTTTATATTCATAAGGGATATAATTTAGGTCATATTTACACAATCTGATGGTCTTCCTTCCTTCCTTCCTTCCTTCCTTCCTTCCTTCCTTCCTTCCTTCCTTCCTGAGCCACAGTCAGCTCTGGATCTTGTTTTGATATTGACCATCTGGTGATGTCCATGTGTAGAGTCACCTTTTGGATTGTTGAAAAAGAGTACATGCTATGACCAGCAAGTTGTCTTGACAAAACTCTTAGTTCATGCCCTGCTTCCTGTTGTACTCCAACGCCAAACTGGCCTGTTATTCCCGTTACCTTTTGATTTCCTGCTTTAGTATTCCAATCCACTCTGATGAATGTGACATCTTTTTGGGGTGTTATTTCTAGAAGATGTTGTCAGCCTTTAGGCCTCTTTGGCGTCAGTGGTTGGAGCATAGACGTATATTACTGTGGTGTTAAACAGTTTGCCTTGGATTAGTACAGATAGTGTTGTTATTTTTGAGATTCTACCCCAGTAATGCTTTTCTCACCCTTTTATTCACTATGAAGGCTACTCCATTTCTTCTAAAGGACTCTTGCCCACACTAGTATATGGAGTGATCACCTGAATGACATTCATCCATTCTTATCCATTTAAGTTCACTAACACCTAAGATGTTGATGTTTAAACTTTCTACCTCTTGTTTGGCCAAATCCAGCTTACTCTGGCTCATAGATCTTACATTCCAGGTTCCTATACAGTATTAATGTTTTGCAGCATTGACTTTCCTTTCATCGTCAGACATATCTGCAGCTAGGCTTCCTTTTGGCTTTGCTCCAGACCCTTCATTGGTACTGGAGCTACTTGTAGATGTCTTCTGCTCTTTTCCAGTAGTGTGTTGGACAGACACCTTTCAACCTGAGGGGCTCATCTTCTGGTGTCGTATCTTATATCATTTTAATATTGCCTGTGGAATTTTCTTGGCACAGATATTGGAGTGGATCCCCATTTCCTTCTTTTTTCTTTTTCTGGTGATGTGATATGGGTTAAATGACTTGCCCAGGGTCACATAGCTGGTAAGCATCAAGCGTCCGAGGCCAGATTTGAACTCTAGTCCTCCTGACTCCAAGGCCGCAGCTCTATCCACTGTGCCACCTAGATGCGCCCCCCCCCATTTCCTTCTCCATTGGACCACCTTTTGTCTGAACTTTCCACTATGATCTGTCTATCTTGGGTAACTATGCACAGCACAGCTCCTAGTTTCATTGAGCTACACAAGCCCCTCTGGGTAGAGTGGGGGAAATCATGACGATTTGTCTTCAAATACCTGAAGAACGAGTCTGTTTGTCTGCTAGGCTCCAGAGAAGAGAACTAGAAGAACTAGCACTGGAAAGGGTGATTTTGTTGTCTTCGTGTAAAGAAAAGTTTTGTAACAGTTAGCTGTCCAAAAGCTTAGGTAATGAATGGACTGCCCTGGGAGGTGAGGGGCTCTTTTTGTTACGTAGAATGTGTGGAAGGGGAGGAGAATAAAATAAGTCTTAGAAGGTCATTTGGAACCAGATTCAGTCAACACAAGCAACAAGTGTTTATGACATATTTACTGTGTGCCGGGGTCTTGTGATAAAGAGTAGCTCCCCAGCCAAGATCAGGAGTTTAAAATTTATTTTGTAAGTGGTGGGGAACCACTGAAAGGTTTTGAGTGGAGAAGGGCATGTGATTAGAGTTGTTCTTAGAAAGGTTACTCAGACAGCCTTTCAAGGACGGATTGAGGAGGAAATAGAACAAATTGTGTCCTTGTCCCCTGACAGTTGGCATTACAAGGGAATTAAGCTGCACCATGTAAATAACTAGTACTAATAGGCCATAGTGATGCTAATTTCCACTGGAGTTTCAGTAACTGAGGGTTGTAATTAAAGTTACAATCGAAAATAGCATGTTAATAAGGAAGATTTCACAACTGGACTTGATTTGCCCCCTCGAATGTTCACGTTCTGCCTTCTGGGTCAGCCACGTGTGCCTAACCCTAAGAATACTTCCTAACATGGCCCCTGGGTTGTTTTTAATCTCCCTCCCAAGGAGATGTTAAAGGGCCGGGTCAGAGTAATGACTATATTTTGAGTATTCCTAGAAGGCTGTCTTCTGTGTCAGAACCTGCCCTGTTCTTTCATCCTTGTTAGGATGAACACACTAGAGATAACTAGCTGGAGTCTGTGCGGTCACGTGGTAATGATGCTTCCTATTTACATGACCATTTATATACTACATCGAACCTTGAGAAGTCAGAATCTGTTGCTTCTGGCTTTTATTTCACTAGAACGTCATGCCTTTAACCAATCAAAACTAATAAAGCTAACAAGTGAGAGTGACCTCCTGTTGGCTTCAGCTGTTTTTTATTTCACAGCTTCCAGAAGGGAAGATTATTACAGAAAACAACATAGCACCCAGGCATTTGTCTACTGGGACTTGAATTCAGAGTGTTGGCTATATGTATCTTCAAATAAAAACCACTTTTAAATAAAAACATGGAGTTTAAATTATATATAAAGTGGGTATATTAAAGTTCAACACTTTCCTTCCCCCTTCCCAATTGCTACCAGCTGCCAGTAGTATTTTATTTTTAAACATTTAACCCCTTATAATTCAGAAACTGGATCACACCAATTTTTATGCATATCAGGAAAGAACAAGTAATTTTGTTTTATTATAAATTTTTTTGGGGGTGAGGCATTCAGGGTTAAGTGACTTGCCCAGGGTCACACAGCTAATAAGTGTCAAGTGTCTGAGACTAGATTTGAACTCAGATCCTCCTGATTCCAGGACCAGTGCTGTATCCACAGTGCCACTGCCTCTAACAAATCATTTTATTAAAACTTGGTTCTTTTTTTTTTTTGAAGAATGATCAAGATACTTAGCCACAAAGGTTATTCTAAGCAGAATTCCATTTCATATGCTAAGTTCAGGATAAATGTTATTATTCATTTTCTTATTAAAAATTAATCATCAGGACCTCCTGACAGTTGTTAATCTTGATAAAAAGGAAGCCATGTGGCTACTAGGGCCAAGTGTACAGATTTCAAAGCCTAGAACTGTCCTGAGTCACCTGGCTGCCTCCCACAATCTCAGATTTTTAGAACGGGAATGTTCTTAGATTAACTTTTCACTTTCCAGAAGCAAAACTGGGCTCCAGCGATGTTACATGACTTTTAGAGGCAGCTGGGTGGTGCAGTGGATAGCACACCATGCCTGGAGTCAAGAAGATCTGAATTCAAATGCCATCTCAGAAGGGGGATACTAGCTGTGTGACCTTGGGCACTTGCCCCAAAGGGTCAGCACAGTCAGTGACTGAAACAGATATAAGATTTCATTTGATATCAGCCCATTTAAAAAGTGGCATTGAATGCCTCATTTCTAAATGGGTCATGGTGATTGTGTTTGAAAAATAGTGTAAGACTTTGATGACTAAATGCAGGGGAAGAGAGCAAGAGAAGGAGACATGCCTGGTGGGGCCCCATGCAGAGATGATACTTGACAAAAAAGATTGAAGTAGGCTCATTTTTCTTTTTTTTCTGTAAAAAAACATTACTATTCAAGTCAGCTAATTTCAATGAATTCTTCTTTGCTTAATCAGAGATGATGTTTTATTTTAGTTATTTTGCCATTTGGATAGGATAAAGGGTATTATGTGGAGCCATTCTGGGAGGACTGGATTCCTGCAGCAGCCAGGGGCATCTCCTTCCTTCTCTTTATCTGTTCCCCTGACTTCAGGCCACCTGGAACCCGAGTATGATTGGATGTGATGGGAGTCGCTAACTCTTATTACCTCGTGTGAGATAGAAGAACCCCAGACTTCTTACCATATGCCCGACCTTCAGGCCATCCCATATGCCTTTCTTCTGCCTCAGCCACCCCTACCCCCACCCCCACCTCAGTATTACTGATGTGTCCTCAGGACTTTGGGGTCTGGCCATCTGCCCTGTGGTTGCATGCTTAGGACTTTCACAGGGTGGCTAGGTGTCCCAGTGGATAGAGTGCTGGGCCTAGAGTCAGGAAGACCTGAGCTTCAATCTACCCTCAGACTACCGTGTGCCAGGCACCATGCCGAGTGCTTTACAGATAACATCTCATTTGATCCTCACTGCTGCTGTTATCCTCATTTTACAGATGAGGAAACTGAGGCACAGGTTAAATGACTTGCCCAGGGTTACACAGCTGGTAACTTATCTGAGTCCAGATTTGAACTCGGGTTCTCCTCACTCCATATTCAGTGCTTGCTGTGCTTTCTGATTCACTCATCCAGCCCGCGGGTCAGTGCATGTTTGATGATGACATATGCATTTGCTTGTAATTGTAGTCTTGTGAGAATACTGATCGAAAGCGCTCCAGATCACGTGACTTAATTCTGAGGTCTTCCTTTATTATTTTTGTGACTTTTTTTCTAGAGATCTTTCTGTTAGTTACAAAAAATAAAATACAAAATGCACGCAGTATCCGCCTTGTTTGACCAAGGAAAGAAGGAAGAAAACAAGCCTTTATTAAGTGCTTACTGTGTACCAGACACTGCGCTAAGCACTTCACAAATGTCGTCTCATTTGATCCTTACAGCAGCCCTGGTACATAGAGACTATTATTATTCTCATTTTTTTGTGAGGAAACTGAAGCAGACAGATGGAGTGGGCAAGCGCCCAAGGTCACACAGCTGGTATCCCCCTTCTGAGATGGCATTTGAATTCAGATCTTCTTGACTCCAGGCATGGTGTGCTATCCACTGCACCACCCAGCTGCCTCTAAAAGTCATGTAACATCACCGGAGCCCAGTTTTGCTTCTGAAAAGTGAAGAGTTGATCTAAGAACATTCCCATTCTAAAAATCTGAGATTGTGGGAGGCAGCCAGGTGGCTCAGTAGATAGAGTGTGGAGCCTGTAGGGAGAAAGAACTGAATTCACATCTGGCCTCAGACACTTGCTCCAGCTGTGTGACCCTGGGCAGGTCACTTCACCTGTTTGCGTGAATCCACTGGAGAAGGAAATGGCAAACTACTCCAGTGTCTTTGCCAAGAAAACTCCACGATCAGTATTGGTGTGCTATGGTCCACAGGGACGTGACTGAAGAACAGTTTTGTTCCACCTTTTGCCTTATTTCAAATATACTAATTCCACAGGAGATTATTTTGCCTCCCAGTGTTTTTTTCTTCATAGGACTAGAAGGTGTTGGTAGCAGATCTGAGTTTTTAGCGTTTTGCAAAAAAGTTGGTACCGGAAGAGATTAGGTCATCGCTGGCGCAAAATCTCATTCTTGAGATTTGAGAAAAGTAGCCTGGCAGTTCTGTGGTTCTAAGTTCTCAGAAGACCAGCAATTAGACAAATTCTTAGTATTTATTGGCTTTTCAATGCAATCAATATTGACGGTCCTCCAGACATGCTGTCGCATGGCAGCATCTGCCAAAGGCATTGGCATTTGTTTTTGGTCCTGACCTGTGATTTCTTTGGTGAATGGAGGAAGCTTCCTCTGTCCAGGCAGGTCAGACTGCTCTCTGGCTGCGATCTGCAGACTCTCAAAGACTTGTCTTTAGTAGTAGTTATCGTTTCAGTCATTTGCATGTAGAACAATGTGTTCTGGCTTTTTTAACATGGCGATATTATTTGGCCCTGTGAGTGATGAAAGGCAGACGAATTTTAAATTGGATTTGTTGCTGAATACTATTTGAGAAATTAGTTGGCAGTATTAGCAACATCACTCTAGATATATGAAAGTGTGCTAATGTGCTATGTGGTATGAAGGAAAGATCCTAATTAAAACCTTGTTGCTAAACAAGTGACAAAGACCTTACAAACAGCTGGAGGCTTCGGGCCAGTCACAGTTATTCCTGAAGAGCAGATTTGGTCAAGTGAGAAAATGCAGAGAATGTATGCCTTCATCAGATTTGCTCAGGACACAGAACAGTGCTGCCGTGCACAGCCGCTGGTCTGCCATTTGCTACTCATAAAATGGCACAGGAAAAGACAGTTTAGAAATGGCAGCACCAAGGCAGGCTGTGGTCGGTTTCTCAGTTTAACGAGAATTAGGTTTGGAGAAGAATCAGCTTTTAGTATCAAGCAGGGCATTTGCTGTTTTGCTGGCCTGGATGTTGATACTTTACGTGAAGTAAAAGGCGTTTTTTAGACATCGTCATCCACATTTAAGAGCAAATACTCCCCCTGCTAGAATCCATAACATCAAATGATCTTGGTCGTGTGTTCGCTCTGCTAGACCACTATGTTGTTGGTTGGCAGTGCGGAGCAGGCCTCCCTCTGAAAACCTGTGATTGGCACAGATGCAATTGATGCCATCCTGCTTCCTCTCTCCTTGCTCACACCCCCGTCATCCGCCATCCCTACTCTATGTTCTTGCTTTACCTCTCTGTGGGCATTTATTTCTTCCGTTGAGGCTCAGCTCAGGTGCCATCATTTCCCTAAAGCCTTCCTTCCTGCTTGTATCCCCACAGGTGAAAGAGAGCTAGCTCCCTCTCCTCCAGTGTCTTGTAGCCCTTTAGATTTGTTCTTGGTTTTATCACATCTTACTTTGTGTTATCCTTACTTGGGTACAAGTTGTTCTCCTGCCTATACATATATAAATATATGTTTATGCATATGTGTATGTGAATGTGCACACACAAAGTATATGAACACATGTGTGTACAAATACATAGACTGAGGTCCTGTCTCTAGCTGAACTGCCAGGTATTCAGACTCTACTGCAGAGAGCGCAGCTCCAAGGGGCTGGCCGTGTTGTTCAGATGCCAAGTGTACACTTGCCTAAAAGATTATTTTATGGAGAACTCACGCAAGGCAAGCACTCACACGGTGGTCAGAAGAAGCGATACAAGCACACTCTCAAGGTCTCTCTGAAGAATTTTGGAACTGATTGCGTGACATGGGAATCACTGGCACAGGACTGCCCAGCATGGCATGCCCACCTCAAAGAAGGCACTGTGCTCAGTGAGTGAAGCAGAATTGCAGCAGCTCAAGAGTAATGTGAAATGCACAAATTTAGAAACAAATGCACTTCAAATGTTCACGTGGACTCCTTGTATCTGACCTGTGGTGGAACCTTCTGAGCTCGTATTGGTCTGATCAGCCAGTCGGGTGCACTGTACCTTGACTCCAGCATGGTGACAGTATCATTTTGGGCCTCTTTGAGAATGAAGGCCAAAAACCAAACCAAATCAAGCCGTCTGATCTGCTAAGTTATTAGGTTCTTTGGAGTATGAACTGTTACTTGCACAGCACCGAATACATACGGTATTATTAAAATTAAAGTCATCTTTATGATGAAAATGTTTTCTTTGCTTGCTGCACAACATTTTCCCCAATTGTCATTTCAGACTTCACCAAATGCTGCAAAGACTCTGGCTTTCTTATGGTGGTAAAATGCCGGAAAGAAAATTCGGCATTAAAAGAATGCCTAACTGCACAGTAAGTAGCCGAATCAACGTGTTGTGCTTGTTTTCTTATGTATGTCAAATAGTTCTGCCTCTGATGTACTCAGAGTGTCCAGGAGGCCTCTGTTCACAGGGGCAGATTATTTCTCAAATGAGTCAACCAGTCAACAAGCATTTATTAAATGTCTCCCGTGTGCCAAGCAAAGAGTTAAAAAGACAAAAATGAACCAGTTCCTGCCCTCAAGGCATGTATATTCCTGTGGGGGAGGAACATGTACATCAACAACTAGATACTGAATAGATTCAAAGGAAGTATACGGTGGTTTCCCAAGAGTCAGAGGAAGGCACTAGCAACTAGAGGGATCGGGAAACATCTCTTGTAGAAAGTGACCTTCAAGCTAGCCTCGAAGGACATTCAGGACAAGAGAAAGTGTAGTCTGGGAATGGGGAATAACATGGAACTGGAGCTGACATGTCATATAGAGAGAATGGCAAGGAAGCCAGTTTTTCTGTAGTGTGGAATATGTGAAGGGGATAAAGACATGCCAGACCCAGCTTGTAGAGGACTAGACCTAGGGCTTGCATTTTCTCCTAACAGTAACAGGGAGCCCCTG
Organism: Phascolarctos cinereus; assembly: GCF_003287225.1. NCBI lineage: Eukaryota > Metazoa > Chordata > Mammalia > Diprotodontia > Phascolarctidae > Phascolarctos > Phascolarctos cinereus. The sequence continues at coordinate 26,221,353 of NW_027555514.1, read as the reverse complement.
GAGCCTCTTGAGGAGTTCCGTGACTTGGTTGGCACCATGCTTTAGGAATATCTGCTTGGCACTTATGTGAAGGATGGGTTGGACAGGAAAGAGTTTTGAGGCAGCGCAGTCAATTAGGCTGTTGGAAAAGTTAGGGTAAAAGGTGGTAGAGCTCGAAAACCAGGGTGGTGGTTGTGGGAATGGGGAGAAGGACATCTGTGTTTGAGATGTTGTAGATGGAAGTAGCCTGGGCAGCTGATGGGATATGAGGGGTTAGACAGGAGAATCAAGGATGACTTACCTGTACAAAATTCTAGAACCTAATATTTAAGGGATAGTTAATGAACAGGTAGAAAAGGAAACAGTGACAACCAAAAGCTATCACGATGTCCTCAAGAAGAGTTTTTGCCAGACCAACCTTATTTCCTATGTTGACAGGATTAATAGACTGAGGTCAATGCTGTAGATATAATTTGCCCAAATCTCAAGAAAGCTTTTGACAATCCCTCATGCTATCTTGTTGGAAAAAAAAAAAAACATGGGTTAGAAGAATAGAATAATAAGAGGCTAAATGGTCAGTTCCAAATATTAACCATTAATTAGTGCAAAATTTTAAAGGTTTCTACTAGAGATCTATTTGTGGGTAAATGATGAACATTTTTATCAATGATTTTGACCAAGGCAGAGATGATATGCTTACCAGATTTGCGATGACACAGCTATGAGAGATGCATGTTGGATAACGGAGAATAATTTTCAAAATTATCCCTATTAAAATTCATCTTGTTAGATATGCTCCCAAAACATCTCAGTGTACCAGGACTTCGGGTCAGATTGAATAAGATGAAATGTATTTGGGGTAAATGTAAGTTATAACATTTGGATTTAAAATTAACTTCACAAGTACAGTATGGGGGAGGGGAGAGACCTGCCTATTAAATAATTCATTTGAAAAATTAAAAAAAAAAAGACTTACCTGGTAATAAAGAAGTATGAAGTCCCTGAACAGAATAGAGAAGCTAGCAAAAGAGGAGGTTTTTTTGGGGGGAATATAATGACTTGTTTAACATATGTTGAGTTTGAAGTGGTGCAAATGTCCAGTCTTCAGCTGATGATTTGGACTAAAGCTCAGTAGAAAGACTTAGGGTGAATATTTAGGTCTGAAGGCTATTGTTGAGCCCTTGGGGGCTGACACAGTCAGTGAGAGAGAGCACAGAGGAAAGGACAGAGCTTTTGGGGACACGCATGGTTAGGGGTAGGGCAGGTGCTGCCTGAGTGGTGATGTAAGAGGAGTGAAATATATTAAAGAAGAGGGAGGGACTGCAAGCTCACAAGGAGAAGGAACATTGCATCCAGGGCACAGAGGGCCGGACAAGCTAGCTTGACTGGAGAGCACTCAGAGGACCTGTTCAGGATTGTGCGGCCAGTTTGTGGCAGAGGTGGTAAGCAGAGCTCCGGTCTTACTGATACAAGAACAGCTCTCTATCCACTACTCCACACTGCCCCTCGCCTCCAGGATTATAGAAATATTCATGTGGTGGCTGAATAGAAGATGGGTTAGGACTGGAAGGGACTAGAAGCAGAGTCCACTGAAGTCATCCAGATGAGAGATAATAAAGGCCTAAATTGAAAGAACGTGATGTGAAGTACATTAGGAGATGGATGTGAGGGGTGTTGTGAACTTTGAATCAGTAAGACTTGGCAATATAATGTGGAAGGAGAGGAGAGCGAAAAGGGTCAGGAATGACGCTTGAGGTTGGGAACTTGGTTGACTAGAAGACTAATGGTGCCTTTCAACAGAAATCAGAAAGTTTGGAGGAAGAGTAGGTGTGAGACAATGAGGATGTGTTTGTATTTGGACATGGTAAGCTTGAGGTGCTGTTGGGACATCAAGGTAGAGAGGTGTCCAGTGGCTGGGAACGAGAACTGATGCGCTCACCAAGGGAAAAGGAGGGTCCCCAGAGCCAGGGGAGCAAGAGCCAATAGTTAGATCTGTAAGAGGAGAAGAAGAGCATTATCTTGGAACCTGAAGTAAGATGGGGTGATCGAGCTGCAGCGGTCATGGAGGATGAAGACTGAGGCTACTTGATTTATCAGCTAAGGCAGGAGGGGAGAACCTGCGGCCTCAAGGCCATGTGTGGCCCTCTAGGTCCTCAAGTGAGGCCCTTTGACTGAATCTAGACTTCACAGAACAAATCCCCTTAAAAGGATTTGTTCTGTAAAACTGCTGGGACTCAGTCAAAGGGTTGCACTTGAGGACCTAGAGGACTGCATCTGGCCAGTCCTCAAGAACTCAGGTTCCCCACCCCTGCTAAGACATTGTTAGAGGACTCGCTATTTGACAGAAATTGGCAGAAATAGGTAAAGGCCAACATCCCACACCACAAAACAGGTAAGTTACAAAGGGATGTGTAAAAAGTAACATAAAAAAAATTGGAGGAGTAAGGAAGAAATTTCCTTTCAGATCTACAGATAGGAGAAGAAAGCAGGACCAAATGAGAGACGGAGGAGAGCATAGAAGAGAGGGACAATTTCAGTTACATAAAATTTAAAAGGTTTCTGCACAAACAAAACTAATAACTATAACTGGGAAAAAAGTTTTGCAGAAAGTTTTTCTAATAAGGGTCTTATTGTACATATTTGTAAGGAACAGATCCAAATTTATAAGAATAAGAGCCCTTACCCAATAGGGTAGCTTCTTCTAGGGAAGAAATCCAAGCTATCGATAAACACATGAAAATGGCCCAGATCATTAGAGAAATGAAATATCAGAACTACTCTGAGATTCCATCTGATATCCATCTGATTGGCCAACATGACAGAAAAAAAGAATGGCAAATCTTAGAGGGAAACAGACATACCAATATACTGTTGGTAGAGCTGGGTATTGATACAGCTCTTCTGGAAAACCGTTTGGAACTATGGTGAAAAGTCACCGAACTCCGCATATTCTGACTCAGCAATACTACTACTGTGCTTTTATGCAACCCAAAGAGATCAGAGGAATAGAAGAAGCTGTTTGTACAAAAGATAGTTTTGGTAGACTTTTTAGTAAGGAATACAAGAAGGCTAAGAACAGAAACTAAGGGAATGTCTACCTATTGAGGAATACCTGAACATATTGTGGTATATGAATGTAATCTAATATTTTTGCACTGTTAGAAATGACAAGGTAGTAGGTTTCAAGGAAACTTGAGAATTATGAACTGAAGCAGAATAATGAGAGCCGAAACAAGAGAACAATTAATAAAATAACAGTAGCATGGGGTGGGTGGCAGGGCAAAGCGAACTGGAGTAACAAAAAAGAAAAGAGACTCAATTTTTTTGAACTTAATATATGATTAAAAAGGAAAAAAATGCAATTTTGTGTGATCTTTTTTTCCCTTTTCTTCTGAAAATAGCCATTTTATTTGTCTGAGATAAACCAGGTGCTTTACTGCTGCTGCTGCTACTACTACTACTACTACTACTACTACTACTACTACTACTACTACTACTACTACTACTACTACTATACTACTGATGATGATGATGAAGAAAATTTACTGTGTTTGATTTTTAAGGTTTTCATACTAATTTCTTTTCCTTTTTATAGCTACAGAAATCCAGATTTTTATGAAGAATGCAAAATGGAATATTTGAAGGAAAGAGAAGAATTCAGAAAAACTGGAATTCATTCTAAGAACAGGTTGCAGAAGCTTCCTACCAACATTTAGCAAAATAGCTAATTATGAATCATTTTTACCCTAATTTCAATGGCAAGAGTACGAGGTGCAAGAAGCCAGTATCTTTGGTTTTGCCCCTTAATATCATGGAAATATTTTTGTTGTTTGAAATAAATATCTTTTAGTAAATTTCTCTAACCTTTAAAATTCTAATTCATTGGTTAGAATATGACTGAATGATGGAAGGAATGTTTTTATGAATAAGATGGAAGAACTGTCTTTCCCTCCAGATGATGGACCTCTAAGATCTGCAGCTTGTTACCTTCACTTGTCCAGAGTTTCACACTGCTTCCCCTCTGTTGTACTATGTTCTTAAACACCTTTTATTCTTGAGCTGTTTCATAAATGAATGGCTGTGTGTGTTTCCATCCACAACTTGATAATAAAACGTGAAGGCTTCTTCCCTTGGCATACGCTTCACCCCAGTGCCTGTTCCGTAGTGAGTTTCCATCAGTATTTAATCAGTGTGAGTACCATTCACTTAGGGGAGTGACCCGAACAAAGCGCCAGCATCAGTCGCCTTTCACACTTGCTAGCCTGAAGGGTTGATACAGATGTTATGAACTTCAGCCAGTCTGATGGGGCGGGGGAGGAGTGGGTTGTTTTCAGGCATCGGTCTTAGGTTCTGTCCTAGGTGTGTTCGCAGCCAGCTTTCTTTTTGTTTTCATTGAATACGCATCCCTTTGGCTGGCCAGCTGCTGCTTGGTTAGAGTGACAGTGAAACTCACTTTATGTGACAAGAAGATAAGGATCAGAGAGAAGGGAAAGAGAATAGAGTTGTATACGATGGAAATGCACGTCTATTATAATGCAAAGTCATGGTTTATTTAAATACATTAAGTTATCTTTCTTTTCATGGTAGTAACTGAGTTTATAATACAAATCTTTTGGAGGAAGTATGATATAATGTAAAGTAAGTTTAAATATATTTTTAATTTGAATGAGCTCATTGGGGCAGAGGCTGTGCCTTGCACCTTTCACCCTGTAATGCTTCATAGTAAGTACTCAAATCCTTGATCTCTGGTCAATTTGGAAAGATTTTCTTGTTTTAAAAAGTCTTTCTTTGTTCATGTTTTGCCATTGTGTGATTATAATTAATTACCCCTTAGAAAACTTACATACTCTTTCCCTCTTTTATGTACTTTTTTTTTCAGCCTAGATAACTTTGTGGTAGTTTTGAAAGGAAAAATCTTTAAAGCTCATTTATGAACTAAAATGACTATTACTATTTTAACAGATTTTTAAGATATTCAATTGCAAGTGCCTTTAAGCAAATTATGTGGAATTTTAAGCTTCCAAAATTGATACAGTGAAGAACTAATTTGTCTTAATTTACTTGAAACCTAATAATTAAAATCTCAGACTGGCAAATATCTCTCAGTTTACTAATTTAGTTCAAACTAAAGTAAATGAGGAGGGAAGGAAAGTTGTCAAAGCAATAAGTGTGGGGTTAGGTGATTTCCAGATATGGCAGAAATTTCTTTGGATCAAAATGGAAAAATGGGTTGATAGATGAAGGAGACAACAACTAGTAAGCCAATCAGCCAGATCATCTTTTCCTATCCTCGTGGCTAAGACTCAGTTTTACTTATTGCAATTTCATCATCTTGGCTTATAATATTCCTCTCCACCTCATCTCCTGACATCATCCAAATTTCACCTTGACCACCAATCTTCCACTCAAACCTCCTCAGCCCCAGTGGCATCCATTATTGCCTCATGACTGCCAAGGAGTGGAGTTGTTATACCTCAGACCCCACCATCCCCAGACTTCCAGCTGCTGAATGTGGATGAAACACTTTTATGGCCACTGTCCTTCCATCTCTCTCAATCCTTTCCCCCCAGACTTGCTCAGCACCCTCATCACGCCCCGTGCTTATCATACATAGCACGTTTAGAGTTAGGACTCTTCATTTTGTAGATGGGAAAATTGAAGTCTGCAGAGGTTATGTGATTTGCTCAGTCACGTGGGTGGTGACAGGAAGCTGAGCCAGGGTCTTAGGATCTGAATCTACTGCTCTTTACTATAGAGTAATACCTTCAGTCTTTCTTCCCAGTTCTGGGTTCATTTGTTTCCATTCCCAGGCTGGGCTACCTGGTGCTCATCAACTGGGGAGCAATTGCACAAACTGACTAGAAAACCACTGTGTCAGAAAGACTGCTAAGAACTGATAGAAGACAATTTCAGAGACTCTTAGGAAGTAGGGACTGATGCGGGGAAGTGAGTGGAAGTGGGAAAACAGGTTTTACCAGTGCAGCAGCAGTGTAAGGGAAGGCAGTGCTGAAAGACTTAAGAACTCGCCTTCTGGCAGAGACCGTCCACATTTCCTATGACAGACCTCTAAAGAAGCCCGTTGTCCACATCCTGACAATGCTGAGGGTCAGAAGGAGACTCAGTCATCATGGGGATCCATTGTGCTGGAATAGTCTTACTGTTAGAAGGGTTTGTATTCTTTGTTAATATTTTATTGGGGGAGGAGATTGAGGAGTAGTGATGATGATGATGTCAGAAAAAGAAAAGAGGAAGGCCTTTGAAACAGTATCAAAGAACAGAAGGCAGGTGAGAAGAACGCATAGAAAAGCAGGAGAGTTTTGAAAATGATGTGCTGAATTCATTATACATATGCGTGTGTGTGTTTTATTTTTAATTTAACGTCTTTAACGTCTTCTAAACCATATATATATGGTTTAGAATAAAGACATTACACACACACACACACACACACACACACACACACACACATATATATATAATATAAATATAAATATATATGGTTTGGAATAAAGATGTTAAAAATAAAAGAAACAATGCAGGCCAAAGACCTGTAGACTATACAGAAGCCTCCTGCCTTTATTTTATAAATACTTTCATTAAGAAAGGTGAAGAAGCATTGTCTGTGATGAGCAATAAATAACATCACAAGAATGCAACATGTTTTATTTTAATAGACAGGACATAACTGGTTACTGACATGGAAATCACTTCTGAAACAGCTGGGTAGTCAGACCACTCACTGATTTGTTAGAGCAAAGATAAAAATAATATCAAGCAAGAATAAAGAATGAAAATGAGAAAAGATACCATGCAATCGAAGCAACTCCAGCCTGACCTATTTCAATAAGCTGGTGACACCAAAACACAGGAAACAGATTAAAGTAGTGGCATTGACAGGAACTATCACTATTTCCTAAGGAAGTCCAACCAATGTAAATCAGTTATCACAACAAAGAGAACAAAAGAATCTAGAGATTGCTTCTGCCACAAAGCACTTAATCTCCTGCCAAGTGGCAAGTGATGACAGCCAAGGGTAGCAAGAGTTTAGGATCGAAATGCATTTATAAATCTTGCAGAGGAAAATGGTGGAAGATTGAGTAGTACTTCCTCTTAAGACAGCACAAGGGAAAACAGCCTAAACAAAGGTTGTTGCAAGAAGGAAGCTAGCCAGGTCATCAGATGAAACTGGCCAAGATCTGTAAAGGTTGCTTTGTGTCACAAACTCTTTTCACTGTAAAGTTCAGTGGAGCCACCACATTTGTGTCGTAGCCTCCCAGAAGCAGATGGGCTGTCTGGAGAAATGCAGGATGTACTGAAGGACATAAAGATGGGAAGTGTAACCACATTTGGACCAAGGATACACAAAACAGGCATATGCTGAGGATGACACAAATTTGAGGGCATTGAGGAACAATGAAAGATGGTTTTCTAATGTTTGGAAAAATTTTCAGACTATATTACTTCAAAAAAAAAAAGTGATCAAGAGAATATAAATCACGACTGACCCCTGTACCTCCTTTCCCATTTCTGAAAACCTTTTGAGAAAAATTATTCTTGCTTCAAGAGCATCTTTGGTGAAGGTTTTAGAAGGAAAAAGGCAGCCTTTCACGAACGGACATTCTGTAAGAGATCACATCTTCATAGCCATACGGTTCACCCAAAATTGTGGCAAATACATGATTCCATTACGCTTACTTTTTGTTGACTACTTGTGTTGATTGCATCGAGCCCCAGAGCACTGCAGAGCCTCTGTTCCCTCAAGTTTGGCCTGTCCACACATGAAAAACCAAGTGATGAAGGATGCCTGTTGTCCAGATAGGAAGTTGGATAACCAATACCTACAGCTGATCCAATATTAGAAAGCACAGAGGCAGCTAGGTGGTACAGTGGATAGGGCTCCAGCCTTGCAGGCAGGAGGACCTGAGTTCAGATGTGACCTCAGACACTTGACACTTACTAGCTGTGTGACCCTGGGCAAGTCACTTAACACTGATTGCCTTGCCCCCCCCAAAAAAAGCACAGAATTTGGACAGTTACTACAAATGGGCAGTGAGCTGGATCAAGAGTGGAACAGGAAGGGGATAGGCTAGCTTGGCTTTCATAATCTGTCCAGGGCTTTTCATGGCCCCAAATTTCTATTTGAAACAAAGGAATTTTTTTAAAGGAGGTGGCAGCGTGGCAGACTACACCAACTTAGGGGTTCAAATCCTTCCTCAGATGCTTCCTAGTTGTGTGACCCTGGGCAAGTCATTTAACATCAGCCTCAGTTTTCTCATCTGTAAAGTAGGGATGATACCTGTGGCATTTTCCTCATAGGGTGATGGTGAGAATCAGTTGATACCAACACTGACGGGTGGCAGAGCAGCTAGCGCAGGATGACCCGACCTCACGTCTCCCCTCAGATGTCAGACTCATGTGACCCTGGGCTCTTCTGCCATTTCCTTGTCTGTAAAATGAAGATAATACCACCTTCTTCACAGGGTTGTTGAGGATCAAATCAGCTAACATGTCAAGTGCTTTGTAAACTCTACTAAGTGTTCCCAGGAGTAAAGATTTCCTGGTGCATCAGTCGGTTGGAGAAACAGTAGAGTATAAAACGATGTGCAGTAGCAGAAAATCCAAAGCACTTAGCTAGTGTCAGGAGACCTGGGTTTGAATCCTGAGTCTGAACTATCACTGGCTCTGCAGCTGGGCAAAGCACTCAGTCTCTTTGAGCTGCATTTCCTCATCTCTGTCTCCTCCAGTGATGTGCATCAGTGGCATCAAACTCAAATAAGGGTCCCTAAATCATACTTAAGGGTCCCTCTGGGCTGCCTGCTGACTTAGAAAACCATGTGTGAATATTGTCTGTTTTATTTACTTCATTAACTATTTCCCAATTGCATTACTTTGGTTCAGAGGCCTGAGGTATATCTGACAACTCTTGATGCAGATCACGATGATAGTGATTCTTGAAAATGTCCTTCTGGAGATCTCCTCAGGATGATGATCATCTGACACGCCTGCCAGAAACCTCCAGGAGAGTGTCCTGACATTGCATGGATGCCACCAGAACCATCAGCTGTTCCTTGCTTACCAGGACAAGCCCAGTGAAGAACGTTGGTTATACGACTCTCTTTTATGACATTCTTTAGGCTGCTTGAACACAGCTCTCTGTCGGTAATGTATCGACTGCAGCTCACTAATGCCCTCCGAAGCCTTTCCATCTCCCTCTGGGTGTCAGTGTGCATTCTTTGAAGGGTGTGGTATTTTCCAGGACTCGATGTAAGCGGTGCTTAATAAATGGTCTCCCATCACCGACTCATTAAACATCTACTCCTGCAAAGGGCAGCACAGCCCAAATTCAGCCCTAATACACGCAACTTTCCCTGATGGATTCCCTCTACTCCCACCTCCTACCGCTCAGTATTGAGTGGTTTCCACTTTGAACACCGCGTGGCATTTCTCTTATATGTACCTGACTGTAGGAGTCGTATTCTATTAATATTATCGCTACCATTAGGAAACTTGAACCTTAAGTTTTGTTATCTCTCCCAGAACTTGCTGACAGTATTCTGAGCGCTTAATAACAGAGAAGCAGCATCTAGGTCTTCTCATGCCAAGTCCAGTGCTATTTCCATTAGGCTGTCATGGAAGTTAGTGGAAAAAAAGGGCTTTCCTTAAAGAAGCTTACCATGAATATCACTGGAACATCTTTGCATACCTCTACTGCATTTTTGATTTGACATTTGGAATAAAGAAATCTTATTTTGCAGACAGAGACCATTAACTAGACTTATGTACTTGGGGGAATCACTTAAAAATTGCTTTTTAGACATAACCTAAAGACATCATTAACTATAGAGCATTTTATATTGTTTGATAATTGAACATTGAATGCTGTTGTACCCTTCAAGATTGCCAGCTTCTGGAGTATAGAGAGATTGTATCTCACTCATCTTTTAATCCCTCTCATTAATTAGCAGTGATTTCAAAGTTTAAGCCCTCTCTAAATCTGAGTGCAAGTGCATGATGTACATATTGGTAGAAAAAAGCAATTTTCCCAACATCAGGGGATACTGGTATAAAAAGCCAACGTGGGAAATGTGCTCATCATCAAACACGCCGAGGAGGAGAGCAGGAGGAAAGGAAGGATGAAGGGACATGTCACAGTAAATGGGACACAAGGTATTTCACATCCAGTCATATTCAAATAAAAATAATTTATTTAAATCAAACAGTATGATTTCATCTTTGTATAGTTCAGAATGTTATCCAAGCCAGTGTCTCTCCCAATTTACCGCTTTTAAAAAGGAAAAAAAAAAGACTCAATTTTGGTTAAGGAAAAGCAACACCAGTAAAGCTACATTAGAGATCAGACATAATATACAGTCTATGCAGCCGCATGAGAAATAGTTTCTGCCACTTCGTTATTACACAGGTAGTTGGTTCTATCAGCTAAAGCCTAGTGACTTGTATTTGTTTTATGCATATTGGGGTTGTTCTATTACTCTGCAAGAGATTGTGCTCCCTTGAGTCAGCTGTGTGCATTGGTCAGAATAAATTCCAGCATCTGACACCATTTCCATTAATCACAGACAAGACAGTATACGTGAGTAAGATAATAGAAAGATACAGACAATATCTGGTCTTGTTTATGTATGCTGTTCAGTAATACAGCAAGAGGCTTGAGGAATTCTTCTGAGTTTTGAGTTTAAATAACACCAAACTGCCTAATACTGAAAAGGGAAAAAAAGGCATTCTACATGAAACACTCGAGATCCCAAGGCAAAAAGGTCTCTCCACGAGGAAATGTCTGGATGGCATCAGTTACAAATAACAGATACACGATTGTTACCATAAAGCTCCCTGGAAGGCCACCTGTTTCTTCCATACTTGTAAACTGTTCAGTTCAGTTTGCACTTGCAAAACTCTGGCAATCCCACAAAAATTCCTTAGCAATTAATGATCCTTCACTAAATTTGAAATCTTCTCCATGAGGTTAATGTATTGCCATTTAAAAATTAAACTGCTTTACTAAAGAAAAGGCAGCTAGTGTGGTCACTTGGGGAAAATTTATTCCTTTTGCCAGTTACGCATCTGAATTACTCACATGTACCTTTAATATACTGATATGTCTAAAATAGTAAAACATTTTCTACCTGACTCCATCTATCACCCAATTAGTAAATGTGCAGTTTTCCCGCAAAAAAGTTTTCCAATTATTCTTTTTTTTTTTTTACTTAAAAAAAAATCTTACTTTTAAATGGAATGCTCCAGGGAGCTATTGAATGTGGCCAGTTCCCAATGACTGAGTGTCTGGGTTGTAAACAGAATTAAAATCACACAAAAGCAATGGTGAGCATTCTAGTACTTTGGTAACAAGCACCATTGGGCCTAGAAAGCAATTTTAATTCTGAAAATCTGAACTAAAATGGTATACAGAAATGGATTATTCATAGAATAATTATTCCATCCCAATATTTCCACAATCTATGTGTGTTCATAAAAAGACCAGTGGGAATTGAAATATGTTTTACTAGTTGGCTGCTCCCCTAGGTAAGATTTGTTTTGTTTTGTTTTTTGTAATTTACATGATTTGCACCAGAACTCCATCAACCTTCCTATTATTCTTGTGTGAATATATTTATGATTTAGACACCTTACAAAACCTGTCTCAGTATTTTTCTGACCTCAAACTCAAAACCCAGTTCCTATCATTTTTCTTTGCCTGAGATGCCTAAATCTGCAGCAGTTGTTATCAAAGGTAGAGTCGTCTTTTAAAAACACTAAGAGAATTCCTGCAACTTATTAAGTAGTGCATGTGTCTATACTTAGCTAAAAGAGAGCTGGTTAGCACAGGTGTTTTAGTCTATGCTGAAGGAAACAAACCTTAACTACATGACTGTAGACAGTATGTGCAAATCCCAGTGTACTTGAAATCAAGGACAGTCACAGAACACCATGCCACAACGGAACCAGTTCCTTGCATGTGTTTCTCGCACATCATCCCGATGCCAGCAGCTCTTCCCAAGGCGACCACAAGTCTCTTCTGAATTAGTTCTTGAAAAGGCAGTTTGGATTATGCCGATCCAGGTGATGTAGGTTGGGGGAAGGTGTTTTACTTTTACTTTCCCCGAATGCTGTCTCACTAGATTTTGGGGGGCTTGGGAATACCCACGAATTGTCTTCTAAAGAATTTCTGCCATAGGAATTCTGTTCTTGAAAGTTTGTACAACCACCAGGGATGACTCTCTCATTATCTGCCCATGACTGAAGACTTGCTCTCTCCAGTAAAATCTTTGTATCTCCGGACAGAGGAGAACCCATGGCACTACTGAGGGCTTTACCATTTGGTGAAAGAGGAGCGTGTCTTTTGTAGGTTGCAGTTAAAGACGTCAAATGTAATTTTGTGCAGTCCTTCACTAGGTCTTCAACACACTGGACTGGTGCACAAGCTGCAAAGGGAAGACAAGTTTAGTCACTAGGTTAATAGGAGGGGCTAGTATGAATTTTAGAATTTTTTTAATGAAGTCATTACTTTCAAGTATGAAATACTGAAGGAAGAGTACGGTTTTGGCTCAAGAACCCTGGGATCATCCCAGCACCACTTGTAGACAAAGCAGAGGACCTGGAGACCAGCAGCCTTCCCTCCTGAAGGGCTCTGGTGAGATCTATAGAAATAGATCTCGGAGAGTACTTCCTTTACAAGGTCCTATACAACTGGATGACAATATGTTTTACAAAACTTCATTCTAATAAAAACACCTGGCATACCAGAGGAATATTTGTTTCACTTGTTAGCACATTCCCTTTTCATGTGTCCGTGGGTACTAAGGTTCTCTTTAGGTTAAATGTTTTCTGTGGAATTTGGTTCATACTGTTCATTTGTTAGCAAACCTGTCCTTAAGTAGAATGAATGACCACAAATGTTGAATAGCGGGGTCTGTGTCAACTGAGTTTTTTTTACTTTGAGAGGAATTATCTAAGAATCTTCATGCTTCTTACAAAGAATTTTAAAATTATAACCACTGTATATCTGTATATTCAGTAATTGCAACAGAAGCCCACATTTAAAAACAAAACAAAAAAAACCTCTCAATCCAAAACAAATACAGTAAAACCTAACTAATTTTAGGGTATAGGAATGTTCTGTACAAATTAGTGTAATCTCTAAGAATATTTTTTAAGGAAATATTTATTAGAATAAAATACCCAGAGTCAACAGATATAATAAAACCACTAAATAAAAAGGAACATCTGTAGAGAAATTTACAAATAAGTGCTTGTATAAAACAACAAAATATAAAATTCCTAGATTACTCATCTCTGATTTCAGTAAATAAAAAATTCAAGTTCATGTTCAAATTGTTATATAAATTTAGAATTGGTGAAATATATATATAGATTTCAGTTTTCCCCATCCTGGGATCTCTTCAGCTACCCTACATAAGGAAGTATTGTTGCATAAAAAAAATTTTAAGCAGAGAGACTTATTTTGCTTTTGGCCTTAGTGTGTACTATATGTTATATTCCTATAATTGGTACAATTTTAGTTTCAACATTTCAAAATAAAATCACCCTGTGATTTTCTTTATATGATTCTTTCTTCCACCAAAACTAATCATAACCCACCTGTAATTTAAAGTACTTTAGACAAGTACATCATTCCAGAGCCAGTGCATTCACAAGCCTTTCTGCCCTCACTGAGCCAATACGTGAAATCTCTCTGCCTTGCCAGGGTCTGCTGGTGAGCTTTTCAGAGCTCAGGCCTACCTCAGCACCACAATGAGGAATCTGAACAGGGCTCTGGTGAAGGTTTTTTTGTTTCTCACTTATAAAAATAAATGGTCACTCAGTTTGGTGTACTTGAAGTTCAGATGTACATAAGGCAGTAACAATTATCCAGATTTCTATATATTTTCATTCTAAAAAGCAATTAAGGCTCCCATAAAAGCTCTCACAACATAATAAATTCAGTCCTTATCGGGGATCTCAGCTCTAGCACAACCAACAGAAGACGTAACTGGTTATAATCTAATTTTAAAAGGAAAAGAGCATAGCAGTGAGGGGATTAATTCAGGAAGGCTCTGACATACCTCTTACACCTATAGTTCAAATAACTTTGGGCATCCTTACGTTGGGATGTAAGGAAAGTCAAGTTAGGTTTTTACCAGTTCCAATTTTAGATGAAAATGTGAAGCAGGGGACTCTGAGACTCTGAACTGGGCCTAGATCTCTTCATGAATATCAACAATTTGTTTGCACACACCCAAGTAACAGATCAAAATTATGCTGGTAAGTACTTTGTTATCTTGTGTCAAAAATCAAAAGTCAAGTATATGCATAGTATGCAGCCGGTGTTCTAGAAACAGGACAGTGGAATCTCCCCATTTAATGGTTCCAAATGGGGCAGAGGTAGTATAAACTTTCCTACACCAAACTATAGGACAGATATTAGATTAGAAGATAAAATTATTTGTAGCCCAAAAAGAATGTCATACATAGCAAAAGCTCTACATGATGCAATTTGGAAAGAAGCAAGAACTGCATTATAAATTACATCAATTATGCAGGATGGGTGGAGAAGGCAGGGTGGGAAGCAGCGCTGCTCAACATTAAGTTCAACATGGCAGCAAGGGAAAGACCTATGCAAGTCTTACCTCTGCTTCTGCTCCTAGCAGCATGTTCAGTGGATGGGAATACTTCCCTTGAGCCTGCATTCACACTTGAGAAAATCAGCCTTGGAAAATACATGGCCTTAAGCACCAGAAATGATATTACTTATGAGAATTCACAGGATAATCCAGTGGCAATTATGAAGGAAACACCTTCTCCCTGCCCCCCCTAAGCTGGAAAAGCCTGTCTACTGATCTAAGTAGTCACAGACAGAGAGAAATAGTCTCCAGGTTACCATTAAATACAGTTCAACCCAAGAAAAGAGCCAAATGTACTTTTCTAATCGGACTACTATTACTAATTTTTTTGATAGGAATTAGACTTCCTCATTCATTTCCCACTTAAAGAATCAGACCAACTATTCCAAAGCCCAGGGAAGATCCAAAGAAACAATGAACTGCAACTTGCTTGTTTACTAAATCGTCTTAACTAGCCAATGAATGAGTTGATTATCACAACCCCTATAAGATGATAATGATGATAATAAATGATTTCATAATACTTTAAGGATTAAAAGTTTTTATAACAAATGTGTGAGGCAGGAAATGTAAGCCTTACTATCTCCATTTTACAGATGGGGAAACTGAGTCTTAAGGATATTAAATAATTTGTCCTGGTCATGCAGCTATTAAATGCCAAATCTCTGACACAGTGCCACTTCAGGATAAAAGGGATTTTATTCTTTTTCAAATGCTTGTCTTTTCCTCACTTTGACTTAATAAAAATTATATTCACATGTTATTCCATAAAACTCTTATAAAGAGAATTGTGCTAAAAATGTAGTTTAGCTGTATTTTAAAGAAAATGGGACATGCAAAACTCAATTTATACATTAGAACAGCTAGGAGGTGACCTTATAAAAAGATTCTTCTCTTAATAATCCAACTTGGGATTTTTCAAAAAATACATTTTACTACATTTAAAGGAATAAGATTTATAGCTGTTAAGGAATATCTTTATAATTAAAAAGGAAAAAAAACCTAGTCAATAAACTTGGACTCTGTTATCAATCAGATAATACAAAGTTATAAAATGTGAGTCACCAAGTAGCATATTAGAGATAAAACGTAAAAAGTTAGAGCAATTTTTGTATCAGGAGAAGGCAAGTAGAAGTACACCAATTTTAATGTATCGATAGGTCTTCCAAGAAATAATATAGCTATGTGCAAAGACACTTTAGAAATTCTTGTGTTTGGCAAAGTAAACAGAAAAAAAGGCCAAAAAATGTTTTATTTTCAAAAATATACAGAAACTGAGAAAACTTTGTTACTTGGCACATTGTACGCCTACCATGGACTTCAGAAAACACAAGTCCGGGAGCCTTCTTTTGTTCTTATGTGAAGAAGTTGTGGTAAGAGGTCAAACAGAGTCAGCCTAACACCTCAGCCTTACACACATAAGCAACACTTAGCAGAGAAAAAAGCCACAAGGGGAACAGAATACAGGACCAAAGAAAAAACACATCAGCGACACCTTTAGATGTGAAGGTGACCACTATGAGTCTACTACAGCCAAGCAAGAGAATAAGGAGCCTGAACCACATTATTCTCGGGTTTATCATCTTCAAATCGTAAGATTTTGAACAGACAGTAAGTTAGCGAGCTGCCCTTCAAACAGAATGGCTAAAATCAGGTTTCTGCTGATGACTTGCCTTTCTTGACTGTAGATGGAGCTTTAAATTTTCTTAGTAGTTCAGCTTGCACTTGAGTCACAAGATGTAAATTAGATATTTCTCTCTTCAGCTCCCAGTAGGCATACTGCATGTTATCACTGAAATATAGATTTTTAAAAAACATAATGGTTACTGTTCCTTTTAAGATCATTTTCCAGGTAGTTCTTCAGACTTAAAAATATAAATATAAAAGCAGATCTGAACATAATCACCTTCCGGTCAAAAGTCACATCTAAATATAAACTAATTTAACAAAACCATGATTAAATATAGATTAAAAGAAACCTGTATTATGGAATGAAGACAGTAAAAATTCATATGCATCATAACTCGAAATTTTTTCTTAGGACTTTAAGTGACTCATTAACTATGTCATTTATTAAAAAGGAAACAAATCACTCTAATATATGTTAAAAACAAAAATGTAAATGCAAAAAATACACTTTACTTTCAAAAGAATGTAGTGAATTATTATAGTAGCACCTATTAAGTTATGACTGAAGTTAATTCAAAAGTAAACCAACATTCAGAATTTGATATTTTACTCTTACAGTCTTGAAACTGAGTCCAAATTAGACACATCTGATGCCTGGACTCATTTATAATCTACCCAAACCAAAGTAAAATATATTTACACTCGAGGTATTAAAATTGTTTCGTGTCTAACTAAAGAAGCTCATCTGGATGACTATGAAAGTCCAAGAGAGAAGAGCCAGTTTCTCCTAGACCAGAGGCCAAAGAATGGCGCCGTTTACCCCCGTGCTTTGGGATGAGCACAGCAGTCTGTGGAGGTTCTTGTCAGGGAGCTTCAGAACATCACAGGGAGCTAGGGGATGCAGGCCTTATCACACATTTCAAAAATAAGGAAACGGAAGCTCAGAGAGAAGAAAGGCACTTGTGTAGGGTCTCACAAACGAGTAAGATGCTGAGGTGGGATCTGAACCAAGTGTTCAACTCAGTTCAAAGCCTATCACACTATCCAAGAGAGAGGGGGAGAAAATAAAGAGGTACGAGAGCTTATCTTCTACAAGACTTTGTACTTTAAGGTGGTGAGTGCCTCATGTAAACATTTTTAAGAAAAATTATAAATAATACATTGAAGCTGAATGGTCATATCTTGCATCTGTGAATGTTTTCAATGAATGAAAACAATTACTTTAATGAACAGTCATTGTTTTCCTTCTGGCAGATAGAGTTCCAGCTAAATGAGAGCCAAAAAAAATAGGTCACTGGTTAGCTACACAGGAATAATTAAAGCAATGGCAGCACAAAAACATTAGAATTAACTTTGACATAATTATTTTTACAGGTTTTTTTTTCATGTAGCATTCACTCCAATGAAAAGCAATCTCAGTGTCACATGACCTCTAACAAAACAAACAGGTAGTTTAAGTCTTTTGCAACTACATTTGCCGACCAGGTATGTTTCAAAAATTTTATTTTTTCAATGAATAAGCATTTATTATTTTATCCTCCTCCCAATTCCTCCCCTCCTTGGGGAGAAAAAGACAAACAAAGCCCTACTAACAAATATGCATAGTCAAACAAAACCAATTTCAACAAAGTACATATTTTATAAATCATGCTTCTGATGAGGATTTACTTTACAAAAATTAGTCAGGCACTGCTCTCCCCAGCAAACCACCAGGATGCTGGCTACAATAAATGTTCCAGGTAGGCCCCTGTCTACATGTGAAACAAACTACCAGTGCAGTTCTGAGCATTCCCAGTGATTCTTCTCATGGCAACAAAGGAGCACAGATCATACACGTTAATTCATGTCAAGTACAATAAGCCAACACTTTAGAATGAATTTGCTTTCATAGTTTTAAGGAGATGACCTGAATGTTATTTGATTTCGTCAAGAAAATAAGGGAATGTGACAAACCATGCAAGACTGAATCAACAACAGTGAAATCCAAATCGCACACAACCCACTGAGAACATCTAGCTGAGAAAAGCATTAAACAATCCCGTTTTAATGGTGACCACACACTCCCAATGTTCTCTAGTGCAGGTAGCTAAAAATTAGGCCAAGCTCACAACGAGGCTAGCAGGTTTCACACACACCTGTGAGGGGAAGGAACCTTTAGTCCCAGCAACTGAAAACTGGTGCCATAGCTAAAGTGATTACCAAGTACAAGCCCTCCCTCTGGTGGATAAGGAAGAAATGACAATTCAGTCATTAAATTAAAGAAATATCTAGGATGGATGGGGGAGGATGGTGACACAATAAAACCAACATCCTAAGTATTTTTTTAATCACTACATTTGTTGTGATCCAAATATTACTGTAGAAAAGGCCCTTCCCCCCTTTAAAGATATTTGCATATCACACGATTTTTAACCAATGCTTACACAAAGCTGGAAAAGGTGAGATGATATCCACTAGCTTACTTTTTTCAGTTGCCTAGATTAAATCTTTAATTTAATTAAAAACAAAACATTCAACATTCTTATATCTACTGCATTAAAAGCACCATTTTTAACAGGAAAATCAGTATTTTGTCTTTTAAAATAATTTCAAGTAGAAGCTCTCCAGCAGGCTCTTTAGTCGGCCACAATTTTTAAGATTATTTGAATATTATTCATTCAACATGAAGATTATTCATTCAACATGAAGATTATTCATTCAACAAGAAGGCAAATAAGATAGTGGCAGGACTGGAGAACATGTGAGGCCGACGGTGATGAGAAAGGTAGCTCTAAAGAATTGAGGGAGAAAAGAATGCTATGAGAGATACCTGTCACTGGGAAGGGCCAAACTGATTCTGTCTGGTTCTAGAGGGAAGAGAAGTGATGGGTGGGAAGGTCTAGAGAGGCATGTTTAGGCTGATAATTTGCTGACAGCTCAGTAAAACAATAAAATGGAATGCCTCCAGAATGAAGTGGCATTTCTCTCGCTGGAAGCATTGGGAGTCAGTTGATAACAAGCATTTACTAAGCGTCCACTATGTTCCAGGCACTCTGTTAAGTAATGGTTGGATGTTATATCGTACAAATTCTTGGTCGGAATGGGTAAGATTACATGCCCAATGAAGTTCCTTCCAAATGAGATTCTCTTCTATATAAATCAATACATAGCAATATATAGATAGCTCTTTAAAATGCTATGTAAATATTTTTTCTTTCTTTCTATTGGTTTTCCTTTTTCAATGGCGAGAGGCAAGAAGAAAAGGCTGTTTGCATTGTGTTTCCTGGAGGGACATTCTCCCAGAACCCCAAAATGAAATCCCTAGTGTTTTTTTTTCTTTTTTGGAAAACAGCCTCTCTTTATTTTTTTAAAGTTTGCTAGATCAAACTCAACATTCCTGGAGAAGATGTACGGAACTGAACACACAGCACACTGGGACGAGAGCCAGGATTTTTCTAAAGGCAATTTTAACCACCAAGTTTTCCCTAATCCTTATTCTCTAGTTATGGAGTTTGTTCCAAAAACTCTTCGGCAGCATCTAAAATTCCATAAAGTTCCAATTTGTAGATGAGTAGTAAGTAGCAGTTTTAAGTGGCCATCACTCCTAAGGGTTAATTAAAAAAACCAGTACTGTTAGTATAGTTAGCACCTAGGGAAGGAAGCAGCCGGACACGAGTTGTAAGGTATGTTCATCTACTGCCTAACAGAAAATCAGCTCAGTAAATACAAGTACAGGTGGCTTTAAAAACAAACTGAACAAGATAAAGCAGAAGGTGGAGCTGGGGTAAGGGGAACAAGCTATTCTCAGTAATTATAGCTCTTTAAGTATTACTACTTTTTAATTTCTTTTATGGAATATTAAAAAAACGAAACAAAACATATGACTTGTCATACACACTTTCCTTACTTAAGCATATATCCGTGTAGCAATTAAACCAAGACTGCTAGGAGGTTTCGCAGTTCCATACGCTTTATGCTGTATGAGAGATACATACAGTGCAGAAACCCACATCTGGAGTGTGGAGGCTTCTCTCTCCTTAGGAAAGCCTCTTTGGTCGAATCATTTCCATGCAGACTGCTTCGGGAGCACCGCCCTTTCCTTCTAGCCTGTCATATAATGGACCTCTCTCTGGCTGATGTAGACGAGACCCAAAAGCTGCTATCTAGCTAAGTAATCCATGAAAAATTAAGTTGCATATCTGAGAAAAGATGGAGAAGTGGCAGTTCATGGACTTTATGAAGATCATTTTGTTACTAGGGAAGAGTTTGTGATCAAAGGATAGGTAGGTAGGATCACAAAAAATAAAATGGACAATTCTGATCACATAAAATAAAAATTACTTTGCACAAAGGCGATGTAACTAAAATTAGAAAGGAAGCACATAACTGGAGGAAAAAAAATCTACGCAACAAATTTATAGTAGTCTCATATCCAAGATAATAGGGAACTGATTCAAATTTATACCAATAAAAACTATCCCCCAATTGATAAATACAAATCTATCTACCCAAATTCACCAGATTAAGAAAACCAACAAAAAAAGGAAAATGACCTCTTGGTGAATCAGACTAAACATTCTGGTGAATCTGAACCACATCTGCCCAGATCACTGCTTATGCGCACAGGCTTGGACCCCGTAATGCCACTAACAGGCGTCTACTGCCAAAAGAGATCCAACAAAGAGGAAAAGAAATCCTATGCACAAAAATATTTATAGCAAATCTTTTTATAGTAGCAAAGAACTAGAAACTAAGAAAGTGCCCATCTGTTGGGGAACGGCCAAATTATAGCATATGAAATGGAATGTAATATTGCATTGTAACAAATGACGAAACTGAAAGTTTCAGAGAGACCTGGGAAGATCTGTATGAACTGATGCAGAGTAAAGCGAATAGAACCAGGAGAATAATTTATGCATAGCAAAGACAAATAACTTTGAAAGATTTAATAACTTTGATCAATGCAATAGTCAGTGAAGATCCCAGAGGACCCATGATGAATTATATTGCCAACATCCTGACAGAGGACTCAGGGTGCAGATGTAAATAATATTTTTTTGTACACGGCCAATACATGAAGTTGTTTTATTTGATTATGCATATTTGTTAAAGGCGTTTTGTTTTTCTTTTCCAACGGAAGTGGTTGCAGAAAAATATGTTTTTTATTAAAATATAATAATAAAATCTCACATTATCTGCAAGGTAAAAAATTTACCTTAATTATTAATAATTCATTTTTGATCAAATAAGAATGTACTTTATAAACCATAAAGTGCTATATTAATGTATACTATCATGCTGTACCTGAAAGATTTTTGAAAGTCTAACCTTCATAAAACTGAATTATGATCTACAGAAAAACATATTACTATCTTAAAAAGACAAAATTAAGAAGCTGACTCAGTTCACAAAAAGATTCAACACAGGATTTTTTAAAGTAGTAAAATACTTTAGTATGTTTAAGATATTACCTGACTTACTAAAAAAAAAAAAGACAATATAATTTTCTAGCCATGCATTTACTGAGTAAATTGATGCCTGAATCTATATATAGAGAGATGATAATGAAGTAACAGGGCTCTGTTAGTTGCATTAAAATAAAGCTTTCAAAAGTACGAAAATGAAGAGTAAAGAAATAGATTATAAAACCACATTTGACCTACCTTAGCAAGTTACTATCCATGCAAACATGAGCAATCACAGGACTTCACAACTGCAAAGTACCATTAAAAAATACAATCTGCAATTTTTAAAATTCAAGGATGTTTCATACCTTGGAATGCTTGGCCTTTGGAAGTCTGCTGAGAAGCTGAGATTGTCTTCCTGAGACTGATCCTTTCATTAAAAAAAATTATAAAAATAAAGTCGAGGCAGTTCATTTTCAAGTATGGTACTATGTTAATTAGAAACAAATTATAAAACTATAAACATATGGATAAATCATTCACAAAACATTTAATTCTCAACTTTCCAACTACAATTATTTTAAGCTGATAATACCTTAACTTTTTAAAAAAGATCTCAATTAAAAGCAAAAGTAAAGTTGAAGTTTTCATAATTTAAATTTTAGTAAAATACTTTTGTGGAAGTGCCCATTTATACTTTTAGATACTGCCAACAGGAATCGAGAAGCTACGATTATGGATTTATGGCATCCTAAATTCTTAGCTGCTGCTGCTAGATGAAGGCAGAGGCTTCAGGAAAATGATGTCTGAAAATGGAATTTGATTTATGTGGACCAGATGCTAAAATAGAAGAATGAATGAATGACTTGGCCCAGACCGGAATGTACCTACAACTGGCACGCTTCAAAACAGTATTTATTCGCCTAAAAATCTTACAAATCTAAACCCAATTGCTTTAAACTGAAACAGAAGGAGGAGGCCTACATCTGCTTAGTCATCCAGCCTGATACTACACAGAGTAGCTATGACGAACAGCACAGAGGTAGACAAAATTGAAGGAAAAGAACATTAAGTCCATTGCCTCACACTGGGGCATACAAGGGCACAAAACAGAAGGAGCCAAGCACAGTAAAAAACAACAAACTTGAAGGCACAGATACCACCTGAGACTTGTTATGAGGAGACAACCCCACCCCCCCAACTAGAATGTTGCTCTGGAAGAGTATGCCAGATACAGCAGGCATAGAGGGGAGGAAAGTGAGAGAAGGTGGGCAGAACCCTCGAATGTATTTCCAAATGTGTTCACAAGTCAGAAGGAACAGAGGGGGAAGCTTAGTGGAGAGCACTGGGGTGATAGTATCCAGGGAAAGAAACAGAAGTGATGTGGTCACTGGATCATGCTATGGGCTACATCAGACACTGAAGATCTGAATATTGTCAAAGATATAAATCATAGAGGGAATGCTTGGTCAGGTATGGGATGTATTAAATGGGCTGGACAGGAAAAGCCTGGCACTGAGGCTGATGTAACAGTGATAGAAGAACTGAATTTTCCAAACAACTGATGGAGCTTCTTCTCTGCCAAAAACAGAGTGGCTAATAATATCCTAAGCTGCCTTAAAGATAATTTCATCCAGCCAGACAGGGGAACCAATAAGGGGAAAGTCTATTATGGCTCTAATTCTCACCGATAAGGAAGAACTGGTTGCTGAAACAGAAATAAGAAGAATTTTGTGGGCATGTGAAATTATGACAGCAAAAACAGACAATCTGGTGAGTAATCTAGAAGATTTCAAAGGGTTCAGAAGCAGGAAAAGGGAGGATTGCACGAATGTCCAGCGCCCAGTATCCTCTCGGCCCACACAGAGCAACCACATTAGTTTAGCTGCTTATTACTCTCTATTGGGCTCCCAGGCTTCTCCACTCCAATGTCTTCCAGAGAGCTGCCAGAGTGATTTTCCTTAACCACTGGTCTATGTCAATACATCTAGGACAAACCACAAACTCCTCTGGCATTTAAATCTTTCACCTCCCGGTGTCTATTTTTGGTCTCATTATACATTATTCCCTTTCCTGTAAGCCACAGTTCAGCCCAACTGGCCTTATTACTGTCCCTCACAAAAGATACTCCATCTTTTATCTCTATCCTCACTTCTGCCTCTCAGAAGTCCCAGTTTCCTCAAAAGCTCAGTGCAAGGGTCATCTTCTATATAAGACCTTTCCTGATCCCCTAAATGTTAGTACTTCCCCTCTCCCCCCCAAAATAAAATTACCCTATATAGTCTGTATATTTACATGCAGTTTTCCCCTATAGAATATAAGTTCCTTGAGGGCAGGGATTGTTTTATTCTTATCTTTGTATCTGGAGCACCTAAAAGAATGCTTGGCCACCTTAACAAACGCTCATTGACTGATTAAATTTCTAAGAGAGAATTGGCCCAGGAAGGAAGGGAAGTTCTCATAAATGAAATCCTAGACATACCCCCCCCCAAAAAAAAGAATTCTAATGCAGAGGAAAAGGGAAAATCTAAAAAGACTAATGTAGATATACAATGTTTCTTTTTTTGACAGTTAATAGATCAATAGATTACGGCAATGCTAGGTATATAGTTTATTTAGAGTTTAATAAGACGTCTGATAAAGTCCTTTAGTCTTCGGAGTAAGATGTAGACATGTGGGGTAAACATAGTTTTAAACATATGTGCAGACAACAGAAGCAAAGGCAGCTGAAAAAAAATGTGGTGTGGTCCTGCAAAACTGTCATCAAAAGCAATAAAGCTCAGAACAAACTACAGCTGACCAAGAAAATAGAGTACAACAACTAAAGGAGTAGCTACTCTTCTTTTTTTTTTTTTAAACTAAGTGGAGAGAAGATGCAGTATCAAAGACTTCTCTGTTGCTTGCTGTGATGGTACAATAACGGACAACAGAAGACAGGACTACTCAATTCTCATCTTTCTGTCGTCTCCGCTAAGGAGAAGGATCTTTGGACTGGACAGAACCAAAATGCCTAATGATAAAGCTGATGTCCAGAGTGAGTAAGAAGATGGGAAGAGAGGAAGCTAGTGCAGACTTGACATACATGTTTGCCTCACCACTGTCAGTGTGGACTGTAAAGAACAGGAGGGACACCTCAGGATTAGAAGATAAAGGTCTCAGTGTTCAAAGAAGGCAAGAGAACGGGGTCTACAAGGGACTGAGTCTGTTTAACTTAGATTTCTAGCACAATTCTAGGATATACCTTTAAAAGAACAGGTTGTGAACTTTTGGAAAGAGAAGTCATGATCTACAGGGCCACAAGGCCTTTATGAAAACCAGGTCATACCAGACTAACCTTGATGTCTTTTTTGACAATTAGTAGACTGGTAGATGAGGGCAATGCTGGACTTACATTTTATCTAGATTTCCACAAAGCATTTGACAAAAATCTCTTAAAACTGTGGGCACCATGCAGAGATGTGGTCTAGACAATGGCCCAGTTTAAGAGCATCTGAACCTGGTGAAATGGCAGAAATGGGAAGGCAGTCAGGCATAGTCTTGGGTCCATGTGTACGCTGGCTGATAGCAGAAGGGCTCTGGATCTAGGCACAGCCCTGACTTTTAACATGTTTGTTAATGATTTGGATAAAGGCATCAGTAATGTTTATCAAATTTACAGATGATACAAACTTAGGAAGGGATGGCTAAACACTGATGAGGATCAGAATCAAAAAGAGACCAACAAGTCCCAGAAAACTGGGCCATTATCTAATCAGGATGAAATTTAATAGGAATAAACCAAAGGATCATAGAAACAGAGTTTGAGAAACATTTGGAAGCTGCCTAATCCAAACCCCTCATTTTACAGATGAGGAAACTGAGGATCAGAAAGGTGAGATGACCTGGTCAGTTACCCCAAAAGAATGGTAATGGCGGGATATAAACACAGGCTTGCTTAACTCCAAGTCCAGCGCTCTACTGTTCCAAAATGAACTTTGCCAATTTAAGATGGGGAAGACGTGGCTAGATAGTTGTTCTGAAAAAATTATGCTGGTTTTAGAGGACTGCCAGTCTAATGAGTCAACAATATGAAGTGATAGCCAAGGGAGTGAATGGGGCTAAGAGAGTGGTCTGCCCTGGTCCCAGCATCGTTTTCACTTCTGGGCAGCATATTTTATAAAGGACATCAATTAGCTGCAGAATGTACTGAGGAAAGTAACCAGGATAGTGAAGGGAACCAAGATAATGTGTCACATGAGGAGAAATGAAAGGAGCTGGGGTTATTTAGTCTAGAAATTCAGAGGGGACACAATAGTTGTCTTCGTGTATTTCAAAGATTATCATGTGAAGAGGGATTAACGTGGAGCAGTTGGTATAAGTTTGTAGAAGCAAATTAAGTCTTACAAAGGATTGATCCAAAATATGTTTATCATGTTGCTCAAAATAAATAACAGACATGAACTAAGAGAGAAAATGCAGAATTTCCAGACCTTTTTTTTTTGTAGGATTGGGGGAGATGGTGTTTCACTGCGACGAGGACATGGGTCTTTGAGGAACAAAGTGTGGCTCTGATTTCTGGCTCTTACACTTATTTACTGTAGATGACCCAGAGAAAACTCCAAATCTTCTGAGTCTCATTTTCATAACCTTTTTCCTATTACTTGTATCCTCATGGGAGTATTGTGAGGAAAGGGCTTGGTAAACATTAAAGTACTACAGAAGTTATTCTGAAACTATTTTTATTCTGAAACTATTACTTCCACACACAATCCTGACATATAAGTAGCAATAAATGCTGAAATGTTTTGTGCATCATATATAGTGAGAAACAAACACTACCAAATCAAGGACACTCAAAGAAATAACAGCACAAAATTCAGTAGCTTCATCATCAAAATTTAAAAGAAAAAAAGATCACTAAATTCAACTTGAGGTAATTTTATTCCCTTTGGTGCCATCTAGTGGGCTGCAGAAAATCAGTAGCACAAATTTAGGGACTAAAATTGTTCACACATGCACAACATGTTTTGGGGGACAGCCATTTTAAAATGAAATAGTTTTGCTATCAGGTCATTTTGTGAACTTTGAAGTGACTAACATTTTCTGAAGTTTGTTTTAAGGAACCCTAGCTTCAAGATCTCAAAACGTTCTTTAACAGTATCTTCCATTTGAGTATCTTGGGACTCTACTGTGGACAGTATCTTGTTTGGAAATAAACAGAGATAGGATTTCCCAATGGGACTCAAACCGAGGTCTCTATTTCTACTATGCAGACAGACTCCCAAGCTAGATCCTTCCACTTCACGAACATTTAATCCTTGCCGCACTGTGTGAGGCACTCAGGGAGCTACAAGGTTAAGGTAAGCCATGATCCCTATCCCTCACGAAGCTCACAGTAGAGTAGGGAGAAATGACAAATTGACAAATGACCCAAACAGAAGTGGAGTGACACTGCTGCTTGTCCTTCACTTTCAAAGAGGACCAATGACATCACAAAGAGATGTCTTCTTATTTACATGTGAACTGGAGTCCAGTGGGGCAGAGCCGCACAAAATCATCAGCCTCACTCTCTCTTCTGTCCAGTGGCAAGACGAAAGTCAGGCCTCTTAGATGCCTGACCAAGCTCTACGCACTCCCCAGAGCCTCGCTTCTGCCACCTTCATGGCCGCTGGAACAAACAGTTCCCATCCACCCATCCAATTCAGGTAGGGGAAGTCTTCACATGCTCTGGATAGACATCCTGCTAACTCACCAACAGGTCTGAGACCTGTCAGTTATCCTCAACCTGGTTTAGCCTGTCTGCTGAGACAGTTTACCAGGGTGTGGCCACTGCATAAGCTACAGCTTCTTGGAGCCACTGGTGCGTGAAATGCCAGGTGGACACCAGAGGTGATGAGCAGCCCTGAAGAGGGCTCTGCATGCTCCCCCTCCCCCAAGATTAGCTCATCCTCCTTGAACACCCAAATACCCCTACCTTCTCAAAATCCTCTACATTATACAGGTTGTCAGTCCCACACCACTTTGCAACAACTAATTAACCTAAAAGACCTCTCCCTTTCTCTTTTCTAGTAACATGCCATTCTTTTAATGAGTCATTGGAGGAAAGGATTTAGTGATCACTCCAGCAGGACCTTTACTCATTTGGGAAGCAGAGTAGTGTTGAGGCTAATACTGAAATTCTCTAACTTTAAGGTTTACAAAAGGAATTACTTGGCCCAAGAAGGTAAATCAAAGAGTAGCCATTAGCCAGTAGTCATTTTTTTTTAAAGCTATATGCATCAATGGTAAAGGTAAACAGAAATCATAAGAGTAACTCTACATTAGCACTGACATTACCAACTTGAACTATCTGAGCTGCTCAAAGAACGATTAGGAACAAAGGACTTAGAAGGTGGAAGGGACATTAGAAATCATATCTAATCCAGGGGTGGGAACCTGCTGCCTTGAGGTCACAAGTGGCCTTGAAGGTCCTTGGGTGTGGCCTAGAACCTAGAGTTCTTTGATGGAGTCTTTGGACTGAGTCCAAGTTTTACAGAACAAATCCCTTTTATTAAGTGGATTTGCTCTGTCAAGTCTGAATTAGATTAGACTCTAATCTCTTCATTATAAAAATGAGGAAACTGAGGCCTTCAGAGAGGTAATGCGACTTGCTCTGAGTCACATCTGATTCCCCAAAGATTAAGTACTCCCACAAGGTGGACAGTCTTGTGTTTTGGCGATGGGCATTCAACAAATCCTAGCCAACTGTGACAACTGTTAGCAGCAACTAGGTCCTCACAGCAATCCCTAACTGGGATAGCCAAAGAGTTTCTGCCACACAATTAAATGATCCCTGAACCAGTCAGTCAGATTCAACACAACTAAAGCATTTATTTAGCAAACACTATTCAACTAGATCTGTAAATACTTTGGCAACACTGATGCTTTTAATGACTTGGTTTATTCAAACATATTTGCTCTCCCAATGCAGCATTCCTGAAACTAAGGAATGTAAAAAAAAATTTTTTTTTAAACGAACTGGATTATCTAGCCCTTTCTTTACTTTTCTCCTAACAAACTTTCCGTTAACAGTTACTTAAGTACTAAAATGCTCACATAATGTGTTCTGGATGACTAAGGATACCAGAAAGTGGCCTCTAAATATGTTAAGATGCTACTTTCATAGTTCTGAGAGTTCAAACCAAAGAGAAAGTCAATCAGCCCTGACCAGAATCTCTACCTGCTCTCGTTCGACACTCCCCCTCTAGCCTACGGGGGCTTAATCTTTTTTTGTTCTTCTGGATCTCTTTGGCATTCTGGTGAAGCCTATGGAACCATTCTCAGAAGAATGTTAAAAGAATAATATATATAGGATTATAAGGAAAACCATACTGAAATATAGTTTAAAAGTATGAAAGTATTAAAAACAAACACAAGTTCATGGCCCCAGGGTTAAGATTTCATCTAGATACACAAATACCTAAAAAAAAATTTGAGACAAACTCTTGAAATGTTTCCTCTTATATAAAGGAAATACAGACTTTGGGAAACTATGGATTTCACAAATCATCACAGTGAAGTTCTAAGTTCAAAAGAGCCTTTCTATGTCACCCTGTCCATACTATTTGAATTAAAATCACTTCTACAGCATTTCAGACATGTAGTCATCTAGTGTCCCATGAGTGAGACCTGTTTCCTCCTGAGAGATCTCAAGCCACAGCTCCAAGATTTGGGAATATCGTCTATAAACTGAACTAAGTCTGCCACCGCCCCTGGTTCTGCTCTCTGGGGTCAAGTAATACAAAATAAATCGTTCTCCCACATGACAGTCCTTTAATTCTTGAAGACAGTTATCTTGTCTCCCCACTTATGTCTTTTCTTCTCCAAGCTAACCACTCCCCAGTTTTCTTCAACTAACTGAAGAAAACTGATGCAATTCAAGGTTTAAATTGGTAAGCTACTCAACAAAATAACATAATCCGAAGGTCATAGCAAGCCCATAATATGTGCCAGAACGGTATTCACAAGATATGGTTATATGAGAAGATAATACACAGTTTTCATGACAGGCGATTATTCCTGTTGTTTCTCCAGATGTATGTCAAGTGAACTCTGGGATTCAAGAAAAATAATGGCTCCTGCATGGCGATGTAGATCAAGGCTACTTAATTTCTGAACTCGGTATACCTTGTGTTTTGACTTTTGCAGTTCTGTTCTTAGACTAGTACATTCCTTTCTCATCACTTCCAGCTCCTGTTCCAAACCATGGATTTTCAAGTCATTGCTCAACTTTTCTACCTCCCAGTTGGATGAAGGTCGATTTAGATTCCTCATCACTACAAAAAAGAAGCAGCAACAATTTAAGTCATCAGCAAACAGTGCCAACCTCGAAAACAGAACATGACCAGATGTACAGCTGGAAGGGACTGGTGTAGTTATCTCGGCTTAACTTCTTAATTTTACAAATGAAACTATAGCTCTGAGAAATGAGGTGACTTCGATAAGGTCACAAAACGAGAAGCAGCAAGGCCAAGATTTAAGCCGTGCCGGGACTCCAAGTGCAATGTTCTTTCACCATACCACTAACTGGAAAACATGTCTCAAAGATCTCATGGTACTGAAGAGCAGTAGTATACCTGGTCCAAAAAGACAGGCAATCTAACAACTCTTTTGCTTTTACGATTTATTTTATGATTTTTCCCTTCAGCAGATATTCTTCATTATGTTCTAATTAGGGGATGGAGCGTGCCCTTGGAGCCAGAGTGGGATTAAACAATTTGTCATGGGTAAACACAGCTGACTATAGTTTCAAGATAAAAGTTAACTTTTCATCCTGTTTAAAATTCTACATTATCATGGTGAAAATCCATTAAAATTTTCCAATCAGCTTGTCTAGCCTACTCTGTAAGCCTCTAGCACCACCATTGTGCCTCCAGTGTTGAAACCCAGTGGAGGATGCTGCACGCCCCGCCCCCCCCTCGCCCACACCACCCTAGAGCACAAGCATCCCTGCGTGGACTGAATCAAAGGCGGAGACTTGCAGAGACTCTCACAGCCCTAGTCCGTCAAGGGCAGGACCCGTTTCATCCAATGACTTTCTAGGTCCACCCTAGGTTGATTTCAATAACTGGGCAGTGATTCATACCTTCTTCCCATTCTGTAATCAATCATTCTACTCTGTGCTCCCTCTCTCCATACACACCAGAGGCCTTCTTCCATTCTGTAGAGAACAGGGAGGTGCATGGCCATCTGGTTTTCCTAGCTCTCATTGTCCTACCAAGACGAATGATCTCTTCTCTCTCTCTCTCTCTCTCTCTCTCTCTCTCTCTCTCTCTCTCTCTCTCCTCTCTCACAAACACACACACACACACACTCACATATCATACACACACTCATACAAACACACATACATACAGCTATTATTTCTGGGAGGAAAGAACAGCACAATTTGTGTTAAATATTAGCACTATACAAAAATTAAATGGGGATACAATGAATATGTCAACTAACATAAGTTTTATGTAAAATCTAAGGAAAAAGAAAAATTAAGCAAAAATATCCTCCACTGTGACTGGATCTGACAATGTAATCCACAATATCCTAGATTCAAATTCAGAGACCACATAGCCCAACCCCAGCCCCTCGCCTTACAGATGTAAGGGCCAATGGCTCACTTGAGGCCAGCTGGGGCACAAGGATCCAAACCGTCTTCCCTGGCCCCTCTGACTGGCCTTTTCCAAGAGCAGTTAAAGAGGCTGTCAATGCCCAAGAGCCGCACCACCAGGGGTCGGGCTGCTGCTTCTTACCTTGCTGAGTCTCCACCTCGGTCCGGAGCTGGAGGAGCTCAACTTCTTTAGTCTGTAGCTGTTCATTTAATGCTTTTAAAGATTCAGAATTGTCTTTATTCTAAGGAAAAAAGACAAGACTACATGTATAAAAACCATACCTTGGCAATCTCTTAGTTTCCAAAAAGGTATTAGAAAAAAAAAAGTTGTATTTTAGTCTTTTGATAAGTAGGCAGGCCAAGAAGTTTAGCTGTCAAAAATTTACATGTTTTCTTTCCTTATTTAGGATATTCTCTATTCGCTGAATTTTCTTATTGATAATATCAAATACCTGATGTCCTCATTGAATTTTAGAAGTTTATCTTTCATTCCAAGGTCATTCCTTTTTAAAAAAAAATTAAAAAATTAATGCCAGCCGTATTTGAAAACTAAAGCCCTTCACTTATTCAGTCTTAATTTCTTCAGGAAATTACATTATATTTACACTATTTTTTGGTTACACTATAACCTACAATATTCTCAAAAACCTATTAATCTATTTTTAGTATCTGTTTTTATAACAGAAAAAACCTGAAAGAAAATTTAACATGTTTTAAGAATCTTTTTAAAAACTCAGATTGGCAGAGGTGAGAATAGTCATTTGCATTCGGCTAATCTCACTCCATTTCTCAAAAGGACTTACCATTTTATCCAATTTGCTTTTCAAATTATCTCTGTCTAGGCAGACCTCCCGATAAGCATGATAGGCCTTGTTTACTTGTTCTCGTCCTACAGAGCTTGTTTCTTCATCTAATCGGTTTTCAAGAAGCTAAATACAGAAGAATAGGGGGAAAAACTCAAGAATTTATACTACTTAATGAGGTTTTAATTTATCTAAAGCTCTGATTACCTCAAAATTTTCAGTTTAGGGGGAAAAATGTTAAAGGATAATTGGATTAAAGTTCCATGTTTTATTTTACTAAGTCAATCCATACTAAGAGAATTTTAAAAGAACAAAATACAAAAGGAAAGTGTCAACCTCTTGCTAGGAAGAATATCTCCACAATAAAATTCTCTTTGAATGCTAACTCTTTAAATTAAAGCAGCAATCAAGAAGAAACATTTGTACAATTCAATTCAGCAAATATTAATTTAATTTGATGAGAGAATAGACTGACCAATTTTTTTGGGCTTGCTTCAACTTATTCAGGCCATTAACATGTGAGTAGTAGGAAAATGCCACGTAAAGGAATACTTAACTCAAGAGAATACATATTGTGAAAGCTGGCTATTAAAGCACATTTCTACATACTAAACCAGATTTTCCCACTAACCTATTATAAATTGAAGTCATGTTGTCTTTGAAAAGTTGAATCCTAAAGGTGTTTTCACGTAAATTCAAGTTTTAAAAATCAACTTTCTAAAGAAATATGCTAATTTTCTATAAATTCATAATTCTAAAAACCAGTCCTCAGATGTAAATGCCAGTAGGGTTTGTTATTTTTTTTTTTAATTGGCACAGTTACTTAGGCTTAAGTAATCAGTCTAGATTTTTTTAAAAATCACTTAATTTCTAGCAAGTCCCTTCCAAGATTTTACAGGAAGATAACAGAGCTCTGATTGATTGAACAATATATTCTAACACTTTGTGGAAGATGTTGACTTTTGGAAATGGAAATGGCAAGATTAAAAACTCAGAAAGAGGCAGATTCAAAACATTACAGTAAATTAATATTGAGAAGCACATATCCTAAAACCAAAGCCCAGTGGACCTAAAAATTCTTAACATACACCTTAATATATATTGAATCAGTTTCATCATTTATAAATACAGAAATGGCAGGCTTTTATGAAATATTTTACAACATATACACTCATACATATAGACCATAAAGTTGTCATTGATATACATTCCCCAAAATAGAACCACAATAACAGAACCTTAAGACTAAACTCTAGGAAAAATTAAGAACACACCCATCAGATGAGGGCCATGCCTAAATTCTCAGTGGCTCCTGCCTCCTACCTAAACATTGGCGGGCTTTCCTTCAATTGTACCTAATTTGCCTTTGTAACAGATAAAAATCCCTGTTCTCTATTAGCATTCTGTATTACAAAATAAAGGTTTTACACACACCTAAAGAAACTACTGCAACAGGAGAAACAAGAACATGATGCGTGAGGTTTATACTTAAGAGGAAGGAAGGAAGACACAGAAAAGAATGTAAGATGTTGGTGGCAACACTGATGTGAATATCTGCGTGAAAGAGATCACAGACCCATTTCAGTATGAATACATATTTAAAATATATTCCACCAAAAATACTTCACGATTCTATAATATACAGTGAGTGTCACCTTATAAGCAGCACCCAGTGAATGTTAAGGTGGCCTCAGTTGAGAAGACTTGGCTTCAAGTACTGCTTCGAATAAGCAAACAGATTCTTAAGACCCGGGGAAGTGGATGATGCCATCAATGCCCAGAGTTGATCTGCAGATAAATGCAGATAAATTCCACACCCAGAATTACCCACACCAAAAAAATCCTAGCTTCTAGCCTAAAGAAAAAAAGGCAAGAAATAGAAGCCAGCCCTCCAAAGAAACTTCCATAGCAGCCAAATGGAAGAGGCTTCACTCTTCATAACTGTAAGTCAGAGAAGAGTTACTGCCCTCCCTGTAGGTAAAGGGCATTTCCTCACCAGGAATTCCTTACCCCAATAAAATCTGAACTCCCTATCACTTCTAGTTTGGGCAAAGAAAGAGGGTAGACAGACTATTATTCTTTAGTAATTCAAGTATTTTAAAGTTTCACGTAATATAGTATGACACTAAAACAGGGCAAGCAAAATACCTTTTCTTCCAGAAATCGTATTCTTTTCTTTAAGAGGGAATTCTCCTTCTCTGAATCTTTAAGTCTCTTTTTGATGTCCTCATATGCTGTGACAAGGGCAAAATGGGAAGCCATAGACTCATCCCCTGCATAGATTGACACAGGAGTGATGGTATCTCTCCTCTGAGTCTTTTCATGGTTCAGAATACAGATGTCATCTTCAATTAGTGCATCCATGATAGCTGTTTAAAAGAAAAAACAGAAATAAATATATATGGTATGTATATATATCTGTGAGTATGTATGCATGTGTATGTGTGTGTGTGTGTGTATAAAAAAACTTTACCACAAGAAAACCAACCTTGCATCAGGTAAATACCGAAGACTTTATTTTAGTCACAATTCTTAAATTTTACAAACAAAGTGTTATCAACTCAGTGAAATTCAATTTTCCCTATTATGATAAAACCAAAATAAAATGAGTCCATATTTTAACCTTTCTCATTACTGCCATTTTTGAGGATCAGAAAACTAAGTCTCTAAATTTATAAATCTGAAGACCTGTTTGGTTTTTTTTGGGGGGGCAGTTGGAATTAAGTGACTTGCCCACGGTCACACAGCTAGTAAGTATTATGTGTCTGAAACTGGATTTGAACTCAGGTTCTCCTGACTCCAGGCCCATGCTCTATCCACTGTGCCACCTAGCTGCCCCTGAAGACCTGTTTTTAATTCAACTTAAGTTACCACGATAGAGGCTTTTATATGGCTCCACAACAAGGACCTCCCACGAAATCCAGCTCCTTACTTGGTGTACTGACAATTCAATTTAACAAGTATTCACTGCACCTGTTCTCCATAGCAATCCCTTCCATTCCTTTGGGCTGCCCATCACACTGTTCCAATC
Organism: Phascolarctos cinereus; assembly: GCF_003287225.1. Lineage (NCBI taxonomy): Eukaryota > Metazoa > Chordata > Mammalia > Diprotodontia > Phascolarctidae > Phascolarctos > Phascolarctos cinereus. The sequence goes on along the minus strand of NW_027555514.1, from coordinate 26,186,269 downwards.
TACAATGCACACAGCTGCCAAAGTAATCTTCCTAAAGCACACCCACGCTGTCTCTGAAGTTCTCAAAGCTTCAGTGGTTCCCAGCCTCCTTGGGGATAAGAAGAAAACATTTCAGCTTGGCCTGCCCTGAAGACACTTTGCTGTGGCTCTCGCCTACCTTTCCAGACTTATTCCCTATGATTTCCCTTCTCGCTCTGTGGTCCATCTGCATAGCAAAGCACTCCAGAGACAGCACGCAGGGTTGGCTGTTTCCTGTGCCTTTGTACAGACCATCTTGAATGCCCAGAACATACCCCTTCCTCCCCACTTGCCTCCTAGCATCCTCAGCTTCTGTCAAGTCTCCAAGGAAATTTTTTACAATAAAGCCACTGATGATCAGGGCTTCTTCACTTCTGATGTGTCCTAGCCCCCTCTGGATATCAGGCTGGTGATGCTTATGGACCCCTTCTCAGAATACTGTTTTTTAACAAGTATCACAAAAGATATCAGATTGAAATTAGGTTATCAAATACTTTTTAAAAAACCAAGTGCACTAACTGTTAGTGCAGAAGACTAGTCCTAGGTGTTTGTCCCTCGCCTGTGCTCTAGGTATCACTGAAAATCTTACATTGTCTCAGAAGGCTATCCACTCCCTGAGGGTAAGATTATTTTTTTAAGAAATGTTTTTTGGTTTTCTATTTCCAGAGCCTATGGCAACGTTTTTCATATAGAAGGTGCTTAGCAAATGCTTATGGAATGAAAACAAGAGGATGTCTCCTGGTATGGGGCATACCAAGATAAACTCCACTCTCTAACTTCACGAGTTTCCAAGCCAGCACAGGAGGTTAGGCTGAGATTGAGGCCTCACTGACATTCCACCAGGACATGAGAAAGAATGCAGTAACTGCTAAGGGAAGGCCACAAGGTGTTCCAGGTACAGAGGAGGAGACTGAAGCTGGCAGCGTGGGAAAAACGGGCAATCTGGAGACAGAAGGCGATAGATGGCATCCCACAACTGCCACCTGACAGCTTGCTTTATCCTGAGTAGGCCCCTTCTCCACTCTGGGCCTGTTTCTTCATATCTAAAATGAAAGGGCTGAGCGAGATGACCTCTGAGGTCCATTCTAAATCTATGATCCTAGAATGAGAAAAGGATTCAAGGATGAAGTATCTTCTAAGCTAGGCTGGGATGGGATTTTGACATGGGCTGTGGAAGGGTATTTATTACTTTAGCATGGTACAGAAGAAAGAATACTGAATGTGGAGTCAAAACTCCTAGCTATTAGAAATGTCAATTCTGCTACTTCTTAATAGCATGACTATGGACAAATCATTTAACTCTTCTGAGCTTCACTTTCCTCACATGTAGGGCAGCTAAAGTGCTGCCGGTGACTGCACCGGCCCTCTCTCACTCAAATCCAATTCCCTTGCATGTCATGGCCCTCTTCAAGAATGAAGAGCAACAGTGTCTGTGAGTAGAAAACAGGAGCTGCCCCACTGGGGACCCAACTAGAACTGGCCAATTGAGCAACACAACCAACCAACCTTCCTGGCTAGCTTCTTTCCTTCCCTCCCTCCCCCCTTCTTTCTTTCTTTCCATTCCCTCAGTCCACACAGGGTACCAAACCCTTACCAGGGTACTCTGCCCAAAGGAATGTAAATTTTGATCCCAGAAACCTTTTTTTATTCTACAGGACCCTGCCTAACAGACAAATCACTCAAGCTCTCCAAGACTGGCCAACAACAGCTCCCAGGCCAAGCCCCACTAGGTCAGGGTTTGGACCCAGATTGGCTCAGAGTGAATGTAAACAGCAACTGTTTAAGTCTGGCCAGAAAGCCAGAGGGTGTTTCCCTCCTAGACTGATTTTTTAAAAATTAGGTAAAGAGGCCAGGCTCAGCCTCATTTCAGACTTAGCCTTAATCACTGAATGGGCGTTACCTCAGTCAAATTGAGATGCATTAAAAACCTTAGTTAAAAAGGCCAAGGTCTCCCACTGCCTCCAGAGCTATCTGCATTCCTTCAGATCTACACCTCGCCACTAGACCTAGATGGCTCTGGAGGAGAAAGTGAGGCTGGTGACTTTGCACAGTCCTCTCTCACTTAAATCCAATTCACTCGAAAGTCAAGGCATCACCTTCCTGACGTCATCATCCTCTTTCAGAACAAAGGACCAACAATAACAGGTGGCACAGTAAACAGACAATGGGCCTGGAGTCAGGAAGATCTGAGTTCAAATCTATCCTCAGACACGTACTAGCTCTGTGACCCTGGACAAGTCACTTAATCCTGCTCGCCTCAGTTTCCTTATCTATAAAATAAGTTGAAGAAGGAAATGGCAAACCACATATCTTTGCCAAGAAAACCCTATGGCTAACATCCACGTGGTCACATAGAGTCAGGCATGCCTGAGCAAATTCCTCATACGTACAATGATAATACTGATCCAATCACACAGGGCTGTTCTAATTCAGAAACTTTGTTAAACTGCAAAGCTTCATATATAAACATGAGGTAAGATTCATGGAATTACTATTTTAATAACTGACTGATACAGAGCCTTTAAGATTTGTAAAGCACTTTACGTACATTACCTTGCTAAACAAGCAATTTGAAGAAAAAATAATATTACTAAAGGCAATAAGACAGGATATATTAAAGGAATGACAAATAGTATATACTTTGGCTAGAGGCTAGGATGTGTGCAGAAGGAGACTGGTTAGATAGATCAGGATCCGATTATGGAGGGCCATGAATACCAAGATAAGGAGTTCAGACTTTTTTTCTGCAGGGAGAGTCATTGCAGGATGGTATAGGAAAGTGCATGAACTTGGAGTCCGGAGAACTCTAGGTGGAACTCCAGCTTCTACCTTATGAACTGTGTGACCCCTGTAAGAAAGATTTTAAGGGGTTAGGCTTCCACAGTGGATAAGAAATTCCAAGATCTTGTGGACAGTCCCTCAACCAATCAGAAGGTACTCCAAACTTTTCTATAAACAACTAGTTCTTAAGAAAGAGCCCTAGAGGCTAAACCGGTTGCAACCAGCTTGCTTAATAAGCTTATTGAATATGAACTGACACACCCCAAGGGCGGAAATAACATAGGACCCATTAAGTGGGCGGAGTTAACAGAACATGGACAAACACTCCACAGGCTATCCAGGAAGGGTGTAACTCAGATGAACTAGACCAATAGGAGCCCTGATGGGTGGAGTATGGATCTTATTAAGGTTTAAAAGTTCTACCACTGAACCAGTGCCCACATGCTACTAAAGTATGTTGTGCCCGCTTCTCGTGGAAGCATAATAAAGACTTTACTCACTCACTGTAGTAGATTTTTGTTTCAGATTTTTCTAACAACCCCCACCAAGTCATTAACCCCTTTCAGCATAGCACCTTTCTCACAAGATTAGCAGGCTCAAATGAATTATATTGTATGCAAAATGTTTTGCAAAACTTAAAACACAATATAAATGTCAAGCTCTTTCTGAGTCAAGAAGCGCATGTCAGAACTAAGCATTAGGAAGATTAAACTGGCAGCAGTGAAAAGGATGCATTAAAGGCTGGAGAGACCACAGGCAAGAAGACAGCTGGGAGATAACTGAAATAGTTTGAAGGGAGAGGAAATGCAAGCTTAGACTGGCCAGTGGAATGAGAAAAGGAAAAAAAGAGAGATGAGATAAACAGATGAGGCCTGATAATAAATTAGCAGTGTGTGGGGAGAGGAAAGAGTTAGAGATTTTAAGGTTTCCAGACTGACAACAGAATGATGGTTCCGCTGGGGCTGAGACCTTTGTCCCAATTTGGGCCCCACAGAAAATTCTCTTACTTGATCAAGGAAGCCTCTAAAGGTATAATCCCATCAACTGGCCCCCACACCCAATTCTCTATTACCCTTAACCTAGCCCAGCCCTCCTGCCACTGGCTACTTCCCACCCCTGACCCAATCTAGACCCCATTCTATACCTCTCGAGTCACTCCCATCAAGATTCTTCCTAAATCCCTCCCATAGTCTTTCTGTACATAAGGTCTATCTTGTCTCCATTAAGGTGCTCAGATTCTTAAGAGTCTAGCTAAAGGTTCCGATTCCTTAAGAGTCTGGTCAATATGGTGGATCTTTAATAATCCTTGTCTTTGGCTGTAAGAAGGCTTGGGTTGAATTCATTTTGGCAAGACTCCTGTGTTGTGATTTATGCTAGCCCCCTTAAAGTTCTAGACCTCAACAGTTCCTCGAAGAAACAGGAGCACAGGTAAATCACTGTTGGAGAGAGGGAAGGAGTGGTGAACCCCTTTCTACAATTCTCCAGACAAATTCTCTCCCCTTCTATGTTGTCTATGCCTTGGCTCCCTGGACAAAGAATTCTCTTCCTTCTTAGGCTTCTCCAAGAATTCTCCCTCTGGGCTTTGGCCTGTCTGAACACTTTTCTTAGAGACTGGGGGGCTCTAAGTTTTCGTTAACCCCTTAATAGTTATCTATTTTCCTCCTACCTCACGGCCTACAATGGAATCCAGGCTCTCTTTTATCAAGATGGTAAAATGGTTAATGATACTCCCCACTTGGCCTACTCTTGTATATTGCAGAGCTCCCCAACATATTATGTATAGGCCCTGCCAAATTAGTGGCAGCCCCTTAGTGAACCTCCAGTCAGGGAAACTTCCATTCTCTTGGTTTGGTTACAAGGTAACCTGCATACCCTGGGTCTCCTCAGCAAATAGCCCTTCTGGCCCTTTTCCTCTGGCTCTGCTCCCTCTAAAGAGACACAATTCTGACAGGAAATAAAAAGGGCAAGTGCTCTGACAGGGAAATTGTGGGTACACAGCAGTCATGAATCAACACAGATTTTTTTTTAAAAGGCATGTACAAAGTAAACAGGAAAGAAGATCAGGTAAATCAAGATGAATACAAAAGCACCACATTGAACTATGGCTCAGAATCACCCAGGCTGACCCCGGGCTTAAGATATTGGGGGGGGTGGGGGAAAGGGGAAGTCAGAAGAAAAAAGGAGCTGCTCAAAGTAGATAGAATGATAATGGATAATGGGGACAGTGGAGTGCTGCTCAACTCTTATTTTGGTTCTGCCCAGGATACTGATCTTGGGACTGAAAAACACAGAATCAGAAAGACAAAATAGAGAGCTAGCTGACAGCCAAGCACAGCACAAGGGAAACAGCACCTCCCCTTCACGCTCAGCTAGGATTCAGTTCACATCCCAGATCCATGGCTTTAGACAAATCAGGGAACCTCCTGGGTTTTAATTCATTTCATCTAGAGGGGGCTGAAAGCTACATGGCCTCTGAGGTTTCTGCCAGCACTGGAGCTGTGATCTGATAAGGAGACAGTAAATTAGGCAGTTGCCCTTGTGGAGTTTCAATTCACTTGGCCTGGATTAAACCTCTGAATCACTAATGGTGATTTCCACAGGATCGCAGAGAAGGGAAGTTACCAAAGGATGAGAGGAGGGCAACTGTTTAAGTTTAAGAAATAGTGGAAGGGGCGGGGAGAGGCTAGAGGGAGAGGCCTCTGCAAAATGCAAGCCAGGTGATACACTGTTCGGTTTGCTCTTAGAGATAAATGGGCAGACAATGTAAAGAAGCAAATTTTAGTTTGATCTAAGTCCTCGACAGTCAGAACTGCCTGAAAGTGGAATGGGCCATCTTGAGAAGTAGTTAATGGGGGCTTCCCCCCTCCTTGGGTGTCTCCAAACAAAGGCAAGATGACTATCTGGGGTGCATGTCGGAAATGGAAATTTTGTTCAGCTACTTGTTGAACCAGAAGGGATATTAGTGCCCACCTAACTCAAACTCTAAAATACAGTCTGACAAGCAAAATGAATACTGATGCCCCCGCCCCAAATCCTTTGATTCACAGGGAATGTTAATCTACTGTGAGAAATCAAAGAGTTAAGTTTCCACATAAATAGATAAGAAATTAGCACAGACAGGCTAACTTCTGGGGGTGGGGTGGGGTGATAACACAATTCTAGGCACATAATGTATGTCAGGGGTGGGGCACATAAGGAAGATTGTAATCCAGAAGGGTTAGGACCAATCCTGATCCAGAAGGGAGGAGTTAGGCAATTACTGACTATAAAGCTTGCTCTGGCTTCTTTTACTGAGCACATTTCTCTCCTTCCAAGGAGATGTGCCCACTTCTCTCGAGAATCGAAAGGACGCACTTCAACCTCTTTAATAAAAAGTTTTTGAGACACCAGTCTTTGGAACTGAGTATGGGTTCATCTTTATAACATCTACCATTAATATACTACTATTTTATATGATTTTACTTTCAGTAGATCATTTATCAATTTATTACAATGAGACCTAAATTAGAATTTATTATTAAATAACTTCAACATTGAAGAACTGGTTAATATAACCTACAGTACTCCAACTACTCCCCTCTAGATCACTGCCTTTGGCATAGCAGAGTGGCTGCTTAGCTTAATGAAACTATGAGCTATGCTGTCCATGGTTACTCAAGATGGCCAGGTCATAGTGGAAAGTTCAGACAAAAGTCTATCCAGTGGAGAAGGAAATGGCAAACCACTCCAGTATCTTTGCCAAGAAAACCCCACGGATAGTACTAAAACGATAAAATAAATGATAGTGGAAGATCAGCCCCTTGAGTTGGAGGTGTCCAATAAACTAGTGGGGAAGAGTTGAGGACAACTACAAGTAGCTCTAATACTAAAGAAGCTGCTGGGCCAAAGCCAAAAGGAAGTTCAGCTGCACATGTGTCTGCCAATGAAAGGAAAGTCTGATGCTGCAAAGATCAATATTGCATGGGAACCTGGAATGTAAGATATGGGAACCAAGATAAGCTGGATGTGGTCAAACAGGAGATGGAAAGTTTAAACGTTAACATTGTGGGTGTCAGTGAACTTAAATGGATGGGAATGGGTGAATTTCGTTCAGGTGATCACTACATATGCTACTGCGGGCAAGAATTCCTTAGGAGAAATGGAGTAGCCCTCATAGTCAATAAAAGGGTGAGAAAAGCAGTAGTGGGGTAGAATCTCAAAGATGACAGAAGGATAGATATCTTTTTGAATTCAAGGCAAACTGTTTAACATAACAGTAATACAAGTCTATGCTCCAACCACTGAAGCCAAAGTTGATCAATTCTATGAAGAATTACACCTTCTACAAATGATTTTTAAAAAAAGACATTACATTCATCACGGGGGATTGGCATGCTAAAGCAGAAAATCAAAAGGCAACTGGAATAACAGGCAAGTTTGGCCTTGGAGTACAAACTGAAGCAGGGCAGAAACTAACAGAGTTTGGTCAGAATAACTTGCTGGTGATAGCAGGCGCTCTCTTCCACCACCCCAAAGCCGACTCTACACATGGAAGTCACCAGATGGTCAGTATCACAAGCAGACTGATTATGTACTTTGCTGCCAAAGGTGGAGAAGCTCAACACAGTCAGTTAAAACAAGATCTGCGGCTGACTGGGGCTCAGATCATGAGCTGGTTAATGCAAAATTCAGGCTTAAATGGAAGAAAGTAAGGAAAACCATCAGACCACATATGTGTGACCTAAATAACACTCCTTATGAATGTGAGGTGGAAGTGATGAATAGATTGAAGGGATTAGATCTGGTATACAGAGTGCCTGAAGAAGTATGGATCGAGGTTTGCAATATTGTACAGGAGACAACAACAAAAACACCCCAAAGAAAAAGAAGAGCAAGACAGCAAAATGGCTCTCTGAGGAGGCTTCACAAATAGCTGAGGAAAGAAGAGAAGGGAAAGAGATACCCAGCTGAATGCAGAATTTCAGAGAACAGCGAGGAGAGATAAGCAGCTTTCTTTAACTAAGTAATGGAACAGAATCAAATAGAAGAAAACAACAGAATGGAAAGATGAGATCTCTTCAAGAAAATTAGAGCTAGAGACCTGGAGCTGACTGTGGTTCAGACCACGATCATCTTATTGTAAAACATCAACAATGTCAGATATGCAAACAACCTGACTTTCATGGCAGAAAGTGAAGAGTAAAAAGAAGTCTCTTGATGAGGGTGAAAGAGTGCAAAAGCTGGCTTGAATCTTAACACTGAAAAAACTAAGATCATGCCAACTGGTCCCATCACTTCCTCACAAATAGAGAGAGGAGAAATGGACACAGTGTCAGATTTTATACTCTTGGGCTCAGAGATCACCACAGACAGCAACTGCAGCCATGAAACTAAAAGACATTTGCTCATCGGAAGAAAAGCTGTGGCAAATCTGGATAGTCTATTAAAAACCAGAGACATCACCTTGCCAACAAAGGTCCACACAGTCAAAGCTATGGTTTTTTCAGTAGCAATATGTGGCTATGAAAGTTGGACTATAAGGAAAGTGGATTGCCACAGAATTGAAGCTTTCAAATTGTGATGCTGGAAACTTTTGACAGTCCCTTGGACAGCAAGGAGATCAAATCAATACTTAAAGAAATTAATTCAGGCTGTTCACTGGAAGGTCAAATACTGAAGCTAAAGATTAAGTACTTTGGCCACATAATGAGAAAAGAGGATTCATTGGAAAAGATCCTGATGTTGGGAAAGACTGAAGGCAAAAGGAGAAGGCAGAGATGAGATGGATAACATGCTGGAAGCAACATGAGCTTAGACAGATCAGGACATAGAGGATAGAAGGGCCTAGTGTGAAGGGACACAGTGGAGAACAGAAGGGCCTAGCATGAAGGGACATAGTGGAGGACAGAAGGGCCTAGCATGAAGGGACACAGTAGAGGATAGAAGGGCCTAAACAACAATAACTCAAAATACTTAGCCTCATGACAAGATTCACAGAGTTTTCTATTATTTAAGTCAAGCTGGCTCATATACTTTAAAATGCATTTCCTTAGTGTTTACAGTGTATTGAAAACCCCCTGAAGTAGTAAGTTGATTAGATTTTTCCAAATTATACAATATTTCAGAATTCTAAAGGAGAATTTTATTGAGGGAAGGGCAGAGGAGCTAATTTTTCAACAACAAAAAAACCTTCACAATTTGGAACTATGCCCAAAGGGCTACAAAAATGTGTGTACCCTTTGATCCAGCAATAGCACTTCTAGGGCTATATCTGAAAGAGATCAAACAAATGGAAAAAGGACCCACATGTACAAAAATATTCATAGCAGCTCTTTCTGTGGTGGCAAAGAATTGGAAATTGAGAGGATGCCCATCAATTGAGGAATGGCTGAGCAAGTTGTGGTATATGAATGTAATGGAATACTACTGTGCTATAAGAAATGATGAACAGGGTGACTTTGGAAAACCTGGAAAGACTTATATAGTCTGATGCTGAGTGAAGTGAGCAGAAGCAAGAGGACTCTGGACACAATAACAGCCATGTTATGCAATGACTAATATTGTTAAACTGAACCCTTCTCAGCATTACAAGGATCTAAGACATCTCCAGAGGCTTCGGGATGGAAAATGCTGTCCACACCCAAAGAAAGAACTATGGAAGTCAAATCGCTATCACTTATTTTTACCTTCTGTTGAGGTTTGTTTCATCTTTCTGATGGTTCCTCCTATTGGTTTTAATTTTTACTTACAACTTCACTAATGTGAAAATGTGTTTAACGGCTATGTAAATGTAAAGCCTATCTCAGATTGTACACCATACTGGGGAGGGTGGGGGGGAGGAAGGGGGAGAAAAATTTTCAACTCAAAAGCATATGGAAGTGATTGCTGATAAATCAAAATAAATTAATAAAATTTTAAAAAAAGAAATAGTAGTTATAAGAAGGAACTCCCCTACAGTGTCAGAGAATCACAGATTCTGGGAGCTGGAAAGGAACTTGGCTGGCCATCTAAGATCCACAAAAGGAATTCCCACTAACACAGAGGACAACTGATCCTCCAGGCTCTACCTGAAGACTTCCAAGGACAGGCCACCCCCATCCGTGCCCCAACTTTCTAGACGACTTCTTCCAATTCTTTCCAGCTCTATATTCCTGACATCCAGGTGTCCCTCAACAACTTCTCAATATTGCTCTCAAGACTTCTCTTTGGGGACAAACAGAACAAGTCTAGTCCCTTGCCCACAGAAGAGACCATCAAATACTGGAAGCCATTTATCAGGACACCCCTCCCCCCCCCCCCGTCTTCTCTTTTCTGGGCTAAGCATCCCCAGCTCCTCTGAACATCTTTATAGGGCATGCATTCAAGGCCCATGTTATAAGAGGACTGAATGGTACCACAAATTTTTTTACATGAAATTTCAGAACAAATTTCGTGTCACAAGGAATCATGTTAAATTTTGCACTTTCATTGTTCATACCTTACAAAAAACAATCAAGTCACTAAGAAATTCAATATATCAATGTCTGCCAAATCAGACTCCTTCACAACATGCCTAGGAAAGATACACAATACTGGACAGGCACCAAACAATTTAGAGGGTAGATAGCTCAGTAACCTATACATGCACTGTTAGGGCTCAAGGAGTGGTGCTAACAAATTCCTCCCCAGTGTTTCTCAAACCCTCTCCCTCCTACCATACACTGTTCCACTTACAGCTAGTTACTACTTCAGATGATATGTAGGACCTCTCCTTTTCTGGGGGGTGAGGAGAAGTGGAGAAGACTGGATTGTATGCAGATTGTAGCCCAGACCTCACTGCCAGGAGGAATGAGCAAACATTTATTAAGCTCCTACTATGTGCCAGGTACTGCGCTAAGTCCTTTACAAATACTCTCTTATCATTGGATTCTCACAATAATCCTATAAGGTAGGTGCTAGTATTACCTCCTCCTACTACCATCTCCATTTGATAGTAGAGGAAACTAAGGCAAACAGGTTAGATGACTAGCCCAGGGTCAAGGAGCTAGTTAGGTGCCTAGGAAGCCTAGGTAAGGTAACTTCCTTTTATCAATGCAGACTGGCAACTCTTCTGCTATTGCAGAGTCTTAGAAAGCTGCCTGGGGCACAAAGGTCAAGAGACAGCCAGTCCACATAGGTCAGAACTTGAACCCAGGTTCAAGTTCAGCTCAGAGGTTGAGTTTCTATCCTATTTCCCCACATCTACCTCCAAGTGGAAGGTTAGAGAAAAGTAATATGAGAAAATGTTATTTTACAAACTCTAACATTCTTAATATCCTAGGTAAAAGCCTAAGATGTTCAGTGAATCTATAACTGTGAAGACAACTTTTCCACATGAAAGCACGAGTCTGGACTAAAAAAAAATTAAGAAAAGAAACATCTTACCCCACTAACAGTGGAATAGTGTCGATATTTAAAGTACTAACCTAGTAGTACTTATGCTTACTAGATACAACAGAACACAGAATATCTACTATATTCACAGTAAGGTGTGTTGTGACTGCCCTGTTATGTGTCTTGGGGGGATGAGGGGGGAAGACATAAATTCTTCATTGTATTAAAAAAAAGTTGTACACATTTAACCACTCCCTTCTCCTTTCTCTCTCCCTCCTCCCCCATCTATTTGTAGAAAGGGATGTATTATGGCTAAAAGGGAACTACAAGGAAGAGAAGGTTGTCTGTCTAGAAGCGTTCAAAGGTCAGTGAAAAATCCGTCCATCAATGAAAAGCTATTGCATTAGGCAGCAGAATAGCTCCAGAGGTCAGAAAGACTGATAAATAACTGTAATTCCCCTCAATACTGAGATCCTAAAGTTTCAGCCTTGGTTGTTTTAACATTTGCAGAGCTCTCAGATCTACAACAGTATCATTTGTAGGAGTCAGTGTAGACCCAATGACAGGTGACTGTAAAAGAACTCTCAGGAGTCTTTTTTCCAGGACAACACACTCCAGGGCTCAGGTGGGATTGCCAGAACCTGCATTCCCCTGGCATGGCTTTCTAGAAGCCAGGAAAACCTCTTCCTGACATCTTCAAAATGCACATGCATTTAATAACACCTCCCTACAGCACGCATATGGTGCCGATATAAAATTCAGTGGAGCCTCGACAGCGTCTGAACAAACAGAATCAGACCAGTTGCTACATCATTTAGGGCCTTCCCTGAGTTAGGAAACAGACCACATGGTCAGCAGGCTCTAGAGTGGGAAAAAACCATTGGCTGGCTCTCAACGTGAGCTCCCACCCAATTCCAAAAACCCCCTTGCCTCTGTGCATTTCCCACACTGTGTTTCTATTCCTGCCTGAGTACAAACACACACCCTGAAACCCACAAGGCAGCCAGAATGTCCCCCACAAATCATCTCTAAGCTAAAAAATTCTCAGTCCCTTGAATCAATCCTCATACAGCATGAATTCTGGCTGCTGTCTTTGTGACACTTTCTAGCTTATCAACATCATTCCTAAACTGTGGAGAGAAGACCTTCACACAACACTCCATGGGAATCCCAGCAGGAGGGCAAACAGGGCATATCTCACCACCCTCCTCTTTCCAGGTACCATCTCCTCTCCCCTCCCCCAGATAGGATCCCAGCCTTGCCTGGACTACTGGTCTCTGTCTGCAGATTCTCCTTTCTCCCATTCAACCTTTATGCAGCTGTCCAACTATGTATTATTTTAAAACTACAGGGAGAGCCATCACTTCCCAATGCAAAAAGCTCCAATGGCTCCTTATGGTTTCTAGGATGAAATACTAATTGGCATTTAAAGTCCTTCACTAACCTTCCTAGGATTACTAAAGCAATTACAAACGGTCCCCCCCCCACCCCCCAATATATTCCAGTCAACCTTCTGGTCCTCTACACTCAATATTCTACCTCCATGGCCTAGTTTTGCCAGCAATGGACTGTTCCCCACCCCCACCCCAATTCCCTTGCCATAGAATCTGTAGCTCCCTACGGCTTCTTTATCTTTGGGGCCTAAAGAAATGATTGATTTGAACAAGTAAGAAGTTAATGAAAGTATCTTCTATGTGTTCTTCAGCTTCAATTGGCTTCCCTCAAGTTTTTCTATGGTGATCACAAGGAGCTTCCTAGAAGCCTCAAGCCCTGTAGAGCATGAAGGGAAGATGGAGGGTTGGTGACAGGAAAGCATGAGGTCAAATCCTGCACCTGCACCTGTGTGACCTCAGGCAAGTCCCTAACCTTTCCTTGAGCTCAGCTATCCAATGGGAAGGATGGACTAGATTGCTTGGAAGGTCCATATCCTATGGACTATTCCCAACCGAACCCCTTCAGCGCCTAGATCAATTCCCAAGAAGATGGCAGTCCCAAAGCTGAGCCAGGCCCTGGAAAAATCACCACTTCTGACTGATACTAGTATAAACCCTCTCCTCCCTCACAGCAGGAGCTCCCCTACCGCAGGGAAACAGTTCCTGCCTTTCTTTGTCTCCCCAGGGCTTACTGCAGGGCCCGGCACAGTCAGCCCTAAATAAATACCTGATGACTGACCCTTCTGTGCCTCAGTTTCCTCCCTCGTAAAATGAACAGACCGGACTGAATGGCCTCCAGGGTCCCTTCCTGGTCTAAATCGATGAGGGCCAAAAGAAGGAAAAACAAGAGTTTCTTTCCCATATTTGGTTTCAGAATCGAAGAGCGGCGGCCTCCAACTTACGGAAGATACCCTCCAAGACTAAGTTTTCCCATGGAAGCAGTAGAGACTTTACTCCCTTCCCTGAGAGGCCTTTTCTTGGGAGGGGTTCGGGACCCTTCAACTTGGGCGGGGGGGGGGGAAGTCATGGACCCCTGGGTCAGCTCGGCGGCTTCTTCTGGGCAAATCGCTCAACGGCCCCTTGCCTCAGTTTCCCCACCTGTCAAAGGAGGCCCCAGAGTCTCCTCGTACCCCTCGATGAATCCCTCCTGGGCAGCGGACCGGACGCCCCCACATCTAACCACAGCAGCGAAGCCCCTCCTCACTGGCCCCTGGGAAGGCGACCCCGCCCCACGCACCAGGGGGAGGCGAGCACCAGGGGAGGGAGCGCAGGGGGCAAACCTAAAGCGCCGCATAAATGCGGGCCGGTGCTGCCAGCTGTTTGTCAGGGCATACAGGAAGTTCCAACTGAAAGGCGGCTGTCAATCCACACCTGGAGAAGGGGAGACCCCCGCCCCGTCCCTCCCCTCGGCCTGGGGAGGGGGGCAGGATTTCCACTCGGAAGAATGGAAGGCGTTGCCGGCTTTCCCGGCCCGGAAGGGGAAGGGGAGCTCTCCGGCTGGCTCTGTGTTCAAGGCTTCGCCGCCGCCGCCGCCGCCGCCGCCTCCGAGCAGCCCTCGGCCCTGGCCCGTCAGCGGGCCACAGGGCAGGTGGTCCCGGTCCGCCCGGCCGCCCCCTGCCTGGCCCCCGCTCACCGCCTCGTCGGCACTTTCGGTTTCCCCGACGTGCGGAACGAACCGAGAACACCCCGGGTCAGCGGGGTCACGGCGGGCTTCCGGCCTCCGCGGGGCCGCGCCGGCTCGGGTCTGGCCTCGGGCTCCCCGCACCCATGCCGCCCGGGCCCGTCCCCTGGCCTCCGGCCGCCAGGCCCCTGCCCGCGGGGTCTGAGAAGGCCGACGTGGAGGGGAGGGGGAGGGGCGCCGCCCGCGCGGCCCCGCGGCGCGCGCCCCCGAGCCGAGCACGAGCGCTCACGAGCGCGCCCGAGAGCCCAAGCGCAGGGCGTCCGCTCGGTCCGCGCGGCCACGCGACGGAGCCGGAAGTGCCGGCGTTGCCTGGGAGCGCGAGACCCGCGAGGGGGCGGGGCGCCCGGCGGCGGACTACGAGCCCCGTGAGCCTCCGCGGAGGGGGCGGGGCGAGCGGCGCCGAGGGAGGCGTGGCCGAAGCGACGCCCAAGAGGCAGGCGCCCGAGCGTCGCTCCCTCCAGTCAGTCAGTCAGTGAGTCAGTGAGTCAGTCAATGCGTCAGTGAGGGAGGGCGGTGGCGGCGGCGGCGGCAGAGGAGGAGTCACAGAGTGGGGTAAGCGCCGCGGCCGCGGGGGCGGAGCGAGGGGACCTCAGCTTCTCCCCGAGAAAAATGAGGGGCTCCCGTGTTCTGTTCGGTCCGGTGAAGCACAGGGATGCAAAGGCCTCAAATCAGGCGCCCCTCCCCCCACATGAGGGGTCCCCCCTGAGAATGGAAGCTCCCTGAGGGCAGGCGCTCTGCTGCCTCTGGTACTCCCTGCGCTCTCCTCGGGAAGCGCTTCCTTAAAAGCTGCCTGATAGGAGAAATCAGTTGTATTGGAATGTCATCCAGATATTAAAAGGAAAATCAAGGGCCCTCGGTCCCGTCCAGCTCCAGATGTAGGAACCCAAGGCCTGTAGAGGCCCCCACAAACCAGCCAGACAGGCAAACTGTTTGAATTCCAGTTGCGAAAATGACATATGTGATGATAAGTTCATAACACAGTTATAATGCTATAATGATATTTTACATAAATATGCAACTATATAATATGCGATACAATAAGTACGTTTCGTATATAATTATATATAGATATATGTGACTATATCGTTCATATATTTTAATATATGAGTTAATTGTATAAATATATGTAACTATTATAACACGTTTTGTGTATATATACATATATTTCACATAGGATGAGGTCCTATAAGACAAAGAAAAACATGCTTACATTGTTACAGAGGAAAGATGTGTCTTTTAACATAGCCATTTACACTGGACCGAAGGAAACAGTATCTGTTAAGCCGCTACTACAAGCTTTGTTAGATAGAAAATAAGAGAAAGGGATGAGTTCCTGAAACTATTTGAAGTCATGTAAGTTTTCTTTTGTAATTGTAACGGAGACATTCAGTGTGTTCAGTAGTGTCCAAGAGACATCTGGCAGAAAAGTAAAAGAAATATAATTACAGCAAGTGTAGGACAAAGTAGAGTCAGTTATGTTCTCCCCAAAATTCACTTTCAACATCTGGAACATTTGTTGTCTTTCAGTCGTGTCTGACCCTGCATGACCCCATTTGAGGTTTTCTTGGCAAAGATATTGGAGTGATTTGCCATTTCCTTCTCGATGGATCCTTTGGGTCCATTTTGTCAAGCAGTCTGAGATTAAATGACTTACCCAGGGTCACACAGCTAGGAAGTGTCAGAGGCTGGATCTGAACTCAGTCTTCCTAAATCCAGGCTTAGTACTCTTATCTCCTGAGCCACCTGCTGCATTGGCCTGGAACATAGTAGATGCTTTATGCCTCTTTGGCCTCTTGAAAGCTTCCTCCCTCCCCACTCTCCTCCCCTACTCCCCACTGTTTCCACTTCTGCCCTCTGGGTCCAACTCCCTCCTCCATTAGAGAGCTAGCATGCCACCCTCTCAGCAACCTTCTCTAAGCTCAAATCCCCTCTCACATGGATCAGACCTCTTGTATTAACTGTAGACTATACCATCTTGGCTGCCCTCTGGATGTTCTCCAGCTTATCAATGCCTCCCTTGTCTCTTCCTCCTTCCCTTCTCCCTCCCCACCTTAAGGTTCTCTTGCTTTTATTGGTTGTGTAGTAAAAAAAAACCACACATTAAAATACCTGTTGCATGAATTTGACATTCCAGAACTAGAATTTAAAAGATTTTTCTTTTCTCTTGCAGTGACCTTCCACCCCCCCCATCAAAATATTCTATCTTGATCGTGTAGAGCCAATAATACTTGCAAATTTAGAGCTGCCCCTCCAGGGGAACCCAAAAGGAAGCACTCTGTTCTTCCTGGCATTTTGTGTTGCCTGGAATCTTCCATTGCCCATTATGTGAGTTAGAGAAGAGCTCCAAATGGGGTTTGAAAGGAGAGCTCACCTTTCTAACTAAGAAAGCACAAGTTGGGTGGAAATAATGGTACAATAGTTAAGATGTGCCTTAAGCAGGAAAGGGGGAGCAGAAGCATCATCTAGACTTGCAAAATTCTGGCTAACCTATCAATGTCCGTTCCCCCACTTTGGGATGCCTGTAACTGTTCAAATTGTTTTTTTTCCTCTGTGTGGAGCTGTAAGCTTTATGATTTCACCTTTCAGAATCTTCCTACCTAAAATTGCCACAGAGCCAACGATCAAACATACCTACCCCACTAAATAACCCTCAAAGATTGCTTGGTGAGACTGCAAATTCATAGAACAAAGTGGGTTAAAATTACTAATGCATATTAAAAATCAGGATTTTAAGATTTTTAATGAGAATGTTTAAAGTAAATAAACTGTACACAGGAGGCCATGGGGCTGGCCCAATGTTCTCACAGGCTGTTCTTAGCAGAGAGCAAGACGTACCCATCTGGGAAAGTATCAAGACTAGTTGGTTTATCTGTTGTCACAAAATCAGCTTTCATAGAGAAGTCTCAGTCTTTGTTGGGATAGGGAGTGTATACACAAATGACATCTCAAACATTAGAAGTCTAAAGCAAAATGACACAGTTAGAAGGCAGAAAGCTGGTAAGTAGACCAATTCCTTCACCAAGGCAAGTGTGAGGTTGACTCCTAATGGAATAAAGACAAAAGCAGAGAAAGAAAACTATGGAGCAATATCATTAATGACTGTTGACTCAAGAATATTAAGGTACTTGCAAGTAGAATCCATTAAAAATATATCCATCATGATCAAGGATTTATAAATGGAATTCAAGTGTGGTTTAATATCAGGACAATAATAAGAATAAAACTAACAAGCATTTTATCATGTCAGAAGCAGAGAAAACTTTAATGAAACACAATACTTGTTTATTCTTAAAACATCAAGCAATGTAGGAACAGAAGTTTCTTCCCATTATTTGAGGTATTTTGAATGACAAGTGAACATTACAATATAATAGAGAAACACTAGAAGCATTGCCATGAAAAACAAGTCTTATAAAGGGATATCTAGAGTAGAATAATATTTTTAGGAATCTTTTTTGGAAGAGATCTGTCATCATTAGTATAGGAAGCTCCTAGTGAAGGAGGCTTTTCCAGAGAGCTACCTGGGTCACTAAGAAGTTAATTAGTCTGCCTGGTGAGGGTCTCACAGCCAGGATGTGCCAAAAGCTGGACTCAGGTCACAGCCTACAATCCATTTCACTATGCTACTTTTCAGTAATACTGATAAAGCATAAAATGGGGCAGCTAGGTGGCACAGTGGATAGAGCTCCGGCCTGGGAGTCAGGAGAATCTGAGTTCAAATTCAGCCTCAGACCAAACACTTGACACTTACTAGCTGTGTCTGTGTGACCCTGGGCAAGTCACTTAGCCTCAATTGCCTAGGGGGCAAAAAAGGAGCATTAGCAATAAAGAGGTTAAAATATATGCATATACATATATAGCCTACATATTTTATAATAATTTTACTTGATATTATGGCCAGAAAACATAAGGCAATCAAAAATAGAGGTTATAAATGATTTAAGTCAAGTAGTCATATATAAACTCCCATAAATCATTTATATTTCTATATGATACCACCTATAATTAAGAGAAATGACAATGTATGAAATATTTGGAAATTAACAAGACGTGTAAACAATCAAAAGTCATTTACTGAATACCTGCTATGTGCTAGGTTCGAGAAACAAAGACAAAAACAAGTCAATCCTTGCCTCCAAGGAGCTTATAGTCTATTGGAGGAAACAATATGTACATATAAAAATTATGAACAATATGTATGTATGTGTGTACATATATAAATTATAAACAATACACACATATACACAAATATAAAACATAAATATATAAACAACATGTACATATAAAATTATATTTAAAGTAAATACAAGGTAATTTTATGTCATGGCAAGGAGGCATTAGTAGCTGGAGGGAATCAGGAAAGGCATCCTGTAGGAGGGAGCATTTGTGCTGACCTTTGGAAGATGGTTGAGCTTGGAGGGAGAGCATTCTTGTCATGGGGACAATTTGTTCAGAGGCACAGAGATGGAATGTTATATATGGGTGTAGTAGGAGAAATGCTATTAGAATTCGCATGGAGCTCATCTGCACTCAGTACTGGACATTGGATGACATCAGTAAAGGGCATTGGGATAATAAAGCTATCCCCTTATTTGTTCCTGTGTTCCTTCCCCTTCCATGTTACCTACTCGGGCATGCTGTATCTAGAAGCATTGTCCGCTGAACCTACTTAGATCTTAGAAAGAGTGACTGTCATCTAGGGCTCCCTCTCCTTTATTGCTCATTCTGAGCATTTTCGGGGGAGGAAGGAGCTTAGAGCACATGTTTGTTTAGGTGAGCCTAAGCCTGGATTTCCAGCCTTTGGCTTTTTCTTTCTCAGCGTAGGTGCCCAGACATCAATCCTGGACACTTCCAGCCTGGGAGGCAACCTTGAAAATTCCAGAGGTAATGGAGTTTCTAGGTTGACCCTCAGTCTATGACTACTGCACTGTAGGAGGTGCTTCCTCTAAGTTCTATACCTCCAAGAGGATGACCCAAGACCTTACCTGGCTTTCCAAAACATAGAAACCTTGAGGAGTTGTTCAGATGTTTTAGCATCATTTGGAATTGAAATGGCCTTATGCTCTGATCAATAAATCAATCAACAAACATTTATTAGGCATCTCACTATCTTCCAGACACTGTGCTAAGTGCTGCAGACACAGAAAGATGTAAAACACAGTCATTGCCCTTGAGAAGCTTACAATCTAAATGAAGGATTTTAAAATATCAGCTTCCTGGGAGTGTTAGGTCTCTAGGTAGTTTTAAGTCTTTACAATTTATACTTTTGAGTCTTTTGTGTTTGGAGGATGGGGAGAGGGCATAGAAAGGCTGAAATAATAGCAGCCCAGTTTTCAGGTGTACATCATACATTCAATACCTTAATACATGCTTTTGAGGAGACCCTAGATTTGATTTCTACCTAAGTCTTAAGGTTTTTTTCTCGGTCTCCAGGGCAAGGGTATATAAGAAAAGGGGCCTGACTCGTCTTTGGAGACTAGGTTTCCCCATGACTGACTTTAGTTTGAATGTGAGTTCAGAACTGAGAGGTCCCTTAGGTGAGAAAGGACATCTCTAATTCCCCCAGACTAATGCTATTGTAATTACCTGAACTAGACTCTATAGTGCACGAAAGAAAGTAATGTTTAATGAGCCTGGAAAGGGACAGTAGAGCCTGAATGTGAAGGGCCATAAGTGCCAGACACTGGAGTTTATATTTCATTATAGAAGCAATGTAGCAATATAGAAGCCCTGAAATTTTTTGAGCAGGGGAATGACATGCTATATGTTATGAATATCACTTTGACAGCTGTGTGGAAGACTAAGTGGAAAAGGGAGACGCTTGAAGTTGGGAGATTTATACAAGAAACCTTTACAAAAACAACTTCAAAATGATTTTGACTGAAACTGAGGAAGCACCAAATAAATAAATGGTGGGATATTTTCTGCTCATGGTTAGGTTTAAAAAGTATAGTAAAAATTGCAATATTTCTCATACTAAGTGCAATGCCAAAAGGTTATTTCATAAAATTAGATAAAATCATAAAATTCACATGGAAAAACAGGTGGGCTAAAATAACAAAAGAAGTATGAAAAAGAAAACCAGTGAAGAGGAGCTAGCACTATCAAATAACAGCATGTACACTGGAGCACTTATTTAAAAAACTGCCTGGTGCTGGAAAAAAAGAAGACAGAAATAGGTAAATGGGATAGAATAAAGCCGAAGTGTCAGACATGCAGCTGCAATATTCCTTAGGGAGGAACCAGATTAAAATGTAATTGGGAAATATTTAACAAAATAAAATTTAAAAACATAGATAGTAATAATAGCAGTTTCCTAAGTTAATATGCAACCCTCAAGGAGCCTTATATACAGTTTAGTGGTTCCCATTTCTATATGAATTTATCATCACTGGAATAAAGGACTCAGAAAAAGAATCTAGTGAATATAAAAGATTAGTTTGATAAACCCACACTGAAAAACCACCAAGGAATAGACTAATTAAAAATAGAATTACAGAATTTTAGACTTGGAAAGGCTCATGGAAGCATCTAGTCCAACCCATGCCACTGTGATATACCCAACAAGAGCTTGCTTCTGCTCGAAGAGCTTCATTAAGAGGAAATCTGCCCACAAGTGCTGATTCTTCTTTGGCACAACTCACATTAGGAAATTTTTCCTGACATCAAGCCTAAATTTGCTTCTTCGTACCTCTACTCATTTCACTTGTTTCTGGCCTGGGTTTGGGGGAGATTGGGGAGCAAAACAAGGAAAATCTAATCCTTCTTTCACATGATAGCCTTCAAATATTTCAAGACAGCTATTGTGTTCTCTATGAATCTTCATCTCCAGGCTAAACATACACAGTTCCTTCAAACATCAAAGAGACTTGAGGCCATTCACCAACAGGTTCGTCCTCTGGGCACGCTCCAGCTTATCAATGTCATTCTTAAACAGTCCCAGAACTGACCACAATACTTCAGAAGTGGTCTGTACAGAGCAGAATACTGTGGAATTTTCACCTCCTTTCTGGAAACAATGTCTAAAAGGCAGCTAGTATCACATTAGTTTTTTGTTTGTTTGTTTTTGGCTTCTTTTCTGGGCCAGTTCAGTATACTTGGTTCCAGCTCCACGAAACAAGATGCCCTTCTCAGGATAATCATCATTGTTAACTTCCTCACCATGCTTCTGACTCAGTCTTGGATATTCAACACCTTCACACTTTCCACAGGCTCCTCTACTCTGTGATTAGAGGACTGGAGAGTGTTGCCCTAAACTCCACCCAGAGTCTTTCTTTATAGAGGGCAAGAATTGGACACTCAGTTCAGTCCATTTTCCATCCATGGAACAAGATTCCCCTAATGCCAAAGGTACCCCCTGGTGTCCCTCCTACCTCCAGCTTCCTTTTGTGTACTGTTTGCCCCCATTAGATTGTAAGCTCCTTGACAGCAGGGACTGTCTTTTTCTCATTTGTATCCTCACCACTTAGCACAGTGCCTGGCACATAGTGGGTGCTTAATAAATATTTGTTGAATTGAATTGAAAATGCAGTGAGGCACCCAGAAATCATAAAATGCAAAAAACAAGAGCAAATTGAAAAAAAAACACTTTACTAATCACAAGAAATTAAAAGAAAAGAAGTCCTAGTTTAAAAAGATATTAAAGGCTACTTTCTTGGACTATGACAACTGGCCACACCAGGTGAGGAAAGCATTCCCAGCACTCAAGAGGCGCTCTGACAAAACTCTGATGCTCATTACCCCCAGGGTAAGTCCTTTATACTTCAAGCAGCAGGGAAGCCAGAAGCTGCCTCCCAGACCCAGAGAGGCCTCCCTGCCCAGTCTGCATGTAGCTGGCCAGTTGTTTTGTTGTGATTGTTGCTTGTCCATTGTTCTTGAAGAGGACCATGATCTCAGGGAGGTGATGCCACGACATGCAAGAAAATTGGATTTCAGTGAGGGAGTCCTGTGCAAAGTCACCAGCTTCACTTTCTCCTCCAGAACCCTATGGGTCCAGTGGCAAGATATAGATCAGGATGACTGGGGATGTCCCTCAGCTGCCCATTATGTGTGATGCTGAGTGGAAGCTGCCAAAGAGTAAGGGTCAGCTGTCACGTTAGGTTGCTGACTCACTACCTTTTTCAGAGAAACTGCTGAAAAAACTGGATGACTGTATAGCCAAAGGGAGAGGGCAGAATGGTTTAGATCCATACGTTATACCATATGTCATAATAACCTTTAACCAGATCAACAATCTGATTTCTTTAAAAAAAAAAACTAATCATTAAATGACATTAAATGAAGGAATGTGGGAAAATAGGTCCACTAATGCACTGTTGGTAGACTTGTAAACTAGTCCAAGCATTCTGGAGAACAATTTAGAATTGTGCCCCAGCTATAAAACTAAGCATACTCTTTTTTAAAAATTATTATTAATTTATTTTGGTTTATCAGCAATCACTTCCATATGCTTTTGAGTTTAAAATTTTTCTCCCCCTTCCTACCCACCACCCTCCCCAAGACGGCGCACAATCTGATATAGGCTGTATATACATTTCTATTAAACATATTTTCACTTTAGTGATGTTGTAAGTAAGAATTAGAACCAATAGCAGGAACCACCAGAAAGAGGAAACAAAACTCGACAGAAGAGAAAAAAAAATTGCAAATAATATACTTCAATCTGGATCCAAATTCCATTGTTCTTTCTTTGGATGTGGATAGCATTTTCCATCACAAGGCCTTTGGATATGTCTTAGATCCTTGTATTGCTGGGAAGGATTAAGTCTATCAATATTAGTCATAGCACAACGAAGCTGTTATTGTGTACAAAGTCCTCTTGGTTCTGCTCACTTCACTCAGCATCAGACCATACAAGTCTTTCCAGGTTTTTCTGAAATCAGCCTGTTCATCATTTCTTATAGCACATTCCATTACATTTATATACCACAACTTGTTCAGCCATTCCCCAATTGATGGGCATCCTCTCAATTTCCAATTCTTTGCCATCACAAAAAGAGCTGCTATAAATATTTTTGTATGTGTGGGTCCTTTCCCCATTTGTATGATCTCTTTGGGACATAGTCCTAGAGGTGCTATTGCTTGGTCAAAGGGTATGCACATTTTTATAGCCCTTTGGGCATAAAAGCTAAGCATACTCTTTAAGCCAACAGTATCGTGACTAGGTCTATGTCACAAAAAGATCAAAGAACTAAAAGGGTCATACAAAAATAATTTAGCAGCTTTTTTCTGGTGGCTAAGAATTGGAAATGAAGGAGGTACCCTTAATTGGGAAACCAGTGAACGAGTGATGGTATATGAATGTGATGGAATACTTTTAAGATAAAAGTACTATAAGAAAAGATGAAGGGGATGATTTCAGAGAAACCTGGGAAGACTTTTATGAACTGATATGAAGTAAAATGGGCAGAACCAGGAGAGCAATCTGCACAGTAATAACAACATTCTAAAGATAATGGATTGTGAATGACTTTGTTACTTTGATCAATACAACAATCCACTGCAACTCCAAAAAACTTGTGTAAAGTGCTCTCCACTTCCAGAGAGAGAGAGCGAGAGCTGATGGACTCGGAGTGCAGGTTGGAGCATATTTCTTCTCTTTATTTTTCTTGCTTTTTTGAGGGGAGAGGGAAGGTGGGAAGAACTTGGCTAATGTGTCAATATGTTTTGCATTATTTCATACAGGTATCATTTCTTACCTTCTTAATGAGCGGGGGAGTGGTGGAAGGAGGGAGAGAATTTGAAAAAAAAATTCAATTATATAAGAAGTGGAAGAAAACAAAAAAATCTCCACTTTTGAGGGGGGGACAGAAGAAAATCATCAGAGACAAAATCAGTGTGTTTTATATGATTAAGATAAGATAATTTTATACAACAAAAGCTATAGTTTTTTTTTAAAGAAACATTGGGGAAAATAATCTAAGTAAATATATAAATTAAAGTTTTGACACCTAGAATCTTCATCTAGGGCAAATCCTGAGTGTTCCACAGGACTCTGTCCTGGGCCTTCTTCTCTTTTCCCTCCATACTGTTTCATTTAGTGATCTCATCAGCTCATCAGGATTTAATTATTATCTCTATGTTGATAATTATAAAATCTATTTATTCAGCCCTTACCTGTACACTGACTTCCATTCTTTCCCTTTAAACTGCCCCCACCAACTTCCCTAATATTGTCAAGGGTACCACCATCCTGTGGGCTCACAACTTGGGGTCTTCCTTGGTTCCTCACTCTCAAACCCCACCCCACCCACATTTCCAATCTGTTGCCAAGACCTGTTGATTTCACCTTTGCAACATCTCTCCAATCCTCCTTTCCTCTGACACTGCCTCTCCCCCCACCTCCCATGTAAAATCTCCTCACCTCACTCTCAGACTGCTGCATTATCCGGCCAGTGGGGCTGCCTGTCCACACTCCAGTCCATCCTCCATTTAGCTGGCAAAGTGATTTTCCTAAAGCACCACTTGACCATGTTACCCTCATATTCACTTAACTCCTTTGGCCCCTGTAACTTCTAGGATCAAATACAAAATCCTCTGACAGGCATTCAAAGCCCTTCATAACCTATATCCCTCCCCCAACCTTTCTAGTTTTCTTACACCTTAGATGCCACTCTCCCTCCCCGCCTCTCCTCCGACCCCCCCAGCCAAGGTATTTATCCAGTTATACTGGTCTACTTGCTGTTCAGTGGACAAGACACTTCATCTCTCAGCTCCAGGCATTTTCTCTGGCTGTCCTCCATACCTGAAAACACTCTCTCATCTGTGCCTCCTGGCTTCTTTCAAGCCCCAGATAAAATTCTACCTTCTATAGGAAGACTTTCCCAATCTCTTTTAATTCTGATGGCTTCCTTCTGTTAATTATTTCTTATTTATCCATTATATAGGTTGTACATATTTCTTTGCGCGTTTTCTCCCATGTTAGATTGTGAGCACCTTGAGCTGAGGGACTGTCTTTTGCCTCCTTTTGTATCCCCAGTGCTTAGCACAGTGTCTGACACTTTGTAACCACTTAATAAAAAAGCTAACTGACAAAATCTTAAGGAGCTAACACATAATTTATGACTAATGATACACACTTCTAGTTGAGCAGTGATCAAAGGACATGAAGAAACAATTTGCAAAGAGAAAAACTGCAAGAAAAGATATGGAAAATCCCTAATAAAAATGTGATTAAGTGAAACTTTAAGAAACCCTCTATACCTGCTAATATGGCAAAAATATTAAAAAAAATTATAAAATCCAACACTGGTACAGCTCAGGGGAAATCAGCATCTCACTATTACAGGGATTCATAACTTTTTGTGTCACGAACCCCTTTGGCAGTCTGATGAAGCCCATGGACCCTTTTTCAGGATAATGTTTTTAAGTATATAAATTAAAATACACAGAATTACAAAGGAAATTATTAAAATATATAGAATTACAAAGAAAGTCAAATAAGTGTATTAGAATGTAGTTATCAAAATACTAAAAAACAAGTCTATGAACCCCAGGTTAAGAACTATTGTTCTAATACATTGTTGGAAGTACTACATATTGGTATATGTATTTTGGAGAACACTATACCATAAGAGTGACAAAACCTCACACCTTTTGACCCAGTGATTCTGTAAAGGAATCTATCTCCAAAAACATACTCACAGCTTTTGTATTTGTAATATTTTTTAAAAGAAATAATCTGTATATCCAATAATTAGAGAATGAATAAATTATAAAAATGTAAAGGAATATTGCACTGCCATAAAATGTAAAGTGTGAAGCATACAATGGAATATAGAAAGACTTGTGCAAAGTGATGCAGAATGAAATCAATATATCCAGAACTAACTACAACTACAGTTTTGAAAAAAAGAAAGAAAGGAGGCAGGAAGGATGGAACAGGTCTGAAAGCAGCTGAACTTTGGGCAGGCCTCAAATGGAACACAGAACAAAAACATTTGAGAAAATGCAATATAATTTTTTAAACATTGAAAAGTACTTTAAATACTTAAAACGTTGTTATCAATTTAGCTTTGATGTATTAAATGTTAGGATGGTGTTTGGGGTAATATTCTGCACCCATGTTCTATATGTTTGATAGATTTTTTTTGGTAGTCATAATAATCAGTTTAAAATGTAGGAAATGGCCTAAGTTAGTTTAACGTAAAGGGAGGCAGTGTGGTGTAATGGATAGTATGTTAGGATTAGAGTGAGGCAGATGCAGCTTCACATCTTACCTGAAGAAGTTACTTAATGTGTGCACTATCTTCTCTTTTTCTTAGAGATCATAGTATCCTAGATTTAGAGTTATAAGGAATTTTAGAGGTCATCTGTTCCAATCCTTTATTTTATACATGAAGGAACTGAGACCTAGAAATGACATGTTCAGGGTTGCAAAGAGACAAAGGCAAGATTCAAACCTGGGTCTACTTTGATATACCAGTTATTCTTAATACTTTGTACAGGAAGTGATTCTTAACTCTCCAGAGAATGGGGTCTGACTTGTATAGTCATCAGTCTCTTCTTCTTCAGGCTAGCCATGATAAATTTCAGGGCAGGAGATATACTATGGTCTCTAAAGAATTAAAGTTGGGCATTATACAAAGGGCAACAGAGGGCCACATGGTGGACATGTGTAGACTGCAATATATATCCAATGAAGAATCACACAGAAATGACATAAAAATATTATCAGCAGCCTCTATGACCAAAAAAAAAACGAGGTGGAACAGCCACTTAGCAAGAGCAAGAGCTAATTGATGGATAGCCAGCATCTTCCTTTGAGACACATACAATATCTAGAGATCTTGGCAAAGATACCAGAATACAAAATAATTAGAAATGTTGGGTATTAACATTTTGGGAGATCAAAGAAATTGGGTGATGAACTCCCTTTTCGCTGCCAAACCATATTCTTTGCTTCTTTCAAAGTCTGGCTTCAGACTTAGGTCTTCCATGAAGCCTTTTCGGGGTACACTACTCTCAGTGATTTCTCTTGCAAAGAATTACTATAGCTTTTATATTCTATATGATCAAGTATACATTAACTTAAAAGCTATCTAGTTGTTTAATGCTTGTATATCTCATCTTAGTTAAGATTGTAAACTGCATGAAGGCAGGTATATTTTCTCTTTCTTTTGTTCCTTCCTTATTACCTAGTCCTGGTATATTGGTAGGAAATTTTTATTAGTGCCTTTAGAAATGCTATAAAGACAAGAAGAAATCATATTGGACCAAGAAATTGTAACTTATAAGTTAGGTGTAGTTATCATCTATATAGTCACTTAAACCAGGGAAACTGAGAGGAAGTATATAGAGCTAAGAATTGATAGCCATGGAAAATGCTTAAAGCTAGGGGAATAGAGAAGAAATTCTCAAGAAGCAAAAAAATGATGGACAATCAAGAGAGGACAATAGCATTCAGAAACCAAAGTGGATATCAAGGAGGGGTGAACTGTGGCTACACAGAAAGATTGGGGAGGATGGGGTAGCAATCTGTAGAGGAGCAAACTTCCACTTATTAAATGAAGCAATAACAGCACTCTTAGGCTTAATGATCCACTGTTGTACTATCTAGGCTATGAATGGGCTTAACTATAAAGTATAAAGAAATAAAAATACGTGAGAAGGAAATCAATTACATTGTCAAAGTAAAAGAAATGTAGTATGCAATAACATGGAGAGTGAGAAATTCCCTCATGTTTTATGGTTACTTCTGTGTTTACCTCTGGAGGATGAATTTTCTCTGTGTTTTTGCTTTTCACATCTAAACACAAAGAAGGAAGATTTATGATTCTGTTGTGAGACATATCTATGTTATAAAAATGTAAAGGACAAAATGAGCTTTTTAAAGAAAAGGCTTTTATAAATCTGTCAAACAATAATCAGAGATTGGCAGATTGAAACTTCAAGATCTATGAAAAGATATTAAACTAGACTTAACAATAGTCGTCTAGAAACTGCTGAGTCAGAGTGGGAAATTTTCAACATTGATTACATAAGGAATTTTTCTTCTTAACTGAAATTGTTAACTTTATAATAGTTTTGAAAATAAAAGCTTACTTCCCCAATTTACATAGGAAATGTAGCTTTGACTATCACTAGTTATCTTGAGTTTCAATTTCCTCCTCTATAAAGTGGTAACGATATTGTTTGCATTACCTGCCTCTTAGGGTTGTTGTAAGGAAAGCCCTTTGTAAATTATGCAGATTGGTCAGACTTATTGCCCCCTCTCTCACCCCACCTCCATACACAGTAGGAGAAGGAAATAAATTGATGGAAATAGCCAGTGACTTATGAATGCATAAAGTACAACCACTAGCTGCTAAAGAAATTGTACCAGTTCAGGTGTGCATTCTTAAATAATAATAGTAATAATAGCTAGCGCTTACTAGGTACCAGACACTGTGCTAAGTGCTTTACAATTATTATTTCATTTGATCTGCATAATAACTCTGGGAGGTAGGCGCAATTTTTTTTTATTTTAAATTTATTTCTTTCTTTTTAGTTTTCAACATTCGCTTTTATAAGATTTTGAGTTCTAAATCCCACCCCCTTCCACTTACCCCCTCCTCTCCAAGACAGCATGCAATCTGATATAGGCTATACATGTGGGATCATATTAAACATATTTCCACATTAGTTACATTGTAAAAGAAGAATCAGAACTAAAGGGAAAAACCATGAGAAAGAAAAAACAAAAAACAACAAAAAAGAGAAAATAGTATTCTTCAATCTGCATTCAGACTCCATAGTTCTTTCTCTGGATGTGGATAGCATTTTCCCTGAGCCTTTTGGAATTGTCTTAGATCAATCATTACATTGCTCAGAAGAGGTGAGTCTAACAAAGTTGGTCATGGCACAATGTTGTTGTTACTGTGTGTAGTGTTCTTCTAGTTCTGCCCACTTCACTCAGCATCAATTCATGTGAGTCTTTCCAGGTTTTTCTGAAGTCTGCCTTTTCTTATGGAACAATAGTATTCCTTACATTTGTATACCACAACTTGTTCAGCCATTCCCCAATTGGTGGGCATCCTCTCAATTTCTAATTCTTTGCCACCACAAAAAGAGCTGCTATAAATATCTTTGTACATGTGAGTCCTTTTCTCTTTTTTATGATCTCTTTGAGATACAGATCTAGTAGTGGTATTGCTGGATCAAAAGGAATGCACAATTCTATGACCCTTTGGGCATAGTTCAGTTTGGAACTTCTCCATTCTGGAAGTTGTCCAGAATGGTTGAATCAGTTCACAACTCCACCAATGCATTAGTGTTCCAATTTTCCCATATCTTCTCCAACACTTATCATTTTCCTGTTTTGTCATGTTGGCCAATCTGATAGGAGTGATGTGGTACAGTAGAGGCAATTATTATCCCCATTTACAGATGAAGAAACTGAGGTTAAGTGATTTGTTCAGGGTTATATAGCTAGTAAGTGTCTGAGGCCAGATTTGTATTCAAGTTATCCTGGCTCCAGGCCTGGACCTTTATCCACTGTGCCACCTAGTTGAATGAATGAGTGAATTAATGAATAAAAAAAGCATTTATTAAACAGTATAGGCAAAGCACTGTGCTATGTGCTGCCGATACAAATAGAAAAGTAAGCCATTCTCAGCTCTTAAGGAGATCACAGTATAAAGGGGAGATAATCCATCTGGAAGGTTCCAGCTGTCAGTCAGAGATGGAAAGATCCCATGGTCCTTAAAGTGGCAAAGCAGATGGAGGAAAAAAGTAATGGTGATTGTTTGACTTGTTTGGCTCTTACTGCCTCCTGTCTTTCCCTCTCCTTCTTTGCCTTCATAGATGTATGAGGTTAGATTATAAAGCACACCTGAGTAGCTTGTTTATTTCTTTATATAATGTGTATGATTCTGAGACTGCGAACTACTTAAGTCAGCCTGCATTCCTAGGTGGGTGTGGACAGTTCCGGATCTTTCTGTGCATCACAGTGTATTTCAGGATCAGAACAGATGGATAGTACCTGTGGTGGTTATGATGCAAGTGTGCACACATCTTCTCAGGATACTTTATATTTCTGTAGCACTCCTTCCCCTACGGATGAAATACCATAATTGCATGGGTGAGCATGGGTTTGGCCCGTGTTTGGTCTTTCTTGATAATGATTATTAGTGTTATCTATTGGTTAAATTTCGTGGAAACACAGAATTTAGATTTGTCTATCTAGTCCAATCCATACCTGAAAGAAATCCCCACCATGCCGTTTTTGACAATGTCATCTGTCCTTTGCTTTATGATCTCTAATAAGAAAGAAACTACCACCTCTTGAGGAAATTCATTCCGCTTGGGGGCAACTCTAATTGTTGGGAAGACTTCCCTGAATTCAAACATTTATTTGCTTCTTGGTAACTTCCTCTCATTGCCCTTGGTTCTTCTCTCTGAGGTCAAGCAAAACAAGTATAATTCCTCTTCCAGTTGACAGTGCTTCAGATATTTCAAGACAGCTATCATGTCTCCCCTGAATCATGATACTCTGTTCTCCAGCTAAACATCTATAGCTCTTCAACCCATCCTCCTATAACATGGACTCAAGGCATTTCCCAATCCTGATCATCACTGTCCTCTGGATGCTCATCAATGTCCCTGTTAAACTTTGCCCATAACTGAATATAGTGCTCCATATATGGTCTGATGAGGGCAGAGTATGAAAGAATGACCATCGTCTTATTTCTGGGAAGTATGTGGTAAGGACAATGAATTGTCTTTGGTAAATTTCCTGAGGCTAAGCAATAAATTTTTTTCCATTAAATATCTAACCAAACAGAGACAGTAAACTTTGAAGTACTATATAAATATGAATATTGACATTATTACAATGTCGAAGAGTAAGTTGATCTTTTTTTAGTTTTTTCTTTTTGGTCCACTAATCTTATTTTTTCTTAGCTAATTTTCTGCTTTAGTCTCTCTGTCTCTCTCCCTCTCTCCCTTTCTCTCTCCCTGTCTCTCCCTCCTCCCCTGTCCTCCTCTCTCTCCCCCTCTCTCCCTCCCTCCTGGTAAGTTATTACCTCTTGTTAATTTTCTCTCTTTGAGGCAAACAGAAAACTATTTTGTCTACCACCCAAGTTACTGTTATAGGCATATGATAATTGTAATACTTTTTATGTTGATCATATGACTTCAGCAAAATTCCCCAAATATAATAACTTTTATTATATATGTATTATTATAAATTAAAATGACAAAATTATAAAGAAATTAACAATGTCTTAATTAAGGGAAGGCTAATACTAAACCACCTTAAAAATATAAAATAATTTTAAACCCTAAATCTCATAGCTCTGTCCTCAAATGTTTTAGAGTCAACCAAAATAGGATGCCAAATTGACAAGATGTGTAAAATGCCACAATATACTATTGATATGTAAACATGTCTCTGTCTCTCTTAGAATATGTACCAGTTAGTCAAATGTTCCTTGATGTCCAGGTGCTGAAGACTAAGATACTTCTGAGGTATATCTGGAACTAGCATCAGAGCTCTAAGAAGTTACCTTAAAAGGTGACTGCCAGGTGTTTTCTTGGCAAAGACTGCAATGATATTACAATAATACAGATTGCTTGTTCCAACATTCACTTTCTAAGAATACATCACCTGATTAAATGCTTTTCAAGAAAAATAATACTCTTTTCTGAGCTAGATTGAGTGAGAGCTATACCAAAAGAATGTGGCTGAAGATTTGTTCCAAGTGCTAACATACAGGAAGAGGCTTCCTCCCTACTGTGGTCCAGAGACCATCATCATACCTGCAAAACCAATCTCTTGGACTTGATAGGGGAATAGAGGCAGTCGAGGGATTGAGCCTTCCCCAATCTTAGCGTGACTTTACCCATTGTTAAACTGTTTCTATTAGAGCCTGCTGATGTCCTTTGCTTAACTGAATTTTCTTCAGTGCTAGGCTTAATTATGATTTTAGATTTAGTATTGATTCCTTATGATTAAGAAGAATGGTTGTTTCTTTTGTTTACCTGGTAAAATGGTTTAACATCTTTATTATCTCAATGGACTTTTACTTCTTCACATAATTATTATATCCTGTATATGAAAGGGAAAATGTTGGTATTCCGAGAGAAATGGAAATAAAAGATAAATTTAAAATAAAAGGGAAATGATATGATATTTAAAAACATAATTGACATGATGTGTATATTTACTGTGGTCATTAATGAATGCCAAATGATATTGGAGCTGTTGAAGTCAGGTTTATCTTTTTTTCTCTATTATTATTCAGTTTTGATTTCCAATAATGCCTGTGCAGTGCAAATGATAAAAATGGAGAGGACCAGATCCAGATTCCAAAACATTCTGTGCTCAAAGGCAAAACATTGTTAGCAGCAGAAATACAATTTTTAATTTTCAATTACATTTACATTCGTGAAGAATGTAATTAGTTTTTCTCTTATGGTGTTTTGTGCATTATGGTCTAAGCTTTTTCCTTTGTGTTTTAGTGAATATTTTCTTTTATGGTTAGGTGTCATGTAGTTAATAAGTGTTGGTTCAGTTGTTGAATATAGGTTTTAGAAAGTATTTACCTTTTGGTGCCTGTCCATTTTAGTTTTAGTTATGAGTTTTCAAAAAGATTGCAGTTTTTCATATACATCTTTCTGTTCTTGGGGGTTGGACTTGATTACCTACTTCTAACCCTAAGATTCAATGATTTTTTTTAATGTTTTGCTTTCAAATGCCTAACATTAAGAACCATTGCCAGGCTCAAAGGACTGGGGCACAGTTCCCGTTCCTCTTACACATCTCTTCTTGACTAGTCTTCAGCAGTCCAGGTTCAGTTTTGGAGGAGACCGTAATAAGAGGAATTGGGCTCTCTTTTCTCATATTTTTTGTTTTCTTAACATTCCATCCAGGGAAAATTACTTGAAGCTTAGGTTTTGACTCAAATCTAGGATATCCTTACACAGGGGAGTAGAAAGATATTTCATGGTATAGTATGAATCATTTTGGGTTAGGTATTTATTTCCTACACAAAAAGAAATGGTAAACAAAAACATTCAAGTGTGCATTAACACAAAGACTGAAAATGTAACTTAGTACATTGTTGCTGTTATACTCTCTTGAGAGGTTAACTTGAACCTCCCTCAGGAAAAAAAAAATGAGTTGGCTGGAATTCTGGATAAGCATTGTTAAAGTTTACCTCATTTCTGTACAGTCTTCTCAAAATTCACTTTTGTTGGCCAGCTAGGCCCAAGACTTTGTCTCCTTGTGACAGTGATCATCTTCTCTAAGACAGAAACTTCTAGGGCTCCACCATGTAAAAAGGTCCTCCTGAACTCACAGGTTGCCTCCAAGTTTGGGTACATCCATCTTTGAGATGAATGTTGGGTCACCTACTCTGAAAAACAAACATAAAATGGAAAAGGCCACCAGGGCTGCCGTCAAGCTGGCCTAGCTGAGTGCTCCTATTCTAAGTCTCATGTGGGAGTAGTTGTTGTACTGCTGAGATGGGAGAAAGGCAGTCACCCTCACCTCCATCCCTTCAGTGAGAGGCCCAAAGAGTGCTCACATACTCTGGAACTGGGAAAAGAAGATAGAGTTTAAAAGAAATTGTAGCCTTTTAAAGATCCATTAAGTCATTGGCTCTACCTGCTCAGTAACCAATTGGCACCTTTGGCACTTAATTGCCTGTTGAGTAGTTCGGGGCTGTGCTACTCCCTAAACACTCAAGCAGTGAATTAGCACACATATTCAGCCCAAAGCAGGAGGATAAATTCTGTGTGTATTTTATGCAGCCTCCTATTATATATGTAAACAAGATTATTACTTGTATGTATCCATTTATTTTTAATTCAGTAATTAGATTACTATAAACTTGAAATATATATATATATATATATATATATATATATATATAGCTAAGTATAATAATGGAATATAAACTGTATTTGAATGAATTGCAGGCAAATTTAATTGAATTCGATAAACTTATAAGCATGACATGGCCAAGAACCTGAGCTCTGGGCTTATATAGATTGGATGTTATGTTGGGTGTGCTTCTCAATAGTTGTCTTTTTTGGTTCATGCCCGAACACAGGCATCACTCTGGGAACATTAGAATTTGACTTGTGTCTAGGTATCCACAGAAATTAAAAAGGACCTTTAGTTCCCAAGTAACAAACATCAATCAAATAAAACATTAAATACAATTCAACAATCAACAAAAGCCTGTTATGTTCAAGACAATGTGCTGGAGATGTAAAAATAAAAATGAAACAGTTTGCATCCTCAAAGAGTTTCTGTTCTATTTAGGGTACATAACACATATACAAATAGGGAGAGAATGCTAACAACTAGGAAAGGTAGGAATCAGAGAAGGCTTTACAGGAGGTGGCAAATGAATTAAATTTTGAAGATAAGGATTCTGAAACATGGAGGTGGGGTTGGGGGAGAAGGATATTCTAAAATTATCTTCCTGACTAAACGTTACTCTACTTGTTCCCACCAGGTGTGGTGGGCAGCTTATGGAAATACATCAGATGGAAAATAAAATATCAAGTTCAGAAAGCAGCTAGTAGGCTATTGTGATTGGAACGGAGAATGTGTGAAGAAGTGAAATATCAAATAAGAATGCAAGGTAGGCTAGAGACATATGGAGGAGGCCCTCAAATGCCAGCCTGGGAAATTGTATTTTATGCTAATCACTGAAATGTTTTGAATAGGGAAATGACATGACCAGTCCTTTCCCTTAAGAATATTATTTTGGCTACTCTGGAGGATAGTTTAGGAAAGATGAGATAGTGAAAGCAAGAAGACCATTAGTTAGTAAGAGGTGATGAGGGTTTGAATTAAGCCCGTGATTATGTAAGTGGAGAGATAGGGCTGGTTGCAAAGATGTTGTGGAGATAGAATGAATAAGGCTTGCGGAAGGGTCAGATATGACTATTAACATTATAAACCTGGAAGGTTGGTGGTACTCAGGGGAAGTCTATTCTCCCCACTCCCAGGACTTCTGAATGTGGCAGATTACTGAGTTTTATCCATAGTTCAAGGACTATCCTAGATAAGTTGGAAGATGCTCAGTACCAGAAGGTTGGCCACCAGTTGGTGGATTTTTTTGGACATATAAACTCAATCATGAAAACTTCTGTTAGGACATAAAGAAATTGTCTCTGTTTTGGTAAAAGGAACACAATAATGAAATCATGAATCTTGTGAAGTACTAAAACAAGTGATGAGAAGTAAATGAAATGTTTTTGCAAAATTGATGTTAGAGAGTCTAGTTTGCCATTTGAAGTCATTTGATGTCTCATAGGCTGACAGATTTAGATCTGGAAGGAACTTTAGAAATCACTGAGTTCAACCCTTAAGTGATTGACCACAGGTCACAAATTCAAAATCAGTGGAGGGGATGCGGAAAAATGGGGACACTAATGTACTGTTGGAGTTGTAAATTGATCCAACCATTCTGGAGAGCAATTTGGAACTATACTCAAAGGGCTATAAAACTTTACATGCTTTTTGATCCAGCAATACTGCTTCTAGGTCTGTTTCCCAAAAAGATTGAAAAAACAAACAAACGGAAAAGGGCCTATATGTACAAAAACATTTATAGCAGCTCTTTTTTTTTTTTTTGGTGGCAAAGAGTTGGAAATTGAGGGGATGCCTCTGATTTGGGGAATGGCTGAACAGATTGTTGTATATAATTGTGATGGAATATTATTGTGCTATAAAAAAATGATCAACAGGATGCTTTCAGAAAGACTTGGAAAGGCTTTCATGAACTGATAGAAAATGAAGAGAGCAGAACCAGGAGAACCAGCAGTATTGTTCAATGAAGAACTGTGAATGACTTAGTTATTCTCAGCAATAGAGTGATCCAAAACAATTCTGAAAGACTTATGATGAAAAATGCTTTCCATCTCCAGAGAAAGAACTGATGGAGTCTGAATGCAAATTGAAGCATACTTAAAAAAATTAAAGACACTTTTTATATTTTTCTTTTCTTTGGTCTGTTTTCTTTCACAACATGACTGATGAAGAAATATGTTTTGCACTATGCACATATATAACCTATATCAAATTCTTTGCCTTCTCATTGAGGGAGGAGGGAAGGGAGAGAGAGAATTAGGCACTCAAAATTTCAAAAAATCAATGTTAAAAATTGGTTTTTTACACATAATTGAAAAAAATAAAATATTTTGGCATATAGCCAAAAAATGGACAATTAGCCACAAAATGTGCTCATTAATATAGGTCTTGGACTAAAATCTTGTGTTATTAGCATAAGGAACACAAAAATGTTGATATTATTTAGATACTCTTTTGACAAGTTGTGGCAATTATTAAGCTGGGATTCAGTTTGAGCCCAAAGCCAAATTATATTTTACATTACAACTAAATGATGTATTTGTACATTGCTAATTAACTTTAAAGTGACAAAATGGTATTTTTCCAATATTGAAATCATTAACTGATGATTTTGATATTCCAAAAGTGATTGTTTTAGAGACTTTTGATTCATTTGTTTCCAAATGCAAAGAACTCCAGCTGATTCATATTCTCAGCTTGTCATGTCTGGTTTGTAAATTCAGATGCGATAATCACAGAAAGCATATCACACTCAGTCAACTTATTTCAGTATTCTGCAATTTGAGACTACTTCCCTTTTTACACTTTACTTTTAATCACACCTCCTTTTGCCCCCAGTATCAATCTACTTTACTTTTTAGTGTAGAGTTTTAGTCATGTAACATTGTAAAATTCAGCTGTGACTTTTAGAAATTTAAAGTAAGAGGTCATAATCCCTTGTTTATTATCTGGATTATGACCTTTGTTTTTAAAGCAGCATAAATAAATAAAAATATAAAAATAATTTTGGCCGAAGACTTGCTTTCTGACTGGCTAAGCTTAAATATCTGCCTGTTATCATCTTGTCACTTAAGGGAATATTAAAACTTAGAACATTATGGTTTCTAAAAATGTAACATTTTTATGCTTCATTGGGTTTATTATATCATTGATGTGGGTACTTCCTCCAGCAATGGAGTTCTCTTCAAAGCCCTACTCTGATGCCTCTTCCGTGGCATGAAGGTGACTCTGGATTCCTAAAGACTATGACATCACAGTGCAAGTTCTTGGGATAATAATATTATTAATAATATTTGGGAAATATTGCTTGAGTAATAGCTTCAGGGTTTTTTTTGCAGGGGAAAGGGGGGTTAAGTGTTCATATATCTCAGTAGTCTCCTTGGTGCCTCTTAACCATCTAAGCATTCCACAGCACAGTGTTGATTTCACCAGTGACGTCAGAAGCATGTCTGCCATCCAGGTTTCATCTCACGCAATGAGCCATCCCAAGGGCTTCTTTGCTGATTCCAGAGAAGTTTCTTGCCGGAGAAAGCATACTTAAGTGACCACCTATTCTACCCACTGATAAAGCTAACTCAGTATTATTGAATCGACTTAATGTTGCTAAAGCCTTTGATGACTTACATGTTCCCAGATAGTTTGGAGAAATTAGTTTTAGTTTGGGCTGTTGCCGAGGGCAACGGCTGGCGTAGTGGATAGAGTGCTAGGAAGAGCTGAGAGCAAATGTGCCCTCCGCTCAAATCTGCTCTCAGGCACTCAGTGGCCATGTGATCCTGGGCAAGTCATTTAACCTCTGTCTGCCTTTATTTCCTAACCTGTAAAATGGGGATGATCATCACACCTACCTTTCAGAGTTGTTTTGAGGATAAAATGAGATAGTATTCTTAAAGTGCTTTATAAACTTTAAATTGCTATATAAATGCTTTTATTAGTATACAGCAACGCAAAGAACAGAGCATTCTAGAGTCCCCAATTTTAATTCTACTTTTCTCATGGAAAATTAAAATTTAACCAAATTAATTAAATCAACATTTTTGACTACTCATCTAGAATAAATTGTACCCCTGGAATAGTGAGTAAATGATTATTTAAAAGCTATTTTAATTAAATAGAAATTTAACAGGAAATTTATTTTATTTTATTGAAATTATAAAAAAGACTATGTGGGTATTTTTCTGAAAGTATTCTCATAATAAAATATCTGTCTAAAATTTTGAGTTCATGACTCAGATTTAAAATTTAGGGTAAGAACAGTGTGAAAGCAGATATTATGTTTATAGCAGTAATATTAATTCTGGTAAGTTAATTTTAAGTTATGTAAAATTTTCCCAATTATCTACCAACAACCTTCTGCATACATTTGGTAGACAAATTATGCTAAGTAAAAAAGGGAATGGACTTATCCCTTTCAATTTTTTTTAGGGTTATCATTTTATAGAACTCAAATCATTACAAATTTGGGTCCAAAATATATTGTAGGACCAGAATGTAATAATGAATTTGAAAATATACTTATGATTTTAATTTTTGGATCAATGTAAAACTTAATTTATTTTATTATTAATTTTTTTAAAAAAATTCTGTTATGGCAAAGCTTCTTTTGCCTCTCAAAATGCTCACTGGTTAAAAGTGCAGGGAAGTATTGCCTATCACAATGAAACCACTGCAAAACTGCTTAAGGTGACAATTCTTATGTTGTTTCTATCTTCATTCTGGAATTCAGCAATGTTGTTTTAGTTGTGATGAGGCAACAACTTCTAACTTTTCATCTATTTCACACTTCTTCTTCCTTCCCTGACAGGAATCTATATTTGAAGAAGTAGATCTCAATTCCTTTCCCCTAAATTATGAGGTCATCCAACATTATAGTATAGTATAATGTGATAGTATGATTTTGGTAACATAGATTTTGGAACAGTCCAGACAATTTTCATTTTCATTGAAGCAAAGATAGGTGAGAGCAGAAAAAAGGCCAAATTTATTTCTCATAGGTCAGCTTCTGGAATATTTTAAAATGTAAAACAAATATGACCCAGGAGTTAGAAACAATTTGCCTAAATGTCTGACATGTTGGAAGAAGAAATATCTACCAATTAAAGACGATTAAAATGAAACAAAAAATATCCAAAAAAGCACCTAAAATTGCATATTTATTAAACATGCATTATGAGCTTG
The DNA here is from genome assembly GCF_003287225.1 of Phascolarctos cinereus. Classification (NCBI taxonomy): domain Eukaryota; kingdom Metazoa; phylum Chordata; class Mammalia; order Diprotodontia; family Phascolarctidae; genus Phascolarctos; species Phascolarctos cinereus. Next base: position 26,147,040 of record NW_027555514.1, on the reverse strand, counting down.
GTATTTTCATATTCTTTTTCATTCAGTGACATCTTTGAGCAGGATATTTGAAATAACATGTAGAAACCACAAAATACTTTTATTCATGTATTTTAGGTAGATGTTTATAAATATGAAATAGCCAAAACACTAATGGTTTAGTTCACCAAATTCTTTTATACTGAAGAAATTGTAGAAATTATTCAGAAGGCAATTAGTTGTGGAATAGTAGTTAGATACTTGAATTTTTTTGCTCAAGGGAATTTTTATGGGATCATGGATTTTCATTGGATCATGTATTTAGATTTAGAGGGGACCTAAGAGATCATTGATTCCAATCTAATTTTACAAATGAGGTAATGGATACTATAATGGAGGGACTGGACAATGTAGGCCCAATCCTTGAAGCATATGCAGATATTTGCTGTGTAAATCTCTTCCTTAGAGCCAGCACAGATATGTTGCTATCTGGTTCTAATCCAAGCAACTACATGAAGAGTTAAAGGGAACTTGTTTCCAGTCATGTATGAGTGAAGAGCTGGTACTGAGTAGTGACAAAAAGTATTCTAATTGAGAAAAATGCACATTAAAACAACTCTGATGCACCATCTCATGCCTATCAGATTAGGTAACATGACAGAAAAGGAAAATGACAAATACTGGAGGAGATAAGGAAAAATAGGTATACTAATGCACTTTTGGTGGAGCTGTGAAGTGGTCGAACCATTTTGGAGAACAATTTGGAACTATGCCCAAGGGGCTATAAAACTATACAAACCCTTTGACCCAGCAATACCAGCACCAGGCCTGTATCACAAAGAGATCAAAGAAAAGGGGAAAAGACCTATCTGTACAAAAATATTTATAGTGACTCTTTTTCTGGTGGCAAAGAATTGGAAATTGAGGGTATGCCCATCAGTAGGAGAATGGCTGAACAAGTTGTGGTATATGACAGTGATGGAATACTGTTGTATTGATGAGGGGAATGTTTCAGAAAAACATGGGCAGACATGAACTAATGCAAAGTGAAATGAGCAAAACCAGGAAAACATTTTATACAGTAATAGCAGTATTGTAATGATGATCAGCTGTGAAATTCTAAACTACTCGGATCAATATAGCATGCTATCCATGACAATTTCAAAGGAATCATGATGAAAGAAATAATAATCTTTGAGTGCAGATTGAAACATATTGTTTTTCACTTTATTTTTCTTGCCTTTTTTTTTTTGGCAACATGGCCAATATAGAAATATCTTTTGTATGACCTCAAATGTGTGATAGTACCATATTGCTTGCTTTCTCAATGGTGGGGGAAGGTTAGAGGGAGGGAAAGAATTTAAAACTCAATTTTTAAAAAAATGAATGTTTAAAAAATAAAATTAAAAAATTTTAAAAGTATTCTAATTGTCCAAGAACCTAAAAGGATTGATGACTCAGGAGGTGCAAAGCTGGAACTGATTTTTTTTTTTTAGGCAGTTGGGATTAAGTGACTTGCCTGGGGTCACACAACTAGTAAGTGTCAAGTGTTTGCTCTGAGTCTGGATTTGAAATCAGGTCCTCCTGACTTCAGGGCCGGTGCTGTATCCACTGTGCCACCTAGCTGATTTTACATACATAAGGGACAATTTGCCATTCTCTCAACTTTTTTTCTTTCTCCAGCAAGTAAGGCAAGAACTGATGTGAGTTACTAGAGTTGCTGAACAACAACAAGCTATAATTCTGCCCATCTTCCCACCCATTATCCCCTACCCCCAGCTATCATATGTCAATAAGCACATGGAACCCCTGTTTCCTTTGTGCTTGTTATTCCTTATTTTTATGAAAATGATTATTGGGAGATAGGATTGTCCAGTAAACCTTGTGAGTTTAGAAGAGTCATCAGAGGTCTGATTGGCAGCCAGACCATAGCAGAGTCCATGAATGTCAGCAGTAGTGAGTGACCAGGTGGCAGTGGCTACCAGGGTGATAGTGACTCACAATAGAAGAGTCTACGGTCAAATGTAGAAAGCCAGTCATTTGAGAGCATTTCAGGCAATGTTTTCCTTGAAGATAAAAGGGTCAGCCATGGAAATGAGAAAGACGTTGATGGTAAGGGTCAAGCCAAAAGTTACACCTACAGGGAACTTCAGAAGTATGTCAGAAAGGGGAAAAAAACTTTTCAGGCCAACAATGATGCCCTTTTGCTATATTTGTTCTTTACAGGTGTACCTCATTACCAGTAAATTTAAAGTTAGAGACTACTTCTTTGTATGTGCAAAGACAGTGTAAGCTTTCAGTTTGGAAGGAATGTTTTTGCAATTACTATTTTTGCTATGTATTCTCAGTAAATAGCTTTTTTTTTAACATGCACAAAAACATGTATTTATTTATTTATTTTGTATAAATTTATTTATTTTTAGTTTTCAACATTTACTTCCACAAGATTTTGAATTCCAAATTTTCACCTCATCTTGCCCCTCCCCCACCCCAAGATGGCATGCATTCTGAATACCCCTTCCCCTAGTCTGCTCTCCCTTCTATCTCTCTCCCCCCCTTCTCTTATCCCCTTCCCCTTCTGTTTTCCTGTAGGGCAGGATAGATTTATGTACATCATTTCCTGTATTTCTTATTTCCCAGTTGCATGTGGAAACATTTTTTTTAAACATGTGTTTTTAAAACTTTGGGTTCCAAATTTTCTCCCTTCCTCCCACCCCACCCACCCTCATTGAAAAGGCAAGCAAGTCAATACAGGCCATACATGTGCAGTTATGCAAAACACTTCCATAGTAGACATGTTGTGAAAAACTAATTCTATTTCCCTTAATCCTATCCTGCCCCCCGTTTATTCTATTCTTTCTTTTGACCCTGTCCCTCCTCAGAAGTAGTTCCTTCTGATTACCCCTTTCCCAGTCTGCCCTTCTGTCTATCATCCCCCTGCTCTCTTGTCCCCTTCCTCCCCTATTTTCCTGTAGGGTAAGACAGATTTCCATACCCAATTGAGTGTATGTTATTCCCTCCGTAAGCCAGATCCTATGAGAATAAGATTCCCTCATTTCCTCTCACCTTCCCCTATTTCCCCTCCACTGTAAGAACCTTTTCTTGTCTGTTTTGTGCGAGATAATGTATCCCATTCTACCTCTCCCTTTCTCCTTCTCCTAGTATAATCCTCTCTCACCCCTTAATTTTATTCTCCAGATATCACCCCTTTATCTTCAACTCACCTTGTGTCTATCTATCTATCTATCTATCTATCTATCTATCTATCTATCTATCTATCTATCTGTCTCTCTGTCTATCTATACATACATATAATTTTTTCCCTTCCCACTACCCTAATACTGACAAAGGTCTCATGAGTTATAAATATCATCTTTCCATGCAGGAATAACAGTTAAGCCTTAATAAGTCTCTTATGATTTCTCTTCCCTATTTATCTCTTCATGCTTCTCTTGAGTCTTGTATTTGAAAGTCAAATTTTCTATTCAGCTCTGGTCTTTTCATCAAGAATGCTTGAAAGTCCTCTATTTCACTGAATGACCATTTTTTCCCCTGAAGGATTATACTCAGTTTTGCTGGGTAGGTGATTCTTGGTTGTAATCCTATCTCCTTTGCCCTCTGGAATATTATATTCCATGCCCTGGTCCTTAATGTAGAAGCTGCTAAATCTTGTGTTATCCTGATTGTGTTTCCACCATACTTGAATTGTTTCTTTCTGGCTGCTTGCAATATTTTCTCCTTGACCTGGGAACTCTGGAATTTGGCTACAATATTCCTAGGAGTTTTCCTTTGGGGATCTCTTTCAGGAGGAGATCTGTGGATTCTTTCAATTTCTATTTTGCCCTCTGGTTCTAAAATATCAGGGCAGTTTTCCTTGATAATTTCTTGAAAGATGATGTCTAGGCTCTTTTTTTGATCATGGCTTTCAGATAGTCCAATAATTTTTAAATTCTCTCTCCTGGATCTATTTTCCAGGTCAGTTGTTTTTCCAATGAGATATTTCACATTGTTTTCTAATTTTTCATTCTTTTGGATTTGTTCTAGTGTCTTGATTTCTCATAAAGTCACTATTTCCAATTGCTCTATTCTAATTTTTAAGGAAGTTTTCTTCAGTAAGCTTTTGGACTTCCTTTTCCATTTGGCCAATTTTGCTTTTTAGGGCATTCTTCTCCTCATTGGCTTTTTGGACCTCTTTTGCCATTTGGGTTAGGCTTTTTTTAAGGTGTTATTTTCTTCAGTTTTTTGGGTCTCCTTTAGCAAGCTGTTGACTTGTTTTTCATGATTTTCTTGCATCACTTTCATTTTTCTTCCCAGTTTTTCCTCTACTTCTCTTACTTGCTTCTCAAAATCCCTTTTGAGCTCTTCCAAGGTCTGGAATGGATTCATATTTTTCTTGGAGGCTTTGGATGTGGGAGCTTTGACTTTGTTGTCTTCTTCTGGTTGTATGTTTTGATCTTCTTTGTCACCAAAGTAAGATAATATAGTCTGACTCTTTTTGTGAGGTTTGCTCATGATCCCAGCCAACTACTTGAGTTTTAAACTCTTTGTTAAGGTGAGAGTCTGCTTCCAATGTGGAGAATGTACTGTCCCAAGCTTTGGGGGTTTGTATAGCTGTTTTCAGAGATACTTGTAGGGACCTGTAAATTTTCAGTTCTTGCAAGGTGGTATGATAAGGGGCGAGGTGTTTACTCTTTTCCTGGCATGTGCTCTGGTCTTTGAGTGACTGGCCACAAGCAGTCTTTTCTCCCTTGGAACTGTGAGGAGGGTTTTCTCGCCACTGCCACTACAAACTCCACCATGCCAGTGCTCCTCCTCACCCCAGGACTGCCACCTAGAACTGTGACCCAGGTCCAAGCATGGGCAAAGCAAGAGATTCCTGCCTTAGCACTGGCAAAGAGATCCCTGCAGTCCGCCTCTGATCAGCCACTTGCTTCCCCCTCAGTCAGTGGGCTGGAAGCTCAGGACGCGGCCACCACCCCGGGCTCTGGGCTCTGCGCTCTGGAACTGGCTCTGACTTAGCTCTTCTCTCACTGAAAAAACAGTTTTCCCACTGACCTTCTAAGTTGTCTTTGGCGTTGGTGGATTGAGGAGTCTGGAAACTGCCACAGCTGCCTGTGATTCATTCCTCTGAGGCCTGCTGCAGGTTCACTGCAACCTATGCATCCATGCTGAACTGCTCTCATCTCCCCACCCAGCGCAATATGCCTTTCCGATCAACCATCCAGGCTGTCTTGGGCTGGAAATTTGTTTTGTTCTGTGTTTTTGTGGGTTCTGCTGCTTTAGAATTTGTTTAGAGCTATTTTTTATGGGTATTTGGAGGGATTTGGGGGAGAACTCAAGCAAGTCATTGCTTTCACGCTGCCATCTTGGCTCTGCCCCCAGTAAATCGCTTTTTAAAAAGCTAATGGAATTCATTTGTTGATTGAAAATGGGGAGCACACTATTGGGAGCTCAGGATTATAGTGTTAAAAACTAGCCCTCTAGGTTACTCCTAGAATACTGAGGAGAGTAATAGTGGTGGTAGTAGGTGGGGGAAGGGAGATATTTTATTATTTTAAGTGTATTAACATCTAAGAGTAAAAAATTGCTAGGCAGTTTGGAAAGATGAAGGTTTTTCCACATAAGAAAGCTGAGGAAGTTAATAGGGAAAAGATAAACAGCTCTGTCTTCATCATGATTTTATTAAGATGACAGGAGGTTATTAATGAGACTGCTTGTTTTTCTCTACCAGTTATCTGTTATGCACTAGAGCACAGGGACTTTTGAGGATACTGCCCATATTCTTATGAAAATTTGTTACAGAAATGGGAAGAGAGGGAGATATTTAATAAAATCTGCCCACATGTTTCCTTTAAAAACTATTAGTAAGAGTTAAAGACCCCAAATCTGTTAAGGTCTTATATACTCTTTCCTTCCAAATATCTTTAGAGTTAATAAGGGTACTTGGTAGGCTGAACTCTACCCAATAAACACCAAATTTTGCCCAAGAGAGGGACTTAATAATCACTGTCAAGCACTTAGACTCTCAAGGGAAATTCATATTCTAGTAATTACAATACAGACCCAATTTGTGAGTATAACTTTTTAAAACTTTTTTTTTCACAATTAACAGGCATTAATTTTCTTTCCTTGCCTCCTCTCCTTTGCCCTCATCAATTGAAAAAATAAATTAAACAAAACTCTTGTAACAAACATATAGCCAAGTAAAATGAATTCTTGCATTGGCTATATCCAAAAATGTATGTCTCATTTTACATCTTGAGTTCATCAACTCTCTGAATGAAGTGAATATAAGACATGAAAGTATCCCAGAAAAGACAATGGAAATGGACTACTAGTAGAAGCATATTATTACTAGACCCAGACCCAGTGTGGTCTGCCATGGATCTGTCTGCAAAGGCTGGAAGAGCCAGAGTGCTCCTTTGCCCATTGGGAAAAAGAGAGGTGAGTGTGATATCAAGAGCAAGGATCCTCAGCTTGATAGAAAAAAGGCAGAGGGCGGGGGGAAGAGACTCCTGTCCCATTGTACACAATACAGAAAAAAAAAAACAGAGCCAAGGAGCTCTTTCTCTTGCCTAACTGGAAGAAGGGAGCATAGTAAGGTCAAGAGGAAGTAACCTAAGACCTGCTGTGCTTCATCTACTACTTGTATTTGTCAGGACACATGCTAGAATCTCAGCCTGCTCAGCTTTTCCTCTGTCTTCTGCATTCCAAGCTCTCTTAGACTTTAGGGTCCCTTTTCCAAGAGATACCTCAGTTTTTAATGCAGAGGTTCCTGACTTATTCATGATCAGCAAGTCCCTGAGTCTAATCATTACTCATTAGTGCTCCCCCTATTGGTCTATCTGGAACTAAGTTGGGGAGAGTTGAGTCATTTTGTTCTCTTCAGTATAAACTGCTAAAACGTAACAATGTCAGTTATAATTGCAGTATTTCCAAAGAAGACTGAGCCTCAGGCAGACTCCTTACTGGTTACGTAAATTGAGGGAAGTAGATTGGTACATCGTGAATTGAAAGATATCTGTGGAATCCATGAACATTCTTGGTCCTAATTCTAGGCTCCTAATGCATAAAGAAACAAGCAAGGAACCAAGAACAGAATGCAAAGGACTAGTGCTGTCCAAAAGAAGTGACTCCTGAAATGGGCCAGGATCCCCTCCAGCAGAAGGTTCTTTGCATTCATTCTGTTCTTTAGACTGCGGTCTTGGGGCCTCTGCTTAGATTGCTTTGTCTGCTTCCTTGATAGTGAATTCTTTCAATAACAAAAATTCTCAGGCACCAAAGTCCTCGGCCCTTTCCTGCCTTTCCAGGCATCTTACACTTGACTCTAGGCACTCTGTGATGCACCTTTGTTGGCCTCCTGGTTGTTCTTTGCACATGACAGTCCATCTTCTGATTCCATGCCTTTGTCTGGGCTATCTTCCATTCCTGGAATGCTCTTGGCTTTATTAGAGTTTATTAGGTGTAGAACAAAGAGAACCTTAACTTCTTAGATCTGTGTGGTTTCCTTTTACTGAGAGATGCATCATAGGGTAAAAGGAGAAGAAAGGACCATGTGGTGAAGGATTCCTTTCCCAGAGACTTATCTAAGAGATAGGAAACGCAACATCATAGAATCATAAAGGAACCTAATGCTTGTTTCCATATTTTGACCAACTTTTTACTTTTGTGGAGATAGGCAATTTGCAGTTGCTGAAGTAATTGGAATTAGAACATAGTCTTGTTAGCATTTTAATTGTATTGACCTTCCTGTGAATACCCACTGCTGCTATTAAAGGATTTCTATTTTCTCTAGGTGATGTGTAGCTTAACATAACTTGTCCCAAGAAAGAACCAGATTAGTTAATTGGAAAGAGAGGGAAAGTTCTTTCCCAGAGTGAGAAATTCTTCACCTTTATTACTGGTGGCAAGGAGAGACCAAGGCTTTCCCTATAGCTGCCTTCTGACAATTGCTTCCCTAGATAATGCTGGTCAGTGAGGCTGCTAGCTTCTAAGTTTTATTTATGTATCACTGTGTTCATGAGTTCTAGTGGTAGGTAGAGAAAACTCAGGCTATTGAAAGACAATCAAGATAGAAAATGCTATCCACATCCAGAAAAAGAACTATGGAGTTTGAATGCAGATCAAAGCATAGTATTTGCTCTTTTTTTTCTTCTGTTTTATTTTGTTTCCTCTTTCTTGTGGTTCTTCCTATTGGTTCTAATTCTTTCTTACAAAATGACTAATGTGAAAATTTGTTTAATAGGAATGTATATGTAGAGCCCATGTCAGATTGCACACTGTCTTGAGGAAGGAGGAGGGGAGGAAGGGGGAGAAAAATTTAAAACTCAAAAGTGTATTGAAGTGATAGTTGAAAACTAAAAATAAATTAATAAAAAATAAAAAAAGAAAGACACAAATAATATAAGTAAGGAAAACGAAAGTTACTAAGCGAAATTTTAAGAAAATTACACTTTCCTGTTGATACTGAAATCATCAGCTTATTGAGTTGTGTACTCCATTGTATGGAGCTCAAAAAACAGTAGAAACATTCATTTATGAGTGGAAAAGTTCTTACTTCAAAATTTTAAAATACTTATTACATGCTTAGTGTGTACAAGGAGTGGAGAGATTCACAATATAAGTTATGCTCCTTGGCTTCAAAAAGTTTATGTTAGTGTTTTTTTTTTTTTAATTGAAAACAAGACTGAAAACTGTTGAGCATTGCAGCCTTAATCAGAAATTACAAATTAGGTAGATATTCACTAGGATTTCAAAAAGTGCAAAGTAAACCCTTAAAGTTAAAATAGAAAAACTCTACAGTTAGTGATGAATCTGCTATTGTTTTCCTAATCCCAGGACAGTTGCATCATCTGGGATATCCCTTAGTTAACAATGAATATGTTTCTTTTGACAGAGTTTGGGAGCAAAAGAATAATAAGTATGCTTTGTTTAGAAAACAATTAATATTTTTCTCATTCACTTATAAACAATTTCTATTCTAAGTAGACATTTATCTTCATTCCTGTGGTATATGTATTTATTCACACTATCTCATTAAATTCTGATGTCGTACAGAACTCCTTTGGTGTGTTATAATGTTACCACTGGAATACATCAGTCACATTATAATAAAAATTGATGCTTCACAAGAATTCATATTGGACACATTCTGTTTTTAAAGACTCGTGTCCTGTTGTACAATGAAACTTCACAACCTTTCAATTCAAGAAAAATTGATTTTTTTCTAATTTTTTATTTCTTAGCTCTTCCATGGTACTTTAAAGTAATATCCAACGACGATAGGAATTTACAGGAAATTTTGGCAATTCTTCTAGGATTTTTTCCTGAGTTTAGTTTCATTCATTTGTCTAGCCAATTTCATTTTAATGCAGTAAATAACTGTAATGATCCCAGTATATAAAGTTGTTAGGAAATATTTTGAGGGGTGCTACAGAGAATGGCAGTCTGTTTTCATTTAATAAATTCAATTCAACTAGTAATGACTTTTAATACAGTATTGGGAAAAAAAGTAATTTCTTATCCATCTGTTCTGTAGAATACTCGGCCAGCTCCAGGTGCTGTATGGGAAGTAGAAGAGAAACTGAGCAGAATTAGGTGAAATGACAGTCATCAACATTTAGTTTACCCACTGAGTGTAGAGCATTAATCTAGATGCTGTGCAAATATGCAAAAGAAATAAGACATAATTCTAGAGCATCTCTTTTGAAAAATGTTTTCTTCTCACTAACCTAGGTCTCTCAGTCTGCAGTGTAAGCCCATTTTCTTTTCTTTTTACTTATTTTTTTGCCTCAGTGGAGATAAATGACCATTATCCTAAAAGTCTATTATCATCTTTGTGCTAAATTATCTCAATTTCTTTAGTTATTCTTTGTTTTATATATCTTAAAGCTAATTATTTTTTGTGGCTCTCCAATGAATTATCTTGTTTTTCATGATATTTAATTTTTGGAATCCAGAATCAGACTTAATTAAACAGAAAATGTTTTCTATAATTAAAAATGTTCAGAATTGCTACCTTCAATATATCTCAATTTGGCAATACTTTGTAAGCTAAAATTTGAACCAGATATCATCTTTTGGAGCAATTTTTTAAAACTATAAAACTGTTGTTTTGTTAGTTCCATTTTCATTCTACTCTGACACCTCATCTTCTTCTGTACATGACAATCACTTTGAAGTCAAATGGAATCCTTATGCTGAAGAAATGGATAGCAGAAGGCAATGAGAATCTGGCCTCAAGAGAGTAAGCTTTTTATAATCTATACTAGGAATTCTATTAACCTGGATGAACGAACTGATCGTTATGTCAAACATAAAATAATCGAGAGATTTAAGTTAGCTATATTTGAAAGTAAGTATCAATGTTAGGGTAATAATGACATTTTCTTAATGTCAGTTTATCCTCTCAGTTCTATTCATTGTGATTCCTGATTTCCTAGGAAAATCTGACAATTTTATCTATAAATTAAAAGTAATCTTTTTAATCCCTTTAACATTTTGTAATAGACTATCATAGTGGATTTTTCCTAAGCTCTTCACTCATGAAGTGTCATTGACTTAGAATACTTTCTCCTTCATAGCAATCTAGTGCTAAGAGAAGGGCAAAGTCCTAGGCAGTTGTAAAATCAAAAAAGTGTAGGCTACTTCTGCTTTGTTTCTCTTCTCCTATGTTTCAATTCAAAATGGATTTTGAAATTAGAAGCTTGCCATATATCTGCAATCTTAAGTCTGTATATCCACTCTCACAAAGTATTCTTATTACCTACAGCTCTTACATTTACAATTCATGAGTTTTGACCTAGATATAATGCCACAACAAATTGAAAAAGTGTTTTTATACATAGATATTCTGTTCAGTTTTGCCTTTATGAAACACCACAGTAATGTAGAACAGAGAAGAATGGCATCTTCATACAAGGAGAAAACAGAATTATCACAGAAATAGAGAAGAGGGAAATTGTCAAAAGCACTACATTTGTCATGAAATTTGGGAAAGAAATATGTGATGTGCATACATATTGTATACATATATACATATATATTAACATATGATGATTTGTATCCTTTGACAACCTGGCAAGTCTTGAAAATTGAAAATGAGCATAAGATTTCAGTTTAACCATTAAAATACATAGGGTTTAGGGTTTTATTCATACACTAATGTATTGGTTGTATATTAATAAAGCTCCATTCCTGGGTATTAAATCATAACAATGCCATATAATTTCAAATATCTCTTTTCAATTGAAAATTGACTAGAAAATGTCTTTCTTAGGTCATAAGAATGATAAGAGTTTTCACACACACAGACACAGACACACAGACACACAGACACACACACACACACACACACACACACACACACACACATATATTTGGCCTAACTCTTCACAAAGGAAAATTCAAGCAGATGAAAAATGTCTGCTCTACAGACTATGATATACAGTAGGCTCGCCAACTCATAAAACTGGTCCACCAGTACATCTATCTTGGACATATAGACAATAAGCTGGGTCTAAGTTGTGTAAGACGAGGATGTGGTAGATTATCCTTAAGTTACTGCACAAAACTTTTAATGACCCTACTTTTCCCTGAAACAAAGGTCAGTCTTAACATTAGTTATTCTTCTGGTGATACTGTGAGACTGAGAGTTATGAAATGCCATGGTTTTTGAGAAATTAAAGGTGCAGATTAGCCAAAGAACATTGGAGAGAGTATGCTGCAAAAAACTACCAATAATGAGTTCTACAAGAGAAGGGGCATAATAGATATCATCACAGAGATGTATAACCAGGAAAGAGCATGGGGCCAACTGCTTAGGACAGCAGGAGTTAACTAGTGGATAGTCCATGTGTTTCATTGGTGTCCAATGAAATGTTAAGAAAGTTATGTGGAGGATTTTCTGGAGGACATGGACAAAAGTTGCACAGTTGGGAAGAAATGGATGTGTTATAATCCAGACTGTTGGAGGGAACACTCTCATCACTGAAGATGAAAAATCCATCAAAGTGTTCAAGAAGCACATGCCTACTTCTCCATTAGTCCCTTGGAGAGTACAAAAATAGTATAAGTCCTTGTCTACAGGGATCATACATAAAACAAATAGTGAGCAAGACACTGACTTTGGCTTTAGTTCTAGTTAATAAGCTGTGTGACTATCAAGTAAAAAGACTGATTGTACATGTAACCACAAATACTCATCACATTACTTAATAAATGCATGTTGATTGATTATAATCATACACTGTCAGAAACTGGTATAATAAAGTTTTAAATTGTGTATTGCAAGTAGATACTAGGACAGTATAGAATAAGGTTTTATTTTACAGTGGGATGGAATCTGATTTATTAGTATAAGAAACTCACAAAGAAGAAAGTTCTTGCTCAGGGACCCGCCACCCACCCACCTGCCTGTGCACTCAGCTGGCTTGGCCCAGCAAGGGGAGGTGGGTGTGGGAGTAAGGGCCACAGCTTGGGCCCGGCCCAGCTGTGGCTTGGGGAGGCTCCAGCTTCAGCTCATCGTGGGCTCCTTCCCCTGTCACAGACCCCTGGGCTGCCATGGTCATGGAATGGCCTGTCAAAAAGATGAGGCACCTCAAGAGGCTCAGGTTGCATGTCATGACCTGGAACGTGGCATGTGCTTCACTCCCGACCAACGTCAGTGACTTGCTCCTGCTAAACAGTGAACCTTTGAACACAGACATGTGTGTCATTGTTTTACAGGAAGTTAAGTCTGGCATCATCAGTTACCTTTCTGTGCCCTTCATTTCTGGCATTTACACCAACTATACCCATACTGGCTACTGGGGGAACAAAGGAGGAGTTGCCATCTGCTTTTGGCTATATGGCTATGCTATCTGCTTCCTCAAATGCCACCTGCTGGCCCACGTGTCCAACATTGACCAGCGACTCAGTGACTTTGACAAGGTCCTAGAGATGCAGAACTTTGAGAAAGAAGACATCCCCAACATCCTGGACCATGACCTCCTCCTGTGGTTTGGTGACCTAGATTTTTGCATTGAGGATTACGGGTTGTGTTTTATCTGGCAATCCATCAACAAGTAGGAGTACAGCATCCTCTGAAGAAAGATCAGCTCAACATGATTAAGAAGACAGATTCACTGTTCTAGCAATTCCAGGAGGGCCCTCTGCCCTTCCAGCCAACTTATACATTTGATGTCAACTCAGAAAATTATGATTCCAGTGAGAAAAGAAGAAAACCAGCATGGACTGACCACATCCTTTGGAGGCTGAAGTGGGAGCTCTTAAATAACCCGGTAGACTCTGGGGAATGTGATCGCTTCTTCTCTCTGACATTGAAGAGTTATGAAAGCCATATGAAATATACAATCAGTGACCGCAAGCCAGTCACAGAGACCTTTGAGCTGGAGCTGAAGAATCTATCGTTAACCCCACTGGCCATCTTGATTCCTGAGGGCCAGTGGATCACACCTTATGATTTGGTGGTCAGCTACAACCAAAGCCCTGACTTCATCAGCAGCTCCTGGGACTGGATTGGCCTTCACCAGGTTGTGATATGTCACGTGAAGGACTGTGTGACCTATGCTTGTGTCAAGGACAACTTGATCTTCTTGTGTGATGGGCTTCATCAGGTTTATATCAATACTAGTGGTTTCTCAGAGGAAGAGGAAGAGTTTCTTCTCAGTTACAAAATAACAACTCAGGCTATAATGGGGCTGAGTGAACCTTTCCAGATCTCTGAAAATGCCATGACCCCAGAAGACTGGAGAGAAAAGAAAGGAAATCCACTGATATATTGAGCCAGGGTGGATGCCTAAATGGGGGTGGGGAGTCACAGCTCCCCCAGATGGCAGCTGCTTGTGTGTCCAGCTCTCTCAAGATAGGGGCAGCCCCTGCAGAGCAGCTGCCTTTCCTGATCACCTCCTGGTTCTGTTCAGGACTGAGATTAGGTTTCACTTACCAAGATATGGATGAGGCCAGCTGGTCCACCTGTGGTGTATACTCAAGGATGGTCAACTGAGTGATAGGGAGATTCTTATATGCTCCCCTTCTTCCTCTCCTTCCTCCCCAGCCTTCCTCCTTCCACCCTCCTGTCCTGTCCCATAACCCAGGTAGGGCTGATTGCCTTCAAAATGCCCCAGCTGACACCCTGCCCCACATTCCTTGACTCCATCTCCAGGGCTCTGGCTGGTAGGGATGGGGAGATAGATTTGTACAGGATCCTCTGACCAATTGGCAGCAGCCCTCCAAGTTTTAGGGAGGAATCTTGGAATCTTGGCAGCATATCTCTCGTCCAGTGGCAGGACAGGGGTGGCATAGTGATGGGCATGTCCTAATGTGCCCCTCCTTCAGCATGGAGAATTAGGCCTGTAGCTTTGATATGGTAGCAGATTGGCTATGAGATGCAGCCTGAGGTCATGGTGTACAGGGAGGTCAGTCTGTTCTGATGCATCCTTTCCTTGGCTGTGACACAGCCATGGCTCCAGCCTTCCCAGGAGGAGCTCTAAGACTTGTGGCCCTGAACCCCATCATCTTCACCTTCTTTCAGCTTTTCTGGGATACCTCACCCCAGCAACTATGTCTTATGAGCCAATTCACATAGCATCACTGTACTGTGAGATACCAGCCCACAGGAAACAACTTTGAGACCCTTCTGCATGGACTGGGCAAGCTGATAGTTAAGGCCATCTGGGAATGTTTAAAAAACATTCCATCATGAAATTTTAAGTCATTCAACTCCACCCCCAGCCACAGGGGGTAAATGGCAACTCTGCCTTAATCTCCTAGGAAACAGCATCTCAGGGAGCCCACTTGGTGACATCACTGCGGTTCTTTCCTCCCTCCTTCCTGAAGGCCCAGGGAGGGGGTTGATTCAGTGACCACAGAGACCTGTTCTCCACAGAGAAGCTCCCTGAGGGGGGCTCCAGGTCAGTGGCTGCTTGACATTTCCCTTTTGGAAGCCTTGAATGTCAACTTCCTGTGCTTCTGCTATCCCTGCCCTGGCTCCCCGCCCCAGCAGCTTGAGCCTGTGCATCTGTGTCTGTTATATTTGAGGATAGAGATGTGGCTTTTAAAGTGAAAAAAAAGAAGAAAGTTCTAGCAATGGACAATGGTACACACACCTTGCAATATGGAAAATAAATTATAGGTTGGTGTCAAGAGGAAGGGTACATGGAAGGTAGGTGGAGGACTTCATCTTTGTTTTTATAGTGCTTACCTCAGAAACTACTTTAAAATTATACTTACAGATCTGGGTTCCATTATAAATTCTGACAAGAACTAGGTCTGTGATTAGCAAGTCATTTAAGTTATTTGGGTTTTGGTTTTCTTATCTGCACTAGATCCTTCCTAGTTTGTAAAATTCTATAATCTTATAATTCTCTGATACATTTAAAAAATTTAAGGCTTTTTAATAGAGTGTTTCATATTCTTTTCCGAAGTACTTTTAAAACTTATTTGATTACTGCCATTTCAATAAAAATTTTGGTTAATATCAATGGCAGCACAAAAGCTTTAACTCGCTTCTCTATTGTTTGTGGAAAGATTTGTCTTTTATTTTAGTATTGACTATTTTCTTTTTAGTAGTCAAGTCCCTCAGAAAGTATTTTAATGGTCAATTAGAACCCTCAAAGAAGGAAAAATTTCTAAAGAGTTCTTTTTTTTTTCTTTTTTTTTGGTTTGTTTTTGTTTTTTGGTTGGGCCATGGGGGTTAAGTGACTTGCCCAGGGTCACACAGCTAGTGAGTGTTATGTGTCTGAGGCCAGATTTGAACTCAGGTCCTCCTGAATCCAGGGCTGGTGCTCTATCCACTGCGCCACCTAGCTGCCCTTTAATGAGTTCTGATCAGATATAGTCTCCTCTTTAGTAGAGATGCTTAGTGTACTTCTTATTCTTTTGTAGGAATTCAAGAAGCAAATCCTTATTTTATTGATCCCTTCATCATTCCATTAGTAAGTTCAGATAAACTTTGTAGGGTTTTTATCAAAATAGTCAAATTCAATGTTTTTAATTTGACAGCTTCAAAAATTGTTTTCTATATATCTCTAGAATAACTGCAATGTCAACTTCTGTACAGTCTAGCTAATTACCTCAAACTTTTTTTAGTTCAATTAATCATTAGCATTTTAATATCCACTGTGTCCAAAGTACTATACTAAGTACAGTTGTATTGGTACCTGTCTGGTCTTCTTCTTTTTCTCTAGGAAAAGAAGAAATGTGATAGAGATTTTTTTTGTACAAAAAATGGTTTTGTACATGGGGTATAACATTATAAACTTGAGATAACTCATAGACAGAAAGGTCACCTGTCTCTGCAAAAAAAAATTTATATGGAATATTCGTCTAGTTAAAACCAACATGCTCTCTCTCGTGAAATGTCATCCAGGTTTTTCCAAATGTCCTCAGAAGGCCCTGTCAGTGATTAGGTGACAGAATAAAGCCCCCAGAGTTCATTCAAATAGCAAGGGTAAAAGAGACTCTCTCCACCTTTCCAGTCTTATACCTTATTCCCCACTATGATCCAGTTTCACTCTACTCCTTGCTATTACATGAATAAGACATTCCTTCTCTAGGCTCTGGGCATTTTCTCTGGTGTTCCCCATGACTGGAATGCTCTCCCTATTCATCTCTACCTCTTGGCTTCCCTGGCTTCCTTTGGGTCCCAACTAAAATCTCATCTTCTCCCGGAAGCCTTTTCCAAATCCTCTTAATTCTAGTGCCTTTTTTAATTATTTCCTATTTATCTCATATGTAGTTTTTGGTACATATTTGTTTTGTTTTCTTGTCCTCCCTTCCCTCCCCAAGCCCCCATTTAGATTGTGAGCTCTTCTAGGGCAGGCTCTCTTTTTGTATCTCCCTAGTGCTTAGCACAGTGTCTGGCTCATAGTAAGTGCTTAATAAATGTTTATTGACTGACTGCTTCCCAACTTGGCTGAGTTACAAATCTGTAGATATAAAAATGTTCTTTCAAAGACTGGCTTGACTTACACTATCATGAATTCTTAACCTCTTAATTATTGCTTATAGGATTCTCTAATTCTTCCACAAAAGCCATCCTTGCACAATTTTCATTGTTTCTCCAAACTTTTCCTGATTAAACAGAATCACAAATGGTTCTGACCGAAGTCAGTCAGCATTCCCTCACACCAGAGAATAAAGGAGAAAAGAGAAGAGAATGGAGACATTGGATGTAAAGATATAATCACTGACTTTGTAACCCTTAGAAATTTGGTTTTCTGCCCCATCATTCAACTGAAACTGCTTTCTTCAAGGTGGCCAATAAGGTCCTTATTTTTATAACTATTAATTGTTATCTTTTATTTCTATATCATCTACATTTTCCAATATATCCCTCCCAGATTGCTCAAATTGGACATTATATACAGAGTTCCAGACCTATAGCACTTCCTCTCTGTAAAGAAGGGAAGATGGTACTTCTGGGCCCATGTTCGGTCTTTATAATTTCAAAACATTCAGTTTTGTTTGTTTTGGTTTTGTTGTTTCCATTTACATTCTTGTAGTCATTTTGAATATAATTTTCCTAGTTCTGCTTATTTTAGTTGAATAGAAGTTTACCATGCTTAATAAATTTACTGAATTGAATTGAATTTGATCAGCAACAAATCAATCAGTAAACATTTATTAAGTACCACCTACATACTAGGCACAATGACAGAAATAATATTGTCTCTGTTTTCAAAGTGTATATATTATATTGGGGGAGAAGAAAATATATATTTAAATGTATATAAAACATACCAAAATATCTTTGCTGCTAGTACTAGGGGGATCAGGAAAGACTTTATATAGAAGGTGGCAGTTCAGGGGAACTTTAAGGAAACTAGGGATTGTACAGGATTCGGATGAGAAGAGAGAATGTTTTAGGTATGGGAGACAGCCATTATAAAAGCACGGAGACAGGAGATGAGTGTTGCGTAGAAATCCAGTTTATAAGGATGGTAGAGGAAGGGAAATCCAGTTTATAAGGATGGTAGAGGAAGGGAAAAGAAATAACTATATAACAAGTCTGGAAAGGTGGGTTGGAGCTAACTTAGGAAAGGCTAAACAGAGGATTTTGCACTTGATTCCAGAGGCAATAGGGGAGCCAATGAAGTTTATTGAGGGGAGCAGTGACATGGTTAAACTCATACTTTAGGAGGATTGGCAGCTTGTGTGGAGAGGAAAGAAACTTCAGACGAGGAGACCAGTTAGGAGACTACTGCAATGTATGGCATGCTCTGAGATGACTAGCTCATCTATTCTCTTTGATGAGTGGGTCCCCTGAAGGTGGTTACTCCATCCCCCCAGGTATCTAGAGATAGACCTGAGGTTTGGAGCATGGTCTTTTTTTTAGTACTATGAGGCACATGCCCCTGCTGGTGTATTTCCCATAATGATCATCAGTTGATACCAAGCAGTCACCCTGCCTTAATTAACTTTTTATAAACAGTGCTTGCTAGCATGCTATAGTAATAATAGTTGGCGCAAAACCATCTCTCAGCCTCAAAGTCTGTTATATACTTTCCCACCAGCCCATACAGAGAGTCCAGGAGAAAGCAGACTTTCATTTAGAGAGCACATGTGGAAAAGGAGATAACTCACAGTTCCTGGTTGCTAGAAATCCTTTTCTCCCCATCCTGGGGTACATAGGAGGGAGCAAGAATTATGCCAAGAATTATGTTTTTAAATGAATAAAATAAAATCCATAGGATTACCAAGGAAATAAATTATATTGAAATACAGTTATGGACAAAGAAAATTTAAGAAAGGTAGAAAAAAGGTAGAAAAAAAGGCTAAATGATGAGTAAATGTTCACATACTAAAAGGGCAAGAAATACCATGTCTTTAAGGATCAATGAAGAAAAACAAAAAATGAAGCAATTAACAAGAAGGATCAAAAAAACCCCACAAATTGTCAAGAAACTTTAAATGAAGGAGAGGAAAGGAACTCTTCTTGAAATTGAGGGCACTGCGGGAAAATATTGTTCAATCATAGAATAAATAGTTGGGGGAACAGGAATATCATTAGCCTCACTTTGATGTGAGCTGGGCCAGCGAGGGATGATGATGATGGTGGTAGTGGTGGTGATGGCTACAGTGGCTATATATATAGTCTCTCTCTCTCTCTGTCTCTCTCTGTCTCTCTCTCTCTCTCTCTCTCTCTCTCTCTCTCCATACATATATATATATATACACACATATATATGTAGATAGATGTAGATACAGATAGATCTATCTATATATGTATATCTATATATATATATGTAGATAGATGTAGATAGATGTAGATACAGATAGATCTATCTATCTATATGTATATCTATATAGATGACTATAGAAATATCACTGTACTCATAAAATGACTATAATGGGACTGGATTTGGATTGGAAAGAGAAAGTTTCCAGAAGTAGGTTAGATTTTAGGTATATACTGAATGAGGATGGATAGCTTAAAGAAAGAGGGAAAAAAGATAAAAAGAGATTTGACAGGACTGAAAGAGAAGGGGAGGTTGTTGTTCAGTCATGTCCAACCCTTCCTGATCCCATTTTTTGTTTGTTTGTTTTTGTTTTTGCAAAGATACTGGAGTGGTTTGCCATTCCTTCTCCAGCTCATTTTACAGATAGGGAAACAGACAAACAGAGTTAAGTGACTTACCTAGGGCCACAGAGCTAGTAAGTGTCTGAGGCCAGATTTAAATTCAACAACTCCAGCCCCTGTGCTCTATCCACTGGGCCATCTAGCTGTCATGATGAAATTATCAGACACTTAATTGTATTCTAGGACTCTAGGTCTGGTGTTCTATCCAATGGATAGCCTAGCTGCCCCCAAAGTGAGAGAGGAGAAGAGTAAATTAGATTGTCTCAACAACACAACCTAAAAATATCTGGTACTTGATTTCATTCTTTTTTTCTTACAAAGTTTGAAGTTAAGGGTAGGAAAGAGAACTGTTCATAGCAGCATATAATGGAGAGAAAATTCAATCAAAACTATAATGTATATAGATTAAACTATCACGAAAAGGGAAGTGGCATGCATTAGAAAGCAAAACTCAACAACTTGTTCATAAGAATTATACTTCATAAAAATACATACAGAGAGCAGCTAGGTGGTGCAGTGGATAGAGCACCAACCCTGAAGTCAGGAGGACCTGAGTTCAAATTCAGCCTCAGATCAAACACTTGACACTAGCTTCGTGACCCTGGGCAAGTCACTTAACCCCAATTCTCCCCCTTCCAAAAAAAGGGAAAAAATGCATACAAAGTTAAAATAAGAGTTTTGTAGAATCCATTATCTCTCAGCAGAATCCAAAAAAATCTGGAGTAACAGTCTTGATCTCAGAGAAGACAACAGTAAAAAGGGAGAAAGGTTAAGGTAGCCAAATAGGGAAACAATATTATGTTTAAAGGCCCCATAAATAATGAAGCAGCATTACCTCTCTCTTCTCTTTTCTCTCTTCTCTCTCTTTCTTCTCCCTTTCTCCTTCCATCCTTTCTTATATCTCTTCATGTACATATGCATATATAGATATGTGATAAGATAATAATTATAGGAAATTTCAATATCTTACAGACTCATGGAAATACAACAGAAAAATAAGAAATTAACAATTTAAGCAGAATATTAGAAAAATTAAATATAATAAATGTGTGGTGATTGAATAGCACTCTTAAATAGTGTATCTGTTTTTCAGCATTGCATGGAACCTATACAAAAATGACAGTGGGCTAGGGTGTACATAAATGCTAAAAGGCAGAAATAATAGCTATATCCCTATAGGCCGTAATGTGTTAAACATTGAAATAAATAGTGGAAGTGTGAACAAAGGATTCAGACGTAAATGGAATTTAAGTAATATTATCCTAAAGAATAAGTATGTCAAAGAACAAATAAGAATAATAAATTATTATGTTGAAGAAAATGATGATAGCATAACCAACTGCATGGCTTACAGCATTTCTTAGGTGAAAGTTAATGTCCTTAAAGACCTTTATTAATACATTCAAGAAAAAGGCCATTGAATTGTATGCACCAAGAAATATAGAAAATCAACAAATTACTAATCCCCAAACAAACACACATACAAAAATATAAAATATGGAAATCAAATAAGATATGAACAAAACTGACAAAAACAAAAAAGATACCTTAGAAAGAACAACCTATCTCAAAAGTGGGTGTAGAATCTTAGTTCTGTACTAGGCAGAACCTTCCAACAGGCATTGTTGCCTTCTGTGGCTCTTCTTTGAGTTTGGTACTTTGAGGCATAGCCGAGTCCTTTGGTAGGACAAATGGTTCTCTTTGCTACTAGTCCTGCCTGCTGCAGGAGTCAGGACATCCTGAATACTTCTGTCTGTCAAGAGAAAAAGGCTCTGCTGCCATGCTGGCTCTATTACTCTGGCATTACTTGAGACATCTCAATGGAGCTGTTGTCGTTTGTTTCCACTCCTGCCTCACAATATACCCGTTCCAAGAGTCCCTCAGATACTTAGCATACTCCTTGATTAAGTGATCACTCTTCACTTGTTTTAAAAGCTGGTAAAGAGCCTAAATTTGTCCTGAGTTCTCTCTTAAGACCCAAAGAATTTCATGGAGAAATTGGGTGAGGTGGATCTAATCAATCTGATTTATTTTGTGCTACAGATAAAATGAGGTAACATATGAAAGGATCTTTACAAACCTTAAAGCTCTACATAAATGCTACATTATTATTATTATTATTATTATTATTATTATTATTATTATTATTACACATAAGTTGCTGAAGATGAGAGGAAAAACAAGCTATGACTATGTGTAAGAGAGGTGGGATTGCCTAAAATAGGCTTTCATTCTATAAAATCTGTGACATTAGGAGAATATTTATTTAGTTTAATTCCTAGTATAGTATCATGCCACAATTTCAGTTCACCACTATTTTTCTGTACAGTCATCCCAAAGCCATTTCCCATCAATTATTTCTTTATAATCTCTAGAATATATCTATTCATGTAACCTTACTCTAAGCCTCATCCTTCATATCCATCTCAGTTTGGAAAACATCTTATAAGAAGCTATACCCTATTCACCTTATTAGTAGTTTACTATGAATTATGTTTTGCCCAATTTTTCTTTGCTTTTTAAATAATTACACAACAATGGAAAAATAGAACTTCTTTAGCAAATGTAATAACTTTTCTCCCCTTCTGTTTGATTCTACCTGTCTTAGAGATGGAACTATTGGACAGAAATGCTTTGGTTATTCATTGTTCATGCTTGGCCTTTTCTGTCTCTATTGACATAGGGCTAGTTTTCCCGGAACTACATTGTATTACGAGTACCACTGATTTTAATTTATAATATTATCCTTCTTGGCAGAATAGAATTGAAGGGTAGAACTAAATAAAGACTTCCTCTTTAATTTAAGAAAGAGGATTAGAAGGCTGAGTAAATTGGGCATAATTATTTTTGTTAGGGTTCTGTGTGCTCTCTATTATTTCCTAATTCTTCAGCTTCCATTTATAAAATTGCTTACTTGAGTTTTAAGTGTTAGGATGAGAGTGACACTTAAAAACTCTTCCTTCATCATAAAGGTTGGAAATTATGTGCCACTATCAGAAAATGCATGCAAAAGGAGATATTGATATTTTGAATTATCACTTTATCAAAGCAAATTTGAATTCGAGTTTTGCTTAACTCCCATTTTTTAACTTTTATTTGGAATTACTCTTTTCCTATGAGATGAATAACATCTCTTCTTAAGTATGCTCCTAGTGTTAAATGTTTTATTTTAGAGAGTATGAATAAATAAGCTTTTCTAAGAGTAATGATGGGGATGGGATCTGAACCTCTAAGAGGAAAAGACCATATATCTTTGGGATCTGGACCTCAAAAAAGAAAATCCCTGGACTTTTCCCAAATCTCTGGCATTTGCCTGAGGCTGTAATCCACTCAGCTGGCCTTTCATTGTGGTTATGCCCAATCTCCCAATTTCTGTTCTGTTGCCTCCTGATTTCCCCTGACCACTTGCCACCCTTAACCCTATCTAGTCTCTAGTCTTCTTTGGCCACATGGTCCAGGTCCCTGGCATTCTGTTCACCCCACCTTACTGTCCATTCCCATGCAGATCCTCCTTAGAGCTCTCCTCCAGTCACCCCAGACTACTTGGCCACTCCTGGATCCCTCCCACAGTCTTTCTGTATATGAGATTCATGTTGTCTCCATTAAGGGGCTCAGATTCTTAAGATCTGGCCTGCTTACATTAGTGATACAAATGCTTAGATTCCTTAAGAGTCTGGCCAATATGGTGAATGTTCTAATAAACCTTGTCTGAAGGCTTGGGTTGAATTCATTTAGACAGAACCTGTGTGTTGTGATTTTGGGGTCCCAGCACCCCTAAACCTCAACAGTATGATTGCTATAAATTAATAGATGCTCTAA
Source organism: Phascolarctos cinereus (assembly GCF_003287225.1). Lineage (NCBI taxonomy): Eukaryota > Metazoa > Chordata > Mammalia > Diprotodontia > Phascolarctidae > Phascolarctos > Phascolarctos cinereus. The sequence continues at coordinate 26,123,681 of NW_027555514.1, read as the reverse complement.
GATGGAATCAACTACATTTAGATAGTAATTTCCTTGGTATAGTTCAGGAAGAATAATTTACTAGCAATTATAATGATTTAGAAGGAATTATATTTTTGTAATGCAAAAGGCATTGTTTGCTATTATGTGTTTTATTTGCATTGATTTTGCTTTTAATTATTATTTTATTAAAATGTAAAACTATGAAATACTTGAGTAATACTAGCACAGGACTAAATCAGTATTGAGAAAGCTTAGTTATATATCCAAAACTTCTTTGTTAATATTGATTCAAAGTTGTTTCTTAAACAGCTAGGTGGCACAATGAACAGACAGGTGCTGGGCCTTGACTAAGCAAGACATGAGTTCAAATGTAGAGTCAGACACTTGCTGGCTGTGTGATCCTGGGTAAGGCTGTGTTTGCCTCAGTATCCTCAACTGTAAAATGGGGATAACAGCACCTAATTCACAGAGTTGTTGTGAGGTTAAAATGAGATTGTATTTGTGAAATGTTTAGTACATTGTCTGGTACAGAGTAGGTGCTTATATAAATGCTTATTCCATTCCACCTTCCCTTCTCCCATATGTTATTATTTTATGTATTTTTTCCTACTCATTTGTTGCTAATTTCAGTAAGATTCTAGTCAAGGTAATTTCAAGGTATCCCATCAAGGAAGTTTTACCTGCATTTGATTTTATAACGTATGAAGTGCTTTACTAGGTTAAATGTTAAGAAATGTTGGTAATTGTAGCTCCTTTTCTTGCTTCATCATGCTTAGCTTATTTTTAGATTTAGAGGTTTAGTGTGTAACTAATGCTTTTATTTTGTACCCTTGCTTCCTATTGGTGGACATAACTTGTTTAGAGTTGGTTCTTTGCAGGTTGGAGAAATGGGGGTGGGGGTGAGGATGATAATTATGAAATAAAGAAAATTCCTTGGTAATAATTGTGATTATTGTTATTAATTACATTCTCTTATAATTAAAATACCCCAATTTTTTTATTTTCTAAATCCTAGGATAAATGCCATTTCCAGGAAGAAAAAAAAATGTTTGATTGCAAGAAATTAAAGAAAACTGAAATAAATGAAGACAACTTGTATGTAGACAAAATATGGTTTCAATGTGAGAATGAGAATTGTTTAAAATGGAGGTTGTTATCCAGTGAAGATGCTGCCCAAGTTGATCGCAATGAGCCATGGTTTTGCTTCATGAACACTGACCCAAACCATAACACATGTTCTGCTTCTGAAGAATGCTTTCCTGAAGAGTCTCATGTTCTTAAACGTGGATTTAAATATGTCTATTCACAATTTCCTATAGGAAGTCTAGTCTTGGTGAAATTGTACAGTTGGCCAAGGTAAGATTGAAATTGGAAAAGTCGTAAATATAGAAAGCACCTAAAATTTAAGGCCTAACCATTAACACCCCCCCCAAAAAAACCCCTTAGACTGTATAAATATGATTGATGAAATAATTTGGAGAATAGGACTAAATATCAACTATAAGTATTTCATGGTGATTTAAAAATATTGCAATGTTAATTCGATTTTTCTAATGATATATTCATCAATTTACTAGGTATATCTTCAAGATTTTAGTAAGATAGTGATAGCCATTAGAAATCTTTGCTGGAGCACTAATAACCTACAGTCTCTTTTTTGTATGGCTTCCTTCCTCCCTCCCTCCCTCCCTCCCTTCTTTCCTTTCTTTTAAAATTTGGGCCCGTGATTGATTTGGGTAATTTTCATTGTGGAATCTCGCTCTACCAATGCAGATGAGTAATGTTCTGCAATTGTATGATGTTACAGAGTTACTTGGGGTACTGGGAGGTTAGGAGACTTGTCCAATGGCCAAACAACCAGTATAGATCAGAGGCAGGACTTGATCTGAGTTCTAACTCCAAGGTTAGCCCTCTTTTTTGCTAGCCCACACTTCTTTTAACTTAGTAAATATTTGTTGATATATTGGAAAATACCAGGAAGAGAAAATTTGTACATTTGGGAATCATCCATGTAATAATGAAAAATTAAATCTGGGGAGCACCTGGAGGGAGAAGAGAGTAGGGGAGGGCCTAGAATAGAGATTTGGGGGACACGTAGTTAGAGTCCAGAACATGGATGATGATCCAACAAAGAGACAGAGAAGGAGTGGGCAAACTGGTAAAAAGAGGACCAGAAAGGAGTGTTGTTACATGAAAATTGAGGGAGGCAAGAAAGGAGGTTAAAGGATGGTTATATGGTTCCAGGAGGAAAGGATGGTTAAAAGTTGCAGAGGTCAGGGATGACAAAGGGCTGAGAAAATATTATAAGATTTAGCAACCAAGGTGATTCATAACCTCGTAGAGAGCAGTTCCAGGGGACTGATGGAATCAGAAACAAGACTTCGATGGGTTGTGAAGCAAGTGAGATGCAAGAAATGGAGACAGTGACTAGAAGTGATATTTTCTAGGAGTCTGACTGTCAAGGGTAGTAAAGAGAGATGATGATTACGGGAATGGCAACTTCAAATGAAGGGGGTTTTTTAATGATGCTTTTAAAGTATTTTTACTTCAGTTCACATGTTTTAGGAATGGTATAAAGATGAAAATACCTCTTTTTATCTAAAATAGTACTACTATGTAACAATTTTTCTCAAGAATGAAAAAACGGGAGACTTAATTGATTAGTGCCTATGTTAATCTATTCTAGGCAGGTAGGTGGTGCAGTGAAGAGAGCTCTAGGCCTGGAGTCAGAAAGAGCTGAGTTCAGATTTGAAGTCAAATACTTACTAGCTGTGTGACCCTGGGAAAGTCAGTTATCCTTTGTCTGCCTCAGTTTCCTCAGCTGCAAAATAGAAATAACAGTAACATCTACTTCTTAGGGTTATTGTGAGGATCAAATGAGATAATGTTTGAAAAGCACTTACTTGAAAAGCACTAATATGCGCCTGGCACATATCGGGTACTTAAAAATGCTTGTTTCCTTCCTTCCTAATCCAAAAATAAAGAATTCTCATAGTAATAAAATTTGATGATAATAACGACTTATATTTACATGTAATCTTTCTCAACATGCCAGAAAAATCACTTTCCTTTGTGTCATAAGATTGAAGGGCAATTTTCCCCTTTTCTGAAACTGGTCAAAGGATAGCATTCATATATTTAAAGATAGGAATTTTTTTTAGAAATACAGGACATTTCTAAATGACAAAGCAAATAAATACTTAAGAAAATTAAAACTAGATAATTTTCCCCTAAGTCAGCACTCTTGGAAACAGTATGTTTAAGCATTTTAAAGTGAAAACGCTATGAATTCAGATGACGTCTGTGGAATATCTTCTGATGTCTCAGTGTAACCTTCCACCGTTAAAAAGCTTTGTAGTTTCTTCTCTAGTTTTGCTACATACACGGTGTCACTTGAAAGTGTGTAACATGGAAACGATCTTCACTTTTATCCAAGTCAAGCAATAGAAGAAGACCTCAGATGAAATGTCAAAAAATGTTGAGCCATTAATCTTTTTTTAAAAGAATAAAGCGGAATATTATGGACATTTTTCTTAAAACAAAAATATTTATAACAGTCTTGCAAACAAAATAAAGAAAATTTACTATACTTAAATGTTTTTGTTTTGTTTTGTTTTACCAAGGGATCTAGCTACTGAAAAAATAGTAAAGCTAAAACAAATATTACTCTTTATTTCATAGGTGATTGGAAAGGAGATTGGTCTTGGAGACTTACTAGTGAAACCTGGTTTTCTCATATGAGTATAATAAAACTTTCACAAACTGTCTAAAATCCTTAATAAATGTGAGCCATTAGATGATATCATGCATGAATACTTGAGTACATAATTTTATATAATTTATTTTTGAATAGTTGTAATGTCACATATTGTATTAAGTCATATATATTTCACATGCACTACTGAAATCTATTTAAAAGAACATGTTGGGAAATACTTTTATAATGTAAATAATTACTCTCCACTTTCAAATTTTTAAAGTACACATTTTTGTATAAGTTATACAGATCTATAGTTAAAATGAAGCACACTCATAAATTCTTCCCTAGGGTCAGTGACCAAGCTGAAATTTTGTTGTCCTGCATAATGTGACAGATTCTTTGAACAATTGCATGTTAGAATATAACCATGCACTTGCCAAATGCCTAATGCAAGGATTTTAAAATAGGATTGATTTTATATTCATTTAGTGATTGCAGGCTATCAAAAAGAAAGAAGAAAGAAAAAGACAAAAAGGAACCTACTTTTGACTTTTCTTTTGATAGTCTGGGTGTTTTATATTCTTGAAGGTATTCTATTTCTTTTGTGTTTTAAATTTTGTTAGTATATAATGGTACACAATATGTTCTGATGATTCTTATCATTTCTTCTGGTTTTGTTCTGATTTCACCTAGCTCATTTGCTATATTATTGATTTGATTTTTTCCCCTCTTCTTTTTAATCATTTTAACTAGAGGCTTATCAATTTTATTAGTCTTTTGAAAGAACCAGCTTTTAGTTTTATTTATAATTTCTATATTTTTCTTGGTTTTTAACTTATCTTTTTTTTTTTTTGATGAGGTAGTTGGGGTTAAATGACTTGCCCAGAGTCATAACAGTTAGTGAATGTTATATGTCTGAGGCCGGATTTGAACTCAGATCCTCCTGATGCCCGGGCTGGTGCTCTATCCACTATACCACCTAGCTGTCTCGTTAGCTTTTTCTCCTCTAATTTTTACTATCTCCTCTTTTTTGCTTATTTTAGGTTTATCTGTTAGTTTTCTGATTTTTAAGTGCATATTCAGCTCATTATTCCTTTTTCTATTTTGTTAATATATTTTTAGAGAGATTTGATTTTTTTCACCTGGGGATTGCTTTAGCTACATCCCAGAAATTTTTTTATGTTATCTCTTCATTATAATTTTCTTTCACATAATTATTGTTTGTATTATTTGTTCTTTGACCTACTCATTATTTAGGATTTCATTGTTAAATTTCCATTTGGCTTGGTCTCTTGTTTGTGGTTCCTGAACCAATAATTATTTTTATTGTTTTATGGTCTATAAAAGAAATATTAAATATTTCTGCCTTTTTACCTTTGCTTGCAACACCTCTGAGCCCCTTGTCAACTGTCATTGTCATTGTCAATTTTTATTAAACTTCCATGTGGTACTGAGAGATAACTGTATTCTTTTGCCATCCTATTTAGAAGGTGCCATAAGTCTTTTAACTCCAATCTCTCCAGCAATTTGTTCAGTTCCATATTTTTCCTTTTGATTCTATTTCTGTTAAACTCAAAACTGAGAGAGGGGTATTGAGGTTTCCTGTCAATATTGTGCTATTGTTTGCATCCTCTTAGTTCGCTTAATGTTTACTTTGTGAATTTGGATGCTAAGGTATTTGGAGTATATAAGTTTATTATTAATGTTGGTCTCTCATCTATGGTTCCTTTCACTCCAATATAGTTTCCTCGTTTATTCCTTTTTATTTTTTTGGTTTTTCATTTTTGCTTTATCAAGCAGCATGATTGCAACTGGGTTGTTTTTTTCTTTGGATTCACTTGTTATGTAGTAAGTTGTGTCCATCTCCTTCAGTTTTATTTTGGGTGGCTTTGTTATTTAAATACATTTCTTCTAAGCAACAGAGTATATTCTTATCTAGTTTGTCACTCTTTTTCATTTTATTGGATTGTTTAATCTGTTCACACTTACAGACATAATAGTAATGTTTATATTTTCCTGTATTTGTCTCTAATATTTTTAAAGTTATAATTTTTCCCTCATGTGTTGTAAACAGAGTGCTATATTCCTTCAGTTATTATTCCCAATGGCTCTCTTCCCCTCATTCCCAAACTCCTTCTCCTATTAACTCCTTTCCCTCTGAGATTTTGTTTATTAATTCCTTTTTATCTGGTTATTTGATCCCTGACTCCCTCATTTTTTTTTCCAGTCAAGTACATTACCTTTTTCTCTTCTTTCATTAAGCTAGTCCTTTTTTTTTGTTTTTAAATTTAAGCTAGGCAATGGGGTTAAGTGACTTGCCCAGGATCACGTAGCTAGTAAGTGTTACGTGTCTGAGGCCGGATTTGAACTCAGGTCCTCCTGACTTCAGGGCCAGTGCTCTATCCACTGTGCCACCTAGCTGCCCCTCATTAAGCTATTCCTGTTCATTAATATTTTAATTTCATTTTTTGTACCCCTTTTCAGATCGAGTTTTCTCACTCTTTTCATTGTTTATTCTCTCCTGTTTACTCTAGAACCTCCTCCTTCTCTGGTTCATGACCACTATAATTTTCTAGTCTCTGTCTATTCATTCTGTTCTTTATGAGATCATAACTTCCAAGGTATCCATTCAGGGCTTTCCCCTGTGTGCAATTTCTACCATATTCTTGTAGAGCTTGCCTTGTGGATTCCATTTTTCCATTGTACCTCACTCCTAGAGCAAAGCTAATCCCTAAGAATAAAAGACAAGACACTGTCCCACGGTAGAATTTTTCCCTCCTCCCCCACTACATCTCTGATTATGCAGCCTACCATGGATCTATAACCTCCCTTGGTTACCTTCTTTTCTTTATTCTTCATTTTCCTCAAAATCTCCTTCCTGGGTCCATACCCTTCCATTCTCCTAGGTGCTAGTCTTCCACCCCACACCCCTCCACCGAATTCCAGTTGTCTTCCTTCTGAGATAGGACTTATGGTCTTTTTCAGGCCCCAATTCCCCAAGACCACACCCAGCACAAAATCCCTACCTCACTTCACAGAACATCTTTCTTCACCTGGGGTAAACTTCATCAATGTAACCCTCTCCCACTACCAAAGCAAGGCCTTCCTCCTTTCCACACCTTTGTCTTTTTCCCCTTCTCACTCCCCTGTCTGTTCTTTACCATCTCTTCTTTTAAATTTCTGCTTTCACCCTTGTGTCCTGGTGTACTTTTAGGAAGAAATTTCTTAAGGATCCCTCTGTTATTTTTTAAAATAGTTGTATACTGCCCACATGAGGATCTTTTTCTAGTTTTTTTTCTCCTTTTTTTCCCTTGTGGTAATGTATTTCATTCTATGCACTTTCCTTGGTTGCTGTATCTGTTTACCTTCCTTGTATTTTTGTTGTCTGGGTGTTTGTGAAGCAAATAATCTGCTCTCTGTTGGTTTTCTTTGTAGGACTGCTTCAAGTGACTTTTATTTAATATCCATTTTTTTTTCATTGATTATTAAGCATAAGATTGCAAGGTATATCACCTTGGGTTACAGCTTCTGATCCTTGTTTGCCTTTTGGAACACATTGTTCCCTTCTCTTCTAGAATTTTTGTTGAGTACAGAATAGTCTTGTATTATTAGAAGTTCTTTCTCCTGGTTTATGGAAGAATTTGTTTGTCCTTGGAATTGTTAAACTTAACCACTATGTGTCTTGGATATTACAGCATAGAGATTTTTTTTCTGTAGGCAATCTGTGTATTACTTTGGCACCTTTTTCTATTTATCAGTCTTGTGTTAATTCTTACATTATGGTATTCAAGATTTTTTATTTGTTTGGCTCATGCGGGAGACCTCTAATATTTGAGTTTAATCTTTAATCTTTTAAATCTTTAAGTTAAAATTTCTTGAAATGTAGCTCTGAAAAGACAGGCTTTTAAAAGCCAGTAGTGTTCTAAATGGAGCTACTTGACTCCATTAAAACCCTAAATCACTCTGGGTTTCTTTGAGTAGCCAAAAATAGGCCCAACCCAAACTTCTGAGGCTCATTGTTTAGATTTTGAGGTCTCAGTACTGGGTAAGTAGCAATTGTTATCTGTTCTGGCCAGAAACTCCGTACAGTCTTCCCCTCCCAGACTGATATCTTTGTGATGGTAAATTGAGCCACTTTTTGTCTCAACTTTTACCCAGCCCTTAGTCATTGAATCGGCATTGCTTTAGACAAGCTGAGACCTGGGAAAGAACTTAATTTAGAAAGACTAAGGTCACCCACTACCTCCTAGGCATCTTGACTTTTATCTTATCACTGAACTTGTTGACTGTAGAGGAGAGAGTGAGGCTGATGACTTTGGTAACTCTGCTGTACTCAGATCGAATTCATATGCAAATCAAGTCATCATCCTTGTGATGTTATTAGTCCTCTTGGAGAAGAAAGGATGACAGTGTCTCTATGTATTCTGTCTTCTAGATCAATGTTTTGCTTGTTTGGAAATTATGTTTTCTTTTAACATGATTACTTTTTGCTTCTCTTCCAAATTGTTCTTTACCTTTATGTATTTACATTCCTAATCTATTATCTTATTTCTTTGGTGAGATTTGCTACTGTGGATTCAAATTTTTCTAGTCTGTTAGTTTATATTCCTTCTGTTAGGCAGGTGATAAATTCTGCTTTCATGGTTCTTGTTTTTTCTGTTGAAGGATTTGGGTACATCTTACTGTGGTTTGTTGCTGCTTTCAGAATCCATAGGGTCCTGTGCTTCATTGGAATTGATTCATTTTCTTTTGGTCTTGTATAGATGATATGGAGGACATATTCCATTCTCTTATCAATATCTAATTTGTTGGTTTATCTGTTTATGTTCAAGTTTTGTTTTTTATTTTTTAATTGAGTTTTCTTTCTCCTGAAATATTTGGAAAGTTCTGGCCATTTCCCTTATAATCCCTATTGCTCATTTTCTGACTTCTTCCCCTTTTTTGACAGATTCCTTGAGGGCTGAACTTCAAAGCAGGATCAGATTCCTTCCGCACAAGGGAACTCATTTTTTATGGACCTTAATTTTATTACCAAGTGACTTCTGGGAGGATAAAACTGGCCTCAGCTAGATGCTAATCCCTTTTCCTTCAGGTCCTGTTGGAGCCCCAAATACACATTGGCATTCTGCCTAAGTTCTAACTATTCCTTAATTCTGTGGTTGGCCATTACTTCACTGTGGTAGGGACACTGCCACATATGTGTCAGCTCAAACTTCCCATTTTCTTATATCTTCACTTTCTACACGCAGGGTGGTGATCATAAGGGTTGAGGGCAGAGGTGGGTTCTGTTGCTTGTTGCCTCAGAATAGTGGAGTGAGGGTGAGGAATTGGAATGGGATGCTTGGCTAGAAGAAACCACAACAGTAGTAAGGGAATTGCTAAGTGGATCCCAGAGCACAAAGGGATATTTACTGAGAAAGTGTAACAAGGACAAAACTACAAAAACATTCACTGGAACTGGGCTGGGGGTGAGGGGCACTATCTCTTCTACATACCCACATAGTCCCTGGGAGAATGGGCTCAAACTTACAGTGGCAGCTACAAAGCATTCTGTCTATCCAGTGCACTTGTCAGTATGGCATAGCTGCTGGACAAGTTGTTTCTTTGTTTTCAGGACCCAGGTTCTTGGTTTCTAGGTCTATTCTCTCCTCTGCTGCCAAACAGATCACTCCTTTAGGCCAACTCCATCATGGACTCTTGTAGCTGGACCTGCTGACCTTTTTGAAGCACAGAGATCATAACCTGATTCATTTATTCCAATACTCATTCCCCTAAGATCAAAAAGAATAATTGCGGCAGGGACAAAAAGAGGCAGTAGCTCCATGTGAACATTGGCATATGTATGTATGTGTATGTGTGTTGTTGTCCTTTGTCCTTGAAGAGGACCAAAATGACATCACTATGCTAGAGTTAAGTTTTAGTGTGTCCATCTGTGGCTGATCAGACCAATATGAGCTCGGAACGTTCTGCCTTAGTGCATGTCCATGTGCACATTTGGGGTATATTCTCTAAAGTTGCGCATCCTGCATTTCCTTTGAGTTGTTTCAATTCTGCTTTGCTGGTAGAGCACAGCACTTTCTTTGAGGTGGGCATGCCATCCTCAGCGGTCCTATGCCAATGTCTCCCATGTTTAACTCCAGAGTTCTTAAGAGAGACCTTGAGAGTGTCCTTGTATCGCTTCTTCTGACCACCGTGTGAGCGCTTGCCTTGTGTGAGTTCTCCATAAAATAGGCTTTTTGGCAAGCGTACATTTTACGTTCAAACACTTCCCTCATCTGGCAGCCCAGAGCATTTCTTCCTCCATATTTATAGCAAGCTTACGTCTGTTTTGTATACACCCATGGAGTGAAAAAAGGCCGTGTGCTTGCTCCCATGCTTTTTAGCATGGTGTTTTCAGCAGTGTTGTCTGACACCTTCATTGAGGACAAACACGGCATCAAGGTCAACTACTGCGCTGGTGGTAAATTATTTACCTTGAAAAGCTACAAGGCAAGATCAAAGTGGAAGGAAGTGTGGTGCGTAATTTTTTGTTTGCCGATGAGTGTGCATTCAATGCAGCCTCTGAAGCTGAGATGCAACAAAGTATAGATCAATTTTCTGATGTTTGTACTAATTTTGGCCTAACAATTAACACCAAGAAAACACAGGTGCTCCACCAGCCAACAGTACATGGAACCATTGGTTACAGCAAATGGAGAAGTTTTGCATACTGTGGATAAGTTAACTTACCTTGGCAGTATACTTTCCAGGGTTGCACACACTGAGAATGAGGTTGACACAGGCATTGCCAGAGCTAGCACAGTGTTTGGGAGGCTATGAAGAAAAGTGTGGAAGAGAAGAGGTGTTAGACTGACTGCCAAACTGAAGGTCTACAGAGCCCTTGGGCTGATCTCATTGTTGTATGCTTGTGAAAAATGGACAGTATACCAATGCCATGCCAGGAAACTGAATCATTTTCATTTGAATTGTCTTAGGAAGATTCTAAAGATCACTTGGCAGGTATCAGACACTGAGGTTCTTTCTCAAACTGAACTGCCAAGCATTCAAACTTTACTAAATAGAGTGCAACTTCTATGGGATGGCCATGTTGTTCAAAAGCCAAATGTACACTTGCCTAAAAGACTATTTTGTGGACAACTCTCACAAAGCAAGCACTCACATGGTGGTCAGAAGGAATGATATGAGATTCTCAAGGTCTCTCTGAAGAATTTTGGAGTTGATTGCCTGCCATGGGAAATGTTGACAAAGGACCAACTACCACAGTGTGCCCTCATCAAAGAAGGTGCGATGCTTTATGAGCAAAGCAGAATTGAAGTAGCTCAAAAGATGTGTATGATGCAAAATTTATAGAATCCACCCCAATGTTCATATGAACTGTTTGTGCCCGACCTGTGATAGAGCCTTCTGAGCTTATATTGGTCTCATCAGCCACAGTCAGACACTCTGTAATTTGACTCTAACATAGTGATGTCACTTTGGTGTTCTTCAAGAGCAAAGGACAACCAACCAACCATTTATTCTAGAGTGTTTTAACTTTATTTTAAAATAAAGTATCTAATAAAACATTACTGGTATGGAGTATCACTGCTACAATGTCCTTCATTTCCATCTTATGAGATTGTCTCATAGGTGAAACTAGCTAATGATGTCGTTTTCTAACTTCAGAGAGTAAATCCTTTATCTAGAACAGGAGATACCTTTTACTGAATTTTCTTCTATAATTATGTTTATCAGTTAATCAATAAGCATTTATTAAGTACCTACTATATGCCAGGCACTGTGCTAAGAGCTGAAGGATACAGACAAAGGCAAAAAGCAGTGTCTGCTCTCAAGGAGTTCACAATCTAAGGGAGAACAAACACAAAAACCAGCAATGTACCAACATGATATCTGTGCAGAATAAGTTGAAGATAATCAATAGAAAGATATCATAAAAAGGTTATATTAAACTTCAGACTCCAACTTTTATTGCTAAGTAGTACAGTGAATAGTGCACTGGACTTGCAAAATAGTGAGATCTAAATTCAAATACGCCCTCAGACACTTATTACCTTTGTGACCCTGGGCAAGTCACTTAACTTTTATTTGCCTCAGTTTTCTCATTTGTAAAGTATAGTAATAATGATACCTACTTCCTATAATTGTTATTATAAAGATCAAATGAGATAATATTTCTAAAACTTTGTAAATCTTAAAATACCATATAAGTCCTCATTATAATATAACTATAAATCATCATTATGATAATATTATCATAAAAGTTCTTGAAAGGATGTCATTAAAAATAAATATAGTACAATCCAGTTTGCTTCTTATTCTAAAATTTGTTTTTATTTTTATGCACCATCAAGCATGGTCAGCTGGGTAGCGTTGTGGATAGAATGCTGGGCCTGAAGTCAGACTCATCTTCTTGAGTTCAAATCTGGTCTCAGACACTTACTGTGTGACCCTGGCAAGTCACTTAACCCTGTTTGTCCCAGATTCCTCTTCTGAAAATGAACTGGAGAAGGAAATGGCTAACTACCCTAGTATTTTTTCCTAGAAAACTCCAAATGAGGAGCAGCTAGGTGGCCCAGTAGATAGAGCACTGGGCCAGGACTCAGGAGGACCTGAATTCAAATCTGGCCTCAGACTAAACACTTAATGCTTACTAGCTGTGTGATCCTGGGCAAGTCACTTAACCCCAATTGCCTTGCAAAAAAAAAAAAGGGTATGCACATTTTAGGGCAGCTAGGTGGCACAGTTAATGGAGCACCAGCACTAGAGTCAAGAGGACCTGAGTTCAAATCTGGCCTCAGACACTTGACACTTACTAGCTGTGTGGCCCTGGGAAAGTCACTTACCTCTATTGCCTAGCCAAAAAAAAAAAGAAAAGAAAAGAAAAGAAAAAAAAGCTAAAAAGAAACCAAACAGAAAACCCCAAATGAATTTACAAAGAGTTGGACACAACTGAAACCACTGAAGAACAGCAAAATGATCAGGCATACTTAGAATACTTATGGACTGTACGATTTTAACCAGTATCAGCCTTTCATACCTTCCAAATATATAATAAACCTAACAAATTAAACTACAGCTAATTTGCCAAGTTGGAGTTTTTTCTCTTCACTCATATTTGGAGCTCTTTCTCCAATTCTCAAAGCTACAGAATCACAGAATCTTGGTTGGGAGAATCCTTGGAGTGCATCCACTCTGTTTTGTACCTGGACAAAAATCCACTCTAAAGCTTTCTCGACAAGTGTCCATATAGCCATTTCCTGAAGAATTCTAGTCAAAAGTGAGACAGACTGTGTTGCACTATTCTGCTTGAATAGCCTGGATTTTTTAGGAATTTTCCCCAGTATCAAGTCTAACTCTGTCTCCACAACTTCTACCCATTGTTTCTAGTTCTGCCTTTTGGAGTCAAAGCAGAAAATGGCTTAATTCATTTTTTACATGACATTTCAAGACAGCTATCATGCATTAGGTAAGTTCCAGAAGGGGACAGCATTTCACTTTTGTCAGGCAGAAGTACTTATGGCAGAAACCCCCTTCCTGTGGATTCATAAAACAGAAAAAAAAAAAAAGAAAAAAAAATGGAGGAATGACAGAAAAAAAGGAAGCCATGGAAAAATTAGAAAGGGAAATAGAATACAAGAAGCTCTAAGTTTATAATTTCTTGAAGAATTTTTGCTTTGAAAGATATTTTCTTTCTTACTTATTCATTTCTTGTTTCTAGGCCTGGACTATTCCAGAGATATTTGAGAATTTAGTTTGTGACATGTAAGGCAGACTGTTTTTCCAGGAGTGGGGAAAAAAGAAGGGTACTAGTATGAACATGTCGAGCTCTAACTCTATTGCCTTTATAGTCATATTCCTTAGTGGCATTACTGAAAGGACATCCAATGATCACCAATCCATAGTTACCTTGATAATACAGTTCTGTATCCATATTCCTCTTAGAAGCTTCTCGGTTTAGTAGTATTATCTTTTATTTTTCCAATCTTTTATAATATTTTACAAAATTCAGAGTTTGTATTGACCATACTAAACTTTTTCTTTCAACTGAACCTTTTCACATTGGGACATAGAAAATTAATACTTCTACAATAAATTATAATATGTTGAGCACTTTGCAAAGAGCCTATTATATAGACCTTATGAAATAACTTGAAACTCTTATTAGATGATAAGTTTTATCTTTTTCCATGAACTTTCTACTTCTTTTTACCAATTATTTTTATATTTCACATACTGTATGCATAACTGGAAGTTGGATAGACACTAAAGTCCCCAAACTTACTGAAGTCTATAACTTTTGAAATAATAACCACATAGGGATAGAACCAGTTTGGAAACATAGTTCTGGAATAATAGGGATGAAGGTGGTCTCAATAACTCAACTGGTTCATTTTCATGCCTTAACAAGGAATGCATGTGTACCATTCCAAACAGCCTAGTTTTAATACTTCCAGAGTTGAAGATTTTAGATTTCCTCTGGGTAATAATGATGATGGTGATGATGATGATGGTAATGATAATGATGATAACTGCCATTTGTATCATGCTTTAAAGTTTACATAAAGTTTACAATGTATTATTCAATTTGATCCTCACAAAAATTCTGTGAAATAAGTGCTATTATAATCCCTATTTTACACATGAAGAAACAGAAGCCAAAATAGATGACTTGCCCAGTCACACAGCTAGGAAGTATCTGAGGCAGGATGAAACTCGGATTTTCTTGACTCCAAGTCCAACATTCTATCCACTGTGCTACCTCTTGGAAGAATATAATATGTGTGTTGCCTTATATTGAATTTCCTTTTAAAATAATGTCATAATAAAGTTTCATTGTACTTCAAATTATTTAACTTTTATTGCTAGGTGTTGTGGTGATTCTCAGTTTTAGGAAAACTATATTTAATCTAAATCAATAAAATCATATATTTTTAAAAAGTATACCAAGTAAATATTTTTATTTTAAAAGATATTGACAAAGGTATTTTTAAACTTTGTGAAAAAATCATTAGAACTCAAAGGAGAAAATTTCACATATAATTGTCAAATGTATTAACATAATGTTTGCATTCTGAAAAAGAATGATTTCTAAACAATACATTCTTTTTCCCTTGAAAGTTGGCCAGGCATACTTTGTCTTGATCCTTTAATCGGGAAATATGTGACCTGTGATCTGGATGGAAATGTTGAACATTATCATGTAGAATTCCTAGGTAATCCCCATTCAAGAAAATGGATAAAAGCGAACAGTGTTGGTCATTATAGTATCACATTAAAGGTAGGTAGAATAACATTGTTATTTATTTTTGTTGTTGATTCTACTGTATTTTTTGTTGCACCTTTTTTAAGAATTGGCTCTTTTCCCAAGGCTCATAAGCATAACTATTTTAGAATTACTTTAGAAATTGTAAATATAAAATATTATATGTTATATTTGTTTCTAAGATAATAAAGATGCAATAGCTTTGAGTATTATTTTTTCTGATTAGTGATAGAATTATTAGCATTATTCAACTATAGACTTTTCATAGGACTATGATTACCTGTTGAAATTGTTCTTGGATTTTCATTTGGACATTTTTATAATCTCTGAAGTGCAATTTAAGTTGTAACACTAGTTAAATGAAGCAGTTAATTATGTAATCCAACAAATTTTTTCAAATTTGGAATAGAATATTTCATTATATTAAGTCTTTAAATAACTTTCTGTTACGGGGTTTGAGAACAGTCTTTTGTATTAGACTATGATTAAGCCAGTGCTGATAGATTAAGTTCTCAAATAATACAGCTTTTTTGTTTATGGGTTAGAGTCAATTCAATTATATAAATTAATTTTATTTTTACTGAAACTTTCCCCAGTGTTTTAGGTTAAGCCTGAGTCAATCTCCTGGTAGTTTAGGTCTAATATTATAATGAAATAAGACATAAGTTCTTTAGAAGTTCATAATAAAAGAACATTTGCTTAGCCATGGCAGGGGAAGGATATTCCACAAGGATATGCATTAAGGGTACCATGAGTTAATTCATCTGATAGAAGCTTGTGTGCCTCAGAGTTAGAACACCTAGTGGCTCTTTTGTGCTCAAGTGACTAGGAAGTGGTCACTAGTCTGTAACTTTAGTCTCCTGAGCCAATCAAATCTTAAGGACATTTCCAGTGTCTTTTCAGGAAAAACTAGCCTGGGAGGAAGAGACTAGGATATTGCTCCCACCACAAACAAACACATCTTGCTTCCAGAGAATGCTTAAATAATGCTGACATCAGGAAACAGCATGACACCCATACTACAGGCTTTCCATTTTATAGTAAGAATATATACCCCATATTATGATCCATTCAAGGTCTGTGAATTGATCCCTTAGTATAAATGAATCAGAACAGTGATTTAATATTTATTATTTTAAAAACCTATTATTGCCATAAATAAAACCTTTGTTTACTTTAGTCAGCTAATCAGTATGTGGGATAGAAAGCCTTAAAATGTAAGAGATTTAATTATTTAATTACTTTTCTTCTCCAGAGAACATAGGAACCAGTTATCTTACTGAGATAGGATAGCATGGCTTTAGTAGTTTGAGAATTTGTGTTCTTCCTTCTTTATAAAGAAATAACAGGCAGAAACGTCGTGTGTGTGTGTGTGTGTGTGTGTGTGTGTGTGTGTGCTGGAGCCAGGGCTTGATTTATTATTGTGTTGATTATCTAGACTTAAGAAGGTGATGGAGAAAATAATCATAGTGAAGATTAAGTTTTACACAGTGCCTGACGCATATTAAATGTTTAATAAATGTTTGTTGATTGCTGATATGTATGTGATTTTGATGTTACTTTTCTATTTTTTTTTTTGAAAATTCACCATACTTTAAAGAATAAAGCCAGGCTGTGATGATTCTATGATTTTAAACTCTAACTCAGGAAGAGCAACAAGTTTTCTTATCTTCTGTGCTCTACCCTTTTTCTACTCTCTTTTCCTTTCAAAGTGTGCTGGTAAATGTTTAACAACCAACTCTATGGCACACAGACACACACACACACACACACACACACACACACACACACACACACAGCCTTTCTGTTACCCAGAGACTGAGGTGGTGCAAGGTGGAGGGGGAAAGGGACTTAGAGGTTGGTAGGGATGGATTAAGTCCCATGTATTGGAGGAGTAAGTTTGTATTTTTATGATTATATCTTTTGAAATAAATATTCCTGTGTAAAAGCTAATGCCACTATCAGTAGCTAAATGAAGGTGGGGTACAAAGGACCCCCCCTACAACTAAGGGAGCAACATCAGTGGGAGATGGGTCTAGATGCTTCCCCAAACCCACTGAAAGCACTGAAGAACTTTGGGGGAGGAGTGAAAAGTAACCAACTGGCCTTCCTGTGGTAGAGGCCAGGGTCATCTGTGTTACCCATGCTGCATAGGAACAATTACTTGAAGTTGCAGGGATTCAAATTTAGGTTTAATGTAAAGAGAAACTTCTCCTTAATTAGAGTGTCCAAAAGTGGAATGGATAGCCTCAAAAGGCAAAGGATCCTACCCTACAAGGTCTTCAGTGAGGTGGATGACCACTCAGTCTGGGTATTATCAAAGAGAGTCTTATTCTACATCATTTTAATTGGAGGCCACTGAGGTCCCCTCTAGTTCTGAGATTGTACAGATTAGGTCCTGATTAATGCTATTAAT
The DNA here is from genome assembly GCF_003287225.1 of Phascolarctos cinereus. Lineage (NCBI taxonomy): Eukaryota > Metazoa > Chordata > Mammalia > Diprotodontia > Phascolarctidae > Phascolarctos > Phascolarctos cinereus. Next base: position 26,106,320 of record NW_027555514.1, on the reverse strand, counting down.
GAATCTTGGGCAGTGGTCACATTCTTCAAATTTGAACTGCATGTTTCCATTGGGTTAGAACATATTTTACATAATTATAACTAGAATACATGAGCACTATGTTAGCCATTTATCGTATATCATTAAATATATATCTTGCATTCTTTAAGATGTAGAGTCTTTATCTTTGCAGAACTCAGCTATGAAAAAGGTTAGTAAGCTATTTGTAGTTATTGATGAGGCAATACATGGAAGTCAAATAAATGCCAAACCAAGAGATGATTTTAAAAGTGTATGCTTATCTGAAAATTTTGTTATCTCCTAACATTCTTGCCATGATGATTGCTTCAGCAAGGAAAGAAAATTGAACTGGGAGAAATTCACAGGTTTAAATCAGCCATGAAAATAAGTATGTGTTCATTTGCCCCAGGCCTGAAAGAAATCAGGATAGACCTAAAGGATTTCAGAAACTGCACAAATGAAAATCAACCTGTGGACCTAAAAGAAAGTTAATACTCTTGGCTGCTACATGCTAGCCATTTTTGTTTGGTTTCATGGGAATATGTATTTGTGGAGAAACACTGGTTTTATTGGCTCTAGGCAGGTGATTGTGTCCCATGCTGAATGGGGTGGAGATCAGTAAAAGCAGGTGGGAAGATAGTGAAGAGGGGCTAGACAGGGGCAAGTCTACACATTTTGTAGGCTAAACAACATTTCTACAAGACTGCCTTTTTTTTTAATTTGCGAAGCTAATAGAAATAGGATGAAAATAGACTTCAAGAAGCACAAACTGAACAATGTGGAGCAGTTATATGGTAATGAGGTTTTTTTTGTACCATGATTGCTCCTACAATGGTGTTGCAGACCAAGGGCATTCATGATGGCATCAGCAAGATCTGGGAAAGTTGTGGAGAGTGTTGTGCTTCCACACAGCAGCTGAGCAAGCTGGATGTCCCGTCCAGGTCCCAACCTCTACTTCTTCCTCCTCTCTCCCTGACTCTGTCTCTTAACAATCAAACATCTGTCTCATCATGTTGTGAGATTCCCGTCCTTTAAATCTGGGTTTCTGGAAAGCTATTGAGCTCTACCTAGGCTTCCTGAAAATGTTCCTAGAGAGCACACAGAGCACATACACTTCCCTTACCCTTCAACAGCTAACCCTCATTGCATAGGATCTAGCTGCTAGTAAAGCAGAGTTTCAGGGTATTTTCTTTTCAGCTCAAATTCAAGCACCTGGAAATCCAAACATCATATATTATTTTGAGGAGTAAAGTTTTACACTGAGCTTTCCAAGCTTTTCCTTCAGGATTTGGGACCTGGTCAACTTAGCTTTGTCCCTTTCTCAAGCAAAAAAAGCTGTCTTTTCTGGAAACTCTTACAATGATTCTCTCAGTGCATGAAGCCAACCAACTGTGGTCTGCACAAAAAGTGTTTCTTTTTACACAGGACACACCAAAATAAAAAGTGCCTCTTTCTACACAGGGAACAGTAAAATTCCTTAGATGTCCCTCCAGCATAGGTAATCCCTACAGAGGTCCAGCTGATTTCCTCTGGGTCCCTTATCCCAAAGGCCCAAAGGGCATAGTTTTCTAGGGAAAAACAAATGGAATTACAAACTCATCCATCAGAGCAAGAGGACAAATAGATTCAGCTAAAGAACTAGCAAAGGATATCAGTTACTTGTGGATTTTAGGCAGGGGCATTTCTTGTCTAAAGAAGTTGTACAGCATTTTGATTTCATAAAAGATAAGCTGTCTAGATCTGCTTAAATGCAAAAAGAACAATATGAACATTTTTACTAAAAGATAGCAACCTTTGTGATTCCAGAATTCTCACATTAAACTTAGTATTAGAACTTATACAGTACTGATAGAGAACACAACTGTATCAATATGTTAGTATCAGGTATCAGTATACCAGTCTTTTCTGAATCCAATAAAACAAAAAGTATCAGTACTTAACAGATTTTTTTAAAAAATGAAAAGGTTGCAAAATTACATTAATGGAACTGATTTGTGAGGGGGAACTCTCAGGAAAAAAAGCAATTGTACATTTATAGTCTAGAAAATTCACCAGTTTTTTTCTAGGATCTTTGAGTCAAGGATATCTCAAAAATCAAAAGTCACAGACAGAGAATCTCTCTAGGGGTTCCTGCAAAAGTGAAGGGACCAATCTTACCTCAGGACAGGCACCACATATACCACTGTCTATCATTATCCTTACCTCCTGGAAGACCAGGTAGGTTAGATTTCACACTTGCCCCAGCATTTTCTAATCCCATTAAGAGGATTTGGAGTGTATTTAGGTCCTGAAGCGCAGCCCTTTGAATCCAAACTTCACAGTCAAAGGGCTGCACTTAAGGACCTATAGAACCATGTGCTGTCTCAAGGCTACAGGTTCCACATGTCTGATCTAGGCTCTCTGCAAAAGGCTCCAGCAGCCCGTTAATGTTGTTCTTCCAAGTATAGGGTGTGGTTCCCTGTATGCCAGTTCCACCAGCCACTAACAGTCAGAAATATTTACTTCAGAAGATATATACCTTAATATACAAACTTACCCCCTCCCCCCCGCAATGGGGGAGGCATAATCATTTGCATCCCTTTGCACCACCTCAGTCTCTAGGGAGAGGCATATGGGTTAGCTCCATTCCTATATAACATAGTCTCAGTTCTAAATGCAAACCCACCTCAGGCTTGAATACCAGCATCCTGGTTTCTCAGGGCTTCCATACCAGGCTGGCTGGCTGCACCATCCTCACTGTAATCCTGCCTCCAGGGTTGTCATGGTTTGAATTCCCAGATCCCGTGAGGACCACCTCTGGCACCTGAAGCTGAGGAGGACAAACAGCACAGAACAGAAACAAACACCTCCAAGATCCTTTCTTGGAGCTGGAATAAAGAGGGAGTATAGGGGAAAAAGTCCTTCCACTCTTGTCAGTTCAGTTCATGGTGCCCATGCAATTGATGAACTGTGTGTGGTCTTTAACCTCTGGACACAATGATAAAAGTGGCTGAAAAAAGCAGCAGAAAGAGTAAAAGTTCAGCCTTGCCAATTTTGAAGACACAGAAAGCTAATCAAAGGAGGCAAGCCCTGCCACATAGTAGGGGATTTAGAGGCCTCCATGTGGGGCAAACTGACTATACTCAAAGACTCCTCAAGGTAGTCTCTATGTTAAGTGAACTAGGCATGCCCAGATAAACCTAGGCAACATCTACAAACCAAGCAAAATATTCCCTCTTCCATGTGATAGTCCTGCAAATATCTTAAGATGGGTATCATGTCTTACCAAGTCTTCTCTTTTCTAGGTTAAATATTCTCAAGTTTCTTCAGTTTCTGCTTGAAAAGTGTAGTCTCCATTTCCCCTTATCATTCTGGTTATTCTCCTGTAGACATGATTCACCTTGTCAAACCTTTAGTTTAGGGAACTAAAATGTGCTACCCACTAGTAGTCAGATATGGTCTGACTAGGGCAGAGTATGGCAGAAACGTCACACCTTCCATGTTCTAGAGATTATGTCTCTCAATTTATTCTAGGTTTGCATTAATAGATTTGGCTCCCATGTGACACATGTTGATTCATTTTGAACTTGCAATTAATACCTTCATATCTTCCTCTAGGTGAATTGTTATCTAGAAATGGCTACCCTATCTTTTACGTGTGACATTGCTGTTTTGAGGCCAACTATTAGACTTTACATTTATCTATAAATTTTATCTTGTTATACTAGGCTCAATGTTCTAAACCATTAAATTCTTTTCTTTGGATCATGAGTGCCTTCTAACATGTTAGCTATTCTTTCTACCTTTGTCATAAGTTTTACATTTGATAAGTATGTTATATATGCCTTAATCCAAGTCATTGATAAAAATCTTGAACAACATAGGGCTAAGAAGGGAGCTGTGCATACCTAGGAGATTCTATTATAGACATCCTTCTAAGCTGACATCAAAATTTTAATGACTGCTCTTTAGGCCTGGTCATTCAATCAGTTCTAAATCCATCCAGCTGAAATATTATCTCTCCCTAATCTCTTTATCTAGTTTACAAAAAGAATATTAGAGACTGTTAAATACTTTGTTATAACAAAAATATACTCTGTTTATAGTATTTCTCTGATTTAGGTAACCATTTAAATTATAGGACCTCTTATATTTAGTTGGCATATTCATGTAGACCTTATTGTTGTATATAGTATAAAATATTGGCATAAAACTACTTTCTAATTTCCCCAGCAGTTCTTATTAAATAGGGAATTTTGCCCCCAAAAGTTTGAGTTCTTGAGTTTATTAAACAGTAGTAGGCTTCTGAGTTTGATTGTTTTTGACTTTTGTTTATCTATTCTGTTTCATTGATCTTTTTTGAAAACAGCCCTCTGTAGTTTTATAGCACTTTTGCCATTCTCTATGACCTTTTACATAGTTGCTAGCTAGCATTTATATAGCAAGATTTGCAAAGTGCTTCATCTAGGTTATTTTATCTGATACAGCAACCTCAGGAGATAGGTCCTATTATTATCCCTATTTTACATATGAGGAAACTGAGGCAGAGAAGTTAAGTGACTTGCCCAGGGGCACACAGCTAAGAAGTGTCTGAAGCAGGATTCTTACTTTACTCTTCTTTCTTTAAAAGCCTTAATTATTTATTTTAGTTTTCAACATTTACTTCCACAAGATTTTGAATTCCAAATTTTCTCCCTATCTTGCCTCTCCCCCACCCCAAGACAGCATGCATTCTGAATACCCCTTCCCCTAATCTGTCCTCCCTTCTATCACCTTCCCCCCTTTCTCTTGTCCCCTTCCCTTTCTATTTTCCTGTAGTGCAGGATAGATTTCTATACCACATTCTGTATATCTTATTTCCCAGTTGCGTGTAAGAACAATTTTTAACATTTATTTTTAAAACTTTGGGTTCCAAATTCTCTCCTTTCTTCCCTCCCCAGGTACCCTCATTGAGAAGGCAAGCAACTACAGGTTATACATGTGTAGTCATGCAAAACACTTCCATAGTAGTCATGTTGTGAAAAACTAACCATATTTCCCTTCATCCTATCCCACCCCCTATTTATTGTATTCTCTCTTTTGACCCTGTCCCTCCTTAGAAGTGTTTGCTTCTGATTACCCCCTCCCCCAATCTGTCCTCCCTTCTGTCATCTCCCTGCTCTCTTATCCCCTTCCCCCATATTTTCCTGTAGGGTAAGATAGCTTTCTATACCCAATTGAGTGTGTTTGTTATTCCCTCCTTAAGCCAAATCCCATGGGAATAAGATTCACTTATTCCATCTCACCTTCCCCCACTTCCCCTCTACCATAAAAACTTTTTCTTGTCTGTTTTATGTGAGATAATTTACCCCAGTCTACCTATCCCTTTATCCTTCTCCCAGTATAATCCTCTCTCACCCCTTAATTTTATTTTTAGATATCACCCCTTCATCTTCAACTCACCCTGTGCCATCTATCTATCTATCTATCTATCTATCTATCTATCTATCTATCTATCTATCTATCTATCTACATATATATTTTTTCCCTCCAACTACCCTAATACTGACAAAGGTCTCATGAGTTACAAATATCATCTTTTCATGTAGAAATGTAAACAGTTCAACTTTAATAAGTCCCTTATAATTTCTCTTTCCTTTTTACTTCTTCATGCTTCTCTTGAGTCTTGTATTTGAAAGTCAAATTTTCTATTCAGCTCTGGTCTTTTCATCAAGAATGCTTGAAAGTCCTCTATTTCACTGAATGTCAATTTTTTTCCCCTGAAGGATTATACTCAGTTTTTCTGGGTGGCTGATTCTTGGCTGTAATCCTATCTCCTTTGCCCTCTGGAATGTCATATCCTGAGCTCTGCGGTTCCTTAGTGTAGAAGCTGCTAAATCTTGTGTTATCTTGATTGTGTTTCCACCATACTTGAATTGTTTCTGGCTGCTTGCAATATTTTCTCCTTGACCAGGGAACTCTGGAATTTGGCTACAATATTCCTAGCAGTTTTCCTTTGGGGATCTCTTTCAGGAGATGATCAGTGAATTCTTTCCATTTCTGTTTTACCCTCTGGTTCTAGAATATCAGGGCAGTTTTCCTTGATAATTTCTTGAAAGATGATGTCTAGGCTCTTTTTTTTTGATCCTGGCTTTTAGGTAGTTAGTTGAATAATTTTTAAACTATGTCTGCTGGATCTATTTTCCAGGTCAGTTGTTTTTCCAGTGAGATATTTCACATTGACTTCTATTTTTTCATTCTTTTGGTTTTGTTTTACAATGTCTTGATTTCTAATGAAGTCATTAACTTCCATTTGCTCCATTCTAATTTTTTTTTTTTTGCCTTTTTGGGTGAGGCAGTCGGGGTTAAGGGACTTGCCCAGAGTCACACAGCTAGTAAGTGTCATGTGTCTGGGGCCAGATTTGAACTCAGGTCCTCCTGACTTGCAAAGTATGTTCCTCAAACCCATGTGAAGTAAGTGGTAGAAGTATTAATATTCCTATTTTTCAGATGAGGAAACTGAGGCTCACCATGGTTAAATGTCTTGCCTATGACCACCTAGGTAAAGGGGAGATGTTTAAACCCAGGACTCCTTCTTAGTGTTTTTCTTTATTACTGGACCTCTTAGAGCACTAGTCCTATCTCCCTTTTCTTTTTTCCTCTGTGCTCCCCACCTTCATTATGGATAAAATGCCTTTTGTTGTTGTTGTTACCTTTTGCATTCATCATCAGCTTTACCCCATTTTGAGCTTGAATGTTCTTGCCAAGAACCATGCTACTTTTTTTTTTGTATTTATAATGTTATCTACCCTTGCTTTTTTTTGTCTTCTCTGTTGTTCAGTTATTTTTTTCAGTCTTGTCCAACTCTTTGTGAACCCATTTGGGGTTTTCTTGGCAAAGATACTGGAGTGATTTGCCATTTCCTTCTCCAGCTCATTTTACAGATAAGGAACTGAGGCAAATAGGGTTAAGTGACTTGCTCAGAGTCACACAGCTAGTAAATGTCTGAGTCTGGATTTGAACTCAGAAAAAAGAGTCTTCCTGACTGTAAGACCAGTACTCTGTCCACTACATCCCCTAGCTATCTTTTGTCTTTCATATGTACCTTTAATAAAAACAAATTGGTCTATGAGTTCCTTATGCAATCGCATCCATGTCTTTGCAAAGTTCCCCTTTTTCCTTTTCAATGATTTTTTAGCATCTTTCAGAATTTCATTTTTAAGAGCTTCCTATCCCTTTTGGATATTGTACTGAAATCTTAATGAAACCCAGATATTTGTTACAAACAATAATTCTTAGACTATATTTCTCAAACAATTTAAAAGTGACATGCCTTAAGAAAAATGATACCTTTTTATCCTCATTGTCAACACATAGTTTTCATAACATGTTGAAGCTAATTATGTGTTCTCACGGTTCTAGGCTTTTGGATGAAATGGTCCAACATTATGTTCCTTTTGGCATTTTTGTCATTGATATAGCTTAGGAACTAAATAGACCCACTTTAATTTTGTCTTGTGGGACTGGCATTATAGGTAGCTTTGAGAGTATTTCTAATAGGCTGATGACATTTATGGATCCATATTGGTAGTCTAATCATTTATATGCAAATACTTCCATTCTTCTATATTACATCAAAAAAAAATCAGTGTCACCTGCTTAGAATCTAAATGGGGCATCTGTTTCTAATCCTCATAATCATATCAAATTCCCAATAAGCTATCATCCACAGCCTAGAGAATCATAAAGGCCTTCTTATTGATCTCCTGTTGTGAATTCAATTTTGCTTTCAAACTACATGAGTAATTAACCTTACCCTCAAGCAGATGTTTTCAAAGATGAACAAGGGTATGCAAGACCCTTTCCTCCAATTAGTGAGCTACATTGATTCTTATCAATGTCTTTGGAAGATTATTCATAATGTTTTTAAATCCTAGAGATTTTTATATTCTCATAATAGAACAGTGTGTAACTGATTAAAGTTAGTTCAGCAACTCTGCTAATTTAAAAAAAATCTGTCCAAATGAAAATATAATAAACCTTACTATGCCCAGATATAAAATGTGCTTTGGCTATCACAGTTCATCACAATGGAATTTTCATATTGGCTGTTCCTTTTCTCTCAATCAAAATCCCACTCTGATCCTTTTTTTATACTAAATTAATGCTTAAAGTATTGTGTTTTGAAGGAATATTTGCTATTGTAACTAACTATTAGCAAAACTGTGAGCTCTAAAATTGAAGGTCCAACTTGTTCTTCAGCCTGGAAGCACATATGGTAATTTGGAAGGGAACAACACCAGGGATCGTTTGCTGTCCTTAGAAAGCACATGTTGATGACTAGTTAGTTGCCTACTTCACTCTCGTATTGACTGGGTCCTGCTTTTGTGTCAGATAACACTGTAAATATGTGCAGAATTCTAAATGAGAAGCATTTCTCTCAATCCAATTAAACTAACATTTATTAATCACCTCTAGTGGCTAAGACATTGTGTTATGGTATGGGGAATCCAGAGAAGATAGACTAGTTTCTGTCCTCTGGGAATTTGATGGGCTGGTAGTGGAACTATTATATAGCTATAATACAATACATAGCTATAATAATTTAATCAAAATCAGCAAACATTTATTAAATACCTACTATGTATTAGGTACTAGAGATACAAAGAAAAAAAATGGAATAGTCTTGGACTTTGAGTTTACATTCTCCTAGGAAAATAACATGATTACAGAGAAGTAAACACAAAGTATATTCAAAGTAAATACTAAGTTATTGGGAAGAGAGAAGAACACTAACAAATAAGACTAAGTAATGAAACAAAATAAAATACAAATAAAGTAATTTATACAAATAATACAACATTAAAATAATGTAATAGTGAAAATTGATAATTGAACAGGAGAGATCCACATTTTGAAAATGCAATGAGAAGTTCTAAAATGAGGAGATGACTTCTGGCTGCTGGATCAGGGAATCATGGCTTTTTAGTTGAATTGAAGTCTCTGGGTCTTTGCAGTTTATGGCTCCTGAAGGATGATTGGGACGATCCATATATATGCTCATCCATGTATACAAAGGCTTGAATCTCTGGATTCCCCCATTCTTCCCTTTCTATTTTATTCTTCTGTTCTTTTACTCCTTGATAGGAATGTAGTGCATTATCTGTATGGGGGCTGTGTAAGAGGCCCGGACTGAAGCAGAACCAGGCTGTGTTTGCCAAATTCATACCTTTCCTAGGGCAGAGAGTTGATTGTTTTGGTTATAAAAGCCTTCTCTTTTAACCCTTGATATAAATTCTTCTCTGACAAACAAAACTCCATATTAGAGTAAACAAAATTTTGCTTTTGTCAACAAAATGTTTGATTAAGCAGCACAGGTGACAAATCAGTAAGAATTTGGAAGCAGATCTTCTTCTTGTCATTACAGTTTGGAAACTTCCCAAGGTTTGGCTCCTTGGGTCTAAATGTGGCCCACAAAGAGAATCATACCTTTGATCCCACCCTTCCCCCTGCACCCTTTTGTGGTCTAGCCAAAAGGGCCTTCTGGCAGCCCCTCACATAGGATCCATGACCCTGAATCTCTGGAACCCTTGCTTTCATACGGGTTCTTCTTCCTGCCTACGTGCACCATTCGTTACCCCACTTTAAGAGAACTATTTTCTTTCCAAGTTCATCTCCAAAGCCATCTACTATATGAAAACCTTCCTGCTTTCTCCTGCTCCTAGTGCTCCCCCTTTAAATTATTTTATATGTAAGGGTGATGATCAATTGAATTAATCAATTACTCTATCCCATTTAAAGCAATTAATAAAATACTTTATCCCTAATACTTTTATCAAGTAAAAGCTTTTCTATTGAATCCATCCATCAATCAAAGTCATTAAGCTAATGTGTGCCCTAGTATACCCTGTGGGTCATCTATAAAATACCAAGTCAATTTGGGACAGAGCATTTGTGTATTCAGCAGCTTAGAGGAGAGAGCAGTTTCTGCTAAGCTTTTAAGAGGGAATTGCTAAGAGGGAAGAGAAGGTTTTTTGACTGTAGGCCCGAGGCTTTATTCACTACAGCACTCCCTAGCTGCCCTAGACCTTGCCTCAGACATCACCAAAAATAATTGTTCTTGGTTACAGTTTCCTCATCCTTAAAATAAAGGGTTGGACCAGATGATCTCTAAAGTTCCTTTCGGTTCTATTCCTACGAACTACTTAGCTTCAGAAGCAGACACCTAATGCCAAACCTTCCAGAACTGTAGTCAGAGAGAAGTGGTGGTACAATCTTCTTGTATCAAAGGAACAGAAATGTTCTGATTGTTGGTAGCAGCAATTTAAGGAAGGACAAGATATCCTGGTAATTAACTTTCTACTGAATTGCCCAAAGTGAAAATAATCTGTACAAGAAAGGAAGCAGACCAGAGTTTAACCAGAAGAGTAAACATGGATGCTCTGAAGAGGTAGCTAATGTTGATTCTTAAACTTTCTTTAGTAAGGGGTGGAGTTAGGGTAGTGGAGAAAAGGCAGAGACTGCCTGAGCTCTCCCAAATTCCCCTCCTAACAACTTTAAAATAATGCCTTAAAAGGAATCCTGGAGGGGCAGAACCAACAAAAGCATGGGATGAAGCAATTTTCCCATCTAAGAGAACTTAGAAGGTTGGGAAGAAAGGTCTGTCACACCAGAGTGAGAGTAGAGTACAATCCAATGTAGGTAAGGCCCCATCAAGATAGCAGTAGGCCTTGGGCAGCAGCAGCTTCCAGAGCTCTCAGTCCACAGATCATAAATGAGTTGGACAACTGGTCAGGAGGAGATTACAAGGGGCCCTTTGCTGGCACTGGGTGTAGGGCTCCATTGCATTGCCCATATGCTGATCTGGGTCACAGTCCCAGGACAAGGAGGGGCAATAGCACACCAGAGCTTGCTGCGGGGTGGGGGGGGGAGGGCAGGGCAGAAAAGAGTGCTTGTGGTCACTCAGATAGAGCCCAGGCCAGGAGAGTAGTAAACACACTTCTCCTTAGATCATACCATCTTGGAAGAACTGAAAACTTACAGGCCCCCAAAACTAATTCTGAAAATAGCTGCCCATAAAACCTGGGGCTTGGGACAGTGCCCCCTCTACCCTGGGAATAGAGACCAACTTTTAACATAGTTAAAAGTCAAGAAATAGGCTGGGAAAATGAGCAAACAACAAAAAAAGAACCTGATCATAGAAGGGAGATTAAAAAACAATCTCAGAAGGCAACAAACTCAAAACGGCTATATTCAGAGCATCAAAGAAAAATGTGATCCTGAAAGATCTCAAAAAGGATTTTAAAAATCAAATGAGAGAGGCAGAGGAGAAATTGGGAAAAGAAATGTGATACAAGTGATACAAGAAAATCATGAAAAAAAAGAGTCAATAGCTTAGGAAAGGAGGCACAAAAATACTGAGGAAGACAACACCTTAAAAAACAGAATAGGCCAAATGGTAAAAGAGGCACAAAAATCCACTGAAGAAAAGAACTCATTAAAAAGTAGAATTGGCCAAATGGAAAAAAAAAAGGTGCAAAAAGCTCATTGAATAAAAATTCCTTAAAAAGTAGAATTGAGGAAGTGGAAGCTAACAACTCTATGACACATCAAGAAACAAAAAAACAAAATCAAAAGGATGAAAAAAATAGAAGAAAATGTGAAATATTTCATAAAAAAACCCAGATGAGCTGGAAAATCATCTTTCAAATACAAGACTCAAAAGAAGCATGAAAAAGTAAACAGGAAATAGGGATTCAGTAAAGTTAAACTGTTTATATTTCTACATAGGAAGATGATACTTGTAACTCCTAAGAACTTTCTCATTGTTAGGACAGTTAGAAAGAGTATACATAGAGTACCTGGGTGTAAGTTTAATATGATGGGGGGAAGGGAGAGGTAGAATGGGGTAAATTATCTCATATAAAAAAAGGTGTGAAAGAGCTTTTACAGTAGAGAAGATGGGGAAGATGGGGTGGGCAATACTTGAACCTTACTCTCATTGGAATTGGCTCAAACAGGGAATAACATACACACTAAGTTGGACATAGAACTCTATCTTACCCTACAGGAAAGTTGGAGGGAAAAGAATGTAGGAAGAAAAGGGAGAAGGACTGATAGAAGGGAGGGCAGATTAGGGGAAGTGGTAGTCAGAAGCAGAACACGTTTGAGGATGGACAGAATGGAAGGAGAGAGGGAAGAATAAATGGGGCAGGGAAAGAAATAGGATGGAGGGAAATACACAGTAATGGTAGCTAGGTGGCACAGTGGATAGAGAGTTAGGCCTGGAGTTGGGTAGATGCTCTTCTTTAGCTCAAAACTGCCTTCAGACATTTACTAGTTGTGTGACCCTAGGCAAGTCACTTAACCCTGTTTTTCTCAGTTCCTCTTCTGTAAAATGAGCTGGAGAAGGAAATGGCAGACCACTCCAGCATTTTTTTCCAAAAAAGCTCCAAATGGGGTCACAAAGAGTCACATATAACTAAAAATGACTGACAGTTATAACTCTGAATTTTCTTTTATAGCAAGTTTCTCTGCTAAAATAGAAAACTGATAAGAATACAAGTCATTCCCGTATTGATAAATGGTCAAGGGATATGAAGACAGTTTTCAGATGCAATAATCAAAGCTATCTATAGTCATATAAAAAAAATGCTCAAAAAAACTACTGATTAGAAAAATGCAAATTAAAACAACTCTGAGGTACCACCTCATACCTATCAGATTGGCTAATATGACAGAAAAAGCAAATGACAAATGTTGGGGGGGATGTGGGAAAATTGAGACACTAATGCATTGCTGATAGAATTGTGAACCAGTCCAACTATTCTGGAGAACAATTTGGAATTATACCCAAAGGGTTATAAAATTACACATATCCTTTGACCCAGCAATTCTACTACTAGGTCTGTATCCCAAAGAGATGTTAAAAAAAGGAAAAGGACCTATATGTACAAAAATATTTATAGCAGCCTTTTTGTGATGGCAAAGAATTGGAAATGGAGGGGATACCCTTCAATTGGGGAATGGCTGAACAAGTTGTGGCATATGATTGTAATGGAATATTATTGTGCTATAAGAAATGACAAGCAGGATGCTTTCAGAAAAACCTGGAAAGGCTTCCACAACTTGATGCAAAGTGAAGCAGAACCAGAACATTGTACACAACAACAGCAATATTGTATGATGAACAACTGTGAATGGCTTAGCTATTCTCAGCAATACAATGATCTAAAACAATTCCAAAGGACTTATGATGAAAAATGTTATCCACCCCCAGAAGAAGAACTGATGAAGTTTGAATACAGATCAAAGCTTACTTTTAAAAACTCCTCTTCTTCTCTCTCCTCCTCCTCCTCCTCCCCTCCCCCTTCTCCTTCCCCTTCCCTCTTCTCCTTCCCCTTCCCCTTCCTCTTCCTGTTCTTCCTTCTGTTCCTCCTCTTCCTCTTCTTCCTCTTCTTCCTCCTCCTTTTGTTGTTGTTGTTGTTGTTCTTCTTCTTCTTCTTCTTCTTCTTCATCTCATCTCTGTTGTCTTTCACAACATAACTAATATGGAAATCATGTTTTGCATGATTGCACATATATAACCTATATCAAATTGCTTGCCTTCTCAAGAAGGAGTAGAGGAGGAAAGAAGGGTGAGAAGGAAAAAATGTGGAACTCAACATTAAAAAAAAAAGAATGTTAAAAATTGTTGTTACATGTACTTGGTGAAATAAAATTTAAAAAAAACCCTTTTCCTTAGTGAAGATTCATTCCAAAGGAAAAATCATTATTTATTTCTTTAGGGTACTCATAGCTAAGCATTAGTTCCCATATTTTCCAGAGACAAACATTTAAGAAATTATGCCAAATGCACTTAAAACAAATAGCTAGCTAGTTGTCAAAGCCCTTTACATAGTTATATAGTTCTTTAAATTTTTAGTATTTCTTGGTTCTAGTTTTCCAGATTTCTAATAGACTTGTTTTTTATTTTGAAACTAAGATTTCTAAATTTCAATTGCACTTAACGTAGCATTAATTATAATTTCTTCCTGTTAACACTTGAGTTACCAGCCAGTTACCTTTAGTGAAGCTACTAGGTAGTTATAATAATCTATTGTCTCCAAAGGGGTCATTTTAGGGGATATTGGCTTGACTTCTTTTATTATTGAGTTTACATAAGCACATGTGATTTTATTGAAATAGTATGCTGTTCACAGGATTCCTAGTTTTGTAAATTACATAAAATTTAAGTTGCCTAAACTAGAAAGTCTTTTTCCAAGGGCAAAAATTGCCCTATGAATCAGTAATGTACAAACAATCCTCACATATTATAATTCTTCAAGGTGTTTAAAAATTAACTTTATCATTGTCCAAGAAGCAATATTATTATATTTGCTGATACAGAGTGCTGGTAATTACAGAATTTATAGGTTAAAAATGCTTCTGTAGAGACCATTTAACATCTAATTATTTTAACTAGTAATAATAGCTAAAATCTGTATAGTTATTTTAAGATTTGCAAAGTACTTTGTCTTATTTGATCCTCACAATAACCATGTAAGGGTTCTAGCCCTTGACTTTTAGACTATCCCAAACCTTTCAGGGCAGTAGAACATCTATTTGATTCTTTAAAATATACCAGGGAAATATGCTCATTCACTACCATTTTTATTTTAAAATCTTATAAAACTCATGATTAGGGAATTCTTCCTCTGCTACTATTTAAAGTATTTCTTCTTTGATCCTGTTGTAGTAGTGCAGTCTTTAGAAATGCTGCCCCACAAATGAGAAAAAAAACAAACAAACAGGAATGAAGGGAGAGTAGCAGTTCCAGACCTCAAACCTGTAAAGCTGTAATCATGCCAATTACTTGGTACTAGTAAAATAACAGGTAAGTAGATCAGTGGCACAGACTACATAAGTTAGAATTACAAACAATTGAACTCAGGAACCCAGAGTTGGATAAATTTAAGATCATAAGCTATTTGGGGAAGAACTTTGACAAGAACTACCTGGGGAAACTTAAAAGTTGTTGGGGATAAGAAGAGAATGGGGAGTGCAAATAGAGCACATCTGAGCCTTTACCTCATACTTAGCAAATTGGCAAATATGATATAAGATAGCAAGTCAAGCTTGTAGGGATTGAAGGAAGATATTAATGCTGCTACTACATTGTTGCTAAAACTGAAGTAGTTCAACTATTTTTTAAAAGATTTTGTTATATGAGAAAAGTCAATAAACTGTTCATATTTTTTGACTTGAAGACCCTAGGAGTCAAAGATAGAAAGAGAGATAACCATATCATATCATATCAAATATTCATAGCAGCATTTTGGTGGGGCAGGTAGTAAAGAAATGAAAACAATGTGGGTGCCCATTTACTGGCAATTTGAATGTAATTGGATATAGTTATCCCATGAGAAAAAGAATCTGAGGAATTCAGAGCAACATGGGGAGACTTGTTTATATAAACTGATAAAAAGTGGAGGGAGTAGAACTAGGAAAGCAACAAACAAAAATATTACAACAATGCAAATAAAAATATTACCCAACTGAATTCTGGGTAATAATTATAATGACTTGTCATGGCCCTTAGAGTGAAGCTGAAGAAATATGGTGCCAAAATATAGTTATCTCTTCCATATCACAGAGGTTAGGGTCAAGGTGCTCTGTGACCTGGAAAATCTGCCTAAAATTTTTTGGCTCTCCCTTTGTGCCAGGGAAGAAGTCTGAATTTTTTTCTTTTACTTTTAGGGGGTGTTTACAGTACCTTATTGTAAAATTTGGGTTGATATCATACAATACTATACATATATTTTATGTACTTCTGAGTTTCTAAAGTTTTTCTGTGTCATCTGCTGGCCTTCATGTGTGTTTTGTGGCTTCTGCAAAACTCTCCAAAAATTCCCATTTAATTTCATATGCTAATCCATGATATATTGAAACAGTGATGGGGAAAGTTGCAATATGGAAGGAATAGTTTTGCACTATTTCCTTTTGTTGGACATGGGGGAAATTCTGGATATAGCATGTTGTGTACACTGTCAGATGTGGCCAATATGTCAGCTAGTCTTATTTTACTGTCGTTTTCTTTATGAAAAGGGAAGACTCACTGAGTTTCAGGGAGTGAGGAGAGGTATATCTGAAGGATGATGATAAAAACAAAAGGCATCGATACAACTTTAGAAAAAGAAAAGAAAGGAGAAATAGTGTCTTTAAGGTTTCAACTTCACACGTCTACTGGGAAGAAGAAACATCCTTATACTTCCTAAACAATTAAATTTAATTCAACAGACATTTATTGAACATTATTATGACAGAGATCCTCTTCTCAAGGATCTGACAGTCAAAGGGGGGGGAAATAAATGTACAAAAATTATTTTCTGGTTTGTGATGGGCTATGATTTGAAGAACCCATTCTAGGTATGAGGACAGTGGTTGAATGAAGGCCTAGAGATGGGGAAGGTCAATGCATGAATAAAAAATGCAGACTAGTCCAGTTTGGCTATAACTTGAATATATGAAGTGGATTTGTATGAAATGAGTCAGGAAAGGCAGGTTAGAACCAGTTTGTCACTGACCTTGAATGCTAGGATAAGTAGTTTATGCTTTTTATTCATTAGGCAGTGATGTAAGGGAAGGGGAATGTGGGCTAATCATTTTCCTTATCTTCAAAGTTGAGGGGAGGTGATCTCTATTCTTCCTTCCAGCTCTCCATTCTATAGAACCTGAGCTAATGGAGAATCATGAATGGTTTTTGAATAGATGAAAGGTACCATCAATTAGTACATTAGGAAGATTAGTTAAGTAAAACTGTGAGGGATAGATTTGTTTTCCAAGGAAGAAATGTTGAGTGCCTAAACTCAGATAATTGTAGTGAGAAGAGTAAGGAAGTGATAGATATAGGAAATATTGTGGAAGGTGTAGATTGGACAGGATTGGTAACCAAATTGAAATCTGAGGTAAAGGGGAATAATTTGAAGATGATTTCAGAGTTATGAGTCTGGGAACCTGGGAGATGGTGATGCCATTAATACAAATAAACAAATTAAGGGAAGAGGCAAGTATTGGAGGAAAGATAGAGATTTCATTTTTGAAAATGTTGGGTTTAAGTTATTTTCAGGACTCCAGCTAAATCTCTGTGTGTGTATATGTGTATCTGTATGGAGCTAATAGCTGAGGCCATGGAAGTGTATTGAAAAAATGTAGAGAGAAAAGAAGGTTGTCAAGAGCAAAACCCTGTGGGACATTCATGTTTAAGAGGGAGGACATTGTATGAGAAATCAACAAAGTAGGCAGCAGTATGGATGAAGAGATGGAAAGAGAATCATTATGTACAAGGCCATTGAAGCTATGAAAAGATGCTGTCAAAGAGGTGTGGTCTATAGTGTCAAATGCCTCAGAAGGATCTATGAGGCTGGAGAGGAAGGGTAGGAGGGGGAAAGGTTATTACAATGAGCAGTAAGATGATTCAATAATAACTTTGGAAAAGCTGTTTTAGTAGAGTGGTGGGAATGAAAATCAAATTGCAGTAGGTTAAAATGTAGCCAATAGGCCCATCATGATTTTCTTGATTTATCATCTTGACAGGAAAAGATTGTTTAGGACACTGCTTTTCTCTATCTTTTTCAAGGTACGATAAACCTATCAATTTTCTGGGATTCACAGGGCAAAGCCTCTCTTCTTGTCCTAGCCATGAACTTCTCTAGCCATCTGCTCATTCATATTCATCAAATTTGTCTCATATGATACTTGGTAAGCAGTGGTATTTATATTTTGTAAAGTATTGGACTTCAATAGGCACTTAACAGTACTTTGTTAAGTCTGAAATATAGTTGTTCTCGCATTTCAGTTTAACTGTGCAAACATGTACAACACAGAGTCTCCTATGTTACTCTCAAGAAGCATCCAGCAATCCATCAGCAAACATTTAGAAATGCTTATAATTTGCCAAGTACTGTGCTGAGTTCTGGGGCCACGAAGGCAAAAAGGAGTCTTCATTTTAATGGTGAAAACATACACAAATAAATATACACATATGCACAACATATACAGAATAAGTACAAGATAGTTTTAGGAGGGAAGGCACTAGCATTTGGGGGATCTGGAAAGACTTCATGGAAGAGGTGGCATTTAAACTGAATCTTGAAGGAAACTGCATTCCAACAGGCAGAGGTGTGGAGGATGTGCATTCCAGACCTGGGGAACAGCCAGGGCAGAGGGGCCAAGACTGGAGATGGAGTAGGGTGTGTGTGGTGTGTGTGTGTGTGTGTGTGTGTGTGTGTGTGTGTGTGTGTGTGTGTGTAAAGAATAAGCCAGTGTGTCTGGAGAGCTCTTTATTTCCTGGTTAAACTTTATTGAACCTATTAATCTTTCCTTTCTTGACCTTGATATGAAGGTTTTAATTTTCAAGTTGAACATCAATGTTGTTAGATGATAGAGTATTTGAAAGTGTCATTTAATGACCATACTATCACTTTGAATTCCTCAAAGTACATTTTCTAATTTATGCTAATATGTAATGCTAGAATGGGTCCTTTCTAACCTATTATTATCAGCAGCAGTACATGCATGTTTCCTTGTCAGTGCTGAAGTACTTCTTTTAGAGTAATAACAGCTCTATAAACATGGTAAGGACTAAAAGACAGATGGCTAGATAAAACATTTATTAATCACTTGCTGTCTACCAGGAGCTGTGCTATGAGAACAGAAGGAGCATTTTTATGTAGTAGTTATGTGCCAGGCACTGTGCTAAGCACTTTATATTATATTATTATTATCTCATATATTTTTATTATGATCCTTTATATTACATTATGATCTTTACAATAACCTTGTGAAGTAAGTGCTACTATTATTCTCATTTTACAGTTGAGGAAACTGAGGTTAAATGACTTGCCAAAGGGTTACACAGCTAGTAAGGATCTGAGACTAAATTTGAACTCAGATCTTCTTGCTTCTGGGCCTAGTACTCAACCCACTGTGCCACCAGCTGCTTTTATAAATGTAAACAAGCAAGCAAAAGACAGTCCCTACTTTCTAGCAGCTTACTTTTTCATGGGAGAAGATAATACCCAAAAGGGAGCTGAAAAACGGAAGAGGGAAGCATAAGGGCAGAGGCCTCTTGAGGGTGAGAAGGCTGTTGGAGAAGTCCAGGGAGTCAGGAGGGGAGCCAGAAGAAAAAGAGAATGCTTTCTATAACAACATTGAAAAGCAGGGAGTATAAGTATTAATACTGTCCTCATTTTACAAAAGACAGAGCCGGGACTTAGAAGATGAAGTCACTTATTCAGAGTCACATAACTAATAAGCATCAGAGCTCTAGATTTGGGTCCAAATCCTGACTCTGATGCTTATTAATTGTGTGCCCATGGGCTCTACAGCCTGCTACCTCTAGGTTCTGACTTTAAAGACTGGTTTTCAACTACTGTACGATAATTGTAATGTCAAAACCTCCCCAAGTATAACTTTTTGGAGATGAAATTATATCAAATATTTCTTTGATAATTATTGCGGAAAGAAAATAAATGGAAATATGTGAACTACTCAGGTATGTCTTGAAATGTTCGAGAGTTCATCTTACTGACATTCTCTTTTAATCTGAGAGGAAATGAATTACCTTGTAGGCAATTTGGATTTTTTTTTTAAGTGCCATGTGTAGAAGACTCTTATTCAGGAATCCATAATTCGTTATAGAAGAGATAGCAAAGAGCTCTTTAGTATATGATTCTAAAACTGTTTATTTGTCTTACCACTAGATGGCGCAGACTTACTGGGGAGTTCCTAAAGGTTCTCAAATACCATGTTTGTTTTCTTCACTTTTTCAGTTGTTGGTGAAGTATTTCTGATAGTCTTTCCAAACTGGTATTTCTCAAAGAAATGACTTGACTTAAAGTTCCCAGTGTTTTATCAGGTGTTTAATTTTGAATGTTCTGTATTATATTCTTTTTGATTATCACTTTAGTATTAAAATGCCCTAAACTTGTAGGGAGGGACAGCTAAGTGACAAGGGGCAGCTCATCTTCCTGAGTTCAAATCTAGCCTACTAAGTGTGTGACCTGGACAAATCACTTAACCCTGTTGGCCTCACTTTCCTCATCTATCAGATGAGCTGGAGAAGGAAACGGCAAACCGTTCCGGTATCTTTGCCAACCAAAGCTCAAATGCGGTCATGATGAGTTGGACCCAGCTGAGATGACTGAACAACAAACTTGTAAGGGCCAATTTTGTTTGAAAAAATGTGAGTTGTTATTGGTATCATGAGTAGCAATAGGCTCCTCCTGCTTTTCTCTTCCCTCCTTAATCCCCTCCTGCTCTCCCATTAGATAGGGAGCTCCTTGAGAGCAGGCATTGCTTTTTGCCTTTCTTTGTATCCCCAGTTTAGCACAGTTCCTGGCACAAAGTAGGTGCCTAATAAATGCTTGTTAACCCACTGACTCCATCTCTTCTCCTCCTCTCATTTTCTTTCTCCTTTTCTGTTCCAGAAAAATATCTACAGCCTGTACTTTTTTCCAACCTGTACTTGATATTATTCATTCTATTCCAGAAACAGAAATGTATTCTTTTTGACTCTGTGAAAGATTACAAATGTAATAGCACCCAGATTACGAAACACTTTCCTCAAACCACCCCTACAAAATCAGTAGCAAAAAGATTATCCATATTTTACAAATGAAAATATGAAGATTCAGAGAAGTTCAGTGACTTGGTCAAGGTCACTGAGCTAAGAAGCAAGCCGCAGCCCTCTGACTCCAAAGCAGGTGCTCTTTCCCCTTCTGCCGCACTCCCCTTCACATTGCAAAGATGTAGAGTTCTACATTTGGCCATGAGTGTCACTTAATTCCTGAATGAAGGGAGGTCAGCCTTTCGGGATTTGTTATGAGTGTTTGGGAGCAAACTCAAGCTGGCCTCAAGTAAAAGACAGAGTGGTAGAGATGGGGTGGCCCGAGGTTGAAATCTTTTTGTTTGAGGGGCCTGTGACAGAATTAGATGGTTCAGCTTAATTATCTCCTACCAAGTGTACAAAGCCAGAGCTAAGAAAGATGCCTGATCTTTGGTCTCCTAAATAACTAGTTTAAAAGAACAAAATGAAGAGTTTTAAATATCCTTTTTGTCAGGGGGCCAGGACTTTGCTGGAACAACAATTCCACCCACACAGGTCTTGATGCTTGGGCCTCAGCCTCCAGCAGTATTTTGACCCTTCCCTTCTTGAGCCTTAGCAGAGCCTGAAACATGTGTGCGTGATGGGAAGGTGAGTCAGTGTTTATCTCCAGCCTCAGAAAACTGCAGGATGTGGTTGGCTAGTGTGGGGAGTTGTATACAGCAGAAAAGCTTAGGAAAGTCAGTTACTATTGCTCTGATAAGAGTCTGGGTTCCAGAACCGTGGTGGAGAGGGCCGGGGAGATATCTCATGACAGCTGCCTCTGGTGTCCTCTTGTAGTGCCACCTAGATGGGGAGCATGCGCTAAATACTCCTCCTCTCCCATGTACATCCGCAGGCCAAGCAGTCTCTGAAAGAGCTAATTCTATAAGAACATCAAGGCCCGAAGCCGGGGGTGAGCAGGGAGGGGGCAGGGTCTGAAGCCCAAGGAACCTTGGAGTGAAGCAAGATTCAAGAGCAAGTCAGGTCTCATGGAATAGCAGCAAGTAAGACCGAGGTGAACCTCACTGGCACTGACCAGTGTCAAGATTCTAATTATGAGCCAGGCTGTCTGGGGCAGAGCAGAGTGAGGCTCTGAGGACCTCTGAGAGGTCCAGGAATAGCTGAGGAGGCAGGATGCTGCGAGCACCTGTGCTCCCAACCACTTCCTCCTCTGTCTGTACAGGGGAGGCACAGAGTTGTTCTGAGAGCCTTTCTAGAGGGACTCATGGAAATCCTGCCTCCACGATCTTCAGAGTGAGAGCTCCTTCCCCACCATCACTGTGAGGGGCTTGGTAACTTTTCCCCAGGGGAGTGGGGTCTGTATGATTTCCACACACCCTTTATGACCTTGCCAAGCCCTGGTTTCCTCGGAAACCAGATTTCTCTCATCTAGAATGTGAGAGGGTCAGAGGTGACTTCTAAGGTTCCTTCCAGCACTAAATTTATGATTGTAAATGTCTTATCATTTGATTTGCGATCTTTGCCTGATCTGTTCTGCACAGAATGGGAACTTGAGTCAAGAAGGTAGTTTTCTTCCACCAGAGGCAGTAAGGAACAAGTGAAAAGAGTGTTGAATTTGAAGTCTGAGGACTTGGGTTTGAATCCTGGCTCTGGCCCTAGCTAGGATTCCTGTGTAGCCTTGGGCAAGTCCCCTCATCTGTGTTTGCCTCTGTGTGTCTTCGTCTGTAAATCAAAGGGTTGGAGAAGATGGCCTTTTAGTTCCCTTCCATCTCTACTCATATGAATCTGGGAAGCCATATCTAAAATGGAGCCTCTCATGGTGTCATGGGAGGCCCCTGTAACATTTTGCTAAAATTAATACTATTGATTCTGAATGTGATTTCATTCATACCCATATCTATTACTTGAAACTGAGAATATTTAATACAGTATATCGTATAGAATGAGGTAAGTGGGATTCTCATAGAAAACTGAGAGATTCTTAGATTGGCAGAATAATGTTATTTCCTTATTTCCCTCCAAATGAGTCAATCCTTTAAACCCAGGCCCTTGAACTCAACTTATACTTAGGATATACCTCTGAATTGATTATGGATGTGTGTGAGCATGTGATGTGTTCACTCCGATACTTAGCTATGTGTACATATACATGTGTGTATAAAGTATACATACCCATATCTAGGACGTTGATAAACTGGAATGCATCTAGAAGAAGGCTACAGGAATGGTGAGGGCTTCAGTATCAAGCCAGAAGAATTGATGGAAGGAGCTGTGGATGTTTAATCTTGATCAGAGAAGATAAGGGTGATATGCTAGGTCTTTGAAGTGTTTCAAAGGATGTCATGTAGGATTTGACTTATTCTGCTTGGACTCAGAAGGCAGAGCTAGGAGCAACAGGAAATCACAGAAAGATACATTTCAGCTTGATGCAAGGAAAAAGTTTCTGCATTTAGGTGCCCAATGGCAACACAGGTTGCCTTCAGGAGGTCATAGGTTCCTGGAAGATTAGATTCACAACTTGATGAGAAAGTTCTAGAAGGCTTTCCCATTCTAGTATAGGGTAAATTAGATGAAAATGTCCAAAAAGGCCCTTCCCATTCTGAGATTCTGTAATTAATTGTGTTTATGAATTATCATTACTATTCCTTCATGGAGGAGTAGGATTCCAATTACCTAATGTCCTTGAAGCAGAAATGTGATTTCCTTTAAGTAATCACCGTAAGGGATAAAAAGGTTAAAATATTAGTTTGCATTTTATAGTAGTTTTTGAGGGGAGAGAGAAACATAAACCCAAACATTTGAATGTTTTTAGTACGTTAACATTAAAAAATTTAAAAATCTTTAAAAAGTATACTTTACAATTTTTTTAAATTGCAGTTTAAAAATACATAACAATTAAGCTAATAAAACTTTGGGAAGAGTGACATAAGTTTTGCAGGCGTGTAATAAGGTCAAAATAATTCATATTATCCAGCTACAACTAAAGTAGAATGTGAAATTTCTTGTAATCATTTTTATCATAACTTTTTACCATTTAAGTCATTTTTCTGACTCTTGCAAATTTAATCAGTTATTTTAATATATATTCATTCTTTGTAGTATATCTTGAGTAGATCATATTTGTCTATAACCTCCTAAATTTGAGATGATTTCTGTTGTAGCATATGATCCTGATAACTTCAAATGTTAACATGAAAACTTTCCACAGATTTTGCTATATCTAAAAATGCTCTGTCAAATATAAACTGAATACAAAAATAGAAATCTAAAGTACAATGCATAAAATTAGATAGAATTTTAGACCAATATAGCTAAACAAATTAAAGTAATTCTGAAGCATTTAAGTTTTTTTTAAAAAGAATCTGATTCTATTTCTGAACTTTCACAGCCAGAAAAATGCAAATTTGATAAAAGATGGTATGAAAGTGCTCTACAAGAAGCGTACCTATTATATGCATTTTCTCATGAGCAAAGACTGGAGATGTGTCTTCTATCAAAAAAAGGTAAGGTCGGTTTTATTTCCAAAGTTAATATTGAGTCAAGAGACTTTGAGTCATAGGTCTCTGTGTATGTGTGTGCCTGGTTCTATCTATATACACTGACACATACATACAAACATATATATGTATGTGGATACATCTATATTGAATCATAAGCTGAATGAACAAAAAAAATGTTACATGGGATTATTTTTATCAAACATCTCTTTCCATTTGTTCTCGTTTAATATGTGCATGGGCACTCTTGTGGATCTCAGGATCATGTAGTTCAAAATTAAAAGCCATAGAATTAAAAATTTTTAAAAATCATCTATCTACCTATACTGTAAACTCAATGTTATTAGGGCTTGTTCTGCAGTATTTGTAAAGTAAATGTCTTCCAACATGCCAAGAGCAGTTGTATATCTTAAAAGGAAAGTCCAAGGCAATGTTGGAATCTTTTTTTTTTCTTAGTTGGATAGGGACATATTTTTAAGGGGTTATTTTTAGTGAAGATTCTCAGATTTCCGAAACAACACTGGCAGTTGTGATGTCATTGAGTGGGTGGTAATGCCACTTATTTTTTTCCCATCAAGTCAACATAGCCATTTTATTTCTCCTAAATATCCTTAATATTTTTGAGTCTCATGTTTGACACACTAATAAAGAGAGGTGGCTAGGGATAATTGCAGCCCAAGGGGTCACTGGAAAATATGCATTTATCCTACTCAGAATGTTGACTGTCATTTTTTAAAAGTCTGGATGCAGGCAATGTGTCACTCCCTTCTTTCTTTCTTTTATTTGATGTTGCCTTTCCACTTTGAGAGCTTCAGCACCCATTTATCCTAAAGCAAGCCCTGAAGCTATTAATCTCACCTTGAAATTTTTTTTCTTTTATCCCTAAAAGTGAAATGCCTTAATCCCCATAGACAACTTGGCTATACTTTCTACAGAAGGTGGCCTTTTCCAGAATTCAGAGAAGCTTTTCTTACTAGCTATCAAATAGTATTCTGTAGAAGGATTCAATTCCAATTTCTCTATGGTAGGTAAACACTATGCAAATATAGGGCAAGTCCTGGTAGAGCAAACTCCAAGGCTTGTTGGATTGGAGTGGTTAGAAGTTTCAAGGAAAGAGTTTCATGTACTCTTTAAAAAGTAGGGCTTTCCAGTTATAGATTGAACTACTTTAATAAAGAATTCTTAATGATCTTCATCATTATCATCATCATCATCACTTAGCATTTCT
This sequence comes from Phascolarctos cinereus, assembly GCF_003287225.1. NCBI lineage: Eukaryota > Metazoa > Chordata > Mammalia > Diprotodontia > Phascolarctidae > Phascolarctos > Phascolarctos cinereus. Next base: position 26,081,050 of record NW_027555514.1, on the reverse strand, counting down.
ATGGTGCTTTAAGGTTTGCCAGCACTTTATGAATATGATCACATTTATCACTGGAAGTGTTCAAACAGAGACTGAGTAACAAAATCTAGGGTATATCATAGAGAGAACTCGTGCATTGGCTGAGAGGTTGGACGAGACAGCCTCTCTAAACTCCTTTCTAGCTCATAAGATTCCATGATTTTGTTGGATTAACCCTTTCTTAAAGTAAACTTCTCCTTAAACTGGATTTAGAAATCTTGTTATTGTATCAAAACTTTCACTAGGATGGTAGTTTTAAAAAGCATGTCTTGTATACCCTCACAAACCATCCCCACTGGGCATAGTAAGCACTTTGGATGCTTGTTGACTGACTCTCATCTTCTGTGAGTATACCCAGTGATGACCTTGACCAAGCTGGGGTTGAGGACAGGGAGTCAAATCCTTGCTGGGGTTGGGGGTAGAGGAGAAAGTGCATGCGCTAGATGAAACCTTCACTTACTGCTCTTATTGTTTCTTCTTTATGGGCATGTCCTAAGGGGGTTACTCCTTTTGCTACTACTACTACTTCTATTATGACTAATAGTAGCTGACTTTTATAGAATGTTTTAAGGTTTACAAAGTGCTTTAGAAATGTATCACTTTATCCTTACAACCCTGGGAGGAGGTAGGTATTATTATCCTTGTTTTACAAAGGGGGAAACTGAGGCATAAATGATTTGCCCTGGGTCACACAGCTAGTAAGAAAATGAGTCAGCATTCAAACTGAGGTTTATCCTGACTCCAAGACCAGCACTACATCCACTGGGCCACCTATCTACCTTGGCCTAGCAACTATGCCAGAAGCCATGTACATTTTCTATTCCTAGGCCACTCTTCTGTTAGTTTTCATCCTCAAGTAGCAGAATACTTCGGTATGTATTCTTATTATACTTCTAAAATGAAGCACAGCCATTTCAAGATCTCAGCCCTCACACTGATTTTTTCGGCATGATCTCCACTCTCACACAACTTCCCAAAACACACTTGTGGCTCCCAACCTCCACATTCATGTGAGAAGCTCCTTTACTCATGCCTCCAATACCTACTTTTCATTCTCTGTCATCCTACTCATCATTCTCAAGCTGACTTCCAGGTACCTCACTATCATATATATCTGTATCTATATCTATATCTATATCTATCTATCTATCTATCTATCTATCTATCTATCTATCTATCTATCTATCTATCTATCTATCTATCTATGTATCTATGTATCTATCTATCTATCTATCTATCTATCTATCTATCTATCTATCTATCTATCTATCTATCTATCTATGTATCTATCTATGTATCTATCTATGTATCTATCTATCTATCTATCTATCTATCTATGTATCTATCTATCTATCTATCTATCTATCTATCTATCTATCTATCTATCTATCTATATATGGGTACTCTGAGCACTTTCTTTAAAATAAATTTTTATTGACTTCTTTATTTTTATATTAAATGAGAACATATTAAAGTGCTTTACAAACTTTAAAGCCACATAAAAATTAGCTATCATTAGCTATTATTATTATTAGTTGTAATATATCACAAAACAGTAGTAGTATATCAATAGTATGTATATAGTGTAGTAGTAGTAGTAGTAGTAGTAAGGTATATGGGTTATTCAGGGAGGACTCTGAAAGACACAGTGATGCTGAAGATTTTGTGCAACTCTTCCTCACTTAAATCCAATTCACTTAAAAGCCAAGACATCACCCTGTGATGTCATTGGTCTTCTTCAAAACAAAGCATGAACAAGTAGTAGTAGTAGTAGTAGTAGAGTAGTAGTAGTAGTAGTAGTAGTAGTAGTAGTAGTAGTAGTGGTAGTAGTAGTAGTAGAAGAAGAAGAAGAAGAAGAAGAAGAAGGGGGAGGGCGAGGAGGAGGAGGAGAAGGAGAAGAAGAAGAAGATGATGATGATGATGATGATGATGATTACCTTGCCACTTGGCAAAGTAGGTGGGAGCTAGATTGTAGAAGAATATATAAAAATGCTATACTGACAATTTGTATTGTATCCTAAAGGCAATAGAGAACCTTTGAATGCTTTTGGGTAGGGGTCAGACCTGGGTTTTAAATATTAATTTGGAAGCTGTGTGGAGAATAGTAGGTAAGAGCTTAGAGCCTGGGAGGGTCAATAAGCTAGACTGGAGATAATGAACTAGAGGAGAGGCTTTGAGAGTTGGACAGAGGGGACAAATATGAGAGATATGATGGAAATTTGATTGGCAAAACTTGGCAACCAGTTTGCTATAGGAGTTGAGTGAGAGGGAAGAGTCATGTATTAGTGTAAGGTTCCAAACCTGGACCATGCCATCCAGACAATGGCAAAGTTTGGAGAGTTGATTTTGGGGGTCACCCCACCAAATATCCCTGAAAGAATTACAATCAAGTACTCCCCTTGGCAAGTAGGCAGCTCTGGTAAGAGGATAGACGTGGGCCAATTTGTGTCAGGGACAGAACTGGAGCTTACTTGAGCTTTCATGACTCCAAGGCCAGAGCTCTTTATGCCTCACTACGTCTCCAAAGCTCCAACATCCATATGGAGTCACCACTTTGAAATTGAGTCTGAGCTAGCCAGGCACTTCTGCAGGAACATCTGGGGAAGAAATCTTTCCACACAAGGAGTAAAACCTAACTCTCTTCCTCTTTCAGCTCCATACATTCAAAGTTCCCCAAACCTGAGTGGTGGGAATCATGCATCACGTCTGCCTGATATGAAGAATAGGAGGTCATGGAACCAAATGTGTGAATCCAGAACCTAGAGAGCATCACCTGAGATTTGTAAAACCCCAAAGCAATTTCATCCCTTTGATGATTTCTGTTGGGGACAAATGGTATTGCTAGAAAGAATCTAGAAAACATTGCTAGGGATTATGAAGTCAGTGTTGAAATTGAAGACAGTGGAAAGAGGGTAATATTTTTTCACTAATACTTACTAATTGAAGAAAAAAGTAGATTTGGTAAGTGAGTTGTTGATTGAGAAAATGGTATCTGAAAACAAAATTTGAATGACTGAACTATCTGTCACTTAAGATATAAAAATGGTCTAGGAAATCCTCCACTGGATGCTTCCTCTTCCGTGAACCCTCTCCCTTTTCTGCCACTCCCTCTCCAAGGCTGAAATACCTCTCTAATCAAGTGGTTCCCTTTAGAAGTCTGCATGGATAAGCAGTTTCCTTACCCACCTCAGGAACCTCAAGTCTTCTCAACCTTGCAGGGTCTCTGTCTGTGTTCAGCCATGAGCTGTTTTCTGTTTCCCATTAAAGGACAGGTCCAAAGGCATAGCTCAGCTGCACACTGGCTATAGTCTACTCATCTCTAAATGCTATGACTCAATCATCCTCATTATCATGTCATTGGTAAAGGTGCTTATCCCATTCGTCAAGGAAATGTTGTGAAGTACCAAATGTGGTGTCTACAGGGGAAAGTCAAGTATTTTATACAGTGAGATACTGTTAAAACCAGAACAAAGGCATAATCCTTTAACCTTGTGAGGTTGGCCAGGTTCTTCCTGTACACACCCTCTGCATATGACATGAGTCATGACCGTTTCTACTCATTTGAAATATTTTCATTTATTACCTGTAATTCTTCTTATGCACTTAATAAATAAAATTACTTAGACATAGATCAAAAGAGAAGTGTAATATATTATGAAGCCATTTCTCATTATTTTAATCTGTATTTCCTGTTAAATGTTTCTTTTTACTCTATAAGTTCAAAGTCTCTATAGATAATAGAAATTTCCTAAGAGAGGAAATTACATCTTTACCACTAAGGAAAAATTCAGCTTGTAGAAAGTGGATAGAGTTACTGAGTTTGAACCTGGAGTTGCTATGATGGTATAGGAAGCTTGCTTATAATTTTAAACTTTGAAAGATTTTCATTAGGATTTAACCGCATTCTTTGGAAAGTAGGGCAATTCCTGACAGTGCTAAGGAACATTATTGCATTTCATTATGAAAACACTAATACAACTTTTGAATATGTGTTGCAGATTTGGGGTCTAAATTATATACAGTACAGTTACCTAGTTTAAATCAATTTTCACTCCATTTCCAGTTAGATTTTGAAAGTTGTAGATAGTAGTATCATTTATACATTTCAATAAATATATTTCAAAATTATTTTAGGCCATTTTTTGACAAAATTCAAGTCAGATAATTTCATTTTATGGTGGAAAATTCATCTTCAGTAACAGAAAAATAACTGATGACTGAAAACATAATTTGGTATTTGTACTGTGTTTATTATAGGATATTACATTAACTTTGGTCCAAATTTAGCTTGGGGATTATTTTGGGGTTCAAGTTTTATTTAGAGTCAATAATATTAAAAAAATAAATGTTTGATTATGGTTTAAACTGATTTGCTAGGTGAAATTTTGTCATTTGTTCAGTGGTTCTACCATTCACATAGTCTTCCTTGTTAGAGTCCTTGGTATTATCTTTGACTTTTCCCTTCCTAGTAAAACCTAGTCCCTCACCAAATCCTATTGATGGTGTCTCCACATCTTTTACATCTATCACTTCCTCTATATTCCTACTGCTGTTCTACTACTAGAGGCCCTCATCACCACATCCTTGGTGCATTGCAGGGGCTTCCTAACAGGTCTTCCAGGCCTTCACCTTCCTATGTATCCTAAGTTCTATTACTAGAACAGTCTCTCCTAGAGATAGAGTTAGACCTAGACAGATAGATCATGTTCTGGAATCTTTACTGTTGCTTATTCCTTACTGAATAAAGCCTCTTTGCTCGACATTCAAGATCAATCATCTGTCACTGTCTAGTTTTATCTCATATTGTTGTTTTTGTTGTTGAGTCATTTTTCAGTCACATCCAACTCTTTGTGACCCCATTGGGGTTTTCTTGGTGAAGATACTGAAGTGGTTTTCCATTTCCTTCTCCATCTCATTTTCCAGATGGGGAAACTGAGGCAAACAGGGTTAAGTGACTTGTTCAGGGTTACACAACGAGTGAATGTCTGAGGCCAGATTTGAGCTCAGGAAGATGAGTCTTCCTGATTCTAGGTATTCTGTCTACTGCATCACCTCACTGCCCTTAATTCTCTTCCATACAATGTAACTATATTGCTCTCTATACCCTGACACACACTGCACTTTTCACCTGTTTCTTTGCTCAGGTGGTTTTGAATGCCTAGAATGTTCACCTTCCCCCCCTTAACCTTTGGAATTTTTCCCCATCCTTTAAACACAACTTAGATGATGCCTCCTTTAAGAAGCTTTCTTTTGAGTCTTCTGTTGTTAATGATCTTCTCTCTTGGACTTCAGAGGTAACTGTTTTGCACTTTTTAAAAATATACATGCTATATATCCAAAATGTTGTATATAAATTGTTTAATTTGAAAAGGCTACAAGTCAAGACTAAAATGAAGGGAGTGTTGGTGCATGATTTTTTGTTCACAGATGGTTGTGCACTCAGTGCAGCCTCTGAAGCTGAGATGAAACAAAGTATGGATTGATTTTCTGCTGTTTGTGCTAATTTTGGCCTAACACCACCAAGAAAACACAGGTTCTCCGTCAGCCAGCACCATACCATCCATATGTGGAACCATTGATTTTAGCAAACGGAGAAAATTTGAATACTGTGGATAAGTTCACTTAACTTGGTAGTATACTTTCCAGGGATGCACACATTAGATGATTAAGTTGACACATGCATTGCCAGAGCTAGCTTAGTATTTGGGAGACTCCAAAGGAAAGTGTGGGAGAGGAGAGGCATTAGACTGCCTATCAAACTGAAGGTCCACAGAACCATGTGCTAACCTTATTGTTGTATGCCTGTGAAACCTATACAGTCTAGGAGTGCCATGCCAGGAAACTGAATTGCTTCCTTTTGAATTGTCTTAGGAAGATTCTGAAGATCACCTGGCAAGATAAGGCACTGGACACTGAGGTCCTTTCTTGAGCTAAACTGTCGCTCATTCAAACTCTACTGCAGAGAGCGCACTTCCAATGGGCTAGCCATGTTGTCTGAATACCAAACATACAATTGCCTAAAAGACTATTTTATGGAGAACTCACACAAAGCAGGCATTCAGGTGGTGGTCAGAAGAAGCGATACAAGGCCACTCTCAAGGCCACTCTGAAGAACTTTGGAATCGGTTGTGTGACTTGGGAGATACTGACAAAGGACTACCTATCACACTTTGCTGGAATCAAAGAAGGTTCTGTGCTGTATGAGTGAAGCATAACAGCAGTAGGTCAAAAGAAACACGAGATGTGCAAATTTAGACTTTTCCACTCCAAATGTTCATGTGGACTATTTGTGCCCGACCTATGGTAGAGCCTTCTGAGTTTGTATTGGTTTGATCAGCCACAGTTAGATGTGCTGTACCTTGACTTCAACATTGTGATGTCATTTTGGTCCTCTCCAAGAAAGAAGGACAAAAAACAGACAACCAGCATCATTGTGTCACATGTGTGTATCTTATTCCTCTACTGAACTATATCGTATACTCCATTATGTCAGGAATCAGTTCTTATCTAAATTTGGTATTTCCTACATTGCCTAGCATAGCATTCAGCACACAGAAGGTACTTAATAAGTGATAGCTAAATTTGCTCTTTTCTCAATATTTTATAGGGATGCCTTTAGTGGACAAACCTGAAGCAAATATTAAAGCTGCCATAAAAGCCAACAAAAGAGTAAGTTCTGGTTCTACTCTGCATGATTAACCTTAATCTTTACTGGCTTAAGAAAAATTAAATTTAGATCATCACAGTATAAAGTGTAATGGGACATTATTAGCCATATAGGTTTGTAAATGTAGATATTTAGATGTATGTTTTCTTTAAATCTTACTACTGATCTGTGTTGACCACAGAATGCCTATGGTAGGCCATTATGCAACATTCTGCCGCACAGTGTCCTAGAATTACCATATGGTAAAATAATACAGAATAATGAATAAAATTGAATGAAAAAATCAAACTATTATTATTTTTGGAATATGACTTTAATATACATATATGTATGCATTTTCAGGTTGGGGTGTTATATTCATAATGTCATATGCATAAAGAGGTATCATTGAAAAATTTAATAGCTAACACAGCTAAAAATTGACTTTTCCTCAAGTACAAGTGGGGTGAAAAATGAATCATCAGTTATCTCAACAGGTGATCTGAATATAGATTCTTTTTATTAGCCTGTGTCAAGGAAATAATGTTTTAAAATAGTTGAAAATTTGTAAGGCAGTTTGTATATTTCATGTTGAAAAGATTAACATGAAGCTAGCTCCTGACATAATGATATCTTGAAAGGAATGAACTCTGTTTTTCTCTTCAAGTGGCAGTCTTACTATAGAGCACATTTGAAAGAATGTACAAGAGCACTTATTTAAATTCTGTTGTTTCAGATCTAAACTGACCCAATATGTTGGTGGCAGAAAAAAAGAAAGCTAAAGAATGAGCTTTAATGAACATTCTTTAGGGGAATTCTTCTTGGGGAATGGGGTGGGCAATGGGCAGATTGAATGGGAACAAGGGCCCCAGAAATAAAGTGATAGAAGACTATATGTATGGGGGTTGAGCATTCCTTTTTATTTAGAGTATACAGAACCTTAGCAATCCTGTTGTAATTGGGTTTGTACACTTTTAGCTTGTCATCTTCAAAAAGACATTGGAATTTTCGTGAGGGTTATGCTCTTGATGCTGTTTTTCTTTTGAAAGAAATTCAGTGTGGCAGAAGACTAGATGCTTTAAATAAAGTTATATTCTTGAGAGTAATGATGAAACTCAGGAAAAGAGGGAAGAAATGGGCAAAGGAAGAGAAAGGGGAAAGAGGATATGTTATTAGGGACTATATGTTCTATGCAATTTTCTTTGTAATTATTGTTAACAACAACAACAACAGCACAGTTTATAAGATCCACTCACTTGGGGAGAAGCCCAAGCATGAGCTATACATCAACACCTTGAGATCAGAAGATGGTTGGATTCAGTATCTGAAAATGGAAAGCTATCCAGTGTCCATTTGCTCTAGAGTGTGATTCTGAGCCCAAGCCTCTCAGCGTCTTCACTGCTGGATATCTCTTTTCTAGAATGGGAATTGGGATTAAGCCCAAGCAGGTACCTTTTAGATAAAAAACTCTTGACTGGATCTGAATATAACATCTCCAACTCTTCCTCCTCCAGCTTTGTCCACCTGCTGCTGCTACTCATTCTTTTTGGGTTCTGGAGCCGCACAAGCCACAAATGCACAGAAAATCACAAATTCCTATGAGCCCCTGATCCTTACCCCAGTGAAGATGCCAGAGGAGAAAGACCCAGGCCCCTCCACCATGTTGGTTACTATTGTGCCACCTTTCTCAGCCTCAGCTGACCTTTCCACCTGCACTCTCTCTTACCACCATATATTGAGCAGCCTGATTAAAGATAGACCAATCCTATTTCCACAGTTGGCATGGTTATAAGACATACTCAAGGTCTATTCATCAGCACATGAATACAAACAAGGAAGTTAGTAGGGGGTAATCCAGAGTTGGGATTTGGTAAAGCTTGTCTGGTGATGGGATAAAGACAAGAGCTAAAGGATTCAAAGTTAGCCAAAAATGTGTAGTTGAATTGGTCGATAAGGTCACTACTGTGAAGGGAAGGGAGGAAGACCAAAAGAGGGGTGATGGACTAGGAGATTGAATTGGAGTGTCACAGTGAGGGGGAAGGATAGATGTAGGATAGGTAAGGCAAAATGAAAGGTTTAGAATAAAGGATCAGTGTAAAGCAGGACTGTGTCTCTATGTCTATAAATGTACGTTGTCTTAGTTAGTCTAGGTTATGTGGCTGCTTTGTAGCAATAGCAATCTTATTATTAGGCATTTGCACTTAATTTTGATTAGGTTCTCTTAGCTTCTATTTAATAGTTGACTAAATAGCTTCATTATAGGTTCAATCTCATTAAATTTAGTAAGGTAGCTTTTAGTTTTCCATGCACAGTGGGTCTTAAGTCTGATTGAACTCAGTGATAATAAAAATCAAGTATCTATTATATAGTGGGGGATCATATTATTATTTTTCCTGCTCATAAAAATATGAGGTGACTCAGAGTGCAGGCTGGAGGGCTGTATTCTTAGCTGCATGAGATGAGGGTGTAGTAGCTGTTGTTGCCATCACAAGGTATTATCCTACTAGGGGGCAGTGTGACTGCCCTAGTTGCTGCTTCTAATGTCACCCTCAGTACTTCTAGGGGAAAAAGAGCCCGAGAAGCCACTGTCATCTCCAGTGATCACCTTCCGGTGGCATTTACTGTTACTGCTACCTCTTAGCTACTGTGTAGGAGATGGAGGATCACAAGGTGGGCTGGGTGTGCAGGCCTCTCTGGCCTCTGCACAAGATGTTTTGCTTCTTGGGTGAGCCCCCTTATTGCCCTCAAGTCCCTCCTTGTCTGTATCAGATGTCTTGTCTTTGGCTGAGGGTGGGAGTTGGGGAACAGAAGAGTGTCTCATGAGAGTGAGGAGATGCAGTAGCAAGGAACAAGAAGAAGACATAGAGGAAGAGGCCAGTGCAGGATGGCAGGAGCAGTCTTCTTTTTGCTGTGGTCTGCTATTCTAAGTTCCTTCTTCCTACTCTTGAATGGTGAGCTAACTGGCAAGAAACAACTGGAGATCACTGTCCCTGATAGGGTACTGAATGAAAACAACACCAACACCAACACCACCTGCCTTGAGGAGCTGTAGTCTGCATCACATCCCAAGGTAGTATCTCTGTGCAAGGAGGAGGAGCTGAGAGCCAAGTACAGAATTCTTGGATGTTCATCCAGGCCTTATTGAAAGAGCAAGTCAAATACCTGCAACGTATTATGTTGTGCTCCTTTGCTTACTTGTAGGTGAGGCAGTCCTAGAGAGTTCAACCAATTAAGGTCTTCCCTAGAATTCCTGGGTGCAGAGTGACTCCTCAGTATTGTGCCAGAGCTGCCTAGGTCTAATAGTGTCTGCAGTCACAGATGTTCTATTGTATGTGATTTAACTTCTTTTTTTGATTCTATGCAAAAGATAGAACCACATATACAGTTAATCACGTCCTGCCATTTGATATGGGGAAGCAACTCTATTATATTCCTGTCATGTGACTAGTACTCAGTGAAATATACACGTTTGAGGAGAAGGCAGGGTTTTCTTATTAAGCAAAAGTTCAGAGCTAACTGAATTGTTAAATCCATGCTAACCATGCTCTTTAGACCACCATGGCTACCCAAGAACCATAGAGAGCTTGGTTCTTCCTCAGGATTTCAACAGGGCAGAGGTATCAATATTGGATGCCTCTCTTCCTGATCCTTCCTGTTGAATGAATCAAGTTAATGACTTGTGAGGTCACCTGGTCATTAAAGTTGGGTCCAGACTGAAAGATTCAGGTAGGTAGAACAATTCCTAAGAAGTAGTAAATGATTTAGGTAGTTTGGGATCACTAATGTGTTCAGTAATTGAGGTACTGTCCCTAGAAACGCTAGAGAAATTTCTACCACTATTGCTGAGAGGTCAAAAAACATGTTTGTTGGCTTTGGTTTTTGAGTATCTGCCAGGCTGCATTCAGCATCTTTGTAAAAAGGTTTTTCAATCATATGCTTTTACTTTCCACCTGTTTCTCTCTCCAGGGTCCCACTTCTATACCTTGGCTTCCCATAATTGAGGCCAGAAATTTAAAGGAAATGGGAGGATGGTTAGGTTGGTTTGCTGCCATTCACACATTGAGTTGTTTGAATAGTTCCTTGTTTTATATGAATCATTAATTGCACTAATTATGGCCTTACCTTGAGAGAAGAAGGGAAATTTCCTGGGAAGCAGTTGGGAGAATAAGAGTCTTAAGAACTATTTAAAAATTTAAGAGCACTGCCAGCCTGGTGGGGTCAAAGCAAGACTCTTTTGATAGGGGAAATGAAAATGATTTCTCTAAACCTCACTGATGTCTGTTGTGATGCTTGTTTCCAGTACTTGTGCAGTGCCTGGTGCATAGTAGGCACTTCATAAATGCTGCTGATTGAAGTTAAAAGCACAATGATTTAATACAAAATTTCTAGATCATAGGTTTATGGTTGTATCTTGGTGGACATTTGATTTAATCCATGCTTGGATAAGAACCCCATCTAAAACATACCTGGCAAATTATCATTGAAGCTTTTGCTTGAAAACTCACAGAGAGGGCCCACCATAACTTACTCAGGCAGCCCTAATTGGATACCTCTAATTGTTAAGAGGTTTGTTCTGATTCCAGAGTTAAACTCACCTCTGCAGCTTTCAACAATTGCTTTGAATTCTGTCCTCTGGGGCTCCAAAGAATAAGTCTTTGCCCTCTTTCATATGAGAAGTCTTTAGATTCTTGAGGATAGCTACCCTGCCTGTTTCTCTTGAGTCTTCTTCATATTAAACCAAGAGTCGGCCAGGTGGTACAGTGGATAGAGTATGAGAGTTAGAGTCAGGGAGGCCTGAGTTCAAATCTGGTCTTAGACACTTCCCAGCTGTGTAATCCTAGGCAAATTGTTCAACTTTTCAGCCTCAGTTTCATCATCTATATAATGGAGAGAATAATAACACCTACTTTTCAGGGTTTTTGTAAGGATCAAGTGATGTAATATGTGTACAGTACTCTTCAAACCTTAAAATGCTTCTACTGTCTCTCTCCATACACACACACACACAACACACACACACACACACACACACACACGTATGTTGTGTATATGTGTCTATATATGTATATGCTAGCTACTATGACTACCATTATCATGAGTATTATTAAACATCTCCATTTTTTTTCAACTGATTCTCATATGGGATGATCTTGAGGCCTTTCATCAGCCTGGTTACATTCCTCTGGACACTCTCCACTCTCCACTCTAAAGTTTGGTGCCTAGAAAGCAACAATATTTCTGATGAGATCTACCTATGGCAGAGTATGGCAGGGCTGGCTGTATCAGGTCCCTTTTCTGGATGCTGTGCCACTTTTAAAGTAACCCAAGATCAAATTAGCGTTTTTGGTTGCCATGCCACACTTTCCATTTATTGAACTTGAAGTCCACAAAAGTCTTCACCATTCTTCTTCCATCTTATCCTTGGAAAGCTGATTTTTTTAGTTCAAATACATAACTTTATGTTTATCCCTATTGCATTTCTTCTCATTAACTATGGTCTAATGCACTGATGTGTCAAGATCTTTTGGGATCTTCACTCAAAATCACAGAATCAAGGAATTGCAGAGTAATAAGGCCTTTCAGAGGCTGAGTCCAACATGTACTAGAATGAGAATCCATGCTATGATATCCTAAGAAGATCATTATCCAGTCTTTGCTTGCAGACCTCCAGTGAGGGAGAACCTGTTCCTTCCTGAGGCGAGCCCTGTTGCATACTCATTGAAGGAAGTCTTTTCTTATACTATCCACATTTGCCTCTTTGCAACTTCCAATGCGTTTTTCCTTGTTATGCCCCATGAGCCTAGGCAGACCCTTTCTCATCAGTTTTCCAAATGACTGCCCTTCAAATATTTTGATGACCTCATATTTCCTCCTAAGTATTCTCTCCTTCAGGCTAAACATTTCCAGGTCCTTTAAACAATCTATATATGGCATGACCTAAAGCTGCTTTGCCATACTAGATCCTCTGAATGTTTTGCAACTTATCAATGTCCTTCCTAACTTGTGGGGCCCAGAACCCTGATCATACTTAGTACTTATCCTTATCATGTATGAATTAACTACTGATCTAATAATTTTGCCATTTCTACTTTTATCCAAGTTATTGATAAAAAGGTGAAACTGCATGGATCTAAGAACAGATCCCTATGGCTGCACTGGAGAACTTGCTTTGAGTTCATATCAAAATGACTACTCTTCAGAGAATTTTGGAAATCTCAGTGTATTTTTTAGAGGAAAAGAGTTCCCATTTTCCACTATATTATTGGGAAAGTTCTCTACGGGAAGAACTTTTTCTTTGTTATTACTACTGGCAGAGGAGCAGAGAAATATAGTGGATGAAGAGCTGGCTTAGAAGCCAGAGGGACCTGAGTTCAAGCAGACACACATTGGCTCTTTACCTATAGGCAAGTTACTAACCTCTCTGTACTCCAGGCCAGTGGTGTCATCTGAAATAGAAATGAATTCCTGGGGGGCAGCATATTGAATTAGAAAACCACAGATTAAAATTATCTCTGTTGCATTGTATTTTTATTTATTGTGTTAAACATTTCCCAATTAGATTAGGAAATTTTTCTGTCCTATGCAACTTGGCTCTTGACATTTTTGCTCTAGGCAACTCTGTAAGACTGTATGCTTCAGAGACAGTAATGACCTGCAGGTCATTAGAGGTAGCTTCCTCATCTGAGAATTTCCTATACCAATGAAATTACAAGTCCTGCTCCTATGCCTACTATCGCTAACATAAGTTACTTACACTTTATGATCAGATGCCTTGGAGCCTGCATTAATTGCTAAATTTGCTATTAATATGGAATTCATGTACTGTAACTCACTTAAGAATTCATTTAGCTTTAAATGCATCTTTCTCCAAAGATAAATATTATAACAGATCCCCTCTGCTGCCTTCTTGCCTCAGGCATAGAGTTATCTGGAAGAAGATGAGTGAACAGAAGAAGCCCAGGCTGTCTCCAATCTCATTTTGCTTTTCTTTTGGGTTTTCTTTTGCGTGGTGACATGCATCTCTTTACTGAAGGTGGCTTGTCTTCACTCTTATTGTCCTCACAAGTGCTTGGGGCATGTTGAAAAAGATCCAGTTGGCCTTGCAGCTTCCCTGTCCAGTTGTTCTTTTGTTTCATCCCATAGAGCCACTGAGGGGCAAGAACTTCTTAGGAAATCTGTAGCCTTGGGGTCTGAGAGACACCTACATGAGATCAAATTCCCCTCTCTGGTGATTGTTTCTTTTCATAAAGATATTATATTTTGTAACACATTTTATTGATGTCTTTTTTATATCACAATCATTTCCTGAATATGCCTCTGTAGAACCTTCCCTTAATAAGAAGCTAAACAACAGAGTGACTTTGTGTATGTAGTTTTCTGCACCTAGAATTCCCCACCTCTTTGTCAAAGGAAAGAATTGTGCTCCAGTAGATTGTTTTTAGCTTGGTTCCAATACATCTGGTTGCAGTGAAGCATTAGAGTTAACAAAAATATAATAGCTTATAGCAGCCACTACCTCTGGCTTTTCTAAATTTGCATGCAAAGGTCTACTTTGTCAGGGTACAATTTTGCTGGTAAAAGATGATTGTTTTTCCCATTTCTTTGCCATAAAAATTGATTTTTGAGACCAAAATGATGATCAAAAACAGTGATTTACACTGCTGAAATTTATTGTGCTATCCCTTCACCTTTCATTTGTCCATCATTCAGCACTTAAGCCAAATATTCCACCTGAGTCTTCCCCGTAGGCAGCGATACAGCATCTTGTCATAGGACTGAGTAATAACTTCTTTATCCAGCAAGAAAATGTGTTCCCTTACTGTCAGATGAAGACATCCATGTTCTGTAACTAGATACCTTCTGTAACCTTGAGCAAATGAATTCACAGCCCTCAGATTGGGTTTCCTCCTCTGCTCAATGAAGGGTTGGACTAGATTATCTCTAGCTATAAATTGAGAATGAGTGATGCTACTGTGTTGACCCCACCCAGATGCTATTTTAAAAAAATAGTTTTGTCCTGAGCTTAACAAACACCAAATAAAATGAGCATTTACATACAGTACTAGAACAGAAAAAGGAGTATACATGACACTGCAAATCTCTGTTACGTATAGCTTTTTTTATTTTTTAAAGTACATTCAACCAGTAGCTTTCAAAGCTATCCTGCTTATCTGTGTTTTTAAAAGGCTGGCCTTCTCTTCTTTTTTTTTTTCTTCTGCTTTTAAAAAAGAAGAAAGATGCCTCAATAGCCCTCTTTATTTTCTTTTTATTTGGCTGCCCTATCCCTATTCCCTCTAATTCTCTCATCCCTGCCCCTTCAAAAAAATCCAAAACCAAACCAAACAAAGCCCTTATAACAAATACATAGATACACACATATTCATCCATCCATCTATCCATTTACTTATTTATAGTCAAGAAAAACAAATTCCAGCATTGGCTGTATGTGAAAATGTATGTCTCATTCTGCATCTTTAGTCCATTAGGTCTCTGTCAAGAGGTAGCTAGAATGCTTCATCTGGAAGTGTTCATGTTGCAAATATACTTGGTTATTACATTGATCAGAGTTCTCAAGTCTTTCTAAGTTATTTTTCTGCATGATGTTGTTATATATATTTTTATCCTGGTTCTACCTGCTTCACTCTCCATCATTGCATAAAATCTTCCAGATTTCTTTGAGATTATCTCTTTTTAATGGCACAATAATATTCCATTATATTCATACACCATGATTTGTTCAGTTATTCTTCAATGGAAAGATATTTTTCTCAATTTCTAGTTCTTTGCTACTACAAAAAGAGTTGCTATACATATTTTTTGTGAATGTGGATCTTTTTGCACTCATTGGGGGCATAGGTCAAATATTGTATTGTTGGGTCAAAGAGCATGTGTGTTATTTAGTGACTTTTTGCCCATGGTTTCAAATTACTTTCTAGAATGTCTGGACCAATTCACCAATAGTCAAGAGTGCATCAGAATTCATGTTTTACTGTAGCCTCTCCAAATTTTGTTATTTTCCCTTTTCTGTCATCTTTGACAATCTGATGGGTATGAGGTAGAAGTTCAGAGTTGCTTTACTTTGAATTTCTCTAAATATTAATAACATGAAACTTTTTTTCACTTCTTGAGAGCTTGGATTTCTTCTTTTAAAAACTGATTTCACGTGCTTTGATCATTTATATATTGGGGAATGGCTCATGTTCTCATAAATTCTAATCAGTTCCATGTAGTCATTAAAGGATATATTTGTTTTTTTCCTACATTTTTGAAGTTTTTTAAATCCATTATACATAGACAATTTTTGTAAAGGTCCCACACACATCTGAGAAATATGTGAACCTTCTTTTCTTCCTATTAAGTAATTTGCAGAGATCTATACATCTATTTTTCTAAAGTTCTATATAAGTGCTTAACTTTCTTCTTCTTTATCTTTTTATTAGATTTTCAAAGTTTGAAAAGCATCATTGAGGTTCCCCACTATTATAGGTTTACTGTCTATGTCTTCCTCCAAACACACACACACATTATTGATTGTGATTTATTATCTATGATTTTAAGCATGTCATTTTCCTGCTGTCCTCTTTCTAAAATCATTTTTACTGTGTCCTTGTCTGAAATCATCATTTCCCCCTTGCTTTTTTGTGTTGACTTGAAGCATAATAGCTTCTACTTCAGCCTTCCATTTTAACTGTATGAATCTTTATGTTTCAATTATTTTTCTTCTAAACATCTTGTTGGATTCTGATTTCTAATCCATTCTGTAATCCTATTCTGTTTTGTATGTGAGTTCCTCTCATTCATGTTCACAATTGTGATCCTTAATGGTGTCCTCTTAATTTTCCATCTTTGCCTTTTCTTACCTCTTTTCAAAGGAGTGGTTGGAAGAGGAGTTTGCTCAACACTTGTAATCTATAAGTGATGTGCCCCCCTTTTTTACTCTGTTGTCTCTCTTCTTCTCCCCTTGCCTAATCTTGATCCCAGAATTTAATTTTTCCCTTTTCCTTTTAATATCACTTTCCCAATACTTCCTTTTACATTGGATTTTATTTTACTTGTGATTATATCTATCTTGTCCTCCCTCATAATCCCCCCCCTTCCTTCTTCTTGTCCCCATCCATTTCTCTGTTTAATGTATTTCTGTGCCAGTCAGTAAGTCAGTTAGTATTTATTATGTCACAAGCATTTACTGAGTGCCTACTATGTGCCAGGCAGTATGCCAAGAACTGGGTATGTAGCAAAAAAGTAAAAAAAGTCTCTATTCTCTCTCTCTCTCTCAACCTTTCTTTGCCTGCTTTTGATGAAAGTGAGGTTTGTGGGATGTCCATTTTCCCCACTTCTTCCTGTAATTTTGTATAAAATTTATCACATGCATCCCTATTATATGAGAGAGTACATTTCTTTCTCTTCTTCTTCCTTTCCTCGCCAGGATAGTTCTCCGTCTTTCCCATTTCCTTCTTCCAAGACCCTCAAAACATAACAAAACCATCTCCAGATTCTCTGCTTACCATATTTAGTTTTTTCTATGACTCTTAAAAATATCAGTATTCTAATAATAGGGTTGTTTCTGTGCCCTCTATTAGTACATAAGCAATTCATCTGCATATAGATAGTTCTTTCCAGTTGATCAAGTGGATGTACCTATGTTTTTCTTTTTTTCCTGCAATTCCATATCAAAAGGACTAGCTTTTGACAGAATCTTTTATCAGGAATACTTGGAAATATGTTATTTCATTAAAAGTCTATTTTCATGCTGTAGGATTATACTAAATTTTGCCAGATAGGTTATTCAGGAGTTATAAGTCTTTTGCCTTTTGGAATATCATATTCCAAGTTCCCTACTCATTGATAGATTCCAATTCTTGTATGATCTTGACTGTAGCTCTTTGGTGCTTGAACTCTTTCTTTCTGGCTGTCTTTTTTAAAAAAATACTTGATTCTGAACTTCAGAAATAAAACAAGTATTTCTACAACATAGTAAAATAGGAAAAAAAAGGTGATTGCATGGGAAACTGCAAATCTATTATATAAAACTTTGCTATTCCTTTTAAATATATAATAAATTTATCATGTAACTTTCTTTTTAGTAACTTTTCTTTGATCTAGAAGCTATGAATTTCAGCTCTGACATTCCTGAAAGTTTTCATTTTGGGGTTTCCTTCATAATGTGACCAATGGAATCTTTCTAATTTTACATTGTCCTCTGCTTCTAAGAGATTTATGCAATATGCATTCATAATTTCTTGGAATGTGGCATCTAAGCTCTTTTTTTGGTCATTATTTTCTAGAAATCTAATGATTCTTACATTATCTCTCCTGTTTTCCAGGTCAGACACCTTCACATTCTTCTGCTTTTTTAATCTTTAAATGTGTTTTAATATTTCTAATTATCTCATAGGATCACTTTCTGTTTAGCCCATTCTAATTTTCAGGAAGTTCAGTCCTTGGGAAAGGTTTACACCCCCCTCCATCTCTTTTAAGATATTTATTTTCCTTGCCATTTTTTCCTCACTAGGTATTCCATATTTTAACTCTTCTTTCATTTCTTCTAGGTACTCGCTTAATTCTTGTGGTCAGACATTGACTCATTTTCTAGATTGGGAGCTTGTACCCGAGTCAATCTCTGCTCTCATACACTAGGATTGTGTGTGTAGGTCCTGCTTGATCCTGAGTCCAGAAGCTGAGATTAGGCCCTGCTATCCATAGGAGTTGTCTGGCTTTATCTCCTATAGTAGTTCAGGAATGAGCTGCCTGGATGATGGACCAGGCTGCGTAAGTGCTGTTCTGACACTGTTCATTCTGGGCTTGGAGCTCCTAGATTGCTCCATGATGGGCACTGCTCTGACCCTGTTTCTCACTACAGCTTGGACTTCATTGCATGCTCATCTTGTTCTGTCTCATGTTTTGGCTAATGTGCACTGGGGTCACCCCACTATTACCCTTGATCTGGCCCTGTCTCCTGCTCTGGGATGAGGCTACTTGTGTTCTTTGCCTTCTACATCTTCTAGCTTGTCTCTCTATCCTGCTTCTGAGAATTCTGGCAGTTTATTTATAGAGTCTACAACTGGGTGTCAGTTAGTCAACGAACAATTATTAAGAACTAACTGCGTGCCAGGCCCTATGATGAACACTTAGGATACAAAGAAAGTGGAGCGCATGGCCCCTGCCCACAAAGAGCTCACAGTCTTTCAGGGGAGACAACATGCAAACAACTATGTGCAAACAAGATATACCGGGTAAATGGGATTGAAGTAAGTGACTAAGTGTAGCAGAAGGGAGACATTAACAGGAATTGATGGGAGTGGGAGGAGGTGAAGACTAGGAAAAAGCCTCTGCCAGAAGTTGGGATTTGAGCCAAGTCTTGAAGGAACCTAGGGAGGCCAGGAGATGGAGGTGAGGAGGGAGAGCAGTGCCAGCAGGAGGCACAGCTAGTGAAGAGAGGAGGTAGAATGTCATGTAAGCAGAACAAGTTCAGTGCTACTGAATCATAGAGTATGTGGAAAGGAGTAAAGTATGAGAAGAATGAAAAATAATAATACCAGCTAACATTGATATAGCATCTACTATGTTCCAGGCATGGTGCCAAGAGCTTTACAGTTATTATCTTGTTTGATCCTCACGACAACTCTGGGAGAGAGCTACTGTTATTATCCCCATTTTACAGATAAGGAAATTGAGGCAAATAGGAGTTAAGTGATTTGCCCAGGGTGGTACAGTTATTAAGTGGTTGAGTCTCGATTTGAACTCAGGTCTTCCTCACTCGTGGCCTGGCTCTCCATCTATTGTGCCACCTAGCAACCCCTAGAAAGGAGCCAGGTAGTGAAGGGCTTTAAAAGTCAAACAGGATTTTATATTTGTTCCTGGATGTAATAGGGAGCCAATGCAGCTTATTGAGTAGACAGGTGATATAGTCAGAGCTGTACTTTAGGAGGGTCACTTTGGCAGCTGTTTGGAGCTGGAGAAGCCAGCCCAAAGGCTACTTCTGTGGTACAAGGGCAAGATGGGAATGGCCTGTAGCAAGGTAGAAGCTGCATGACTGGAGGGAAAGGACGTGTTTGAGAAGTGCCATAAAAACAGTGATGACAGGATTTGATGACAGACTGAATGTGCAAGATGAATGCAAATGAGGAGTCAAAGATAGCAAGGATTGTGAACCTGAGTGATCGGAGGATAGTACTACCCAAGAGGGGCCTGTTGGAGGAGGGAAAAGAGAATGAGTTCTGTTTTGGATATGTTGAATTGGGACATCTAGTTTGAGCTGTCCAGTAGGTAGGTGTGAATCAGGAAAGAAATTAAGGATGGATTTGAGAATCATCTGCACAGAGATGATAATTGAATCTCTGAGAGCAGATGAGGTCACTAAGTGAAATAGTATAGAAGGAAAAGAGAAAAAGGCCCAGGACAGAGACTTGTGGGACATCCAAAATTAATGGGAATGACCTGGAGGTAGATCCTGCAAAGGAGACTGAGAAAGAACAATTGGACAAGTAGGAAGAGAACCAGGAGAAAACCGTGTCATGAAAATGTAGAGAGGAGACAATATTCAGTCAAAAACAGTTATCAATAGTGCTACAGCTGTAGGGAAGTCAAGAAGGTTGAACATTGAGAAAAGGCCATTATATTTGGCAATCAAGAGCTTTGGAGAGAGCAGTTGAACAATGAAATCAGAAGTGAGATTGTAGAGGGCATAGAAGAAAGTGATTGGAGAGGAATAGAGGCACCAAATGTTTGGTCATGAAATGGAAGAGAAATATAGGAAAAAGAGTCCATGGATCACGTGACTGTTTTCTGAGGATGGGGAAGATGTGAGAGTGTTTGTAGGCAGCAGAGAAACAGCCAATAGATAGGGAAAAATTAAAGATTAGTGAGATATGAGATGCTAGGAGAGGCAATCTTTTGGAGAAGATGAGTTGGAATGGGATCAGGAGTGCATGTGGAAGAGTTTGCCTTGGTAAGGAGAAGTGATATCTCTCCATGTGAGATAAGAGGAAAGGATGAGATAGATCGTAGGGAAAACATCTGAGTGATATGAGATATAGGAGGAGAGAAGTGGGAGCTCTTAGTGAATGATTTACTTTTTTCCTTTGAAATATTAAGCAATGTCTTCACCTAAGAGTGTGGGAGCATGGGGTAAGATGGAATATTTGAAGAGTGTGATAAAAAGGTTTGGAATAGCTATTGCAGTGAGTGGGAGAGTGACTGGATTTGGGAGGTATGAAAGGATTTCCTTGCAACAGTGAGGGCACATTTGAGATTATGTAACAAATTTGTAGTGGAACCAGTCAATATAATTTTGTTCAGATGGTGGGAGTAATTAAAAAGTAGGACTTGGTAGACATTGACAAGTTGAGGAGGTAAGGGACTAGAGCTTAGAGGATAGTGTAGTTTGGTGAACTGGCTCACCAAAAGGTCAAGAAAGAGAAGCAAGGAGAGTATAGTCAGTGTACAAGTGATAACCTAGAAAAGAACTGAGGAGTGGAGGAATTCGAGGTCTCTATGATGATGAAAAAGACAGGAAGAGGGAATAATAAAAAATGAGGCTCAGAGGAATTTCCAAGTTCATGAATGTGGAAGTGGAACATTTAGGGGTGATGGCAAGGGTATGACTATCATTGAGTAGAGCTGAAGTAGGATGGAGGTGTTGATGGGAATTAAGTAGCTTGAAGAACTGGAATATTTGAGGGAATATTAATATGTTTGTTGAAGTTCCCAAATATGAAGGCAAGATTAGGAGTTCAAGAAGCTTGAGTTTAGTTTAGTTATTTTTTGTCATTGTTACTTCCAGGGCATTTTTAGAGCTTTACTGGCAATATTTTTTGGGGGGATTTGTGCCCCCTAGGTCCTACATGCACCATCATCTTCTCATAATTCTCCCTCCTCCACCTCCACACACATACATTTTAAAAGGGTCATAGTCACAGCACAGAGCACACTTTGGGCAGACCACTATAGGTGACAATCTTTCCATCTGCATAAGGAAAGTGCCTGGAAGCCACTGTAGCTGCTGGTGGTCTGAGAGGTGACCTGAAAAAACACTGAAGAACAGACTAGAGGGGAGCACTTCTGTAAAGTAATGTAGAGTTTCATCATAGAGTCCTGACATTTATTTGTGAGACCTAAATTGATGTCTTTTAATTAGTAATTTTATCATTCTAAAATGATTTTAGAATGATAAAATTTAGAATTTTCTTCCTTATTACTGCAGAATAAGGTACTATTTAAATGTTATTCTTATTAGCATAGAAGTATAATGAAAAAAATTCCCTATACAGAGCAACTCATTTGTCAAAATGGGTTAATTCAAGAAATTAATTGACATAAATTTAGTTTTCTGAATATATGAAAGTTGGGTACCACTTAGAGCAGTATGTTTGATGCACATCAATAATGGGTCTCATTGCTGACTTTTATTTTTTTGTTTTGAACTAGAAAGAAATAGTATATACTCTATAGGATTTAATCGGTCTTTGCAGGTTCTCTTGAGAAATAAACACTTCTTCAATTTGAGTCCCCATCATCAGTCTACAGAAACATGGTGCACACTTGTTGTATGTACTCACTGCTATTTGGATCTAGAGACTGAATTTTATAGTTCCTCTATTTTATTTTTCATTTTTCCTGGTTCCATTTCTTTACAGGTATGATTTCATCTCAACAATTTTTTTAAAAATAACAATTCTAGAATCTTTTAAAAAACACCTCTCTGTTTTTATGCACATAAATAATAACTGAGCTTCTCTAAGGTTTGGAATCATCCTTTCCCCACCCCCCAAAAAAAAATAAAACTGAGATATAAAGAGATCCTTTACTTAGTGTAAGGTTAGAAAAGAATGGAATTGTGGTTTTGTTTCTTGTGTGGGCTTTGACTGTAACACTAGATATGTCTTCCCCTACCCCCTACTTTGCTTCTCTCTCCCTCTCACTTCCATCTACAAAGCAGTTAAACGATTACTGAGAAAAGAGCACTACATCAGTGTAAATTAGTAGTATCAAACAAGATGGACCAATATTACAGTTCAAGTATGTAGTTGACATTTTGGATCCAAGTGGTTAATGGAATCACAGAAAATCAGCTCCTATGAAGCATTCCATGCATGGACTCTCCATTTCTCTCTACCTTTAAAATGAACATAAACTCTTCATTGTTCCTACGATTATGATGATGTTACTAAAAACATTAGTTCAAAATTATCAATGGTTTTGAGTACCTATTGTTACATATACTCACTGCAATTCTGTCTCGATTCCTAGAGAGCAAGAGAAAAGATGCTTTCTCATTTCCCTTCAAAATTCTGTTGAGGGACTTGTAATCAACATGTGACCAATGGTTACAATAATGAAATCTCAATTTTGTGAAGCTCTTTTCAGTTTGCAAAGCCTTTTCTCCTCACTAGTCTTATGGATTATGTAACATTGCTATTATTATATCCACTTTACAGAAGAGGAAAGTGAGGTTTACAAAGATGAAGTGGCTTGTCCAAGGTCACATAGTACTGCTGTGTCCATCTTTAAGGGATATTCAGAGAGTTGAGGAGAGATTTAGTTACAGGAAAATCCCAGATGGTGCATAGATTCCCTTCATATAATGTTATTTTTTATATTCATTTTTGATATTCAGGTCCAAATTCTCTCCCTTCCTTTGAAGGCATGCAGTGTGATACACATTATATGTATGAAGTCATGCAAAACATATTTCCATATTAGCCATGTTGCAGAAAAAAAGTGAAAAAATGTGCACTTCAGTCTGCACCCAGAGTTTGTCAGTTCTCTCTCTGGAGTAGATCATTGTATTGATCAGAGTAGCTATGTCTTTGATTATCACTACAATATTGCTGTTATTGTATACAATGTTCTCATGTTTCTGCTCACTTCACCTTGCATCAGTTCACATAAGGCTTCCCAGGTCTTTCTGAAACCATCCACTTCATTATTTCTTACAGCACAAAAATATATTCCATAACAATCATATACCACAGTTTGTTCAGCCATTCCTTAATTGATGGGCATCCCCTCAGTTTCCATTTCTTTGCCATCACAAAAAGAATGGCTGTAAATATTTTTGTACATGTGGATCCTTTTCTTCTTTCCTTGATCTCTTTGGAATACAACCCTAGTAGCTGTATCCCTGCATCGAAGAGTATGCACAACTATATAGCCCTTTGAGTATATAGTTGCAAATTCTATTCCAGAATGGTTGGACTAATTCACAGCTCCACTGTTTTGTGTCCCTGTTTTTCCGCATCCCTTCTAGTATTTGTTACTTTCCTTTTCTGTCATGTTAGCCAATCTGAAAGGTATAAAGTGGTACCTCAGAATTGTTTTAATTTGCATTGATCTTAAATATTAGTGATTTAGAACATTTTTATATGACTATTGATAGCATTTATTTTTTCTTTTTAAAAAATGTCCTGGTTATATTCTTTGACCATTTATCGATTGGGAAATGGCTTTATTTTTATAAATTTGATTCAGTTTCCTATATATTTGAAAAATGATGAGAAAATTGCTATAAAAAATCCCTCCCTCCACTTTTGCTTTCCTTCTAATTTTGGCTGCATTGGTTTTGTTACAGCAAAACTTTTCCATTTCATGTCGTCAAAATGAGCCATTTTATTGCCCATGATCTTCTCTATCTCTTGTTTGGACACATATTCTTTCTTCCCTTATCCACAGATCTGACAGGTAATTTTTTCTATGCTTCCCCAATTTGTTTATGATATCACCCAATATGTCTAAATGATGTACCCATTTAGACCTTATTTTGGTATATGATGTGAGATGTTGGTCTACACCTAATTTCTGCCAGACTACTTACAAATTTTTCTGGCAAATTTTGTCAGATGGTGAGTTCTTGCTCCCAAAGCTTAGATCTTTGGTTTTATTAAGCATTAGATCACTATGAACATTTGCTGCTATATATTGGGTACCTAATCTGTTCCATTGATTCACTACTGTATTTCTTTGTCAGTACCGGATTGTTTCAATGATGATTGCTTTGTAATATAGTTTGAAACCTGATACTGCTAAGCTGCTTTCCTTCACTTTTTTTTTATTGATTCTTGATATTATTGAACTTTTGTTCTTCCAGATGAATTTTTTTTATCATTTTTATAGCTCTATAAAATAATTCTTTTGTAGTCTGATTGGTATGGTACTGAATAAGGAAATTAATTTTGGTAGAATTGTCATTTTTGTTATATTGTCTCAGCAATTAATATTTTCCTTTTTGATATTGGTAATTTGATTTCTTCTTTTTAAAATAAAATTAATGTTTTATGTATTTTATTTTTTCTCATAAAACTTCCTCCTAGGCTAATTTATTAGTTCAATTTTTAATGTTCAATTTTATTAACCTCTTCTTTGATTTTCACAATTTCAATTTTGTTATTTAATTGAGGATTTTTAATTTGTTCTTTTTGCCTTTTTTTAGTTTCATACCCAATTTATTGCTCTGCTATTTCTCTCTTTAATTGATGCAAGTGTTTAGAGATTTAAATTTTTCTTTAGTACCACTTTGGCTACATCCCACAAATTTTGGTATGTTGTCTCATTATTATCATTATCTTTAATGAAATATTGATTGCTTCTATGATTTGTTCTTTGACCCACTCATTTTTTAGGATATAATTATTTGGATTCCAATTAACTTTTTATCTATACTTACAAGGTCCTTTATTCAATGTAATTTTAATTGTATTATGGTCCAAAAGGGGTTGTTAAAAGAAATATTTCTGTTACAATGCATTTGTTTGTGAGGTTTTCATGCCCTAATACATGATCAGTTTTTGTGGAGGTGCCACATACAGCTGAGAAAATGGTATATTCCTTTCTATTCCAATTCATTTTTCTCAAAAGTCTATCTTATCTAACTTTTATAAAATTCTATTCGCCTCCTTAACTTCTTTCTTATTTATTTCATGGTTAGATTATATGATATGTGGGCTTGAGAGAGGAAAGTTGAGGTGCTCCACTAGTATATCTATATATTATTTATTCATTTATTCTCTCTTATAATTCATTTAGCTTCTCCTTTAAGAATTTGTATGTTTGAGATTAATATTACTTCATTGTCTATGGTACCTTTTAGCAAAATGTAATTTCCCTGATTATCTCTTTTAATTAAGTCTATTTTTGCCTTGTCTGAGATCGTGATTGGTACCCCTGCCTTTTTTACCTCAGTTGAAGCATAATAGATTCTACTCCAGCCTCTTATTTTAACTCTGTACATGTCTTTCTGTTTCCACTGTGTCTCTTATTAATACCATATGTTGGATTCCAGTTTCTAATCCATTCTGCTATCTCCTTCCATTTTATGAGTGAATTCATCCATTTATATTCAAAGTTACGATTGCTAACTGTGTATTTTCCTCTATCATTTCTCCTTTTTCTTCTCCTCCTTCTCTCTTCTTTCTCTTCCTTTTCCCTCCTCTTTCTCCTCCTCTTCCTCTTTCTCTTCCTCCTCCTCCTCTCTGTGTCTCGGTCTCTGTCTGTCTCTTTGTCTCTGTCTCTCTGTCTCTGTTTCTCTCTCCCTGTCTCTCCTCTAACGTCTGTTTTGCTTCCTGTCACTATCTCCCTTAATGTTCCCTTTCTCTTATCATCCACCACCCCTGCCTTTCGCTTATCACCTTCTACTTCCCTGTTGGGTAAAATGGATTTCTATTATCAAACTGAATGTGTGTGCGTGCATGCATGCATGCATGCATGCATGTATGTATGTATGTATGTATATACATACGTATATGTATATATTCTTCCCTTTTTGAAACAATAATATTTAAGAGTGAGTTTCAAGTGTTGCCTACTCCTCTCCCCATTTTACCCTGCATTGTAAAACCTCTTCGTTCTGTGCCTCTTTTATGTAAGAAAATTTTTCCTTCTTCCTCTCCCTTTCCCCTTCTAGTGCATCCTTCCATTTTTCTTTTGAGATTATCCCAACATAATCAACCCACTCCTATATCCTTTGTCTAAGTATACTCTTAATTGCCCTAATGATGATAATTTTCTTGTAGGCTATATCTAACATCTTCCTATATAGGAATGTAAACAGTTTAACCTTTTTAAGTTTGTCATGGCATCTCACTTATGTTTACCTTTCTATACCTTTCCTGAGTCTTGTGATTGAATGTCAGATTTTCTATTCAGCTCTGCTCTTTTCATCAGGAATACTTGGAAGTCCTTTATTTCGTTAAATGTGAATTTCCCCCTGCGGGATTATAACCAGTTTTGCTGGGTACATCATTATTGGTTTTATCGTAGCTCCTTTGCCATCCAGAATATCATGTTTCAAGCACCCTGCTCCTTTATTATGGTAACTGCTAAATATTGTGTGATCCTGACTGTGGCTCCACAGTATTTGAACTGTTGTTATTGTTGTTATTTTTTTGGCTGCTTACAGTATTTTCTTCTTGATCTGGGAGCTCTGAAATTTGGCTATAATATTCCTGTGAGTTTTCATTTTGAAATCTCTTTCAGTAGATAATCTAATCAGTGGATTCTTTCAATTTTTATTTTACATTCGGGTTCTAAGGTATTTGGGCAGTTTCTCTTTATAATTTCTTGAAATACAATGTGTAGGGTTTTTTTTTGATCATGCCTTTCATGTAGAGTGATAATTCTTAAATTATCTATCCTAGATCTATTTTCTGGATTGGTTGTTTTTCAGATGAGAGAGTTCACATTTTCTTCCATTTTTTCATTCTTTTGATTTTTTTTTTCTTGGTGTCTCATAGAATCATTATCTTCCCCTTCAACAATTCTAATTTTTAAGGAATTATTTTCCTCAGTAAGTTTTTGTACCTCTTCTTTCACTTAGCCAATTCTGATTTTTAAAGTAGTTATTTTCTTCAGCATTTTTGTACCTCTTTTTTACTAAGCTGTTAATTCTCTCTTTTCGTAATTCTTTTTCATTGCTTTTATTTCTTTTCCCAGTTTTTCCTCTCCTTCTCTTATTTGATTTTTAAAATCATTTTATGGCTCCTTCAAAACAATCTTTCTGTGTACATATATAACCTATACAAAATTCCTTACCATCTCAGGGAAGGATGAGGGAAGGAGGGAGAGAATTTGGAACTCAAAATTTTTTTAAAAGAATGTTAAAATTATTTTTATATGTAATTGGAAAAATAATAAGATATCATTAAAAACAAAAAAAAATCTTTCTTTAGCTCTTTGAGGAATTCTCACTGAGTTTATGTCCAATCTGTATTTTTCTTTGAGGCTTTGCTTGTAGATGTTTTCATGTCATTATCTTCTTCTGAACTTGTGTCTTAAGCTTCCCTGTCACCATGGTAACTTTTTATGGTCAGGTTCTTGTAATGTTGTTTGATCATTTTCAATCCTAATTCTTATGTTAGATTTAGGCTCTGCTCACCTTTGGATGGGGAGGAGGGTTCTCATCATCCCAAGCTTCAGTCTTTTTCATGCCGCTGTTTTCACATCTAGTGAAAGATTTTAAGTTGTTAGTACTTCTAAGGTGATGTGATCTGGGAGAAACATGGTCAGTGTTTTCCTGGTCTTGTTTCTCATCCTTACCTAAGTACAGCATCTACTTCTTCATGACAACTTCTCTCCTCCCTGGAACTGCAACCCAGAACTAGGGCCCCTGCTCTCTTGCAAGCAAAAGTGCTCCTTTCCACCCTGTAACTGCTATTGGGAATTGGGCAATAGAGTTGCCAAATACCACCATTCCTGTACCCAGTGCTAGCACAGGGATCTCCTAGAATCTCTTTCTGATCAGGTTTCCGATCCCCTTACTGTCTCTGGGGTAGGTGTTGCCAGCATTCTGCAGTCCAGGCTAGCTCCCACCCCAGTGCCATCAACCTTTCCTTCTGACCTACTAAGTTGTTCTGGGATGGAAAAATATCTCTCCTTCACCTTTTGTGGGTTATGATGCTTTAGAATTTGCTTTGATATGTTAAATTAAAATTGTGTATGGGAGAATATTGGGAAAGTTTGGCTAGAATGCTCCCTGTACTCTGCCATCTTGGCTCCATCCATGTAACTTTTTAGAGGGAAATTAGAGAAGCCACAACATAGGCAGGGAAGAGACAAATTATTTTGATGTATTAACCTGGAAAGGGAATCCTTTTGAAGGCTCACAATAATTGACACTGATCCCTCATTTGAATAATAGGATAGAAATATCATTTAAGGAGAAACAGTGAGGCAGGTGAGAGATTACTTTGCACTTTTGTCAGAGGGTATAACATGGCCCTCAGAATCATGGTAGACCCAGTGGCAGCAACTCTTTCAAAGATTCATTTGAACTTCCTCAAAAGTTTTTGTCCTTAATTCTGTTATCCTCTAACACTCTCCTTTGGAAACTTCAAAAAGTTAAAGCATTTAATGAAATAACCATATTTAGCTAAAATGGGTTTGGGTCTTGTGGGGACTTCTCATACCTTCTGCTATCTACATTCTGGACAAATGGGCATCTATTTTATTCTTACAGAGCTACTGGAAAAGAATAAGATGGCCTACTATTTCTCTTGGTAACTTGTTTCTACTAAATCTGTCTTTAAATTCTTCTGTATATGCAAGCTAAGGAATTGAAACCTGCTTCTGACTTCTCTGTTTCTAGTAGAGATCACTATAACTAAAAAGGTTTTTTTTCTTATTATGAATGTCAGCCTTTTAACTTTTCTGTGATTCATAAAGCTTACTGTAGAGTTCCTTGGAGTTTCTAATTATTCCCCATCACTAGTAGGATTTAGGGGGTACTGATAGAGGGTACTGAAGCTCAAAGTAGACCAAATGGTCACCTATTTTCAGAAAAAAATGCTGTTTTGCATTTCAAACCAAAAGCTGAATATAAACTTATTGTTGTTTTTAAAGCTAGGCACCTAGCAGCAGCAAAATATTGTAGTCCTTTTGGCTGATCTTTAAAATAGCTGATGGTGGGAGGGGGAAATGTGAAGATGCCAAGATAGTGCCTATATCTAACGTGATTACTAAACTCCACTCTAGCTGGGATAGAATATGGACTACATGTATATGTCTCTTACAAATTTACTTATTTGTTAGAAATACTAAATTTGTCTTCTTTCTGTTGGAATAATGTTTAAAATACAAAAAGTTGACCATTTAGACCAGAAAGAAAATTATACACAATAATTCTAGAAAATAATCTCTATATCTCTACCCCATTTTAAAAGTGTTGAAAAATTGTTTCCTAGGTGGCAACTCCTTCCTTTTATTTATACTCGCCAGATGTTCAAGTTATATAACAGTCATTCAAGATGTTGCATGTAACTGGGATTCTTTTTACTTCCTCAAAATACCTTACAGAGGGGAATAAGGTTATTGGCTTTTTCTTCTTTACTATCACTTTTGACAAGAGGCTTCTGTGAATTATTCAAGGCCAATAAATTTACTCTGGGCAATTCTGTCAAAATAGGCACCTCTTTAGTGATTATTGGCTGACAATTCATCTCAAGATAAGAGATTGTAGTATACATTTATATCTTTCATGAGCATAAAATGCTAAATCACAGCTCTGCACTGAAGAAATGAAGGTACAACAAATTGATGGGTTTTTTTAAAAGTAATTTCGGTTAGATATGCACTGAATTAAGTAGTTAAGGGTAAAGGTACCTGGCTTGGGGACATGGTTCTGAAGTCCAAAGGAAGTCAGGAACAAAGCTGGGAGGAGAATGGAAGCAGGGAAGCTGCCAGTGTTCGAAAAAATGGACACATCAGGTGGAACTCCCCAATGAGAAAAGGGGAATGGGCCCCGCACAAGGTTATGACGTGGTGAGTAGACCTCAGGGGAAGCAGGCTATTCCAAAGTGAGGAGGACCCAGGAACTGAAAGAAGTTCCAGAGTGAGCCAGCAATAGAGGGGGCATGATTCTGAGATCAAGAGGATGTCAGAAATAGAACTGGGAGGATAATGCTCATGGAGTCAGGTACTCTACAGTTTCTCAAAATAGAGAGGTTTCCTGCTCTTGCTGCTTGGGTTTAAATAAGATGTCCATTTTCACACTTGCCGGAATTCTTTTTATGAAGCTGATTGATTTCCTTTTGTAAGAATAAGTGGTTGCCTGTGTTTCATTTCCACTTAATCAAAGAGAGCTTCATGGAAGAAGTGGATTTAAACTAGGTTTTGAAGAAGAGGATTGATGGCTTATCACGTTTCTTGGAAGACTACTTCTAATGTGAAAAGAAGCTTTGAAATTGGGTCAGCAGGACTTATTGACAAGATAACTGTTTCAACAGTAGGCAGACTTCTCAGCTTCCACATACCTGCCCCACCTGAAGTTCATACCAGATCAAATAATGATCTAGAAATCCAGAGAGAAACTACGTTAAATTCTTAAATTATGTTGGATTCTTCCAACTCAGAATTGCACGTAAATTCAGGTAGAAGTACATGGGTAATAGGGAAGGGGGCACTTCCAGCATGGACAGTGGCAGCATGATCAGAGAAATCTCCAGAGGAAGCTTGGAAGCCCTGAGTAGCAGCCGAGACCGTGGCAAGTGTGGAGCCTACTTGGACCTGAAAAGCCCAACCCAGGGGCCATCATATTTATAACAATCTGTCTTGAGATACCAGAGAGGATCCTGAGACATTATATCAAGTAACACATATAATTTTCAAAATACTGGCTTCAAAATAATTGAAGACTCCAAAAAGAAATTAGAGCAACAATTACTCTTAGTAGACATGGGTAGAAGAAAAGGGACTTTGAAAGACTTAAGAACTCTGATCAGTATAATGACCAACCATATCAAAGTTACGATGACATATATTACCCACCTCCTGACAGGTGATGGATATTAGGTACAGCAACATCCATTTTTGGACTTGAAAAATGTGTAGATGGATTTTTCTCTCCTTCTTGAATCAAGATTCGAATATAAAATCCTCTAGTTGAACTTCATAGCCCCTACTGGCTCCTCTGTACTTTTTCAGTCTTCTTACACGTTATTTTTTTCTATGTACTATACTATCCAATGACACTGGCCTTGCCACTCTTCCTCAAACAAGATACTCCATCTCCTGACTCCATGAATTTTTACTAACTCTTGCCCATACTTGGAATTGTCTCCCTGGACTTCCCTGGATTCCTGGAAATCTCAGCCAAAATCTCACCTTCTACAAGAAGACTTTCCTATCTTCCTTAATGATGGTGCCTTTCCTCTGCTAATAATCTGTATTTTATTCTGTCTGTATCTTGTTTGTACACAGTTGTTTGTATCTTTTCTCCCTTATTCGATTGTGAACTCCTTGGACACAGGAACTGATTATACCTTTCTTTGTATCCTTAGCACTTAACATAGGGCCTGGCACATATTAGGTGTTTAATAAATACTTGTCAACTTGACTACTCAAGAAGAAAATATATTATTTTAATTTTTGGATATGCTTTATTATTTAGGCTAATATGAGGAGTGGTGTCAGATCCTTGGACAATTCAAATGAGGCAGCCTGGTGCTCATGATGAAGGTTGAAGTCCCAGGAATGCCACTTACTATTTGAGAGATTTTGGAAGTCACTAACTTCTCTGAGTCTCAGTTTCCTCATCTATAAATTGAAGGAGTTGGAATACATGAGTTCATAAGTTCTCTCCAACCTTAAATCTATGATTCTAAGATACCATTTTTTCATAAAACTTGGACTATTTTACATTTTCCAATGGTAATGTGATGTTATTTTCCATTTTAAAATGGTTTGCTATATTGTGGTATAATATTCAATATAATATTGAATGCAGAATCAGGACTCCTGGTTTCATATCTGCTACTCAATACCTATATAACTTTGGACAGACTAGTTCTCTTCCTTGGGCTACAGTTTACTTATCTATAAAATAAGGAGATTGGATTAGAGGATTTCTAAGGACCTTGGCCCTCCCACTTCAAATAGAACTGCCCTATATAATTTAACTATGCAATACTTTTGCATACATATCTAGAAAATGCTTGAAAAGTTCTAGAAATATCGTAGGATTGTTTTGGCATGGACTTATGGGGCCTTGGTGAAAGCAGATCTTTTATGTTATAACATAGCCATACAAAAATTCACAAAAGACTTTAAAGTAACTTTAAATACTCATATAACTAATGAAGGTATGATTAAAGTAAATTTTTCAAAGGTGAACTTCATAATTTCTCTATGTTTTGAATTGGGGGGAGGATTTGTAAGGAAGGAGTTAGCAATATGGATTTTTTTAAAGGGCCATTGTAGTATTTTTAAATGCACAGAAGACAGAAGGAAGTTTGATGGGAAACACAGATAAGTAAAGACAGTTTTGAATCTAATGTGTAGAATTTATCACATACTTAAAAAAATACGTGGTATAAAATGGAGGTTTGTTGTTTCATACATAATCTTTTTGTGTTGTATTGTGTTTATGGAAACACTCTTTGAATTGAGTAAAGAAGGGTAAAGAATATCTAGTCAAGTCAGGTTGGAGAGAACAGAAAGGGAAGAGAAGCTGAAACTCATTGTCTGGAAGGGGGGTTGATGTACTGTCTAGAAGCCAAGGATTAAGACCGAAAAACTTCCAGTTGTTGTTAACTGTTCAAGTCATCTGACCTTCACATAGGAATATGACAGCTTATTGGCTGTTGAATGGATACTGAACTACTTTTCTGTGAATCTGTGCAGGGGCAGTCACTCATTCTTCATCCATACAGCAAATAATTGAGTAATTTTTATGTTCAAAGTATAGTCCACTGACTTCTAGGAACTTACTGTATTGTTAGGGAGATGAGAAATATGCACAATAGCTACAATACAATATAATGTAATAAACATTTATTAAGTGCCTACTATGTGCCAGGAGCTGTGCTAAATGTTGGGGGATACAAATTAGAAAAAAGTAAGATAGTCCTTAAGGAGCTTACTATCTAATATGGAAAGATAGAACCAAAAAAAAAAAAAGAGGCTAAAGTAAGAGGTGGGGGCTGGGAAGAGGGATGAGAGGGCAGAGAGTACCCAGTACTGGGGGGGCACGATGATGGTAGATTCAAAACCAAGCAGAGCAGCTGGAGAGAAATGAAGAGTTAGCTGCACTGAGCTTCTGGGCCCTCTTTAAAAGGAAGCTTTGGGATGAATTGTTTTGCTCCATTCTCCAGTCAGAGTGACAGAGGTAACTGAGGGCTCCGACGAGGTGTTAGTGCTGAACCTGAAGCAGTCGGTGTGATGATGAGTTTCATGGCGATAAGCTTATCCTGGTTCATGGGTTAGGAGGCAGGAGAGGTACAGAAGTAGGGAGGAGGTATGATGATGATGCAGTAGAAACCAAGTAGAACTCCTAGAGGTCAATGAGCTGTAACCTGACAATGTGTAATATGCCTGTAATAATGCTATGTGAATGGTACAAACAATAAATACCTTGCACACAGTATGTACTTAATATGTTGGACTAAGTTATTATTGGGGTAATCAGGAAAGACTTTATGGAGGCAAGATTTTTTTTTTTTGGTAAGGCAATTCAGGTTAAGTGACTTGTCCAGAGTCACACAGCTAGTGAGTGTTTTGTGTCTGAGGCTGGATTTGAACTTAGATCCTCCTGACTCCAGGGGTGGTGCTCCATCCACTGCACCACCTAGCTGCCCCAGGAGGCAAGATTTTTAGCTGTCTTGATAGATGAGTGATATTTTTACAGGGTGAGAACTGGGGAGTAGGAAAGACATTCTAGAAGCAATAAGTATCATAAACATAAGGTTTGAGGCAGGAAAGTAGAAGGTTTATATTCAGAGGAAGGCAATATGACCCATTTGACTGATTAAGTGTACCTTTTAGAGAGCTTTCCAGGGTTAGAAGTTCAGTCCAAGGTTGTGATCAATAATGAAAGAGAAGGGGGGGGTTGTCTAAAGAGACTAATACATATGCCAAGGAACTCATTAAACAAGTAAGGTTTTTTTTTTTTAAAGCTACGTATAGAAGCTGGAAGTGAGGACAAAAACAGAATGATTAAAAAATTCTAACATGTCTCTAAAAGAACTTCTAGGAGTGTTAAAGCTCAAAACAAGCTGAAGGTTGGTGATGAACATTCAGATGAACACAAAGAGTTGTTCATAGTAGAGGAAGAGGGAGGACCCAGCACAGCTGGGAGAGGACTGCTTCTTCAAGTGGATGTCTGATGATGACTGACTGTGGAGAGAAAAGTATCACTGCTTCACAATGATTGTGTTTGTTTTCTCTGCAGAGGAGAGGGATCTTTGGGTGGGAAAGAACAGAAAAGAAATAACTCTTTGGGAGCTGATGCCCAAGGAGATAAGAGAGGCTTTATGTGCTCTTGAGGAACTCAAGTTATCTGACCAGATAAGCCATGTGGGATCTGGCAGCCCCCTGGGTGTCTGAGCAGGCTGTTAAGGACTGTACTGTTCACCTCTTTGTGTGAGGAAGGGGCTAGTAAAGGCTAGAAAATTGTCTGCTTCACCCAACCCTGGACTGCTTATTACAGCAGGTGGGGATCCCACCCAGCAGTCAAAACAAAAAAGAAAATGCGCAAAAACTTTTGCAAAGATGATTCCATTCACCATCAGTACGTGGAATGTGCACACACTTATAGACAACACAAAATCCAGTAGGCCTGAAAGACAAATAGCTCTTGTTGTGAGAGAACTCAGCAGGTATTGCATTCAAATACAACCCTGAGTGAAACAAAGCTGGCAAATAAAGGCCGGCTTAGTGATATTGGAGCTGGATTCACGTTTTTCTAGAGTGGGCACAGTGAAAGGGAGCACTGCGGTTTTGTAATCAAAACTAATCTAGACAGTAGGCTTATATGCCTCCCAAAAGCAGTAAATGACAGACTCATAACAATGTGATTGCCACAGAGGAAAATGCCATGCCACCATCATCAGTGTATATGCTCCCACCATAATGAATCCTGATGAGGTCAAAGAAAAATTTTATGAAGACTTGGAAATTCTCATCATCTATGTGCCAAAAGAGGACAAGCTTATAATTCTGGGTGACTTTAATGCAAGATTAGGCATAGACTACCGGACATGGGAGGAAGTCATTGGGAGGAATGGAGCTGGAGATAGCAACAGCAGTGGTCACTTACTATTGAAGACTTGTGTATCTCATGATCTCATTGCTATCACTGTCTTCAGTTTACTTAAACAATAAAACTTCACAGATGCATCCTTAAGGTGAACATTGGCATTTAATAGATTATATCATTGTAAAGAGAAGAGATAGACAGGATGTGAGAATGACAAAGGCAATATGTGGTGCAGAGTGCTGGACTGACCATGGACTTATCCTCTTCAAGTTAAATATTCACATTCAGCAATGGCAGCTCCAAGGAAAGATGACTATCAAAAGACAATTTCAACAGATCAGAGTGCTTCTCTGACTGGGAACAGTCCTTGCTAGCTTGGAGGGAAAGCTGAGTCCACAGTTGGCAACAGTGGAGCATAAAAGGAGTGGGCAGCTTTCAGAGGTTTGGTGTAAGTATTGCATTTACTCATCTGAGACAGAACACTCAGAAATATCAAGATCGGTTTGACAAAAGTGATGGGGAAGTTCAGAAGCTGCTAAATGAAAAATGAGAATTCTACAGGGTTTACCAGCAAGATAGTTCATCAGTTTCTAAGAAGGCAGCATTTAACTACATCAAAAGTAAAGTGCAAGTGAAGCTTAGAGAGATGCAGGATTTTTGGCTAAGTCAGAAGGCAGATAAAATTCAGTTTTATTCTAATAGTAACAATCCAAAGCACTTTTAGGATGCTCTGAAGGCTCTTTATGGGCCAAAGACCTATGGTGCCTCTCAGCTACTCAGTGGTGATGGAGCCACATTAATTAGTGGTAAGGACATGATCCTGGAAAGATGGGCTGAATATTTCCATAGTGTTCTTAACAGACCATCATCAATCAATGCTGAAGCCATTGACTATATGCCTCAGGTAGAAGTCAACCCTTCTTTAGCCAAATTTCCAATTGAAGCAAATGTTTTAAATGCCCTTAGACTCCTCTCATATGGCAAAGCCCCTGGTACTGATTCTATTCCAGCTGAGATTTACAAGGCAGGGGGTCCACTGCTCATACAAAAACTGATTGAAATTTTCTGGGTTATATAGAAAGAGGAGGTTGTTCCCAGGAGTTCAAGTATGCCTCCATTGTCCACAAAGGAAATAGAATGTCCTGTGACAATCACAATAGAATGTCTCTCAGTCATTGCTGGCAAGATTCTTGCCTGTTTATCTGAGAGCCAGTGTGGCTTGAGAAAGGTCTAAGGAATGGTCAATATGGTATTTGCTGCCTGGCAACTGCAGGAGAAATGCCAGGAACATAACAGAGGTCTATACACAGCATTCATTGATCTACCTTTGACACTGTCAGTTGTGAGGGTTTGTGGAAAATTATGTCAAAATTTGGTTGCCTAATGAAGTTTATTAGTATTGTACATCAATTTCATGATAGCATGCTTTTCTGCATTCTGGATAATGGACAATGCTCGAGTTTTGTACTTTCCTACTCACCAATGGAGTAAAGCAAGGCTGTGTGCTTGCTCCCAGGCTTTTTAGCATAATGTTTTCAGCAATGTTGTCAGATGCCTTCAACAAGGATGAAAATGGCATCAAGGCCAGCTACTGCACTGATGGTAAACCATTTAACTTGAAAAAGCTACAAGCCAAGACTAAAGTGGAGAGAGAGTTGGTGCATGATTTTTTTGTTTGCAGATGATTGTGCACTCAATGCAACCTCTGAAGCTGAGATTTAACAAAGTATGGATTGATTCTCTGCTGCTTGTGCTAATTTTGGCCTAACAATTA
The DNA here is from genome assembly GCF_003287225.1 of Phascolarctos cinereus. NCBI lineage: Eukaryota > Metazoa > Chordata > Mammalia > Diprotodontia > Phascolarctidae > Phascolarctos > Phascolarctos cinereus. The sequence goes on along the minus strand of NW_027555514.1, from coordinate 26,043,652 downwards.
ACACCAAGAAAACACAGGTTCTCCACCAGCCAGTACCACACTATTAATACGTGGAACCATTGATTATAAGCAAATGGAGAAATTTTGAATGCTGTGGATAAATTTACCTAACTGGGCAGTATACTTTCCAGGGATGTCTACATAGGTAATGAGGTTGACACAGGCATTGCCAGAGGTAGGTCAGTGTTTGGGAGGCTCCAGAGGAAAGTGTGGGAGAGAAGAGGTATCAGACTAACTACCAGACTGAAGGTGTACAGAGCCATTGTGCTGTATGCCTCTATAACCTAGCCAGTCTACCAGGGCCATGCCAGGAAATGGAATTGCTTCCTTTTCAGTTGTCTTAGGAAGATTCTGAAGATCACCTGGCAAGATAAGGCACTGGACACTGAGGTCCTTTCTTGAGCTAAACTGTCACTCATTCAAACTCTACTCCAATGGGCTGGCCATGTTGTGTGAATGCCAAACGTATACTTACCTAAAATACTATTTTATGGAGAATCACACAAAGCAGGCACTCAGGTGGTGGTCAGAAGAAGCGATACAAAGACACTCTCAGGGGGGCAGCAAGGTGGTACAGTGGATAGAGCTCTAGCCTTGGAGCCAGGGGAACCTGAGTTTAAATCCGGTCTCAGACACATAACACTCACTAGCTGTGTGACCCTGGGCAAGTCACTTAATTCCAATTGCCTCACCAAAAAACAAAACAAAACAAAAACAAACAAACAAACAAAAACCGAGGACACTCTCAATGCCTCTCTGAAGAACTTTAGAACCAATTATATGACTTGGGAGATATTGACAAAGGACTGCCCATCATAGTGTACTGGAATCAGTGAAGGTCCTGTGCTGCATGAATGAAGTAGAGTTGCAGTATTTGAAGCACTGTCAGCTGAAGAGGAATTCAATTTGTTCTACTTTTCCCCATGGAACTGAACCAGAACCGATGGGTAGAAGTTGGAAATGGTTTAGGATTTTCTAAGTAAAAACTTCCTAACAGAGCTATCTAATGGTGGAATGGGCTGTCTTGGTAGGTAGTGAGTTTCCTCTTATTGTGGCTCTTCAAGCAAAAACTAGAAAATCTCCTTGAAGGGTGTGAGGTAAAGGGATTATTGTTTAGGCAGAACTCGAGTCAGGATGATCCATGTAATCTTTCAAAATCTGGTATTTTATGAATCTAAAAAATTATCTAAATGAATCTAATTTTTTTTCCTGTACTAAGATACTCTGTTGGCCTAATCAGAGGACAAGGCTTAGTTTTAGTGTTTTAAATAAATTAGAATCATTAACCATTTTAAAGAAATTAACCTAAAATTTGTTGATTTTGTCTCACAGATGAAAACCTCCAAAAATGATAATAAAAACAAAAAGTGCAGTTTTAGAAAAAATAAAAGGTATGTATTAAAAATATAAAGGTATTGTAATGAATTTGAAAAATACATGCACAAACTATCTGTTATAGTTTTCCTTCTATTTGCTATGAACTTTTTAATAATATTTTGTAAAGAGCAAATAAGTGAAATAATGACAAACAGATGAATAACAGTCTTAGAAATGTACAGAAAGTGTGTGCAACTCTGTTTATATACATATATTACAGCAGGCCTTTAAAATATGAATGTCAAGTGTGAGAAAATGCAAATCAGATGGCTCAGAGCAGGTTGCATTCTACAAACTGGGAACGCAACCTTGAAACAGGCCTTGATGAATTAATGAGCTCCCCTGCTTCTGCCAAGGCAGCTCTGTAGGTACCAAACTTAGAAGAGAGGACTGAGGGATTGGGTTGTGTCTGTGTGTTCAGGTGCTGGTCACATTCTACTTGTAGTAGCAGTCCCAGCAGGGGCTTATTTTTTCCTGTTTTTTCAGGAGCAGCAAGCAGCAGCAGCATTAGTAGCAGCAGCAGTGGTAGCAGAGTAGCAGCAGCAGCAGTAATAGCAGCAACAGCCCCATAATAATAGCAGCAGCAGCAGCAAATTCCCTCATATATTGTGCCTCAGGCTCCCAGGAGCCATAAGAATGTTTTAGGGAAACATCTAGTATGTAGAGCAGAGCTGCTCAAAAGCTTGTTGAGGAAGCCTCCAGAAATCTTTACAAGCTACAGACTGGCCTGAAGGAGAGCCAGTAGGGTTAGAGCTGAAACCCTCAGTCATAAGCCATTTCTTGTTTGTGCTGGGCCAAAAGGGAAAACATTGTCATTATCTACTCTACCAAGACAGAGAGAGTTTTGCCCTGATAAGTACAAACAAATAAGAACAGGGCCTTTTCATAAACCAGTTATATTTTCAAGATATTCCTAATAAAACAATTCAGAAAAGGCACCTCCAGGGGAAAATGGGCAGTTTTCATAATTCACAATTATAATTAAATATACATGAATCTTAATTGCTTGATTATTGCTTAATATGCTTGATTATTTGAGAGAAATATGTCAAATTCTTTTTACAGGAAAGGATTCTTCAAATATTCTTTTGAAATAGTCTGCTCAGATGATGCCTTATTAAAGGAAAACATAGGTATGTAAAAATTTATAATGGCCTTAGTTCTGTTACTTAAATTTCATTTCACAAAAATCAGTATCCATATCTTTGGGGAAAAAAAAAACCTTTCCACAAACAGATTTCACAGACCCATTTACTCCAGCCCTGACTGCCTAGGCACAATGGCAGTGACTACTAGGTCTTTTAGGTCCAGTCATTAAGAGAAGATCCATTGGCTTTGGAAGAGGTACTGGGTTATAATCCTATTTTTGCCTTCACTCTCCTTTTGATCTTGGAATTATGTATTGGTGCTTTTCTTTTTAGGTTTGTTACCTAGTGAATTATATTTTTCTTATATTGACAAGTATTGGAATGGGTGGTTTGGGTTTGTTTTGGCTTAGAAGAAAGAGCCACTTTGTAAGAACTTGACAACAGCATCCCAGGAAGGGAATACCAGCCAGAGTTAAGGATTGTGAGATTGTAGCATTTAGAGCTGGAAGTGGTTTTAGAAGTCATCAAGTCTAAACCCTTGAATTCAGAGATGAAGAAGCTGAGGCCCAGAGAGGTGGAAGTTAGATAGGACACAGACCCAAACTGGGGACTCTCACCCAGGACCTGCAGAATAGCTAACCTTGTGTTAACACAGCCATTTGTGCTGAACCAAAGGGGACAGAATTGGGCTAAAAGGTAAAGGCCCTGGGAACAACAGCTGACCTTTGTACAGCTGAAGTTTATGCAAAGTGTTCTCCATCCGTTGTCGCATTTTGTCATCCTCCTGAGTCTGTGAGGAAGCACAAGTCTTATTTTCCATCGGTTAAACAAAGAGAAGAGGCTGGCCACATGGCCAGGAAGCATGAAAGCAAAGAGGAACATAACACAGTTGGCTGGATTCATTGGTAAAAGCTGGAGGGCTATGACATCAGTGCTGCTGAAACCCTTCAGAAGCCATTCTTTTACCCCCCACTTGGGCAGTCTGAGTAGGCAAACAAATGGGACTCAGGGCTTTTGTGGTGTGCCTTTCAGAGTTAAAAGTTGTTAGTTTTTTGGAACAGTTAATTTATGTACTTGTCCTCAATTAATTTTTTTTTATCAGACCAAAGCTTTTATTTTATTCATCTCTTGCATTTAAAGTATTCTTTGATGACATGTTTGGCCTGAGATTCCTCGCTATTATCCTTAACAACAACACAACTGCACCCAGCCACTGTCTGGGGCTTTCCCTCTCTGTCATCTTTACAGAGGCCTGCCCATTGGCCCGGCTGCTTGTTGTCATCAACCTTGCTCAAACTGATTTGGTGCTCAGCACACAGGGCCTCAGCCAACTTTACATACATAGGTTCATCACAGTGGGAAGCAAGAACACAAAGATGGGCTTGGCATTTGTCCAGGGCTTTGGCAGCTTCACAAATTCCATGAGCTAGGCCATCGTGGATGAGTGCAGTCTTCTGCCCTTCTGCCCTTCTTGTAGAGAGGTGTTAATGTCCATTACATCTCCAGCAGCAATGCCTTCCTCAGCCATGGCAGTGGTTCACGGGTGAAGCTGAATTTTGAAAACACCCGAGAGCCTCTGCCTCCCACTCAACTCAGCGGGCGACAGTGAAAGAGCAATTAATTTTCAATTCAGCTGTCATCTATTAAGTGCTTAGTATCTGCAAGGAACATTGTGAAGTGATGGGACACAAAGACAAAACTGAAATAGCCCCTGCCCTCAAGGAGCTTCTGTTATATTTAGAGCTAAGGAGTAAAATGCTAGCATATGTGTACACAGACAAGGAAATCTAAGTATAAATAAAGGAAAGACAATATAATTTGAGGGAGAGGGAAACATTAACATAAGGAGAAATCAGGAAAGGCTTGAAGAAAGTGGCCTTGAAAAAAGTGGGAATTCCAAGAGACAGAAATGAGGGAGGTGGATAGGGGAAGGGAGAGGAGGAGGAGGAGGAAGAGAGTGAGGAGGAGAGCTTTTTGGGTTAGTGCAAAATCAAAAACAGAGGAGACATCAACTCAGGCCCAGGGAGCAGCCAGAAGACCAGCTTGGATGGAAGGCAGAAGGGATGATAGGAAGTATTATGAAAGAAGTCTGCCAAGGTAGGCTGGGTACAGCTATGGAAGGACTTTAAATATCAAGCAAAAAAGTTCACATTTTATTCTGGAGATGGTAGGGAGCTACTGAACTCAATCTGGAGAATGCCATCTTTAGACTTTTGCTTTAGAAAGATTATTTTGGCATTTTTGATGTTGTTTGGGGTGCTAGGAATCCAGAAAATGACAGGGTATGAGGTGGAGTTGTACACCTTGTACAAGGAGTTGCCTGAAATGAATTCACACACTCAAGCCTGCTTTCAGTCAAGTAGCAAGGTTTTTGTAATACCAATAGTAGTGGGCAAAGTTCCTTTGGGGAACTTGCAACTTAATGGGGGTGAATCTAAAGCTTATATAGAAAAGGGGCAGGGAAGGATATATTAAGGATGCTAATTAGGTAATGCAAGGGGTCCAGGTGTCTTTGGGAGCAGGTGTCAGTGATCTATGGATGGGAAAATTCAGGGAGTCAGCAGAGACAACTTTGTTGATACCAGATGTTGAGGGAGAAAAGAACAGTTTTTGTTTTGCTGCCAGAGGCATGGACCTTGGGGAATCTGGCACCAAAAAGAGAGTCCTTGGTTAAGTATCCCTGTGCCTTATTTAGATAAAGGAATTACAGAAAAAAGGCCTGCGTAGGTTTTGCAACAAGGGAAATTTTTTTTTCACAGGGCAGGGACCTACTGAGAAATTAGGAGTCTGCAAGAGACATAATCTTAGGGTTGGGGACCCAGCACAAGCACCCCTTTACTTTTATGGCTACTGTACTATTCTAGGGAAGCTTGACCCAGGGAGGCAGCCATGGGAGTAGAGAGAGGAGGAGAGATACTTGGTGGGATCTATGTGATGAAAGTGAAGGATTGATGGTTACTCCAGAGTTGTGAACCTGAGTAAATGGAAGAATGGGAGAGCTCTAAAAAGAAATCTGGGAGATAGGAGGGACAGGTATAGAGGGAAAATAAGGAGTTTAATTTTGGACAGGCTGAGTTTGAGATATACATGGGACACCCAGGTAAAGATATCCAGGAGGAAGTTGGTGATGCAGGAGCTACAGATAAGTCTGGTATGTAGATGATAAGAGCCATCTGTGTAGAGATGATAATTGAATCCATGGGAGTCAGTCTGCCAGTCAACAAGCATTTATTAAGCATTTACTACATACCATTAGAATGTAAGTTCCTTGAGGGAAGGAACTGTTTTTCTTTCTGTTTGTATTTGTATTCCTGGTGAGTAGCACAGTGCCTGGCACATAGTAAGTTTATTGATAAATAAATGTTTGTTGACTAGTTGATGACCTCTTTTTAAGAAAGTTCTTTATGTCATCTTTGTATTAACATAACCTATAGCCTCTTTGCATTGGGAGAAAATAGTGTCTTTAATCATTTAAAGAAACTTGAATTAAAAAAAAATTCTATAGCTATGCATTGAAAAAGTTCAGAAGACTGATTTATGAGAGAAATAGTGAATTATTTCTTCTTAAAAATGAAGAAAAAATACCTCTACCACCAACAAAGCATCCTGATTTATTTTACTTAGGTTGATTTCAAAAGACCAGATATGGATTTTTCACTAGGAGATCCCTTTTACTTTCACAGAGTAATAGAGCTACTATAATACTACCATTTTACACTTCACAATAAATTGAAACAAGTCAGTGAAACTACAGGATAATCAGTATTGATGGAAGATGATTGGGCACACAATCAACAAAGGCATTCGTTCTTTTTCTATGCCCAGAGGCTATCATTGGCCAATTTTACCAGCCCGATCTGTGGATCATTGGCAATAATAACATACATTCTTTGGGCATTATTTTGAGCTCTATCAACTGAGGGAATATTGCTGGAAGTCAGAGAAGAAATGGTCCCATTGCAATGGAAGCAGTATCTTGTCTCTGTTGATTTGGTGTTACCAGTATTGGTTCATCATTTAATTCATGACCTGATTTTTTTTATGATGAAAAGAAATAAATGTGTTTTCAGTGTTTACATCTAAAATAAATAATCCAAAATGCCATTTTTCAGTGCAATTGAATTCACTATCTTACTGATTTTACTGTTGCTTTTCTAATCTTGGAAATGTAAAAATGCACGTATCGGCATCTTTTTTTTGCTTTCTTCAACATTTCAAGGACTTATAGTTTCATTGGTGTGGAAACTCCTCCAACACAGCTTGAAAACACTATTATTGCTCTGTGATCCCCAAGAATTATTACTTTGGACACACCTTGTGCCTAGCCTGGTGATGAGCTTTTCCAAATTTAACTGGGCTGGTCTTCTCATAGTAGACATACAGTTTACATGCTATCAGAACACAGAGTTCTTTCAGCTGTAGTACTCATACTTGAAGCTTTGTAGGATCTTCCACAGCTTGTGATCTACTACTATAGCCTCTGAGAACAAACCAATCAATAAACCTTCGTTAAGGGCCTACTTTGTGCTAGGCACTGTGCTAAGCCCTGGGATACAAGAAAGAGGCAAAAGATAGTCCCTGCCCTCAAGGAGTCTACAGTCTAATGAGGGAGAAAACATGCAAACAAATATATACAAAGCAAGCTATACATATAACATAAATAGAAAATAATAACAGAAGGAAGGCACCAGAATTTAGAGGAGTTGGGAAGAGCTTCTAGTAAAATGTGGTATTTTTGTTGAGACTTATAGAAAGCCAAGGAAATCAGTAGGTGAGACTGTTCCAGGTGGGGGGAGGTAGCCAGAGAAAAAGCCTGGAGCTAAGAGATGGAGTATCTTGTTTATGGAACAGCCAGGAGGCCAGTGTCACTGGATAGAAGAGTATATTGCAGGGAGTAAGGTATAAGAACACTGGAAAGGTAGTGGTGTGTGTGTATGTGTATGTGTGTGTGTGTGTGTGTGTGTGTGTGTGTGTGTGTGTGTGTGTTGGGGTGGGGAGGGCAGCTTATGAGGGCCTTTGAATTCCAAAAAGCATTTTGTATTTGATTGTGGAGGCAATAAGGAGCCACTGGAGTTTATTGAGTAGGGAGTGACATGATTGGACCTGTGTTTTAGGAAAATCACTTTAATGGCTGAATGAATGGAGGATGGATTGGAACCAAAGGTCCCTTCCAATATCACAGTGAAGTGTCATCAGCTGAATAGTCTTGTCTGCAGTAGCCCCCAGTCTACTTATGAACACTGCATTAGAAGATCTTAGTATCAAGTCCTACAAATTAAGAATACAGTTTGAAGACAAGTAGATTTTATGTGTAAATGAGTGTTCAGACTTTCCCTTGAAGGCCAAAGAAAAGGTCTGATGACTTACTGTGAATTACAGAAATTGTCTTAGTCAGACATTATTTTCTTCTCACCCTAGAAGGGAATGAGACTGTCACTAACTCTGAGGCAGGACCAGAACTCTGCCCACTGGGACTTTTTGAACTGACTACAGTCGGAAAAGTGCTTTTGCTTTCAATATTAGCAAGAACTCTATGGAGTTTAAGCTGGGAAGGAGGAGCAAGCAAGTTAGCCAGATGGGCAGAACACACCTATTCTGAATGGGAGTTAAGACTAGAGTGTTAAGGTGGAAGCCTAGAAGTCAGGCTGCATCTGCCTATCCAAATCCCTGATGAGCAGTGTGACTGACCGGTTTCATTTCAAGAGTATGAGAAAAAGTGTTTCAGTTCTTTGCTGCTTCCTTTGCTTCTACTTCCACCTATTAATGTTAGGCATTTACTCCAAAGGTTTTCTGTAAATTTTTTTTTAACTCCTGTCTTAATTTGTGTCTTTGAAAGAGTCTTACTCTTCTTTTTTAAATATAAATTTATTTATTTTTAGTTTTCAATATTTACTTCTACAGGATTTTGAGTTCCAAATTTTCACCCCATCTCACCCCTCCCCCCCACCCCAAGATGGCATGCATTCTGAATATCCCTTCCCCTAGTCTGTCCTCTCTTCTATCTCTCCCCCTTCTCTAATCCCTTCCCCTTCTATTTTTCTGTAGGGCAGGATAGATTTCTGTACATCATTTCCTGTATTTCTTATTTCCCAGTTGCATGTGGAAACATTTTTTTAAACATATGTTTTTAAAACTTTAGGTTTCAAATTTTCTCCCTTCCTCCCTCCCCACCCACCCTCATTGAAAAGGCAAGCAACTCAATATAGGTTATACATGCGCAGTTATGCAAAACACTTCCATAGTAGACATGTTGAAAACTAACTCTATTTCCCTTAATCCTATCCTGCCCTCCCATTTATTCTATTCTTTCTTTTGTGTCCCTCTCAGAAGTATTTGCTTCTGATTACCCTCTTTCCCAATCTGCCCTCCTCTCTATCATCCCCCTGCTCTCTTGTCCCATTCTCCCCCTATTTTCCTGTAGGGTAAGACAGATTTCCATACCCAATTGAATGTGTATGTTATTCCCTCCATAACCAAATCCTATGAGAATAAGATTCACTCATTCCTCTCTTACCTTCCCTGTTTCCCTCCACTGTAAGAGCTTTTCTTTTCTTGTTTTTTTTGTGAGATAATTTACCCCATTCTACCTCTCCCTTTCTTCTTCTCCAGTATATCCTCTCTCATCCCTTAATTTTATTCTCCAGATATGACCCCTTAATCTTCAACTCACCTGTGCCTCTATCTATCTATCTATCTATACATACATATAATTTTTTTCCTCCAACTACCCTAATACTGACAAAGGCCTCATGAGTTATAAATATCTTTCCATGCAGAAATGTAAACAGTTCAACCTTAATAAGTCTCTTATGATTTCTCTTTCCTGTTTACCTCTTCATGTTCCACTTGAGTCTTATTTGAAAGTCAAATTTTCTATTCAGCTCTGGTCTTTTCATCAAGAATGCTTGAAAGTCCTCTATTTCACTGAATGACCATTTTTCCCCCCCAAAGGATTATACTCACTTTTGCTGGGTAGGTGATTCTTGGCTGTAATCCTATCTCCTTTGCCCTCTGGAATATTATATTCCATGCCCTGCGGTCCCGTAATGTAGAAGCTGCTAAATCTTGTGTTATCCTGATTGTGTTTCCACAGTACTTGAATTGTTTCTTCTGGCAGCTTGTAATATTTTCTCCTTGACCTGGGAACTCTGGAATTTGGCTACAATATTCCTAGGAGTTTTCCTTTGGGGATCTCTTTCAGGAGGAGATCTGGATTCTTTCAATTTCTATTTTGCCCTCTGGTTCTATATATCAGGGCAGTTTTCCTTGATAATTTCTTGAAAGATGATGTCTAGGCTCTTTTTTTTCATGGCTTTCAGATAGTCCAATAATTTTTAAATTCTCTCTCCTGGATCTATTTTCCAGGTCAGTTGTTTTTCCAATGAGATATTTCACATTGTTTCTAATTTTTCATTCTTTTGGATTTGTTTTACAGTGTCTTGATTTCTCATAAAGTCACTAGCTTCCAATTGCTCTATTCTAATTTTTAAGGAAGTATTTTCTTCAGTAATCTTTTGGACTTCCTTTTCCATTTGGCCAATTTTTCTTTTTAGGGCATTTTTCTCCTCCCTGGCTTTTTGGACCTCTTTTGCCATTTGGGTTAGGCTATTTTTTAAGGTGTTATTTTTTCAGTATTTTTTGGGTCTCCTTTAGCAAGCTGTTGACTTGTTTTTCATGATTTTCTTGCATCACTCTCATTTTCTTCCCAGTTTTTCCTCTACTTCTCTTACTTGCTTCTCAAATCCCTTTTGAGCTCTTCCAAGGCCTGGGACAGATTCATATTTTTCTTGGAGGCTTTGGATGTAGGAGCTTTGACTTTGTTGTCTTCTTCTGACTGTATATTTTGATCTTCTTTGTCACCAAAGTAAGATAATATAGTCTGACTCTTTTTGTGCTGCTTGCTCATGATCCCGGCCAATTATTTGAGTTTTAAACTCCTTGTTAAGGTAAGAGTCTGCTTCCAATGTGGAGACTGTACTGTCCCAAGCTTTGGGGGTTTGTATAGCTGTTTTCGGAGATACTTGTAGGGACCTGTAAATTTTCAGTTCTTGCAAGGTGGTATGATAAGGGGCAAGGTGTTTACTCCTTTCCTGGCCTGTGACCACAAGTATTCCTTTCTGTCCTGTAACTGTGAGGAGGGTTTCCTCTCCACAGCCAGTACAAGCTCCACCATGCCAGCGCTCCTCCTCACCCCAGGACTGCCACCCAGAACTGTGACCCAGATCCAAGCATGGCCAAAGCAAGAGATTCCTGCCTCAGTGCTGGCAAAGAGATCCCTGCAATCCCCCTCTGATCAGCCACTTGATTCCCCTTCAGTCTGTGGGCTGGAAGCTCAGGAGGCAGCTGCCTCCCCCCACCCCAGGGCCATGCTCTCGGGGAACTGGATCTGAGACCCCACACTCCTCTCTTAGCACTGCAGAAACAGACCTTTACCACTGATCTTCTAAGTTTTCTTTGGCATTCGTGGATTGAGGAGTCTGGAAACCACCACAGCCACCCACAATTCAGTCCTATGAGGCCTGCTCTATGTTCGCTGCGGCACACCCACGCCACACTGCACTCCGCTCCCAGCCTTGTGTGATATACCTTTTTGAGCAACCATCCAGGCTGTCTTGGGTTGGAAATTTGTTTCACTCTTTTTGTGGGTTCTGCTGCTTTAGAATTTGTTTAGAGCCATTTTTTATAGGTATTTGGAGGGGTTTGGGAGAGAGCTCAAGAAAGTCACTGCTTTCACTCCACCATCTTGGCTCTACAGAAAGAGTCTTACTCTTGACACAAAACTAAGAGAACTCATAACTTCTTTGTGCTACACCTCTCTGTGTTAATTGCATACAAGGGTGAGGGCAGTCAGATGCAGAATTAAGACAGGACAAGGATTTGAACATAGGCCTAAAATAGCCAGGATGCTTGGAGGCAGTATGGAGGCAGTATGCAAAGTAGAGAGAATATTAATGAGTGTTATTAATAATATTTTATAGACTTCTCAAAAAGTAGAATTAAAATTGTATCCAGGGTTTCCTTCTGCTCTCAAGACTAAAAATCATGAGCCGAGTGGACAGGGTAGGACAATGAAGGGGATCATTATGTGTGTCCATTCTCTTCTTTCCCCATTTTTTCCCCTCCAGCATGCACAATCGATAGACAGAGTGGTAGCTGGGAGGAGAAAAGTATAGTTTGGGAGAAGTGACCAATCTCTAAATTTCAAAAATAGAAGCTACTGTTTTGACTATATAATCAACCTTACCAGGCAGTGCCTCCCAGTGGCTACATATGAATTGCCCTGAAAAATGATCATATTACTAATGATTAAATGATTTAAGGTTAATTTCATGAGGGATTCTATGAAGAACAAATACATTATTTTAAAAATATTCTTCTAGATATAACATTTCCTCTGACCCTGAGCTCTTAACTTTTGTCCGTAATAAAAGTACACAGATGGTTCTGGAAATAACCTGTTCATTGTTTTCCTTTTTTTTTTTTTAAATGGAAACTGGTTTTATGGAATATTTCACCAAAACTGACACATTCAAAATTGAAGGGAGTTTTCTGCTTAGAACCTTTTTTTTTTAGCTATCATTAGAACATATCCAGGAAAATTCAGATTCTGAGATATTTCTTTTCACTCTCTATGATGTCTCATACATAGTAGTCACACAAGAAACATGTGGTGATTAATAATGTAAGCTTTTAGTGAAAATAAAACAATCTTATTTGAAAAATTTTCCTTTATACACATGAACAGAATCTTGATACCATATTTTAGAAAAGAATAGTTTTTCAGAGTAGCCCAACAAGAAAGAAAAGTTTTGATCTTGCAGTCACTATATGTATACACACACACACACACACACACACACACACACACACCATCTTCAAGTAACTAGATATAATCAAAAACCTCTGAGAAAAGAAAGATAAAGAAAGAAAATCAGAGAACAACTTTGAAAAACTAGACCAGATACATTATAATTGGCATCATACAAATAGCCATGCCCTATAATTCATACACTATGTGTCACTTATGTGAAGTTCCCTAGGCCATCCCCAGTGCCTGGAAAACATACCTCACTCATTTATAATTTTCTTTCTTTTAAACTTATTTCTTTTGCTTTTCCAGTTATTAATTACTTACTCTTTGCTACCTTGCCTCCAAAAAATTTTAAGAAAACAAAAACTTGTAACAAATATAAATAGTTAAGTAAGAAAAGGATCTTAAGGTAGCTTGGGTCAGGGACCTTCATACTTTCAGTCACCACTGGTCTGATCTCAGGTGAAGTCAGATTGCTTTCCCCCTGGTCTGAACTTTACAAGCTCCTAACCCTAGTTTGAGCCTAGGTTAAATAATTGCAGACTTGCTCCAGTTGGAGTTCCAGTAGATTGCTGCTTGCCCATGCCTTGTCTGCTAGCTAGAAGGCTCTGCACATTCAGAGGAAGAGAACTGCAGGTTCAGCCTGTTGTGAGTTTTTGTCTGGGGTTACTTAGCTCCTGACCCTTCCTGGGCCTGTGGGAAGAATTAGTGACTCCACAGTACTTTTTTGAAAAGGGCCTGGCCTGTGGTGGTACTCAAACAATCCAGCCAACTGACTCCAGAGTCAGAGCCACATAGCTGCTGCTTGCTTTTCTTCTTGCTCTTTACCCATACACAGACTCAAGCTTGGTCCTTACAGGTACTCCTGTAATAATATGACTCCTGTCATAATACACAGTCTCAGGCCTTGGTTTCAGTTAGTGCTGGATCCATGATCCAGCTTTTGGGTCAGAGTGACAGCTGCTAACCCGTTACTGTTCCTCTTTCCTACACAGGCTCAGTTTGAGCTAGATCCCTGAGCCCACACGTTGTTCTGATACAGAGTTACAGGCCTCAAGTCAATCCCAGTGTTGGAAGGCTCTGTGGGAGGACCTTGGAAGGCCCTCTCCAGTGGAGCAGGCCTCTGGATGTCTTCTTATCCTGAGCTTCCCTGAAAAAATGATCCACTATTGTTTCTCCTTGAATTTCCCAGTCATTACTTCTTGGTGCTCTGTCTCTGACTTTGCTGTAATAATTATATAGCTTGGTTGTAGGACTGCCTGTTTCACCATCTTTCCTATCTCCTCCAAGACTCTTCTTCCTTTAAGTCATATGTCAAGCACTATCTTCTCTGTTAAGCATTGCCTTATTCCCCATGTAAAGGTTTTTTCTCTCTTCTTGGTCTATAAATCTCCTTTGTTCCTGTGGTCTACTTTTCATCATATTTATCTATGTGCATATCCTGTTTTCCAAAGCACAATCTTGAGATCAGAGACTATCTATCTACCTATATCTATTTAGCTTATTGCTGTATCTGTTGCTATATAATACGCATCTGTACCTGAATAAGCTATCATAGCTTAAAACCGAACTAATACTTTTGGGATATTGTCTCTACATTGATAAGAGACAGTATGGTGTTGTAGAACTAATGATGATGATGATGATGATGATGATGATGATAACTGACATTTCTATAATGCTTGCTATGTGACAGACACTGTGGTAAGCACTTTACAATTATTATCTTATTTGTTCCTTACAACAGCCCTGTGATAAAGGTGCTAGTTTTGTCCTCATTTTATAGTTGAAGAAATTGAGCCAGGTAGAGGTTAAGTGACTTGCCCAGGGTCATATAGCTAGTAAATGTCTGAGACTGGATTTGGACTCAGGTCTTCTTGACTCCAGACCTGGTACTCTGTGTACTGTGATACCTCCTAGCTGTCTATAAGTGCTGCACTTAATCACGAAGACTTGGGTTCAGTTGCTATCTGGTTAATAGATATATATAAGCTTATAAATTACCATGCCTAATTTGACTTATCTCTGAAAAGGGCACAGTAATATCTGAAATAGCTCTTCACACTCAGATAAAGTACTGTATATAAGGTGCTTTGCAGGCCTTAAAGTAGTATCAAAATGCCATCTATTATCATTATTGCTATTATGTCTATTTTATATATATAGATATAGATATAGATATCTATATCTCTCTCTATATATATATACACACACATGCATGTATATATACAAATGCAAACATTTTTGCAGTGTATATAAGGACTTGGCAAAAAGGAGAAATAAACTGTCAGTTGTCTTCTAATTAAACTATTAGTAAAGATTTTTTGCTGGGAACATCTAAGTTGCAGGGATTCAGGAGTACTATTCATGCCTTATGAGTAATTTATAGATTTTGATCCTAGAATAGTTAAAGCATTTCCAGATTTTTTACCTTACCTATTCATTTACAACTTAGAAGCTTTTACCCAGATTTCATCCTTTTATTCACACATTATTGATAAGAACTCTGAGGTACCAGGAATTAGGTGATTTGTTCAGGATTATGTAGAAAACGAGTGTAAGAGGCAAGATTCTCCCATACACATCCAGAATTCTCTAGATGTCACTAAGTGCCCTAGCTTTTCTACTTTTCTTTTTCCTCTTTGTCTCTTGTAATAGGCTTTTCCCCCCTTGTGTAGTTATTCCAAAGGTACTTTATAATCATTTACGGTGCTTTTCTCCATAGGATGAGACTATCACGTACTTTGATGAGGAATCATAGATAGCTCACTCATAAGGACCATTTATTTTATGCACTCTAGATACTGTATGTGTAAAAGTAACAAGAAGTGTTTCCTTTTTATCTTTTATCTTTACTTTCGTTGATTTGAAAAATGAAATACGTTGAATTAACTTAGAGGTAACACTTTAACTCTACTACTGGTGTTTTCTCAGTTGTTTCTGAGACAGAGGACATATTAAAAGATCTGGAACAAATGCTACAGGAAGCAGGAGAGCCCGAGAAGACCTTAGGAGAGTCAGATGCCCGTGGAGATGAAATGCGTGCAGAAGGCAAGGTACTTGTGGCCCTTTGTATCATTGCTCCTGGCAGAATAGTCTCCTCAGACATTCTTCACAAGAGCAGAACTGTTTCTGCTGAGAGCTTCTAGGCTGAACATCACTTCATACATAATCAAAATTTATCTTGAATGTGGAGATCCAAAGTTTCCTGTGACCTTTAGCTGAATAATCAAATGATCATAGGATTCAGAGGTAAAAGAGGCCTTGGAGCTCATATAGATCACCCATTTCATTTTATTTTTTTAAAAAAGTTTGTATTGACATATTTTCTTTTTAAAGGACTTTTATTTTTTATTATCTGGGTTCCCTTCCCCTGCCTATGCAGGCTGGAGACATCCCTTCAGCAAATGAGAAAGGAAAAAAAAATCAGTTCAGAAAGAAAAAAGAAGAACCTAAAACATCTAGAGACTGGGTGTTCCATATGGATAGTCACCCACCTCTCCATAAAATGGTGGGAGTTGCATTTTCTTATCTCTGCCCTGGGGCCATGCTTTAAACTCTTCCATTTTAGAGAGGGGGAAACTGAGCCTCAGAGAGGTTAAGGCACTTGTCCAAGGTCACAGGGCTAGTGAGTGTCAGAAGTAGCAGGGTTGATGGAGCCTGGCGCAAGTGCAGAGTAGCTTAGGGATTTAAAAGACGTTTGGTCAGAAAAAAAGGAATGAATTATGGTATAGAAGTTCTTCTATTCCTTTGAACACTTAGGATCTTATCTGAATATTTGTAAGGGAAGTTTATACAGATATAAATTGGTAAGTTATACTTCTGTCTCTCTTCTTACTCTTCCCCTTGTTCTCCCTTTTATCAGCCACATATATACAGAGCTACTTGGGTAACTAGATAAGGGGGATTCTGTACATATAGTTTTCCTGGGCTTTATTAAAGCATTTGTCAGTCTCTTGTGCTATTCTTACGGACAAGATGGAATGATTTGGGCTAGATGGTACTGTGATGTATTTAGGTAGATCTGGAACTAGAACTGGTCAAATTGTTGGACCCAAAGAGGAATCACTTTTTGTCAACTTGTAAGGAAGGAGATCTTTAGTGAGTGGCCGTGCGGGAAGTTTCTTCGTCGAGAGTTCCCTCTAGGAATGTTATCCCAGATCAACTCCTTCCCCCCCTTCAAAAAGAAGAATTGATGATTTGGATAGAGGCGCTGATGACGTTCTTATCCCATTTGTGAACGATGCCGGTGTAGAAGGGATAGCCAACACATGGAATGACAAAGCAAAGGACCAAAAAGATCTTGAATGGCTAGATTAGGACCCTGACCCTAAAATGGGAAACTTCACAGGGAGCAATATGAAGGTTATGCACAGGTTTAAAAAATCCCCATAGACACGAGATGAGGACACGTGGCTGGATAGTTCTGTCTTAAAAGAGCCTAGGCATTTTTATGGACAACAAGCTCACTGTCAGTGAGTTAGTCATGGCATATGACAGTCAAAACATTGATGCGATCGTCAACTGCAGTGAGAAAGGCACAGAGTCTGGGCCTGGGAATGCAACGGCTCCTCTGTCCTCCATCAGGGTCAGGCCGTATTAGCAGTATTCTCTTTAGTTCTGGGCACCCCATTCAAGGATGAACTCAAATGGAGAGCGTCCAGAGGAGGGCAGCTTCAGTGGGGGAAAGGTTATGCCACATAAAGAGTGGCTGAAAGTAATGATAATGTGGCACCTGAAGAAGGGGAGCACATGTTGGCTGTCTTCATGTATTTTAAATTCTGTCATGTGAGAAAAGAATGAAAAGTTCTACTTGGGCCCCGTGGGTCAAACAAGGAGTCTCTGGGCCTATGGTCCATAGATCTGCCTCCTTCCCCCAGACCACTCAGGGGTCTACGGATAGTTATCAGGAGGGGGTGGGTCATGACTGTGGATAGGAAAATAATTATGTCTTTATTTTCACTAACCTCTAACTCTAAGGATTTCTTTCCATTATGGATTAAGAAGAAATATTAACCCATTCTGAGGAGTTCATAGGCTTCACTAGCCTACCCAAGGGGCTCATGACACAAAAAGGATTAAGAACCTCTGATATGAGGAAAATTTCCTAACAGCTAACTAAAAACAAAGTGGACTGCCTTGGGAGATTGTAGATTTCCTCCTTAGTAAAGGAATTCAAGCAAAGCCCAAATGACTTCTTGTTGGGTATGTTACGGAGAGGAGTGGGCTACATGGCCAATAGGGTCTCTTCCAGCTCTGAGTTTCTTAGAATTCTTCTACAAATAGTCTCTTCTTAGAAACTGACTCATTTGTAAATGGATAATCAGTTTAGGAATTGTGAGGTAGTAAAAAGAACACTGGATTTGGGGTCAGAGGACCTCAATTCAAATCCTCCTATGTGTAATTTTAGTGTGAGGCAACCTCTTTGGGTCTCCATTTCCTCATCTGTAAAATGAAGTTAGAAGTGGAACTGAGAGAAGAAAGGAGTGAGCGTGGCTGCCCCAGGCACTTCCTCAAAATGGAATATCTCGGAGGAACTCACCTGTCAGGGAAGAGGGCGTCAAGGCTGGAGGCATTTTTCAAGAGTGAGAAGGCTGCCTGTAAGTAAAGCATAGCATAGTTAGTGGTTTTGAGAAATTAATGGAGCTTTTAAAGGCAGGTTTAACATGACCAAAAACTAGGTTAGGCAAAGGGAGAATTGGGTTTTTAAAATAAACAATCCAGAAAGGACCAGAATGATCATTTTCAAGTCGTGAGCATGCTTGGTCTCTGGGAATGTTGTGTTTGGGATATTTTGGGTTCTAAAGTTTAGTCATTGTTAAAACAGGCCTGACTCAGGCAAGTACCCTGTTAGTTCAGGTTTCATGTGGAATGAAATGAAGCATTAATAGGTGAGCAGTTGAAAAAGGAAGTTTACTTAGCTGTAGCATAAAGATATGGTCTTATTTGTTTCCAGTGAATGGGGTTTTCCTGGCTTTCATATGGGAGCGTGTCTTGTCCACAGGGCAGGAATGGTGATTCACACAGTCTTGGAATATTCACCAAGTCTGAGGGGCCCAGACTACATACTTACATAGGTGAATCCTAGGTGACCAGGAAGCGAGGTCAACATGGCAGGATACTATCAGAAAACTGTATCAAGGGAAGTATTGAACCACTCAGGTTCTAAGAATAACACTAGCCTAATCTGTGTTGGGGTGGAAGAAAAAGGTGGGGAGAACCCTGTAGATAAATTTGGTACTATCACCTCAACGCTTCTACTTCATTTCATTGAGTTTTGAATGTTTAAGACCACAGATTACTCTCAATGGTTTTCCCTACTGGAGGGAAACAATAGCATGTATGATTTTAGCACACCCCACTGAAGCACAAACACACACACACACACACACACACACACACACACACGCAAAGACCCATCAAATAATCAAAGCTCCATTGTCTTTGGCCTGGAAATATATTGTTTTATCTCTACAATGCAGATTGGAATTCCTTATTTTGTTGCTCTTGGGCTAATTGTTGGCATTTCTTAAGCAGCAAGGCAGGACTAATGAAATGATGAGGAATTAATAAAGAAAGACCTGACCTGGCTGACCCCAAGTGGACAGTCCATATAAAAGGGTCCTGTAATTATTGACACTAAAAGAGGTGGCTTGGTGGCATGGGAAGAGCAGCAGCCTGGAGCTCAGAGGTTCCAGTTAAACTTTACTATTTAGTAACTGTGTGATCTTAGGTCACTGAACTTCTCCACATTTTCATTTCTTCCTCTGTACACATGGGGATAACAATGTCTGCCTTACCTTACAGAGTTGTTGCCAGGATTAAGTGAGATAATATAGGAGCAAATGCATCGAAAATCTGAAATGTGTTGTTGCTGATATGTTAGTGAGAATATAATGCCTACTCTCTCATTTATATAAAAATCTTTGTGAGAGACATGTATATATGAATCAAGAATATCTTCAATAAGTATTTTTGCAGGAAACAAGTTGGCTTTCACAAGCAGTATTCAATAATGGACTACATCTTTACTGTTTCACAGTTAACTGAAAGATGTGGAGAATAAAGGATCTCATTGTGCTTATTGTTTGTTGATCATGAAAAAGCATTTGCTTTGGAAGAACAAAACCATGTCTTACAGACTCTTTTGCAAAAGAAACTGCCATACATCAAAATCATTCAGGATTCCTTGGAAATTGTAACATCAGAAATAACCTTGTTAATGACCCTCTGATAGTAAATATCCAGAGTCCAATTTTTGGAAGATTGATTCACAATGGACAGTGATAGTCTCCAAATGGTCCTGTTTATGGGTTTCATCAAATCTTAGAACTTTGCAGAGTTTCCTGGAAGAGCTATGCAATCACTTATATGAAGAAGGCTAAGTGGATGGAGAATGTTAATTGCCCAAATTTCTGTATGCATTTGGATGGATTTGCTATAGAGTTAGTCCCTCAGTGTGGATGTCTGGGATACCTAGTATAAACAGACAACAAGTTGGACCCAGAGTTGAACATGATGAGTAAAAGGGTGGCTAGACAGCCTTTGGAAAATGACAAAGCTCTTCACTGATCCAAGCTTCCCAGAGAGCAAAGGCCCATCTTTTTAATTATGACATTCTGCCAATATTATGTTTTGGCAATGAGACATGGAGCAGCACTCTGTCTGGAGAATTATAAATGCTTATTATGGAGAGGTCCATAAGGAAAGGATGATGCATCCAAGTGGGCACACACAACCAATGAGGAACTCAGAAGAGCACAAGGAAAGCATCTTATCAAGGAATTCTAGCACAAGCAGAGAAGATGGGCTGGTCACATAGAAAGGATGAGGGATGACAGGTGAATGAGCAGAGTACTCCACTGGTAGCCACACGTGGTCAGAAGGAAGCGCGAAAGACCTCTAACTCTGGGTGGACTTTGATGGTGATGACTTAGGAAAATGTGCACAAGAATTGTACAGGATGGAATATGTGACTGGCTTTGAATCATTTTTGTTGGAAAGTACATGAAAACAATGAGATCACAGATCCATGAGAGGATTTTAATATTAGTAAAACATGAATTTTTGATACACAAAAGCACTGATCTAAATTGCAAATAGTTTTTTATTCTTTTTCTGAGTTAGCTTCTAAAGGAGCCTGAAAGATAGCCCATCACAAACATTAAGTGCTTACTATGTTCTAGCATTGTGTTAGGCTCTCTGAAATGAAACAATTCTTTCCCTTGACAAGATTACCTTCTTTTGGGGGAAAACAACTGGTACATGGTAAGGATATACAAAGTAAGTCCAAGGTACTATGAAGGTAAGACATTAGCACTCCCAATGATGGCAGGCTAAGCCTTGAGCATCTCTTCAGAGGTGTGAGTGAGGAGGAAGTGCATCCCAGGCATAGGGCATAGCCAGTACAAAGGCCAGAGGTGGGAGGTGGAGCATTCTATGTGGGGAACAGCAACAAGGATAGCCTGAACTCTGTGTAAACCGAAGTGATATAAAACAAGCTTGGAAAGGTAGTTAGGGACCAGTTTGTGAAGGGCTTTAAATGCCAAACAGAGGAGTTTTCATTTCTTGTTATGAGTAATAGGGAGCCACTTGGGTTTACTGAATATCAGAGTTACACAATAAGACATGTTCTTTGGGAAAATTACTTTGGCAGCTGAGTCAATCAGGCCGAGAGAAGGGAGAATTGAAGCTAATGAAGAGAGAGAGGGAGGGTGGGAGTGCAGAGGAAGAGATAGAGACAGAGAAACAGACAGTGGCAGACTGAAAGGAGGGAGAGGGGAAGAAAGGAGAGGGGTGAGAGGAGAGAGGGACAGATAAAATGGAAAATAGTCCCCAGGAAAATGCCTCGGCATTTGATGTTAACATCTCACAAATGTTTTTCCCTTAATACTTCTCCAGGCCACATCAAGATCATTGTGAGTCCTTAACCCCAGCCACTAAAAAGGCTGTATAGTGACAAGAGGTTTTGTCTTTACTAGTAATGGCTTTAAAATTATTCACACTAATCTAAAAGAGAAATCTTCAAGGTCATTCATGACATTGTTTACAAAGATAAAACCAAGGTAAAAAATTCCCGTGATAAAAAATCTTGCATTTCTAATATACCTTATTAAAATATTAGAATTGGGAGAAAGGCTGCTCTCACATTATCAGCCTTTGCTGTTCACATCCAAGAAGCTTTAGCATGTGTCTCTGAGGCCGTGTGGAAGAGTTGGGGTGAGTCTGTGATATGACTAGGGCTTGTTTTTTGAGACTTGCACACTCCTTCATCCCCAGCACACCAGCAATAGCAACAGTTCATATTGACATAGCTCTTCATTTTGCTTCATAAACTGTAAAGCTCATTATATAGATGTCATTGCTGTTATTTCTCACTGCCTCCCTGTGTTGGGTTTTTATCCCCATGTACCAACATGGACGCTAAAACTCTGAAAGTTTGCATGGTTTCCTCAGTCAAAGCTGTATCTTCCCAGTTCACACCTAGGGTTTTCTCCCACAGTCCACAATGTTGCATTGGATTTTTTTTTCACATAGTTGCCAGTGCATAGTTTAGGTCTAGGGAAGTTTTGTGTGGGGCTTGTAAACTGTGTGTGTTGTTATTCTCTTCAGGTATCTCTGTGCAACACAGAAACTTCAGAAGAAATCCTTTGTGAAAACCAGTGTGAAGAAGATTGTCTTATAATTGATGGAGTGCCCTTCAGAACTGGAGAATGTATTGAGAGTATAACTGACAAGTTTAAAGAAATAGATGCTTTGATGTCTGAGTTTTAGACCAGCATGTAAATGACTAAAAATTATCTA
The DNA here is from genome assembly GCF_003287225.1 of Phascolarctos cinereus. Lineage (NCBI taxonomy): Eukaryota > Metazoa > Chordata > Mammalia > Diprotodontia > Phascolarctidae > Phascolarctos > Phascolarctos cinereus. The sequence continues at coordinate 26,021,572 of NW_027555514.1, read as the reverse complement.
TTCATGTGGCTATCATTTTCATATGACTAAAGTATTTAAAATATAAGGTCCAAGAGGTAAAAGCAATACAGAAATGATACATTTATTTATTTAAAATTTATTACTTGACTATGGCAATCAAATGATGTCCATGTGAATACTTAAGACGAAAGTGAATAAAAAATTTAACTCTTTGTTTTGATCTGTCCTCATATATTTAAATATTTACCATAAAACTACTTAAAATAACAAATATTACAATTACAGATGGGAATAATGGACATTCATAGAGTACCTTAAAACTTGTTAAGTGCTTTCCAAACATTAGCTTACTTGGGTCCCTCAAAAACCTGGCAGGTATTGGAGATATTATTCTTTCCATTTTACAGATGATAAAACTGAGGCTCAGATAGAGTAAGTGACTTACCCATGGTCACAGAGCTCATGGATATCAAAAGTAAAATTAAACCCCATGTCTTTATTACTGTGAGCTCTATATTACATCCACTGCACCAGCCTATTGTCAATTTATGTGGATACTTCATTCAAATATATACTATCAAGACCTGGGAACTAACTCACTTTTGCTATTTTCATTCTTCACTTACAATAAAACTTTGTGGGAAACCTCTGATGGTGGTATAACCTGTCTGTAGCTTAGTAGAGTAGTTGCAGACAGTGGCTTGAGATGCATAGAGGTTAGATGACTTAGGCTGGGTTGACAGCTATCAGACTCAGAATTTGAACCCAGGTCTTCCTAACTCCAAGTCTTATACTCTGTCCACCAAGTCACTGCTGCCTCATTATTGATTTGTTATGTATATTATATATATATATATATATATATATATATATTTTAGTGTGATTCAATAATTGCTAAAATCTTTGAGTAAAAAGGAAAACATATACAAAATAAATATAGTCATGGATTTTAAAAGGGTTTTAGAGCCTGATGTCCTTTTGTGTTTGTTTAATTTTTTTTATTATAAACTAAACAAACAACACTGTCATTTCTCTATGCAAAGAGCGTAAAGAAGACAGATGAATGGGAAATCGTGACCCTCTGTTAGGTCCAGCTCATTTTTAAAAGTGTACACTTTAACATAGGTTACAGACACTGTTTTGCTTATCTGTGTTCCTTTCTGAATTTCCTTTTGCTTTCTTCTGTATTTTAAAAATGTTTCATTTTTATGCTTCCGTTTTTATTACAATCACTATCCCCACTCTTCTTCCACAATCTCCTCCCTTCTAAAGTAAAAGTCCTCCTTTGTAACAACCATGTAGGTGTGTATTTCAGCAAAGCACATTCATACATTGGCTGTATCTCATTATGTCTCCTTGTATAAACCAGGGGTGGGGAACCTGTGGCCTTGAGGCCGCATGCGGCCCTCGAGGTCCTCAGGTGCTGCCCTTCCACCGAATCCACACTTCACAGACCAAGTCCACTTCGTAAAAATATTTGTTTGGTCAAACATGGACTCAGTCAAAAGGCTGCGCTCAAGAACATAGAAGGTCACATGTGGCCTTGAGGCCACAGGCTGCCCGCCTCAAACTGTTACCGTAGTTCGGCTCACTTGACTCAACAGGTGATGCACTGGTTCGTGTAAGTCTTCTGAAAATGCCCTGTTTTTGTCCTTTCGTCATTTGTTAAAAACTCGACAATACATTGCATTTGTGTGACATACGTTGTTAGTATTCCCCAATGTTTGCGTGCCTTCATTGTTTCCAGTTCTTTGCTCTACCAGAAAATTCTGCTACCTGAACCCGTGGGTTCTTTTTCTCTCTGTTTAATCTCTTTGGGACATATACACACACATGTACAGATGTGGAGGTATATATATATATGTGTATACAAACAGATGTATATAGGTATACACACATATGTATGTATGTATGTGCATGTGTATATACCCATATGTTTTAGGAATGAATGGTTCCAAATCCATTTTGAAAATTGTTGGGTACTTTTTGAGTTCATAGTTAGCACAAAACACTGGATAAATGGCTCATAATATATTCTTCTTGGTAGAGAAGGGCAGTGGTTGGTGACGGTGGTGACCAAGGATTGGGTTCCCAGGCCTCAGCTAGAAAGAAAACAGCTCCGGCTGCCCTGTTCAAGTGCCCTTGTGCCTTGTCTCAAACTAAGAGCTTTCTTGGGCCTACTGCACACTGAAAGCTGGAACAAAGGGACACAAGGCAATGTATGTGTCTGGGTTGACCACAGATGTTTATGAGAAGTAGGATTATGTTGGTCATTTGTAATTTATACCAGAAGAAAGGAACATGCTTAGAAATTGGTTCCAGCCAAGCCCAGATGAAGCAGAGAGAAGGAGCAAGGGAAAGAAGGACCATCGGTTCCTCCATATTCCCTGCAAAGTGCTGGCGTCCTAGCCAGCCATTCAAGAAGCCACAGTCAGAAAGTCTCTTACCTTGTTGCTTGTCTCTTCAGCTCTTGCTTCTCCCTGAGAGTCTGTGGAAAGAAGCCCGATGAGCTGCTGTTACAAAACATTTTTGTTCTTGTTGCTCCCACACTGCTGGTGCCCTGCTGCTCCGAGAAGCCTCCTCCCTTCTCCTCTTGATGTTTCTCTTCCAACTTAAGTATCTATCCCCAAGCCATGTGATATTTCCTTGCCTTGAAAAATGAGAAAAAAACTCCAAATTTTGGCAGTCTGTATAGCTAGGCCATTCCTCCCCTTGTATGGGACCTCCTAGTTCTGGCCTGGATACACAGATTTGCCTTTTGGGTACTGTTCCAAGTGTTTTTCAGAAGGGTCAGACCAATCCTTAGGTCTACCAACAGTACATTAATGTGCCTAGCCTTCTACAACCCTTCTAAAAAATTGTCATTTTTCTTTTTTTATCTTTTCAAGTCTACTGAGTGTGAGGTTGTCTTAATACAGACTCAGAGGTTTGGAATACAAAAGTAGCTTACTGGGGAAGGCAACAATCTCTTCTACTTATGTTGCTAAGGGCAAAAGCTGAGGGGCACATGATTTGGGGCTTTGCCCAGAGTCGTAGTCTTGGTGTCAAGTACAAGGGGCTGTAAATAAGTAATTCCCAATTTATCCCTCACTCTTTTTATTTTATTTTATTTTATATTTATATTTATATTATTTTATTTTATTCCCTAAATAAAACAAGAACAACAAGAACAACGACAACAAACTTAAGACCCAGAAAAGGTTACTAGATTGCCTCACAGTCTTGGGCTACAGCTCATACCTCTAAAAAGAGAACTAGCTGGCCTAAGAAGCACAGGACCACTGGACAAAACCAAAGCAACAATGATGGGAGAGGACAGCAAAAGCCCTGACTAGCAAGCTTTACTGAAGGGGGAGATTCACATAGTGCGGGGCAGTTAGGGAGGATAAACATACACAGAGCAGGCTGCTGGGTCCTGGATAGAGTTAGTCACCCAATGTGAGGAAAAGCAAGTATAAAGTTCTTATCTGGGTCAGGCAGGACTAGGTACTGGAGGTAGGGCAGGGGGAGCTTAGACCTAGGATGTAAGTCAAGATTGAGGACCACTTTTGACCTGTGGCAGGGGAGGAACACAAGGAGAAATTGGCCACTAGTTGATATCCAAATTTCCCACTGGACGGAAAAGAGGCTTTGGGCCATTACTGCTGATTTTATTCTGACAGGGTGGCTCAGCTGTCTTCAAGCTTCTTGAGTTTTTTTGTTTAGTGGTTGGGGAGGCTATTGTATTCTTTAAAGAAGTAGAACTTCAGAATTATTTTAATTCACCTTTCTGTATCACTAATGTAAGGGCTGTGTGTGCATGTGAGACTGTTTTGCCCATGTAGTCAGACGGAAGAGTACTGGGCTAGAATTATATCTGTCTTCCCCTTTAAATATTGTTAGTTGAGGGGAAGTAGTTTTCAGGTTTAAGTTACAGCTCCAGATCATTATTTCTTAATGGGGAAAAGAGGGTCCCGAGCTTTCTATCCAGGGCTTGCCTCCACCCGCTTCCCACCAGAGGCCAGTTCCACAATGATCATGCATAGCAAATAGCAAATAAGCACCTTTATCTCAGTCAATAGCAAAACAGAAGTCAGAGAAAGTATACATATGAGAATATATAGCAGATAATATTGAGTGAATGAGTTCTCACTTGGGAGCAGTGTAACTCAGCTCAACCAAAAGAGAGTCCCAGATCTCACCCAAGGGGAAATTCTCTAAAATCTCTAGTGTAGCAAACTGGGAACGGGGACATGATCGAAGTACTACATGTCAACTCCTCCCAGAATCTTTCTTCCTTCAGAGCCCGGAAAAGAGTTTGGAATCAGGGCCATCTCTTGACAGCGAAAGTCAGAGAAGCCCAGAATCTCGCTTCTCTCCCATTCTCACCAACTTTGTCTGCCCCTCACACAGGCACAGGGCATCAAGTAATTAATCCCCACCAACGAGGAGAGAGTCCTGTGTAATTGGCCCTTTCAGCGAAAAGTTACACTACTGATTTAGAGCATTTTTTCATATGGTTGCTTGGTAGCTTGCATTTCTTCTTTTGAGAACTCTGTGTTCCTAGCCTTTGACCATTCCATTGAGGAATGATTCTTGTCTTTATATTTTTGAATAAGCATCCTATATAATAACAATTCTCCTTTTCTAATTTGTTTATGATTTTACCTTTTATATTTAAGTTATGTATCTATTTGGAGGGCATTATAGTATATGATGTGATATGTTGATTTATGTCTAATTTGTTACACACTGCTATCCAGTTTTCCTAGCATTTTGTTGAACTGAATCCTTACCTCAATAATTGACATCTTGGGTTCATCAAACCTATGCCACGTATTTGATTGCTTCTGGATTTTGTGAACCTATGCAATTTTATTAATTAACTTTTCATTTTTCTTAAAGCAGTATCAAATTATTTTACCAATTACTGCTTTGTAGTCTAGTTTGAGACCTGACTTGGTCCCTTTGCTTTCCATCTTTCGCCCCATTATCTCCCTTGAAATTCTTACCCTTTTGTTTCCCTAGATGACTGTTTTTATTATTTTGTCTAGTTCTTTAAAGTGATCCTTTGGTAGCTTGATTGATCTGGCACTGAACCCATAAATTAATTTAGATAATATTCTCATTTTTACTATATTAGCATGGCCCAACCATGAGCAATTAATATCCTTCCAATTAAAATCTTCCTCCATTTCTACAAAGAATAGCTAGTAGTTGTATTCATACAATTCCTATGTGTCTTGGTACGGGAGCACCCCAAATTGTTTATTGATTATGTAATTATTTGGAACACAGTTTCTTTTTCAATATATTTCCCTGGGTTTTTAAAGGCTAATGATTTTTTTTCACATGGATTTATTTTATATCCTCCTATTTTTCTGAAGTAGTAGGATGCTAGTTCTATGGATTTGTTTTATACCCTGCACTTTATTATAGTTATTTTAATTAATTTTAGTTGAATTTCTAAGTTTCTCTAATTAAACTATCACATCATCTATAAAATATATAATTTTGTTTTTTATTTGCCTGTACTTATTCCCTTAATTTATTTTTATTTTCTTGTTATAGCTAGCATTTCTAGAAACATATCAAACAACAGTGGGCCAAATGTACACCACTTCTTTGTCATAATGTTACTGGAAAGACCTCTGGCATTTTTCCATTACACGTTATACTAACTCTTGGTTTTGATAGATACTGTTCACTATACTAAGAAAAGGTCCATTTATTCATATATTTAAAAATTTTTTTAGCATAGGTACATTTTTATCAGAAACCTTTTCTGCTTCTCTTGATGTAGTCAAATGATTTTAATGTTTTGGTTATTAACATGGGGTATGTTTAGACATTTCTTAATATTGAAGACATCCTGCTTTCTTGGTGTAAGTTCAACCTCGTCATAGTGTATAATATTTTTTGACATGTTGTAGAATCTTTGGTAATATATTATTTAATATATAACATTAATATTTGTTACATATATTAGTCTATTGTTTTCTTTATCTGTTTAAATGTAAGGTTTACAAATAAGGACCACATTTGTGTCATTGGAGTTTAGTAGGACACCTTCTTTCCATTTTTACAAACCATTTTTGTGATACTAGAGTTGTGTTCTTTGAAAGCTTGATAGAATTTACTTATAAATCTATCTTGTCCTGTAGGTTTTCCCTGTTTTGGGAGCTCATTTATGGCTTAATTTACTTTACTGAGATTGGATAATTTAAATTCTCTATGTCCTCTTCCGCTAATCAGGGCATTTTATATTTTTGTATTCATGCATTTCATTGAAGTTGTAAGTTTTGTTGGCATGTGATTGGACAAAATAATTTCTAATAATTTCTATTATTTACTCTTCATTTATTCTGAATTCGCTTTCCTTTTGGATTTTGACTATTTGGTTTTCCTCTATTTTTTAAAATTTTATTAATTTATTTTGATTTATCAACAATCACTTCCATATGCTTTTGAGTTGAAAATTTTTCTCCCTTTTCCTCCCCCCCCACCTTCCCCAAGACGGCGCACAATCTGATATAGGCTTTATATTTACATACCCATGAAACATATTTTCACATTTGTGAAGTTGTAAGTAAAAATTAAAACCAATAGGAGGAACCATCAGAAAGATGAAACAAAACTCAACAGAATGTAAGAATAAGTGATAGCGATTCGACTTCCATAGTTCTTTCTTTGGATGTGGACAGCATTTTCCATCCCGAGGCCTCTGGAGATGTCTTAGATCCTCATAGTGCTGAGAAGGGGTCAGTTTAACAATCTTAGTCATTGCATAATGTGGCTGTTATTGTGTACAAAGTCCTCTTGGTTCTGCTCACTTCACTCAGCATCAGATCATATAAGTCTTTCCAGGTTTTTCTGAAGTCAGCCTGTTCATCATTTCTTATAGCACAATAGTATTCCATTACATTCTTATACCACAACTTGCTCAGCCATTCCCCAATTGATGGGTATCCTCTCAATTTCCAATTCTTTGCCTCCACAAAAAGAGCTACTATGAATATTTTTGTACATGTGGGTCCTTTTCCCATTTGTTTGATCTCTTTGGGATATAGCCCTAGAAGTGCTATTGCTGGATCAAAGGTATGCACATTTTTGTAGCCCTTTGGGCATAGTTCCAAATTGTTCTCCAAAATGGTTGGATCATTTCACAGCTCCACCAACAATGTATCAGTGTTCCAATTTTCCCACATCTTCTCCAACATTTATCATTTTCCTGTTTTGTCATGTTGGCCAATCTGATAGGTGTGATGTGGTACCTCGGAGTTGTTTTGATTTGCATTTCTCTAATCAATAACGATTTAGAGCATTTTTCATATGACTATAGATGGTGGTTTTCCTCTCTTTTAAAAAATCAAATTTGGTAAGTTTGTCCCCTTAGTTTTTTCCCAAAGAATTAATTCCTAGTTTTATTTATTAATTGAATACTCCACCCCCTCCCTGAGTTTTATTAGTCTTTTGCTTTTCACAGTGTCAGTTTTTTTGTACTTGGTTGGAACTTTTCCCTTTCATAGTATTTTTAGTTACATATGCAAATTTTTTGCTCTATTCTTTCTCTTTTTTATTGATGAAAATGTTTAGAAATGTAAATTTTCTCCTGATACTATGCTGTTTCATTGTTGTAATTTTCTTTAATGTAACTATCATTTCTGCAATATGTTCTTTATTTTATACTTAGTCTTTATTTTAAAATTACATATTACTGATGCCATTTATTCTTTATTCTGAGCTTATTCTTTGGTATTTATTCTCTATTGAAATTTGATTCCTTTTTTTTCAAATTCCCATAACAGTCATATTTATTGTGCTGAGTTAGTAAAAATGAGTTTAATATTTTTGCTTTTCTGAATTTTTAATGGAGTTTTTGTGCCTTGGCATGTGGCCATTTAAAAAAAAAGTTAGCATAGATAGCGAGGAAAAAATATATATGTATATGCACATTCCTTTCAGTTCTCATTTGTTGTTTGCCAATGATCTATTCTATTTTTTAAAAATTCAGTTTAGGTCCTTAACTTTTATCTTGTTAATCTTTTTGCTAAATTTGCCTAGGTCTAAAACCAGCCCTTTTGGGCCTCCAATTATTAAAACTGTTAGGTAGCTGGTAATATTAAGATAAGCTCTTTGCTAAGTGCTCAGGATACAAAGAAAGGCAAAAAAGCCCAAAGAGTCCCTAGTGCCAAGGAGCTCCCAGTCTGATGGCTGAGACAACCTGAAAACAACTATGTGTAAGCAAGGTATGTAGAAGATAAATTGGGAGTAGTCACAGAAGGAAAGTATATAAGATTAAGGAAGACTGTGAAAGTCTTCTTTCAGAAAGGGGGGACTTAGCTGACACTTGAAGGGAGCCAAGCAAGCTGGGAGGCAGAAATAAGGGGGGGGAGTATTCCAGGAATGGGGGACAGACAATTAAAAAAACCCTGAAGCTTAGAGGTGGTATTTGGTGCAAACAATAGCAAGGAGGCCAATGTCACTGGATCAGAAAGTATGTGGAAAGAAGTAAGGCGCAAGAGGACTGAGAGGGCCACACTACGAAGGCCTGTGAAAGCGAAAGGGCGTCGCGTTGGACCCTGGGGGTGACAGGGAGCTGCTAGGCTGTATTGAATAGTGATGACAGTGAGGAATGATGCAGTCATATCTGCACTTTAGGAATGGCAATTGGACAGCCAAGTGGGGGATAGACTGAAGAAGGAGGACAATTGAGGCAGGGAGACCAACCAGGCAGTTATTGAAATAGCCCAGGCTTGAGATGATGAAGACCCACAACTGGCGTTGGTAGTGTCAGAGTAGATTATTAAAGTTTTGATGTCTATTTTTCTATGGGATTGGTTTATATTTTGCTTGAACTTTAAATACTTAAGTGCTATGCCATTTGTATATGTACCTTATGTACCAGGTACGTATACACATACACACATGTACCTATATATGATATTTTTTCATGTAACATAATTTACATAATGCTTTTATATCATAAGTGATACATATGGTACCATTAATAATGTTTATATCTTTTAAGCATATTTATTCTTACTGTTACCTCATTTTAGATCATACTTGTTAACACTGCTATTTTGAATTTCCTTGATTCATAGGAAATTTTTATACAGCACCTCATTTTCTCTCTGTGTGAACTTTATACTTCAAGTGTGCTTCTTGAAAAATAACATACCTTTGGGTTCTGTTTTTTTTTTAACTTTATACTAATTTCCTCTGTTTTATGGGTGAATTGATGCCATTTATATTCATGGTTATTATTGTTAATTATATTTTACCTATTTCATATCGTTTTGTAAGATTTTTTTCTTTTCTTTGTTCCCTACTCCCTCACCCCTTTTCTTAATGAAGACAAAAAAAAAAAAGAATGTGATCAGTATTAGTAATCAGTATTTGAAATGGTCTCATTCTACTTCCCCTTCCCCAATTTACATAGACCAGATCACTGGTTCTTCCATTTTCTTTCTATCCATTTAATTCCTGACTTTGAGTTCTACATTTCAAAGTTGAAGGTTTTTTTTTTGTTTTCTGATTGTACATTCCCTTTTAGGCCCTTCTATAATACCTACTATTTTCTTTTAACCTCTTGAATTTAACGTATTTCTGCACCAAATTCTTTTTGCATGTTTAACATCCTTTGCTTGTTCAGATAAGAGTGAAGTTAATAAGGTGCCTGCTCTTCACACTCCCTCTTTTATGTTTGTATATTCTTCTTCTTGCCCATCCCAATTTTGAGGAATACTAGGTTCCTCTCTTCTTCATTATTTCTTGCCTCATATTCTTTTTCCCCCTTTTCTTTCTTCCCTTTTTCGTATTTATAAATGTTTTCATTTCTTTGAGGCTTTGCTTATAGCTGTTTTCATATCATTTTGAGTTTGTCTCTTGGTCTTCCATATCATCTTAATAACTTTTTATGGTCAGATTCTTTTTGTTTGTTTCCTTGTTTTGTCAACCTACTTCTTTACTTTGAACTTTATGTTAAAACTGGGTTCTACTCACTTCATTGTCAGGACAGTCTTAAGCTTCAGGCTTTTGGGGGCTGCTGTTTTCAGAGCTAGTTCTGGGGATTTGAATGTTTTGGGTGCTTCCAAGGGAGTGTGATCTGGGTAGAGGTGTGGTCATTCCTCTCCTGAACTGTGCTCTGGTTCTTAACCCAGGAAGGTCCTTTCCTCCCTGGCAGCCAAAAGTTCTAACATTCCTCTCTACCCTGGAACTGAAACCAGAGCTTCTGCTTTCCTGTGGCTACTCCTCTCCGCCCTAAAACTGCAATTCAGAACTGAGTATAGTAATGAAGCTGCCAAACAGCACCTGGTCCAGTGCCCCTGCTAGCTTACAGGGGTCCTTCTGTAATCGTTTTTTCTGATGACTTGTCCAATTCCCTTCCCATCTCTGGGCTGAGAGCTCCTGTACCTGCTCTTGTTGCTGTCATAGGTGTCTCCAAGGCCCAGGTCTGGGATTGCCTACTCATGTGCTCTTGACTTCTTCTCATCCCAGTGTTACAGACCTCTCCTTCTGGCCTCCCAAGTTGTCTTTGGCTGAAAAAATGTCTCCTTCTGACTTTTCATTGGCTGTGCTGCTCCAGAATTTGATTTGAGGAATTAATTTAAAGTTGTTTGGAAGATGATGTTGGCAGGGCTAGGCTGTAAAGCTTCCTCGTACTCCACCGTCTTGGCTCTACCCCTTTGATGCTTGCTATATACAGTTTACATTTTTGAGCATAAGTCTTGTAAATCTTCCATTAGCTTTCTTTTTAGACTGTTTCATTCATGTTAACAATTCAGCAAGCCTTTATTGAGTTCTCTGCTCTTCTTTCCTCTCTTATAACCAACAAATTCAAACAAAACACCAGTTCCAAAGGCATGATTTTTTTTCTTTCTTCCTTTATGACTCTTAAAGATAATGATGTTCTGAAGGTACATTTATCTCTTTTTCTTGATTAAAATATAAGCATTTCCTCATCATTTAACCTCTTCTAGTTGTCCAAATATATTTGCCTTTCTTGGTTTCTCTTGTGTCCTGTGTTTGTGTTTCAAAGAGTCTACCCAGCTCTGGTCATTTTATCAGTGATGCTTGAAATGTGTGAGAGCATAGGACAGAAGTCTTAGGAGATACCCATGGTTAGTAGTTATAATCTAGATGAAGATCTAGCAACAGACTGGGAAAGAGTGTTTAGACAGGTACAAGAAGAACCAGGAGAGAGCAGTGCCCTGGAGATTAGAGAATATCAAAGAGAAGAGGGTGATTAACATTGTCAATGACTTCAGAGAGGTCAAGAAGTATGAGGATTGAAGAAAGGAAATTAGATTTGGCAATTAATAGATCATTGTTAACTATAGAAAGTAGTTTTATTTAAAAATTGAGGTTGGAAGCCAGATTGTGGAGAACTATGAAGAGAGTAAGAGGAAAGGAAGTGAAGTCATTGATTGTAAATGACCTTTTCAAATAATTTGGCCATGAGGGGGGGAAACATAGGACAATAGACAGACAGCAGGGATGAATGTATCAAGTGAAGGTTCTTTGACTATGGGGGAGAAAAGAAAACAGTAGACAGGAAGAGATTGAAGATTAATGAGAGAGTAGGAGTGATGAAGAGGGCAATGATGAAGGGGGAGAAGATAGGAAGAAATAAGATTATTTGTTCATGTAGAGGTTAGCCTTGGCAAAGAGAAGGGCCATCTCTTCGTGTGAGATAGGAAGAAGACAACAGCAGAAAGGATCTGAGTGATGTGAGATGAGGAGGAGGGGAAGAGGGAGCTTTTGGCTCAAGGGGCTCAATTTTTTTTTTCAGTGAAACATAAGGCAAAGTTCTTAGTAGAGTGGTAAGGGAGGGGAGTTATGGGGGTTTTGAGAAGGGATGAAAAGTTTTGGAAAAGCCACTATGGTGAGTGGAAGAGTGATTTGATTAGGTAGGATTGCTTTGCTGCAGTGAGGGCCTGGTTGAAATTCTGTAACATAAATTTGTGGTGGGATCCAGTCAGCGTGGTTCTGTGATTTTCTCTAGTTTTCTTCAGGAGCATATGAATAGGAGTGAAATCACTGGGCGGTGGAGTTAATTCAAGGCTTATGTTTGGTTGGGCAAGATCTTCAAGAGGATAAGAAGGCAAGGGACTAGAGAGAGGAGAACATTATAACCAAACTTGTGCTTCAAGTTCATGGTTTCATAGTAACGTAAGTATTTCCTACCATCTAGAAACCAAATTTTGTTCCAGTAAACCTAAATGCAAACTTTTAAAATTGGCAACAAATTCATATCTACTGTCCAGTGCTATAAATTGGAGATAGCTAGGTTGTATAGTATGTGGGAGCATTATGCTTGGAGTCAGGAAGAACTGAGTTCAAATCCCACTTCAAAAACTACCTATGTAACACTAGGCAAGTCACTTAACCTCTGTTAGCCTCCCTCTTATTATCCATAAAATGGGGATAATAATAGCACCTTCCTTCACAGGGTTGTAAGAATCAAATAAGAAAACATGGACAATGCTTTGCAAACCTTAAGGTGTTATATAAATTCTAGCTATTATCAGTGAGTTCAAGAAAACTCACAATGACTTGCCAATGATCACAAATCTAACAAGAATTGGAGGCAGAATTCCAAACCCAACTTTCTGACTTGAGGTCCAGTCCTCTCTCTATTTGCCACTCTTTTGTAACCCTGTCATTCTAGTAGAAGAAATATGGCATATGTATAATATGATACAAAAAAGATTGTGATCAAAACATAGGAATGATTTAAAGTGTGTTGAAAGACTCAAAAAGTGAACGATTGTCTATGCCAGGGAGAACAGGGAAAGCTTCATGGATGAATGGATGGATGGATGGATGGATGGATGGATGGATGGATGGATGGATGGATATGGATATATGCATATACAATCAGGTAATGAATCATAGGCAAGGCCCAAGTCAAATGCTACATCCTCCATGAACGTACTTTCCAAAGGAAAAAAAAAGTCCAAGCCATCAACAACCAAGTGAAAAAAAATGCTTCAGATCACTAACAGAGAAATATAAATTAAAGCAGTTATAAGGTTACATTTCATACCTATAAGACTGGCAAAGATTACAGAAGAGGAAAATGACAAATATTGTTGAACACTAATGGACTATTGGTGGAAATGTGAATGAGTCCAGTAATAATTTGGAATTATGAACAAAAAAGTCACTAAATTACATATCCTTATTCTTTGACTTAATGGTATTCCTCCAAAGAGATCAAAGAAAAAGGAAAAGGTTGTATGTTTGCAAAAATATTTATAGCAAATCTTTTTGTGGTAGTAAAAACAACTTGGCTATTAAGGGGGTATCTGCCTTTTAAGGATTAGCTGATCAAATGTATGGCATATGAATGTATTGGAATATTATTATACCATTAAAATATGAAAGTTTCATCTTTTAAATGTTTAAGAAGTTTCAAAAGAAGTTGGGAAGACCTGTATATACTGGTGCAGGTAAATTGAGAAGAACTAGAACAACTTATGTAATGACAACAATATTATAAATACAAATGAAAGACTATAGAACTCTGATAAATGCAGTGTCCTACTACAATTCCAGATGAAACGTGCTTCATACCTTGTGTGAGAGAAGTGACAGACCTAAAATGCAGAATGACGCATACATTTTTGGACGTGGCCAACATGGGAAAATGCATATATACATACATACACATGTATATATTTGTGAGAAGAGTTTTATTTTCCTTTTTTTTTTAAAATGTTTAATTGAGGGGAGATTTGGGAGGGAGAGAATAGATGTTAATTGGAAAAAATACGATTAAATGTAGAAAAATACAATTTCACTTCTATTTTGTATGCTTTCTTTGTAGAAAAGTATTTTTATTTTCATGCAGGAAAAATTGTCCTTTTCGTCTTTTAGGATCATCACATATCCTAAATTTAGATAAAAATACTCCCCTAGCTATAATTGTAAAGATACCTAATCTCATTCTGCTCTAATATTTTTTACATTGTGTGCTTTTATATTTAGGTTGTTTATCCATTTTGGACTTATTGTGATAAACAATAAAAGATGTTGCTCTATACCTATTTTTAAAAATTTCTTTCCAGTTATCCCAGCATTTCTTTTTCATAAAAGGAAGTCTTTCCCTAATAGCTGGCATTCTTGGGTTTGATAAACCCAAGTGTTTGATAAACACTGAGCTTCTGTTTTGATAGGATAATATAATCATAGATTTAGAGCTTGAAGGGACCTTAGAGATTTCTGACTCCAACTCCCTCTCATTTTAGAGATGAGGAAAAAGAGCAACAGAGGCTAAATCATTTGCCCAGGCTCACACAGTATCTCTAGCATACAATTTTGACTTAAGTCTTCCTGATTTTAGGCTCAACAATTTGTTGCTGTTGCTTAACTGGTCTATTTAACTGGTCTACTTTTCTGTTCTTTTTTTTTAAACAGTAACAAACAGTATTGATGACTTTTGCTTTATACCATATTTTGAGGTCTGGCAATGCTAATTTTTTACACTTTTCCCATCATTTTCCTCAAGATTTGAAACCTTTTATTCCTACAAATGAATTTTATTATTTTATAAAGTTATAGCTTTATAGCTTAAATTTAATTTATATTTTATAAAGTTATATTTAAAATTATAGTTTTATAAAGTATCCTCTTAGTAATGTGATTGGTTTAGTATTCAATCTTCACATTAATTTGGGTAGTATCATCATACTCTACTGAGGTTGCCCAGCCATGAGCAGTGGGTATCTTTCTAATCATGTATGTCTAAAGATTTGTAAAAACCATAATAAACTGTTTTCTCTGTCAGGGGCCTTGGAACTACCGCATTTGGACTTTATTAATTTAGAAAATTAATTAGAAAATTAATAATTACTATAATAACCTCAATAACCACTGACCTATATGTCTACTTTTTCAATGTTGCAAAATCACTGTGAATCATCTTTACACTAATTGAGAAAGAAGTCTTGTAAAAGCAACACTTCGCAATGGACACCGTCTTTACCTGTTTACAGCTCACTTGAAGATGTAGTAAATATGAGATCCCTTGGGCTTATTGTTGATCAAGGAAAAACATCTGATTTATTAGAAAAAAATCAGTCTTGCAGAAGGGAGGGGACACATGTTCACCATTAATTCTCTAATGTATTTCTTGTAGTTCTTTGTATCCCTTACACGGCTTAGCGCCTGTTTATTGTAGGCCCAACAAGGAGCAACAAACAGTGCTAAGTGATGAAATGCTTTACAGTTGGGCGCGACTTTACAAGCCTTGCTGTGCTGGGCAGTGCAGTGGATAAAATGTAGAGTCAGGAAGACCCGAGTTCAGATTCCGCATCAGACACTGACTAGCTATGTGACCTGGGCAAGCCATTTAAGCTCACTTTGCCTCAGTTTCCTCATTTGTAAAATGGGGATAATAACAGCACCTTCCTCCCAAGATTATTATTAGGCTCAAATGAGTTGCTGTCTCTAAAGCATTTTGCAAACCTTAAATACTCTGTAAATGCTCACTATTATTATAGTAGATTTTGTTGTTTTATACACTGTTCTTGTACCAAGCACAGATAACTTGAAGTTTACTTCTTTAGCGATTTGGATTGATTGACTCTATTAAAATTTTTTTTTATATCACCTACATTTCCCCCTGTATCTCTTCCTTTCTTTCTACTTCCTCTAGGGTATATGTTTCTACTTATCTTTGAGCAGCCCTTGTGACTTTACTAGATTTTGGCATGCTACCAGAGAGTTTGTCTATCTGCAGACAGGCATATTTCACACACAAATGACAAGATATCTATCTGTTTTGTGACTAATGAGCAAATATGGATTAATACCTACAGCAAAAAATGAACATTTGGGAAATTTACTAATTAAGTACTTAGCAATAGTACCCACCAGTGCTTGAGCCTAGGTCTGTCTTCGTTTGTGTGATCCCTGTGGCATATGGGTTTTGTTCATGAGTATCTGAGTCTATCACAACAGGGTCCCCTGCTCAAGGGCCCCTGCACAATGTGTCTCAGAATTGAAGATGTGAGAAATGAAGACTATTATGGTTAGATCCAATGTAGAAAGGATTATCTGACATCTGTGAGCTGAACTTAGTACAGATTTCCTCTCTCTGGAGAAGGGTAACTGGAGGCAGGGATTGATAGCTAACATGCTGGCCCAGTGGACAAGTAGTGTGATGTTTGAAAGTTGAAGTGAGAGTGAGAGAAGCTGGGGCTCTAACCAGCACTGAGTACCTGTCCAAGGACGAGCAAATTCACTTCTCTGAAATTCTGCTTCCTTGTCTATCAAATGTAACCATACAGCTCGTATTTGTGACTGTTTTCATTGTTGTTGTTGCTATTGACTGATTTCTGGCAGTTCACCAATCCAATTCAACAAGCATTTTGTTTCAGAGCTGACTATTGCAAGGTACTGTGGGAAACAGGAGATAAAGATATGCCCATTCCTACATGTAAATGAATAGGTGACATGGGCGAGCGCCAAGCTGGGGAGATCAAGATAGGCTGCCCATAGGACCTGGAATCTGAGCTGAATCTAAAAGGAAGCTACCGATGTCAAGGGACAGAGGTGAGAAGGAAGCATGTCTGAGCATAAGGACAGCCTTCGCAAAGGCAGAGGCAGTAGATGAAATATCAGGTTCAGAGAATGAATATCAAGGAAGCCAGTTTGGCTGAACAACAGGATGTGTGAAGCAGGTTCATATGAAATCATCTTGGAAAGGTAGATTGTGGCCAGATTGCACGGGCTTTTAAATGCCAATATGAGGAGTTTGTACTTTATCCTGGAGACAAAAAAGAGGCCTCCTCCCCCAGTTCTTAAGTGGGAGTGACCCAATTTACACTTTAAAATTATGTTGGCTAATGGCTAGATCAGAGGGGAGAGACTAGAAACTGGAACTCCAATCAGGATGATTTTGCAATAGTCTGGGGCTAGGCAAAAGGTGATGAGGGCCTCAACTAGACTAATAGCTATATAAGTAAAGAAAGTGAGATCCATATGAAAGATGTGATAAAATTAACAGGGCCTTCTACTTGGATGTGGGGGGAGGGTAAAGGAAGAGGAAGAAAAAGTTTAGGACATCTCTGAGATGAGGTGACATGGAGGATGATGGTGTCCTCATCAGAAACCACAAAGTTTGGTGAGCAGTGGTTTTGGAGAAGAAATAATGAGTTACTAATAGGATGTGGTGATTTTGAATTATTGATGGGGCATCCAGATGGAGATGTTTAATAGGCAGTTGGTGATATACTATTGGAGTACAGGAGATAGATGAGAGCTGAATATTTTTTAAAACTTTTTTTTTAATTTTTAGGCAATCGGGGTTAAGTGACCTGCACAGGGTCACACAGCTAATAAGTGTCAAGTGTTTGGTCTGAGGTGGGATTTGAACTCAGGTCCTCCTGACTTCAGGGCTGGTGCTCTATCCACTGCACCACCTAGCTGTCCCTGAGACAAATATTTTTAAAACAGCTAAAAGAAAATGTATTTAATGAATAATTTATTTGTGAAACCTGTTGGAACACAATGTTACTGGGAGAAATTAATTTGAAATTTATGGAGATTATGTATATATATGAATCGAATATCATTTCTAATTGTACCAATGATTGATTTTTTTTTTTGCTGTAGAGTATAGGTCATAGGGTTCCAGACCTCCAAAGAAATATTTATGCTAACATGTTTATCCTGAATTAGAAGTGTGAACAAATTTGCTTGAAATTATGTTGCAGAGAAAATATTGGTCTAAATTATCTTTTTGAATATAGAAATACTTGAATGTGATAAATATCTGCCCAAAGGATTTTGTTTTGATATGGATCCTATCATTGAATTAGGGAGTGCTATTGATTTCCAGCTCTACTACCAATTCTTCTTTTTTTCTTTTTGGTTTTTTGGTTGGGCCATGGGGGTTAAGTGACTTGCTCAGGGTCACACAGCTAGTAAGTGTTATGTGTCTGAGGCCAGATTTGAACTCAGGTCCTTCTGAATTCAGGGCTGGTGCTCTATCCATTGCACCACCTAGCTGCCCCCTCTACTACCAATTCTTTTGGCTGAACTGGCAGAATCCCAAAGACAACCCTGCAAGCACTAAGTAGATGGAAAGATAGGTCTCCTTTTCTGAGTCTTGGATAGTGATTGATTGAACAAGCAATTCAGGAAGGAAGGAGGGAGGGAGGGAGGGAAAGGAAGAAGGGAGGGAGGGAGGGAGGAAGGGAGGGAGGGAGGGAGGGAGGGAGGAAGGAAGGGAGAGAGGGAGAGGAAGGAAGAAGGAAGGAAGGAAGGAAGGAAGGAAGGAAGGAAGAAGGAAGAAGGAAGGAGGAAGAAGGAAGGAAGGAAGGAGAAGGATGGAGGGAGGGAGGGGAAGGAGGGAGGAGGAAGGAATGAAGGAAGGAAGGAATGAAGGAAGGAAGGAAGGAAGGAAGGAAGGAAGGAAGGAAGGAAGGAAGGAAGAAGGATGGAGGGAGGGAGGGAGGGAGGAGGGAGGGAGGGAGGAATGAAGGAAGGAAGGAATGAAGGAAGGAAGGAAGGAAGGAAGGAAGGAAGGAAGGAAGGAAGGAAGGAAGGAAAGAAGGAAGGAAGGAAAGAAGGAAGGAAGGAAAGGAGGAAGGAAGGAAGGAAGGGAGGAAGGGAGGAAGGAGGGAGGGAGGGAGGAAAGAAGGAAGGAAGGGAGGGAGGAGGGAAGGAAGGAAGGAAGGAAGGAAGGAAGGAAGGAAGGAAGGAAGGAAGGAAAGAAGGAAGGAAGGAAGGAAGGAAGGAAGGAGGGAGGGAGGGAGGAAGGAAGGAAGGGAGGAAGGAAGGAAGGAAGGAAGAGAGGAAGGAAGGAAGGGAGGGAGGGAGGGAGGAAGGAAGGAAGGAAGGAAGGAAGGAAGGAAGGAAGAAAAAGGAAGGAAGGCATGAAGAGAGAGAAAAGAAAGGGTTTTTTTCTGGTTATTGGGATCACTTCTATTGAGTTTTTTAAGTAGTAGGGATTTGTAATACTAAATTCACTATTTAAATTCATGAACAGTATTAGAAGTTTTAAATTCATTTTAGCAGATAGTTATGAAGTGCTTGTTGTGTGCCAGATTTTCTGCTTTTTGCTGGGGATGCAAAGACAAATATGAAAATCTTGGCCCTCAAGGAACTTACTTGCTACTGGGGGAATGTAGCATATACTCAAATAAATAAATACAAAAATATATACAAAGTAATGCAAAAATAATTTGAAGAGAAAAAGAGAAAGAAAAAGAGTGCATTCATGCCTGCAGGGATCAGGAAAGGCCTCATGTAGGAAAGGACCAAATTTAGGAACCCTCTAGTTTGAGAGGAAAGTTTCCTGCTATCATTCCAACATTGTGAGTAAAGAAATAACAACTAAATGTATTTTCTCCCCATGGACTCCCTTCAGTTAAAAAATGGTGTGTATTTCAAGGGAAATTTAATCTATTTGTTTCTGATTCATTTATATACCTCAGAATCTTGTTTTATAAGAACTATTTTAAGAGCGACAAGTCTTAGGGACCTTTTCATAGGTGTTTTAAGAGAGAGGTTTTTTTTTTAACTCAGAAGTTGCATTTTGTTGGCACTAAATGAAGCTGGAGTCCAGAAAAAAAGGCAATTTGGAGTCTGCAAAGTTCAGGGGAATCAAAAGGAGATCAAGCCTATTCTTCAATCCAGAAATGAAATGACGATGAATACAAATGTTCATTATGTGTAATAATATTCTGAACCAAATAACCCTTCTCCCTACCCCCAACCCAGGTAACATTTCCTGTTGAAAGTCTTAAATCCCTAAGCTTGGAAAACTGTCTGCAGATTAGTGATATTGCATGTTTTAATGCCAAAGCCCTTTCTGAAAGTTTTCTTGGAGGGCAGCAATCATAGAGCCTATTTTAGTAATCTTATACCTTTATAGACTGCTGTTCCCTTATACTTGGTAGTCCTCTTCCTAGAAGGTTTATCTAGGCTGTGACTATTAAGCCAGGAAGCCAAATCTAGCACAAGGAAGCTAGATTTGGAGTCAAGGGGGCCTAGATTCAAATTCTGGCTCTGCCGCTCATTGGGTGATATAGGTCAAGTTAGTTACATGATATTCCTGGGCCTCTGTTTCCTGAGTCTCAGAGATATTAATGACTCACCCAAGCTCTCACATGAATAGATGGCAGAACATATTTCCCACTGTACCATATTGCTTCCTAATGTATGACATGAACTGTGTTCCTGGACCGTTTAGTCAGTGATCCATTGAACAACCATGAATAAATGTAGACAGTGTTAATGAAGCCTAAAGGGAGTGAGGCAGAGTAAGAGACAGAACACTGGACCTAGAATCAGGAAGATACAATCCAAATTCAACTTCTGTCTCTTAATACTGTGGGATGATGGGCAAGTCATTTAATCTCTATATATCTCTGTTTCTTCATTTGTAGAATGAGGATGGTGGCAGAACTCTTTGGAGTCTCAAATGACATCATATGTATAGATATTGTATGAAACTTAAAGCATCATATAAATGTCAGGTTTTATTCCTAGACCTCCTTTCTTTGGTTTAGGGAACTCCCCATGAGGAAACTCTATCAGTTAGGGTCAACACCTGCTTTGTAGCCTACTTATATAATTATTATTATTATTACCTAAAGTCACCTAGTGAGGCAAAATTAATCACTTGAATGAACCTAGGATCTGGACCAGGGTTGCTTATTTCAGGGCTAATCATGATGTCAAAATTGCTGAAATGTGGTTAGTTGAGGGATGGTCTCATCATTACAGGTGACCATTAGAGTCTCCCTCATTCTATGTTGCCTTTTCGGTAGTCCCTTGGTCTGTATCCAAAAAATGAAAATTAATCTGATAATTTAATAATTGCACGAACATTTCAGCAAACCATCTCTTGAAAGTGCTTTTGACTGGGAATTGAAAATGAATTGAAATTGTAAACATATAAATTTGGCAACAAAATAGCAAATGAAGATGTAGTCTTTGAAGTTGAGGACCACTCAACAGCAATGAGGAAGTGCAAGGGAAGTATGTCTATATTGGCTGCAATATGTAACAAATGAGGAATTGCATGAGGAGAGTATTGTGAAGAATATCTTTAGGTAAATACATAGCTGGAAAAAAAGATGGGCTTACGTAGCAAAAACAAGGAGTAACTAGTAGATATTCTACATGCTCATTGGGATGTTGCTGTTCATTCATTCGGTCACATCTGACTCTTTGTGACCCCATAGACCAGAGCACACTAGGCCTTTCTATCTTCCAGTATCTTCTGAAGTCTGTCCAGGCTCATGTTCATTGCTTCCATGACACTATCTATCCATCTCATCCTTTGCCATTTCCTTTTTTTGTCTTCAGTCATTCCCAACATCAGGCTCTTTTCCAAGGAATCCTGTTTTCTTGTTATATGAGCCTCAGCTTCAGTATTTGTCCTTCCAATGAGTAGTCTCAATTAATTTCTTTAAGTATTGACGGATTTGATCTTCTTGCTGTCTAAGGAACTCTCAAAAGTCTTCTCCATCACCATAATTCTAAAGCCTCGATAATGCAGCACTCAGTTTTCCTTATAGTCCAACTCTCACAGCCATATGTTACCAGTGGAAAAAACATAGCTTTGACTATATGGACCTTTGTCAGCAAGGTGATGTCTCTGTTTTTTAGTATTCATTCTAAAGTTGCTATAGCAAGTGTCTTTTAATTTCATGGCTGTAGTTGTTGTCTACAGTGATCTTTGAGCCTAAGAATATAATGTCTGACATTGCTTCCATTTCTTCTCCATTTGCCAGGAACTGATGGGATCAGTTGCCATGATCTTAGTGTTTTTTTATATTAAGCTTCAAGCCAGCTTTTACACTCTCCCCTTTCTCCCTCATTCAGAGGCTTGCTTCTTAATTTTTCTTCACTTTCTGCCATCAGAGTGGTATCGTCTACATATCTGAGATTGTTGATATTTCTCCTAGAAACCTTAATTCTGGCCTTTGATTCATCCAGCCTGGTATTTCACATGATGTACTCTGCATGTGAGTTAAATAAATAAGGTGACCACATACAGCCTTGTTATACTCGTTTCCCAATCTTAAACCAATCAGTTGTTCTGTGTTCAATTGTAACTATTGCTCCTTGACCCACATACAGGTTCCTCAGGAGACAAGTAAGATGATCTGCTATTCCTATCTCCTTAAGAACTTTCCACATTTTGTTATGATCCACACAGTCGAATGCTTTAGTGTAGTCATGAAACAGAAGTAGATGTTTTTCCACAACTGCCTTGCTTTCTCCATAATCCAGTATATGCTGGCAATTTGGTCTTTAGTTCTTCTGTCTCTTTGAAAACTAGCCTGCTTTTCTGGTAATGCTCAGTTCATATATTGTTGAAGCCTAGCTTGCAGAATCTAAAGCTTGCTGCAGTGTGAAATGAGCACAGTTGTTCAGTAATTTGAACATTCTTTGGCATAAGGTTGGGACATAAACTGATTTTGTTTTCAATCCAGTGGCCATTATTGAGTTTTCAAAATTTGATGGCCTCTTGAGTGCAGCACTTTAACAATATCATCTTTTAGGATTTTAAATAGCTCAGCTGAAATTCCATCACTTCCACTATCCATATTGTTAGCAATGCTTCCTAAGAACCACTTGACTTTATTTGCCAGAATGTCTGGCTCTAGAGCAGTAACCACACCATTGTTATGTTAAGATCTTTCTTGTATAGTTCTTCTGTATATTATTGCCACCTCTTAATCTCTTCTGCCTCTGTCCATTTTTGTCCATTATCATGTCCATTTTTTTTGTATGAAACATTCCCTTGATAGCTCTAATTTTCTTTAAGAGATCTCTTGTCTTTCCCATTCTATTGTTTTCCTCTATTTTTTTGCATTGCTCATTTAAGAAAACCTTATCTCTTCTTACTATCCTTTAGAATTCTGCATTTGTTTGGGTGTATCTTTCCCTTTCTTCTTTCCTGTTTGCTTTCCTTCTTTAGCTATTTGTAAAGCCTCACCAGGGGCTATTTTGCTTTCTTGCTCTTCTTTTTCTTTGGGATGTTTTTGTTGTTGCCTTCTCTACAATATTGTGAACCTCTGTCTATAGTTCTCCAGGCACTCTATCTACCAGATCTAATCCCTTAAATCTATTCGTAACTTCCACTTCATATTCATAAAGGATATTATTTAGGTACTCATTGTTATACACACAATGCTAAGAGAACCAGAGGAAGAGCCCTAGTGGATTCTTTTGTAAAATTTATGAGACGTCACAGACAAGAATTGCAAAGGATGGGCTGGGCTGGATGATTTGGGATACCCATATAAATGAGATTGATCACAGATCCAGTAGAATATTGGAGTATTGGACTTACTCCTGATGGCAAAGCTGTTGAAGTACTTGTTTCCTGAAAAGAGAGGAAGGCTGATGCCAGAATAGCAGGCTGGAGAGGCTCATGCAGGTTCCAGGAAAGCTGTTTTTATGGTATCATTCAAGACACTTTAACAAAATGAAGAGGAAGGCATAAAGAGAGATAAGCTCGAAGTAGAACCCTGTCTCGAAAGGTAAATTGAACTAACTGTTTAGGTCCTTTCGGAAAAAAGTCAACAAAATAGAGGATAAACAGGACTTGGTGAAAGTAATTGACTTGGATTTTCCAAGGGTTGTGATAAGGCTCTTCAGCAGAGAGGCTGTTCAAGGGAGCACAAATTGCCGTGGGGGAAGGGGCCCAAGTCCTTGCAGATGAGAAAGCAGCTGTTCTCAACAGTAACAGAACTGCTGCTTTTCAGAGCAAAAGAAGAATTAGTTAGGAGGTTTTCCAGGGAGCATCTTGCCCTTAGGATTGGCTATCATGTCCTATGGGAGATGAGAAGCCAGGAAGGTGAACACATTGTATGGAAAACTCTCAGCCCTTAACTTGAGAAAAAGTTAGGAGAAACTCTGAGAGTGGGAAGTCAAGTGAGTGAACAGCTTTGAGGATAAATTCTATCTGTTCATATGGTCATTTCTCCTCCGATGATGACATTAGTTTTGGAACTGAGCAAGAGAGTTAACATTTTCCTAAGTATAAGATTTGTGTTGGAGAAGTACTTCTATTTTCTTGAATTGGGAAACTAGCTTGAGAAAGAGACAGGAGGATTGCTCCATCAACATGACAGGGCTTCTATTGGCAAGAGCTGGAACAAAACCCAGACCTATTCCCAGCTAGATCATCAACAGCAGGCAATTACAAAATCTGCTGCAATGAACAGCCGAGGTTATGGCCCCCATATAGTTTAATTTGCATTGTGAATATCATGATCATCAGTGTGCTAACAGAGAATGTAAAGCAAGTTCTGCAAGAGCTGAATGGCTAAGTCCTGGTGCATTTTGAATTTTCTTTGTCTGGTACAAAGGCCAGTGAGAAACTGACTGGTTTGGTTTTTGGTATGCATCATCCAGTTGGGTAAGTGTAGAGCCCAACCAAACACAAGGCACTTCCCAGCTGATTTCCCAGAGGAATGTTCTTTTATAAATCATGTCTATACCTACTAAAGGGAATGGACAGTAACATGACCAATCTTATGTGGAAGAGCACTGGGTTTAAAGTCAAGACCTGAGTTCAAATTGTGTCTTTGCTATCTGTGTGACCTTGGACAAGTCACCTTGCCACTCCAGGCCTCAGTTTTCCTAGCTATAAAATAAGATGACTATGTTGGATGACTTCAAAGGCCCCCTTCAATCACGATGATCAGCATGCATTGCTGTATAATGGATGAAGTTGCTAAGATAGGAATCATACTAAGAGGCAATCATGGGATCATTGATTTAGAGGTGAAAAGAACCTCAGAGGGCATCTAGTCCAATGTCTCATTTTACAGATGAGGAAACCAAAGCCCAGAAGCATTAAGGCATTTGCCTAAGCTCCCACAGGTCATAAGCAGCAGAGACAAGATTCAAACCCAGTTCTCTAACTCACAATCCAGATGTCTTTCTGCCATATCACTCTCTTGGTAAGATGATGAAACTGACTGTACCCCTTCTGATGCCAATTCATTGGCCTGGCTAGTGATACTGCTACAGAGTAGGCATTATTTAGTGACACTTTGGAATCGTGTTTTTTGCTTACTAAAAATCCTATCACATGATAACTCATACTGTTTTCCCAAGTCCTCCCCACACTTACCAATATTCTTTATGATTTTCCACAGCAGACCACATTTTTAGAGTTTCACAACAAAGTAAAAAGAATTTAAATTCCCCCTTTGCTTATTATTTTAGTCTATTAAAAAGCATCTGTTTCAGTAGAAAAGAATTCCTCTTTAAAAATTGTCCTCCAACAAAGCATCTCCTATGTATGTATCAAAATCATAAAAAATTCTGTAATATTTGTAAGATTAGAGATAACCTTATTCCACGAGCTTCTGCTTGTTAATATTAGGTAGGGCATAAAACAGGGAGATAAGAGCTTACCAAAAGTGTTCACCCCTGGAATGAAGTATATACAGCTCATAGTCCAAAGGGAAGAAGGATTCCCTCTAGATTAGGAGTTCTTAACCTAGTGTCTGCAGTTGATAAACTTCAAGGGATCTATGAACCTAGTTGGGAAATATAATTACATCTTTATTTTCACTAAACTCTAAATGAAATTGAACATTTACTTCAATTATTTTGAAATATTATTCTGAAAAGGGGTCCATAAGCTTTAGTAGACTCCTGGCAGGGTCCATGACATACAAAAAAGTTAAGAACCCTTGTTCTAGATGAGGAGACCTTCCAGATATCCCCATTTTCAGGTGCAGGTGTGCTTAGTAGATTGAACTTAGCCTCTGAAATCAGTTCCATCATCACTCAAAAGAGTTAAACATAAATGTGGATGAACATTCTCTATTGTCCAGATTTAAAACTTAAGTTTTAAGCTTAAAACTGCACTATGACTTTTGGGACACCTTGTATTTGGGCCATCAATGAGACCAGAAAACTGGTCTATCAGTATCTCTGACAGATACTGTGGATAGAAATTGTGGATAGAAACTGGGCCCAGAATTGTACAAAAGAAAGTGGGCTATATTACATTTGGAAAATTACACTTTGAGGACCCTAAACTTCTTGCTGAAATAAAAATTCTTTAATATCAATTCTTATCTGTTGATGCTATCTAGTTATGAATTATAGAATGTGGATATGACAATCAACAAGAAATCAAAATTATTGGTCACTTAAAGACCAATGGAGATAATATGACAGGTTTAAATAGGTTGCACATATTTCTAATACAGTGTAAAAGAGATCATCAGAGATAGGCTAGTCACATAGAAAGAAAGAATGAAGGACAGCAAATGAACATTGGTTCTAAGAGAGTGTCAAGAAACTGAGAGAAAGACCTAAATTCTTTCACTGGCCATTCTTAAAAAATATATATTTCTCATCTTGTATCCCAATTAGCATGCTTTATCATAAGTCTCCTGGCATCATCACTGGTCATTGCATTGACTAAAATTCTTTAAAAAATTATTTTTACAATAGTCTTCTTATGATATAAATTGTTCTTACTGTTTTGCTCACTTAATTCTGCATTAATTCATAAAGCCTCCCCAGGTTTCATTAAAACCATAACTTTCATCATTCCTTTTGGCACAATAATATTCCATTACACTCATATGCCATACTTTGTTCAACCATCCATGTGATAGGCACTACTTTCCCCTCTAATTCTTTGCTCTATAAGAGCTGCTATAAATATTTTTGTACATATCAACGTTTTTCTAATTTCTCTTATCTCTTTTAAATATAAGCCTAGTAGTGGTATCTCTGGGTCAAAGAGTATGCACAGTTTAGTGATTTTTGGGACATAATTCCAAATTGCTTTCCAAAATGGCTAGATCAATTTGCAAGTCCACCAACAGTACAGATGCGCCTCTTTTCCCACAGCTCTAACATTAGTCATTTTTTTTTTTTTGCTCAGCCTTGCTAATCTGATGGGCATGAGGTAGAACTTCACTTTATTTTTAAGAACCTTCTTTAATTTTCATTTCTCTAATTATTAGTAATTTGTAATATTTTTCATGTGGCTATCAATAGTTTGGATTTCTTCCTTTGAAAACTTCTGTTAATATCATTTGACCATTTATGAAATGATGAATAGCTCTTGTTCTTATAAATTTGAATCACTTCTTTATATATCCTAAAGATGAGACACTTATCAGAGAAACTTCCTACAGAGATTTCCCCCATATTAACTACTTTCTAAATATTCATCTGTGGAAGAGGCATTAGAGTTGTTTTGCTTGGTTCCAGAGAGCAGAGATATGAGCAGAGGGTGAAAGTTCTAGAGAGACAGGCTTTGTCTACGTCAGGAAAATCTTCCAAATAAATAAATCTACCTTGAGCAGTGTTGGGATTCCCTTCACTGAGGATCTTCAGGAGAGGTGAGATGAGTCTGGTCAGTACATTGTAAGGGCATTTCTTATTAAAGTTTGGATTGTGATAGATGCATTTGAGGTGCTTTCTGTGTAGAAGTGTAAAAATCGGTGATACCCAAGATGCTTTTCATGGTACTAAGTGGTCATGATATTTATCTTTAAATGATACTTTCTATAATTATGCAAAGTCTGGTTTGCAACAGCTCAATTTTTTGCCTAGACTGGCCTTTTTTTTTTAAGTCGAGCCTATATTCATTAAAAATTATTCCTCTTCCACACGACTGCACATAGCTCTGAAACAGAATTAGTTCCGTAGTCACCTCCAGGTGTTTAACCAACACATTTAACTATGTGCATAGGTACCTGAGCCGTCACTGAGACTTCCATGGCAGGGGTCATAGAAATACAGCTGGTAAAGAGGAAATGCTAAAGGAAAAAATAACCAATCAGTTAAGTTGAAGCATTCATATGATAAAAAGAAAAGCTGTAGAATAAGCTATTGTACCATCTTCTTTCCTATCAGGACCTTAAACAAGTGTGTCAATTGGAGGACTCTACCTCTTGAGGATGAATTGGACAGTGAAGATGCTGGAGTTCTTCCCTGTTGTTGTTGTTGAATCATTCAGTTGTGTCTGATTCTTTGTGACCCTATGCACCATAGCATGCCAATACTTTTTGTGGAATTTTCTTAGTGAAGATACTGGAGTGGTTTGCCATTTCCTTCTCCAGTGGATTAAGGCAAACAAAGATTAAGTGACTTGCCCAGGGTCACACAACTAGTAAGTATCTAAGGCTGGGTTTGAACTCAGGTCTTCCTGACTCCAGGCCCAAAGCTTTTATCCATTGAGCCACCTAGCTACCTTGAGGTTCTGTCTACTAATGGGTAATTAATAAGCATTTATTAAATAACTGACTAAATGAATCCATTCAGGTCCAGGAAAAATCATGACCCACTCCAATAACAAAATACTACTTTTAAATAGAAGACTTAAAAGACTTAGACTGAAAGAGACAAAATCGTTGATCTGGAGGATCCCCACCTACTCATTAACACCCTTATAATCCCTAGACTACTCAATTCAGAGCAAGACTGTCTCCCTATAACCAGAGCTACTCCCTTCCAAGAGAGATGGTGGTAGCAAGCCTCCAGCAACATGATAAGCAGATCACAAGCATCATCTTTGCTCAGATGCCCATACTCACTGCTACAGAAATAGTGTACCTCTGGGAGAAGTTATGACTGCCATCTCTGACCTTGACTCAGCTGTTCACCCTTCACCTACCTCTTTGGCTTGTTTGTCCTGATCACAGCCTGTCACTCCATGAATCTGCCCATTGCTTGTAGATGCTGTTTCCCATGTACAACATGTTCTCTGGCCCACCTGCTTTAGGAAAGAATTACTGCCTATGGCCCTGACCCTAGCCCAGCCCTCCACATCTGCCCAGATGACCTAATCCTTCTCTATCTTGCCATCTCTGACTGCTGGGTCGTGACTCCTTCCAGCCTGACTAAACTTTTGCTTGGCCTTTCCATTTCTGAAAATACAGCCTTTAAGATTGCCTTCTTGACCGATCTGGAGTCCAGTCTTGGAGTATAGGAAGTGATGGTTGGAAGGACAGTGGAGAAGTCTCCATGGTCCTGACCAGATACTGGATTCACCTGTGGCCAACTGGGGCACATTTACTATGAATTGACTTGCTAGAAAATTCTGTCTCTGAGCCAGACTACTAAATTTAGCAATCAATATGGGTGTAATTAATTAAGGGAAATCAGTGTGGTCCAGTGGACAGAGAACTGGCTTTGGAGTCATAAAAATCTGAGTTTAAATCTCACCTCTGACACATACTGACTGTGTAACTCTGGGTAAATCACCTAACATCTCAGTGCCCCTATGCACCAACAAGTTGCAGAATATTTGTTGATCTCCATTGATAGAGGGGCTTTCCTCACCAGTAATTTCTTATGCCAATTAAACCACAGGCTTGGAACAATGATGAAAAGCACTTAATTAGTCATCTTTATGTCTGATTTAGAATTCTAGATGAGGTAACTGAAGACAAGAGAAGCCAAGGTCATAAAGAAAGTTAAGAGCAGAATAGGGGCTAGAGACCAAATTTCCTAACTCTTCAGACTAGTGGTCTTGCCATTTGAGCACACTGACTTCTCTGGCCCTATACCTCTCTTCCCATTTTGACTGTTCAGGCCAGCTACTCCAGCCTGTACAGTCTCATCTCATTTGGTCCATAGTATAACAGCCTAGTTAAAAAAAAGTCTGTTAGAAAAAATTATCCAAGAGTCATCTCTTGGTATGCATTAGGAGATTCCTGTGCTTTGCAAAAAGAAAGCAACCCCACAGATATTCAGAGCTGTCTTTGTGCTTCTTGTACCATACTTGCTTGTACAGTCTTCTCCAGTGCTGCCAGTTAGTTGACACTCAGTTTTATGTGCCTGGAATGCTATCACTGTTTCATCTTTCCTGGCAAGAATCTACAGTGACCAATAAGAAGTTGCTTCTATTGCAGAATTTTTAACTCATCAAGAAAGAAATCAGTCCTCCCCCCACATTAACTGGCTTCAACCAAAAGAGAGATTGCAACAAAAATATCCATCCTTCCCCATTTCCAATCCATTATCAAATTCCATTGATTCTTCCTTTATAGTTTTTAGCACTGTGTCTTCATTTCAACATCGTCAATTACCACACTGTCACATGAAACCGTTTTTAATTTAATAATTTATTTTTCTCCAATTACACGTAAAAACAATTAACATTTTAAAAATTCCTCCTTCCATTCTTTACCCCCACTGAGAAGCCAAGCAATTTGACATAGGTTATACATGTGCAGTCATGCAAAACATATTTCCAAGTTAGTCATGTTGTAAAAGAAAATACAGACACACAAGAAAAAAGAAAGTAAAGAAAAAAGTATACTTGGATCTGCATTCAGACTCCATCAGTTCTTTCTCTGGAGGTGGGTAGCATTTTTCATCATATGTCCTTCAGAATTGTCTTGGATACATGGTAACCAGCCTGTTATATTATCCTCCTAATATATATCTTCTGGTCTCTAGTCCCTGAAAAGGATAGACCTGACCATATCACTTTACTTCTCAAAAACCAGAATTTACTTGACGTTTTTCTACTGCTGTCTCTTTACTCATGTTGTTCCTTATACATTGAATGCCCTCTCATCTATCTCTATGTGTTTAAATTGTATCCATCCTTCAATACTCAACTCAACTGCTGCCTTTTCTAAGAAGCCTTCCTTGATTTCCTAGCTAGAAGGAATTCCTTTCCCATATGGGCTTTCATAGCAGCCTCTTTGTAGTTCTTCTTCACTTAGAGATTATTTTGTTTTAGGATTGTTTGCGTGTATGCCTCATGTTTCCTAGACTCTACACTCCTTTGAGTCACAGTTTCCTAGAGAGACCATGAATTCTTTCCCTGCCTGGTCAACTCAGCACTAAAGCATAATACTGTGCGCCAGCTAGGGGTTTGTTGAATTTGAATTTGTAACACAAGTTTCTGAAAGAACTTTGATATCTGCATCTGATTTTAGATTGAAATCAATCACTCTAAGATGGGAGTCTTCCTTTAGGCATCTTAAAACTTCCAAACTTACAACATTTGGGCTATTCCACATGTTATCATTTGTTCTTGAGTAGTAAGTAAAATAGTACTAATGATAATAATAGCTGTCATGACACCATTCAGTCATAGACCTAGAGTCAGAAGGGGTTTCAGAGGTGAACTTGATCTTATTTCACAGATTAGGAGACCTTGACCCAGAGAGGGAAAGAGACTTGTCCGCAGTGAGACAGGCTGTTAAAAAAGTTGTGTTTATGGTTTGCCAAATTCTTTGTGTGTCTTATCTTATTTGATCCCCACATCAACCATGTTAGGAAGAGGCTAATATAATCCTCATTTAAGAGATGAGGAAACAGAGGCCCGGTGGGTTTAAGTTATTCATTCAGTGTTGCAGGGGTAGCACGTGTCTGAGGTAAGAGCTGTGAGTCAGTTTTTTCTTGGCCCTTCAAAGAATATGCCAATTAATAGGTTTTGGTGAAGCACTTACTGAATGTTTCCTCCAGGGGTTGCTCTGGTAGATGTTGCCGTGTAGCACATAACCCCTGACCTCAAGGAGTTTGAAGTTTCACTTGTCATTGGGGAAATGAAACTGACACAGGTGAAACAAGGGGGGAAATAGGTACAAAACTGGGTAATGGTATTTTCTTTAATTAAAGGAAGGTGACTTAGAATTTCCCAGGTATGGCAGATTACTATACCATAGCCTTGGTTGGCCCTTGAAGTCTAGTTCCAAACTCTATTCCACTATTGTGCAGTGGGCAACAACAATGGAAAAGTCCCTACCCTATTGCCTATTGATTTTTTAAAAAAGCAAAACAAATTCAACACAATAATTAGTTGTCCTGTTTATCTGTCTTCCTCTGAACTTCCTTCTGTTCACTTTTGTGCATGAAAAAAAGTTTCACTGATGCTCTTTCTTTCCCCTTTTTTCTTGCATCATTATCATTTATTCCCCTTTCCTCCCTTTCTCCTCCCCTCCTCCAAAGCCTTCCTCTATAACAAACACATAGTCAAGTAAAACAAATCTACATGTTGGTATTGTGAAAATGTATTTCTCTTTCTGCATCTCTAGTTCCTCACCTCTCTCTCAAGGGACAGGAAGCAGGTTTCATCATTGGTTTTCTGGCGATGTGCTGTATTATTGCATTGATTAGATTCTTTAGTCTTTCAAGGCTGTTTTTTCTTTGTAACACTGGAGTCTTTGTATAAATTGCTGTCTTGGTTCTGCTTACTTCACTCTGCATTGGTTCATACAAGTCTCCCCCAATTTCTCTGAATCTGTCCCTTTAGTGATTTTTTTTTACAATGCTATAATATTTCATCACACATTCCACAGCAAAATTTGCTCATCTATTTCCCAGTTGACACTCCTTTTATTTTCATTTCTGTACTAAAGCAAAAAGTTCTGCTGTGAATATCTTTGTACTTATGTATTTTTTACCTTCTTTCTTTGATCTCCTTAGGGAATAGGCCTAGCAGTGATATCAGTAAGTCAAAAGGTATGCAGTTTTATTTTAAATAATTAATTAATTTTAGCATTTTTTTTATATATTCTGAGATCTAAATTCTCCCTCTAGCCTCTTTCTCAAACATCGAGAAGGCAAATAATACAATATCAATTATACATATGAAGTCATGTAAAATTTATGCCCATATTAGCCATGTTGGTAAAATAAAAGCAAGAAAAATAAAGTGAAAGAAAATATGCTTTAGTCTGCACTCAGACTTCATCAGTTCTCTCTGTGAAGGTAGATAACATTTTTCATCACAAAACCTTTGGAACTGTCAAGGATCATTGTATTGATTATCATTACAGTGTTGCTGTTACTGTGCGCGATGTTTTCCTCCTTCTGCTCACTTTACTTTGCATCAGTTCATATGTCTTCACACATTTTTCTGAAACCATACCCCACATCATTTCTTATACCACAATAGGATTCCATCACAACCATAAAGCACAACTTGTTCAACCATCCACCTGTTGATGGGCATCCCCTCAATTTCCAATTCTTTGATACCTCAAAAAAGCTGTTATAAATAGTTTTGTACAAGTAGATCCTTTTCCCTTTTATTTAATCTAGGATACAGACCTAGTAGTGGTACTGCTGGGTGAAAGCTTTATAGCCCTATGGGCATAATTATAAGATGTTTCCCAAAATGGTTAGAACAGTTCACAGCTTCACTAACAATACATTAGTGTACCCATTTTTTCCACATCCCTTCCAACATTTATCATTTTCTTTATCTGTCATGTTAGCCAATCTGATAGGTATGAAGTGGTATATAAGAGTTGTTTTAGTTTGCATTTCTCTAATCAATAGTGATATAGAGCATTTTTTTTTCAAGTAGCTGCTGATAGATTTGATTTCTTTTTCTGAAAACTGCTGGTTCATATCCTTTGACCATTTGTCAATTGACAAATGATTTTTATCTTTATAAATTTGGTCAGTTCCCTATATATTTGAAAATTGAGGCCTTTATCAGAGAAACTTGCTGAAATTTTTTCCAGTTTCCTGCTTTTCTTCTAATTTTGGCTGCATTGGTTTTGTTTGTGCAAAAACTAATTTAATGTAATCATAATTATCTGTTTTTTTTCCTTTTATCCTCTCTATCTCTTGTTTGGTCATAAACTCTATCCTTATCTATAGATCTGACAGATATATTTATCCCTGATCCCTTAAATTGCTTATGATATAACTTCTATGTCTAAATCATGGACCTATTTTGTCCTAATCTTGGTATATTGTGTGAGTTGTTGATCTATACCTCATTCCTGCCAAACTGCTTTCTACTTTTCCTAGCAATTTTTGTTAAATGGCAAGTTCTTACCCCAAAAGCTTGGATCTCAGGGTTTATTAAATATTAGATCGCTATGATCATTTGTTACTATGTACTGTGTACCTGATATATTCCACTGATCCACCATTCTATTTCTTAGCCAGTACCAGATTGTTTTCATGATTTCTGCTTTGTAGGTAGGCCACCTGTCTGTACATATTTTTTTTTCATGGATTCCCTTGATGTTCTTATGTTTTGTTCTTCCACATGAATTTTAACATTTTTCTAGATCTATAAAACAGTTCCTTGGTAGTTTGATTGGTATTGCACTGAACAAATTAGGTAGAATCATCATTTTTATTATATTGCCTTGGCCTACCTATGAGCAATTAACATTTCTGCAACTGTTTTCATCGTTATTTGTGTGAAAAGTATTTTGTAATTTGTGCTCATATAGTTCCTGGGTGTCTTGGCAGGCAGACTCTCAACAATTTTTTAATGTCTACAGTTATTTTAAAAGGAATTTCTCTTTCTATCTCTTCCTTCTGGGTTTTATTGGTAGTATATAGAAATTTATGTGGGCTTATTTTATATGCTATAACTTTGATAAAGTTGTTTATTGTTTCAGTTAGTTTTTTAATTGATTCTCTAGGTTTCTTAAAGTTTGCCAATAGATCATCTGCAAAAAGTGAAAGTTTTGCTTCACTACTGCCTATTTTTATTCCTTGAATTTCCTTTTCTTTTATTATTGCTATAGCTAGCATTTCTAATATAATATTGAATAATAGTGGTAATAATGGACATCCTTGCTGCACCCCTGATCATATTGGGAAGGCTTCAAGTTTATCCTTCTTATAGATAAGGTTTACTCTTGGTTTTAGATAGATCCTACTTAGTCATTTAAAGAAAGACTTTATTTATTTCCATATTTTCTATGCTTTTAATAGGAATAGATGCTGCATTTTGTCAAAAGTTCTTTCTGTGAGATAATAATATGATTTTTGTTTTTGTTATTGATGAGGTCAGTCATGCTTATAGTTTTCCTAATATTGAACCAGCCCTGCATTGCTGGCATAAATCCCAATTGGTCATAGTGTGAGATCTCTGTGATATATTTTTGTTATGTCTTTGCAAGTATTTTATTTAATGTTTTTGCATAGATATTCATTTGGGAAATTGGTCTCTAGTTTTCTTTCTCTTTTTGCTCTTCCTGGTTTAGGTATCAAAAGCATATTTGTGTTATAAAAGGAATTTGGTGGGATTCCTTCTTTACTTTTTTTAAAAAATAGTTTATATATCATTAGGATTATTTGTTGCTTAAATATTTGGTGGAAAAAAATAAATGTTTGGTGGAAATCACTTGTAAATCCATGTGATCCCGGGGATTTTTTTCTTAGGGAGCTCATTTATGGCTTGTTCAATTTTTTCCTAAGATAGGGTTATTTAAATATTGCATTTCTTCTGCCAATCTGAGCAATTTATATTTTTGTAGATATTCATCTATTTCACTTAGATTGTAAGTTTTACTGGCACAAAATTGGGCAAAATAACTCCTAAAATTATTTTAATATTATCTTCATTGGCAGTGACATTAACACTTTTAATTTTTGATATTGGTAATTGGGTTTTCTTCTTTTAATCAAATTAACCAATGATTCATCTATTTTATTGTTTCCCCCCTATAAAACCAGCTTCTAGTTTTACTTTTTAGTTTAATGGTTTTCTTACTTTCAATTTTATTAATCTTGCCTTTGATTTTTAGGATTTCCATTTTGGTGCTTAATTGAGGATTTTAAATTTATTCTTTTTCTAGGTTTTTTTTTCTGTCATATGCCTAATTCATTGATCTGCTCGTTCTCTTTTTATTGATGTAAGCATTTAGAGATATAAAATTTCCTCTACATACTGCTTTGACTGCATTCCACAAATTTTGATAAGTTGTCTCATTGTTGTTATCTTTGGTGAAATTATTAATTGTTTCTATAATCTGTTCTTTGACCCACTCATTCTTAAGGCTCAGATTATTTAGTTTACATTAATTTTAATCTATGCTTCCACAGCTTTTTGTTGAACATGATTTTATTGCACTGCGATCCAAAAGGGGTACATTTGATATTTTTGCTTTTCTGCATTTGCTTGTGAGGTTTTTATGCCATAATCCATGATGATTTTTTTGTGATGGTGCCATATATAACTAAGAAAAAGTATACTCTCCAGAGATCTATCATATCTAACTTTTCTAAAATTCTTTTTACCTACTTAAATTCTTTCTAATTTGTTTTATGGTTAGATTTATATATCTCTGAAATGAGAAGATTGAGTTCCACCACTAGTGTAACTTTGCTGTCTATTTCCTCCTGTTACTTATTTAACTTTTAAGAATTTGATTGCTATGTCATTTGGTGCATTTATATTAAGTATTGATATTGCTTCATTGTCTATGGTAACTTTTAGCAAAATTTCCCTGATTATCTCTTTTAATTAGATCTGTTTTTGCTTTTGCTTTGTCTGAGATCATGATTGCTACCCCCTGCCTTTTTTACTTCAGCTGAATCATAATAAATTTTGTTCTACCATCTTATTTAACTGTTTTTGTCTTTCTGTTTTATGTTTACTGTAAACAACATATTGTTCGATTCTTGTTTCTAATCCATTCTGCTATCCTCTTCCATTTCATGGGTAAGTTCATCCCATTCACAATCACAGTTATGATTACTAACTGCATTTTCCTCCATCCCATTTTCTTCTATATATCCTGTTCTCTCTCTGTCTCTGTCTCTCTGTCTCTGTCTGTCTGTCTGTCTTTCTTTCTCTCTGTCTCTCTCTCTCTCTCTCTCTCTCTCTCTCTCTCTCTCTCTCTCTCTCTTTTTCTCTTTCTCTCTCGCTGCAATGCACAGTGGAAAGAGCAGAGGATAGAATCAGTGGGTTTGGGGTCAAGCCCTCACCCCACTCCTTTCTATCTTTGTGACTTTTCTGGACCTTCACTTTCTCATCTATAAATGACTAGGTGTTCTCTAAGGTCCTAAATCTGTGAATTAATGAATTCAAGTACTTCTGAGTATTCATCAAAGGACTCATTCATAGTTACCCTTTTATGCTTGGATTTACTCTTTCTATCAAGCAACTGAATACTAGAATTTTTTTTAAATGACGTGCAACGTGCTTTGAACACCTCTAAGTACCATAGAAATGCTAGCTGTTATTATCTCTGAATGCCAGCTTCTTCTCATTAACTTCCTATTTCCTTGACCTTACTTTATCAGTTCTTACTTATGAAATACAGTCTTCTGCTTGACATCCCTAACTCAGATGATTTGAAAGAGATGTTAAAAAGGTGAAGTTGAGAAAAATGCCATACCCTTTAAACATACATACATAACATATGACAGAGACCATGGTGTAGTGGATAGAGAGCTGGCTTTGGAGTCAGAAAGACCTGGTTTCAAATCCTGCTTCTGATACATACTGGCTGTATGATCCTGAGCATATTATTTAACCTCTAAGTGTCCCCAAGGCAAATTTCAGAATAATTAGTGATTTACTCTGCTAGAAAATTATGGAGTTCCCTGTGGCAATGATGCCCCACGTCCAGAAACCCAAATGATTTCATTGCTATAGAGAATCCTTCCATGATCCTCTACCAGTGCAAATATGTGTGTGTGTGCATTCATTTATGTATGTATACATGCATATGTACTATATTTGTATATATACACATTTAATGCATATTTTGCTTTTGACCACTGCCTTCCTTAATCTGCCTTCCCTCCTATTACTTTCTCTTTCTTTTTATTCTTTTCCCATTTTATTTCCCTGTTAAGTAAGATAGATTTCTCTACCCAATGGAGTGCAGTTGAGAGTGAGGTTCAAGTGTTGCCAGTCCCTCCCACATTTCCCCTCTACTATAAAATGTCTTCCTTGTATGTCTGTTTTATGTGAAATAGTTTTCCCCATTCTTTCCATTCTACCTTCTCCCTGTACATTCCTCTTTCTTACACATTCTTTTTTTTTGTGTGAGGCAATTGGGGTTAAGTGACTTGCCCAGGGTCACACAGCTAGTCTGTGTCAAGTGTCTGAGGTCAGATTTGAACTCTGGTCCTCCTGACTCCAAGGCTGGAGATCTATCCACTGTGCCACCTAGATGCCCCTTACACATCCATTGTTTTGAGATCATCTCATGTAATTAATACACACACCCATGGCCCTCTGTCTATGTAGATTCCTTCTAACTGTCTCAATAATGATAAAGTTCTTAGAGTTACATATAACATCTTCCCATATAGGAATGTAAATAGTTTAAACTTCTTGGGTCTATTATGATTTCTCTTCATGTTTACCTTTTTATGGTTTTCTTAAGTCTTCTATTTGAAAGTCAGGTTTTCTGTTCAGCTCTAGTTTTTTCAATTGAGATTCTTGAGAGTCCTCTATTTCATGAAATGCCCATTTTTTATCCTGAAGAATTATTTCATTTTGGGGGGTAGGTTATTCTTGGTTGTAACTTAGTTCCTTTGCCTTCTTGAATATCATATTCTAAGCTCTCTGTAGGTGCTAAATCTTGTGTGATCCTGACTGTGACTTCGTAGTATTTTTTTTCCTGGCTACTTGAATTATTTTCTTTTTGATATAGAATCTCTGGAATTTGGCTGTACTGTTCCTGGGAGTTTTCATTTTGGGATTTCTTTCAGGAGGGGATCAGTGGATTCTTTAAATTTCCATCTTACTCTCTGGTTCTAAGGTACCTTAACAGTTTTCCTTTATAATTTCTTGAACTATGAAGTATAGGCTCTTTTTTAAAATTATGCCCTTCAGGTAGTTCTATAATTCTTAAATTATCTTTCCTCAATCTGTTTTCTGAGTCAGTTATTTTTAATGATATATTTTCTATTTTTTATACTTTTTACTTTGCTTAATTGTTTCTTGATGTCTCTTGGAGTCATTAGCTTCCACTTGCCCAATTCTAATTTTTAAGGAATTATTTTCTTCAGTGGGCTTTTGTACTTCTTTTACCATTTTGCCAATTCTGTTTTTTGAGGTGTTATTTTCTTCACTGTTTTTGTGCCTTTTTTTTTTACCAAGACATTAATTATATTTTGGATATTCATATGTTCATGTGTTCATATGGACTATTTCTTATCTGATAGTTGTGAGTAGGATCTTTAATACTGGAATAAAAGATAATGACCAGCTCTTTACTGTACTCACAACTGACTGAGGAAATGCATCTTTACAATATAATGAGTGAGATTTACATAAAACATAAGATGAAGATTTCATGATGAAGAAGATTAATTTTTTGCACTCTGAAATGGGTTATTGAAAGACTCTGGAAGATCAGCTTCTCAGGAGATCTTTTAAAATGAAAGTTTTATATATTTTTTTGCATTACATTTACAGATGCCCCCTACTCCACACGAGATATCTTGTAACAAAGAAAAACAATTAAGTAAAATTAACAATATAGTGACCTCATCATGTGGCATGCAATATGCCACAGCTGTAGCACCCTTCCCCACTTCTCTATAAAAAAAAGTAATTAACAGAAATTTATTTCTCTCCCTCTCACCTCCTTCCCCATTAGAAAAAAGGCAAAAAGGAAAATAAATTCTTTGTAACAAATATGAAGAGTGAAGCAAAACAAATTCATATATGTGTATACATATATGTATACACCCTATGTGGGGTGTGTGTGTGTCTGTGTGTCTGTGTGATTCTCTACCCTAAATGTATCACCTCTTTGTCAAGAGGTGGCTAGTCATGTTTCACCATTGCATCACAGATGTCCATGTGTTGATCATAATTCTTGGAGTCTTCATTTTTTTTTTGTCTTGGCAGGGTGGTTGTTATTGTATAAATTGTTCTCCTGATTCTGCTTTTGTCAGGTTTTTTTTTTATAATATTGATGTTATAGTATAAATTATACTCTTGGTTCTACTCACATTACTCTATATCAGTTCATATAAATCTTTCCATGTCTTTTTAAAATTTCTTCATTTATTATAATGCAGTAATATTTCATCACATTCATATACCGAAACTTATTCAGCCATTCCTCAATTAATGGGCATCCCTTTAGTTTCCAGTTTTTTGTCACTCCAAAAGAGCTACTATAAATTTTTTTGTACAAGTAAGATTTTTTCCTATTTCTTTGATTTTGGAGAGACATGGTATTGCTTGGTCAAAAGGCATGCTTTTTTTTTTTTAGTAACTTCTTGTGTATAATTCCTAATTGATTAGCTTCTTATTAGCCATGGTTCAAGAGAAGTTTCACCTGAAGACAGGAGAATGGAGCATTTGATTTCTCAGAGATTCTTTCAGTGCTATCATATTATGAAAAAATATTATGGAAAAACCATTGTTCTGTTTCATGTTATGGGACTCCAAGGAGCCATGGGAGTTATTTAAGAGAGTAAATTTGTGAAAGAAAATTTGTATGAAGTGGTAAATATTCAAAAGAAAATAGGATGAGGTATGCTGGAGCAGGTGCAGCATTGTAGGAATGAATGAAAAAAAGTATTTATTTATAAGTACTTACCTTACTATGTGCTATGCAATTATCTAAGCACCAGGAATACAAACAAAAAAGTAAGACAGTGCATGCACTCAAGGAGCTCACATTCTAATGGGAAGAAAACACATAAAGGAGAGATCAACTGCAATGTACATAGCAAGGCTGGGTTGTGTAAGAGAAGTGCACAAAGGCAGGTGGTAATCTATCTTCTTTAGTGCCATTGTCACTGCTAGAACTAGATCCATTTCTGATCTTTGACAGTAACAAGAATTTTGTTGGCAAGAACTTTTTTTCAAGGTTTTTCCAGAAGCTGTGGCAACTGAGGAGTCAGGGTCTAACCTACCTGCAGAGAGAGTTGCTATATTGCATTTACACAAGTGTTGTTGCCCTAGATGGTGGTGGGGGCTCAGTTGGAAGCAGGTAGTGGGTATGAGGAGGCTGTAATTCCCAGGGCTACTGGCCTGACAATTTGACGGTGATTTTGTTAGTAGTTAATGTTGGTGTTAGTGGGGATGGTGGACCATATTTCCCCCTGGATGAGGTCTGAGGGAAGCAACAAGACTAGTAGTCTACATTAAGAACATATGACCATGTGAGTAAATACAGGAGAGGGGGCAGCATGGTAGAGAACATTTGTGTGGAGAATAATGAGGTGGAAACAAAAACATCATTATCATAAGAGTATGCTGCAGACCCCCAAGACAAAGAAGAAATAAACAAAGAATCTGAGAAATAGATAAAAAAAAGATATTGGAAAAAAAGATATAGAATGGTAATGATTGGAGACCCCCATTTTCCAGACACCTCTTAGAGCTCTCTGTCTGTCAGAAGCAAAGTAGTTAATCATGTCTTAATTTGCCTTAATGATAGGTTTTTCTTTTGTTAGGTAGAGAAACCAATGAGAAAAGTTTCTATTGTGATTTTGAGTCTCACTAAAAAGGAGAACTTATTAATGGTACAGAAGAGATGGCAGTATTGCTATGGAAATGACAAGGTCTTGGAATTTTGTTGTCCTTGTTTGTTTGTCCTTCATTTTTTTGTTTTTGTTTTTGTTTTTTGTTTTTTATGCAATTGGGGTTAAGTGACTTGCCCAGGGTCACACGGCTAGTAAGTATCATCAAGTGTTTGGTCTGAAGCTGGATTTGAACTCAGGTCCTCCTGACTTCAGGGCCGGTGGTGTATCCACTTTCTTTTTTTTTTTTTTGGCAATTGGGGTTAAGGGACTTGCTCAGGGTCACACATCTAGTAAGTGTTATGTGTCTGAGGCCAGATTTGAACTCAGGTCCTCCTGAATTCAGGGTTGGTGCTATATCCACTGTGCCACCTAGCTGCCCCTGTCCTTCATTTTTAAAGAGGACCATTGACATCATGGGGTGACATCCTGACTTGTGTGTGTGAATTGGATTTAAGTGAAGCAGAGTTTCAAAAATTTGCCAGCCTCAGTCTCTCTTCCTGAGTCATTGAAGTCCAGTGGCAAGACAAAAGTCAGTATGACTGGAAATGGCCTGGAATGCAGTGGACGACCTTGGTGTCTTTGATGTCTGACCAAGCACTAGGTGCTCCACATTGCCTGCTTCAGCTGCCTTAATAGCCATTGAAACAAATTGTTTTCATTCACCCATGCTGCCAGGGGAAGTTTTCATACGCTTGGAGTAGACATCCCCCTAATTTACCAACAGGTGTGAGGCTGTTGTTCATCCACAAACTGGTTGAGCCCATCTGCCACGATGGGATATATGGGGTGTTCAGGGATACCAGCACCTCTGGTGTGAGAGCTTGGCAAGCCCTTTTTAGGGCTGTTCATCCACCTTTGGTGTCCAACTTTTCACCCAACTCTGACCTTTGGCACCAAAAAGCTGCAGTATGCATAGCAACCACACCCCTGACGATAACAATAGTAATTGTTAGCACTTATATAAAGCTTTTAAGAATTAAAAATTGCTTCACCAGTCTCATTTTGGTGCTACTATTATCCCCATTTTACAGATGAGGAAACTGAAGTAGTTGATTTAGATGACTTGCTCAGGATCACACAGCTAATAAATGTCTAAGAATGGATTTGAACTCTGCTCTTCCTGACTTCAGGTCCAGAGCTCTATCCCCATATTATCTAGAAAGGGAGAAAAAGTAGGAACTTTATATACCCACTATATTTTGTGAGAGTTGATTTCAAAGAGTTAAGAGAGAGACTAGATTAAATCCCAGGGACTAAAATTCTATAGGGGGTAGTCATAACTTAGGACAGATGGGAAGTTCAAAAGTATAAAATTCTAAAGCCACAAGGCAAACAATGCCAAAGAGAAGAGAAAAGGGGGAATTGTCTAAAGAAACCAATGTGCACAAACAGAGAAACTCATTGACCAACTTGGATTTCAAAGTCATGGGCAGAAGATGGAAATAAAAACAGGTATCAGAGGAGAAATATGAAAGTGCAGAGTCCTGTAAAAATAGTGACAGGAATGCAGTAAATTAACATGCATTTGTTAAGTACCTACTTTGGGGCTGGCAATATGCTACATGCCAAAGATATAAATAAAAGAAAAATCAAATAATCTCTGTCATCAAAGAGTTTCTATTTTACTGGTTACAAACTCAAATAATCTGAAGGTGAAAAGGGAAGATAAGGGCAACAAAACCTTTCAAAAATTACATTGGGGTAAAGAAAGAACAAAGGGACATTAGTACCTCTACTTTGGAGGGATAGGATGATGATGATAGATAATGGAGATGGAATGCCATTTGTGAGAAATAACAGAAAGGGGACTTTGGATGAACTAGAATGCGTGTGAAGTGAGATAATGGCGAATAAGGCTGGATAATTAGGTTGGAGCCAAATTGTAAAGGGCTTCAAATTCCCGATGGAGTAACTCGTACTTGATTGTAGAGTAACAAGAAGCCCCTGGAGTTCATTGAGCAAGGGAATTATATAGTGAGATACGTGTAAAGAAAATCACTTTGGCAGCTCTGGAGAGGAAAGATTTGAGAGGCAAGAGGCTTAAGGAAGGAAAGCCAATGAGGAGATGATTGCAGAAGTGATGGAGGCCTAACCTGGGGCAGTGACTGCAGGAGTTGAGAAAAGGGGAGAGATATCAGAGAGTACTTGAAAGCAGAATCAACATGACTTGGTACCTGGAGGATTTAGATATGGGTGACAAGAGTGGGTGAAGACTTGAGGATAGTTCTGAGGTTACAAAAGTAGACTGGAAGGATTGTAGTACCATTAACAGTCATAGGAAACTTTGGGAGAGAACTGGGTTGGGGAGAAGATCATGAGTTCCATTTTGGACATAATGAGTTTGAGATGTTTCTGGGACATCCAGTTTAAAATGTAAGATGGAAGACTGACCCCATGACCTAGAGTTCATTTTGCTTTTCTGATATGTTAAGGATGCTGATGAAGCACTTGCTCTATCCATTGGCTTGCAATGGTTCTTATTATATGGTCAGCCTCTAAAATAAAATTGATATTCCATGATTCACTTGTTGTTAGGTGGCACAGTGGATAGAGTGCCAGTCCTGGAGTCAGGAAAATTCATCTTCCTGAGTTCAAATCTGGCCACAGACACTTACTAGCTGTGTGGTCCTGGGCAGACCACTTGACCCTGTTTGCCTCAGTTCCTTAGTTCT
Organism: Phascolarctos cinereus; assembly: GCF_003287225.1. Lineage (NCBI taxonomy): Eukaryota > Metazoa > Chordata > Mammalia > Diprotodontia > Phascolarctidae > Phascolarctos > Phascolarctos cinereus. The sequence goes on along the minus strand of NW_027555514.1, from coordinate 25,977,773 downwards.
ATAAAATGAGCTGGACGAGGAAAAGGCAAACTACTCCAGGATCTTTGCCAAGAAAACCCCGAGTGGGGTCACAAAGTGTTGGACACAACTGAAATGACCAAACAGCAACAACAAAAATTATTGAAGAGATAGACTTTTTTTTTTTTTTGAAATTGATCAGTATGGAATCATTGAAAGAGCTGTCACTTTCCCATATATAATACAGCGCAGTCTTTTCTTTCTAAATTTTGAGCCAAATTCGTTTTCCATCTCTAGTGGCTAAGGTATAATTGTGATGGTAAGCATTCTGCAAATCTTAAAGTGCTATATAGTTGTCTTTTGGTGTCCCTGTTTTAGAGGCACTGAAATCTAGTGGATAAAGAGTTGGCCTTAGACTCAGGAAAGTTCAAGTTCTGCTTCTGATGAATATTGGCTTGTGATCATGGGCAGGTCACTTACCCGCAAAATGCGCTAAGCAACTCTCTAAGACTATAAATTGCAGACAAATTGCTAATCTGTTTGAGTGAAGGGAGTTTCCTTATTGGAAGTCTCCTACACCAATTAAATCAGAAGTCTGGACCAAAAGAAAGGATAATGTTATTCTTATTAATTTGAAGAACTGCCCAGTTGTCGATCATAGTCTGGCAGTAAGTGTTTTTCATATACTCTGCTTCTCCTACCTGGCTGGTCAAAACCATGTGAGAGTGGATGATTGTAGATCTGAGAATCCACCTGACCAAAATGGCCTTGTGGCTCCTAGTCCATACATTTATCTTCCATTGCAGATAGCCAGCTCCCCACTCTGGTTTCTATGACCTGCCACCTTAATGTGAACTTTGGCTGGTAAATGCTAGTGTGTTAGCCAGCCCAGCTATGCCCACGTACATTTTATGTAATATGCTGTGGCCTTTAAGACTTGTGAACCAGTCATAAAGACATAGTCATATTTTACTGGGAGCCACTTAATATTAAAATTTGATTTTCATTTCAATGCATCCATGTCATGCATTTGGTGGTCTATCATTTCCAAAGTACGCATTATTTTTATGTCAGGATATATAATGATTTTTCCTAGGGGGTCAAATTGTGAGAGGATCTGGAAAAAATACATATACATATATATTTATTTAAATGACTATTTATAGCACCAACTGCATGGAAATCTGTAGTTAGAAATCAATACTCCATAGCAACTGTATCATGGTAGTGGTCAGGTGTTCTATTTCTCCTTGGTACTCTGGATGAAGAGAACATTTTAGACTTTGAGTCAGAAGACACCTGTGTTTGGATCCCGCTTCTGATGCTTAGTTGTGTAAGTATGGGTAATTCATTCTCTGAGCCTCAATTTCCTCATCTGTCAAATAGTAACACCTGAAGACTTGCCTCCCAGGCTGATTGTGAGGAGGCTCAAATACAAAGAACATCTCCAAAGGTGTTTTGCAAACCTCAATTATTATTACTATGAGCTATTTTTAAAATGAACCTATTCATATAAATGAATCTGTCATCTGTTTGTGTCTAAATCATTTCAGGGAAATTTTTCTTATTAATAAATGTAAAGAAGATTTCGTTACCTGATGGAATACAATGAGAATCTGGACATGTTCTGTTTGTCACTTGAATGGAAATGTTGGAATTCACATTCTCTGTTTCTTCTCCTACACTCTTCAGACAAGTCACCAAAAATAATGGATATATTTTATTTGGAACTAATCAATTAATTAACAAGCACTTATTAATCCCCTACCAAGTGTCAGACACTACTAGTTTACAAGGACGATAATGAAACAGTCCCTAATCTCAAGGAATTTGCAGGTTGCTGCCTATCAATGAATGATATTATTGCTAAGAATCTGCCACTAATGTCTTCTGATGCCTCAGAGGGGAAGGGGACCCTTGGTTCCATATTAGTACATGGAGATTCCCATAAGATTCTTCCCAGCTAGAATGGCTTCAATCATGGGCCCTCTCTTGACTAAGGACCAGCCTTGCTTGGTTCATAAAAGACTCGTCACAAGTTTGGATGCAGTGATAAATTGTGTGACTATGGCAACTCTCAAAGATCCTTTACTCAGTTGTAGAAATATAGGCTTTATTTTAGTTTCATTGATGCCTTTTTTTTAACCCAAGAATTTTTTATTGTTTTTATTTGACAGCCATTTATGCCATGAATTTGTAGGGGATCGGTTCCAACCAACTTGCCATTGGCCCTCACAAAGTGTACTTCTCTGGGTGGAGCAGGCTGGCGTTTTCAGTTGAACCCGAGTGCCTTTTTCTTTGGCTTCTTTCTTCTGATCATTTTCCTTTACCCGCTTCAGGAAGCTATCTGCCCTTAGAATGCTTAATGTGCTCAATGTGCATGTTAATTCTCTTGGCTAGAATCTTGCCCTTAACCTGTTCATTTACAACAATGCCTACAGCATGTTGAGTAATGTTATAGACCCGTCCAGTCTTGCTATGGTAACATTTGTGGGGCATTCCTTGCTGAACCATGCCTACACCCTTGATATCTACAATATCACCTTTCTTGTATGTTTGCATATACATATCCAGAGGAACAATATTATGTTTTCGAAATGGCCTAGAATACATGTATCCTGTCCCTCTCCTTTTCCTTTTGTGTTCGTCATCTTGGCAACTCACTGGAATATGGCAGAGCCGATAGAAAGTGCCTTTTCTTTTTAATACCTACATCATTTCCTCTTAACACCTTTTCCCAAGAAACAAAGCAACTGGTGAACCTCCATTGCAACAAAGAAAAACACTTAGGCAAAACCCAAAGACCCAGTTACTTTGTAGAGAACATCTACCAAATCCTATTTACCTTGTTCCCCACCTCTCTCCTCATCATCAGTTTTCCAGTACCAAGGCATTTCCTCCTGACTGTTAATGTTTTCAGTTACATGATTGTAGTTGAAGGAGGGGCAAGAGCCACTCTTCCCACCAAGGGACCAGAGCTCTGGGCTTATGTGGACCAGATGTGTATCTGGGAGAAACCTGACCTCTGAAAGAGAGGAGATCAAGCTCTTCTCAGATTCTCAAATATGTTACACTCCCATCTTGGAGTAGAACTGTGAGAAAAATCTCTTCGAATTTAGGAATGGCTCATGTAAAGGGTTTCTATAAAAGGTATTAGCAAGGTCCTTTCTAAGATACTCTTAGAGTCTTATGTGGGTTTGTTAGTTTAAAAAGATGTTTCTGACTTCCATCCAAAGAAAAAATAAGAAAGGGGTCCAAATTATGGCCAGTATTAGAGCACAGTCACCATCTGCTCTAGGTGGCCCTAGGCTGGAGGCTGCTGACTTAGGTTTTGCCAGGGACCATCTAGGGATGTTTGAGATTTCAGTTTCTGCATTCACCTCTGATTTATGGATGAACATTGTTGAGTTACTTGACCTCTTATTGTCTCATAGAATAAGAGCACTTATCTTCTACCTCACTGAAGTAGATATAAAAATTAATTTGATTAAGTATAAACTAAAAAACCCCCCACTATATGCTTCTTTTTGGGGTAAGTGCTGAAAGTGATTTCTGGTCGTTATTGTATAATTATTACCTTTCATCAGGGCATCAGCTCAGCTGAATTCAATAGGCTTGTTACCAGGCATACCACAGTGGGGTGAATTTTTTGAACCACAGGGTCTTCTCAAAGACTTTCTACCAAGTAATAAAAGGATCGCAATATGCACGAATAGAAGGAGTGCTTATACTAAATGAAGTCACAGATTGTTATTGTAGTATAAGCACTGTAGAAATGGTTATTATTGCTCTACAGAAATCAAGGTCCAGAGGTGTGAAAATGGTTTGCTATGTATAGTGAAGGGGATAGTGCTTAAACAATAACTTAAAGGAATGTGTTGCATGAGTGAGCAGTTCAGGAGAATCTGAAAAGAAAATTAAGTGTGAAACATTTGAAATAGGAAAAAAAATCCAACATTCACCACATAGAAGGTGTACAAGAAGTGTTGATTTAATTATACTGTCCTCCCCCTTTTATGGGAAAAAAGAACAATAATAATAATAGTACCACTCTTAAACAAAGATAACATAAAATTCAAGATGTGGAGGTGCGGGGGAAAAGGGAGTGAGGAACAAAACAGCAATGTTACAAATGCATGACTGCTTTGCCAGGAAACATAAATGTGAAGAATGAAGCAATAATGACACATTTCTGAAACCTCATTTTGGGCATGTGTTTTGGACCAAGGATTATTAAATACTCACAAAATTCCTAACATGTCAAAGGATAACTTATCCATTATTTGTATAAGATACTTATACTCCTTACTTATCTTTCATTACATTACTTGTCTATTCAAAACTCTTTTTTGGTTCCTGGTTGCTTACTATATGAGGTTAAAAATATGCAAGAGCTTGCTATCAAGGCCCTCTACCATCTGGCACCGGGTACCCTTCTATATTTCATATACATACACATACATGTTGTTTTCCATGCTATAAACAAACCAGATTATCCATTGTCTCATATACATGTACCAAGCTTTTTTTCCTGTGCATGCCTTTATTCATTCTCTTACTGTTCCCTTTTTCTGGTACCTTATTAAAGACCTATTCTTGTCTTTGCCTAATTTTTAAATATCCTTAAATTCTAGACCAAAAAGTGTCTCTTCCTGAAGCTTTCTCTCATTTCTTACCATACACAGATCTCTTCCCATGGACCTCACAGAACAGTTTGCTCACACCTTTCCAATATATTTATGTATCATATTGTATTTTGTTTATTTGTGTTTGTGAAAAATCCCTATACCAGTCAGTCTATAAATTCCATGAGAGCAGAGGCTGTACCCCAGCTAGGTAGAACAGTGGATAGATTGCTGGACCCTGACTCAAGAAAACCTAATTATAGAGATTTGAAACGTGTGGCTAAAAATCCTTTTATAAGGGGTCTATTGGAGAGCAGAACTAAAGAGCCCTCTGTGTCTTCTCAGGTTCAAACCTTAGGTGATTATGATGTTTGTAGGAATATGATTTGACTCACCCTGCATCCTAATCTGGGCAAAGACAAAAGACATTATGATAGGCTCTACTCTGCTTTTGTGTTCTATTCCAGGGATGTTACTTTCATTAAAAACTGCAATGGTAGCTCTGGCTTCGAGCATAAATAGAACAGGTAGCCACCTATAGAATGTACTTTGAGGGGCTGGGTAAATACCTTCAGCACCAAAATGTCTCTTTCCCTCCCTGACCTACACCCAGCCTATGACAGAGCCTAAAACTCCATGAGAGACTCAAGTCATTTATGTTCAGGCATTGGGTCCTGTGGAATCTCCTGTTAAAATGCAAATCTCCTAGGAGGGTAACACATTCAGCCAGTATTAGTCGTTAGTGGTTTAGCTTGAATTAGTTTCTCAGATGTCTTTGCAGCTAAGGAGAGGGTCATTTGGGAATGTGATAAGGGACAAATAGCAAGAGTGCAATGGAAATACATTGAAATAGAAATGTACCAGGAGTCCAGTCCTGACTGTCTCACTATCTGTGGTCTCAGGGAAGTCACTTCACCTCACTGAGACTTTGTGCCTGCTTCTGCAAAGGGATAATGTTGGGTCAGATAGGTTCTAATGTTCTCTGACTCTGTAATCCTATGAAAGCAAATCAATTTCATAGACTTTTTAAGGATTTGGGGCAGGTAGGTGATGCAGTGGATAGAGTACTGGGCCTAGAGTCAGGTTGACTTCCTGAGTTCAAATCTGGCCTCAGACACTTTCTAGCTGTGTGACCTGGGTGAGTCACTTAACACTGTTTGCCTCCATTTCCTCACTTATAAAATGATCTGGAGAAGGAATGGCAAAACCATTCCAGTATCTTTGTCAAGAAAACCCCAAATGGGGTTGTGAAAGGTTGGATATGACTGAAAAAATAACTGTATAATAACAACAACATTGAGCTTTTACTAGGCTCAAACCACTGTGCTATCCACTTAGCCATGCTTCCTCAACATGTCCATGTTCTTCGACTGTTCCTTACTTGGGGGTAATCTCAAGGGCCTTCACCATCTTGGTTGTCCTTCTCTGGGAACTCTGTAGATTATTGGTACCCCATCCTTCACTTCCTCTTAGTGAATTGCATACACCTAGTCTTTCATCCTCTGGGCTTTCTTCTTCCTCTTCACTGGCAGGCCTGTCATCTTGTGGTGGGTTTACTCCCCATCATGCTGGAACAGGACTCTCACTCTTAGCTGCAGTTTTCTTGGTGAACAAAATCTGACGTTCATCTCTCTATCAAATCAGCGGCCACGCAAGGCCTGATTCTATAGTTGGAATATTTCTTTTAGTCTTCTCCTTTGCCTATAAATTAGGACATGACTCAGACCACACCAGATTCTGTTATAGATAAATAAACTGAGAAATTAAATCTGCACATTCAATTAAAAAAATGCCTGCCCATTTTCAGTTCCAGTCATAGGTCTTGACCTATCTCTTCAGCTCCCTACATACCCTTTTAGCTATCTCCAGGACATTCCCATGTGGGCCTCCCTCTAACACCTTCACTCACTGTGTATCTCAATTCAAGCTTAGGATCTTTGGCCCTAACCTTGCTCCACCTTTTTACAATACAGTTTCTATCAATGGTGCCAACATTCACCCAACCTATGTGTGCTCAGGCCTTGGGTGTTATCTTGACCTCTTCCCTTCCTTCACATTTTATATCTAATTGATTAACAAGTGATTTCAATTCTCCATACACACCATGCCTCCCATTCATTCCTCACCCCCAATTTTAACTCATTCTACCACCAAACCAATCTAATAGTTCAATTCAATGGTTGTTTATTAAGCACCTACTATGTGCAAGGCACAGTAATAGGCTCTGGGGATAAAAAGACAAAATTACAATACTCATTATAATGATGAGAAACAGTATGGTGAAGGGGCTTGAAGTTGGCCTTGGCATCAAGATGTCTCTCTTTTGATATACTGTATGACCTTGGGCAAGTCTCTTAATTTCTCAGTGTATCTTGTAGGTCTGTAAGAATGTTAATTGCAGAGCAGGTACTGGTCTCCATCAGTAGATGAAGTTCCTCAAGGGGAGCTCCCTAGCCCAATGAAATCACTCCTACCAGAAAAATAAATAATACTGATAGCTCATGTTTACATAGTGCTTTAAGGCTGGTCCAGCACTTTAACATACATTATTTCTTTTGGTACCCTAGAGCCTGCGCTCCTACCCTTTGGACTATTGCAGTAGCCTCCTAACAGGTCTTGCTCTGTGTTCTGCTCTTTCTAATCCATTCTAATGGATGCCAGGCTAATGTTTATGCATGAGTCAGGTCAGGTCACATGTCTGCTCAAAATTCTTAAGTGATTCTTTGTTGACAATCAAGTAAAGTATGAATGATTTTGTTTGGAACTCAAGACTTTCCAAAATCTTCCCAGAATTGTCAGCCTACTCACCTCCTCCTACTATGCAGTTCAGCCAGACTAGGCTATTTGTCATCCCCCATAGCTCTTGCATTTGCCCATCCACCATTTCTTTGCTCATAATGTGGCCATTATCTGAGTATACTCATACCCTGTCTGTTGAATTCCCACCCTTTAAAGCTTAATTCATATACCACCCCCTCCTGGAAACCTCAGTTCCAACTAGTAGGTAAGGATCTTTACCTCCTGGTATAGATCTCATATTGTATATCTTTTGAATCTCCATCATTTGCTTTTCATGCAAATTTTTTGTTGTGCAGTTATTTGTGAATGTCTCACATCCACCTTTAGAGCGTGCCTGCTATATGCCAGACACTGAGCTAGGTTCTGTGGATAAAAATGGCAAAAGTGAGACAGTCCTCACTTCCAAGGAGTTTACATTCTCCTTGACCTTCTTTACCTACCTAGCTGTGCTCTGAACACAGTGGGTGCTTAATAAAAGTGCTTAATGAAATCTAGTGATTCAAACAGATTGTAGTGGAAAAAGCCTTGGGTTTGAGATCAGAGGGCCTGGATTCAAATCCCAGTTTTGCTATTGACTAGTTGTACAACCATAGGCAAGTTACATAACCTCTCTAAGCCTCAGTTTTTTCATCTGTAACTTGGAGTTGACTACTTACAACACTTGCCTCATTAGTTGCCATGAGGAAAGCACTGTGTAAACCTCAATGGCCCCTGTAATTTGGAGTTCTTACTACATACAAATCATTTATGTACAAAAACATTGATCATGACAACAGCGCTTTGTTTCTCAAGTTTGGATTTGCTTATATCATTTCCGAGTCATTCGCTTGCATTTCTTTACTGGTTACACACTGGAATACTGGTTACAATGATGTCTCTCATATAATCCCTTAAGACTTTCCTGATCAGTGCCTGGCGTGGTTCTTTTCCTTTGGTAACTGTTCCATTCCATTCCGTTCTGTTCGTTCCACAGATTAGATATTTACACTCAGACTTAATTATTGGCTACATTTCTATTTTGAATTGCATTTGCTATCTCCTGGCTTCTTTACTGTTACAATCCCTTCTTTCTTTGTCTTGGGTGGCATTGTGCCTCATAATTGGCTTTCACTTGGAGGGCAATCTGCAAATTTGGAGATTCATTTTTAATATGTAAACTCTCAATGCACACAGGTTGCTGTTATGCCCCACTTAAATCCTGGGGGGAAAGAGAGTCTGTGTGTGTCGTCTACTCTGAATCCATTTGTCACCCTTTGTCTCTTTCTTAAGGCAGTTTTCTAAAAGTGTGCCTGGTGTGTACGAAGTTTGTAAAGGCGGTAAAATTAGAAATACGTAATTACGAATATGATGAAAAAAGGTTTTGACAACTTTTTGTTGCATTTAATTCTAGTTACACTCTGTTCATTCAGAATAATAAGCATAATGTTACTTATTATGCAAATGAGGTGGTGAGGCAGATGTTTCATACTGGTGCATTCACTGGGGATTAATACGTACATATGCTGAGCAGGAGAAGCCGGGTAAGGAACCCGGGTTAGAGACAGTGCAGGATGATGGCTCTTCAGCTGCCTTGAAAACTCACGATGAAGTAAGGAATCTTATCAAGATCCCTTCAGTTAATAAGGGCCTCTCCAGAGGGGCAGCAGACACCTTTCTGGAGCTTTGCTGATTATAGATGGATTTAAAGGAGAAGGCTGCAGAATCACAGAATTTCACAGCTTTCAGGGACTTTAATGGCCATTAAGTCAAACCTTACCCCCAAAAGATTCCTATGTACACCATAACCAATAAGTGGCCATCTGTTATTTTGTTCAAAGAATCTCCAAAGAAGAGCCTATTTTCTTCAAAGACATCCCCTTCCACTTTTTGATAGTTCTAATTGTTAGGAAGATTTTCTTTGTGATAAAGGTCTAAGGACTTGTTGTCAAGTTCAAGGGCTGGCTGAGTTTCACAAGTCCTTTTACATTGGACTTTTCTCTTCCATAATCTTCCTTCCCTTGCTGTCTCTCCCAAACAATGGCAAGCCAGAGACACATGAAAACCTGTAAGTCACAAGCTGCTGATGTGGCAGCCACCTCTCTTATCAGCCTCCTGTTTTATACCAGATACAAGTAGTCAACTCACTTGAAAAACAGTCTATAGGAGATGGTGGATGGGTAGAGCCCAAAGCTACCTGTTTTACTTAATTTCACAACCAGGTCCTACCTGATCTTTGATAAAGAAAATGATAGTTGTTTTCCCATCAGAAGAGTGTGACATAATAGGGTTGGGAGGTGGCTATTGAGAGCTATTCTCACCATTTGTAGCATGGAAGGAGAGTTCATAGGTACTGTAAAGATAGCTGTTGAAGAGAGGGACTGATTGAGCTGGCATTTCCATGAGAGTATCTGAGAGTTTGGGGTAACATGAAGAAGGGAGACCTATAAGTGATTCAGTGGCTGCAGAGACTAATTGTTAGTTGGTGGTATAGCAGCAGTAGAAAATATGTTATTGAGAGATACATGCTGAGGAAGGATGGCAAGTATGACATGGGCCGGCTGTGCCCACTTGTGGATATTCATAAGATTATCTCAAATAACTAGCATATTTGTTGTTCAGTCATGTCTGACTCTTCCTGACCCCATTTGGAGTTTTCTTGGCAGAGACACGGGATTGGTTTGCCATTTTCTTCTCCATGTCATTTTATAGATGAGGAAACTGAGGCAAACAGGGTTGAGAGATGTGCTGAGGGTCCCACAGCTAGTAAGTGTCAGACGGGATTTGAATTCAGGAGGAAGAATCTTCCCGACTCCAGGCTTGGCACTGTATGCATGAGGGCACCACCTAGCTGCCCAGCTAGCACATAACATATAATAATAACCAGTATTCATCTTACACTTCATGGTTTGCAGAGTGCTTTACTTACATTATCTTATTTGATACTCACACCCTGGGAGATAAGTGCTGCTATTCTTCTTCTTCTTCTTCTTCTTCTTCTTCTTCTTCTTCTTCTTCTTCTTCTTCTTCTTCTTCTTCTTCTTCTTCTTCTTCTTCTTCTTCTTCTTCTTCTTCTTCTTCTTCTCATTTTACAGCTGAGGAAACTGAGACCGACAGAGGTTAAGTGACTTGTCCACAGTCACATAGCTAGTAAGTATCTGCGGCAGGATTCAAACTCAGGTCTTCCAGACTCCAAATCCAACCAACTATATACTCACTGTACAATCTATTACCACCTAGATTGAGTTGGGATACGCTTTATTACTGTACAGTTGAGGAAACTAAAGGACCAAAGAAAGGAGTTAAGTGACTTGCCCAAATTACACAGATAATAAGTGGAAGAATCAGGATTTGAACTCAAGTCCTTGGACCACCCCCAGTCCAACTCTCCTTCTTACTGCTTTTTCTTTTTTTTTTTTAACTTTTTTTTTTTTGGCTAGGCAATGGGTTTAAGTGACTTGCCCAGGGTCACACAGCTAGTAAGTGTTATGTGTCTGAAGTCACATTTGAACTCAGGTCCTCTTGAATCCAGGGCCGGTGCTCTATCCACTGTGCCACTAGCTGCCCCCCACCCCCACTGCTTTTTCAAATCTCCTTTGTGTCACCATCCTGTGTGCTTATGCCATTTATTATCATTCTTGCTTAATGTGCTGGAGGATCCATGAACACCATTGACTGATTGATCTCAGTGGTCCCATCCAGCTGCAAATCCTCCAAGTATGTAATGGGAAGTATAAGGTAATAAAGTTGTGTAGTCAGGTCCAGACTATTGCTGCTTATCTGAGTTATTCCAGCTGAGATTGCTCCTGTCCCTTCTCCCTAGGGCAGGATGCTTGATCCAATAGACGTACATGATAACTAGGGAGAAAAATATGTAGACAATAAAACCTTATTGATTTGGATTTTACTTATTTAATTGTACGACATTTGGGGGGGCAAGGATGAAGTCTTCATTATCAATAAAAAAGATTTTCCTAACAAATTAATAGTATGAGATGCAGGGAAATATTTAAATTATTAAAACCAATAAATTGTTTTAGGCATGTGAGTATTTTTGAAAACATTTATGTACAAACATTTGATATTCTGAACACAGATCATTCATTTCCATTTATTAAAACAGGTTCCCTAAAGACATCTATAAAACAGCTCTTTGTAAGCATGTGTCCCTGAATATATGCATCTTTAATATTTCAATGAATCTCTGATCTTATCCAGGTGGGTATTCCCTCATTGGTATAGATCATAACCCATTCATGCCTTATCAGCTTGTGTAACTCTTGCCTTCGATCTCCCATAACCATTTCCTAAAGGGTTCCAGTGCAGCATTCAGGCTACCCAGCTAGTCTACTTTATTCCCACTCCATGCCCAGCTCACCTCCTTTTCTAACCATACATTTCCTAAATGACATCCCTTAAATCACTTGTGCATAGGTCATCACGAAAAAATGCAACATGTATTTGTGCCTACCATGTATCTCTGTTGCTTTTTGGGTCACACATGACTTTGAGTCTTTAGGGATTGTGAATATCCCAAAAGCATCTTGACATCACTTGTTTTTTGTTCTCTCCAAACCCTCCTCTCTTCCTTCTTCAGTCAGTCAACAAGCATTTATTAAGTATTTACTGTGTGCCAGGGAGGCAGCTGGTGGCTCAGTAGACAGAGCCAGGAGTTAGGAAGACCTGAGTTTAAATCCAGCCTCAGATGCTTCCCAGCTCTTTAATCTGGGCAAGTCACCTCGCCTCTAATTGCTTGACAAAATGGGTCCACTGGAGAAGGAAACACCAAAGCATTCCAATGTCTTTGCAAAAAAACCCCAAATGGGGTCATGAAGAGTTGGATACAACTGGAATGATTCTACAGCAACAGTGTGCACCAGGCATTGTGCTAAGACCAAGGAACTCACCTTCTAAATGGGGACACAACTTTCCAATCTCTATGTAAATACTATACACACACACATGCACACATGTGTATATATGGATGTATATGTGTATGTGTGTGTGTGTGTATATATGTATGTAGAGTAAATGGAAGGTAATTGTAGCATTAGCAGTGGCAGTGATCAGGAAAGACTTCTTGCAAAAGGGGGGATTTAAGCTGAATCGTGAAGGAAGCCAAAAGAGACAAGAGGCAAAGTGAGGAGAGAGGGAGAGCATTCCAGACCTAGGGACAGCCACCGAAAAAGCACACAGAGGTGGAGTGTCTTATATGAGGAACAGTAGGGAGGCCAGCTACACGCTGGATTATAGGATGTAGAGAGGGGAGCAGGACGTAAAATTACTGGAAAGGTAGGAAGGGGCTAGAATGTGAAGGGCTTTAAATGCCAAGCAGAGAATTGTATGTTTGATGCTGAAGATGAAAGGGAACCGTTGGATTTTATTGAGGGACATAAGTGATGAGGGAAGGAGATCAATCAGAAGACTGTTGGAATAGTCCAGAGGAGAAGCAATGAGGGCCTGTGTGGCTATGTGAATAGAAAGGAGATGTATATGAGAGATGCTAAGAAATAATTCCCGTATTTCTGCAGAGGATCCCACCATGCTTCCAGTAACACAACTTCAAAACCTTGAGGTCATCTTCAACTCTTCAGCTGCCATATCTAACCCTCACAATCCCCTAAACTGGACCCAATCCTTTGCTACATCATTTCAATTCCATCTTCACAGCATGTCTCTCATGTGTCTCCTTTCCTCTCAGACAGCCACCATTCAAATTCAGGTCTTCAGCAGCTTTTGCTTGAATTATTTAAATAACCTTTTAAGTGTTCTCGCTGCGTACAGTCTCCATTGTACACACAACTGCCAAACTGCTATTCCTTAAGCACGTCTGACCACATTACTCCCTCACTCAAGAAACTTCATTGATTTCTTCTGGCCTCTAGGATAAAATACCAACTTCTTTGTTTGGCACGTAGAACCCTTCACAATATTACCCCAGCCTCAGGCTTCTTCTATGCCAGGCAAAATGTCCCATTTGAAGCTCCCCATACTCAACATTCCATCTGCCCCCTCTCTTTGCCTTTGCGTGGACTGTACCCCCCAGGCCTGGAATGCATTCCAATCTTACCACTGCCCCACAGAGCGCCAACTTCCTTTGAAGCTCAGCTCAGGCATCATCTATGTGAAGCCTTTCCTCATGCTCCCGGTGTGTATATTGTTCTCCCCTCTCTCAACAGAATGCAAGTTCCTTGAGAGAGTCTTTTATTTTTGTCTCTGAATACTCAGTAATGGGAACAGAGTAGGTACGTAATAAATTCTTCTTGAATAAATGAATGAATTGTGGTGTTCCAAGATTTGAAAATGTATGACATCACTGAGAAAAATATAAAAAATGTATTTTTCAAAGATGTGATAAAAATGGTTTCTTTTTTTGGTACGGGAGTGCTTATGTGCGTACGTGCATTTGTGCATGTTTGTGTGCATGTATGTGTGTGTGTGGAGTAGCCTGGCACCATTGAATGTACTGCCCAGCTTCCCCAACGTGAGGCAGTTCTCTTTCTCCCTTCTATCAGTACATTCGCAGGGTTCAATGGGACTTGTCAGTCCACTATTTCTCATAGTGTGGACGATGGGCATCTATTAATCATTTTGTTTTCTCCCATGTGGATTGTAAGGCCGATCTTCTCGAGTAACTATGGATCTCAATGAGGAGGCCTAATGGTATTCTTGGGCTTGATAAAATCAGTGCAATGTCACTGATAGACAGCAACATCTAGAAAACTTCACTAAGAAGAGGGAAGCCTTCTGTTGGGGGAAAAATAAACCAAAAGTCCCTCTCTCTCAAAAAAGACATTTGTATTTCTCAAAAAATTCAGTACATAATTCAGTCATCATTTCAGTAATTAGATTGAAAAAATCTCCATGTATTCCAAAATAAAGAATCATAAAATTTCAGAATTGGAAGGGTCCTCAGCAGTCATCTAGAGCAACCCATGAATCAGAGGAATCATCCATCATTACATCCCCAATGTGAAAGCTTATTAAAAACCTTCTTTGTAGTTCAACTGAAAACATTAAGAAATAATATTTCTCTGATCTAAAAACCCTTTGCAGGCTTTTTCCCTATTTGGAAATGTGTAAAAGGCAAGGAAAAAAGGCAAGATCCCAGGAAATGGATCAAGGGTAGAAACGAAATTTAATTCCTGTCTAGTTAAGATCATTGTCTCCCCTCCCCTGTGAAGTGATTGGTGCCACGACCTGCTTAAAAAGAGTGACTTCTTTTCATCCAAAGATTCCATTCACAGGAAAGAAACCTTTTTAATCCTTGAGGGGAATAGATGAAGAAGAATTCATTTTTGAGTAATGTTCAGTAGATTAGATGACTTTTGTTCCAAAGTGTTAACCCCAAACTGCATCTGAACATGTCATTATGACCTTTTCCTTGTTCAAGATTCCTATAAGCATTTTTCAAGCCATCTCAGAGTACAGACATGTTTGAGGGCACAGAGGAGTGGAGTGGGGAGAGGTTTTGTCAGTTATGATATTTTGATAACTAGAAATAATTGGATATCAGGATAATGGTAAATTAAATAAAATTGTTTCCAGCAGACCCTTGTCTAAAATGCAGAGTACAGTATTAGTATTTTTTTTTCATAGACACCAAAAAAAAAGATCATTCAGCATCTGCCTGAAGTCTTTTAAGGAGGGAAAATCATTACCTTTGGAAGGACCCCCTTCTGCTTTCATACAGGCTCTAATTTCCAGGAAGTTCTTACTGACAAGCCCAAATTGATAGACCTATCACTCCTGATTCTGTACTCAGGGCCCAAATAGATCAAATCTAATCCCTCTTCCACTTGACAACTTTTTGAATACTTGAAGATACCTATCATGTTCCCTTGGAGACTTTTCCTTACCTGGCTAAGCATTATTGTCATCATCACCATCACCATCATCATCATCATCATCAAACTTATTTTAATGGGTGGAAGAGGAGAAGACAACCCATTAAAAGGAGATAGAAAACAGAAGCTTGGGGAATGACTTGGAATTGACTGGGAAGTGATCTAGAGGCCTGGTTCTGGGTAAGATAAGATGAAAATTATCAATCATAGCTCAGAGACCTAGGCATAGAATCAAAGTGGTTTTAGGAGATAGGAGCTAAGGAGGATGGCTGGAGTGGAAGCACTATGATCTGGTAATGTTCAGGAAATGACCTGAAGGCTAGAAGTGAATGCAATAGTCCTGGTGTAAGCTGGCCAGGGCAAGGACAGCAGTCTTATCACCTTCAGTCAGTCAGTCAATACACATTTGCTAAGCACCTACTATGTGCTAAGGGCTGGGGGTACAAATAATAGTCAATAAACATTTATCAAGTACCTACTATGTACCAGGTACATAGTGCTAAGTGCTAGAGATACAAAAAGAGGTAAAAAGTAGTCTCTGAGGCCCTCAGGGACCTTACAGTCTAATAGAGGGAGACAACAAGCAAATAAATATGTACATACAAATTATATGTGGGACAAAGGGAAATGGTTAAAAGAGGGAAGGCAGGGGAATTAAGAAAGGTTCAGAAAGACTTCCTGTAGAAGAGAAAGTTTGAGTTGAGACTTGAAGGAGGAAGCCAAGGAGATCACTAGTCAAAACAGAGGAGGGATAGTGTTCCAGGCATGGGGGCCAACCCCCCCAAAATGCCTGGAGTCAAGAGGTGGATTGTGTGTTCATGTTACTGAGTCCAAA
The DNA here is from genome assembly GCF_003287225.1 of Phascolarctos cinereus. NCBI lineage: Eukaryota > Metazoa > Chordata > Mammalia > Diprotodontia > Phascolarctidae > Phascolarctos > Phascolarctos cinereus. The sequence continues at coordinate 25,961,733 of NW_027555514.1, read as the reverse complement.
GAACGTATGATGTGGACTCAGGCACAAGAAGACTAGAAAGTTGGTGGTCAGGCTATGTTATAATTGACTTTAAATACCAAGATAGAAGATTTTATCTTTGATCCTGGAGGTATTGGGAGGCTCTAGAGTTTATAGAGTTTATTGAGTACCAGCATGACATGACCAGACTTACACTTTAGGGATATTACTTTGGTGGCTGAATGGAACATGGGTTGGAATGGGGAGAAACAGCAGCAGGCTGTTGTAATAATTCAGGTGTGAAGTGATAAGGCCTTATGCCAGAGCGTTTGCAGCATCAGACAATGGTGGGGGGTGGGGATTTGAGAAATATTGCTTAGGTGAAATTCACAAGCCTTGGCAACAGACTGGATATGGTGAGAGAGAGATAGTGAAGGTTCAAGGATGAAACTTAAATCGTGAGCCTGGGGAATTGGAAGGTGGTGTCCTCTACAGTTATCTAAAAACTTGAATGAGGGGAGAATTTAGGGGGAGAGATAGTGAATTAAGTTTTGGACACGTTGAGTTTAAGATGTCTACTTGACATCTAGTTTGAGATGACTGAAAGGCATTTGTAGATGCAAGACTAGAGACCAACGGAGAGGTTAGGAATGAATAAGTAGATTTAGATGATGAGATCACCAAGTCAAGTAGATAGAGTGAGAAGGAGGAAGGACTAGGAAGAGTTCTTTGGGACACCTGTGGTTAGAGGGTGTTACCTGGGTCAGGATCCAGCAAAGAAGACAGAGAAGGAGTTCAGTTTTGAACATGTTGAATTTAAGATTTCTACGGGGTATCCAGTAATACTAGAGATGCAAGACTGGAGGTCATTAGAGGGATTTAGAGCTGGAGGGGCAGATTTGTGAATCGTTAGCATAAAGATGATAATTGAATCCTTTGGAACTAATGAGATCATCAAGTAAAATAGCATAGAAGAAGAAAAGAGGGCCCAGGACAGAATCGTTTGGGGCTCTGACAGTTCGTGGATGTAGCCTGGATGAAGATCCAGCAAAGTTTATGAGAAGAAGCGTTCAGATAGGTGGGAGGAGAACCGAGGAAGTGATTTTTTGAAAACCTAGAGATAAGAGAGTATCAAGAAGACAGGGTTGATTGACAGTGTCAAAGGTTTAGCCTTTTAATCCAGGAAGCTGTGCCTCTCTTCAGGTAGCTGGCCTTTTTGGCTGCCATATCACACTTTTGACTCATAGGGAACTAGCAGTCCACTGAAGCCCACAAATCTTTTGCAGACAAACCTCTGTCTAATCATCCCTCCCTCATCTTATACTTGTGAATTTCATTTAATTAGATTAAGTCCAATGTTCTTGACTTTGTTATCCACTGTCTTCCCAGCTTTGTATCATCTGCAGATTTCATAAGCCCACCTAAGTCACTGATAAAAGTGTTAAATGGCATTGGAGTAAGTACAGATTCTCTGGAGGTGCTATTCAGGAGACTGCCTGACAGTAGATATTTGCAAATTTACTATTTTGTATTTGTATAGACCCAAACTGAATGACTTTGGAAAGTCATTTATCCCTCTGTGCCTGTTTCCTCCTTTATCAAATGTGGGAATCAGACTCTATCAGGGATTCTTAACCTTTTTTGTGTGTGTGTAATGGACACCTTTGGGAGTCTCCTCAGAATAATTATTTCAAGTAATTGGAGGAAATGTTAAATTTCAATGAGATGTTAGCAAAAATAAAGATGTAATATTTCTCCTAAGTTCAAGAGCCCTTAGACTAGATAATCTCTAAAATCCTTTCCTGTTTAAAATCTTATGGTTCATTAAAAGAAAATCTTGAAATTTTCTACATATGTGATCAGGAAGCAATTGCTAACATGATATAAAAGGAACATTACAAATATTGAAAGGGATGTGGAAAACAGGTACATTAATGCGTTATTGGTGGAGTTGTGAACTGGTCCAACCATTCTGGAAAACAATTTGGAACTATCCCCAAAGGGATATAAATCTGTGCATACACTTTGACCCAGAAATGCCACTACTAGGTCTGTATCCCAAAGAGATCAAAGAAAAAGTAAAAGGACCTGAATGTAAAAAAAAAATACATATTTATAGCAGCTCTTTTTGTGGTGACAAAGAATTAAAAATTGAGAGGATGCCCACTAATTGGGGAATGGCTAAACAAGGTGTGGTATATGATTGTGGTGGAATATTATTGTGTTATAGGAAATGACAAAAAAGATGATTTCAGAAAAACCTGGAAAGACTTATATGGACTGATGCAAAGTAAAATGAGCAGAACCAGAACATTGTACATAGTAACAGCCATACTGTAATGATAATCAACTGTGAAAGACTTTTGATACAATGATCTGTGACAATTCCAGATGATTTATGATGAAAATGCTATCCGTCTCCAGAGAGGGAACTGATGAATTAAGTGTGGATTGAAGCATATTTCTTCATCTTTTTTTTTTGCCTTTTTTTTGGCAACATGGCTAATATGGAAATATGTTTTGCATGCCTTCACATGTATAATGGGTATATTATTTGCCTTCCTGATGGGTAGAGAGAGAGAAAAAAATAATTGGAACTCAAAAAAAAAAGAATGTTAAAAAATACATTAAAATATGTGGTCCAAGAAGGCATCCATAAAAACAACAGACTAATACAATTGATTTTTTGTTGTCATGGGAAAAAAGTAATTGCTCTTATAAACATTATTCAATTTCTCAGACCTGTCTGAGACTTACAAAATATGCCCCCAAATCCCTTATTTCATTGTTTCAAATAATTCTTTCACCAGCTGAGATTACAGTCCCTCATGACTTAGCAGCCCTTCATGAGCTACTGTGGCCAAAGTATGTTATCACATAGAGAGCTAACGCTGTGATGGCAAGCCCCTCCAATTGCAGCCCCATCATAGCCTTTGTAGCTTGGTTCAACTTGCCATAGCTTGGACTCATCTGACAGCTTTTTCAAAGATTGGGTTACCTCTGTGATAAGATAAGGTACTACTAGAGGGAGTCATACTTCAACAGAGAAATCATAGAATATGTGATGTTACCTTTAAAAATAGACAACTGTAAACTGTTGGCCAGTACTACCCAAATCCACAACTATGAGAGATTGAGGGAAAAGTCATTCAGCTTATTAAACCTTTCCACCATTCAGGAATCTCCAGGAGGGCTTCTGATAGGATAGGGGGAGGGAGAGGATATGACAGAATGATGATCTCAGTCAGTCAAATCAAAAGGTCAAGAAATGGATGAAATATCAATGATAACATTTAAATTGAGAACTCTGAAGGTTCAGCCTTTTTGGCAACTGTCATTGGAAAGACTGAAGAAACAAAATGGTTTGAGCCACACACTGAAGAGAGAAACAACATTGGATAAAGCTGACCCAGGCGGTTATGATTTGTCTGAGGTGGCTGGGGGGAGGGCATGTAAAGGTCAGAATTATCCATGAGGTTTATTTTGCTTGGAATCCAGAAATGAAGCCAATTAAGGTAACAGGAAAATAGTAACAAATACTTCTGATGACTTGGAGGTCTAGATTTTGGGAATATTGCAAGCAGCCTGCATGCTTGAAGCAGCAATCTGCATGCATAATTAAGGGCCCGAATTTATGCAATCAACAGTTTTGATGTGCAATATATTTTGGGTGAATCCATATTTACTTAAGGCAGATGTATACAGAACAATTGGGAGTTCCAAAAATACAAGGGCAGAAGAATGGGAAAAATATTTGTATGTAACAATAAGATTTTTCAGACCTGATTTCTAAATATAGAACAGCCAACTCGATGTGTTGGTGTCTTTATTTTTAATATAATCTTCATTCAAACCCTTGGAAAAATGCACAAACACATTTTGGAGGAAACAAGCATGGAAGAAGGATCAAATTCTATTCAGCTGCTCTAGCTTCTGTCCCACCATGTGATTCTTTTTTTTTTCCATGTTGAAGAGTGAAAATCTGTCAAATTCATAACCTCATCACTCCAAAGATCACGTGTCTTCATGTTTGCCTACAGTCAAGGCTCAGATGCATGAGTATTTGAAAATAACTCTTTTTTTAAAAAAGAATCTATTTGAATAAGACAAATGACCAAGATGTGTAATTTTTATTTCTTTCAATGTAAGTCCTCTCAGGTGATGAGGGAACTTGGAATTTCTTGGTATGTTCATTCATTCCAATGTGTTTGTTTTTTGACCTGCATATTTTGTTCTCTATAGTATAATGCCATTTTAAAGACATCGTAATAGCCGACATTTAAATAGTGGGTTGAGATTTGCAAACGTTTTACATACAGTATTTTCTTAGATCCCTTAGAGGCAGGCCCTACGGGTAATATTATATCCATTTTATTAATAAGGACACTGAAACACTGTGAGGTATGATGACTATCCCACGATCCTGCAACCTGTAAGTAACAAGCAGGATTGGAATCCCAGTTTCTTTTGACTCATACTCAAACACTGTTGTCCTTTAATCATCAAAAATTCCTACTCTTGACCAATATAGTGAATCTCATACTGAAGTAAACTTACTTTTCCCATGTATTAATCCTTAAGTGTACCTTCAATCTCACTGGTATAAGCACTCCTGCCAAAGATGCAGGTGGAAGCCCATCTCTACCTCCTCATCTTGTACATCTCTTATTCAATCTTCCTGGAAATCCTCGGGGAGGGGGGGACACCCTCTACATCAGTTGACACTGAATGGATACCAAAGGCCTACTTCCTTTTGCAGTCATACATCTTCTGATAACATCTTTTCTGCTGCTTAAAGTTTTGTTAATAGTATTTTTCAGACTACTCACACCCATTATGGGCCTGTGTTCCCTTTACAAAGCCTTTATGAGAAAAATTGACACATGCATCGGGTACATCCCGGTTAAAGACTAGAGAAGGGAGTTTTTCCAAATTTTCCAAAATTTCCAAGCTTTTCCAAATTATATTCTGTAGAGGTTCGCATCTTTATAGTCACATAATTGACTGAAAGGTTCAGAGAATGCAAGATCCCACTGGGTTTATTGTTTGTTGACTATAAAAACAATTGATTCATTGGAGCAGAACACCACCCTAAAGAATATTCTCTAGCAAAGTGTCTCCCATGGATATGTCAAAATCAAATCTGATTTCTCAGAATATATAACAACAGCAATACCTTCATCTGAAGACAATTTTCTCACTTAGATTCCTAATAGAAAACAAAAACAACCCCAAAAATCAGTTTGGATGTTTTTTGGCAATTGTTTTTAACAAAAAAGTAACAGTTAAGATGAAAGCTGACTAATTCAGACCCTAACACTTTTTATTTCACAGTGTTGTTTTTGGTTGAATTATCCAAAAAGAGCACTAGATTTGAAAGCAGACATAGATTTAAATCTTGGCTTGGTCATTTACTAATTATGTGATCTTTCAAAAAGAGATAATTTGTGTAATACCTACCTTCACAGGGTTATGTTATGATCTTCCAGAAGATGTTGAATGTGCAGTATGGAAACATGAGTTCAAGTCTTCCCCCATATGCTTTCTTGACCTTGGACAAGTTACTTAATGGAGATAAGTCCTAGTTTCATCATATAAAAATGGGAGCACACAAGCCTCATGTTATTGTGAGGATCAAATGTGAAATGATGGTAAAGCCTTTTCTTGTTATTAAATTTGATTATATACATACTGTCTCAAACAAATGTGAGCACTTATTATCAAGATACATAGAGGCTAAAAAAGATTCTACTCAAAGATATCAGGGCAATACAGTGAAAATAACACTCAGAAATTCTTAAACCTTTGGTCTGTGAACATTTAAAAAATATATAACTATTTCACTGTATTTGGTTTCCTTTGCAATCCTATGTATTTTATGCATTTTTAATTGCAACAATGCCTTTATTTATTGGACAATTATCAGGTATTACATTACATTTTATGTAAGGTATATATTTTGTGCATTTAAAAACATTTTTCTGAAGAGTACATAGGCTTCACAGATGGAGTCTCTGACACAAAAAGGTTAAAAAGCCCTACTTCAGAATTAGAGGACCTGGGTTTGTTTCCTGCCTCCATAGCTCACTACTTGTGTGACCCTTGAGCAAATGATTAAATTTCCTTGGACCTCAGTTTCCTTTCCTGTAAAATGAGCGGTTTGGAGGAGACAGCTTTTGAAGCTCCTTAGAGCTCTAGCTCTTTAATCCATAGGAGATAGTGACATAGCACATGAGTATTTTACATGTTTAAGGGGGAAATGTGTAACTGCTGCTTTAAAGTTATGTGGAGGATAATGCGATGCCTAAAGGAAAGATAAGATAAGGTTTCTCAGTTTCTTCAGGTTAGCCTTCATATATTCATCACTCCTGAGCAGTGAAGATTTCTGGGAAATAAAATTAATAGTTCATTTATCTAATCTATTGGGGGTATTATGGAACCCCAAGCAAAAGAGCAAAGGGCATCATTTACTATTGACCTGCATCTTAATACCAGATATTTCATTAAAAGGAGAGCTATTATTGAGACAAGTCTCAGGGCCACTCTCGCAAGCCCCTCCCCCTCGATGTTTCCATGAAGTTGCCAGGCAGTTCCCCAGGACAATGTGATGTTATATTTAGAAGTGTAACCTGATCACCTGACGGTGAGCCCTGATTTAAGAATTACCAAGTCTAACCTTGCCATTCATTTTTAAAATATATACACATCAAGAGAATAGCCGCTGTGTGACCACTGGGATCCTAACCGAAGGCGAGACTTGCCCTTCTGAGAGGATGTTCTTGTAAAAGGCACAACTTCCAATCTGAAAAAGGCAGCTAACATTTGGAAGGAAAAAAAAATCCAAGGCACATTGCAGTAAATGCCTGCCCCCTAGCTTCTCTCCTTTCCCTTCTCCTCCCCCATCTAGCTTAGGCTCCTGACATTTATTCCAAACTAAAAGGAGCTATTTTCTTCCCTCTGGTCAGGTTCAAACCCGAGAGCAGGCTGCCGGGAGGGATGTCGATTTCCTGCCCGAAATTGTCTCTTGTTTTTCCTCTTTACTCCAGTCCTCCTTGTGCAATGCTGCGTGCCACGCCGCTGGCAGAGCAGACAGAGGGAGAAGGAGAGAGGGAGCTCCAGTCACACACACCAAACACACACTCACACTCAGACACACGCGCGCGCACACACTCACCCCAGCCTGCCAGGCGACTGCCATCCAGGAGATCGCAGTCACCAGTGGAAGGGGGGGGAGGTGGAGGTAGGGGGGGTCGGGCGTGGGTAAGGGGGGGGCTACGCCAGCCACAATCGTGCCCATGCTCGGCTCTCATCCTCGCCACCACCACCTTGCACAGGTCGGGAAATCGCTTGTTTTCCTTTGCTTTTGGGTAACACAGGCTCTGGCCGGGGGAAGGGGAGGGGAGAAGGGAAGCCTAGCTGGGTGAGCTCTAGGGGCTGGGGGTGGGGTCGGCGTGGGGGTGGGGTGGACATTGAACTTTTCCTTGGCGTGACCAGCATATTGGCAGTTTCCCCGGGCTAATCCCGGCGATCTGTGGTTTGTTCTTCCAGTTAACTTTGTTCCAAAGGCTCCCGGGGAGGGGGTTTGGGGGAACGGGAAAAGCAGAAGGGAGCCAGAGAAGGGGAGAGGGGAAAAAACAAAGGTCTGGATTTGGGACCTAGATAAGGAGAGAAAGTAAATAACCACCGCGCCCGGCAGGAGCTCAGTGGGTCTGGGCGGCCAGGCGTTAGCTGCTTGGTTCTCGTTGGCTGTTTCGGGGAGCTTGAAGGCCACCGCACCAAGGACACACACCACACACACACACACACAACACACACACACACACACCACACAACACACACACACACACACACAGAGGCACAGGCGCGCTCTCAATGGATACAAAAGTCTGGACGTTCTAGGGGCGAGGAGGGAGGGAGGGAGGAAGGGAGGAAAGGAGGAAGAGAGGGAAGGAGGAAGGGGGGCGGGCGGCGGAGAGCCCGGGGCGGGGGAGAGCCGGAGCCCGAGCACAGCCGGAGCCCGAGACCGAGCCGGAGCCGGAGCCGGAGCTGGAGCCAGAGCGACTGCGCCCGTGCCGGCTCCCCTAGCCATGCGTGCCGCGGGCCCGTGAAGGGAGCCGCTGTGCGCCGCTGGCTGCCAAGTCCTTGCCCCGCTTTTGTCTCGCCCTACAGTGAATCGGAAGATGGAGATGGATGTTAAGGGAGTTTCTCAGTGCCCGGAGCCCATCCCCCACTCTCAGGGGGCTGGCGGAGGCTGTCAGCAGCCACCACCACCACCGCCACCGCCGCCGCCACCGCCGCCGCCGCAGGATGAGCAGCCTGGGGAAAGTGCGGCCGCCGGGGACAGCCACCCAGAGAAGAGACCAAACAGTGAGAAAGAAGACAAAAAGGTAGGTCTGCGGGCCGCCCCCTCCCCAGCATCTCCGCGCTGAGCCGGGAGCCCTCGGATCGCCTCCACCCCCTGCCCTGGCTGGAGAGCCCCGGCCAGAGGGTGGGGTCTGCGGGCGGAGGGGCGGGGGCCTGGGACGGGGCGAGAAGGGCTGCCCGCCGGCCGGCCTGTCTTCTGCCTGCCCAGCTGTCTGTCTGTCTTTATGTTGTCTGTCGGTTTGTCGCGGGGCGGGGATGGCGATGGGGAGTGACTTTAGGAAGTGGAGGCAGCGCCGGCATGGAGGAGCCTGTCCTGGATTGCAGGGTGGATGGAACTGTCTGGGTGTGCAAAGGCGAGTCTGGCTGCTGCTAGCTCTCCCATGTCCAGGGATGAGGGGTGAGGGTGAGGCGGGGACGATAGGGGGCGGCCGGGGCCAGCAGCCCATCAGGGCGGGCAGACAGACCTCTGTTTGCCCTCCCAAATTCAAGGGAGGAGGCTCTGCAGGCTCCTTCCTCCAGAGCCACGAGTTCTGAAGTGGCCCTGGGGAAGCCTTGGGGGCCGGGGGCAGGGAGCCTGAGTAGAGAAGCCCCAGTGCAGATAGATGTCCAGTAGTGGGGAGCAAAGTTTCTCTCATTTGCAGAATTGAGCCTTGCTAATGCAGTGGGGAGCCCTGTGGCCTCACCTGTCACCTCTCCCCCACCAAGAGCATCCCCTCAAATGTAGCTCAGCCCTGCTGTGTCATTGCAGACCAAGGGACAGCTCCTTCTTACTGTAGGGAGGGACAGACAGCCTTTTAGGTAATGGAGTTCAAGGAAAGATGGTTCCAATTTCATTCTGTCCCTGCCACCCCTCTTAAATAAGTCACAAAGAGGAAGAAATGGAATTTTTAAAATTGCCATTATAACAATGTCAGCCCAGTGTACTAATCACAAAGTGAATTTGTCTCTGGGCATCTTCTGCATCTTCATATATTTTTGGTGAAACTGAGGGCTAAGTGGTCCGTGGAACACTTGGGGAAATTGAATGGGAATTCCTACCCCCCCCCAAAAAAAAGTTATGATTTGTGTTTAGAAGCTGTAGAACTGTGCTCAGGCCATTTACTACATCTCGCTTGGTCTGATCAATCAATGTAAGTTGGATGGGAAAGATGTGGGTAGTACGATGAGTTCCACTGTCTTAAGAGACAATACTATCTCAGGAAGGCTGGAAACCTTTGAGTTCACATTTCTGTGAATGCTTACAATATGCAGGTGGATTGAATAAATACTTAAACTTAAAGTCTGGATCACACTGAGTATGCTCTAGCCACACTGAATTTAGAGTTGGTTTCACTTGACAAGTCTTAGGGGAAAAAAACATGTGTGTCTTCCCTGAAATCACCAGTGGTCAGAATGTGTGCTGCATGCAGGAAGCAAGATGAGCATCAGGGCTGTGTGTCAATCCAGGGGGAAAATCAGTGATATGGTTTTCGTGTGAAAAGCAACTCACTAAAGCATTGGGATTGAAAGACATTTAGATTGGGTTTGTGTTGCTCTGCAGATACAGAAAAAAAGCCGATAAGAAAGAAGAGGGAAAAAGGCAATGGATTTTAATATTCTAATATACTCAGCTTTTCAGTAACTCTTGATTTCATGAATATTTAATTGTCATGACTGCATATTTACGATTTCAGATGACTCTCTGGTTCCGATTTTATGAAACAACCCTCTCAGAATATAGTTTCATCTAGCTGAACTTTAAATCGACGCTTTAAAATATCTTTGGGAAATAATTGCAGTCTATAGCCAGTCTTACCATCTCCATATTGTGGGTTCTCTTGGTGCCTTGAGCAGAGAAAATTCCTGCCATCAGCAGAAATCTGTGCTTACTAGTTACTCTTGGATGCATCATGCAGACTGTCTAATGTTTTTTACCCATGGTGGGTATCAGGGAAGCAAATCCAGTCCCTATATTACTGCAGGTGAAAAGAGGCCTGAAAAGGGGCTGATTACATTTAGTTAATTAGCATGTACGGATAATTGAGTATTCCAATGATGTGATTTGCTTTATGTTTGTCGGCAATTTCTTGAGGTAGAAACAAAATACTACTTTTTTTCCCCTCCAGGTGTTTGCCTTAAAAAAAAAATCAGACTCCATCCTCATCTTATCCCAGAAATCAGCTGGGTTAACTCTTTAGTGGCCACTCCATTCCTCCAAGAGACTATCTGTCCTGTCTTTTAGAAGAGTTGGAGAAATGGGGCCTGGGCCAATGGGACTTTCACAGCTGGTTTTGTCTTGTGACTGCCAAGGCAAGTTATGAATTTGATTTTTTTTTTGAGTGAATTCTGGCTTCATTAGTGATTGGGACTTTGGGGGACTGAATCAGATTATTCCACTATGATGAAAACCAAATCCAAACTTTAATAGACTTGTGTGTCTTGGCCAAATTGTGAAGAAACACACACATACACACAATGGGAAGGTTTTTTTTTAAATATGAAAATGGAAAAATATATTCTTGGTTGAAGCTTTGTGTTTTTTTTTTTAATAATTACAGGATTTCAGGTTAGAAATATAAGCATCTATACCCCTGAAGCACAAGCCCTTTATTTGGTAGCTGCCTTTGATCCTAACACAGTTCCTTCAGGGGAAAAAGGCATTAAGACGGCAATAATGTTTTCTCAGGATGTTTTGAGGCCATTGCTCTTATTCCCTTTCATGGATTTCCCCAGTTGTCCAGTTGGAATGAGAAGTTATGAACTTGTCTCGTAAAAAAAAAAATAGCCAGGAAGCTGTCCCAAGTTCTCAGCAAGTCTTTGGTAACCATAGCAGCAGCATCTATGCTGGCAGAGATAAACCAACCTCCAAACTTGTAGGGTCCCTTGCAGTTCCTTATAGAATCATAGATTTGGAGCTGGAAGGGACTGTTGACATCGTCTAGTTCAACCTCCTCATCTTACAGATAATGACGCTGAGTCTTTGAGAAGCTAAATGACTTTCTCAGGGTCCCACAGGTGCTATGTCATCTGGTGAGTCCAAATCCAGCATTCTTTCCACTGTCCTATGCTGCTTCAGTGTTGTTGGGGATTGGGAGGGGGTAGAAAAATAAATGATAGAAGGGGGATATTTTCAAAACTTTTAAAAACCAGCTTGTGCCCTACCAGGACAGTAGCCACAATGGGACAGTTGAGGCAATACCTCCTTTGGGAGACCAATTTACATAGTAGCAGTCCTACTGACTGTCACTTGCTCTGAAGTATCTGTGTCCCACTGAAGAAAGGGCTCTTGAGTACAATATCAAAGTACCCACAATTTATAGATTCATTGGATCAAGAACTGGAAGGAACTTTAGAAGGTCATCTGGTTGATCTCTGTGATGTAAAGCAGCACTGTCTTTAATCCCAGACCAGTTGGGAAGAATAGGCAAGATTCCTTCTTCAGCATAAACTGTTGCCATCCTCTCCCTACCCTGCACATGTCACTGGTTAAGTCCCCTTTTCTTTCGAGGAGGCAGCAGAATATTGCAGCACATCTAAATTTGGAGTCATACTTCCTTGTGGTCAAATGCTGCCTCTGACATTTACTGGCACAGTGTCCATAGGATGCTCAGATGACCTCTCTTAACCTCAATGTCTTCATCCGTTCAATGGGGATATTGAAACCTGAAGTGATTACCTCGAGGCCACTCTTGATGCTCAGCTGAGATCATCCATATGAAACCCTTTGCAGACTTCAGACTGCCATTGTTCTCCCTTAGCTCTGTCTATACTCTGGATAAAGAATAATAACTGGTCATCATCATTCGGGCTAGAGGCCCCAGGTATCTGAAGAAAATTACAGAACTACCCCTCAGCATTCTTTCGTCTAGGTTTAATAATCTTAGATGTTTTAACTGTCTCCCTGCCCCTTTCATTAACCTATTGATTTTCTTCTACCATTCAGTTATGCTCAGGAAGTATTTCTGAACCTTACACCACCCAAATTTTTAATTAGAAAGGTTTTACAACTCATTTTTAATGATAATCATGGAGAATCACAAAAAAGCAGAATGGAGATAGAACCATCCTTGGAATGAGGAAGACAGGTTCTCTGATTCTTCTTGGCTATGTAATCCTGCTCAAGCTAGTTAACTTCTTATTCCTGACGACACGCTAAAGCTTGAAGTGGCAGACTTGGATTGGTGGAGGGAATTTCTACCCTGGGAGTTCCCCAAACCAATGAAATCATAAAATAAAACTTAAAAAATGTGAGCCATCACTTATGTTGTACTTTAAGGTTTGCAATGCACATTTTATACACACTTAAGCTTCATAATAGACATATAGATACCAGTTAGGGGGTACAGTGGACAGAGCATTGGACCTAAAGTTAGAAAGACCTGAGTACGACTCTAGCCTCAGATGCTTACTAGCTCACTTAACTGCTTAATTTCCTCATCTGCAAAATGGGGATAATGATAGCACCTAACTTCTAGGGTTGTTGTAGGGATACAATGAGATAATATTTGTAAAGTAATTTAAGGCAATACATAAATGCCAGCTCTTATTATACTTGCTGATGTGTTACCAAGTTTCTTGTTTGTATTTGAATCCAGCTAGATCCTTTGATGCTTGAAAAAAGGGTTAAAATGGCTTCTCTTCTCCTGTCAAGCCCATTAATTTGATTTTCTTTTACTGTGATTCTTGGTTAACAGGTGTGCTTCATGGCCAACAAGTGGTATAGCATTATTTAATTTAACAGACCTTGTAGCCTAAATGCTGGGAATACACAGATAAAACAAAATAAGCCCTATTCTGAAGGCACTCACATTCTCCAGGGGCGGGGTTACATTAATAAGGGGGCTAACTACGTATGCATATAGAAGTAAATATAAAGTGTATGCCAACTCATTCCAAGGCATAGAAAGTGCTCAGAACCAGAGGGTCAAGAAAGGGTTCATGTGAACCATATGTTCTTGGAAGATGGCGATTTTAAGAGGCAGAAATGAGGAGACAGGATATTCTGGATTAGGATGGGGGCAAGGTTGGGGAGATTACTGCTTGTGCAGAGACACAAGTAAGAGATGAAAAATCATGTACAAGGAACACTAGTAGGTCAAGTTCTCTAAAATAGAGGGTGTATGAAAAGAAAGTAATATCAAATTAAGACTGAAATATAGTTAGGAGCCAGATATGGAAGGAATTTACCAGTTTGAGGATCATATACACATGGTTTTCTGTGTTTTTTTCCCCCTTCAGTATAAAGTAATATACTGCTGATTCACTTTATCAGATCTGCTTATTGTTTTGTTGAGTTGAGGGTACAGAAGGTCCACTGGGGCTCCTGCCTTGGGCAGTTCTGACAGTTTTACTGGTTCACACTATCTACAGTATGGATTGTGTGTGATAGGAGAGCCGTTCTCTAATGTACCTGGCTATTCCTGATTGGTGGAGAGAGTTGCCAGAACCTCAGCTTATCCTATTCCATCTTATAAACGTTTGGGCCTTTTTTCTACCTGGTGAGTTTTCCCCTTAGAGATCATTTGAGGGCTAAATTTAACATTTGGGAAAAGACCACATTTTTCTTTTATTCTCCAGCAGTGCCAAGCTCAGAGGTCAAGTGTCCCATTGCTGCAGCATGGACCTGCTGGGAACCTGGGTAGAGTCTGAACTCTGTGAAAGGTTTGAAGGGTACTGACAGCTGGGCATCAGAGCCTTGGGAAAGGTTGTTGTTCTCATATTTTGTTTTCTCATTTTTGTCCTGAAAATACTTATATTACAGGAGAGAGTATAGGGCAGTTAGTAGAATTACACAGCAAACAGAAAAGTTTTATCCTCCCCCTCCTCTTCCCCTTCTCCCTCCTCTTCCTCCTCCCCCTTCTCTCTTTCCCTTACCCCTCCTCCTTCTTCTTCTTGCTCTTGTTCTTTTTCTTCTTCCTCTTCTTCTTTTGTGGGGAGGAAGGAATTAGGCATCACGGCACAGAGGAATCAGTATAGGATTTGCAGTCACAGGACTTGAGTTCGAATCTCAGCTCTGCTATTTGCCACCTCTGTGACTTTGGGCCACTGACTGCCCCTTTGGGCCTTGGTCTCCTGATCTGTAAAACATAGGTGGTTAGATTAGGATGGGCATTCTTAACCTCAGGTCCATGAATCTGCTTTTTTTTTTTTAATTGATAACTGTATTTCAATATAGTTTTCTTTATAATCTTATGAATTTTATTTTGTGTTTAAAAAACATTATTCTGAGAAGGGATCCCCAGGTGTCCCCAGAATGACTGCCAAGGATCCAGGACACCAAAAAGGTGAAGCCCACCAAGATTAGATATTCTCGAGTAGTTCTTTTTCTGATGGTGATGACAGTTTCCCTGGTAAGACTAACCTGTGTCGTGGATTGTGTGCATCATGTGAGAATCCAGCCTTTCCTATTGGTCACAGAGCATTGATTAAGCCTTGTTTTATTCCATTCCATCTTTCAAGGTTTTAGGATCTTTTTTCTATGTGGTCAGTTTTCCTGTACATCCCATATAGGCTGTTTAATAAGTGCTTGTTGACTTACTGATTCTGAAAAAAAAAAACAAACTAAAGAAAAGGACAAACTGAAGAGTGGAATGTTGTAGGGAAGGGCAAGGGCAAGGGTCATAGCCGCTTGACATAAGAGCTGGCCATTTCGCTGCTGGCAGCTTTCTCCCAGGCTCCCCCATGGGCAGGGCTGTCCTGGCACCCAGAACAATCATGTGGATCTTTCTGTTATCGCTCCCTTTTTTTTTGTGCTTTACTTATCTGCAGAGGGAGTGAGTGGCATCATGGGCTGGGGGCAGGGTCAGCCCCATCTCTGGCATTTGTGGGCTGTGTTACTCGATGTACTGTGGTGCACCATTTGATGTCGCAGTGCCCTGTGTGGCTCTCTCAGGCTATTGCAGAACAAGCGCTGATCCTCACTACCGTTAATATCTCCCTCTGTTTATTATCTTCCTTTTATCTTGTATGTATCTTCTTTGTCCCTAGTTGTTCGCCTGTTGTCTTCCCCATTAGACTGTGAGCTCCTTGAGGGCAGGGACTGCCTTTCACCTTTCTTTGGATTTGCAGTGCCTGGCACACAGTAGATGCTTATTAAATGTTTGTGGACCGACTTTGGTGGACTGTGGACTGACACCAGCTTGCATGAGGGGACAGTTGTTTGTTTTCTAGGAGTTTCTCATATTGATGAAATCCCAGGTTCAGACCCCCCTCCCCAACTTCTTTGTGCACATATTGCATTGAATGTAAACTCATCAAGGGCAGGGGCTTTTTATGTCTTTGATAAATACATTGAAGAAGGGAAGTAGACACTTGGTCCTAACTTTTTCCTATTGAAGATCAGGTTCTCAGTTCTGACAGAAGGCATGAGTTTGGATTCCAGTGAAGGGGACAGGCGTGTGTCCTAATGTGTGAAACCATCCTGTAATTTTGAGCTTAACGTATGGCAGTTTTGAAAATGTCATGTATGTATGTCTTGTACGATTCAGCCAGGTTGGCTTTGTATTTACCTGTGGCCTCTGAAGCCTAGAGATGCTCCCTGTTCTTTTCGTGGTGCCTAGGAATTCATAATTGAGTTGTCATCTATGCTAACAACTTCAGTTGATGATTTCCCAGCTGGAAGCCTAATACTTGAGAAGGAAGGAGGCATGTGGTAGGGGGAAAGCCCTTTCCTGGAAATCACAAACATAATAATAATAATAATAATAATAATAATAATAATAATAATAATAATAATAATAATAATAAAAAACAATAATTATGGTAAATAGCATTTATATGAGTCTTTCTTTTGCAAAGCACTTTCATATGTTAGCTCATGTGATCCTTACCACAATTCCAAAGTGGGTACTATATTTATTTTCATTTTACAGATGAGGCACAGAGAAGTTGTGACTTGCTCAGGGTCACACAGCTAGTAAATATATGAATCACGACCCGAACTCAGGTCTTCATGCCTGCAAGTCCTGTGCTCTATCTGCTCTGCTGCCTAGCTCCTAGGCTTGGTTTAGAGTCCATTGACTGTGCCACCTTGGGCAACTTGCCCTTCCTCCTTAGGTCGCACTTTGTCTATGGGAGGAGGAGGACTGAATGATATGATCTCTAAGACCCTGCTAGCACTGTAATTATATACAATGTTGCAGTGCATCTTGTTTTTGTCCTATTTTCTGAAGATAAGTAGGAAGGAAACAATGATCTTGCCCCTGGACTTAGCATTTTTTTCTTGTGCCTTTCTCCCACCACTGATTTGCATGTGAAAATTTTGAAGTTGAAAAGCTGGATGGCCTTGGATCTAGAAGCCCTAGATAATTTGTTGGAAGGCAGACTCTGAACCAATGTTGATACAGTTTTTTGATACAGTTGAAAGTGAGAAGGGAGCTGTAAGAGATTTCTAATCCTAAATCAGAGTGTGGTTTCTAACAGAGACCTTGTCCTTAGTGAGTAGGAAGCAGACCTTACAAAACTGATTTAAACTTGCAGGTACTAGTTGAGATTGTTGTGGGTTTCAAGAGAGAAAAGGTGGAACCTCAGCTGAGAATACATTTGCAGCAAGAAGCTGACACAAGAGAAAAGGCCCAAAACCTTGTGTTCAGTGGAGCTGCTTCTGACAGTGACTGACAGTAACCCCAGGAGCTGCGGAACACTGTCTAGTTGTAGCCAGTAAGATCAGCAGGAATCAGCGCCCAGCTGAAATTATGTGCATACCAAAGGCTATTTGGGATATGAGTGCGAGGAAGAACAAACTTAGTTGGATTACATCATCAGAAAACTACAGTGGGCCTCCTCCGTCAGAGGGGCAAGTTTCTTTTCTACATGAGCTTTGGTCACATATGTTCTCTATGGGTGTGCCCTGCCCAGGTGCTTCCTATGTTTGTTTCTCTCCACATGTTTCCTATGTTATTCCATCTTCCCACTGAGCCTATATATGGATTTGTGGGAGAGTGTGCCCTAGAGTTGTGGGGGAAATGCTTTATTGCTACTTTTCTGATTTTGTCTTTTCATTAAATGCCTTTGCTGTGAACTAATTATGTTCCCTGGCTGACCAGGAAAAATAAACACATCAGCAGGGGTTCTGGAGCTATGATTTTTTGTGAATGCTGACCCACGTGGTACACTGAACCTGAGGCAGAGTCGTCTGGGGATCCACATATGCCACGATAGATTTCACTTTTCCCACCCTAACCTCAGTGTTTTGAGATGAAACTGGCCGAGTAAGGGGAAGCTTAAGCTGTTCACTTACCCCATTTGTTTTTTGAGGGCAAGCAGGCTATAGTAACTAGACATGAAAAAGGCCAGAGGAGAAGGCATTGGGAGCGGTCCCCTCACAGGCAGTAACCCCCAGAGAGAAGCTGGGATGTTTGACCTTAGTCAAAAACCCAAGAAACCAGCAGACTCCTTTCCCCAGTTCTGTGAAGTAGGCCTTTCTTAGTGGTAGGACTTTCACTAAACTTTTAAGAGGAAACAAACAAATGTGATTATGTTAATCTTCCAAAGCAACAATTCCCATGTGGAGGAGCAGAGAAAGTTCTGAGATACAAAATCATTAGTTTTGCCATTTGTACTATTAGGGCACATTAACCTTCAGAGATCCTGGCTGACTCCTAAGGTCCTTTCTAGCTCTTCGTCCCTGGGGCCCTATGATCTCCTCAGTGGAATTAGCCTGTAGGTTCATTAGAGTGCTGAATTCAGATCTGGAAAAGACCTTGGAAGAGTCCTCAACTTTAGGTAAGAAGATACGGGGCAGGGTCGAATCGTATGCGGTCAGCCAACAGTCATGACTTATGTGCTTAATATGTGCCAGGGATATGCTGAGTGCTGACGATTCAAGGAAAGGTCAAAAACATAGACCCTGTCTTCAATGAATTAACATATAGATGTGAGAGATAACATGTAACTAACTAGATACATACAAGATACATACAGAGCAGATGGAAGGTAACCTCAGAGGGGAAAGCCCTGCTGAGGGCTTGTGGGAAAGGCCTACTTGAAGAAAATGGGATTTGAGCTGGGTCTTGCGGAAGCCAAGTGGAGGTGAGGAGAAGGGGCATTTCAAGTGAGGGGGCAACCAGTGCAAACAAGATGGGAGTGGACGTATGAGATATGAGGGATGTTGAAATGGTAGAAATGCTAGGTTTTGGCAATGGATTGGATACATGGGGTCAGTGTAAGTAAGGGGTCAAGGATGACACTGAGGTTGAGAACCTACATCACTGGGTAGGTGGTGGTGTACTTGACAATAATAGGGAAATGTAGTAGAGGGGAATATTTTGGGGAAACATGATGAGTTCTGCTTTAGATGTCCAAAAAGCAGTTAACTGGCAATAATTAAGCAGTTCACTGTATCAAAAGCACAAGACTTGTAAGGCAGTAAGACCTGAGCTTGAACTTCCTAATTGTGTGATCCTGGGCGAGTCATTTAAACTCTCTTTGGTCATCAGTTTCCTCATCTATAATAGGGAAATAATAATACACGTACCCCCTACTCCAAACCTCAGGGCTGTTATGAGGGCCAAGTGAGATCATCCTATAAAGCACTTTGCAAGTCTTAGGTGCTGTATAAATGTCAGCGATTGTGACGGGGATGATGCCAGACTGAGTTCAGGTGAGTTTAGGGCTGGATAATAGACCTTGGAATCATCTGCAGAGAGTACTGTCACCTCTCTCCATAGAGAACTCCCATGGGAGCTGATAAAAGATGAGAAGAGGGTTAAAGACCACATTATAGGATGTGCCCTTATTTAGGAGGCAAAACACAAAAGAGGATCCAGCATAGGAGGTAGGTGGAGCAGGCAGAGAGGGGGGAGCAGAACAATGAAAGAGTGATGTCCCAAAAACCTAGAGAAGAGGGGCAGCGAGGTGGCACAGTAGATAGAGCACCGGCCCTGGGGTCAGGAGGACCTAAGTTCAAATCCAGCCTCAGACCAAACACTTGACACTTACTAGCTGTGTGACCCTGGGCAAGTCACTTAACCCCATTGCCTAGCCAAAAATAACCCCAAAACAATAACAACAACAACAAAAACCTAGAGAGGAAAGAGGATCGAGCAAGTCCTTTCACTTCTTTGACCTTCGTTTTCCACATTTGTAAAATGGAGCTAATATTTCCACTTCCTATCTCATAGAGCAGCTGGGAAGAAAACGCTTCATCAATCTATTGAAAGGTGAGGAAATAAATAGTTTACCCAGTTGAAATTCACAATATTTGATTGTGGTGCCCAGATTCAAGAGTGAACTGTTGGCACCTACATAATATGGTTGAAAAAGGCGACTAATTAAAAGTGGGGTGGGGTGGAGAAGTGGTTGGAATATATGGCTAACAGGGAATATCAGGAAAAGAAGGCAGAAACAGGAGGGTTATAAGTCAGTGAACCAACAAACATGTATTAAATATCTCCTCTGTGTACGGTGAAGGGCAAAGACAATAATGAAACAATTCTTGCCTTCAAAGACCTTACCTTCTGTCAAGAAAGATGGAATGCACGTATCAGAATAAATACAAAGTAAATACCGTACCCACAGCAGGATAGTTAAGTGTGGAGGCTGGTAGCATTTGGGGATAGGGATCAGGAAGGACTTCTTGTAGAGGTGAAGCTTGAGTTGAATTTTGAAGGGAGTAAGGTCCTTAGAGATCAGGGAATAAATTCTAGGAAGAGAGGGAGGCTAGTGCCAAGACTGGCTGTGGAAATGGGTCTAGTCAAGGTAGTCAAGAGAGAAAGCTACGGAGGGGCCATGGGGTATATGGAAAGAGCAATGACTTTAGAGTCCTGGGTTCAAATCCCTTATTTGTCACTTCTTTGTGACGCTGTCTGGGCCTCAGTTTACTCATCTGTAAAATGGGGGGGTTGAACTGGGTGACCTCAAAGGTCCTTCCATCTCTAAATCCATGATCTTTGGAGAGTGAACCAGATGTCCTGTAGTGAGTACTGAGGAGCAGAATTAGGCATAAGAACCTTTGTACCTTGTCAAACAGTTAACCTTTTTTATCTATTTGCCTTTTCCTACCTCCACCATATGGTAAATCCCTTAAGAAGCTGGCATGTTATTATTGGAAATGGAGAGTGGTGAAAAAAATCTTTGGGATTCCCCCCAATCCTTACCTTGCAGAATTCTTTTTGTGTAGGGGAGCCCTATAAATGAGGGCTTGTAGCAGCAACCAGAAGTCTGAAATATTCACCAAGGAGTGGCTTTGCTGATGGGAGACTGGGAATGCATGGTGGTGTCATGAGATTCAGTAGGCCTCCTGTACCCCAAGACACCATAGTCCCTAGTTTAGGAAAGGATATTTAAATTGATTCTCCTTTCAAATCCCTCACCTCCCTTTCTCTCATTTCTGAAGGTCACAAGCTAAGTTCTTTTGGGGTTCATTCTGTGACAGCTCCTTAGGAAACAGGGTGGGCTGAGGGAAGTATCTCCCCCAAAATACAAGTGTCACAGTTTAGCTGACACATCGGGTAGAACCATCACCGCTAGCTAGTGCATTTTTCTACCCTGCCCAGTGATTCTGTGACAGGGCTGGGTCATATTTTTACTTGTTTTCCAGGGCAGGGGGAATAGAGGTTAGCCTTGTGATGTCATTGGTCGGGGGAGGGTGGCTTCTAGCTGAGGAAGATCACTGTACCAATGCAGGTTGGTGCTTTTTCTTTCAAATCTTTAAGAGTTACCAGATCATAGAGAGCTTAAGTGATTTGTGCAGGGTCACATCAAGAGTATAGGGCAGAATTGGGCCTTGAACGTAGGCCTTCCCAGCTTTGGGACCAGCTCTAACCACTGTGTCATATTGCATTACAAAAAGAGCATTTATTCCTTTTGGACTTCACAGCGTAGACAGACAGTCACTGGTAAACAGAGCTCACGTCTTGTCAGTTGTGTCTTATTTGTTAAAGCACTTGATTGACTGGGAAGGGAAGGGGCAGTGGGGGCAGTGGTGGGGGTGGGGATATCATTCTTGGCCTCTGCTGTGTTCCCTGTCCTCTTGTCTTAGGCACACTTTAAAATGTTTGAAGGAGCGTGCAGAAGATTTGGAAGGTCCTGGGGGTTAGTGGGAGGGAGTCTTCCATACTTCTATTTTGCAAGATGTACAGAGACAAACTTTGTGACTGCAATCCTTTGGTCTGCTTCCTAGGCTAACTGGCTTGGGGTGTTTTTAAAGCAGCCCAGAGGCAGAAAAAGAATTCTGGGGATTGACATACGAACCAGGACGCTGTGCTTAAGGCAGGAAAAGCTGTTCACAGCTGTATTTAGGTCCTGAGTAAGCCCTCCCCACCAGAGAAGACTGAATAGTGCTGTGACCCCAGGTAAGGCTGCTTGAGCAGAGTAGAACCCAGCAAATATTCATCTGAATATCAGTCCCCAGAGGGCCGTGCCCCTCCTACCTATGATCTTAGCCCTCTAGGTTTGAGTTCTAGTGGATACCAGGTACCTACGATTGAAAGGCACACCTGGGGCTTCAGAAAAGGCAGTTCCTTTGAAAGGTTCCAGGGTCTTCACACTGACTTTTAATTTTTTGGAAAGGAGGGGTTCTAGTCAAGATTCAAGAATTTGGTAAGTGACATTAATTACCTTTGCATAAGAATAACAACTAACATTTATACAGCACTTCAAGGCTTTACGGAGCACCTTATGTGTATTATTTCATTTGGTCCTCACAACAACTCTATGAGGTAGGTGCTATTATTACTTTCAATTTTGTAGATGAGGAAACTGAGGCACAGAGTATTTCAGTGACTTACTTGCCTGGGGTCATGCAGCTGGTAAGTGTCTGGGTCAGGATTCAGATTCTAGACTCTAATTTGGGTATTTCTATCCACTAGGCCATTGAGCTTACTTTGGGGTATATAACACAAAGGCTCCATCAGCTCTATACCCCCAAGATAGTGAATTGCTTTTACAAAAAATCCAGACTGAAGAGTCAGCCCAGTATGGTGCATTCAGGGAGACCTGGGTAGGAGACTGGCCTCTGCCACCTGCTGACTATGTTCTCAGGGCCTGGAAAACTGTTTAAGACTGTGAGCTGCAGAGCAGGTGGAGAGCCGCATTAGGAGAAGGAGATTTCACACTGGGAGTTCCTTATGCCAATGACATCAGAGATGAGAACGGCAGGGAACCCGGAGAAGAGACTTGGGAGAAGCAAAAGTTGGGGAGCTGGACTCCAATGGTCTGTGCTTCAGCAGATTGACATCGGACTTCAACACAGTCTTATGGATTTATTAATGTGGGCGTTGCTTTCATCACTGCAGACCGTGACTCCTTCCGCCTGCCCATCCTGCCCATTTCCCTCCATAGTAGATTCCGCCAACATGCTGGAGGTCCAGGGATATTTCAGAAGTTCCATTGGAGCAATGAGGTGTTCTCATCCTTCTCTCTGAGCACACGACTGGCAACTTAATGGGAAATAAATACGCAACTGAGAGACAGAGTGCCAGATTTGCATTCACGAGATGAGGGTTCCGATCCTGCCTTGGCCACTCATTAGCTCTATGGCCATATGTAAGAGCCTTTACCTCTGGCAAATCTGTAAGGCTTTTTTGTTAGGTAATGGCCTGGAAGCCTCTGTGTTGGCATACATTTGATCTTTATGTTTATTTATGATGTCCAGGTTTTACATTAGGTGGCAGAAGACTGATTATTTCCTTTGCCCTCCCTTCCTGAGACACTTGATTGTGTCCCACCTTGAGACACAGCTATTAAATGTCACAGTGGCATTAGGGGCAATAGGAGCTGACACTTATACAGTGCTTTGAGGCTTTTAAATCGTTTTGTGTCTATTATCTCATCTGACTTTTCTTGGCAACTCTGTGAGGCAGGGGATACCTATGACTCTTGTTTTTTCAAATGAGGGAAACTGAGGCACAAAGCATTGAAGCCTTGGCTACATCCATGCAGCTAGTAGCTGTTCAAGGTTTTTTTAGACTTGTGAATTTAAGCCATCTTTCCGAACCTTACCCTGCCTCTGTTCTAGCTTATATAGCTGAGTCAAACAGGTTTGTTTTCAGATATGGTGCTCTCCCAAATGTCTGCCACAAGAGGGTCTGTAACAGGGGCTCTGAAGCCTGGGACACTGCGTCCTGGTTTCTGAGGAATGCAGACCCATATTTCCTTTGCCTTGACCTTCAGGGGATAGAAGAAAAATGTGGATCAACAACCTGATGTGAGTGAGGGACAATTATACTTGGGGCTGAATCAGTGCTGTGGCAGTCAGCAGCCCACAGTTGGTCCATTTTTAAAATAGAAGGTATTTTCCAAGCACTTTCCTACACAAGAGGATTGTTGAAACTGGAGTGACTGAGTCATGAGTTAGAATAGTCTGATTCTAATCAGAAAAATCACAACCCTCTCTTTCCCACATGCCAGATTCCTACCAGACTGTGGGTTCTTAGAAGTTGTATGCTTGTCCCAATTATCTAGACAGCAAAATGAGTGTGAACATCGATGAGTAAGTAACACAGCCCTCCTTGTTCCTCCAGTAGACTGTAAACTCCTTGAAGGCAGAGGTTGTTTCCGTTGTCTCTGTATCCTTAGCATAGCACACAGTAGGTATCTAATAAATTAAAAATAAAATGGAACTTGAGTTGAATTTTGGGTGTCAGTGTGGGAGTAGAATGTTCTAAGGAACGCTAGCTTGGTCCCAAGGAACAATACAATGTTGGTACTATTTCTGAGGTGCAGTTTTTCCATTGGGTATAGCTAGCAAAGGAAATCTATCAACGAGAAATGATTCAGAGTATAGTTATTTCAATCATTTTGACATGTTGTGCTGGAGTATGATTTCACATGTTCTTTTTAGGACATCTTTGGGCCAGTGTAAAAGTGATTCAGTGAAACCTTGTACAAAAGGGCGTAGGCTTAGGGACCTTTGAGATGATCTAGTCCAGCTCAGTCGCTTTTACAGATGTGGCAGCCAAGATCAAGTGACTGACCCAAGGTCATTCATGTAACAAGCAGGGCTGAGCCAGGATTTGACTCCAGAACCCACGATTCCAAACTCAGTGCTGCCTTTTCAGCACTGCACACTGGTTTCACTTTCTGTACTAGGATAATAATAATAACTGACAGGCCTAGGAAGGTTCCATTCCTCAGGAGATATCAAGTATAGAAAACTGCATAGACTGCCCAACTGCACTGTGGCGTGATTAGGGGTCTGCCGAAACTGCCTCTTCTCTCTTTTGTACTTGCTGTTCTAAGTGATGACTATCTGGGGAGACACAGACATTTAGAAATGAAGGGGAGGTAAAAACAAAACCTCTCCACAAAAATTAAAAGACAGACATCAGAGTCGACAATAAAATAGTGATTTCAAGTTTTCAAAGAGCTTTGAATACCTTTTCCCTTTAGCGCCTCACAGCAACTCCGTGAGGCTGGTGTTACAGTTATTACTGTGACCATTTTACAGATGAGGAAGTTGAGGCTCAAGCAGCTGACCTCAGGTGATATAACTAGTGAGTGTCAGAGGAAGGATTTGAACCTAGGTCTTCCTGAATCCATGTCCACTAAACATACTGTGTAGCCTGCTGCCTAGGGGGTTCTGCATACAACTAAGAAGGTGGAGATGATTTTTTATGAACATATCACCAGCTTCATGGAGAACAGCGGTGCAGGTACAGAATAATAGCTGGTAGTTTAGAAAAGGCCTAGGTAAAGTGAGGTGTTGCTTTCCTTACCTGTGGTCTCTCACCTTGTGTCCTTGTACTGGCTATCTCCAGTGCCTGGCATGCATGCCCTTCTCTGCTCAGGCTCGGACTTTAGCTGAAGCTGCCCTTCTACAGGAAGCCTCGCCTCGTCCTCTAAGGGAAGAAGCTAGTTTTGTTTCTCTCGTACATCCTCAGGGCTTGGCACATAGTAAGTACTTAATACATGCTTGTGGATAGAAAACATGATCTTTGATTTCTTGATTTATTAGCCCAAACCAGGATTCAGAGGGACCCAAAGCAGGTTGGTGTATCCTTGCCAGACCTACCGCTATATCATTTTAAGGCTCATTGACTCACATTCCCTTTAAGAACTGGTCCTTATGTCTATCGCTCATAATCTGTTGTCCCTAGCACCTTAAGAGCTTGACTTCCCTCCTCTGGGATGGGCACACCTGTCCAGTCTACTCTTATGCTCAAGTCTCAAAGCCTAGTGACAAAGGAGCTCCTTGCACCTGAGAGACAGCACACACAACCAGGCAGTGTGGAATACAGCAGAAATCCCTGGGTGGACTTTAGGCCAGATTCGGGTCCTGGCTCTGACTTTTACCAGCTGTGTAACCCCAAGTAAGTCTCTTGTCCTCTGAGCCTTAGTTTCATTACCTATAAAATGGGTATAATGATAGACTCCCTGTCTCACAGGTTGTTCTGAGGAGAGTATTGTGCAAAATATAGAGCCCCACAGATATGGTTTGTTGGTCTCTGTCAGAGCCTTCATTACATTAGTGGAGGCAATTCCAGGCAAGGAGACTCCCTCTACAAATGCAAATTCTCAACTCCTCTGCAAGACCTAACCTCAAAGAGTCATTTGGGGACCTCTGACAGGTTGAGGGACTTGGCCAGGGGGGCAAAGTCAAGTATGTTTCAGGGGCAGAATCTGAGTCTGGGTTGTTCTGTCTTGAAGAGCAGCTCTCTAGCAGTGGTCTATTGTATTAGAATTGGTTGTTGTAGCTGTAGATTTTGTTATTGTCCAGCAAGTACTTTCTCAGAGCAAGGTCCTTAGCTCAGCTCTTTCCCTCTCCCAATATCTGCTGCTATAAAGAGCAGCCGCAAGCCCAGAATTTCCAACCTTTTATGAACTCACCGGTCATCATTCCAATGATGTTATCTTTCCAAGTAAGTACATATGCTATCTGCCTTCTTCCTGGACTCCTGTTGGTTCTGGAAATATCCTAAGACAACAAAGCACCTATCTTCTCTTGAGAAAGGCACCCTAAGGGTTAAGGGAGGCTATGCATGGATCCACTTGGATCTTCCAGTTTTTCCAGGACCAGAAGCAGAGCAGAGCAGAGGTGAGGAAAGTGCTGAACTGTCCATAGGATCTAAGATGGATTTCAGAAGTCACCTCCTCACTTTAGAGATGAGGAAACTGAGGCCTGCAGGAATGACATGATTTGGTAGTCCATAGCAGAACTGGGGTTGGAACCTAGGGCTCTTCCCTCCAAATCCCAAACCCTTTCCACTGCACCGTGGAAAGGCATCGCAGTTAGACTCTATCCCCAATGCCCAGAGCTAAGACGAGGGCAGAGAGCAGTTAGTTTCTGTCCTCATCGCACTTTCTAGTGCCACATGTCACATTTTGGATATGAGGGCCTCTTGGATGCTGAATCCCATCTGTTTACATGCATCAGTTAATCAATAAACACATATTAAGTGCCCACTGTGTGCCAGGCACTGTGCTAAATTCTTGCCCCCTCCTCCCCCTGGTGATTCTTCAGATTTTACATTTGGTTCTGCTACCTGTGTACTTGATCACCTGAAAGAACGTTGGCCCCATTGTTAGTGAACGTGAGTTTGAATCACACCTTGGCTTCTGTTTCTTTAGCTGTACAAAAGGGAGGTTAGACAATATGGCCTCTGGGGTCCTTTCCCATTCTGGATCTAGAAGCCTGTGTGTGACTGCCCTGTGCCCCAGTTTCCTTCTTTGTAAAATGAGAGAATTGGACTAGATTTCTCTCTGTGAACTCTCAAGATTCAAACATTTTCTTGCTGTGGCCTCTCTTCCTCCACTCCCATTGCCCTGACCCCTGACTCTCAGTCTTGTCCAGTTGCAGCCAGCTCCCAGAGTGCCATGCTTCAACCTGGTCCCTTCTCATGGCTGACTCCCTTGCTTTTGAACTTTCCAGGGATGGAGCTTCCAGTGCTTCTCTGGCAGGCCTTGGATTCCTTGTGAATCATTTGTGGATTGGTTTTGAATTGCCCACATTGCTGTGGATGGAGACTACTCAGAGCAAGGTCATGCTTACCAATGGTGGCTGAGAGAGTTGTTTTGTCCCAGGCGTATTGCAGTCACTTGGAGTTTGTTCTTAGCCATTATAGAAAACGATCGCTGCCACTTGCAGATAGTTCCAAAGAGCTGGCTCTTCTCTGGAGGTTCACAGCCTTTAGCAGGATCTGGTTAAACCACTGCCTGAAGCATCATTGACATGTCCTCATCACCGTTTACTAATGATTGTCTTCCCACTGTAGGGATTACTATGATGGTGCTTACTGTCAGAACACACAGGCAGAAAAAAAATATTTCT
Organism: Phascolarctos cinereus; assembly: GCF_003287225.1. NCBI lineage: Eukaryota > Metazoa > Chordata > Mammalia > Diprotodontia > Phascolarctidae > Phascolarctos > Phascolarctos cinereus. The sequence continues at coordinate 25,934,225 of NW_027555514.1, read as the reverse complement.
AAGAGCCCAAATCTAATGTAATTACAGAGTCCCTGACTGCTGCCACAATGTCGCTGGGAAATCATTTTGAAATTATCAGATGGATAAAGAACTAAGTCACATCCCGAGCTTACCCCTTCCCCTCCCCATTACATGCATTAAAATAAATTGGTGAGGACACAGTGGGTGTTGGTGACAAAAGAGAGCGTTGGAGACAATTCTGTGAATAGAGGGAAGCGGCTTCTTCAATCTGTTTCTTTCTTTATTTTTCCTTTCCCCTTGAATGAGAAGAGAAAAATGATATAAGGCTGTATAAAGGCACGGGCAGCCTTCTAGATTCTGACGTGGAGGACAGAGGGCTGGCCACCGCCCCTGTATTCTCACTTAGGACCAAGCATTTGGGAGAGCAGCAGTGGGAGGCCACCCAGGGAGAGGTGGACCAGGCCTCCTTCCTTAAGCAGTTAGGTGGTACTTTAACATTTGAAAGGTGCTTTTCATATATTCTCCCTTAATTCTCACTGTGTTCCAGAGAACACTGTGCCATTATTATCTCATTTTACACACGAGGAAACCGAGGCCAAAGGCGGTTGGCAAGTGTCAGAGCCAGGGGTTGTACCCAGGTCTCTCCTGACTGTCTAACCCTCTCTCTGGGTAGACAGGTTGCATATGGCATATTAGGAGAGTTACCATCATCTACAAGGTTACAGACCCATTGAGCTATCATTCTCTTTTCCATGGGCCGCAGGGGCCATTTTCACAGTTTAGCCTTGTTTGTTCCAGTTTTTCTACTTGACCACACTGCTATTTAATACATCGTACTATCCCTCTTCCCTTTCCTCTTCCTTTCCCTGGTGGGAGGTAAGGGAGTTGATTCTGATAGCTACAGCTGGCTCAGGAGCCTAGGATATGTAGAATGGCCAGTCAACATAAGGTTTGGGGTGACTTTTGAGGTGATTGGCTCTTTCCTGAAATGCCTGTAGATATGGCAGGAATTCCATAGTTGTCTTGGATTGATCTAAATAAACTCCTCTCCCTTCACAAAATTCCTGATATGAAGCCCCCAGGAGCCAGTTTTGCAGAAAGGAGTGCTACATATAAAGAGGAGATGGAGAAAAATACAAGATGTCTTTCTTGGCCCTTCCCTTAGGGTAGAAGTCAGTTACCCAAGTGGCCAAGGCCTTTCTATAGAGGGAGTTTCGTTACTTAGAACTCCCTACACCAGTGACACATAGCCAGTGGAAGAAAAATAAATTTGGTGGTAAAATATACAGGAAAGACAGATAAGTCCATGTGTGAGCTGTTGATAATAAGCAAATACCACTGTTTAAAGTGAGTTCAGAAGAAGTATTATCAGTTTCATAGTTGGAAAAGTGATGGAGGAGAGAGAGGAAGACTCAGCCCGAGCTCCTGAGCAGGGAAGGGCATCAAAAAGGACACCTGCCCCCATCATCAGTCATTCTTCTCTTGGCCAAGTGAAGGGGGGGGTAGGTGGAGCTCATCTCAAGTTCCTAAATCTCTTGGTTTATTTCTCCTTTCAAGGATGTCATGGGGGGAAACAGCACCTTACAATGTTTGATCTATGGAAGTCTGGAATGTGGTGGGGTAGGCAGATCAAAGGCAGCACTTGAGAAAAGAGAGGGACAGGTACAAGAGAGATGCATTTTTTTTTTTATGCTCAGAGCCTCCATGATTTAAACACAGTATTTATGTACCTGAGAGATGTACCTGGACCTGAGAGATGAACACATTCTTTCTCTGGGAGAGATATGCTGACTGACCCAGGAGTTACAAGAATTAGAGGCAGCTAGGTGGCCTGGTGGATAGAACAGTGGACCTGGAGTCAGGAAGACCTGAGTTCAAATCCAGTCTCAGACATTTATTGTCTATGTGACTTTGGTCAAGTCATTTTGCCTTTGTATGTTTCAATTTTCCCATTTGCAAAATGGGGGTAATAATAGGGCTTTACTTTCATTGCTGCAAATTATACTTGAAAAAGTCTGCAGAGGGTTGTGTGTGAATTCTAATTTTGATGATATCCTATGGCCTTTAGCATTTATAGTCTGACTCCAGCCTACCTTTCCAGTCTTGTATTACATTACTGCCTTTCACCTGCCCTTAATTTCCCAAACATGCATACTTGGTGTTCCCAGGACGTGGCATTCCATTTCCACCTCTGTGTCTTTGAACAGACTGCACCATTTGCCTGGTGTTCTTCCTTGGATCAGCTTTGAAGATCTTTGGCTTAAAGGTACCACTTCCTAGGAGAAATCTCACCTGATCCCCCTGGTGATTAACAACTTCTCTTTCCTCACATTACTTTGGTGCTTGTCTCTATAAATTAATGCTGTGTCCCTTCTCATCCCCTTGAGGAGCGGGGTCTGGTTTTTTTTGTTTGTTTGTTTGTTTTGTTTTGACTGTTACCTAGGTACTTACCCAATGCTTGTTGGACTGAACTGAATCAAATGGTTCTCAGAGCTTAGGAACTGTGTCTCTGAGGGACCATTATAAAATCTGGGGAAAACAATAATCATGTGACATTTCTCTCCGCAAAACTAATTTTGTGTAAAAAAAATCTGGCGATTACTCGCCTACTTTGACCCCCTCAGCACTTGCCATATTTTAAGTTTGATTTTGGGGGAAGCTGATGCAGTCCAACATTTTGGGTGACACTGAGAGTCCTTCTCTGGAGAAAGGTGAAGTGGGGTTTCAGCCACAAATTGTGCTCAAGGAGAGGACCAGAGATCTCGCTAAACTTACCTCCCTCTCTCCAGCCTCGTGGTGATGATGATTAGAACATGTGAACGTGGTGACCAAGTCAGGGAACTGAAAGGAACCCCTCCGGGAACACAAACACTCTGATGGTGGGGACCCCATAGGTACTTCTGCTAGTGTTGTATATCTAAGGAAACCATTCGTCATGAGAAACCTCTTCTAATTCTGGGCCTTTTCTTTAAGCCCTAGTATAAGGGCCTAACATTCCTCCTAATAAGATGTAGGATTTGACACTGGAGCTACTGGGTTGACCTCCATTTGCTTTGGTGTCCTACAAAGCGCTGAAAGTCCGGGAGGCAAAGAATGATGGTTTCTCCATTAAGAGCAGAACTCTGAGTGGGAAGCCTGTCCCGCCACCATGCTCATACGAGTACCTACCCTGCTCCTAGGATCAGCATTTTCAGAGAAGGTGATCTTCTTCTTCCTCTACTGGAATGATGAGATTTGTGACAGAGGCCCAGTGGCCGTGCTCCCAGGCGGCAGCTCTGTCTTGGAAGTACATAGATCTCACCCCCGAATTTCAGAGTTTGAAGGGACATCAGAGGCCAGCTGGTCCAAACCAGTACGTGACAAGAATCCCCCCTACAATATGCCTGACACGTGATTGGCCAGTCTGCCTGAAGACCTCCAGTGGGGGAGGGGGCTTACCTCGGCAGGCAGTCCGTTGTACTTTTGGATAACCGTGTTAGTTTGGAAAAAATTTTACTTCTGTCAGGCCTACATCCATCTCTCTTCTACTTCATCCATTACTCTTGGTTCTGAAAAAAAGTCTATTCCTTCTTCCATGTCACAGTCCTTCAGATACTTGTCCTCTAATTTCTTCTCCTCTCCTAGCTAACATTCCCAGCTCCTTCTATCAGCCCTCCATTGGCGTGGCTCTGAGGTCCATCACCATCCTTTTTATTCACCTCCGGACTCCTTGCAGCTTATCCATCTTCTTCCTCAACTGTGGTGCCCAGAATTCCATGCAATACTTCAGATAGGATCTGACCAAAGGCCCAGTACAGTGAAATTTGCCTCTCTGCTCCTGAACACTCTGTGCCAAAGTACTGGGGATACAAATAGAACGGTAAGGGGCTTGCATTCAATGAAGGAGGATGGGAAGAGCACCTATGGGAGCATGTCATTGCAGGGTGGATGGAAAGGCCTAGCAGCCTTTAGGATGCAGCAGCAGCCCACGGGTCCACAGGGTACATTGGCTGGGTTCTCTTAAGGCAACCCAAGATCCCATTAGCTTTTTTTGGCGGCTCCATCATATGGCAGGTGTATACGAGCTTGTAGTTCAATGAACCTCTCAGATCTTTCTCAAATGAACTGCTGTTTAGTCATACTTGCCTTATATTCTACTTGAGATGTTGATTTTTTTTTTAACCTACGTGTAAGACTTGACATTTATCTTCATTAAATCTCACTTATAGTTCTGGACCAATGTTCCAGACTGTCAAGATTCTGTTGGATCCTGACTGTATTATCTGGGCCCACAGGGCATATGTTTTTCAAGTGAGGAGAAGACATGGATAGCTCCACCACGAAAGAATTCTGTAAAACTGGAGAGCTTGTAAAAGTCAAAATGTCCTTTGCCATTGCCTTGTACTGCTTCCTCCACAGTGTTATCCAACGTACTGTACTCTGGTCTTTCTCCCAGCTTTGTATTACTTCTCTAACCTCAATTTTGTGAGTTCTTCCTAGGTTCCTAGATTCATTGACCTAGCAAACTCTTTGGCCTGATTCTGAGAAGGTATTCTGTGTAACCTTTTGCCACGTGGCTAAAAGTATGGACTTCTCCAAGGAATGCTATCTTTGCTTTTCTCCAAGCTAGTTATCTATAGGGGGTGGGGATTTAGTAGTTGTCACTAGTGATTTTGTGAATAGTTCATTTCTATATGCTGAATAAAGAAGTCATTTTTCATGGCCGAATCCAGAACTTTGCTTGAGAATGCTCTGTGGATGTTTGTAGTCCTGTACAGAAGTGTCCCGTGATACTCTTAAGGTACACAGTGGTGGTGATGGGGGCAGAGGCAGCAGGAGACATCTATCTGCTAGTTATGCCCATAGCTAAGACCCTAAAACATGACAGAATTTGGTTGAAGTGGTAGGTCAGGAATATTTTCTCTCCACTCCCAGGTGGGGAATGTGACTCCTCTGTCTCAAAGCTGAGAATCCAGAAGCACCCAAGATGTGGATTGCCCAAATGACAATGGAAAGGTATAACGGGTGTTTAGGCATAATGTTAGTTAGCAGTATGTACCTTGTTAAAAATAAGGAATTGTTGAGGCCAACAAAGGTATGTACGTTCAAAAAGCATAGACTGGTCTTATACCAAGGTATAATCAACGAATAGCCTGTGGGCTCTATTGATCTGCTTATGATGTCACGAGAACCCAAGGAAGGCCCCGATGTGCTGCATAGCCCAAGGATGAGAATTTCCCAGGATAGAGCGGCGCAGATAGGCTGCCATCTACGTCCCTGCAGTAAACAAATATCCAAACCGATGAGATCACAGATTAAGTGGTAAACAAAGGTAGAGGAGGCGTCTTGCTGACTCCAATTTTCTTCAGCAAGGAGCCCAGATCTCAGATTGTTTACATGCTTCCTTAAAAGCAATTGGAATTAGGATGTTTGGCACAAAGTATAGTTCGCACTGATTTGTCGGGGCTTTTATACTCTAAGGATAAATAAGGACAAATGAGCATCGCTTGATGCCAATCTTTCTCTTGGTTAACCGTATTCAAGGAGCTGCTGAGCTGACAAGGTAAGCCACGGCGGCCCCACAGAGCCCCACTTAAGTTAACCATTTTGGCCGGTGACCGTTCCTCAAGGTAAATGTCACTCAGAGGACTTGCATGTTGCACAACTTTTCTTTTTATGAGGCCTTATCCCGACTTAAGGGAGCATCATGCGACCTCTTTAATTTTGCCAATGGTTTTGATTTAGATTGACCCGTTTCTTGTTGCCTCAGTTTTCTCAGCTGTAAAAAGGGAAGGAGAAAATACAATTGTGAGGAAAGATGCATCAAAAATGGTTGGAACAGACAAGGGTAAGCGATGTGGAACAGAGTAAAGGGAGTTGGGGTCAGTCAATAACTGGATTCCTGTCATTTACCGGATCTCTCTTCCTCATCTATGAAATGGAGGGGTTGGACTCAGTGGCCTCTGAGATCCCCTCCAACTCTCAGTCTATGATCCTAATAAAACTGAACATTTAAAGGGATTGAGAAATGTAGTCATTCTTGCTTCACATTAAGAAAATCTCGTTGGAAAAAAACTTGAACTTCTAAAACAGATAATATCATCAGGGGGTGGTGCTAAAGTGGGGGAAGAAAGCAGTGATTGTTTTCTAAGAATTCTTTATCTTGCAAAAAGATTGCTTCAAATGTGTGTAATTCCTGATTCTTAACTTTCTTTGTGGCTTAGAACCCTCTGGGGTCCTGGTAAAACCTGTGGAACCCTTTTTAAAATAATGTTTTTGCTGATACAGGACATTTGTTTAAATCTCCTTATATACTTGGGAGGGGGAAGGGCTCATTTAGATTTTAGGGTCACAGATTTGGAGATGTGAGGGACCTTGGGGTCAATGCCTCCAACCTTCTCAGTTTACAGGCAAGAAAAACTGTGAGGTGCGTAGAGGTTAGATGACTTTCTGGGGGTCATGCAGCTGGTAGGTTTCTGGAACGAGATTTAGATTTGGGGCTTCCTGATTCCAAATCCACTGCCTGCTCCTATTCTACAGTGATGTAGTGAATGGACCTGGGTCAGAAAGACCTGAGTCAGAGTCTGGCCTCAGATACTTATAAGTGTGTGGCCCTAGGCAAGTCTTTTAACCTGTTTGCCTCAGTTTCCTCATCTACAAAATGGGGATAATAGTAGCATCTACTCTTTGTGTTTGTCATTAGAATAAAAATAAATAATATTTTAAAAGCAATTTGCTGGTTGGTCAGTTGTTGTCCTTGGCTCTCGAAGATGACCAAAATAACATCACCAGGTTAGAGTCAAGTTATGATGCATCTGACTACCACTGATCAGAGTTGGGTTCCAAATCCTCTCCCTTCCTCCCTCCCTACCTACCCTCATTGAGATGGCAAGCAACTCGATATAGGTTATATATGTGTAATCATGCAAAAGACCTCCATAGTAGTCATGTTGTGAAAAACTAACTTTATTTCCCTTCATCCTATCCTGCCCCCGTTTATTCTATTCTCTCTTTTGACCCTGTTCCTCTTTAGAAGTGTTTGCTTCTGATTACCCCCTCCCCCAACCTTCCCTCTCTTCTATCATCCCCACTGCTCTCTTATGTCCTTCCCCCCTACTTTCCTGTAGGGAAGATAGATTTCCATACCCAATTGAGTGTGTATGTTTTCCCTCCTTAAGCCAAATTCAATGAGAATAAGATTCACTCATTCCCTCTCACCTTCCCCCACTTCCCCTCCACTGTAAAAGCTTTTTCTTGTCTGTTTTATGTGAGATAATTTACCCCATTCTACCTTTCCCTCTGAATAATTTTTTAAAAATATTCATGGACACTAGTTTAAGATGTCCTGTTCAAGTGCATCTAAGTTTTCCTTTATGGGCTATCAAGTACCTAGTGTCCAATTAAGACTCTGTAGAGCCGTGAAGCATCAAGCTCTTTTCTGGGAGCAGTGGAAAGTTAGTCTAGTTTACAAACAAAACTATACTGTGTTTTGGAAAAAAAGTTTAAAATATTATAAAATGGAAATTTGGTTGCTTCTGTTATTGCAGTTGAAAGGATTTTTAAAGATTTTAGTTTCTATTTTAAAACCAAAGTGTTCTTCATTTTTAGAACATAGTAACAAGAACTGGTTGTAAAGCAGTAAAAACACTAGTTTCAGAAAGTATGAGATTTATGTTTGTAAATTGAATAAACTAATAAATATAAAATCAGAGAAAAACAATTTTTAGAAAAAGTGACATCTAAAATGAAGTAAAACTATCTTGACAAAATATCAAGACGTCAAATTACATAATAGCAATAGTTTCACATTTTAATTATCAAAATTCCAAATGGATGGGAGGTCAAAATAGGGAGAACTGTTTGCAAATAAGTCAGTGTCAAGATGGTGCCTGGAGGCCACGGGGCATAGCATCAATTTCAGACATGTTGGTGGCCTTGGAGATGACTGGTGAGTGAGGCCCAGGATCACCTCATAATATCTTCTGCATAGGGTTGGACTCACAGATAAAAGCTCCAGTATCCTACAAGAAGAGTGACAAATGGAGAAGCTAGGGTCAGATGATAAACAAATAGTTTAACTTATAATTTTTCTTCATTTGTTGTAAATTCCCTTTTTTATTTTTTAATATTGGTAATTAGGTTTTCCTTTTTCTCCTTTTAAATCAAATTAGCTAATGGTTTATTTTATTGGATTAAGAAAACAGCTCCTAGGTTTGTTTAATTCAGGAGGGTTTTTTGTTTTTGGTTTGTTTTCAATTTTGTTAATATCATCTTTAATTTTAATTTCATCTTTAATTTTTATTTTTGGTGTTTAATTGGGTTTTTTTAATTTATTGGTTTTCTAGTATTTTTAGTTGCATTCCTAATTTGTTGATGTACTCTTTCTCTTCCTTGTTAATAAAAGTACTTAGAGATATAAAATTTCCCCTAAGGACTGCTCTGGCTGCATCACAAAAATTTTGGAATGTTGTCTCGTTGTTATTATCTCTAATGAAATTATCCATCATTTCAAAACTCATTATTTAACCCCACAATTCTTTAGGATTAAGTTATTTAGTTTCCAGTTGATTTTTAATACTTTTTTCAGTAGCCTTTAATTTATTGCATTGTGATCAGTAAAAAGGATGTGTATAATATTCTTTTGGTCCCACTCAGGGATAGTGGATGGCATAGTGTTAAATGTAAAGCCAATAAGACTGGGTTTCAAATATTGGCTCTTACATTTGTTAGCTGAATGACCATGAACAAGTCATTTACCATCTCTGAGCCTCAGTTTCTGTCATCTGTGAAATGTAGGCAAAAATATTTCTAGTCCCTATGTCATAGGACATTTGTTTCATTTTTAGCACCATGCCTTGCAAACAGGTGAGTACTTTATAAATCCTTGTTGAGGTATGGGGTCTAAATAAAGATGTATAGTCAAAGCAGCTTGAGAACTGTAAACCACAATATAACCAAAAGCCAATAGTAGTATAGTAGTAGTAGTGGTGATGGTAGAGGTAGTGGTAGTGGTAGTGGTGGTGGTGGTGGTGGTGGTGGTGATGGTGGTGATGGTGGTGGTGGTGGTGGTGGTGGTGGTGGTAGTTGTTTGCTATTATTCCCCTAACCTCAGGGTCCCTAGACATGTGCTTATATTTGAAATACCTAAGTACATGTCTACTGTACCTACTGGGCAATCCAACCCTGAACATATCAGAAAAAGGGAAGGGTCTAAATACAGATAGAGGTTGTATTCATTTGTTAATGAATTAATGAGGAAAAGGCAGCATTAATGAACAGTCAAAAATAGAGTGTTTAGTCAGCGTATGAGGATATGCTTCTATCATCATCCTCATCATCAATCTGTAACATGCCCTCAATTGTAGTTCTAGTTAGAAGGGAAATAAGTACCAGACATTCCAACAGCTGTTCCTTATCAGTGTCAGACAGTCAGGGAGGGTGCCGGAAAATCTACCTGTCAGAATTGTGGATGGTAATTGAGATGATTCATCGTGGATTTCTCGAATACATCCTTGGTAGTGTGTGACAAACCTTGGCATTCCTTTTGTTTTCCCGCCAGCTCTGTTCTGTGTCTTCATCATATAGTTTTCTGATATGGAGTGGTATTATTAGGCCTTGTCAATGTGTTGGTTAACATGATGTAAGATCCAGCGATGGATTTTGGAAATAGGAAAAGAGAGAAATGGAAGCCAAGGCATTCTTCACCTGCTCTGCCTGACTCATCATGCCAGTGTGATGAAACACCACGACACTTTCCACAAGCGAGTAAGACTCAGTAGAAAAGATATGATGGGCATTTTTTCTCCTACTCCTTCATCACTCTTAGTCAAGAAGAGAAAAAGGAAGGGAGGTCTGTGCAAGTTCTCTCCATCATGCCGTAAGGGAGGCCTGCTGTGTTCTGTACCAAGATAAGCACAGAACCGTCTGGGAGTCTCTATTTTAAATATGGTGTTCCCAAGAAGCACTTTGATTCTTTGAATGAAGTCTGTGCTGTGTTCAATTAAACATGTTTTCTCATTTCAACCATACTTCAGTGAAAATGTTTTTAAATTTGCTTTTTGTATGATGCAGTAAGGGGCTTAGTGAGCAAAGCCATTCATTGGTCAAAAGGAGACCTTATCCATGAAGAGCAGATATTACCATGTGACTTATGGGGAAAAAATACAATTACCTAAATGTGGTGTCTAGTAAGTTTTCCTTTACTCCTCTAATAGTTGGAAGAATTAGAAATAGATAAAGTTTTTTCAGATGATCCTATTTTTAAAGAGTGAGATAAAATGTTGGGACTCTTCTTTGAAGATTCATTTGTTTGGGACTCCAAAGAGCATGAAAACAAAGACTTTAATGGGACCATCTCTCTCCTCCTGCATTTCCTCAAAGGGCATGACTGACTTTAGCGTCATGCTGAATTGTTACTTGGGTAGAGTGACTAGGGAACGGAAGTAGGATACTCTATTAGAGGGTGCTGGCAGCTCTTTGACTCAAAATCACAGGGTTTTAGGGTTAGTAGAGACTTGGGTGGCCATTGGGTCCGGCCCTGGTCTGTAAGAGCAAACTGAGCATGGTACAACTTCTGGCCTGAGGCTCGAGACCATGGAGCAAGGGGGTGCTTTGGAACAGCTTTTGCTGAATTCTCAACCAATATTTATTGCAATATGTATGTATTTCTTAACCATTTAATATATATATGAAACTGTGCTACCATTTTTATTAGATTCCTATCTTTTTAATTTTTATGTGTCCCTGATGAACTTTTTGAACATTAGGCCTCTAACCCCATTTTCCTCATTAGCCCTGTGGTTTTTGTTGTGCATTTTTGCATATCGTGGTGCTTTTGGGGAACACGTATGTCAAGTTATAACAGAAAGGTCTACTTCAGATGAGGTCTGGTCAAATGGAGAGTACTAGTCCTACTTTATTCCCAGAAGCGAGGCCTTGTTTAATGCAGCCCATGATTGCTGCATTCTAGAAAAAAAAAAAAAGAATAACTTAGCAAGAAGAATGAGCCAAAATAGGAAGCTGCCAGATGGCCCAGAATTCCTCCAACCCCTCCTCCCCATTTTCCTCTGCTTCTGCACTTTGGGTGGTTATTTTTCCTTCCACTCTGTGGCCACTAGGTGGTAGGGTGGCCAGAAAGTTGGACCTGGAGTCAGGAAGACCCAAGTTTGAATCCTGCCTCACACACTTAATAGGCTGCGTGACCCTGCACAAGTCACTTATGCTCCCTTAGTCTCAGTTTTCTTAATTGTATATCACAGAATATAATGGTACTCACAGTGTTGTTGGGAGGATCTATTTAGATAATGTATGTGAAACACTTGGCAAACCTTAAATCCCTACATAAATGTTACTTGTCTTCCTCTTCCTCCTCCTTATCATCATCATCATCCTCTACAGGGTGAGTGATCCAGGGTCTCCATCTCCTTGCCCCCATTTACCATCTCTGAATTTGTTTTAAAGTTAATTAAAGGGCACTTTTGTGATTTGTGCCCAAGGCTTATTTTGTGTTGCTTGTTTCAGGTAAAAAGAAATTCAGGTCATGGCCCTGGCTTTATGCCTTCATGGACTCACTGTACTTGATAAATTCAGAAACTTTTTCTTTCCTAATGAGATCAGCCCATGAGCACAGTAGGGTGGGATACAGAGAACAGAGTGGGTGTCAGGGCTTGTAATTTCAAAAAGGCTTTTTAAAAGATCTAGCAGTGGTACAGTGAATAGAATGTTGAATGTGGAATCAGGAAGACCTTAGTTAGAATTCTGCCTCAGACGTTAAGTGTAGCTGGGAAAGGGACTCAACTCTTGGCTTCACAGTCCTCATCTGCACCTACTTCAACAGAGCTTTTGTGAAGAGCAGATGAGATAATATATATGTAAAGTGTCTTGAAAACCTTAAAGCATTCTATAAATGCAAATTCTGCTCCTCCTGTCCCTCTTCCTTCTTTCAGATTTTTCTCTAAGAAATTATCATTAGTCTCATTTTCCCAACTAATCTTAAAGACAGAAAGGATGATATTTTTAACAGTTCATTATAGAGTCCCATAGATCTCTCCAGGAAACTTTTTCAGGTATTCACAAGGTTCTTTGGCTTGCTTCCATACTCCATTTTCTGGTAATCCCTTGGCTCACACACCCCTTATTTCTCTTAGCACCAGTGTTTGATGAACCTTCACCCCATGCCCCATGCATTTTTATCCTACTGAAATAGGCTTGGCTTTTTCTTCTTGAATTCCAAGTCTCCACCATGAGCTCTGAATTCACTTGCTCTTATATTTCATCCTCTGTCTCACCTTATGGAGGTATTTTCTTCCTTCAGTTCATTTCAAGCCATCCCTGTTCCTGGTCCTAGCCTTGCCATTCCTGAGTAGAGGAGTCTCCTTTTCCAAGGCTTTGTACAAGGTCTCTGTATGTTCACTAAATATGCAGCAACTTCCCTCCTTCCCCCTTTGCAATAGGTCCCATTTATAAATTAATTTGTAGACATCTTGAAGAAAATAGGGCACTGAGTAATTACTATCTTGGCTTTGTAAAAATTAATCTACTGTCCTCGATGACAGAATGATGGGACTGATGAATCAAGGGGAAGCCAAAGCTGTAATATATCTTGTACCTTGACAATGCCCTTGAATTTTGTCCCAATGCGCCGGAGGCACTGTGTTTCAATGGGAAGAGTTTTGACTCTAGAGTGAGAGGACATGAATTCAAATCTCACCTCCCTACTTCTACGACTTTGGGTGAGTCACTCCCCTGGGCCTCAGTTTCCTCCTCTCTAATGTGAGGGAGTTGAGCCAGCTGGTCTCCAAAGTGCTTTCTAGATAAAAATTTATGATCTGAAAAAAGTTGAAAATGGTTCTATATATATATATACTCACCAGCACAGTAGACTCTAACACAGGCAACACAATTCATCGGGTGTTTCCAGGCTTGCAGCCCAGTTCATCTTTAATGATCATTTTCTCTATTTCCCCTTGCTTAGCCTCTTGTCAGATACATTCAGTTATTTCTTGGTGCTCTTCCTCAGACCTGTCCTTTTTCTGCCCACTATCAGTTTGAGTCAAGTCTTAGCTCTTGGAGTATTTCATTGGGCTCCTACCTTGATCCCTGAGCCTTCCAATTAGTTCTTCAAAGAATGGAGAGTATCACTGTCCCCAAACATAACTGACCCTGTCACTAAGGATTTGCCATTTCCTCTCAAAGGAATCTAGATTATCTGTAGCCTCAATCTGTGTACTTTCATTGGTCACAGCTCCCTGGCTTCCTTTTGCTTACTGTCCTCTGCAGTGAATTGCTCAAGCTAGTTCAGTGACTCAGCCTTTAGCCTGTGGCCTCAAGGGGTGAGGACACAGAATTATTGCACAGGGACTGAGTATTCATATGCAAAGAACACACTGTCCTTTTTTTCTTTAAATATCACCAACAAAATCTGTAGTGTGACTTAGTAATAAATAAGCAAGCCTACCATCTGTAGGATGGATAAATATTGTTTTTTGCACATATACATGTTACTGTTTTTCAAGTATGTGTAGATGTTGTTCTGATGAATAATCCAATTCAACAACCTTTTATTAAGCACCTGCCATGTGTCTTGTACTTAATTTCATAGTATGTGCTGAACTTTGTAATAAAATACAAATTCACTTAAAAGCATTACTCAATTAGTAGTGCCTTTTTGTCATCATATGTCTTCTCATCATTTCAGTGTATTAATGGTACAATTACTATTATGTGGGAGTGTTCCAGAGGAACGGTGAATCTTTTCCTGATTCCCTTAAGCTGCTACCGTTCCTTCCCTTTCCCTTCTCAAATCATTATGGATATATTTATCTTTTTAAAAGTTATGTCTCCTCTCCCCCTCCAGAAGAAGGTAAGCCTTTTGAGGACAGAGACTGATTGCTTTTTTGTTCTTTTTGTTGTCTATGTATCCCCAGCATCTATGATAATCACTTAGTAAACATTTATTAAGCCCCTACTATGTGCCGGCCACTGTGTTAAATACAGAAGATGTGAAGAAAGGAAAAAGACAGTCCCTGCTTCTGAGGAACTCGCAGTTTAATGGGGGAATCAATAAGCAAACAACTGTACAAATAAGTACCTGGCACATAGTAGGCACTTAAAAATGTCTCTTGGATTAGTCCATGAGTATTCTTGAACTTTTCATGTTCACAAAGGCTGAGTACCACAACTGGTAGGGTAGGTTCATTGGTGAGTCATCAAAAAGCTGGCAAAGTTATAAAAAGTCATACAAGGAAAGCTCAAAGGATTGGGAATTATTTAGCTTAAAAAGGGATTTTAATCCATGTCAGTTATAAGATCATGGATATAGAGCTGGAGGGAATCTTAGAGGTCATCTGGTTAAACTCTCTCACATTCTAGATGAGGAAACTCGGGTCAAGAGCCATCAATTGAGCAACAAGCATGTAGTAAGTATAATGGGGGACTAGCCAATGAGCCCAGTCCTTCCAAGCATGTGCAGAGTGCTCAGCTGATGCAGTCTTCCTAAGGACTGGACTCATTGGTCAGTCCCCCATTATACATGCACTTGCTGTATAGGCTCATAGAGAGCAACATGGTTTAATGCATAGATAGATATCCTTAAAGCCAGGTAGGCTTGCGCTCAAGTCTTGCCTTGGAAACATACTGGCTATGTAATCCTGGGCAAGTCACTTAACCCCTCAGAGTTACAGGCAGTTCTCTAAGACCATAAGTTACAAAGAAGTTGCTGCCCTGCATTGATAGTGGGAGTTTCTTCATTTGGAATTTCCCCATACAATGAAATCAAGTGTCCAGGTCCCAACCCTGTGTAGGCTCATAGAGTGTATGACCTAGCCCTGGAGCTAGATGTGACACTTCACAGACTGGGATGTTCGGTGACTTACCAGAGCTCACATAGATAGAAAGCAGTAGAGATGGGATTTGAACACAAGACCCCTGACTCCAGAGCAATTGATCTTTCTTTCCACTGTACCACACTGTACAAAGAGAAAGTCTCTGCCTTCAGGGAACTTACCATGGCTCAGAAGAAGATAACATGTATGTATATAGATATATATAAGAGAGATCTAAGATAATTTGATAATTTTTAAATAATTTAATGATAGTCTTCTCATATTTGGAGAGCTGTCAAGTTGAAGGTGATGACTAGCTTATGTCTCTGCTGACAACAGAATAATAGGAAACAGGTTAAAGTGGCATCTTGGGTGACGTTTTAGAAACGTGGAATTTTTGTCTGGTTATGTGTGGAGGCTATTAAATTTTGAGTTTCAATTAGTGAGGACTCTTGAGCACTTTAAAAAAATTGGTTAGAGTTCCTTTTGGCATGTAACTTTACTTGACTTCTTCCGGGTGCCTAACACTTTAAGGGGATGATCTACTCTGTGACCTCTTCTAGATCCTCCTAAATCAATGGTTCTAAGGTTTCACATACCATTGCCCTACCTTGTTTTTATTGGGTTCCAGCTAAGCTCATTTAAATGAGTTTTCTATGTAGGCTTTTGTGAGATACTTTGTCAAGTTGGCTGCAGTCTGGATGCATTTTCTACTGCAATCCCTTTGTCCACAAGCTCTGATTCTGGTGGGAAAGATGTACTTTTTGTTTATTATTGCTTCAATTACTTCTGTATAGATTACAAAATTAATTCTACAGGTTTTTTTAAATGAAGGATCTAAGTGATACATAAATTGTTGGTCTAGTCAGAGCTTCTTTGCATTTCACTCTACTCCAATTTTTCATTGCAGATTGAGGGAATTCAAACCTTTTTGAGATTTCTTCTTTTGGGGATTTCTTTTATTTTTTAAAAACATTTCTCTCTTTCTTGGTTGTCTTTGGGGCTAAATGCCTAAAGGAGAAAATAAAGGAGGACAGCTGCATTATTTTTTTTCCTTCTATATAAAAGATCAAGCCAAGGTTCTAAGGGAAGCTTAGACCTCAGGAAAACTAAAATGAGCATTTTAATTCAGTCTTTGGGGACTTTTTTCCCTCAATTTTCAGCATCTGTGGGCATTCTTCTTTTTTATTTCTTCTAAGTATTTTGTCAGTGAGAAAAAAATTTAGTTGCTAGTGCCATCACTGTGGCAGGAGTATAATGTAATCGATAAATGTAGGTGGAGGTCAAAGGGCAGAGAAATTGAATGATCATATCTCTCTAATGGCAAGTTGCAACTGGATTTTGAGCACTGAAACTCTCTATGCCATCACTTGTTCACTTATTCATTCTGCAGGTAGTTATAGAGTGCTTGCTATGGGCCATTGTAGCATCCTGCAAAGTGATTTAGATACCAAGACTAGAATATAATCTCCTGACTCTAGATAAAGACTAGTTAGCTAACAGTCAGACAGTTTATATCCTAGGAGGGTGGATAATATGGGACACATACTCCAAAAAAATACAGAGGTAGGCTGTGAAACTTCAGTGAGAGATAACAGAATTATACAAAACAGATTCTAATCTGCAAATGTATTATTTTTCTCATTTTATTAACATTTATACTTCTGTAGGTGTATGGGTCTCATCGTGTGGGTCCTGTCTTCCTGAGTACAAATTGCTACTTTTTGACAACTTCCTATCCTCTTCTACCCTTGTCATCCCATAAAACTACCTCAGAGGCTTAATTGATCAGTAAATCAATAAGCATTTATTAAGCATGTATTGTATTGCCCAGAAACTGTGCCAAGCCCCAGGGATGCAAAGTAAAAAGACTAAAGGCATGCCACTCTACTACCTGTGGCTCTTCCTTTAGGTATTTGTTGAAACATGCTTTGTCTGCTAGTGAAACATTTAGTTAATGTTTAGTTAATAAATGTTTGTTGTTTAGATTAAGTCCTAAATCCCTCACTTATAATGCATGACTGTTCTACCTCCTATCTTTAGGTAGCTAGGTGGCACAGTGGATAGATTTAGGAAGATTTGAGGTTAAATTGGCCTCAGACACTTCCTGGCTGTGTGATGCTGGATTCGCTACTGCAATCCCTTTGTCCATGAACTGTGTTTTGGTGGAAAAGAGATATTTCTTGTTTATTTTTGCTCTAGTTACTTCCTTTCTGATTAAAAATACTAATTCTGCTTTTTATTTGGAAGGATCCAAATGATACATAAATTGTTTATCTAGCCAGATAATATCTCCTTTTCACTCCCTGCCCACCCCCCATTACAGAATGAAGGAATTAAACCTTTTTGAGATTTCTTCTTTGGGGGGCTTTCTTTTCATTTTACTAAATATTTTTCCATTTCTTAGTTGTCTTTGTTTTAACCTTTGTCCCAGTTTACTCAACTGTAAAATGGGATAATAACAGCACCTAACTCCCAGGGTTGTTGTGAGGATCAAATGAAATATTTATAAAGTTCTTAGCACAAAGCCTGGCACATAGTAGGCACTATAAAGAATCTTATTCCTTTCTCCCATTTCTTATCTTGATAATACGTTTCTTGATATGTAAGGAGGTGATGCAGATTTATAAGAATAAGAACTGTTTCCCAGTTGACAAGTGGTTGAAGAAGATGAACAGATAATTCTCCAGGAAAGAAACTCAAGTTATATATAGACATATGAAGAAATAATCCAAATCACTAATAACTAGAGAAATGCCAATTAAAGCAACTCCAAGGTTCTTCTTTATATCCGTCAGTTTGGCAAAGCTGACAAAAAAGAAGAAATAAGGACAAATTTTGGAGGGGCTGTTGGCATACAGGCTTATTGATGCATTGTTGGTGGAGCTGCAATTTAGTACAGCCATTCTGAAAAGCCATTTGGATCCATGCCTGATGTTACTAAACTCTGCTTGCCTTTTGATCCTAAATGAGACCTTTTTCACAGTTTTTTGTGAACAAGCCTTTGTTGTTACTATGCTACAGATAATATATACCTAACTGATTCTCTCTTTTGTTCTTTGGGGTTATAATTCTGATTTTTTGTAGATTCTGATGTTCCATAATTGAAACTACATAGCTTCAGAAGAATGTTGTCATTTTAAAAAATGGGTTTTTGTTCCCTGGGAAAGCTGGGAATTCAAAGAAAAGGAAAAAAAGAAGTCCATGCCCTCAAGAAACTCACATTCTAATGGAATAGAACTTCGTGTTAAAGGAAACTTGATATTTTGAAGTAGGACTGGTGGAGGGCAAACTATATACTAGAACTGGGTATAGAAAAGAAGAAGGGACAAAGGAACACAAGTCAAGCCAACAAACATTTATTGACTGCCTACTATTTCCAGGTATCATGTCAAGAACTAGGGATACAAAGAAAGGCAAAAGACAAAGCAAAACCAAAGCAAACAGTCCCTGCTCTCAAGAAACTCACAGTCTAATAGAAGAAACAACATCCAAACATGCTATATAGTATGTTTATTTATTATATATAGTATATATCATATATGAATATATGACAGATTTATTATATATTCTCTATCTATGTATGTATTGATACATATATTATATATGTGTGTTTATATGTGTGTGTATATTCTAGATTGGATCATTTTGTATTTCATTATATTATTTATATTATATATTTTATATATGGATTTTCCAATTTATCATGTATATATGTATGTGTATATGTGTGATACATACATATGATAAATTGGAAGTAATCTCAGGAGATAACCCAATAGCAAAAGCCTTCTGGGAATAGTTGGGGAGGACTCAAAGGCTTATACTTAAGGGAAGATGATTTGCTTTTTCCAGGAGTGAAAGGGGATGTGTATGATTGAGGTATTGTGAGTTAAAGTGGTCTAGGGCAGCTGAGTCATGAATATTTTAGGAATAGATGTAATAAAGGAATGATCAAAGAGGTCTCATATTAGAGTTGAGATCATTAGGGAAAGAAGAAAATATTTACTGAGAGGAAGCTAGATGGAACACAGGAACAAAGCAAGTGGACAAGGCAGTAGGATAGTCTTTTGGCTGGTGTTGTTTTTGGGGTTGTTTTTGCTGTACTTGTTTGCAGCTACAAAACTATGATGTATAGAAGGGAATATGGCAGAATTTATCTGAAAGACAATGCATTCAGAAGGCTGGTACGATGGAGATGTAAGAATGGGTTTTCGTAGATTGTGTTACTCTAAACATTTTTAGGCACCTTTTTTTTATATTTTACTATAGAAGAGTCATGTCAACAAGTACTTATTAAGCTCCCACTGTATGCCAGGAACTGGAGATACAGTGAAAGGAAAAACAAAACAAAACTGGTTACTGTGCTTGAGAAACTCCCATGCTAATGATGGTGCAACATGCAAACAACTATGTAGAAATGTGAATTGGAAATAATTTAAGAGGGAATGTATTAGCATTAAGGAGGATCAGGAGAGTAAGGAACTTGCCTGAGTTCACATCATAGTTTTACACAAGGTAAGATTTAATCTAAGAAGCCAGGAAAGCCAGGAGAAAGAGACAGATGGAGAGAACTCCAGGTATAGGGGACAGCCTCTGGAAAGGCACAGAGGTAGAAGATTGAGTGTCATACTTTAGCATCAGCAAGAAGGTCAGTGTCACTGGGTCAATAGAGTATGTGGAGGGGAGGGAGTAAATGTGAGAGGAAAGATAGGAATGGTAATCCTGGAGGTAATAGGGAAACACTAGAATTTATTGAGTAGGGAAGAGACATGGTCAGACATTCAGCTTAGTGAAAGATATACTAGAATAGGGAGAGACTTAAGGAAGGGCATGCAATCAGAAGGTTATTAAAATAGTAAAGGCCCCAGCTGATGAGGGACAGTATCATCAGGGTGATGGCTGTGGCAGAGAACAAAAAGGGACATATAAAAAAGATGTTGTGAAGATAGAAATGGCAGAACTTGGCAATAGAGTGGATATATGGGATGACTGAAAGGAAGAAGTTTAGGATATCACTTAGGATGTGAACTGCGGTGAATAGGAGAATGGTTGTACCATTAATAGTAATAGGGAAGTTTGAAAGAGGGCAGAGTTTTGGGGAAAAGGTAGTAAGTTGGTTTGGGAAATGTCAAGTTTGAGATGTCTATGGAACATCCAGTTCAACGTATCCAGTGGACAGTTGGAAGAACTTTTAAGTAATACAAGCTATAACAAACCCAAATTTATATAATGCTTTAGGAGTCACAAAGCACCTTCCGAGTAACAGTCCTATGAGAGAAGTAGAACAAATGTTACTCCCATTTTACAGATAAAGAAATCAAGACTCTGAAATGGTAAGTGGTTTACTCTTGGCCATACAGCCAATAAGTATATGAGGTAGAATTTGAACCTAGAATATAATAAATAAATAAAATATTTTATGGAAAGAAATAGAGTGCCTCTCCAAGGTCTCTGAATTCACTTATGACTGTATGTATTTTCTCTGTTGTATGCTTGCCAGGTGTCCATAATAGTCTGATTAGGTCCTGGTCCTTTGTTCCTTGCATACCCAAAGCACTCACTTTCTAGATCAAGATTTTTGCCTGTGTAAAGAGTAAGCAAGAGCCCCAGGAGCTCAATAAGAAACTGAGTGAATGACTAGCAGTTGCCCAAATCATCTCCCCCACCCCCACCTCAGCATCTAGACTTCCATAGTGCTCAACATCACAGTTTTGTTTTATGACGAATATTATTGTGTGCTCTTTCCTTCCCTAAGAGCAAACATAAAGCTTCAAGGATCTCTGAGCAAGTTGTTACACTTCCCAAATACTGGCAAGTCCATTCCATTCTTCTCCACCTCATCAATTAACCAATCAATAAATCAACAAGGATTTCTTAAGGATCAACTATGTGCCACACAGAGGTAGTATGGCATGATATATAAAGAATCAGCCTTGAAGCCTGGAAGAACCGACTTCGAGTTCCAGACCCAGGACCAATCACTTAAATTATCAGTGCCCTGGGCAAATCTCTAAGACTCTAAGTTTCAGGATAGAGCAAATTTCCCTGTTTGGATGTTGCTTATACAAATGAAAGCACTGTTCAATTTCTAATCTATACCCATACTAGGTACTGTTCTAGGTACTAGAAATTCTATCCCCTCCCATTGCACAAACACTGATGATGTACCCACTACATTGAAGGCACTGGGCACACCAAAACAAAAATTTGACTGCTCCTGTCCTGAAGTAAAGAAAATAGATTTGTTACTCCTAACTATCAACTCGATGCCATGTTGCTTCTGTGTACTATTGGTGCTAATAACAGAGTTCTAATGGAATTTTACCATAGAAACCTTAATAATTTTGTTCATTTTGGAAGTATAACATCTTTATCTAGACAAAAATTTGTAAAGTGCTTATATGTTTTCTATTCTAAGCAAGCTCAACATTCTAGTAAAATTATAGAAAATTATGGTTTCTATGCAAATATAGTCTTTTAAATTTTTTAGTTAAAAAGATAACCATATTTTCTAGTGGGTTTTGTTTTGTTTTTGTTTGTGGGCTTCTTTTATTTTTGTTTGTTTGGGGCAACAATTCACTGTCGAGGTAAAATTTCTCAGTTTTTTTTTTTTTCAAATATGTTTGTTTGTCCAGGAGCAGAGAAAGCATTAATTTGTTTTAATTTCTTTTTAAAAAAATTAATAACACATTTACATAGCATGTTAAGGTTTGCAGAATGTTCCTCACAACAACCCTCTGAAAGTTTTATTAGCCATTTTATAAACCCTTGAAAGTTTTATTAGCCCCATTTTACAGATGAGGTAGGCTCTGAGATGTTAAGAAACTTTCCCATGATCATCCAACTAGCAAGTGTCTGAAATGGGAGTTGAGGACTTCTGACGCCAACTTCAAATATTATACTTAAAGATGGGCTTGTGAAAAGACACGGTAATAACATTGAACCGAAATGTATTGCAATCAAGCATTGCTGTAGAATTATTGCTCTGTGTAGCATTTGAGTGTGCTGCCTTTTGTCTTTGGGCTTTCATTAAGAAATGTTTTTGGTGTAACTGTGCTGTTTCACCCCTTGATAGACTGTCCCACCAGCTTACTTGAGTTAGGTATCTACATTGCCTGGTCAGAACTGGATGATGAGCATCTGGGCCTATACCAACCATTTCAGAGGAGGAAAAAAAAAAGCTGTTGTATCCATGCCAGAATTTCATTCCGGTCTCATGTTTGCCATATTAGGTCGGAGCCTTTCTGCATCCATTTCCTTTTTTTCATGTAAATTGAGAATTCAGGGTTTAAAAGTAAATCATCTTCATGTTATGAGATGTGACTTCCTAGTAGTTTCCCCTTTAACATTTCTATGAAATGTGTTAGACAGGATTAGAACAAAACCAGCCACAAATGCCTCTGTATTAAATATCACCCTACCATATGAACTTTTTATGAGCCAAAAATGGACTGCAAAATATCATGTGTGTGTTTGGGAGAAGATTGGCTCTGACTTTATGACTGATGATGAGTGGGTTTTTATCTCCAGCATGAGTTTTGCAGATAGGACTGATGCATTTTAAGCACATAAATGTGAAGAAGTAGGTAAGAAATACGTTCTCGTTGTAAGCCGGTAGTGGTGTACATTGAGTCTTTCTTTTCTTTTCTTTTCTTTTTTTTTTTAAAGCTATTGAAATACACTATTGATAATGAGAAAAAAAGGCATACATTTCTTGGTCCCCTAGATACTGGGGGGGGTACCTCTAATGTCGACTCTACATTTAATGGGCTTGCCAGGACTGTCTGAGCTTGATGGGAGGCTAGTCCCATCCAATCACAGGCATCTTTAAATGTGATTAGGTGCTGTCACAATAAATTTAGCCCTCATCTGTTAGATCAGGAATTCAGGTGAAAGGTCACCCTCTTCCACAAAGTGGGCATTGAATGCTTTGATTTGTTCTAATTGTAAATGATAGTCAATGAAAATCATTTATAAACCTTGTGTAAATGAGTGATCCTCTGTGGAGAATGCTTGGCTCCTGTCACTTCTGAACGAGGCTGGTTTCAGAAGGTTTCATGCCACGTGACTGTAATAGGGCTCAGAACTTAATGAAGTCTGTATATTGAGACTCATTTCCAACTGATGGTCAAATGGGCTTCTTTGAAAAAAGACGCCATCAGAATCTTGGTTGCATGACTTCATTTGGCTTGACCTTTGTTATCCTGTACTTTTAATTGAAATATTACCTACTTAGAAATCAGGTGCCTAATCTAAGTCCTTCATACATTTGACGTACAGTATAATGATGATTAATAGTTTCTTCAACTAAACTAATTACTTTAAAGGTCATCTAATCTTTACGCACGATCTTAAGCAAATGTTTTAGACTGAGCTTAGTTTTGGGGAAGAACAGTTAACATGTTGATTTTCCTTTTAGACTTTTTCCCTTATTTTTAAGAGCTTTCTTTTATTCAAACTTCTTTTTCTTCTTTATCTTTGATACTTTTTTTTAATTAAGTGCCTATTATTATGTGTTAGTGGCTCCCAATCACCTATAGGATCAAATATGAAGTCTTCTGTTCGGCTTTTAAAGCCCTCCAAAACCTGGTTCTCCCTTACCTTTCTAGTCTTCTTACACCTTCCTCCTATTGTTATACCCTGTGATCTAGTGACAATGGTCTCCTTGTTCTTCCCACATGACAGATATTCAATTTCCTGATTCTTAGTATTTTCACTGGCTCTACCCCATATCTAGATCTCTCTTCCTCCTCATTGGCACCTCCTCTATTCCTTGGCTTCCTTCATGTCTCAACTACAGCTCCATCTTCTGTAAGAAGCCTTTCCCAGTCCTCCTTAATCTTAGTGCCTTCCCATGTTTTCCAGTGGGTTTTTCTTTTTAACAGAAATAAGTGTTGTATTTTGTAAAAAAAACCTTTTTTTTGCATTTATTAATATAGTCAAATTACTTTTATTGATTTTGTTATTAATTTTGTTAATCAAGTTTATACTTTTTCTAATATTAAACCTGCATTCTTGTTAAAAATTCAGTCTGATCATAGTATATAATCAAATCACTAGTAAATAGAGAAATGTAGATTAAAACAATTCTGAGGTTCCACTTTGTACCCAATAGGACGGAAGTGACAAAAAAAGAGAATGATAAAGTATGAGAGGGGTTGTAGGAAAACAGGCAGATTGATGCACTGTTAGTGGGCCTGTGAATGGGTACAACCAGTCTGGAAAGCAATTTGTAATTATACACAAAAAGTTTCTAAGCAGTTTGTGTCTTTAAACTAGCTATACCACTGCCAGGCCTATATATAAAAGAGTCAAAGGAAGAAGAAAAAGATCCTTTATGTACAATGATATTTATAGCAGCTCTTTTTGTAGTGGCAAAAAATGGGAAACTAAGATGTCCAACAATTGAAGAATGGCTGAATAAGTTATAGTATATGAATGTGATGAAATTCTGTTGTGCTGTAAGAAATGAAGAAATTAATATTTCCAAAATAATTCAAAAAAGATATGGAAAGACATATGAACTGATATAGAAGCAAGCAGAACCAGGAAAACAATTTATACTATAATGTCAATATTACAAAAATGAATAACTCTGAGGACTTTTGTTAAGTCTATATAGAGAATAAAATGATCAGATTCGAGAGAACAATTTTATAATAATAACAAAACTGTAATGACAATTTTGACAACTATAACAACTATGATCAAGACAATGACCATTTATGATTCCAAAAAATTTTGTGATGAAAACATGCTATCCAGAATACAGGGAGGTAACGGATTTAGGGTGCACAATGAGACACACACACATATGTACCTTGTGTATAACCATTGAGGGAATTTGTTTTACTTGGTTATGCATATTATAAGAAATTTTTTTTCTTTCCTGATTTTTTTTTAATGAGATGGTAGGTGGAGAGAAAATAGATTTCTGTTCACTAAAAATTAGGTAGGAAATGATACAGATTTGAGATGTTGCATGTATTTTCAGATGAGGTCACTATATTACTAGATTTACTTCTTTCCCTTTCTTACAAAAAAGCCTCTCAGGAAGTGGGTGCAATTTGTAAATGTATGTGATGTAAAAACAAAACATACCAATAAAACTGAAAGTGCCAAAGAACATCTTAGTGCTTTTGCTCTGAGATTACCTCCAATTCATCGTGTAGACATCTTGTGTGCACATAGTTGTTTGCATGTTGTTTCTTCCATTAGGCTGTGAGCTCCTTGAGAACAGGAACTGGTTTTTGTTTTTGTTTTTTGTTTTTTGCCTTTCTTTGTATCCAGTTCTCAGCACAGTGCCTGGTACATGGTAGGAGCTTAATAAATGTTAAATAATTATTAGTCACAGTACCTAAAACAATATATGGATCCATATTTAGTAGCAATGAAAAGACATCTGTTATGCTCCTACTATGTAGCAGGCGCTGTGCTAGGCATTAGGGACAGAAATACAGAAGGGAAGCTGTTCCTACTGTCAAGATCTTGTAGTCTTTTTGGGGGAGGAAGGGATGGGCTGCTTCATTCTTACTCTTTCTGGAATGGTTTCAGATTAAGCTCGTCTTATGTTAATTCCACTGAATCTCCATTCTTATCTTAGAAAATGTCATTCAAGGTGTCTGGCCACCTTGGCAATGTCACTGAATTTTCCAGAAATCTCAGGTTTCAGATTGGAGGTGTGGGCATTCATGGGATAGTGAACATTTTTGCTACTGAAAACAATCGCTTAGTCTACAGTAGGCATACTCCTTGATACTTACTGTCTTCAATGAGAAAGTGGAACATTGGAGGATAGAGGAAAATGTGTTAGGAAATGGTATGGCTCAATAAAGGAAAGAGATCAAAGGCTTTTTGATGGCTTAGAAACTTTGCACCTGTGTGTCACAAATACTTTAAGAAGAGAGTTGGAAGATAGGTGAGGGGAGCATTGGAAAACATTAAAAAAAATGAAAGTGACTATAACATAACAGACAGGAAACAACCGTCTACTGATGTGGTTATTTTCTGTTGAAGCAAATAAAATCCACTTGTCATTTCAGGATCAGCTGTTTGCATAGTGAGATTGATTAGAACAAAGATCAAAATCAATATCAAATGAGAAGAAAGAAGTAAGGCTAATGATAAGAAGACGCTGTATTTGATTATAGCAGCTCTAATACAACCTATTTAAGCAAGTTGTTTATGCCAAAAAAAAGATAAAAGTAAACTCGCTTGACTCTTACAGTACTTTTTTCTTAAATAAGTTTAACTGATTTGCAACTGCCAAAATGAGTTCAAAAGAACTCAGAAATAGCAATGTGATGGCAATGTGAGCTAATTTGTAAAACATTACAGGGTACGATGATGGAAGGTTATGGACAATGTCATCTAACAAAATAATGAAAATTGATTAAGTGGTAAGGGAGCCTATAGAGAACTTGGCATGAGACAGCTAAGCCAGATAGATCATCCTGAGAGTAGTTACATATGGAATTAGAAGGAATGCAATAAACAGATGTGACAAAAGAACAGATTAACTAGTGTTTCCTTACTGATCTAATTTAATCAATGCTGACAGAGGTACTACCATATTTGTTCTCTACCACCTGAATACCCTGCATTTGACAGGAAATTGTAATAATACTTAAGAGGTTGAAGTGAAAAAGGTCCCCTGGAATGCCAAGTCCACACAGAAGAGGCCCATCCTGTAGGTGGCACAATTTTAAAGGCACTCAGGAATTAATTTTCAAGCCTTCTCAGAGGCGGAAAATTACTGAAAGAAAAATGAAAAGGAAAAGATCAGAGATGGTATTTTTGTCCTGAAAAAGGACCGAGAAAACATTTGTAACTATAAAATAAGTGTCTAGTTCCTACTGTCTATAAAATTTTGTGAGAATTGTCTATATAGTTATTGAGAGTATCTTCAATGAATGTGTCTTTTTATTATTCATTGAATAAAAAACCCTTTCCTTTTAGAACAAAATGCAGGAGGGGCAGAGCCAAGATGGTGGAGTGAAAGCAGTGACTTGCTTGAGCTCTACCCCAAACCCCTCCAAATACCTGTAAAAAAATGGCTCTAAACAAATTCTAAAGCAGCAGAACCCACAAAAAACAGAGTGAAGCAAATTTCCAGCCTAAGACAACCTGGATGATTGATCAGGAAGGTATATTGCTGGTGGGGAGAGGAGCTTGGCTCAAAGCGCAGCTTGACTTGGACGCACAGGCCACAGCGAACTTGGAGCAGACCTCAGAGTACTTAATCCTGGGCAGCTGTGGTGGATTCCAGACCTCTCAACCCACAAACACCAAAGACAGCTTAGAAGGTCAGTGGGAAAAGTCTGTTTCTGCGGTGAGAGAAGAGCTAAATCTCAGCCTCAGTTCCCGAGCAAGTGTGACACGGGGTGGTGTCTGCGTCCTTAGCTTCCAGCCCACAGACTGAGGGGGATTTGGGTGGCTGATCAGAGGGGGACTGCAGGGATCTCTTTGCCAGTGCTGAAGCAGGAATCTCTTGGTTTGCCCATGCTTGGATCTGGGTCACAGTTCGGGGTGGCAGTCCTGGGGTGAGAAGGAGTGCTGGCATGGTGGAGCTTGTAGTGGCTGGGAAGAGCAAATTCTCCTCACAGTTCCAAGATAGAAAAGACTGCTTGTGGTCACTCATACACCAGAGCACAGGCCAGGAAAGGAGTAAACACCTCACCCTTTATCATACCACTTTGGAAGAACTGGAAATTTACAGGTCCCTAGAAGTATCTCTGAAAACAGCTGTACAAACCCCTGAAGCTTGGCACAGTGCATTCTCCACATTGGAAGCAGACTCTTACCTTAACAAAGAGTTTAAAATTCAAGTAATTGGCTGGGATCATGAGCAAACCTCACAAAAAGAGTCAGACTGTATTATCTTACTTTGGTGACAAAGAAGATCAAAACATACAACCAGAAGAAGACAATTAAGTCAAAATTCCCACATCCAAAGCCTCCAAGAAAAATATGAATCAGTTCCAGGCCTTGGAAGAGCTCAAAAGGGATTTTGAGAAGAGAGTAAGAGAAATAGAGGAAAAACTTGGAAGAGAAATGAGAGTGATGCAAGAAAATCATGAAAAACAAGTCAATAGCTTGTTAATGGAGACCCAGAAAAATGCTGAAGAAAATAACACCTTAAAAAATAGCCTAACCCAAATGGCAAAAGAGGTCCAAAAAGCCAATGAGGAGAAGAACCCTAAAAAGCAAAATTGGCCAAATGGAAAAGGAAGTCCAAAAGCTTACTGAAGAAAATACTTCCTTAAAAATTAGAATAGAGTAATTGGAAGCTAGAGACTTAATGAGAAGTCAAGACACTGTAAAACAAATCCAAAAGAATGAAAAATTAGAAAACAATATGAAATATCTCATTGGAAAAACAACTGACCTGGAAAATAGATCCAGGAGAGAGAATTTAAAAATTATTGGACTATCTGAAAGCCATGATCAAAAAAAGCCTAGACATCATCTTTCAAGAAATTATCAAGGAAAACTTGTAAGAAAGAGAGGGCAAAATAGAAATTGAAAGAATCCACAATCTCCCCTGAAAGAGATCCCCAAAGGAAAACTCCTAGGAATATTGTAGCCAAATTCCAGAGTTCCCAGGTCAAGGAGAAAATATTGCAAGCAGCCAGAAAGAAACAATTCAAGTATGTGGAAACACAATCAGGATAACACAAGATTTAGCAGCTTCTACATTAAGGACTGCAGGGCATGGAATATAATATTCCAGAGGGCAAAGGAGATAGGATTACAACCAAGAATCACCTACCCAGCAAAACTGAGTATAATCCTTCAGGGGAAAAAATGGTCATTCAGTGAAATAGAGGACTTTCAAGCATTCTTGATGAAAAGACCAGAGCTGAATAGAAAATTTGACTTTCAAATACAGACTCAAGTGGAACATGAAGAGGTAAACAGGAAAGAGAAATCATAAGAGACTTATTAAGGTTGAACTGTTTACATTCCTGCATGGAAAGATGATATTTATAACTCATGAGACCTTTGTCAGTATTAGGGTAGTTGGAGGGAAAAATTATGTATATGTATATAGATATAGATAGATAGATAGTAGATAGATAGAGATAGATAGATAGATAGATAGATAGATAGATAGATAGATAGATAGATGATAGATAGAGGACAGGGTGAGTTGAAGATGAAGGGGTCATATCTGGAGAATAAAATTAAGGGATGAGAGAGATTATACTAGGAGAAGGAGAAAGGGAGAGGTAGAATGGGGTAAATTATCTCACAAAAAGAACAGAAAAGGTTCTTACAGTGGAGGGGAAACAGGGAAGGTGAGAGGAAATGAGGAATCTTATTCTCATAGGATTTGGCTTAAGGAGGGAATAATACATACTTAATGGGTATGGAAATCTGTCTTACCCTACAGGAAAATAGGGGGGAAGGGGACAAGAGAGCAGGGGGATGATAGAGAGGAGGGCAGATTGGGAAAGGGGGTAATCATAAGCAAATACTTCTGAGGAGGGACAGGGTCAAAAGAAAGAATAGAATAAATGGAGGGCAGGATAGGATTAAGGGAAATAGAGTTAGTTTTCACAACATGTCTACTATGGAAGTGTTTTGCATAACTGCACATGTATAATATATTGAGTTGCTTGCTTTTTCAATGAAGGTGGGTGGGGAGAGAGGAAGGGAGAAAATTTGGAACCCAAAGTTTTTTAAAAAAACATGTTTAAAAAAATGTTTTCACATGCAACTGGGAAATAAGAAATACAGGAAATGGGCACAGAAATCTATCCTGCCCTACAGGAAAATAGAAGGGGAAGGGGATAAGAGAAGGGGGGAGAGATAGAAGAGAGGACAGACTAGGGAAAGGGATATTCAGAATGCATGCCATCTTGGGAATGGGGGAGGTGTGAGATGAGTGAAAATTTGGAATTCAAAATCTTGTGGAAGTAAATGTGGAAAAGTAAAAATAAATTTATATATATATATATATATATGTATGTATGTATGTAAATATGAACAAAATGCAGCCTCAAATGTTCTTTTCCAACAAGGTATCAGTTACCATGCCCTTGGTAACATAAAGTTCTAGGAGAGATATGATCAACTATGAAAGATAATGTATATTAATTATTGAGTTTCATCATCAAGCAAGAAACAGTAACATTGGAAGTGGTTCTTATCTCAGGTGTTCGCTAATGTAACAGAGTGCTTTTTACAGACAAATAGAAGGAAGATTTCTTTTTTCTTTTTTTTTTTTGGTTAAGCAATGGGGTTAAAGTGACTTGCCCAGGGTCACACAGCTAATAAGTGTTATGTGTCTGAGGCCGAATTTGAACTCAGGTCCTCCTGAATCCAGGGCCAGTGCTCTATCCGCTGCACCACCTACCTGCCCCCGAAAGATTTCTTATTGATGCCAACATTTTCCAAATGTTCCTATTTGCAGATGATAATGTATAATTGAATTAAGCTATGAAACTCTACAATATCTCCTTAATGAACTAAATAGTTATTTAAAAAGTTTGACTTCACCATGGGGATGTACTGGAAAAACAAAGTGGATGTAAAGTGTGTATCGCCTAGATTATTACAAAGATCAATTGTATGGGCGGCCCATGGAGGTAATTGGAGGAGACTGATCTGGGCCTGTAGTTAAACAGGAAAGTACTTTGATTCTGTTGCCTTTGGGCAGCTGCCCAGTGCTTTCAATGATTCCAAGCTGCTTCACTGCCACAAAAGCCCAACATTTTAACAGAAATCTTCTAGAGATGCTACATGGGCTGGTAGTAGGGAGGTAATGTGGCACAATGTAAAGTATGTTGCATTTGGAGTCAACCTACGTTCCAGTACTGGCTCTGTTTCACAGGACCTGGATCGGTGTGAGCAAGAGGATCTTATCTATGTGGGCCTGAACTATAGTTTCCTTAACTGTGAAATGAGGGCATTGTACTCGATAGAAGGTGTCTGACATTCATTCCAGCTCTACATCTGTGATCCTGTTGTGATATCAGAAGAACAGAAGTTGTGAAGGACGTTGAAAAGGTGACTGGTTGGCAGGTTAGGTAGGCTGTGCCGTGTGGCTAGAGATGGTTCATACATGAGAACAGGCATAAAAGGTGTCGACAAGAACATGGGGGATCAGAAAAAGGGAATGGGTTAGTTATGTGGCAAGAGTCAGCAACAAAGTGTATTCTCCTGAGGATTGCAGTGGTCCCCACAAAATATTGAAAGAACCAGAGAAAGGCCTTTTGTACATTGAATGGATCACTTATGAAAGTCTTGCAGGAAGATTTGGGCAAGAATTACCCAGCATAAGATGATGTGAAGGGAAGGAGTATCCATACCAGTTAGATCCGTTGAAGTTTCAAAGTTGGCAGCGTGGAAGAACCTCTCAAATCAGCTTAAAGAAGCCCCTGCATGACTGACTCAAGAATTTCAATGAAACTTATCTTCTTGAGTGTCAAAGTAGCTTTCAAGAGGACCCTAATACTGACAAAGGTCTCATGACTTATAAATATTATCTTTTCATGCAAGAATATAAACAGTTCAACCTTAATAAGTCTCTTATGGTTTCTCTTTCATGTTTACCTACCAAGAAGTATACTCAGCTTCATCTCAGCTTCTATCTTTCTGACTCCATTCTCTGGCATAGCTCCAGACAATTTTATTCAATTTATTTCTCCTCTTTTGAAGACTTCTTCATGAGGTGGATAATGAGGAATCAGTTAGCCTGGAGGTCATCAACTCTGACGTGACTAGTACTGCTCTCAATATCTTTATGGAAACTCCCAGGAAGTCATTTCTTCAGAGGTTTACAGGTTTTCCTGGCTAACCCTTCCGTGTCTGTTTAATTCCTCATTAGTGACTTTCCAAGTCTAGGGTAGTTGCCACCGTTGCCTAAGCATGTACTGTTACCACACGTGACATGCCAAAAGAGCATTGCCTTTGTACACCTATGTATTTTATTTTGTTAACTTAAAAACATTGGGTATACCCCTTTGCAATATTTTTGAGAGGCTACAGACAAGATTTCTTCAGGATGAGAAGATGTTTGGGTGGGTAGAAATCTTCACTGTTGAAGCAAATAGCTAGGTCAGGTCCTAGATTCATATAGGTATCAATGAACCATCAAGCTATACCAAGGTTAGGTTTCCCTATAGACCCAGGGAGCAGGCTTCATATGAACACTGTGGAAAGCATTATAACCTGGTCATTCTTCTTTTTCATCACATCCCCATTGCTGATTAAAAATGCCACGAACTGCAGAAGCTTAAATGCAGAAGGATAACATTGCCTATGTAGTAAGCTTTATGGGGCAGGAGGATAAAATTGTTGGCTAAAAAAAAAGCTAAGATGTTTTTTTTTCCCCTGTAGACTCAATATAGCCACATTATTTTGGTCCCCTGCTATAGATAAAGGTGACTGTACCTTTGCATTTTTCTCTGCCTGATTTATGATTGTGTAAATTTTCTCTACCAATCTTCTAACCTAGCCATTTAACCATGGCAAGATTAATTCTCCTTCCCAGTTTGATTACTTTAGTCATTTACATGTAGGGTTTAAAGTAGGTCTGTAAGCATGTTTCCTTTTGAGAAATTTAAAGAAGTGGAAAAGGGAGCATAAACGTGCAGACTTTCAATAGGGAGTCTGGAAAATTGTTGTATTCCAACAAAGTCTGCATGACTAGATGGATATAAAAATACTGCGTATGACTCCTTTGAATGCATCTAAAGAAAAGAGATTTGTACGTTTATAAACCAGCTTAAGGGTTGTAATCACCCAGTGTGCATACTTTGCAAATGAGCCCACTGAATTTTCTTCTATTTCTTCCAAATGGAATTTTTGCCCATGTTAACTCTAATACCAAATCAACATCAAGAATTTTATTGACTCCTGGTTATAGATAATCTTAATGATCGAGCTTAAAAGTGAGGGCACTTTTGAATTATTAAATGTAGCAAAGAGGTAGAAAAGATCACTTTTTCACGATGTAATGACCCCCTTCTCATCAAAAGTTCAATATTTCCTCCCTCCTCAGATGTCCCAAATAAAATATAGCTTTAGGTTGAAACAAACAGGTAAACACATAAAAATAAACTGTATCGTACTATTGCTGAACTTGTCAACCCAAGATGGGAGAAATAGTAAGATGGTTCAGGTTGGAGAGTCAGGAAGATGCTGG
Organism: Phascolarctos cinereus; assembly: GCF_003287225.1. Lineage (NCBI taxonomy): Eukaryota > Metazoa > Chordata > Mammalia > Diprotodontia > Phascolarctidae > Phascolarctos > Phascolarctos cinereus. The sequence continues at coordinate 25,901,306 of NW_027555514.1, read as the reverse complement.
GACAGTTACACACACACACACACACACACACACACACACACACACAATTGTATTTCAGTTTAACTGGTTTCTTTTGCAATCCTATATATTTTATTTTATGCATTTAAAAACATAACTCTGAGAAGGGGTCCAGAGGCTTTACCAGACTGACTGCCAAGGCGTCCAAGACACACAAAGAAGTTGAGGATCTCAGTTTTGGAGAGCAGGCGGGAGAAGGGGCTTCCTCTATGGCAGGGGTTCTTGTTCTTTTTTTGTGTCATGAACCTTATTGGCAGTCTGTGAAAGTCTAGTTATTTAATATCTGTTAGGGCTTTCTTATTATCATTCCCGAATACTGACATCTCTATGGGGACTGATGGAGGACCCAGGGTCCACAACTTCCCTGTCAATTCCATAAGCAGGAATTATTTGCTCTATCTAGAACCCATTTTCCACTCACCTGGATTGGATTAGCACTGAACTAGATTGGATTCATTCCAATCAGCCAATCAAGCAACATATATTTCTTAAACACCAAATAGATGTCAGGTACTGTGCTAAGTTCTGGAGAGACAAAAAAAAAAAGTAAACAGCCCGTGTCCTCAAGGGGCTAGCATTCTATAGGAGGAGATAACACGTACTCGTGTGCAGGGAGTGCCTGCATCCCCGGCTGTGGTCTGATGCCGGCAGAGTGTGAAGAGAGAAAGAATCAGGCCAGGTGAGAGCAGTGAAGAACAAACTCTGTTTATTGATCTGAGGGCACAGGCTTATATAGTGCTGGATCAAGCATAGTAACATTGTTATTCATGAAAAGTACAAATCTAATTAAGTGATTTCCTTACTTCCTTGTCCCTTGTCTGTTACATTCTTTCCTGCGTCCTGTCCTGTACCCCATCCGTTTCCTCCCTTTCTGCGTCCTGTTCTCAAGAGACGGAATAGGGGGGTGGTGAGCCGACATCCTGAGTTTCACAGCTGTCAGGCTTAGTACAATCTACAGGTAAGACCCGGGCTGGCCTAAGCCCTCCAACTCCCCAAAGCCAGCCCTCTACATCTCCCCCTTTCTTCTGTTCTAGCTTGAGAACGTGGGATGCACATCAGGAGAAAACTCAAGAGTAACAAGAATACTATCAGGGTACGAAATGCAACAGCAAACTTGAAATATTCTGGAAAGTGTTAAGTTGCTTGATATAGCACAATAGCTTATAAACAATATCTTGAGGATCAATACCATCCATGTTCTACTTTTGGAATGCCAAGCACCCTGAAGCTTATTCAATATTTGATCAGGAGTTACATTGGTAGTATTAGAAAGCAAATAGGGAGTTACACAAACAAAAGTATAGTGGTCAAGTTACAGGTTTAACCCAAAGTGGGGTAAGGCATATAAGTCCAATGTAATTATGACTTTGTCCCGGAGCCATCTGCGACAGTCATCATTGCAAAAAGGACAGTCAACATCTCATTATTGGCTCTCTGTCTTCTCGGTCTCACCTTCCTCCTCCGCTTGTGTCTCCGACCAGTTTTTCCTTTGATGCTCAGGGTCTCTATCCCTCTGGTCAGTATGCTGACAGGTGCAGATGTTCGTCTCAGGAACCCAGACTGGTTCTCCTGCATGTTCTGGAAAAACACAAGCATGACCTCAACCCCAGGTTAGTAATTTTACAGGACCATCCCAATTACCCATCTTTGGATCTTTCCACATTACTGTGACATCTGGTTGCTCATCTAACAACCTGTTCTTTTGCCCTGCAAAATGTTTTTGTGCAGTAGTGCGTCCCTGATCATGTAGTGTTAAAAATTTTATGGTATATATTATCTGGTCCAATCTCCTTTTTAAATTTATGGTATATATTACCTGATCCAATCTCCTTCTTACCCTATTTTCTATTCCCTCTTTTTTCTGTTTATCAAGGAGGATTTTAATATCCTTGTTGCACATTTCGACAATGGCTTGTCCAGTAAGATTGTACGAGATGCCAGTAGAGTGAGTGATATTATAGTTGAGACAAAATTGTGCAAAATTCCTGCTAGTATAGGCGGGACTATTGTCAGCCTTGAGATGTCTTGGATTGCCAAGAATAAAGCAAAACAAAAATGATATTGCTTATGTCCTTCTTAAAATATGTAACTAATCCAAAGTATCTGCTTGTCTTCATATGATATTCATCTTTCCCCCACTTTTGCACATACTCTGACATATACATTGTGATTACACTTAAAAAAAACGTGAATCACACATTAATATGAAATAAAGGAATTTTAGAATAAGACTTCTCCCTAACATTGTGTAATTGTTCAGTAGAAAAATAGCCAACTAAATATGATTAAGTAATGTTTAGAACAGCATAAATTTAAGTAGCTAAGAAATCATGTATGTATAGAAATGTGTTTAAGGCTATGCTTCTTGGCAGAAAACACAGAAATAACTAAGTTTTCTATCTGTAGTGAAAAAAAGATTCCCTAATGGTTTAATTAATAAATATTATTTTCAACTCCGAAATGTTGTTTTAACTACTGACCAGGCTATGACAAATTTATGCTGGATTTTCTAATATAAGAGGGAGTTAGGCAGTAGAACTCTGCAGCAAAGCAAAAGAATTTCTTTAGTTATCTACTGAATTCAAGAGGGTTTTGTTGGGCAAGGGTAAAAATCTATTTCTAAATATTCAAAGACAAATAAATGTCCCCTTTTCCACTCTTGCTTGTTTAATTTGCTTGCAAATCCTCTCAAAGAACTACCAGGACAAATGAAAGCCTAAAAATATTGCTATTAATATTCTAACAAAGTCAGAATGAAGAATTTTTTAAATCAAAAAGTTCTATCAGAGATACATTAAAAAGGACTTATAAAGTTATAGCCTTTTATATACTGTAAAATATATTAAGATTTTAGCTATATTATAACTAGTACTAAGGAGCTGATTCAGAAAATTTACAAGCTACATCTTACTGGAAATTTTAGTATACATACAGTGCATTAGACTGTGTTTAACATACAAACTGCTCATGTCAAATTTCTAAAGCAGAGAGTTTATTTACTCCTATCCTTGAAGTTTCCTCCCCACTTGATTAAGAAAACAAGTTGATTTGTTTTCTAATTATTGATATAACTTAGTTTCTTAAGTATTTTTCCTCTTTTTTGAATTCCAATGTAATTTTTAAGTTACCTAAATGGTGGTTGTAGATAAAATGATACAAGCTTTATTTTTCTAGAATTACCGTAAGATAGAACTCTTGATTTACAAACTGATCTGAAATGAATGGAAGGTTGCAAAGGACATGTATCTACAAAAGCTATAAAATTAAGTGTACTATTTTAGCTCTAACTTCAATAAAACTTTTTTAAAATTTATATACATAAGGCAAATGTCCCATTTTCTTTGATTATGAAAAAGGATCTAAAATGAAATCCCCTTAACCACTGATTTTGGTTAGTCTGCTCATCTGCCATATCACATTTACCTTTGTTTTTTAAAAATACTGTTTGGAAATGTGATGGCTGACAAAAAAATGTTAATATACAATTTTCTTTGAGACTCTTGAAAACCACAAAAATTTCCAATATTATAACGACTACAAATTCTACCATTTAATGTAAAGTCATCATAACTCTTTGCATGCCACAACGACACACACCTAAGGCCAACTTTTTCAGACTGTAACTTGAATAAAATCAAACAGGGAGAAATATATTCACCTCACAGCTCCTGCTTGTCCATAAGGCATTATGGAGGGAGTAATAACTTCACTTACACACTGACTTTGTAAATGTGATCAGCTGCCAATGTCCTGAATATTTATGACATGGGTCTTTTTAACAAGAACAGGACAGCAGCATGGTAACCACTTTTCTAAGTATATTTTCTATACAAAATAATTCCAAGATAGAATCATTAAGTTCTCATACAATACTATTATTTTAAACAATAATCAATAAAATAGCAAATATGTGAAAACTGTAACACCACCAAGACTGAGCACTGCCATTTCCTAGTGTAATCAACGTTGGTATTAGTACAGTCTTGGCAATGCAATGGTTGGACAGTACAGGTATCTTATGGAAAGATTTCAGCGGCAGAATGGCACTTGGTTTGTTCTCAATAGAAATGGCAAAGATGCGGTTGACAATTTAAAGAAAGACAATGTTCTTATTTGCATGCTAAAATTCTAGTTGTGTCCCCTGTATTTGAACACTTTCAAATAATATTGTCTGTCTCTCTGTTCTGCCCACGAGCTCTGCCCCATATTAGCTAACTATCTTACAGGACACTACTTAGCCGGTGCCGCTTACTTGCCCTTTAAATCAGAGAAGTTGAAAAGCGGCAGTCTCGTTCTGAAGTTTACTTTTGCTTTTGGAGACTCTGAAAAGCCACAGTCTCATTTGTCTGCCTGTGTGGTTTACTTTCACTTTAAATCTGAGACCCCGAAAAGTGGCAGTCTCGTTCTGAAGTTCACTTTCACTTTAAGAGACCCTGATAAGCGGCAGTCTGGTTTCTTTTTAATCCCTGCTTAACCTGGTGAAAATAAAAAACTGTACAGGAAAATTATTGTTAGCATCTTCTCTTGACAACCTGAGCTCCTTTTGTAGGGCTGTTGGCCAAACCGCCCACCTTGTCCAGGGCCACTCTGCTGGGGGAAGCCTTCCTTTCAGGTCCCTGTTCGGGGGCCAAATGCTGGGAGCACCTGTGTCCCTGCTTGTGGTCTGATGCCGGCAGAGTGTGAAGTGAGAAAGAATCACGGGCCAGGTGAGAGCAGTGAAGAACAAACTCTGTTTATTGATCTGAGGGCACAGGCTTATATAGTACTGGATCAAGCAATAGTAACATTGTTATTCATGAAAAGTACAAATCTAATTAGGTGATTTCCTTACTTCCTTGTACCTTGTCTGTTACATTCTTTCCTGCGTCCTGTCCTGTACCCCATCCATTTCCTCCCTTCCTGCATCCTGTTCTCAAGAGATGGAACAGGGGGTGGTGAGCCGACATCTGAGTTTCACAGCTGTCAGGCTTAGTACAATCTACAGGTAAGACTCAGGCTGGCCTAAGCCCTCCAACTCCCCAAAGCCGGCCCTCTATACTCATGTAGTATTTGTAAAATAACTTTTCGTAGCAGTTGGCAGGGAAGGACTCATCTTGGAAATGGTAGCGCAGTGTCAGGCACACAGTAGGCACTTAATAAATGCTTATTGAATTGAATTGGTGCTCTTGATCTGAATTTTGAAAGACAGTAGGAGTGTAAGGCTTGGAGGTGAAGAGTATTGCATTCTAGTTATGGGGGACAGCCTGTACGATTGTCATTCCCACATTTCAAATAAACATTGTCTCCAATGGTCTCTATGCATTCAGAAGCATTTCCTTCCTTAACTTCAATATTCACCACTCTGCACACCCTCACTTTAATCTATTAGATTCATTCTCTTTCTTTCTCTTATGCCCTGATCTATTTGAGCAACCACTGCTTTTGGATCAATTAATCAAGTGACAGACATTAAGTCTCTGCTATGTGGCAAGCACCATGGTGAAGCATTAGGGAATAAAAAGAGAAAGAAAGAAAGAAAGAATCTCTGTTCCCCCAAAGCTTCCATGCTATCCATTACAATTGCCATCTAGTCCACAGGCTAGAGTTCACTGGAGCTCAGTACCCCCACAACCAGTGATCAGGGCATTAAGACCAAGTGTTTTACAATCCACGTGGTAATTAACTATTGCGGACAGCTGTATGAATTCTGCCTCTTGCCTGCACAGCTGTCTGCTTTCCCCTGAGATTCTCAGTATTAACAGTTTGTAAGTATTACTGAAATAGCTAAAAAAAAAAAATGGGGGTGGTGGTGGTGTGGTTAATTCATATCCTGTCCCAGGTGGCAAACACTCTGAGAACAGTGCTCCTTACTGTCCAGGCTAGTCTCCTTCTTGTTATGTTTCTGAGCATAAGCCTAGTAGTAAAAACTTTATTGGTAAAAGGATGTTTTAATTGCTCTTTTCTTTGAAAAGAGCCTATGTTTAACTCAAACAACAAAGAGTCTATTTGGAAGCACAACCCACTCAGTTTGGGATTTTGACTGGGACAAGTTGACTGGACTTCCAGATGCTTTTGTGTGTGGTCTTGGAGAGAAAGATGGAGACTTTATTGCAGTACAAAGATGAAACCTTATGAAAGTCCAGAAAGGAATTCAGCCAACCTAACTCTTCTGTGAATACTAAAAAAAATACCTTCTTAATGAATATTCTGTTAGGAATAGAATCAAGGAGAATTTGGAAAAGCTTAAAGATTTTTAGATAGCACATATGTTTAGAATAGGAATCTTAAATGGAAATGTTTTTTGCTGTTCTTTTACTTTTAGAAATTTCACAGAGGTCAGCCAGAATCTTGTCCAGGGAAAGGTTGCCTTCATTTAATATGATGCATTAGACAGTCCCTCTCTGCAGAAACCAAGTAAAGTAGGGGTTAACATTGTTCTATTTGAATCAGTGAAATTCTCTGGCCAGTATTGATTTCATAATTCTCCTATGATGAAGATATTATACCATCCTCCCACCCTACTCTGCTTAAATTACATCTTTTTACAATCTGATTAATTACGTTATAGTGATTACTTTGTTTTTCACTTCTCAAAAACCCAATTTGACATATCACTTTTCTTTCATTTTCTCTCCAATGATATTTCTGTGAATGGACACAAGTTTTCCCCTCTGGAGACTTCTGTTGACTGGATGAGACCATCTGTGTAGATGTGTTTAGTGACTGTTTTCAATGTTTTTAGAACTGTGTTTAATTGATAATCAGGACGGAGTCCCAGTGATTAGAAAAGTTGACTTCCTTGTTGATAAACAGTATTTGTCACACTAATGTTTCAGGCCTTCTAATTACTGACATTTCTAAACTACTTTTGGGACTTTGTCTCAGTATATATTTTTCAGAAGATAAATTCCACATTGCAAGTGAGTTGCTGTGTTTGATTTTAGGCTTTTGTTGTATGAAACTTCCATTAGGGTTCTGGTCCCACATCAAGGCTAAGCTTTTTGAGGAAGGAGCCATGGGGGTGTCCATGTATGGGGTCTCTGATTTATTGAGAGTGTCACCCTAGAAATAGAACTTACCTTTAGTGTTTGTGCAGGTGACTTCATAGACAAATCTGTGTTCTGTTTTCTGTGTTGTTTCCATCACTACTTCCCTAAGCCCTTCTCTCTGATCTAGACTCTCCACCTCTTCCCTCTTAACTGGCTCAGTGTGGATAATTAAGGCTTCTCTGATTTCTGCTTTTTGTTTGGTCCTTGGATGGATTTGTAAACTCACTGATATGGGTACTCCCACCATTGTTGAAGATTGTAGCCAATCCCTGCCTTCTCATTTGGTGTAGTTTTTAGCATGTCCTTGCACTGATTTGCTAGGGTCTGATTGCCCAACATACTAGAAGTCTTCTTCTATTTCTATGAGCATTTTTGAGTAACCTATATTGCACTTGGACTGTCCATCTGGCATCCCTCCCTTGTGACACATGAATAGCTCACTTTCAATTCTGAACAAAATTTCTTGGAAGATGGCTTTTACACCATATCAAGAACTTCTCTGTTGTCCCTGGGGCCCCCAGTGACTGATTGCTTGGAGATTATGGTGGTTCATGACCCCTAGTCATGCAGAATCACTGGGTGAATACTGACATTAAAAATTCTGCTTTAGGGTATGTGATTCAGGGAATCAGGTGACTGTTTTATAATTAAGCTTTATTAACTACTCATTATTTAGTCCCTAGTAAATAGCAACTAGAAACACAATGTCATAATTATGACTTGATTTTAGTATAGCTTTGCTGTATTAAATACGCTCTTCATTTCTTCAAATCATCCACTTTCCCCTCCTTCCATGGCTCCCTTACATTGGAACTCTTCTTTATTAATTGGCCTGGTAATTATTGAGTCAATGACCAAGTAAGTATATTTAAAATCTCCAGGTTAGGAGGCGTGCTGAACTCTCCCCAAGTTAGAGAAGAGCTTAGTCATAGAGACTTCCCTATGATCTAAAGAACCATCTGGATCTACTCCTTTTCTTGGGGCTGAAAAGAACTTTAAACATCATTTTAACAGCTAATCAGTCATCTGGGATAGTTGGGAGAAAGGCTAGTTCAGCCAGGGGAGGGAAGACATAAGGCTGAGCTTCTAAACTGAAATATTCATGCCCCAAATAGTGATGAGCCACTGTTTAACTCAGAGTAGACAGAGACTCTCGTTTTGTCTTTGTGTCCCAGGGCTTAGCGCAGTACCCTTAATCCACACATAGTAGATATTTAATGAATGTTCATTGAATTGAACTGAATACAAATGATGAGGGCATTGGGTAGGATAATCTGTAAGGTCCTCTTAAGCTCCCAAATATTCTTATCCTGTGACATGACAAGTGTTTTAGGGAAAAACTGCAGGAAGGTTTTTGAGGCTATGTAGAAGAGTGGCATCTGAATTTTAGTTCAGCCATGTGAAAAGCTGTACGTTTAGGGAAAAAATAATTTGGACTATTTTTAGGATGAGGGGCCCTTGTTATCAATTTTAACTTGGTGAAGGGTTCTAAGAGTTGTAGACATTTATAAAGGCTGAACCACAGGGTCCGTAACATTCTGGTCATCCTTAGGAAAGATGCTATTAAAAAAAAAGGAAGCACTGTACTATTATATGAAATCATCATATATATATGTATGTACACATACACATATACGCATACATATACATATGGTGTGGACCAAGTAAAATGATGAGGGCTATTCATTCTTTTAAGATGAAAACTGAAGGGACAGCTAGATGGTGCAGTGGATACAGTACTGGCCCTGAAGTCAGGAGGACCTGAGTTCAAATCTGGCCTCAGACAAAACACTTGACACTTACTAGCTGTAATGCCCTGGGCAAGTTACTTAACCCCAATTTCCTAAAAAAAAAAAAGATGGAAATTGAGATGCAATAGGACTGTAATATAAAAATCATAAGAAGTGATTGATTGGATGCCCCCACTGAGGTTCTCCTCAGCTGTCTGTCATGGTGTGGAAGTGATGCTGTATAAGTTACTTCGTGTTTCTGCAGTCTAATCTACAACATGGGGCTAATACCTACTCTATTCATTTCATGAGGTTAACAATAAAGTAAGATAATATATGTAAGCGTTCTTTGCTATGCTAATATAAAGTATTACTATGCACTCTCATAGACTCATGTGTTCTATTCAAACATTGCTAGGTACCTCCCACAAACTCCTGATCTAAACTTCTCCATCTGTCACCATTTTGAAACTTCAAGAAACTGCAAGAGTTGGAAGGAGAGTGGGGAGAAATGGGTAGGCAGTGGCATAGCAGGAAGCTCTAACCAGTCAGGACAGCACAACCTTCAGTGACCTCTATAGCCTTAGATGACCTTTGTGGTTCCTTCCAACTCTAAATTTATACTGTGTGGTCCAAGGATCCTGTGAATGTAAGAGAGCCAAAATTCATATCCACATTCAAATTGACCAGTGCATGAAATCTGGATTACTGTGGAGCAAGACTCATATTATCATTAGGGTTCTGGTTCTAATTGGAAGAGAAAGGTGTCTATTTAAACTAGAGTTTTTACAATCTGTTGCAGTAAGCTTTCCTGTCAATAAAAGACAACATACTTACATTTTACTAATGTGTGAGAATTGTAGATGGCACATGTCAGGTTGGAATATGCCACTTCTATGCTCAAGAATATTCACTGGATCCCAGAAAACACAGAAACCTCTTCTCAGCTTGGCATTTAAAGTCCTTCACCATCTGCTTCCAGACTATGCTTTTGTATTTATTCTACGTTATTCTCTTCCTGTACTATATTCTAGACAAATTACTATTTGTACTATTCCCCAAATTTAAAATTCTTTATTCATCCTCCACACCTTTATTCAGCCCCATCCCTGGGACACACTCTATCCTCACTGCCCCCCTTATGATTCCTAAGCTTCCTTCAAAGGCTCAGCTCTGAGGCTGTCACCTGCATAAAGCCCTGCTTCATCTCTTTGGTCATGGTCCCTTCTTTCTCAAATGAATTTTAATTTACATGTAGCATTTTTTAGCAAAAGGTAAACTCCTTGAAGGGAAGGGCATTTGTTTGTCTTTGTATCTTCAAAGGACACCTAATGCAGTACCTTACTGTGGTAAGTACTTAATAAATGAGGCAGCTAGGTGGCTGAGTGGATAGAGCACCGGGCTTATGGGCAGGAAGATCAGAATTCAAATCTGGCCTCAGACACTCACTAACTGTGTGATGGCAAGTCACTAACCTCTGTTTGCCTCAGTTTACTCCTCTGTACAATAAGCTGGAGAAAGAGATGGAAGACCACCTCAGTATCTTTGCCAAGAAAAGCCTACACAAAATATCGGCATGATATGGTCCATGGGGTCATGAAGAGTTGGACACAACTAAATGACTGAAAAAAAAAACAACTTAATAAATATTTGTTAAATTAAATTGAATTGAATTGTAGTAGAGATCATATCCTTACTTAGTATTGTCATGGGATGACATTGCCTAGTTTCCCTTTTTCCTTAGTCTGATGATTGGTGATGCTTCATGGAAGGATAACAAAGGATGACTAATGAATGAAGTGGCTAACATCAGCTCCTTTTTATGTGCATTAACCTGACTTCAGACTTCAGTTCCTACACATTCTGCTGCCTTGAAATCTGTAGTTATTCTTTGCTCCTCTTCAAGGACCATTGAAAGTCCCTTCCTTTCCTTCCTGACCTCATGTGATGTGGTTGCTTCTATCTCTGATTCAAGTGATGTTTGTCTTAAACCTTTAGCCTCTTCCATTTCTGTTGTTGTTCAGTAGTTTTCAGTCTTATCTGACTCTTTGTCATCCCATTTGGGGTTTTCTTGGAAGAGATACTGGAGTGGTTTGCCATTTCCTTTTCTAGCTTATTTTTACAGAGGAGGAAACTGAGGCAAACAGAGTTAAATTACTTACACAGGGTCACACAGTTGCTAAGTGTCTGAAGCCAGATTTGAACTCATGAAGATGAGTTTTCTGAGTCTAGGACCAGTGCTCTATCCATCTTTTTCTACCTCTACTATAAAAATCTTTATTTTTCCATATATAACCAGGCTTCCAACCAAGCCTGGGCATTTTGTGTGTGCCTTTTGCTCCCTGGGCCTCAGTTTCCTCATCCTACAGTTGAGGAGATTGGACTGGATGGTCTCCATGGTTCCTTCCAGCTCTTGATTTATAATCTTATATGTGTGTGTATAAAATCCCCTCTGAGCCTCGGGCCACTCCTATGATTTCTCTGCTAAGTTTCAGCTGGGTTGTGTCTGCTTTGGTGGAGTGGCTTCCCATCCCATTAAAATCTCACAGATCTTTCTTGATGGGCTGACTATTCTGACGCACCTGTGTGAATGCTGTCTCTCCCACGAGGTCATGGAGGGCAGGCACTAAGTCATATATTACTTTTGTAGCTCACAGAACAGATGTTTGATAAATGTTTGTTGAACAGAAACCAGCCATAGCACAATCTGCATGCAGCTGACTCTGTAGGCGCCTCTTGGGGTATTTTGTAGCAGTGGTTGTCTGTTTGTTCAGTCTTGCTGGACCTTAACCATCAACTCATTGAAAGTATAAGCTGTGTGAGCTGAGGTGTCTGCAATGTCAAGAGCTCCATGCAGCTGATTCATCCCCCTTAGTGGATTTATGAAAATGTGAAAGCAGTTAGTGTCACGTTAGTGCAGAGTTAGCATTTTTTCCTCATCCCCCTTTTTATTCATATAGCATTTCTTATTCATTTCCTTAAGTGGTCTTTCCTGTGTAGGTAGTGCAAGGGCTGTGGAAGATGGAGGCAGAGGCATGGCTCTGGGATGGGCCATTGTGTGGTTCACAGGTGCCAGTGAATAGCTCTTGACTTCCCTCTTCCACTGGATCCCGTCCATATTGTCCCAGGGATGTGGAGCCTGGCTGAAGATTACTCTGGAGTTGAGGGTAGAAAGACCCACCTTTGTGCAGGAAAGCACTGTGTGCATCCATCATCCTTTTACTTGCAGCAGCCTAAGTGGATGGATGTATCCATTTTGATTAGCAGGCTACTCGATAGCAGGGCAGACAGATGCCCACAGGTTCAATCCCAGGAGAGCCTATAGTTCAAGGCGATGGAAAATGTTCATCCTTTTCCTTCGTCATCTTCCTTGTTGAGATCACATTTTTTTTTTGTCCAAGAGCTTAGAGCATTGGTGATGGGCAGCATGAAAATTATGTACAGGTCTAGTGTTTAGCACGTTATCTGACACATAGTAGGCACTTAATAAATACTAGTTGATTGAATGACTGACTGATAGATTCTGCTAATTGTGTTGGAGATTCCAAGTAGATGGTGCTTTGCTTATGTAGCCAAAGCTGAAATATAAAATGTTTTCAGGGAAGGTGATTTCCTAAAGATTCAAGATTTCTATACACTTCTAACTTATTTGACCAGTGGATAGAAACTAAAGATATATGGCAATGGCAGACAAGAGGGACTGTGAAAGGACCCGTTAAGGAACCACACGCTACACATTTGTCTTTTTGCAGAAGCATGCAGAAACAGTAAAGAAGGCAAGGTTTTCGAGGCTCTTGTCTTGAATTTCCAAAGTCAACCTGAAGTGTCAGTTGCTATTTGGGGAGCATTGATTTTCCTTCATAACTTTCTGGGCAGGCCAGCCAGAGGCAGTGAAGTCTGGGAAGAACGTACTGGGACGTTCAGGACATCCCTTGCCTCTGATTGAAGGACCTGGCTTTTATGTTCTGCTTGTTTTCTCTTCTATCTTTGCCCCTCCCTTCTTTGTCATTTGGTGAATCTATAATACTTATGTTTCTGGCTGAGAATAGGTGTCAGCAGAAAAAAAATAATTGGAATTTATTATTAATTACTTATTCAGCATATGACAAACTCCTGATTATACTTGGAAATAGTAATAATGGTAAGCATGAGAAGTGCTAATAAAAACTAAACCCAAAGTGGCAAGTCCGTCCTCCCTCTCCCCTTCCTCCTGTTATACCCTTGGTTCAAGGATGAATTTCCTGCTGTCCATTCTTTAGCCTTTATTAAAGCTACTTTCTTTGCTTAAAAAAGCACTTGATTTCTGAAAATTTCCATAAGTGGCAAAGGCAAAAGGCAAGAGACCTGTTGCTATGGGCTGTGATTTCCATGAGGCAATGCACGTGCACGCGCGTATACTCACACACACACACACACACACACACACACACACACACACACACACACAGGCATTAGCATAAGCAGGTTCTGATTATGTTTTGATTGCACTAACTGGTTTTCATTGTGCTAACTGGGCCTTCACCTTTCTGCTTCATTCTTACAGACTGCTTGGTCAGGATGCCATGGTTAACCTTTGTCTTTCTATTTTCAGCCTGTGATTAGGGTGAGCCTTTCATTTCCATCCCACACCCGATGAGCTGGCATGGAAACCCCTTCTTTTAAAAATTCCATCCCTCCGGCCAGCTGCCGGCTTGGATCCCGTACTTGTTTTGAATGGCCGGGGCACAGGGAACTCCTGTAGTCTGGGTGGCAGTGTGGTATGGGCAGAGAGGGTGTTGTCCTAAATGGGCCCCTGCCAGGTACCCACACTTAAGGGAGAGTGGTACACTTGGAATCAGGAGAGGCCTGGGATCTTATCTCACCTCCAGCACACTGATTTGGTTATGTGACCTGCAGCAAACCACGTAACTGAGCTTTATTTTTCTCATCTATAAAATGTGAAAGGAGATATTGTATGTCTAGCATTTTGTAAGACTTAAAATTCTATTTACATGTTAACCATTATCTTATTAGGGTCCCATGTGTTTTTCCTCCTGCTGTTCCATCATGTTTTTGCAAATGAAGCCCACTTATGCTAAAGGTCGCCTGCTGCTTCTGACTGCAGCCTGCTATGGAGGGCAGGGGAATATACACCCCAGGGCTCACTCCTCTGCATCCCCGGGGGTCATTAGTGGTTCTCTAAAGCCTCTGCTTCTTTTCAAATGGAACCACTATTTCTCCAACCTTTTGTAGTTTTTGGATCCCAGGATTATAAATTTAGGCTTGGAAGGGACCTCAGAGATTGTCTTCTCTTGCCCCCTCATTTACAGATACCAAGGACCAAACAAATAAAATGACTTGTCCTACCTCACACAGGCAATGAAGTGGCAGAGCCTAGATTCAAACTCAGGTCTGCTTACTCCAAATCTGGTTCTCATTGCACTGGGCCACATGACCACTTGAATGAATTCCCTAAACTGTCATCAGATATGAAATACTGTAAGGCAATAGATTTTTGTTGCCTTCAAGATTTTCCAAGGCAATATAAATTCAGAAAATCTTAGTATTGTTAGGAACATGACAAGTCCTCTGCTGTAACTTTCTACCGCCTGCTGGTATCCTTCTACAGAAATCCTAACAAGTGTTCCCCTATTCAGTTACTTGAACACTTGCAGTGATGGGGAAATCACTCCTTTGCACAGTGGCGTTCCAGCTCAAAACCACTCTAATTGTTAAAAGATTTTCCTTCTGTTCAGCCAAAGTCTGTCTCCCTACAACTTTCCCTCATTAATTCCAGTTCCGTCCTCTGAAAGTGCCTCTAATAAGTTTAATCTTTCTTCCAGATGACAGCCCTTCAAATATTTGAAGACATTTGTCATAGCTGCCCTAAGCTTCTCATCTCTCTAGCACGAATTCTCTGGAAGTCATGTTTCCTTTAGCTGTTACTTGTATGACGTGATTCTGAGTTTCCTCACTGTCCTGGTTGTTCTACTTTACCAATGTCCCTTTTACAATTTGGTGCCCTGCAGTGAACACAGTGTTCCAGATGAAGCCCAACCAATACATAGTACAAGACGATGGCCTCCTTTATTTTGGATGCTTTTTCCTGCTAATGCAGCTGAAATTTCTAATAGCTTTTTTGGAAGCCATGATATAAAGCACACAATTAACTCAAACCCTTAAATGCTTTTCACATGAATTGATGTGAAGCCAGGTCTCCACTCTCCTGCTCTGGGCCAGATTATTATTTTTTCCTACCTCAGTACAGGACTTTAACCCCATTAAGTTTCATCTGGCTCATCTCAGCCTCTCATTTCTGCCTGGTGAGATTTTCTTGGATCCTCTTCCTGTTAGCTATGTTAGGGCCACCTGTTTACCCTTTAGAAGGGATGGATTTACTAAATGCAATGATGCATCTTTTTCTCCGGGGATTAATAACAGGCATCTTCACATCTGTTGATGCTTGTGAACCTTCCTTGTTTTGAGCCCATTCCTCCCTCCTACATGGCCCCCATCCCGCCTCCCCCTCCTCCAAGCTGGGACTCTGTGCTGTAGCTTCACCCTTTGTGGGAAAAGATGAGACCTCTAGCCCAGCAAAATGGGGTCAGAGCTCCTCCTCCTTTCCTTTCCTTTCCTTTCCTTTCCTTTCCTTTCCTTTCCTTTCCTTTCCTTTCCTTTCCTTTCCTTTCCTTTCCTTTCCTTTCCTTTCCTTTCCTTTCCTTTCCTTTCCTTTCCTTTCCTTTCCTTCCCTTCCCTTCCTTTCCTTTCCTCCCTTCCCTTTCCTTCCCTTCCCTTCCCTTCCCTTCCCTTCCCTTCCCTTCCCTTCCCTTCCCTTCCCTTCCCTTCCCTTCCCTTCCCTTCCCTTCCTTCCCCTTCCCTTCCCTTCCCTTCCCTTCCCTTCCCTTCCCTTCCCTTCCCTTCCCTTCCCTTCCCTTCCCTTCCCTTCCCTTCCCTTCCCTTCCCTTCCCTTTCCTTTCCTTTCTATTATAATCTTCCAGTTACCAGTCTCTTGACACTGACTTCAGTTTCCCTCAGTCTCCTGGAATCATTTTCATTCTGGCTTAATTTCTGGATCAAACCTCAAGGACTGGAATGGAACAGAGGTGATCTAGTCCAACCATCTTATTTTACAGATGATGACCTGAGGCCAGGAAATGTTAACTAACATTTCCCACAGGCCAAATGCAGGGCTCTTTTCACTCTACTAGGTTGCCTCCTTCGTATATTACTTCTTCCATCCTATCTAGTGATGATGATGATGGTGATGATGATGATGATAATCATAATAACACACACATGTAGTACTCTCATGTGTTCAAAACACTTTCCTGATCTCCCCATTGCTATGCCTTATAATTACAATCAAACCACTTTCCTCACAAATAGCCCTATGAAGTTGGTAAATTCATGTGCTATTGTATCCATTTTACACATGAGGAGATTGAAGATCTGAGAAGTTAAATGACTTGCCCATGGGCATACAGATAGTAAGCATTCATTTTCTCTAAGAAGCCAGAGTGCAGAGGAAAAAAAAAGTTCTGATAATGATCCTCTCAAATGAGGTCGATTGACATTTTATACATACATACATACATACATAAACATATACATACATACATATATACATACATATACACATATATAACATGTAAATATATATGTGTATGTATATATAAATGTATATGTGTGTATGTGTGTGTAGACACACACATACACACATAATTGGTGAGTGCCTCAAGAGAAGCAGACACAAACCCATATTTTACAGGGTGCAGGAACTGTTCCATTAGTTTCAGCCTCTCCTAGATCAGAAGCAGGTGATTTACATGGTAATTCCTCCCTCTCAGTAGCTATGATAATCCTACTGTTGGATATCTGGCCATGTTTAGGAATCTGTAGCTTTTTTCCTTTCTTCTCACTTCCTGATAGACGCCTGCTTACTGTGTAAGCATTTAACCCAAGCTGGCTTAACTCAGAATCCTTGAACAATTAACTCACCATCAGTCAAAGCACAAAGACCCTTGATTAAAATATTCAAGGATTTGCATCATTTCTTCCCATCTCAATTCAATTAGGTTCAAAAAGCATATATTATATACCTACTAAAGATAAGATACTGTAGATATGAAGAGCTAAATGAAACACTTTCTGCCTTCAGGGAGCTTCCTTTGGACATTTCTTTTATCGTGTCTTTCCCCAGTGCTATTGGGAGCAGATTTTTGGTGTTTAAAATTAAAGGAGGAGGTATCCATGCACTACAGCTGTGGTTCCCATTATTTTCAAGTATGGACAGTTTCTTAACATCAGAAAAATTTTCAGACCTCCTTACCTCATGCGAATAGCTGCAATTAATATTTGTTAATTAAGAACATACATAATGGCAGAAAGCTGCTATGAATTCAGAAACATTTTATATATACTTGTGTCATATTAATTAAAACATTTGAAAAATAATAATGCATGAGATATATTATTCAAGGTACAAATTTTTCTTGTGTGACATTAAATCTGGATTTTCAGATCCATTGCAGTAACTTCATGACCCCTTCAATGTCGCTGGTCTCCAGATTGGGGGTAATTTCACAGAAGGAACAAAACCCCAAAACATATTTCAAATCTATCTGCATTTTCATGCCTTAGAATTAAAAAATCATTTTTACCTGGATGACTTTTATATAAGAAAAAGAAGTGGCTTCTTTCTGCTTGCTAAGAATACCTTTTAAACCAGCTGTAACAAAAGTCTGTGTGAGCTGGACTCCAACGCTGACTCCTCATTTTTATTTAATTCTTAACCCCGTGGGCTTTCCTTTGCATTTTGGAGGTCACTATGTAAATTGTCCCGCCTCTGGCCAGTTCACTCGGACTCAGTTTTCAGCTCATAGAGTTCTTCCCGTGTTTCTTCTGACTCTTTCCTCTTTATCATTTCTTTTGGCACAATATAGCTCTATTCTGTTCACGTACTATGATTTGTTCAGCCATTTCCCAACTGATGGACATTTACTTTATTTCTGGTTCTTTGCTACAACAAAGAAAGTGCTGTTTTGAATAGCTTGTTGTCCATCAATCTTTTGTCTCTATCATGGACTTCCTTGGGGGTATAGGCCTGGTAGTAGAATTAGTGGGTAACCATTTAGTGACGGTTGCACTGTTTAGTGTTTAAAATATACAGTTTAGTGACTTTGGGTATGGTTTCAAATTGCTTTCTAAAATGGGTAGAACAAATTATTGCTTCATCAGAATTACATTACTACGCTTGACATCCTGCATCATCTCTGACAACTGCCATTTACATTTTTTGTCATCTTTACCAATCTTATTGGCATGAGATGGGACCTCAGAGTTATTTTAATATGAGTATCTCTATTAGCGATTTTGGAGCATTTTTCCATATTGATAGCTTGTATGTCTTCCTTTGAGAAGTGCCTGTTCATATCCTGTGACCATTTTTAAAAATTGGGACATGGTGGCACATTTATAGATAGCGTATTGGGCTTGGAGTCAGAAAAACCTGAGGTCAAATCTTGCATCAGGTGCTGACTCCATATATGATCCTGTTCAAGACACTTAGCTTCCGTGTACCTCATCTGCCTCATCTGTAAAATGGGGATCATACTAGTACCTCCCTCACAGATCGTTGTGACGATCTAATGAGTTAATGGATGTGAAGGGATTTGTAAACCTTAAATTACTGTGTAAATGCTTTTAGCTAACAAAATCTTTGTCAGAAAAATCTGCTAGTTGTTAACTGTTCCCCTTCTGACTCTAATTGCACTGATTTTGCTTGTGCAAAATCTCATCAATTTTTTTTTTTTGTTTAGGCAATGGGGTTAAGCGACTTGCCCAGGGTCACATAGCTAGTAAGTGTTATGTGTCTGCAGCCGGATTTGAACTCAGGTCCTCCTGACTCCAGGGCCGGTGCTCTGTCCACTGCGCCACCTCGCTGCCCCTCATCAATTTCACAAAGACGAAATTTTCCATGTGGTCATCACTATCATTGCCATCAACTGTTATACTGGATGTGCGGATGCTGATCTCCGCTGTTCTGTAGCACAAAATCACTTCGCTGTTTTCCAAGTAGCATCAAAAAGAACATGATCGGACCAATGTAAGCATGCGTGAGCATGAAGAAATGAAAACTCATGAGAGCCTAGTCCCCAAATTTTGCAAACACTTTCCTGAGGCCCTTCAGGCTACAGGGTCCTTTTTGATTGAGCAGCCATGTAAGTGTCGCTCCTTCCCCTCCCCCCTGTGTCACTGGACCCTCCTCTTGCCTCTGCCTGTGTTATTAGGTATAAAAGAAGAAAAAAGTCTTCCCAAAGCAGGAACTCGAGATTCTACTGCACATTTCTATGAAAAGGAAGCAGAAAGAAGGGAGGGGCTGGGCCATTTTTCATGAAGTACATTGCTTTTAAAGGAAGCAAAATGGAGACACTTGAAAATGCAAATTCTACCAGCTGCCTCCTTAATTAAGCCCATATTGTCTAGTGATCTGATGTGGTTTGCCCTTGTTTTACAATCTAGTGAGAGAGTTTGCGCGTGTTGATACCACCTAATAACCACTGCTAGAGAAAAAAAATACAACATCTCCAAAAGTATTCCCTCCCAAGGGTGAATCAGAGGCGTCATATTTGGGTATAAGGACGGAGCTTTATTTTGCCCAGTAGATTTTCTTTGGTACTGGGAAGTTTCTGTCATTGACATTCACAGACAATTCCCCAAATACCATGTTAGCTGAGTTTCTACTTTAAAGAGTCTTTTACCAGAACTCTAAGTTGGGAAAACGATTAGGTTTGCTCTTTCCCTTTCCTCCTCTGTTTATGATCTCTCGGCTCTGCCAGGGCCAGCAAGATAGCTGTGTGGAAGGAGTGTGGGAAGTAGTCTGAAGAACTGAGTTTGGGTCCCAGCTTTGCCCCTTCTTCTCTGTGTCATGTCTCTAGGCCTCAGTTTCCTCATCTGTAACAGGAGAGGGCGGTCCATTCCAGCTCTAAATCTAGGCTTCTATGACGAGTGAAATGCCTAAAGGCACAGGGCAGAAGACTCAGTTTCCTATTGAGTATCAACTTTGTGATCAGCACAATGCCAGGTCTTCTCAGAGATGTGAAGAAAGCTGCCATCTTTAGCCTGAAGTCTAGTTGGGAAGACCAAGCACATCACTCAATCACTAAGTCTTTATTAAGCACCTACTATATGCTACAAACTGGGCATAATTCCATGCCTTCAAGGGATGTCTTTGCCAGTGAATACGATGCTCTAGTTCCAGATAGACTATTTACTTAGTTATGTTTCTCCTCCTCCTCCTCCTCCTCCTTCTCTCCTTCTCCTCCTCCTTCTCTCTTCTTCCTGCTCCTCCTCCTCCTCCTCCACCTCCTTCTCTCCTCCTCCTACTTCTCCTTCTCCTCTGCTCTTCCTTTTCCTCTTTCTCTTCTTCCATCAAGGCCAGGCTGGTATAAAGTTATAGAAAGGAATGAATGAAAATGCATTTATTAAGTACTATGTGTCAAGGCACTTGGGACACAAAGATTAAAAAGGGCCAGTCCCTGCCCTCAAAGTGTTTCCTTTTTTTTTTAAACAAATATTATTTTTATTATGTTTTATTTTACTTTTCACATTCTTTCTCTCCTTCTCCTTTCCTTCCCCATTAAGAAAGCAAGAAAAACCAAAGCTATTACAAACATATATAGTTAAGTAAAATACACTCCTATATTGGCCATACCAAAAAATAATATACTGAAATCTGCACAAGTCCGTCAGCTCTACATCTGGAAGTGGCTAGCATGATTCATGAGTCCTCTATAATTGTCGCTGGTCATTGTGTTGATCAGAGTAAAGAGCTTATTCTCACAGGGGAAGCAACACGTAGTAGAGTGTATTGTCTGGGAAAGGGTGAAGTCACGGTGAGGGGAGCCATAGGGACATTGATGTACCCTTTCCAGAAACAATGGTACTATGGTAATGATTTGAGTGGTCCAAAAGATCTTAGTATCTAGAATGAAGGAAGTTATAATCTGGCTGTGATCTGCCTTCAGTAAACTATGTCTGCGTATTGTGTTCTATTCCTGGCACTTCATTTTAAGAAAGACAGTGATAAAATGGAGAGTTCCCAAAGAAGATGATAAGGATGGTGAAGGAAGTTGGGCATGCCCTTTTGGAGAAGAGATTTAGGGGGCCTGTGTTAGTGATTTACAAATATTTGAAGTACTGTTATAGGGAAGAAGGATAAGATCTTTTCTACTAGTCCTCAAGAGCAGAACTAAGTGATTAGTGAAAGAGAGATGCAGATTTGGGAGGCAATGTCATATAAAAATGATGAACACGGAGGCAGAGACATTTGGGTTTAAATTCTGTCTCATACTTCATAACTGTGTGATCACAGCCAAATCAATTCACTTATTTGAACCTCAATGTCCTCATTTAGAAAATGGGGTTAATAATTATTATATTACATTCCTTATAAGGTTGTTGTGAGGTTCAATTTAGATAGCATGTAAAAGATAGATAACTTTGCAAACTTTAAAAGCATATGTAAATGTTAGTTATTATCTTTATCATGACTATTATTGCTATTATTACTACTTGGTTTGACTCAATATAAGAAAAAAAAATCCCAAGTATGTGCATTTTTCCAAAGTAGAATGGATAAGGCAGCTTATCTGTGCAGTGTATACAGTGCCAAGCCTGAAGTCAAGAAGACTCATCTTTGTGAATTCAAATCTGGCCTTGGGAGAGTCACTTCACCATGTTTGCATCAGTTCCTCATCTGTAAGATAAACTGGAGAAGGAAATGGGAAACCACTCCAGGATCTTTGCCAAGAAAACCCCAAATGGGGTCATAGAGACATGACTGAAATGGCTGAACAACAGCAAACATAGAATGTGGTGGCTGGGGAGATAGTGAGTTTCTTATTACTGGAGGTCTTGAAGCAGAGGATGGGTGAGCATTTGTCAGATCAAATCTGTACTTAAAAACATAGCACATTATGGGTTTGAGTAGGAGGCCTCGGAGGGTCTGTCTCAATTCTGACATTCTATGATTTTATGAGCTACGTTCAGGCTAGTAACTTACTGTTCAGAGATAAGAACACAGACCTCAATATAGTTATTTCTGTAGCTTATCTTCAAACTTCAGCTAGTGGTGCTATGTTCCTGTTTGTTTGCAATAGTAGCAACATGCATGCTATTTCCTCAATGCAGAGCAGATCAACATATATATATATATATATATATATATATATATATATATATATATGTATATGTAAAACCTAAGATTAAATGTGTTTGTTACCAAGTTATTGTGATGGATAATGGAGTAGAATTGATTGAAGCTTATAAGTAATGGGTATTCCTATGTTGGCATCAGGGCTGTGCCCTGATAGCTTGCAGCATTTTCCTACTTTCTTGCTCATCACAGACACAAAAAGAATTGGCTGCTAAATTATGTCAAATTTATGGATATTCTCATTTCTATTTTCAATAGATTTTTTCAACTTCTGCTAAATTTTAATTTCTCCCTCAAAATCAATTAAAAACAAAAGATGGAAACATGCAGTTTATGTGTATTTTCTTTTCTTTTTAAGAATTTGTTTTCACTGAGTCACTAAGATTAGCTGACTTCCCAAATGGCAGTATTTGTCTGGACAGCTGAGCACACTCTTGAAGCTAAGGGCCACATCAGTGATTATATAATTAGATGGAGGAAAAAATCTCTGCTTTTAGATTCATGTATCTAGATATTGACTTATAATGTATGAAAGAAAGGGTCAAAAAGTTTTTTTAAAAATCAACTTTAATAAGTTATAGGCTACATTTTTATATTTGCTGCTGCTTAGAGACAGCTGTTTTCACCAAGGTAATGTGACAGGGAGCTGTCCAGCTTAAGCTCACTTAGGTGAAGCTGGAAAATGGGTCTGGTTCCACACACCCAGGCACAGCAACAAACACACATCCACAATATTGTGAATGCAGCAAATTGTCTTGAATTCTTTGCTTCTTAACTGTCAGCCTACTGGCACCCTGTTGAAACAACTAAATATCCTGAGGGACAGACATGTATTGGCACGTGTAAACCACTACCATCACCACTACCACCTCCATGGAGTATCGGGTAGAGAAAGCCCCACTTCTATGCTCCAAAGCCCTGCAAAGAATGGACTCTTCATCTCTTCTGTTTCCACTTGTTTTGCCTTTGTTTCCAGGCACCTCCATGAGCCATCTAGAGTAGCTATCTCTGTGGAGAAGGGGTCTGCTGTCTGAACTATTACTACTACCCACAATGACTAACTGCTCACTATGGATAAGTAAGTAGAGGAACCTGTGAAGAGTAGCACCTCCATCCCCACAACATTCAGCCTGCCCCCTTCAGCCATCGTACTTGTAGAGATGTGTCTCGGTAATCGCCTCTGCAGGTACACTCCGTGCTTTCAGCAGCCTCAGCTACTGTAGAACAAGAAAACTAAGTGCTCACCACCAAAGGCAGCTGAGTCATACAGTGGACTAAGCACTGGGCCTGGAACCAGGAAGACCTGAGCTCAAATCCAACCTTGGACAATTACTAGCTGTGTGACTGGGCAAGTCTCAACCTCTTCCTCAGTTTCCCCATATGTAAAATGAGGATAATAATAGTACTTACTTCCAGAGTTGTGAGAATCAAATGAGATATTTGTAAAGTTCTTTAAAACATTATACAAATGGTATTATTATTATTGTTGTTAAGTCATCATCAATTATTTGTTTACTTTCCCATTCCCCATATCATACTCTAAGTTCCTTGAGGGCTAGAATAGTTCATGTAGCCCAGGGCCTTAGTCGATGGCTAGTAAATACTCATTATTTTGAAATGAAGCCATGAAGAATGAAATCCTTTATCTTTATAGAGACATATTCTATTCTACACTGCATTTCCATGGGCATTTATTGACCATCTGCCCCATGCCATACACACCACGCGCTAGGTACTGGAGAAAACTTCAAGCCTAATAATCAAAATTCACAAGTGTTCTGTGCCTACTGTTTGCCAGGTACTCCAGTGGGTGCTGAAGATACAAACTGAATGAACAAAGCAAAACTTACTCATGAAAAAGTTAAATATGCAAAATATGTATATACACAGTAAATATAAATGTAAACATAATATATATGTTATATAATAGAAACATAATAAATAATAATGAAATAGGCATAAATACAAATCAATACAAAGTAGTTACATACAAGGTGGTTTGGAAAAGAGGGCACTAGCAGTTGGGGGGAATGAGGAAAGGCTGCACATAGAAGGTTAGTGCTTGAACTGTATCTTGAAAGAAAAGAGATCTGCCAAGGTGCAGGTGAGGAAGGAGTGTATTCAAGGCATATCAAATGCCCAAGACAAAGCCATGGGAATGGGAGATGGGATTTGGGGTGTGGGGAATGTATGTGGGGAATAGAGAAGCAGCCTTTTAAGTGGAACAAAGAGTGGAGGGTGGTGTGGGTGGGAATGTACAGTGAGTCTGATACGACAGGTCAGGTGGAGGTTATGAAGGCTGCTAAAAGCTAAACAGAGAAATTTATTTATTCATTTACTCATTTATTTATTTATTTATTTTAGGCAATTGGGGTTAAATGACTTGCCTAGGGTCACACAGCTAGTAAGTGTCAAGTGTTTGGTCTGAGGCCGGATTTGAACTCAGGTCCTCCTGACTTCAGGGCTGGTACTCTATCCACTGAGCCACCTAGCTGCCCCAAAATTTATTATTTTTTTTAATCCTAAAGGCAAAAAGAAGCCACTAGAGTAAGAAAGGGAGTTATGGGGTCAGATATATGATTAAGGAAAATTACTTTAGCAGCAGAGTGTAGGATATACTGAAATGGGAAGAGATTTTGGACAGGAAAATCAGTTAGGAGACTGTTGCAATAATTTAAGTGAGAGATGATAAAGGCATGAAACAGGATGGTAGCTTTATGAGTAAAGAGAAAGGGATGTGTGGGAGAGTTATTATGGTTGTAGAAGTAGCACAACTTGGCAATCGATTGGCTGTATGGGACGAGATGGGAGTTAAAGGTAGCACTATGGTTACAGATCTGGGAGTCTGGAAGAATGATGGTGCCTTCAGAAGATATCAGGAAGTTTGGAAGAGGAGATGGGTTGAGGGGTAAAGATAATGAAATTTGTTTTGGACATGTTGGGTTTAAGATGCCTTCAGGATATCCAGGTTGAAATGTCCAATAGGCAATTTTAATTTAGGATTGAAGCTTAGGGGAATGGTGGTGCTGGGTATATAGATCTGTGCTTTACTGTGGTAATTAAATCAATGGGAGATGATGAGGTCAGAGTATTATGAGAGAGTGTAGAAAGAGAAGAATAGGGTGTTTAGTACAGAGTCTTGGGGGGAATACACACATTAGATCATATCATCTGGATGAAAAGCAGCATGGGAGACCGAAGACTCATTAGACAGATTGAATGACATCCAGGACAGCTAGTGTCATGAAAGCCCAGAGAACAGAGTATCCATGAGGAGAAGGTGGTCAGTAGTGTCAAATACAGCACAGAAGTTGAGATGGATGAGAGCTGAAAAAAGAACAGTAAATTGGCAATTAAGAAATCATTAATAATGTGGAAGGGAGGAGTTTTCACTGAGTGGTGAGGTTGGAAGACAGATTGCAAAGAATCAAGGAGCAAGTGAGAGGAGAAGAAATGGAGGCTGTGAGAATAGACATTTTTTCTCCCAGGAATTTAGCTAAGAAGAGGAGGAGAGAGAAGATGATATTTTGAGGCTGTGATGGTATCTAGTGAAGGGTATTTTTCTAAGATGGGGGAGATTGGGCATGTTTGAAGGCAATAGGAAACGAACCAGGAATCATTAGGAAAATACTGAAAATTAGAAAGGGCTCTGAATGCCTGAGGTTGTATTCAGAGAAGACAGCAGGTTATGTGTTCAAGGGCTCATGTAGCCCAGGAGTCAGTCTTTGCATGGAGAATAGCCCTAATTGTCAGAGACTTGGAGAAATGAGGATGCCTTCAAGGGTTTTGGAGATGAAGAGAGGAGAGAAGAGAGAGATCACATCAAATGGCTTCAGTGTCACCACTAAAATAAGAGGTAATGTCCTCAGTTGGGGGTGGGGTTGAGAACAGGAAAGTATGAGAGGCTTGAGAAGAGAAGATATTGAAAAGTTTTTGTGGGAAGTGAAATAGGAAATCAGTTATGGAAGAATAAAATGATTGCCTTGTTGTAGCGAGAGCCTATTTAAAACTGGATAACATCACTTTATAATGTACTGAATTAGTGTGGTCGGGTTTGCTTTCAGCCCATTTCCTCCAGCCCATTCAGAAGCACATTAGTAGGTGTAGAAGAGGTGGATGGTGGAAATAATCAGGGGCTGATGTTTGCCAAGGGATAAACAGCTATAGGATGAGGGGAAAGGGAAGTAAGATGACAGTGTAATGTACAATTCACTAACTATAAGGTCAAGAGTGGAGATGGAGGGAAATAAAGTCAAAGCAGGGAAAGTATTGAGGAGTAGTATTGTTCCTGCCTCTAAGGAACTTGCCATTTGCCATCTAATTGGGAAAATAAGACAGCAAGCTGCATAAATAAATAATGCAATCTAGAATATGATAACCACATGGGAAAAATAATAATGTTTGGGGAGGTTCTGAGAATACATGGAGGGGGGAATTATTTCTATTTAAAGTTAAGGGAGAAGGGAGATCAATGAAGACTTCATGGAGGAGCTGGTAACTGAGCTGGGGTTGGAAGGACTGGTAGGGCTTTTTCTTTTTAATTTTATTGTTTCATTTTATTTTTATAGCCAACTTGTTCCTCTTTTTCACCCCCCTTATGATTTAACTCTCTCTTGAGATCAAGAGTAATATATAGGGGTAGCTAGGTGGCACAGTGGATAGAACAGCAGCCCTGGAGTCAGGAGGACCTGAGTTCAAATCCAGTCTCAGACCAGACACTTGACACTTACTAGCTGTGTGACCCTGGCAAGTCACTTAATCCCAATTGCCTCACCAGAAAAAGAAGAAGAATATTTAAATAAAACTAGTAGACATAACAGCCATGTTGGATGGTATATGTCATGTTTTGCATTGGTAGTCCCCCACCTCTCTAATGAGAGGAATATGATGTGTTTCGTTATCACTTCTCTGGAACCAAGGTTGGCCATTTCAATTAATCAGAGTTAAATGGACTTTTCTTGGACTTTTTGTTTACATTCTGATAGTTATCTATATTGGTTCTTCTGGTTCTACCAATTTCGCTTTGCATCAGTAATTGGGGAAAAGATAGGAACTAGGAATACCCAGCACAGGATATAGTGGGATCAAAAGCACTGAGGTGAGAAAGAGGAAAATAACGTTAGGGAATGCTGAGTTAGTCCTATTTCCCTGAGGTGAAGGGACGAAGTATTAGGGCTGGAAAGGACCCAGAATGTAGAGAACCTTGAATGCCAGCCTAAGGAACTTGGAGTTTAGTAAGCAGTGGGAAGACAATGAAGGTTTTGGGGCAGAGAAATGGTATCTTTGGCCCTTGAAAAGTTTCTTGAAGTAGTATTTCAGATGAATTTGAGGGGGAAATAATCAGAACCAAAGTGATTGATTGTGATGTTACTGGTGCACCATTGCTTTCCCTAATCTTCTCTTCCTTTGGTCTCTCAGGTAATAATACAAACCATTCTTAAGGCTAAACTTTGATTGGGGATGAAATTGTAGCTGGGAGCATCTTTGTTATGGGGGTCCACTGTGTTACTTTAGTTCTGTCAGTTGAAAGCATTTTAGGATTACTACCAGCTTGTCTAGTCTCACTTTCTCGAGAATTAAGTGGGTGTTGTGCATGGATGAAAAATGAAGGAGGTAAGTGAATGTATCAGGTGGCAGTCTTTCTGAGTGACAACATGTAATGTTCTTCTCTGGGTGCTTGCAAAGCCAACTTTGTCAATTTGCTCTGTGTTGGGTTTGGTGGTTGATAAATGAAAATGCCATTTTTATTCTAAATAGCATTCTGCAGGCATGTGATTGTGGTCCTCAGTTTTTATGACTCAATTTTTAAATTCTCTAACATACTACTAATGTTCTACAACAAGGATTGGATTTGAGGGACAGTACAAAATCTCTCCCTCTTGGTCTGACCTTCATGCTACAGGGAATAGGCTTCATGGTGTAGGCGGGGTGGGGATGGGGGAAAGGGAAGTTATAATTGTACACAACCATGGGTCAGGTAGAGAAATCGAGTCCTTTTTATTGGTCATTCCATGCTGCTGATTAGGGGCAAAGTTTAAGAAACCATTTGTTAGTTCAGCAAAGTTCTTCTTGCTCTATTAGGTCATTCAGCTACTCTTGACATACAGACCACATGGTCAGAGTCTGATTAAACTATGTGGAGATTTGTTAGCTTACTAATGAATAAGGCTGTGACTTCAGTGAAATGGATAATTTATCTTTTCAGTAAAATTGCACTTAAAACAGGAAGAAAAACATATTGTCTCTGTTTGACCAGCTGAAGGGCAGGTATTCTGTGTTTTTGAGCTAAATATTGTAATTTTGTGGTTTATATTTTCATTCGAAACCATTTTCCCCCCAAACAAGATAACCCTTCTAGATAATTCGCAGTGGCTGTCCCTCAAATTATCATTCTTAAACAGTCCACCTAATCTCTATTAGCGCACATTCATTGAGCAGTGCTCTATAACTCTTCTTCACAGCCTTCCTGCAGTTGAGTTCTTCTCTTTGCCTAAGGTTCTTCTCCATTCGAATAGGCTCAAATGTTGATTTTGATAAAACGGCCTTAGCCAATTGACTGGCTAGTGTAAAAGCCTGCCTCTGGTTTGTTCTCCAGAAGTAACAGTGTTGGCCCTAAGTAAGTCTTCTTACAGGTGTTGCCATTCAAGAAGTGTGGAAGGCTGTGCTAGTTCTTCTCCTACCTCCTTAAGTGCTATTGTCAACCTTTCTTCCTCATCACTCTCAAATCTCTTGACTGCTTTCAGTGGCATACTCAAAGGGTTGGACTTGGATTTGTGTGACATAAATTCAGCTCTTTCTTCTGTCACTACCTTGTGATGTTAGACAAGTGACTTAATTCTTTTTGGCTTCAGCTTCCTCAACTACAAAATAACTGGTTGGACTAGGATCAGCACTTCTTAAACTGTGGGTCGCAATCCCATATGGGGCTATGAAAAATTTGGCAACAGTAAAAGGTTTCTGAATGCACAATGACCAAAAATTAATTCAAAATCGAACATCTAATGAATCTGAGGTGTTTCTGGCAGTGCTTGCCTGTGTTGCATTGTGCGACTTCACTGTAGTCGTAGTTCTAAATACAGAGCATACACACTTTGCGTGCTCATGCCCTCAGGCCACATAACACCAACCACAGAAACATGAAGAGGGGTTGTGAGTGGAAAAAGTTTAAGAAGCCCTGGACTAGGGGAAGCTAGGTAGTGTAGTAGATAGAGCTCCGAGCTTGGAGTCAGGAGGACCTGAGTTAAAATTCAGCCTCAGACACTTGACACTTACTAGCTGTGTGACCTTGGGCAGGTCACTTAATCCTGATTGCCTCACCAAAAAGCAAAAACAAAGCAAAAAAAAAAAAGAAAAGAAGCCCTGGACTAGATGACCTCTATGGGCCCTTCCACCTCTAGCTCTAAAATGCTTTGATCTTAGTCCTTGTACTTCATGATATTTCCCAATAGTAGTGCTTCGCACTGGATGTTCTTTTGAAGGAGATGCACAATACAATTATCTTCTTCACCATTCATTTTGTATTATCTTGCTGGGGAACATTGATGTGGCGTCAAGGTATTATCATGCCATATGATTCTCTGGGGAGTTTTCACTAAGTGACTGTGACCCAGACCTTTGTGCACCCACACATTAAAGGCTTATGTTTAACTTAATAACAATCATCTTCCACCCACCCAAATCTTGTGTGACAAAGGGAACTATTGTCACACCGGAAACATTTGCCATTTTTCTCCCTTTGGCTTGGGATCTTCTAACATCAGTCATAGAGAGGTCACCCCCACTTGGGGGATGATTCAGTTTCATCATGTTCTTTCGGAGAACTTTTCAGATTATCATAGTAGACTAAAAACCCAAATGAACTTAAAAATAATCATTCTTAATTATATTCATAAAGGATGTAGTTGGACGACTGGTTACGAATGACAGGCATGGTCTATAGTGCATGAATGAATAAAGCATTTATTAAAGCGTTACTGTGTGCAAAGCCCTGTGCTAAGTGTTGGGGATACAAAATCCAAAGTTAGTCCCTGATCTCTGGCAGCTTCCATTCTAATGTGGGAGACAGCCCATAGGGAAGGTTTCAGTGCAGGTCAGAGGGGAAGATCCCATGATCCTTAGGGTGCAGCAGCAAAGCAGGGGTCAGGTCTCTTTTTTAATGCTATTTCCACAGATAAAACTATGTCAGTTTCAGATAGTTGCCATTTAACAGTGCCAAGGACTTGGGTGAAAATAATTTCCTTCCTTAGGTTTTTCAATAAATGGAGAGTTCGTTGGTTTATACTTTCTATTCATATTAGCACAGACACGTTGGGCAGATTCTCAAGTTTTTGATAGCTTTCCTGAACTTGGGTGGCAGTTGTGTGCACTACTTAATTTTTTTATTAAAATTTTTATTCATATCTTTTTTCTTCTCTCAATAATATTTTGTTTTTCTCCAATTACATGTAAGAGCAATTTTAATATTCATTTTTTTGAAGTTTTGAGTTCCAAATTCTATCTCTCCTTCTGTCCCTTACCCCCTCCTTGAGATGGCAAGCAATCTGATAAATTTATACATGTGCAATCGTGTAAAACATTTTTATATCAACCATTTTGTGGAAGAAAACTTGAACCAAAAAAAGAAATAAAGTGAAAAATAATATGCTTTGGCCTGCAGTGAGATGCCATCAGTTCTTTCTCTGGAGGCAGATAGCATTTTTCACCATGAGTCCTTTGGGATTGTCTTGGATTATTGTATTGCTGAGAACAGCTAAGTCATTCACAGCTGTTCATCATACAATATTGCTGTCACCATGTACAATGTTCTTCTGGTTCTTATCACTTCACTCTGTATCAGTTCATGTAAGTTTTCCCAGGTTTTTCTGAAATCATCCTGGTTGTCATTTCTTATAGTATAATATTCTATGACAATCATATGCCACAGCTTGTTCAGCCATTCCCCAATTGATAGGCGTCTCCTCAAATTCAAATTCACTGGTTTTTTTTTTTCAACTCATCATCATCTCCTCCTCCTCCTCCTGTTAATCACAGGAATAATTATTAGCAGTTATGTAGTAAGGTTTGCAAAGCACTTTACATATATTATCTCATTTGTTCCTTATAACAACCCTTTGAGTTAGGTGCTATTATTTCCCCCATTATTAAAGGTGAGGAAACTGAGGCAAACAGAGGTAAAGTGATTTACTCAGGGTGACATGGCTAGTAAGTGTTAGTAAACTGGCCATTGCAGGATGAATTCTTTGTCCATGGCAACCCATGAATACTCAGTGACTTCAGTACAAAGAGGAGTATGGTAAAATATATATTGGAAAATATAGCTTAATACTAAGAAATAACACTTTTGTATTTTGCATACTTTCTTTAAGAAGAGAGTTAGGAGGTGCTTGATATGGGAATCATACTATAATGACACAGAAAAGGAAATTGACTATATTTTAGTATATGGAAAAAAAGGTAGACATTGTGGGAATCATTTCTGAATTAGTTTTCTCTGTGTAATCAGATCATTGACTTATTAGAACAAATATTAAAATAAATGCCAAAAGAGAAGAAAGAATAAAGAAGATATTGCATGCAATTAAAAAAAACCCCAGGTACATGGGGTAGCTTGGTGGCACCGTAGATGGTGCTCTGGCCTTGGAGTCCAAATCTGGCCTCAGACACTTGACACTTACTAGCTGTGTGATCCTGGGCAAGTCATTTAATCTCTATTGCCTCACCAAAAAAGCAAAAAAAAAAAAAGGTGCAATCAGACCTATTTAAGCAAATCATTGATGCTAAAAAGCAGAAACTAGAAATCGACTATTATGTTTCCTAGGGAAACTGAACGGATGTGACCACAATGAGGAGGCCAAAAGATTCTACCAACTGCCTTTCCTGGCAAATGCTTCATTCCTTTGTGAAAAAGAGAGATCACAGCTAAGGGCAACACCAGTTTAGAATATAAAGTTGCTTGTAAAATCTAACAGAGAAAGGTGATGGAATATTACAAGTATCACCTTATAAAACTGTACATAGGAGAAATAAACAAATTCATAGAAAGGTTGTCAAGAGATCCAGTTAAACAAGAGTATTTTAAGATGAAACTGTATGGAAGACAAAAGTTAGATGAAAAATGAAAAAGATCTGCTGAGGCTTTTATGACAACTCTTTTGTGTATTGAAGGGAGAGAAACCACCACCTCATAAGGGTAAGGCAAGTGAGGATCTTGCCTGAGATATGAAGAAAACAGAAAATATTCCTTTCTTAGCTCAAGCAAGCCATGGCATTAGGGTAGGGAGGCACAGATTTCTATTCTTGTTTCAGGAGCAAAATTAGTTATGCTGATAGCCACCGCATTAGAACTCTAACATTGAGTGTTCTTTGAGGAAGCAGAAATGACACAAAAGACAGGAAGAACAGCTACATCAATCCAAGAAGAAAAAAAGTAGTCAGGTTGGTGATGCCATGATTTTGATGGTACTGGGGGATTTCTTTGCAAAATATCTGATGCAGAGGAGAATCCCAAATAAATATTGGGAAAAAACCAATCTCCATTGTTATTATTACCATCAAATAAAAAGAGAGTGGAAAAAGTAGCAGTAAGTACTCGTCCATGCACCTGCTTTCTCACTTCTATAAAAATCTTGGTGATTTTTGTATATATGTACATATTGGGGATGCTCTTGATGAAGGAATGAAAATGGAAAAGGCAGGCTGTTAAAAATGATATTCTACAGCAAACTATATCCTTATAGTTACACAATTGACTGAATGATGCAGAGAATAGCAAGTTCCATTTGTATATTGTTCATTGACTAAGCAAATTGATTTAGTAGAGCAAAATGATACCTTAAAGCCTCTTTCTCAACAATATATCTCCCATGAATATGTCAGAACTATATAAGATTCCTTGAAGGATGCAGCAACAGAGATAAAATTTTGTTCAAACTTCTGATTATCATGAAATGGGGACATAATACAAGGAGATTTCTATTTGCCTGAGATGCTTGCCATTGTCGCGGAAAATGTCCAAGATAGAATCCAAAAGCGGAAGAGGTATTCTCTCTAAATAGATGGTATTGTTATCCAGATATGTCTGTTTGTGGATGACAATATATACATCACACTCCAAAACATTGCAGAGGCTCCTAAGGCAAAGCTATAGTGCCATAAGAATTTGGCCTAAATATCCCCACAGGAAAGGACAAGTGGATGAAGGATGCCTATTGTCCAGATGATGACATGAAGTTGGATGGACAACCCATTGAGTTAGTTCATAACTACACATATCTCGGTCAGTCCCTGAAGATGGACAGTGAATTGGATCTATACTTGGAAAGGAAGAAGAGTCAGTTGAATGGCATTTGGGAAATTGCTTGATGCTGTTATCGACTCAGAGTTTTTCATGGAGACACCAGATTCATTTGGTGATGCCAAATGGACATAAATCATGAAATACAGTCTTAGAATAATTAAAGTTTTGTTTATGTGAAAGATAATTGAGAGATTCACAGTGAGTGGGGAAAGGACTATTACTAACCTAATATTATACACCAAAAGTAGGGTAAAGAATATCTTTGAGGATGTGCACACCCAAAAGGCGAGATGGGCTGGCCACATAGTCAGAGCAAGAGATAATTGACAGATAGCTCATGAGCTCCATTTGTAATTCTTAAATATCAAAAGATCTTTTTTTAAAGACTGTGTCTCCCTGCATTGCCTAGGCTGGAAGTATGATAGCTACTGAGACCTGATCTTGCTGCTAACTGGCATAGGAGCTTCGACCATCTTTGTTTCTAACCTGACTCAGTTTGCCTCTTCTTAGATAGCCTGCTGGCAACCCACTCCTGGGGGCTCACTATATTGGTACCAGAATTTAGTGCAGACGCCCAATTGGCCCTAGCCTAACTGTACCTGAGAAGACTTAAGCCCAAGAGATCTACCAGCCTCAGCTTCCCTAGAAGAAGGGATTATATGTTTGTGCACCCCTGCCTGGCTTAAGAGATCTTCAAGAAGGTACTCAGCATAGTGGTTGACCCTCTCTGTGATGCATTTATAGGAGGAAATGGACAAAAATTGAAAAGGATAAGAAGGCACAGAGAGGTTGTAATTTACTCACTGGGGAGAGTACCCACATCAGTGCAATTACACACCCATTGAGCTAATGATGCCATAAAATCATTGGATTTTAGAGATCATGTGACCCAATGCCTTAATTTCACAGAAAAAAAAATTGAGGTATGAAGAGGATAAATGACTTGTCTAAGGCTGTACAGATAGTTAAGTGCAGAGCTAGAATTTGAATCCAGGGCCTGAACATTTTCCCTTGTTCTCTATGTTCTCTTCCTCTTTAGATCAATATAAGTGTGTGTGTGTGCGTGCGCATGCACGCATCAATTATACACACATATACATGCATATACACACACACAATATATATATCCTCTGTATACTATATATATAAACTTAAAAAAGATGAGAATATATGTGTATAAGTATATATACGTATATGTATATATGTGTGTGTGTATATGCACACACGTGTGTGTATGTGTGTGTATATATACATATATGTGTATGTGTGTATATATATATAATATACATACATATATATATATATACACACATATATTCTTATCTGTTTCTATGTTGTCTTTTTCCTGTAGAATAATATAACCAACTTGTTGGAAAGGCTTTTTTAGTTTGTCTTTTTAGTGCCTAGCACAGTGCTTTACATACAATATGAGTTGTCATTATTTTCTGAATCAATGAATGTGTAAATTAGATCCATTCATAGATACACTGAGTCTCCCTGGTCTCTAGGGTGACCACTTAGTGTATTGAATATTTATCCACTGGTGTCTTCAGGAAAGCTACTTACCAGAGTCCCTCCTTTATGTGCAAGGAGAAAAGGGTCAGTCAGATTTCCTTCACAGTGTGGGCTGAGCCTTGAGATGCATAAGGCCACTTAATTGGGTAGTTTCCAGGAATGCTCATTGGCCAGTGGTTTGAAAATGTGCTCCTAGTCAACACATCAGTGCCTTGTCCTTTGAAGGCGTAGTCCAGGGGTGGAGAACCTGCATCCTTGAGGCCATGTGTGGCCTTCTAGGTTCTCAGGTGCAGCCTTTTGACTGAGTCCAAGTTTTACAGAACAAATCTTTTTATTAAAGGGATTTGTTCTGTGAAGTTTGGATTCAGTGGAAGGGCTGCACTTGAGGACCTAGAGGTCCACATGTGGCCTCAAGGCCATAGTTTCCCCACCCTTGGACTAGTCCAACCTTATTTCTTGGTGCCTTCTCTTCCAAATTGATGATTTTTGTTTTTTTTCTTCTCCTCGGCCTCTTCCCCAAATCCTTTCTCATATTCTTCTTGCTCTCTTCTTCCTTTATTCCCTCTAGAGATAGCTAGGTAGCACTGTGTATAGAGTACTGGTCCTGGAGTCAAGATTCTTCCAATTTGTTCAAATCTGTACCCAGATACTTACTAGCTATGTGACTCCTGGGCAAGTCAATTAACGTCTGTTTGCTTCAGTTTCCTCAACTGTAAAAAACAAACAAACAAACAAACAAAAAAACCAAAAAAAACTGTAAAAACAATAGTAGCCTCTGCTTCCCAGGGTTGTTTAGTGATCAAATGAGATAATATTTGTAAAGCACTAAGCATAGTCCCCGGCACCTAACAGGTGCTGTAAAAATGCTTCTTCCCTTCACCTTCCCTTCTCTCTTGCTCCTTTTCCTCTTCTTTCCAGTCTCCTCAAGTCCCTGATCTTTCCCTCTTCTCCTCCTCTTCTGCTCTCCCTTATCATTCCTTCTCCTTGTGCCTCTTCTTCCTTTTCCTTCCTCCTCCTTCTAGTTCTCATCCTTCTTCCTACCCTTGTTTCCCTCCCTCCTCTTTCTTTTTTTCTGCTCTTCTTCCTCTTCCTTCTCTTCCTCCTCATTCTCCGTTCTTCCTCTTTTTCTTCTTCCTCCACATCCTAATCTGCCTCAGAGCTCCAGTGAGTAATTGACTCAGCCTGAAGATGTGACTGGTTAAATGAGTGCAAGCATGAAAAGGTCAGGGATCTAGAGAATGGGGAGTCTCCTCCCAGCCCCCTTTTTTGATTCAGTTCAACTGCTTTCCTCCCAAATTGATTTGAGTCTATTGTCACAGACCTTACATAGTGGAGAAAGCCCTGGATTTGTGGTCCAGCCTGAGCTGAGACCTGGCTTCTTAACCTCACCCTCACATGGTAAATGAGGATAAAATAATCACTTTTCCCTCCCTCCCAGGGTTTCCATAAATGAAATGTTTTGTAGACCTTAAAGACATGAGTTCTTACAATAATAACCATAGCTAACATTTATATAGTACTTTACATATGCTATCTCTTTTGATCCATCTATTAATAAGTATGTGCTATTATTATACCCATTTTACATATGAGGAAACAGAGACTCAGAAGGGTGTTGTGATGTAATTAAAGGTTACTATAAGCTCATTTAGTGTCTCCTTTGTATCATCCATAAACAGCAATGACAGCTTGCATTCTACCCTCACTCAAATTTGTATATATCATCAAAGTCTTTGAGTAATGGAAAGAACATTGGATCTGGAGACCAGAGACATAGGATTCAAGCCCTGGCCATGATGCCTTATGACTGTGTGACCACCAGCAAGTCACTTAACATCTCTGAGAGTTCCTCCCCTCCCTGCCAAAAGGTGTTAGTATTCTTGGACTACCTGCTATATAGGGTTGTTGTCAAGAAAGCCGCTCTGTAAACCCCAAAGGGCTGTATGGATTTGAGTTATTTATGAATGTATGAAACTCTGTCTGAGGGCCCTGCTGTTGTATGTGAGCTCACTGATAGCCTACTGTTGAACAGAGTGAATTCATCTCCCAAAGTGTCTTGGGAGGAGTAATCTACACGGCAGGCAGGAGGATCCGCCTGGTTAAGAAGATATTGGGAATGAAAGAAAGTCAAGGAGCTGGCAAATTGGTATCAGAAAAGCCCAAGAAATGAACTCCCAGGGCAAGCAGGATAGAAAGGCCTCGGTGTTACTATGGGGGCAGGGGGTCACATCTACAGGCCCAGTCTAGCATTGCCAGCATCATCTGAATCTTTTTCTTCCTTCGCATTCCCATGCATTGAAATCAGAGGAACGAGTGAGATTTCCTTTGATGCCCACCAATTTTGGGAAGGAGAGATTTTTTTTTTTCCCCCAGGAGCCTGGTTGCCTCTATTTTGTACTGTTAACAACAAACCTCAAGAAAATTCATGTGGGAATTGAAAGAGACAGGGGGTGTGCATGCTGATGTCTTAGAATCCTTTGAAATTCTCGAGGTCAGTGTAGATTTTATTGTCTGAACATGCAGCCCTCACCTGTAACCAGCATTATCACAGAATCTCAGCTGCTAGAAGGCAAGAGCTGTTTCATTTCTGGCCTTGTTTCCCCAGGTCCAAGCACAGTGCCTGGGACATAGAAGCAGAATGATGGATGGCTGCTGGGAGATTAATTTATCCCTCACCTTCCCATCTGTACAGTGCGTTAAGATTTGCCAAGGGTTTTGCATCCATGATCTAGTTTAATCACAGATTTAGAATTGGAGGGGGCCTACCTCTGATATCACCTAGTCCAATGCACTCACTATACACATGAGGGAAATGAGGCCAAGAGAATTGAGGTGACTTGTCCAGGGTCACCCAGATAGTAAGTGGTGGAGTCAGGATTTGAGTCCAAAGTCCCTAACTCTAAAGCTATCGCTTTCTCCACTGCACTACACTGCCATAGGACAAACTCATTTTCATTTCAATATTCATTGGAAACTATATTTTTTTCCAATGAGAAGTATTAGGAATACTACAGATGTTAGAGGTAGAGATTTTTTTTTAAGCAGTACATCTGTAAGAAAGTATGCTTTTGAAGGACATCTTCCAAGAGCCATCACAGGATCATGAATTTAGAGCTGGAAGGGACCTTGAGGTCATCTGGAATATCCATCTAGTTTTACAGATGTGGAAACTGAGGCCTGGAGTGGCCAAGTGCCTACTGAGGTAGCTAGGTGACACAGTAGTTGGAACATTCCACCTGGAGTCAGGAAGACAAATTCAAATATGGTGTCAGACATTGACTGTGGGACTGTGGACAAGTCACATAACTTCTGTCTGCTTCAGTTTCCTCATCTATAAAATGGGGATAAAATGGTAACACCTTCCTTCTGGAGCTGTCATGAGGATAAAATGAGATGTTTGTAAAGCACTTTGCAAACCTTAAAGTGCTATGTGTAAATGCTAGCTCATTATTATTATTGATATTGTCCAGAGCCACACAGGTTCACAAACTCAGTGATCCAGAGCTAAAAGAGGATTGTACACTCGGCACTAGATGGAGCTGGAGAAGTCCAACCCCCTCATTTTACAGATGAAGAAACTGAGACCCAAAAGGGTTTAGTGACTTGTACAAGATATCAAGGGTAGTAATGGAAGGGGAGAGGTGTTGGGGATTGAACCCAGATGTCTCCTGTCTCCAGAAGCAGTGCTCTTTTTGCTGTACCATGCAGATTTCTAATAAGTGACCAAGCCAGGGTTTGAACCCAGGTCTTCAGTCTCCAAATTTGGCTCTCTCTAGCTATAAATATTCAAGCATGTTTTGTTTAGTCAGGCTTTTAGAATAAAAATAATGCTATCATTGAAAAGCTAGATTTCCATCAGACTTTTTAATTCTTTCTAATCCCCATAAACCCTTGAAATGAGGAGTTTAGAATGAAAATGACAGAATGCCTCTTCCCCTACTTTTAGACCATGTGTTAATGCCCTCTCTCCTTGTGCCCCCATTTATACCTGGGATCTCCCGTGTACTCAGCACTGTGCTTTAGAAGGATGGAGCCAGACATGTGTCTCTAGAGCAAGGAACAAACCAGCCATTAGCAAAGCAAACTGTGACTCTTCTGGTTTAAGTTCTGGTTGTCAGCAAC
This sequence comes from Phascolarctos cinereus, assembly GCF_003287225.1. Classification (NCBI taxonomy): domain Eukaryota; kingdom Metazoa; phylum Chordata; class Mammalia; order Diprotodontia; family Phascolarctidae; genus Phascolarctos; species Phascolarctos cinereus. The sequence goes on along the minus strand of NW_027555514.1, from coordinate 25,862,402 downwards.
TTTGCCTTCAAATATCTTCTTATGGAAACAGAGAAGAAACTGGGGCTTCTAGTACAGAGGCATCATTGTCGCTATCTGCCACGGTCTAAAGTAGCACCATGAGAATCTTTGTGATGTCCTCCTTTTCCATCTTCATTCTTCTGTTTGATCTTCAGAGAGTTCTGTACTTTGCAGGAATCAGTGAAATATGGTGGAAAAGGGTGTCCAACCCAAGTCAGGAAGCCTGGATCTGACAATTCACTTCCCCTCTCTGGGTCTCGGTTTCCTCATCTGTAAAGTGAAGGAGGTGGGCTTAATGACCTCTCTTGTTTCTGCAAGCTCTAAATCTATGACCTTAGAGTCTCCAAACCTTGCCAAGCCTCAGTTTTCTTATGTAAATGGAATAATAGCATCTACCTGGCTGAGTTGTGAGAATCAAATGAGATAATGTATTTAAAGGGCTTTTCACACCTTCGAGCAGCCAATAACTGTCAGCTCTGGTTATTATTCTATGTCTTGGTAGTGTGTGATAGCAAGCCACCATGCTGAGAAGACATGATTACATGCTGACCACCAAACCATGACAACTTCTTAACAGGGTCTTGGGCATGTGGCTAGCTTAACTCTCCTCAGAGTTACAGCCAGCATAATCGTCTGCTGTTGAGGAAAAAAAATTCCATTGCCGAGCACTAATTTCAGGCTTCATTTAAGCACAAGTAACACTCCACTGTTAGAATAAACAAGAAAGGGTTTTCTATTACCCTCTATCATGCTTGCAAAAATATTGGGCATGTTATGGTAGTAATAGTAATAACCCACCCAGTTAATGTGTTTGTGCTAAATCATAAAAATTGACACCAAGCGAAAAGAAACATGTTGAAAAAAAAAGGAGAGGGTTCAAAATGCACCCTTGCCCACCCCTGAGAAGGACGGACCTTGTAAACAGCTACAGATATATTTTAAATAGTGGGCTTACGGTCTCTCACATATGTAGGTGTTAAGAATCCTGGTCATATTTCTGTACATTGGGTTCTTTATGATTTTATATTCTTCTGGCTGTATGGTGGTCTAAGCTAGCAGGGGAAGGCCAGAAGGAAAAGCCAGCCCTGTGGTGGGTGATTGTGAGGCTGCTGTCAGAATTAATTAATAATGGCTGAGAAATAGTGTGGATTAGGTGCTAGAGTGCTGGACCAGGCTTCAGAAAGATGGGTTCAAATCTGGCTGCTGCTGCCTTGCTCCCTGGGTGACCTTGGACAGATCATTTAACAGTCTTGGGCCTCAGTTTCTTTTCCTGTGATATGAGGATAATGATAGCTTCAGGAACCTCCTCACAGGGTTGTCATGAGCATCCAGTGAGTTAATATGTATGAGGAGCTTTGCCAACCTTGAAGTGCTTTAGAAATGGGAGCGATTCGTTTCTTGGTTCTCTGTGTATATGGGAGAAAGAAGGGGAAAGTACAGAGAGATAAAGTAGACTTGTCTCATTCTCTTCAGGGCTCTGTTCTTCCTTATTAGGGTTAGGCTTTTCTTTCTACTGGAGTTATAAAAGTTGTTTCATCCTTGAAAGTGTAAAAAGTGATGTATTCTGTCTGTGTGTGTGTGTGTGTGCTTGCACGCATGTGTGACGCACCTGTGAGATCTTTTGGGAATCAGCCAACATAATTACATCTGGAGGCTATCCAGCGTCCTTCATGATCAATAATACAATTGACAGGACTTCCTCTTGTGATTTGAGTCTAGGTAGATCATGAATGACTCCATGAATTTGTCTTTTCTTTCCCGGAAAGGGCAGCCATTGGGGCTGAAGACAGAAAGAATCTCGGAGATCATTTAGTCACCTCAGTCATGTGTGACTCTTTGGAGTTTTCTGGGCAAAGATACCAGAATGATTTGTCATTTCCTTCTCTGGTTCATTTTACAGATAAAGAAACTGAGGCAAACAGGGTTCAGTGATTTGCCCAGGGTCACATAGCTAGTATCTGAGGCCTGATTTGAATTCAGGGCTTCCTGACTCTAGGCTTGGTGTTCTACCCACTGCACCATCTAGCTGCCCTTCATTTAGTCTAACTTCTCAAAATACAAATGTGGAAACTGAGGCCTGAAGTGAATTGCCAGAGGTTATACAGGTAGTAAGAAGAGCTAGGATCTGACCTAGGTTTCCTGGTTTGTAACCTAGCGCTCTTTCTACTCCGTCATTCTCTAAAATGCAATAGGAAGACCAGGGCCCCTCAGTTTGGCCGTTTAGGTCCATCTCATGGGCTGCTACAGGAAGCTATTCTGGTCAGAGCTGCTGAGCTGGGTAAAGCTTGCCTGCTGCCTTTCCTTTTCGTCTAGGGTCTGACCAGATGGTTCTGGTAGCTTCCCTTCATGTGAGGATCCAGTGTGTGTGTGTGTGTGTGTGTGTGTGTGTGTGTGTGTGTGTATGGGGGGGAACCTTTAACATTTCTTCTTTGTTTGATGTCACTGTCACATAATGGAGGAGCCCAGGGTGTCTGTGATAATCCAGGCACCTGACAACTTTTTCACCCACTTCTCGCCTAATATAGCAGTCAGCCTGTCCTTTCCCCCTTCCTGGGCCAGAGTGACAGGGCTGCCAATTTTGCTGCTGCCGAGCCAGTGGAGCTTTGGAGGGGCCTTGGGGAGCCAGCCAGCATAATTGCCACCTGAGGCCAGCTGGAGTCCCAAGGGATCAATACGAGCAATACAGGATTTTCTCTCCTTCCTTAGATTGTGATTTGGATCTTCATGGATTACTCTCTCTATTATTTCCTTGTAGAGAAAGACTTTAAGTTATTAGCTAATAACTCCCTGATAAAAGTTTTTATACTAACAGTCATAAACATTGCTGAGTGCAGCGGTGTCCTGGAATTTTGGAAGAGGTTTATCATGTTTTTGTCTGTGTCATAATGGACTCATTGTGGCGTGGAGGCAGTCCTGGGGCTTCGTAGGGTGTGCCAGCAGGGGGCAAGCTTGGGCTGGTTGCCAAGAGCCCTGGCACCAGACTGTTTCTAAGGACCAGCCTGGCCACATGGAGAGAAGCAGTGTGGAAAGAGTGCTCTCTGCATGTTGAGTAAGAGGACCTGACTGGTTTCCTATCCTGGCACTGCCACGTATTACCTGTGACCTTGGGCAAGTCACTTTTTAGCTCTCTGGGCCTCAGCCTCCTCATCTGTAACAGAAAAGGATGGGACTGAATGGCCTCAACACCCTTTCAGCTAAAAATCTATGCTTCGTGAGACAATACTTAATGCTAGTCTCATCAGCAGAAGGTGACTTAGTAGGTGATTTTTTTCCATCCACATTACTCATGCAAACCACATTTTGCCATCCTGAAAAATATTGAAAATGTGGCCTTTGAAAGCGTTAGTATTACTATTATTTTTAAAATAAATTTTATTGATGTATTTTATTTTTATATCACCTTCCTTTCTTACTGTATCCCTTCCTCACCCCATTCCATATAATCAACCCTTTCAATAAAGATTTAAAAAAAATTCACCCAAACTAATGATCAAAACGAAAAAGTCTGAGGCCATCATCAGTATTCCATAGCCATGGTCACTCACCTCTGCAAAGAAGCAGGAGAAGGGGTCTATTGCAAATTGTACTTTGGGCCTTGTTCATTCTGCTCTGATAAGATGATCTCCCTTGTTTCTGATCTTTCTCTGTACTTTGTTGGAGTTATGTATGTTGTTTTCTTGGTTCTGCTTATTTCATCTAATCTCAGGTGATCTAAGGTCTTCCCATGTTTCTTGGTATTCGTCATATTCATTCTTTATTAGAGGACAGTGACATCCCATTCCATTGATGCACCACAATTCATTTAGCCATCCCCCAGGTGATAAAGAGTTGAGGCTTCTAGCAAAAAATAGATGAGGATGATGGCCAGGGTCCAGGTGGCATCTTGTAGCGATGACTGAGGAATTTATTCATTTTGTTCATGAGAGAACTTTTCAATTTTCTCTAATGGAAATGATCTCCTTTATCTTTTGTAAGTGACCTCTCTCCCTTGTTTGATTTGGAATTCATCCCTTTCCCATTCCTGTGAAAGGTACATTATTTCTTTTGCTTCTAATTTTTTACAGTATGAGCTTTAATATTCAGCTCATGTATCTATTTGAATTTATTATGGACTATAGTGCATAATGTTGATCAAATCCTAATTTCTCTTTGACTGCTTTCCAGTTCTTCCAGCAATTGTCATATAGGGAGTTGTTTCCTGGGTAATTTATGTTTTCAGGTTAATTGAACCCTGAGTTATTGAGTTCAATTATTTCTGGTTCTTTCTTGTCTAGTCTGTTCCATTGATCTACTTTTCTATTTTTTAACTAGTGACAAATGGTTTTGATGAGCACTGTTTTAAGCTCTGGTTTGAGATCTAAAAATGCTATTCTCCTACTACCCCCCTTTTCACTATTTTCCTTGACATTCTGTCTTCTTCCAGTGATTTTTATTATTTCGTCTAGCTCTGTAAAGTCTTCCTTTGGTAGTTTGATTGTTGCCATGCTAAATTTGAAAATTAATTTTGATAATATTATCATTCTTATTATCTTAGCATGGCCCAGCCATGAGCACTGAATACCCCTGTAGCTATTTAAGCTGTTCTTTATTTCTTTATGAAAATCTTTGTTTTCACCTAATATTCCTCATCACTTACTTTCTTTCCCCCTATTCTTTGCTCATAAGGACTCCTCCAGAGCAGGGCTGCCGAGCTGCCTCAGCCTCCTTTTATATTGGATTTAGTATTCAGCTGAGTTCCCATCCTGAGTAGCCGGAGGGGGTGGGGAATAGGGAGACAGAATTGGATCCAGCTGTGTTTCAGTGCCCTTTCTATCCCAGGCAGAAGACAAACACTGTTCCATCCTATCTTACTCCTCATATGTAGTTGGGCAGAATCAGTGTCTGCTGTGTGACTGTTGGTGGGGGCAGGCAGAGAATGAGATGCTCAGTCAAAGTATCTGCAACAAGAGGGGATTGGGTTGATTCCAATATGGATTGTAGACATAAGCCAGGGGCTAAATTTATGTGTCTGCCAGGGTGAGGGAGGCTGGTAAGGGACAGATGTTGAATAACCTGAGTACTCTAAAGATGAACATTATCAGGTGTGGTCATTCATATGTGTTTTACCTTGTTTGAGCTCTCACTTTTTAATCTCGTTTTTGGGATTCAGGTGTGATCACTCTGCATGTGGCGTATACATCTCACTCTTTTGATGAACTTTTGAGAGCTAGTAAGAGCTGGAGACAGCGTCTACTCCATCATCTTGTTGCCCCTGTGCTCCCAGCACTTACTGGTGATCAGATCTTTGAAACAGAACTCAAAAACTAGGAAGCCTAACTCTTTTTCATTTTTAGTTGGCCTTGGGCACACCCATGTCTCCTCATATTCCTTCACTGCTTATCCTTGGAGATCTTCGGAGTTAAACCTTGAAGGAGAGCTCTAGTCTAAACTGAGAACCAGAAAAAGTGAATCATGTGTCCAAAGCCACACAGGTGCTAAGTAGAAGAGGAGGCAGGATTGTAATCCAGGCACTCTGACTCTACATGTGGAGCTGGCCACCCCCTTCCACCACACTCATATCCCTTGATCAGAAGGAAAAAACAGCCTGAGGTTCTTCGCTCACTGGTCCAGATTACCATCAGTCTATTGAGAAGAAAATAGAAAATGAATCTGAGCATGTTCTACTCTTTTGTGACCTCCTACTGGGCACAGTGGAGACAGGCCTAGGCCTGGTGTCAGAAAGACCTGAGTTCAAATCCTTCCTCAGACACCTCTGTAACCCTGGTAAGTCATGCAGCCTCATTCAGTCTTGGTGCTCTTCTTTGTAAAATGGGCCTAGGAAGAGAACCTGCTCCCCAGGGCAGTTCTGAGAATCAGATGAGATATTACATTTAAAGTGTTATTTGAACGTGGCTACATAAGACTCCTTGGACTGTTGTCGTGTGGTAGGCCTGATTTTCATGGGACTGTCTGATTTCTTCATACCCCCTTCCCGCATAGGCATGTGCCTGTTTTCATAGTTGGATTAATCTTGGTTTCATTTTCTAGGAGCTATATGGAGCCTTTTGGAGGATTTATTTTTTTGGTTAAGTGGGGAAAAAATAACTTGTTTAGTCGCTGAAGTAGCAGTCTTGTTGTTGTTCCAATGACATTCAAAAGATGGATGTTCATTACTGGGCGTCTTTGCAGTCTGGGAAGCCAGTGCAGTCAGAGAAGATGAATGAATTGGAGAGACTTGTTAATGCGTTATGTTTGGTTTGTTACAGGCTGGCGAGGGAGAGGAGCTACTCTCAGCCAATTTGCTGTCCAGCTCTTCTTTTTTCTTCTTTTCTATGCTGACGTATAAAGTGTCTAGCATGCATAGCTTGTAGAATTTTCTTAAACTAGATCCTGAAGAAAGTTAAAAAGTAGTGAGAATGAAAGAAATGCAATTCAACATTCATCCTGTCCCTTTTGCTTCTTGCCCTATCAACATTTGCTTTCATGATGCCTCATATGGGCTGGGAATGGGGCATTGGTAGGTTGACTTCATTGTTTGTCTCTGCATATCAGTATTTGTTGAATTGTTCAGCTGAGTAAGGGGATGGAAACCACTGAAGACATCAACCAGCAGGCATTTATTCCACATTTTGTATGTGCCAGGCACTAAGCTAGAAACAGGAGATACAAGGACCCCAAAAGAAGCAGTTCCTGCTTCAAGGCTCTCTTGTTCGATGCGGGGAGAAAACAAGTGCTGGAGTGGACAGCTCATTGCCTTCAGGTTCTTAGTATGTATGTATACTGACCTGTGCTGCTTAATTGGGCGAGAAAACTCAGAAATACTGTGTCCCCAAAAGCTATATTCAGCCCACACTTATGAGATGGATCAGTCGCAGTCTTCGGTATCTCACTAATTCACTTACCATGTAAAATGACATATTCTAATTGTCTTTATTTCTTATCCTGCCTGCCATGGACTTGAGAGGGCAGCGACTATCTTATCAAAGCTTTATCTACCTTGGGCCTACTGCAAAGCTTTGCACAGATTAGGCACTTAAATAAATGTTGGTGGTAGTGAACAAATGAATAAATGCCCGAAAGGGGTCTAAGAGAGCTTCTAGTTTGTCCTTATTTTCCTGAGGCCCAAGCAGGTGACTTACCCAAGGTCCCATAGCTGGCAGCATGAGCCTTGGTTTTTCTCTCTACAAAGTTTGCTTGCTGATTGATTATTGGCCTAGTAGCCATGATGGATGCCTTTCAGCCCAGAAAAGGGCTATTGCTTACTGAGGGTCGGGAATGGGATTGATTGGAGATATCCACAGCATAGCTATTGTTGGTTCTGGCCAAAAGCAACTGTGTTCATATATGAGCCCATCTGGTGTGGGCAACATAGTGAAAGGCCACTGATTATTTATCTTCCCTTTCTGTTTAAGATGGCATTCAGCTAGAATGGATCTGTGAACAAACTGAAGGGTGGAAAACATAATCACAGCAAGAAGTGGTGAATTTCTATTTTTGAAAGGTGGGAGACGTCTCAAGACAGCCTCATCATTCCTTGTAAACAAATAGAAGAAGCTGTAACCATGTTGGTAGGAAGCTATGTACGTGCCATTGTTATCCATTTTCACTGGCCAAGTTTGTGGTAATTAGGGACTGGGTATGTATTAGATCAGCCCGAGTTCAGACAGTAATGTTTGAAGAACTACTGAAGGAGAAAATCTCTCCTTTTATGAGGAGACTTCTAGTCACTAGACTAATTTGTTTATGGTCTAAAGATTCATTCGTAATTCCAGAGTTGTATATTTTGGGAAGGTTGTGGGTTGCTAACGATAACCATTTAGGCATTTGTTTTCTTCTTGGATATCTCCTATCCTTCTTCTCTATTCCCCCTCATCCCCAGTTCCCAGTTGCAAAGTTTTCAAGGTTAGCACTCTAGTTTCATACAGTATGCTGGTCCAAGTAACTGCCAGCACTATTTTCTTGGTGTTTGGTAATAGAATAATGAGACATCTTAGCAGCAGCCAGGGATCAATGGTTCTGTTAGCAGGTTACATGTTTTGTGCAGGTTTATGGTGCTATTTTATTTCTTCTGTGAAAAGAACTAAATTTATATGAACTCCTATCTTCTTTGCCCCCAAGTATATTTTCCTTTGCCAGCTTATTGAAAATTGTTGCCTGTGTTTCCTCTAGAATATGTATGTGAATATGCTTCTTGAGAGCCTGTGGCATGAGCACTCTGTCCACTGATAAAAGTCTTGGACCAACATACTCTATGAAACTACAGTGCTAACCTTAACCCTTCTCGCCTTTTGTTGATGGGCTTTGAGAGTGGTTCTAGACAAAACATTCATCATCCAGAAACTACTCTCCAAACTCCTCTTAGTGGGTTTTTTGAACAAGATTCTGCTCCATCTCTTACAATCCTGAAGTTTCTTCAAAACTTCACTAGACCCATCCTCAAAGCCTTCTTGGATGGGCCGGACCTAAAAGACCTTGCACTCCATTGCTAGTCTTCAAGAATTCAGGGTCCCTTCACATCATGATGAGGCATCAGAGGAACCTTCAATGCAGGCTTTGTATTGTGACTTTGTTGTTGTTATGAACCTGTGATTTCAATAGAGTAGGGAACTCCCAAGAAGGAAGTGTGAATGACAGCATTCTTTCTGTAACTGATGGTCTTAGAGAATTGCTTGATGCGTTGAGAGGTTGTGACTTGCCCAGAGTCATGTAACCACCATTTGTGAAAGGCAGGACTGAACTTGGACCCTCCTGATTCTGATGCTGGCTCTCTATCCATTATACTATGCTGTTATGTGGGCACATGATATGCAGTATACACCAGGAGAGTGAAAATGGCAGTCCAAAGGGGAATGGAAAGACATGTACATATTCAGGCTGTGATGTGTTACTGATGATGATTTTCTTTCAAAAAGGACCTTAGTGAATACACATCACATGATCAGAAAGGGAGTCAGGCTAGTTTCATAGTAAGAAGGAGAGCCTTTGGCTATCTGGATGAAACAGTTCTGAGAACATGAGTGACCGACATAGGGTCCCTAAGAGGAAGACACAGCATTTAAATCTTGATTTCAAGACCAGCAGTCTATTTCTATAAGTTATCAATTGTATATATTATAGATTATAAATCTATTCATGCGGTAGATAGAGGGCTAGAATTGAAGTCAAGAAGACCTAGGTTCACATCTCCTTTTCTGGTGAGATCACACTAAGTGTGTGCCAGTTAACCTCTCTAGGCCTCAGGTAATCTTGCTAGGATTATAGAAGCATCATTAATTATTAAAACAACATATTAGTTCCATTTGGTTAAAAAAGGAGGAAATTCTTAGGCAAGTAAGATAAACCTTTCATAGAGAATTCATGGGAAAACATGAACAAAAATGACTCAGTGTAAGAAAACATCACTAGATATTTACCCATATAAACAGAGAATGCCGGACCATGGTTTAAGTGCCCGACATAGAAGTCTCTATCAGGATTTATTGGCTCTTCAGACCTGATTGGGTCACGTGTTTTCCATGATAGTGAATGAGGTAGATTCATCCTGTGAGCACTCATTCCTTTTCTGATTGGTCACTTGCTTGGGAGGATATGAAGGAAGAGACGGATACATGAAGAGCAAATGAAAAAATGATTAGAACAAAGAAGCTTTCTGGGAATGACTCACTGAGACCATTTTGCTCTAGCAAAATCAGGTTTTGTGAAGCCCTGCTTTGCTTTGAGGGAGAAAAGGAATACTGGCAGCCTTGGGAATGTTCATTTTTTTTCCAGGTGGGGGGGGCATTATCGCAGCTCTTGTTTTGCTTGCTTTTCATTAAAATTTTCAGCTTAGGTCAGTTTGAAAGGATACGTAGCAGCTTTGTCCACTGCTAATTGATGTTGCTAAGGAGAAGGCCCTGGCTCCATAGAAGCTGACCTGCTACTTATTTCAAGTTGGCCCTTTCTTCCTCTCTGAACTGTATGGAAATCTCATGAGAGATAGATAACATATTGTTAAGGACCTGTGGCAAAACATTAATTAATCAGGTATAGCTAAATTGTGTTCATAAGATGCTAGTCTATTCCCATGTCATAGTAAATATATATATGTTTACTTGCATATACTTACATATATGTACAAATATGTACATATGTGTGTATTTATATTATATGTGTATGTGTGTATACACACACACACACACACACACACACACACACACACCCCTATATGTATCAACACAAATGTGTGCATATTTTTTTTTGCTGGGGCAGGGTCCTGAATTTGTGATTCTGTGGTATAGGTAACTCTTGGTGAGGAGTGTCCCTCCACGGTCGCATATGACCAGCCATTCTGTAGCTCAGAGTCTTGGAGAGTTCCCTGGGGGCAACAGAGAGGTCTTGTGCCCTGGCCCGTGGCACAGAGCCAGGACGTGTCAGAGGAAGGACAGACCCAGGCCTGCCTGACTCAGAGGCCGACTCTCTATCCATGCTGACTCACTGCTTTTCAAATGTGACATGCGGAGCACAGTTCAATTTTTCCTAGTGCTTCAAGGGTGTGAGTGTGGGCACCAGTGATCAGTGTATGGCAACATCTCTGTAGAACGGACGGAGCAGCAGCCCTGGTCTTGAAGGGAGAAGCCCTGGGTTCTGGTCTGAGGCTGGCCAACAACAGCCTTGGTAACTGCCCAAATCACTTTACTTGAGGAACCAAATGGAAAGTCAGAGGACTGGTGCTGCAGACGCAGTGTTTTACATACTCAGAGAAGAGCGTAGGCGGTAACTATGATAGCTAGCATGTTCATGATGCTTTAAGTTTGAAAGGACTTCACACCTTTTATCTCATTTGAACTTCACAGTGACTCTGGGATGTAAGTACTATTATTACCTCCACTTTATTGGTGAGGAAACTGACATTTAGAGGTTAAATGACTTACCCAAGGTAACGTAGCTAGTAAGCATTGTGAAATAGGATCTGATCCTAGGTTGTGCTGATTCTAAGTATTACAGTTTAGCTCCTAGCTTTCCCAAAGAACTAGAAAGGATACTCAAGTTTATCTAGAACATCTCTCTAACTTTCATGATGGGAAAACTGAGTCTCAGAAAGTTTGAAGGACCATATAAACATGAGTTATTTTTTTATATGTTCAGAGAGGCCAAAGTCACAGAGTCAGGATTTGAACTCAGTTCTTAGGAGAACGATAACCATGATGTCTATTTCTGTTTGCTGAGTTAACTAATACTTGCTTGCAGAAACTGTCAGGGATCAAAAGCTCCTTGAAGGAGTACATTTACATGCAGGACCTCTAAGTTGTCTGTCTCTCATTGAGGTGAGTAACTGAAAATGTGGCCTGTATTTGAAAATCAGCTGCAAAAGCCAACCTATTCCTTTTATATTTTCATCAAATGGAAAATTTTCTAAAGATCAGACGTTTTAGGGTTGGAAGAGACCTTCAAGATAATTTGATGGTTCAACCCTTTTATTTTATGGCAAGGTAAAATTTATATAAAGGAGAATGTATAATTTAGTATATATTGATATCTTCTCTGTTGCCTTGCTGGGATGGTAATGCTATCAGGGAGGTTTCCTTCTCTTAGCACCTACCTCACAGGGTTATTGTGGTGCAGTGAATAGAAGGTCAGGCCTGGAGTGCAGGAAGACCTGAGTTCAAATCTGGCCTCAGACACTTACTGGCTATGTGACTCTGAGCAGGTCACTTAACACTGTTTGCCTCAGTTTCCTGATCTGTAAAATGAGCTGGAGAAGGAAATGGCTGAGCACTCCAGTATCTTTGCTAAGATAACCCCAAGTTTGACACAACTAAGAATAAACAAACAACAATAACGACAGCGCGTTATCGTGAGAGTCTTAAAGGGCATTATAAATGACAGTGATGATGATGATGATGGTGGTGGCTGCTGTTTTAAAAACTTAATCTCTTTGAAGATATTGATAATCAACCCCCCACCCCCACCCCCAAGTCTTTTAAAAATGATTCCCTCCAGCATCAAGTTTTCCTATGTGTGGACTCTTTGGCCGGGTCCAGTCTTCATCTGCTTTAATGTTTCTTCTAGGTCCTCATCGGATCCTGATGTGGCAAATCTCCCATCTCCTATCATTTGGTTGTCCGTCTGACTTGGTCAGCAAGTGCTCTTTTTACTTAGTCCTGGGTCCCTTGAGCGCCGCTGCAGCTTCTCGTAGCCTCATTTTCCTTCCATCGCCTTTCACTGTCTTGTGAGGGCCGTGTTGTTTGTGCCTCCTCCCTTCATAACATTTTCCAAGTGAGAGGTGTACAGAATCAACGTCTCCCTGGGCCAGTCACTTGTTAGTTACAAAAAATAAAAACAAAAAACCCCCAAGCCAAACCAAACCAAAACCAAACCACCACCACCACCAAAACAGCCATAGTCGATTCAGGAAAGTTAGAAACCACTTCACAGGTTCTCCTTCAACAAAGGTAGAATCGTTCCAAATTCCTTCATAGAGACAATGAGAAAGGAAAGATAATGTTTCTCTCATTATCGATACCAAGCAAGGAATAGAAGAGGGGGATGTGTTGCATCGCCGTTTGGAGGATGACCCACTTAGAGTCCAGATAGAAGAGGGATTCCCTCTAGCTGATTCTCCCAGTAGATCTGTTTGTAGGTGGACTGTGCTGATAATAACTAGCCCAGAATGCTAGGTCACCTGTATGCATACATCTTGTTCAGATATTGCACTGCGGGTGATCTAGCAGTGAATAGGAAGTAAGGGAAAAGATCAGATTGCATTTGCCAAATTTTGTAATGCTTTCAGTGATCTGTCAAAATCCTTCTTCAAAATAACTTCTCTAAGAGGCTATAGACTGTGAATTATGGGATATCAAAATCTCTAATGAATAAAAAATATGGGTTATCCAGAAGTCAATAGAGAGACACTTGATGTGTGGAAGCAATCAGTAGCATGTTACTACTGATGACTTGCATATAAGAAGTGGCCTAAGATATTATCAAGGAAATGTGTATTTAGAATAGGAGGTGGTTGGCCATGCGGTGAGAGCCATCGTATTGCTACTGGGTATTGCATTGGTACCCATCAAATCTTATACAACCTAAAGAAAGGGTTCTTGGAAGTTGGATGCATCCTACATTGATGATTTACAGAAGGATATGGACAAGCCTTACACAGGATGAGAAGGCACAAATGGGTTGTGTTTTGGACTGAGTCCTCACATCAAGCCTGCCTGTGCATCCTTTCACCAAAGGTTCTATTGATTGAAGCCTACTCATTTGGTTTGTCCCTTGGTTTAAGTGTTCACGAGGCTGACCCTCATGGACTAAGTGAAAGGGGCAGTAGAATCCAAAGGAAATCAGCTTCGGTACTCCCCACTTCTCCTCAAAGATATCAGTCATGGTCAAATAGTCCCACATAGGATACAGGTCCAAAATCTCTTGATGTTTCTATCAGCATAACACAATGGTCCTTATTTCTAAAGTTGTTGCATGGGGGCCTAGAATTTCATGTGTCTTTAAACCAGCCAGAAAATACACCCTTACTCTGCTGGATCAGACCAATTCCAATGGAGTGCTTTCCTAAAAGATCTTTCCTGAGTAACGTGCTTTTGAAGGTAAGTAACCTTAGTTCTTTATGGTGTAGTAGAAGGAACTCTGACTTTAGAGTCAGTGAAAGAACTTGGGTTCAAATCCTGGCTCTGATGGTTACTTCATGTGTGACCTCGGACAAATCATTTAGCTATTCTGGGACTCAGTTTCCTCATGTGTAAAATGAAGGGGTTGGACTAAATGGAGTCTAAAATCCCCTTTAAATTTGTGATCCTATATTCTTTTTGTATAAACATGCTCAGACTTTCAAAGAGCATCTTTTCCTTGGAAAAGTCATAACCCACCAGGGAGAGATCTGTACTCTTCTTCTTTGACCCATTTCAATGCTGAGAGACCAATGTAAATAAATACATAGGGAAGTCAGTCATGTGCCAGCTTAGATGAAAGGTGAAAGCCAGAGCAGGTAACAGAATGAATATAAAAACATAGTGTGGTCTTGTAAGATTAGTGAAAAGAGAGCTAAAGCTCTGAATGAGTTCAGGTAGATGAGGAAATCTAAGGCTAACAAAGAGGGCTTCTGTTATCTATATTGAGTGAAAGAGAGCAGGAATTGAAGTGCTGTTTTGAGTGGATGGCTAATGATTACAGGTGACAGAAAATAGTAGACATGCTCAAGTCTTATTTTGAGTCTTTTTTCCCACCTGGTAAGTTGATCTTTGGATTGGAAAGGACAAGGCAAAAATAGGAGTTATTTGAAATCCCCATATAAGGAAAGAGATAGAGAAGATCACCTACCTGCTCTTGGTGTGTTTTAGTCATTAGAATCATATGAACTAAACCCCAGGGCACAAAAGAAGTGGCTCATGTCATTGCTAGGATATTCTTGGTTATCTTTAATAGATTATTTGAGAGAGAGAAAAGCTACCATAAGATTGGAAAAGGGTAAAAGACCATATTTTGCAAGATAAAAGAAGAAATGGAGTCTGCAAGATACAGGCCAACTTCTGTCAAAATTCTAGAATGCATTATTAAAGGGATGGACAGCAAACATTTAGAAAAGGAAGCAGTGATCACTAAAAGTTAGCATGACTTCATCAACAACAGGTCATGATGGAATCAACTTGCCAGAGAATCACAAAATCTGAGATTTGTACTGGCTTTCAATGATCATCCAATCCAGCCCATTTTTTAGCTAAAAGTACCTCTGCGGCATTCCTAACTAATGGCCAGCCATCTTTCACTTGCATATTTCATGTGTGGGTGAACCCATTCATTATCTCCTGAGGTAGCCCATTGCACTTTTAGACAATTCCAGTTCTTGGGAATTTCTTGTTTAAATTATGCAGAATCTGCCCCTCTGCCACCCTCACCCATTGCTCCTAGTTTGGCCAACTGGAACAAGTTAAACTTCTCTGGTGTATCACCTAACTGAAGGTTATGTCTTTTCTTCTTCAAGATAAACATGTCCAGTTCCTTTAACACAGCTAGGGGGTGCCAAGCTGCAGAATGCTGGGCCTGGAGTTAGGAAGACCTGAGTTCGAGTCCTGACTGATATGATTACTGTCTCTGTGATCCTGGGCTAGTCACTTAACCTCTGTCTGCCTCAGTTTCCACATCTCTAACGTGAGGATAATAAGAGGACCTATCTCATAGAGTGAGGATCTGATGAGAATATTGCCAAGTGGTCTGCAAACTTTAAAGAGTTATCGGTGTTTTGATGATGATGACGTTATTGTTGATCTCCAGGCACTCTTATCATGTAAAGGATTTATTTCTCATCATATAAAGGGCTTTTGTTAAAGCCTTCAGTGCTTCTATGACCGAGTACTAGAGACTGGGTCTGTCCCTGATGTCTCTTTATTTCCCTTAAGATGTTACTGACCTTCCATCCCTGATGCTTCTGCCTCCTCCTCCTCCTATCATCTGTCCGTGGAGTCCAGTGAGACAAGCCAACATCCTTGGCACATCGCCATAGGCAGTGTGCGACACAGGCAGGAGAGAGTTAAGGGACAGATTGGAAGCTCATGGGCTGTGAGTCCATGCCGTGGCTTCCTTCAAGCAGACCATTTCATACCCTGGTTCCTCCATTTCTTTATCGTCAATGAGGCTTGTTCTTCCATGTTATTTCTCTTCTTTCTATGGGTATATAGAGGCAAAAGGATCACATTCAGAATGTAAATTACCCGCCAAGGAGAGGCTAAAAATACTGGTTCTTGATTTTCTCTAGCCCCAGCCATGGTTGTGATTCGTGGTAGAACTGAGCCATGGATAGCAGGAAGGAGTCTGGGAGATTTCTGCCTCCATCCTCCCATGTTTTCTTCAGTAAGCTGTTTCAGGTCAATCCATTA
Source organism: Phascolarctos cinereus (assembly GCF_003287225.1). Taxonomy (NCBI): domain Eukaryota; kingdom Metazoa; phylum Chordata; class Mammalia; order Diprotodontia; family Phascolarctidae; genus Phascolarctos; species Phascolarctos cinereus. Next base: position 25,846,560 of record NW_027555514.1, on the reverse strand, counting down.
CAAGATAGCGATCCTGGGATGCTGTGACCACTACTGTAGTTAATCTAGCACCAATAAATAAGCTAGCATGCATTTATTAAGTACCTACTGTGTGCCAGGCACTGTGCTCGGTGACAGGAAGACAAAGAGAAAAGTGAAACTATTCCCACTCTCAAGGAGGTTGCATTCTCTCTAAGGAGAGAGTATGAACTTGAATTCATTATATGCAAAATGTCTTCAAAATAAATCTTAGAAAAACTTTGGGCAGAAAGGCCGCCAACAGCTTGGGTGATCAAGGAAGGCTCCACGTAAGAGGTGATACTTTAGAAACAAATTTTCAAACCAAACAAGGGCTTCCAAGAAGTAGAGGTAAGGTGGAAGAGCATTCCAGGAGTGGGTTACAGCCAGGACAAAGGCATGGAGGCAGTAAAGGGAGTGACCCAGCTATAACAAACAGCAAGAAGATTATAGAACAGTAATGGAGCTGAGGTCCTGAAATGTCCCCAGTACAGAGATATGGCAAAATGAATACGAGGCCAGGATACAGAGTACTGGTTCTGCTGCTCATTTTGCTGTGCTGTACTGAGTTAGTAGCTAAGCCTCTCTGAGGCTCTATTTGCTCTCCTGTAAAATAGGCCTAATAATACCTGCTCTTCCTAGCTCCCAGTATTGTTAGGAGTATCTAGTTCATTGCATTCCTTCAACAAATGTTTCTTCATGAAATGAGATATGAAAATGCCTGCAAAGAGTACAAAAATATAAGTGTTATCAGGGGTCTTCATGGTGATTAAAATAAGAAAAGTTCAGATAAGCCTATACTTAGCATCGATTTACTCTTCTTAGATCAAAACCAAACCAAATACAACATTAGAACTGTTTATTTCTCTTCTGTTTTGGGGTCTCGTGTCCTTGGCAGAGGCAGAATTTCCTTTTGTGGAAAGGCAAAGCCTAACACATTTCAAGGGAATGTGAAAATCAAAGGAATCTGCTGAATGTGTGTGTACTCGGAGACTATGTAGTTTGCTGTCACCCAGATGTGCTTCTAGTGGTAATTTTTGGGCCCATGGTTCATCTTGGGGCACAGGGAGGGAAAGAGAGGAAAAGACATTAGAGAGGACCCAAGAGTTATCTTTGCTTTGAAAACCTCATCCTTTTCTGAAGCATCATGGGGGGCAGAGAGGCTGGGTGGTGCAGTAGATAGCACACCCAGTGTGGGTTCAGGTCCTGCTGCATTCACTGGCTCTGCGACCAGTGCCAAGTCATTTTCTTTCCTTCTTGACCACTTTTTCCTCATCTCTCAAATGAGAGGTTTGAACTGGATAATATCTAGATAATAATAGCTAGCATTTGTACAGATCTTCAAAGTGCTTTATAAATATTAATTAATTTTATCCTCAAAACAACTTTGGGAGATGCCATTATTATTCCCATTTTACAGATGAGGAGGTAGTCAGAATTTAAGTGACTTGCCCAGCATCACACAGCTAGTCAGTATGTGAGGTTAGATTAGAACTCGCCTTCCTGATACCAAGTCTAGCACTCTATCTACTACGCCACCTAGTTGCCAGTTATCTCTGTAAGGATCACAGACTTGGAGCTGAAATTATTTGGATAGATAGAGAAAATGAGTCACAGAGAAATGATCTGATTTGTTCAAGGTCTGAGTGCTTATTAAATTGATTAGTTTAGACTCATCTAATGTCTAGAAGAGGCTGACCAGAATGGAGACTCAAGACAGGATCTGGGTGGAGGTGGAGGGTGAGGATGATAGATGTCTTCAAGTTATCTGAAAGGCTGTCATGTGGAAGATGAATCAAGGACAATGGTTAGAAACTGCAAGGACTCAGGCATGTGACTGTACGCTGAGAGGAAGAACTTCCAAAAGTTAGAACTACCTCAAAGTGGGATGGGCTGCTTTGGGAGGTGGTGGCTTCCCTTCAGGTGGGGTCTTCAAGCAGACAGGATGACCACTAGTAGGTTTAGAGTTGGTTGACATGTCCATTTTTTTATAGGTGGCATGATTTGAAGAGGTTTGTCCAGATGAAATAGCTAGTAAAGGACAAAGACGGGCTTTAAACCCGTGTCTTCCTGCTTCCATGTCCAGTGCTGTCCTCACTGTATCACCCTGTTGTAGAAGGAGATTCTTGACAGGGCTTATGGCAGCCCTTTGCTGGGATCTCTTCTGCCTCTAAGAGTCTGTCATTCTGAGCATCTCTAAGTTAGCCAAGGAGATTAGATGGCTAGCTGTTTGGGAGGGAAGGGAGTCAACTCTACAATGCTGGGGGAGATGGCTGCTACTGGGGCAAGAAAAGCTCTCCAGGTTGGCTTCTGGGACAGCTAGCCTACTTTCTCTGCCCTAGTTCTGGTGAACATAGACAATGGCCACTTCCTGACCCAATCCCTTGTGAAGCCGATCTGAGAACGGTGAATAAAGAAAAACTCAAACTGCCTTTGCCCTGCCAAATGAGACCAGTGTAACAAGAAAAGCAATTAATTTTGTGGTGCTGAGACCCAGAGAGCATGGGGCTCCTAAAGGCTGGGAAGCTCTAGTGATTCAGCCTAAGATTAAGATTTGGGGGTTCTAGCTTTGGAGACAGTAGTAACATTTCCCTCCTGGAGATTGTGGACAGCTCTCCAGGCTAGAAAGAATCAAGCCTTTGGAAGGTAGAAATTGCTAAGCTTATTCATTATTTTCTATGAGGTTGAATGATGGGGGACAAGAACTGATGGCACTCTGGGTCACTTGAGGTGAGAAGCAGAACAAGTTTCATTCCTGATTTTCTTTAAGGTGAGTGTCTGTCCCACAGCCCTCTCCAATAATTATCTTTCCAATCCAGCTTTCCTACTTAATCAGTAGAGGGTTTTATTACCAAGTGTCCTTTTTCGTTTTCAAGGAATAATTTCAAAGGTGCCTGGCTCCATAGCAACCAAAGCAATAGCAACCCATTGGACTGTGAGCTCCTTGAAAGGAAGGACTGTTTATTTTTTGCCTTTCTTTGAAGCTCTAGAGCACAGTGCCTGGCACATAGTAGGTGCTAAATAAATGCTAGTTGACTGATTGACTAACAGGAGGGCTCCATGAGATCATGGCTAGCTGGTTTCCATTATATTAGAATGCACTTTTTCTTTGGGACTTTGGGACTCACAATGTCCTATCCTGATATCTTATGCTCATCTTCCATAGTGTTTCCTGACCCACTCTTGGCAGATCTTCATGACCCTCATTAGAATGTAAAGTTTAGAGAACAGGAAACATTTTATCCTTGGTATCTGTCTCCTCCGTGCCTAGTGCAATGCCTGGAATATAGTAAGCACTTAATAAATGCTTATTGATTGATTGAACTCCTAGCTGCATGATACTTTCTCACTCATCTTGGTGCCTTTCCAACTGTCTGCCCCCGTACCTTGAATGCACTTCCTTTGTACCTGAAACCTTTCATTTCCTTAGCTCAAGCAATATTTTCTACATGGAGCCTTTCCTTACCCCTCCCCAGCCCCCCGCCCCATGATAGTGACCAACAAAATATCACTCTGTATTATTCTTATTTTTTTATATACCTACATAAGTACTTGTCATCTCCTCCAATAGAACCTAAACTCCTTGCGGGCAGGTATTGTCTCATTTTTCATCTTTACCTTAGCCCTCACCCCTACCCTGCCAGGGTTCTTTCCTTTTAGCCATTTTAATTGGCCCCAACAGCTGCTACTCAGAGGAGCAGAGACTCTGTAGGAGGTGAAGAAGCAGTGAATAATGCTCACTGAGGGAAGAAGATCAGAGCTATTGGTAGCTAGGCCTACATTATCCTTGTGTTTCCTGAAATATTTGTGAGAATTTTTCCTGGGTTGGAGGAAGGAAATCTAGGAATTGGGCATATCCAGAAACATTCAAGAGACCCAAAGCATCACCCTGACATTTAGGACGGTAGAGGGCTGGACTGGAAATCACAAAGAGCTGCAAGTAACAGTGACTTTAGAGAGTGGTTGAAAAGATAAAAAGAGATAATGTGTGTAAACTGCCTGGAAAACTTGAAAACCCTTATATAAATATGGACTATAACAGATAGGCTTCATGGATTAGTAGTAGAGAAAGAGAAGATTCGTAGTCCCGCAGTGGACTATGAATAGAAGATAGGACCTGGAGTCAGAAAGACCTGAGTTCAAACCCAGCCTCAGACATTTACTGGCAGTGTGACCTTGGGCAAGTCACCTAACCTCTGTCTGCCTCAGTTTTCTCAACTGTAAAATGGGGATAATAATAGCAGCTACCTCCCAGGATTGTTGTGAGGATCAAATAAAATAATTTTTGTAAAGTGTTTTACGAACCTTAAAGCTCCCTATAAATGATGATGATGATGATGATGATGATGATGATGATGATGGTGATGATGATGGTGGTGGTGGTGGTGGTGATGATGATGGTGATTGTGATAATATGGGGTCAAGTCAGCCCCTAACACATTCTGACAGGATGACCCAGGCAAAATCAACAAGATAATGTCCACTTTAAAACAGATTTTGCTCTTTGGTCTGTTATATGTACTGAAACTATAAGAATATATATAGTATAAGAAGTAAAGAGCAGCTCAGTCAGTTAAGCTGCTCCAGTAGCCCCAGTAAGGTTGAAACTTACAGAACATTTTCAATTTTGCGTTAAGGTAGTTTTCTCATTAGGAATTGGGAATTCACAGGTTTAGTTTCTATCTCTTTCTCTCCTCTCTCTCCTTTTGCCTCCCTTCCTTCCTCCATTCTTCTCCTTTCCTCCCTCTATCCCACTCTCTTTCTGTTTCCATATGTATATATAAATACATGTGTGTATGTATGTATGTATGTATGTATGTATATATGCACACATATGTGTAAAACATTCTGAAAATCTCATTTTAGTAAAAACTTGGGTTCCTTTTATCAAATATGCATTTCTAAATGATCCTGGGCAGAAACATATATAGAATTTTTTTTTTATTAATGGAGCCCCAGAAGTATTTGTGGGGTACACTGACATTCTTAACTGGTTGAGGGGTCAATCACCACTGATCTATCAGCATCTGCTCTAATTGGCTTGGAAACCCAGCTAACCCTCTGATGTCCACTTTTTCTCACTGTCGCCTGTGTGTCCTAGGCAGCAGGGAGAAAAGTAGGATGTGGAGGGCACTAGGGCAGGGTGGCACCAGCTGCAAACCCTGTTGTATGTTCAGAAGGCTGCTTTATATTCCCTCCTGTCCTTGATCGTGACACTGGTGGTATCTAGGATGTGCTTGTGTGTGCACATGTGACACATATGTGCCCGTGTGTGTATGTATGTGGGAGAGGTGCCTGGACACCCCCAAATGGGGAAGCATCCTCCTGATGTTGCAATGTGATTATGACCATGTTTCTGGGCAGGGGAAATCGATACCATTGAGGCAAAAGAAGAGCCATGGAAATGGCTTATTTGGCTTCTGGAGGGATCGTCACCCAAGAGTTAAGTTTTAGTTGTAGGATCAAACTTTCTGTTGAGCTTTGCTTCTTATTCTTCATAAGTTTGCAGAGGAAAAAATCCATATTCTCCTGCATTCTTTTCATCCCAGGAAGGTTGAAAGACTTAGCTGAAAAGTATGAAGATCACAAGAAAAACAAAGGCTTTTTAGAAACAATGCAGTTTTTAACGATATAATTGGGAAGAATATAACCTTTCAAAAGCAATTTCTGATCTCTTCTCCAAAAGAGGTCACTTTCAATAGAAGACTTCATCCTGTTGGATAAAAAGCAAGAGAAAGGCAGGACAATGAACGCATCTCTTTTATTTGCAGGTTTCTAGAAATGAAGTTCTGGCTCTGAGTCAGAGTAGATTCCCAGGACATCAGGCCCATGAGGGACCTGTGAGATCACAGCTTAGATCACTTAGAAAGCAAAAAAAAAAAAAGTTCCAAAGTTCATTCTCTTTCCTCCCTCCTCTTCCCAAACCAGATGTTTCCTGACTAGTTAAAGACTGATAGAAAGGCTTGGAAGTCACAATTATTTCCTTTGCAAAAACGGTCTATAGTAAGATGAACAATGAGAGAGCTAAAAGAATGGTGGGATATGGTAGTAGATGGGCAGGGAAGAGAGAGGGACAATGGGTCCACCAGTCCTTGAAGGATGAAGGGAAGTAGCAGGCAATTGAGTGAAAGGGAGGGCAAGAGTCCAACTGGCCAGAGTAGGAAAATCACCTTGAAAGTAGTGCCCCTCGATTCCCTCTCCCCCTTTCCCCCTTTCCCCCAAGCCCTATTTATGAGTTATTCCTGCCCCTCCCAACAGGAGGTACTCACAATGTAGCCTTAGAATTGCAAAGAGCGCCAGACTCTGAGTTCTGACTCAGACCTGGATCCAAATCTGGATTCCCTTACAAGCTCTATGACTTTCCATAAGCCGGGTGACGTCTCATCTGTAAATTGAGGGGGTTGTACTTGGCCATATCTAAGGACCCTTCCAGCTCTAAAGCTATGATGTCTTGGTGAAACGCTATGATTCTAAACATAGAGTGATACATCTCTGTAGAGCACAAAGAAGTGAATAATTTGGAGCTTTTTAGAGCACTCCACTGGGAGACAATCTACCAGCCTCTAGCTGTGTGACCTGGGAGAAGTCATTTAATTTCCCTGGACCTTCATTTGGTGTCCCTTGTCATGGAATTTGGCCACTCACAAGAAAGGTATTTATGATAGTCTGGGATCTGGAGGAGTAAAGAGACCAAATTTCTCATTGCGTGAATCTAACTTTAGGAGCTCATGAATAACGTACAAAGCGTGTTGACATACTCACTCATACAGGAAAACATTCGATCGTCTGATTCACTTTCAAATTCTGGTCTCCTCTCTTCATCTGGCCTGGGAAAATAAAGCTTTGTCTATTACTCCTTCCAGGAAGTCATCTCTCTCCAGGCCATACCTTCCTCATGGTACAGTCCACATATGTTAGGGGCTCTATGGTTCTAGACCAAGAAAGCTGGCTGTTCCAAACTAAGGTTAGCAGAGGCCAAATACTTTGGAATACGATAATCACTAGAAGGGACAAGTAAGTAGAAACACAGGGACTGGTAAAAGTTCTTGGAGTCAGAGGCTTCACTTATAGATAGGTATTAGTCACCCTAGCTGTCTCCATCGACATGTCTCGCCCCTCCGTGTCCCCCAACCTCCTAGGCAAAGGGGCTTAATCTAGATGACCTGCTTCAGTGATGAATACAAGAGATTTGCCCCCAGGCTCTGCCCGTGGTTGTGTGTTGTTGAGAATCCCCAACAGACCAGGAGCACTGAGGCGTCTGAAGGGACAGCATTTTCTGTTTAACTGTTCATCTTTTCTCAGCAAGAAGGCAGGTTTATTAGGGTGGTTAAGCATGCTTTTGTCTCACCATTTTAAGATCTTTAATAGTTTCTGTCCTGATCCAGCCGGGAAGGAAGCAGCAGTCCTTGACGCTTTGCATTTTGGTCAAGAGAATATGCAGTACGTAAGAGTTGTCTTGCCTTGTTTTTATGATGTCTTAACATTAGTGCTGAGACCCAGCATGCTATCAGCTTGTGCCGTGCATTTAAAAATGCTTCATTGTGCTTTATTTTTGAATTAGTTGGAGCAAATGATGGTCAGAACAGAGTTATGAGTAGAGAACTTGGCACAGTGGAAAGAGGTCTGACTATGGAGTTGGGGGAACTGAGTTCAAATCCTGTCTCAGACAAGTTTCTGGGCTTTGGTTTCTTCATCTCTATAAAATGAGTATTAGTCTAAATAATCTCTGAACTTCTTTCCATATCTAAATTGACCATTTAAATGTTTCTGTAAATCAGTTATATTTCTAGAGCATTTAGGATACTTTCTTTCCCTTTATCATACACTTATGCTCAGAGTTGTTCAGAAGAAACAAATATTCAGGACTCTGCTCTTCAGCAGAGTTTCCCAGAAAGACCACTAGACTTGGAATCAGAAGTCACTCAAGGCAAAATAGTTGTGTAACCTTGGGTAAGTGCAAGCCACTTCAAGTATTTGAGCCTCAACTTTCTCACCCATGAAATGGGCACAATAATGTTTGCCCTTCTTGCTTCACAGGGCTCTGTATAAAACGCTATGTAAGCAGTAATGTGATACATAAAAGTGAGTTTTAATTATTTGACTTAAAACTCCAGAACAAGGAAGCAAAAGCAGCAAGGTAGCAATTATTGCCATTTTCTCTAAGAAGAGCATTAGCCTCTCTCCCACATTGAGTTTGTTTCCTGAGCTGGCCCCTATTACCAAGAAGGAGAGTAAGAGAACCGGGCAAGGCTGCTTTGCTGTGAAGAAGTATGGCTGGAGGGACTGTGATTACCTGCGAATCTGCATTTATATTTCTATTTGTTGTGCACATCCTTGGGGAAGAGTCTCACTCATCAGACTGCACTGTGAGCTGCCTGAGGTCTTCAGGCACAGGATATATTGAAGGGCTAGAAATCACTCTGCAATATCCAATTCAGTTCCACACACATTAATTAAGCTCCTACTTGATTTATTAAGTACCCATCTGCAAGGCTCAGTGTTATGTGCCAGAGAATATAAAGACCAAAAAATGAAATATCCCCACCTTCTTGGAAATTACCGTCAGGAGGATGAAGGGTGGAAGTTTATAATAAGCACACAAAGACATTGGAGGGGGGAATTTGAGGGGGAGGGGAGAGAGAGAGAGAGAGAGAGAGAGAGAGAGAGA